>NC_042617.1:295128964-296361175 GCF_901001135.1 Rhinatrema bivittatum | reverse complement strand
GATTGACATGACACTTTAGAGCATAATATTGGCTAACTTATATAAGAAAGTGGGAAGGTTCAAGTTAAGTTAAATGATGGCGGGTGGGGGTGGTGTTGGGGTATCAACATGTATCCATTTTTCTCAACCGAGTGAAGAGGAAAGGAATTTGTGAAGCTGAGTGAGGACAGTCCCTTGGAGTGAGGATACACAGATTTATGAGTATACTGGTGTGGGAATGGATGATGTATGCATGGTATATGTGGCACTGTATATGGAGGTGAGAGAATGGAAGTGAGTTTGGGGGGAATAAGAGTCAGT
This sequence comes from Rhinatrema bivittatum, assembly GCF_901001135.1. Classification (NCBI taxonomy): domain Eukaryota; kingdom Metazoa; phylum Chordata; class Amphibia; order Gymnophiona; family Rhinatrematidae; genus Rhinatrema; species Rhinatrema bivittatum. The sequence goes on along the minus strand of NC_042617.1, from coordinate 296,360,875 downwards.
CCGGGGGGGAGGAGGGTTACGTAGAAAGAAGGTATTGTGGGAAGAGATGTGGATTCCCTTATCGTCCTTTGGGATGTGTCAAGGTTGGATCGTGTGCCTTAGCTGGGGATGTTATTGGATGGTTATTGGAGCCCTACAGGGATACCAAGTCATATATTTTCATTCTGGTAATGGTAACACTCAATGTAGATGGGATACATTCTACTGTAAAGAGAACTAAATCGCTTACCATGTTGAAGAGAGACAAAGTGAATGTAACCTTCTTGCAAGAAACCCATCTCTTGGATGAGGAGCATTCAAAACTAAAGAGTAACTGGGTAGGCTTCTGTTACTATGCTTCTTATTCGTGTAGACAAGGGAATGGCTACTCTCATGCATAAAGATCTGCCATTTGTAATTGAAACGAATATAAAGGACATGGAGGGTAGATACCTATTGTGTTAGGGAGTTGGTATGGGGAAAAATACATTTTGGTAATGTTTATGCTCCTAATATGTATTTTTCAGAATTTTTCTTCACTGATTGCTATCATTTTGAAATATCCTGATGACAATTTGGTGCTGGGTGCTGATTTTAATTTGGCAGCAAATAGTGAGGAAGATTGCAGGCCCACCCAGACAACCTAAATTTCAGGAAAACAGAAGGGGAGTTAATCTGTTGGTACGTGAGCTGGGTGTACTTGACATCTGGAAAACTTTATACCCTGGTGAGAAAGACTACCCATTGTTTTCCAATTCCACATAAAAGCTATTCCAGAACTAACTACATTTTAATAACCAAAAAATTATTTCCAAAGGTAAATGGCTCCTGTATGGAACAGCTATAATTTCAGACTGCGCTTTGGTTAGTCTATTATTGGATGAGGGGGAAAGGCAAAACAAACTTTTTATGGTGAATGAGAGCCCAGGCCTTGCAAAAAATAGTGGGGTAGATTTTATAAATTTGCGCGAGCCGCGCATATCTTATAAAATCTGGGGTCGGCGCGCGCAAGGGGGTGCACATTTGTGCAACCTGCGCGCACTGAGCCCAGCGCGCGCTGCCTGTTCCCTCCGAGGCCGCTCGATTTCGGAGCGGCCTCGGAGGGAACTTTCCTTCGCCCTCCCCCCACCTTCCCCTCCCTTCCCCTACCTAACCCCACCCCCCCGGCCCCATCTAAACCTCCCCTTACCTTTGTTGGCAGATTTACGCCTGCTGAAAGTAGACGTAAATCTGCACGCGCCAGCGGGCTGCTGGCGCGCCATCACCCGACCCGGGGGCTGGTCCGGAGGCCTCGACCACGCCCCCGGGCCAGCACCACACCCCCAGGCCCGCCCCCCGAAACGCCGCGTCATTCACAGAACGCCCCCGACACGCCCCTTTTACGAAGCCCCCGGGCTCTGCGCGTGCCCTGCGCGTGTAAATCCGGCTGGATTTACGCGCGCATTGCATTTAAAATCCGGCCAAGTGAGTTTTTGTGAATTGTTGAGAAATAAATGGAGGGAATATTGTCAATTCAATGACACCTCCGAACCGACCCATACAATTTTGTGGGAAGCAGGGAAAATCGTTATGAGGGGGGAAATATTGGCCAACACAGCTAAAAAAAAGGAAGCAATGGGATACGGAAATTCTTAGACTGATCGTCTTTCTGAAAGAGCAAAAAAGAGTGCATATCTTAACAACTGAAATCATAAGAAGGATTTAGAAGCCACCAGGGCTTCCCTAAATCATTTACTGAACTTTAAAGCTATCTGCTCCATTAACTTTTTTAAATTTCAATTTTATAAATATGGCAATGAAGCTGGGAGGATGATATAACAGATATGCATTTGATAAAAGGCACCTGTCAAACATTTATTATGGGCATTCAAGATAGTTCTGGACTCCTCTCACTGACACGGGGAAAATTCTGGAGGTATTTTGGTCTTATTATCATAAGTTGTACTATGCTGAAAAATCAAACCAAGATGAAAGGGATCCATTTTTTCAAGGTATTCATCGTCCCACTGTCTTGCAGGAACATTCAGAAAAGTAAATATGCCAATATCTGAAACAGAAATATTTAGGGTGATCACCCGCTTCAAGGGGGGGTAAAGCGCCTGGGGGTGATGGATTTGGGCCGGAATTTTATAAAACCCTTAAATTCCAGGTGCCTAATCTCCTACAGCACTTGTACAATTATGCTCTTCAATATAGGTTTGCTTCTTCTCTCATGAATCAAGCTATTATCATAGTCTTGCCTAAGAAGGGGGAGGGATTTGGGGAACCTGGCCTCATATCGCCCTTAAATGTGGATACTAAAATGCTAGCTTCTATATTAGCAGAGAGGTTGGGACAGTTGTTCCCTCATTAGTGGGCCTGGACCAGACTGGTTTTGTACTTGGTAGATATGGGATTAACAATGTGTGTAAAGTGTTGGGCAATTTTGGAAAACGGAAGTCTGGCTAAAGAGGCAGGATGCCGAAAAAGGTTTTGAATAAGCTACACTGGCAATATATGTTTTGGATACTAGCCCAGCACAGTATAACAGGTCCTTCTTAGACGAGATTTCTTAGATGGATATTAGCAAATGGTGCTTTGTCTACAGAATTCTCTCTGGAGGGGGGGACTAGACAAGGATACTCTCTATCCTCTCTTCTTTTTGTGCTCATGGTAGAACCACTGGCAATTTGGATTAGGCAAGCAGCAGATATCACAAGGATAAATGGCAGGCAAGAATTAAAAATGTGCCTTTTTGCAGATGACATTTTGTTTTTCTAGAACAATGCAATTCAGGCAATGGGACCTATTATGGGGCTTTTTTTCTCCCTTTCAATCCTTTGCCAGTCTTTTATTATGATAAATCCGAAGCCATGGCTCTGAGCTCGAGCTGGTAAATAGGTGGCAGGGTCAGTTCCCTTTTAAATGGGCACATAAAACTAAATATCTGGGAGTAGGGATTCCGCATGACTTAATGCATTATATGAGACTAACTTTCAGGACTTATTGGAAGGGTTTGCCAATAAATTGCAAGCCTGGAAGGACTTGCCGGTGTTGTTATTTGGAAGGATTGGCCTTTTAAAAATGATTTTACTACCAAAACTGTTATATCGTCTTCAGATGTTGCCTTGTTGGTTATTGCTGGCAGATCTGTCTTACTAAATTTATTTATTTATTTATTTTTAATTTTTATATACCGGAATTCCTGTATGCAATACAAATCAATCCGGTTTACAAGTAACGAAAAAGGTTGCCCTGGTCTGGGAGGTTAGACCGGGGTTATTTACATAGAACATTGAACAGTAACAATCAACCATTGAACATTATTACCGGTACATTATTACAAGGAACATTGCAAGTAACTATAAATATTTAACAAATGACAAATAACCTTATTCGTGTTTTGAATAGTACGTGTGTGTTCACCTTTTTTACAAGGAACTTTAGTAGCGTTTATGGTCTGCAGTAAGTGGTTATATAAAGGTGCATGATGACTGTTAAATATACATGTGATTAAGCAAGTACAGGTATGGAATTAAGTGTCAATGTGTAAGTGACACCCTGCAATGGTTGGATCTGAAAGTCAGGAGGAGGTGTCTAGTTGCACTCTGGGGGTTGGAACGCTTGCCTGAAGAGCCAGGTTTTTAACCTTTTTTTTGAACTCTGTTAGATTTGATTCGAGTCGTAGGTCTGGTGGGAGCGTGTTCCATTGGTGAGGTCCCGCCGTGGAGAGTGCTCTTTTTCTTAGTGTTGATTTGGCAGAAGTTGCGACTAATGTGCCTTTGTAGGCGCTTCTGATGGGTCTGGAAGATAAGTGTGGACGAAGTTGAGTTTGTAGAGATATAGGTGCGACGTTATGAATTGCTTTATGAATGATGGTTAAAGTTTTATATAGGATTCTCTGTTTGATGGGTAGCCAGTGGAGGTTGCTCAAGATGGGGGTAATATGGTCTCTTCTATTAGTGTTAGTAAGGATTCTGGCTGCGGCATTTTGTACCATCTGTAGGGGTTTGATGCTGTTGGAGGGGAGGCCAAGTAAGATTGAGTTGCAGTAATCAAGTTTCGAAAAAATAATGGATTGAAGAACGAAGCGAAAGTCATTAAAGTGAAGAAGTGGCTTTAGTTTCTTTAGGACCTGTAGTTTAAAGAAGCAATCCCTGGTGGTTGTGTTTACAAATTTTTTTAGGTTAAGTTGGTTGTCAAGCCAAGCTCCTAGATTCCTGACGTCAGCGGAGAGCTCCATGTTTAAAGATGTGGTTGTGCCAGGCTAGGTGGGTGGGTGTTCGAGTTGTGTGAAATAAGTAGCAACTCTGTTTTGCTGGAGTTTAGAATCAGGTTCAGGCTGGAGAGTAGTTGTTTAATTGGTTGAAGACAATTCTCCCAGTAGGCGAAGGTTTTTTTGAATTGATTCTGTGATGGGGATGATGATTTGGATGTCGTCCGCATAGAGGTAATGAGTAAGTTTGAGTTGTGATAGCAGATGGCAGAGGGGGAGGAGGTAAACGTTGAACAGGGTGGGAGAGAGGGATGAACCTTGAGGTACACCTTGGTCCGATAGGATGGGGTCAGATTCCTTGTTGTTAATTCTGACCTTGTAAAATCTGTTTGATAGGAATGATTTTGAACCAACTGAGAGCTGTGCCTTTTATTCCTATGTTTGATAGTTGTTCTAGGAGTTGTGAGTGATTTACCGTGTCGAACGCTGAGGATAGGTCTAATAGGACCAGTAAGAATGACTGTTTTTTCTCCAGGTTTACAAGTAGATTATCAGTGAGAGGAAGCAAAAATGCATGTTTATACATTTTTTTATGGCATGATAAGCAACCAAAACTTGGATATGACAGACTGGCAAAGGGCAGAGAGCAAGGGAGGGCACTGAAGCCCCTAATTTTCCCTATTACAACTTGGTTGTGCAAAATGAGGTAGGTCAGTGAATAATTGGGGTTCCTGGCACGCACAAATGGATGCGCCGATTTTATAACATGTGCGACAGGGCCTGAGCTGAAGTAAGTTGTGCACGCTGGCTGGCTGCGGGCGCACGAGTCTTCAGGACAGCGTTCAATGGCGCTGTCCCGGCTCGTTCACCACCCAGACCCCGGCCCGCCCCTTTGAAGAGGCCCGGCACTTGTGCACGTACCTGGGCCTCTTTGAAAATTCGTGCAGTATGCAACAAGGCCCAGCTACGCGCGTAAACCCTGGATTTTACGTGCGCAGGCCTTTTAAAATCCGGCAGATTGTGGGAAATATATAATATGATGCATTTCAGTTATTAGAAGAATTGACCTTTACCTAGGGAAGTAAGGAGGAATGCAATGCTGGACACCTACAATAGAAGCATAGAGGTATATGTGAAAAAATCTGGTCTGTCGGCAAGGGCCTCAATTCTTTTATTCATTCAGAATAATATATACTTTGCACCTGGGATTGATAGTTTATGTTTTCAGGGATTGGAAGTTTTGGGGGTTGCATAATATTCATCAAATGATATATGATGAGAAGAGTTGCCTTATGAGTTTCCAACAAATTCTGCAATTATTCCCTATTCCTGCTAAGCATTTTATGTTTTTTGCAGGTGAGGCATTACTTCTTCTCTCTAGGTATATCAACGATATCTCTCAAATCAAATTCATCTGACCACTGAGATGGAGCATATAGCGATGGGAAGACTCAGTATTGAATTGGTACAGATTTTGTAAAACTAATTTAAATTCTAATGTGTTATGGTGCATGGCAGAATACAGAAAGCGGGGAACTGGGAAAGCAGAGTTGCTTACCTGTAACAGGTGTTCTCACAGGACGGCAGGATGTTAGTCCTCACATAATATCAATATTTCACCAGTTAACACCTCGAGCTGCGGTCCCATCACAAAAGGGCCAGCCTTAGGGAATTCGAACCGACCTCTTCTTTAGAGATCGAAAATATTCTAAAAAAGCTCAAACCTTCTTCACACCCTCAAGACTCCATACCCACCAATCTACTCATCGCCTGCGCTAAAACCATCTCCAAACCCATTGCACAAATCATCAAACTGCTCCTTCTCCCAAGGACTAGTACCTGACCCTCTAAAAATGGCAATCGTAAAACCACTTCTAAAAAAATCTAATCTTTCTCCAGAAAACCCATCTAATTATCGCCCAATTGCAAATCTACCATTCATCGCAAAGATCATGGAACGAGTTGTAAACAAACAACTAACTGAATACCTAAACGACCACAACATTCTTTATCCAGCACAGTTCTGCTTCCGCCAATCACGAAGCACGGAAACTCTCCTGATTTCACTAACGGATTCCATATTACTAAATCTGGAAAACCGACACCCTTGTCTTCTCATCCTACTAGATCTCTTGGCAGCATTTGACACGGTCAATCATAACACACTAATAGATCGTCTGTCAGACATTGGCATCGGAGATGAGGCCCTCAAATGGTTCAAATCATTCTTACAGAACAGACAGTATAAGGTCAAGGTCAACAATGAAGTATCTCAACCAGTCACCTGCACCTTGGGAGTCCTACAAGGATCGTCACTCTCTCCAACCTTATTCAATATATACCTTCTACCACTCTGCCAGCTCCTCATTAAACTAAATCTCATACACTACTTATACGCAGATGATGTGCAGATAATGATTCCCATTACTGAATCTCTCCAAAAAACTCTGGACTTCTGGTACTCTTGCAAACAAGCCATCAACAACTTGCTCACTAGCCTTAATCTGATTCTTAATCAAAGCAAAACAGAATACCTCCTTATCTCCCAAGACGGAACCTACACACATCCCAGTACCATCCTGTCTACTCAATTAACAATGTCCCACACAAGTCAGAAATCTAGGGGTTATCCTTGATAATCAAATGAATTACAGATCTCTCATAAATAATATCGTAAAGGATGGATTCTTCAAATTACAAGTTTTTGAAAAGGATGAAACCTCTCCTCCATTTCCAAGATTTCCGTTTAGTGCTACAAGCACTCATTCTCACGAAAATTGATTATTGCAACTCACTTCTACTAGGCCTCCCGGCTAACGCTATAAAACCTCTACAGATGCTGCAAAACGCAGCAGCAAGGATCTTAACCAAGTCCAACAAAAGAGACCACATATCACCCATTCTGAAAAGCCTACACTGGCTTCCCGTTAAATTCAGAATTCTTTTTAAAGTGCTCTCAATAACCCACAAGGCACTACACAACTTGGCACCACTCGAGCTCAAAATCCCTCTCCAATTCCACACATCCACCAGACCAGTAAGACAAGCCTATAAAAACAACCTGCACATACCACCGATGAAGTCAGCATTAAGCAAAAGAGCCTTCTCCACAGCGGGCCCCAAAATCTGGAACACTCTCCCACCAGAACTCAGATCAGTGCAATGCTTATCTACTTTTAAAAAAGACTCAAGACTTGGTTATTCAACCAAGCGTTCCCATAACTCCGCGGAACTTCCCTGCCAATGTTCCTCTCGGTGGTAATCCACCTGAGAGCTATTCAGATCATCTATAGAATACACGTAAACTTTGGCAGTCGAGGATCATAACCTAGTCTTATAATTAGCACTGTTTATCTAACCTACATTAGGCACTGTATCTTTACTCATGCCTACATTAGGCAATGTATCTTTTTACTGGTTAACCCCATATATACCTATCCAAGTTATATCTACCTGTTCATTGTAAGACATTTACTTGTAAATGTGATTGTTCTGTTATAATGTAAACCGAGTTGATCAGTAATTCTGTTATTGGAAAGTCGGTATATAAAAATACTAAATAAATAAATAAATAAATATGGGTGACATCATCAGGATGGAGCTCAATCATGGAACACTTTTGTCAAACTTTCTAGAACTTTGACTGGCACCTACTCGGCATACCCAGCATAGCACTAACCCTGCATCCAGCAGGGGTCCCCCCTTCTTGTCTCGTCTTATAGTAAAAAGTACATGCGAAAATAGAATAAGAAAACGTAAACTACCCCAACACCGCGGGGTGGTGGGCGGGTTTCAGGAGGACTGACATCCTGCTGTCCTGTGAGAACACCTGTTACAGGTAAGCAACTCTGCTTTCTCACAGGACAAGCAGGATGGTAGTCCTCACATATGGGTGAGTACAGAGCTGAGGATGCCCGAGCAATGCACCGAATGTACCCAAGACGTGCAACAGGCACAAGAACTGGGGTGGAATTTGGTAGAGGGCATCCTGAACCCTAAACGGGTTGGCGGAAGGATGTTGGTACCTCAGTTCGCAAATAAGTTGCGTAGCACAGACTGGCCGAACATGGAATCTTGTCTGCCAGCCTTGTCTAAACAATAATGGGCTGCGAAGGTGTGGAGAGAGCTCCAGGTAGCAGCCTTACAGATGTCAGCAAGCGGCACCGAGCGCAGGTGCGCTACTGATGTTGCCATGGCCTTGATAGAGTGTGCTTTAACACGGTCTTGAAGCGGAATGCCTGCCTGCTGGTAGCAGAAGGAAATACAGTCTGCTAACCAGGAGGAGAGAGTCTGCTTACCCACAGGTTACCCAATTGATGGAATCGAAGGAAACAATTGAGTGGATTTCCTGTGGCCAGATGTATGGTCTAGATAGAATACTAGAGCACATTTACAGTTAAGGGTAGGCAGAGCCCGTTCTCCTGGATTTGAATGGGGCCTGGGAAAGAAGGTGGGTAGTATAATGGACTGATTGATATGAAACTCCGATACTACCTTAAGCAAAAACTTAGGGCGAGTGCGGAGGTACTACCCAATCACGCAGAAGTTTAGTGTAAGGCAGGTAGGTGACTAAGACCTGTAACTCACTAACTCTACGAGTAGATGTGATTGCCAAAAGAAAAATCACTTTTCAGGTGAGATGGCGGAGATCACAGGATTGGAGAGGCTCAAACGGCGGTTTCATGAGCCGCCCCAAAACTATGTTGAGGTCCCAGGAAGGGGCCGGAGGGTACAGTGGAGATTTAAGGTGGAGCAAGCCCTTCAAAAAGCGTGTTACAAGGGGTTGTACTGAAATAGGTACATCCCCGACCTCTTTATGGAAGGCGGCTACCACACTGACATGTACCCTGATAGAAGAAGTTTTGAGGCCTGACTCTGACAGGTGCCAGAAATAGTCCAGAAACTTCGGTGTGGAACAAGTGAAGGGATCGATGGACATGGAAGTACACCATACCGTAAACCTGTTCCATTTGTAATGATTAGACTGCCTTATGGAAGGCTTTCATGAAGCTAATAGGACATGGGAAACCAGCTCTGAAAGGTTAAGAGGTTGAAGTATTAACTTTTCAACATCCAGGCAGTCAGGGAGAGGGCCTGGAGGTTGGGGGTGATGAAGGCAGCCGTTGTTCTGAGTGATCAGAAGCGGGTCCATCCCCAGAGGAATGTGCCGGTGTACTGATAGGTCATGAAGAATTGTAAACCAGATCTGGTGTGGCCAATGAGGGGGTATCAGAATCATTAGCCCCTCGTTCCTTCGCAACTTCATGAGAGTCTTTGAAATGAGTGGAAGTGGAGGGTACGCATAAAGGAGACAGCTGGCCCACGAGGAGAAAGCGTCTCTTGGATGCAGGTGTTGGCTGCGAATGAGAGAGCAGAAGTTCCCTACTTTGCGATTGTGAATTGACGCAAAGAGGTCTATGTGAGGGTAATCCCAATGTTGGAATATTGAGTCCGCTACAGTGGGGTTGAGGGACCATTCATGCGGTTGAAAAGTGCGACCCAGCTTGTCTGCCAACACACTGTCCACTCCCGGCAAGTAGGTGGCCCTGAGGTACATCGAGTGGGGAAAGGGCTTCCGCCCATATCTGTGCAGAAGGTAGGAGCCCGTTCCCCCTTGCTTGTTGATGTACCACATGGCCACCTGGTTGTCTGTTTGAATCAGGATGACCTGGTTAGAAAGGTGATCCTGAAAGCCCTGAGAGCATATCTGATTACACAAAGCTCCAGGAAATTTATTTGGTATTTGGCTTCCTCTTGGAGACCAAATGCCCTGAGTTTGCAGGTTTTCCAACATGTGCACCCCAGCCGAGGCTGGAAGCATCTGTTGTCAAGGTTATTTGAGGTTCTGGAACCTGAAATGGAAGGCCTTGTAGCAGATTGAATTGGTCTGCCCACCAGGCCAGCGATAAGTGGAGCTGTTTGGTGATGTGGACATTGGCTGAGAAGACTGAATCCACTGCGATTTTAGAGTCCACTGCAATACTCTCATGGCAAGGCGAGCCATGGGAGTGACATGCATCGAAGAGGCCATATGACCCAGTAAGACCAGAAAATGACGTGCAGTTAAATGTTGTCGAGACTGCAGTCGATGGGCCAGAGAAGCGAGAGTGAGAGCTCGATCTCGAGGTAGGAAGGCTTTCGCTTTTGGAGTGTCCAAGTCAGCCCCTATGAACAGACAGGGTTTGAGAAAGAACTAGCCTGGATTTTGGATAGTTTATGAGGAACCCTAGGGAGATCAGGGTATGCAAAGTGAGATGTAGGGACGTCAGTGCAGTTTGCTGAGTGGGAGCCCTGATCAACCAATCGTCAAGATAGGGGTAGACGTGGACACTGACTCTTGAGAAAGGCAGCTACCATTACGAGGCACTTGGTGAAGACTTGTGGGGCAGATGCTAGGCTGAATGGTAACACTTGATATTGGAAGTGTTTTGGACCTCCTAGGAACCGCAGGAATCTGCGATGTGACAGAGTAATTGAAATGTGTGTGTAGACGTCCTGGAGGTCTAGAGAGTAGAGACAGTCTTCCCTTTGGAGAAGGGGAAGAAGAGAACCCAAGGTCACCATCTTGAACTTTCTCTTTGTAGTTATTTGTTTAAGGTGCGAAGATTCAGTATTGGGTTAACACCACCTGACTTTTTTTGGTATCAGGAAATACCGGGAATAGAACCCCTGCCCCTGTTGGGAGAGGGGCACTGGGCTCTATTGCTCGGGACCGGAGGAGGAGGGAGACCCGCTGCTCCAGGAGTGATGAGTGGTCGGATGTTCCCCACGTCAGCCGAGGTGGGGAATCCGGTGGAACAGAGAGAAAGTTGAGGTGGTAAAAGGTGGTAACCTTGAGTTACTACAGCGAGTACCCACTGATCTGTGGTGACTGTGTGCCAAGGTTTGGAGAAGTGGCACAACTGGCCTCTGTTGGGAATAGCTGGAAGTGGAGGCTGGGTACTGCTCTCTAGGAAGGAGTCAAAAGCCAGATGCTGGACCTGGCTGGGGGGCTGGCTGTGACTTCTGTACTTAAGGATGCCTGGGTTGGCCTTTTTGGTAAGGCATAGAAGGTTGACCCCTGGACGCCGGGGGATAATTATCTCCTTTGCTGGTAGACTTGTCTCTTGTAGTATCTCCTAAAAGATCTTTTGGAAGAGGAAGAGAGATCAGAAGGCAGCAAGGAGAGCTGGTGCAGAGTCTCTTGGTGGACCTTGAGCTGCGCCACTGCTTCTTGAATCTTTTCTCCAAAAAGATTATCCCAGCACAGGGCAAGTCAGCTAACCTGTCCTGTACTTCTGGTCTGAGGTCTGAAGACTTTAGCCAGGCCCATCTCCTCGTACAAAGATGTCATATGCAGACCATACTTCATGTTAAACCTATACTTCATGTTTAACCTACAAGTTTATTCATGTTTAATACTTCATGTTTAACCTAGAAGTTAACATACTTCATGTTAACTTCTAGGTTAAAGCTTAAGGTGCTTTAACCTAGAAGTGCAGAGATGGACTCTGCACTTCTAGGTTAAAGCACCTTAAGCTTTAACCCATATTCTTTATTATGTTACTATACTTCCTGCCTTTATCTTTTTCCAGCTATTTAAGCTTCCAAGTTTCTACTCCTTGTTAAATGTAACTTTTTGCCTTATTCACCTCTATTGTTTTTATCAATTTATTTATTGCTTCAGTTATCCTTGTTCTATGTAAACCGATCCGATATGGTTATTACTATGAAGGTCGGTATAAAAAAAGTGTTAAATAAATAAATAAAATGTCTGCCAGCATCTAGGCCTTTTTGTGCTAGGGCATGAAGCTGGTCCTGGAATTGCAGAGGTAAGGCTTCAGCAAATTCCTGAATCTTCATGAACAGGGCCCTGTTGTACAATTGATAGGAAGCAATGCGAGAGATCAGCATTGAGCCATGGAATACATGTCTTCCAAATGCATCCAGGAATTTTGTTCCTTTCCTGGAGGAATGGAAGAATGAGGTTTGGAGCATCATGCCCTCTTCTGGGCTGACTCCACAACCACTGAGTGATGATCTAATTGAGTTCTCTGGAAACCAGGGGCTGACTTAACTATGTAGGTGGCATCTGCCTTATGGTTGACAGGTGCCACAGAGCCAGGGTGCTCCCAATTTCTCTTTAAAAGGTCCAGAAGGATTTCATGAATAGGGATAGACATGATTTCCTTTGGAGCATGGAGAAACTGGAGAAGCTCCAGCATCTGATGCCTAGAGTCCTCTTCAGTCTGAAGCTGGAATGGAACTGTTTCAGACATTTCCTTTACAAAGTTGATAAAGGACAAGTCCGCTGGAGGAGAGGGCTGTGAGGGCAGATCATCAGTATCCTGGGACAAATCATCGGTCCAGAGGTCGTAAGGCTCATCCCCAGCTCCCATGTTCATCAGAAGGGAGTAACGGTGTTATCCCGGAAGGCCTGGGCCTAGGCATCGATGGCCTCAGAGGCGGAATCGACGGAGGCATCGACAGGGGCACCGATGGATGCGGCGACATAGATGGTTGTGTCGGTGGCAGCACTCCGGAGGGTGGAATGGAGATCTGTATTTTTTTTTCTTCTTCCGATGACAAAGGTATCGGTGATGAAGGAATCGGGGGCCATCGGTTCCCTTGGATCCACTGGTGGAAGGGCACTGATTAACGCATCCATTCTTGCCAACAGCGGTGCAAATGCCATGGGTATCGGATCGGTGGCCAACTTGGGAACTGGCACCGGCATCGATGGAGGTTTGAACCCCTGGAGTGCTTTACCGATGGCCTCTTGGATCATCCGATATAATTCCTCACGGAAAATTGGGGCATGGATACCCGGTTCCGGAGTAGGAGGCAGCACTGGCATAGCCGGAGGGGGTCCACCAGTGAAAGTGGGAATCGCAGCTCCCGGCACCTGTCCAGGTGGGGAATGCCTCGGTGACCCAGAAACAGAAGAGGATGGGGCTTTTGTCGGTGGCTCAGACGACGTCGATGCCGAGGGCTTGCCTGTATTGGTGGCCTGAGTTTTCCTCAATGTTCTCCTCGATCTTTTTCCTGAGGAGGAACAGAGGGGGGTCGACACCCGCGGAGTCGTCGAAGCCGGTCGGGCAGCAGTGGGTTCCCGGTGCTGGTGCGAAGTCGACGATATCGGTTCGGACGACGTCGAAGCTATCGATGGAGTCGGGTTTTTGACCGAAAGAGAAGTTCCATCTTCTCCAGCCTAGCCTTGCGACCCTTTGGCGTCATTTGAGCACATTTTGTGCAAGTAAGGAAGGACATCATGGCCGGACCCCAAACCCATCACACAGACCGTGTGAGGGTCCAGTGATGGACATTGTTTGAGTGCAGTCGGGGCACCGACAGAAACCAGATGCCATGGCCTCTACAAAATTTAGTCCGCGGTGTGGTCGAGGGCCAGTAGGCCGCGAGGGAAAAACTCGATGGGAATCGACCGCAAGCAGGTAAAAAACTTATCGTTCGACTGAGGAGCAAAGGTATCGATAAGGGGACCCCTGTGGGGTATAATTTTTTGAAATTTTTTTGGTAAAGTTCCGTGAGGAAAAATTCCTGTCAGGAATCTCTGAAGAGCTCTTTAACCCGCGTGGCTACTGCTGTGCGGAAAAAAGAAGACTGAAGGGGGACCCCTGCTGGATGCAGGGTTGGTGCTATGCTGGGCATGCCCAGTAGGTGCCAGTCAAAGTTCTAGAAACTTTGCAAAAGTGTTCTGTGATTGGGCTCCATCCTGATGTCACCCATATGTGAGGACTACCATCCTGCTTGTCCTGTAAGAATGTCTATTACTCCTAAGAAACTTAGCACAATATTTGGGGAAACCCGCAAAATCCCAATTGCAGTAAACTATAAGGGAATGCAATATAAAATTCTTTTTCACTGTCAAATGGACTGAATATGTCTACATAAAATGGATTTGGTGGACAATGAACAATGTCACAAATGCAAGTTGGAAATAGGCTCTTTCACACATCTTTTCTTGTGTCCTAAAAAACTCAATTTTTGGTGGGAAATTGTTTTCTTCCTTGAATGACTGTGTGCAGGTGACCTTACTATCAGTGGGTGAAATTTTCTTATTGGGAGATGAAGAACAGATGAGAATTCTTTTTCCTCAGTTGTCTAAGGGGCAATATTGGTTTATAAATGTAGCATTATTGGTGGTACATCAAAGTATTTTGAAGGAATGGACAACTGAAGAATCCCCTTCTGCCAATGTCTGGGGTGAGCAAATGTCTATAATGCAAATGGAATGATATGATGAGTGCTTTCTTGCATGAAGTGTGCCAGATTACGTGTTTACTTGGTAAAGCTTCTTTGATCTGTTGCCATAATGTAAAAATGAGACAAAGATTTGGGTTATTCTACATCTTGGACGATATCACAGAATATTAAGAGTTGGAATGGGTATATGGAGGGGTAGGGGGGGGGTGTAAGATATGATGGGGAGAATGAATATGGGTGTGAGTTTGTCTAGGGGTTATTCAGGGGAAGAGATCTGTTATTTTATGTTGTGTAACTTTACATATTTATTTCACAGCATTTAAGCTACTGTATTATGCTTTATTACAATCTATTCTTGAGATGAGAAGGGATGTTTGATTTTATAAAATATGAGATGGGAATATACGATATTTGTCTTATTAAGTTGTCTTGTATGTTTGTTATGTTAAAATATTTGCTGTCAAGTGAGAAGATTGCTCTAGGATGGTTGTATGTTCCTTGTCTTATTCAATGAAAATGGTTTTGAAAAAAAAGAAAATATAATCAATATTTTCAGTTAAGTGTTAGATACTTTTAAAGTTTGCATTGAGAGAATGTAGGCTATTAAAAGAATAAAAAGCATTTAAATGTTGAAAAAAATAATTGCAGAGATGTATAACTTGAAACTGTTCAGAGTATTTCCTGTAGTAGAACTGATTAGAAAATGCATTTCTGGCTTGTACATTAAGGACATCAAGGGGTACTCATTAATACATCCAATATTGTGCCTTTACACTATAGCATTTGGTGTATTTATACATTATGTTTAGAAATCTTGTTGTTTTAGATTTGATATTATCTTCAGACAACTCATTTTACAGTGCCTTGTGAAAGTCTTCATACCCTATTACATTTTTTTCACATTCTAAAATTACAAATCAAAATGCATTCAAGTAGGGGGCAAGATGGCGAACTGAACGGAGCCACATTCGAGAGCTGCTCCTATATTTGCCTGTTTGTTGCTGTTTCCTTTAATCATGCCGCCTAAACGGAAGGACAAAGTTTTTCCCCTCTATCTCTACTCAGTTGTGGAGCAGCTATTGATTACCACCATTATGGCTCCTGGAGCTGCATCTATCGGTGGGGGTCATCCCCGCTGTGGAATCGGTTGGAGGAGAGCCGTTTTTGCCTGGGGGAGAGGTTTCCCTCAGCCTTCCCCCCCCAAACACTAGGCCCGTTACAGACGTCGCTGAATAATGTCAGTGATTTGTTGCGGCTAGAGGGAATATCTGGAGCGTCTCAGGAGCCAGCATTTTCAGCGTCTTTGCAGTCAGGGAAAGAGAAGGATTCCCCTGTCTGCGTTTCTTTGATTTGTGAAGTATCTTTGATGCTACCCTCCCTGATGGTGCCCCCTCGACATTGGGCGAGCCAATTTTATCTCCAATTAAACCTGCGGTGGTAACATTAGATACTATGTGGGAACTTACTGCTGGGCTCTCAGTTGCTGTTAAATCCTGCAATAATAAAATGGATATGCTTACTACTTCTTTGAACTCTACAATTAAAGCCCACGAGGACACTTTACAAAGTCCTCTGTTGTCAAGATGGAGACAGTTATCCAACAAATCCAAGGATTCAATGCAGCAACAATTAAAGATGGAAGTGCTTTATCTAGAAGGCTTGAGTTATTAGAGAATTGGGGTCGTCATTTGAACCTTAGATTAATTCATTTTCCTGGAATTATGGGAGAACTTCCGCAAGTTACTTTTAAAAGATATCTTCGGGAAGTGCTTCTTATTCCAGAGGCTGTTTCTCTTAATTAACGAAGTGTATTTTTTACCCACTACATCAGTGGATGGATGTCCACCTACGGACTCTGGGGGACTTCCTTTTGATATGCAAAATCTTATTACTTTTCTGGAATCCTCTGATTTGGAAATTGATTGTTCCATCTTACTTGTCTCTTTGATAGCTGAGTAAGACAATTTACTAATGTCTTGTTATTTTCAACACTTAAATTCTACTTTTCATGGCTCAAATGTTCGCATGTTTCCTGATATTTCTAAGATTACACAAGAAAGGAGAAAGGGGTTCCTTGCTAAGAGACAAGAAACCATTTCCTCAGGAGCAACTTTCCTTTTAAGATATCCTTGTAAATGCATAGTTAAAAGTTAGTGATTGTGATATCTTTTTTGCCTCAGAATAGCTGAGAGCTTTTCTTGATTCTTCTATTCAGCTTTAATACTCATTGAGATGTAATATAGAAACAGAACATAGAAATGACGGCAGAAAAAGACCAATTGGCCCATTCAGTCTGCCCAGCAAGCTCCCACACTTATTTTCCCATACTTATCTGTTTCATCAACCACCAAGTTCAGGGCCCTTGTTGGTAACTGTTTGATTCAAATTTCCTGCCCTCCCCTGTCATTGATGCAGAGAGTAATGTTGGAGTTGCATCAAAGGTGAGCATAAGGCTTAATGGTGCCCTCCCATGTCATTGATGCAGAGAGTAATGTTGGAGTTGCATCAAAGGTGAGCATAAGGCTTAATGGTGCCCTCCCATGTCATTGATGCAGAGAGTAATGTTGGAGTTGCATCAAAGGTGAGCATAAGGTAGTAACCGCCGCATCAAGCAAGTTACCCCGATGCTTATTTACCACGACTGCACAGATCAATGCCTTGTTGGATGTAGTTTGAATGTAAATCCTGTTTTTGTAATTTTGTTAAGTAGCTGTCTGTTCAGGATTATGCATTTTCTTTATTAATTTCTTCTATACTCCTCAGCATAGCCCCTTCTCTCGGATGATTTATTAACCATATATTAAACCAAGGATTAGTACTTTCTTTCTTGTTTTTGTAATGCTTTTTTCAATATGTGGTTTATACAGTATTTCCTGTTTGTATCTGAAAAGTCATAAATAATTAAAAAATGCATTCAAGTAGGCGTTTCACAGATCTACACAACATGCACTACACTTTAATCATGAAAGAACAATTATAAAAATATTCCAAAAATAAAGCATGTTTGCTTACTATAAACTGTTTTCCTTAGATAGAAGGATGAATTAGCAATTAGATCTAGGGGATGTCATCTGGCAGCACTGAAGTCTTGTCTCTCTAAGCTACAGAACTTTGAGTTCCAATGAGCATATGGCAGGAGTTCCTGCGCAGGTGTCTCGAGAGCCTCCTCAATCAGTAAAAGAGTTGGATTTAGCTGTGTAGTCAACTTTCCAGGGAGGTAGATGGGTATTCCATGACTAATTCATCCTATCTACAGAAAATGCCATCTACAGTAAGCAAACATGCTTTTTTCTTTTGACAAGCAGGCTGAAAGTCCCAAGCTGAGGGTAGCAGCAGATCGATTTAGTAAGCAATCTGGATTCCAATGTGGAAATTGGACTACAGCACTAACAGATTTTGCAAAACTGCTCGACCAAATCTACTGTCAGTATCTGAAATCAAGACAGTAATGGGACATGAATGTGTGGAGGACTATATTGCAGCTTTGCAGATATCTTTGATGGGTACTTCTGGGAAATGAACAACTGAAGAAGCCATAGCTCATACCTGATACGCCTTAGTCTGTAAATTGAAGTCCTGCTAAATCAAAGCAGTGATAGATGCAATCTGCTATCCAATTTAATAAAGTTCATTTGGTGACCAATATTCCAAGGCAGTTAGGGTCAGATGAGACAAAAAGCTGGTTAGTTTCACAATGAGGCTGAGTACATCTTTTGTAATATGCCAAGGCCTGTTTACATCCAGAGTCCCTTATGCTCATGGGGCCTTGGGAAGAAGGTAGGTAGTACAACAACAAATAGATTCATATGGAAAGCAGAGATTATTTTTGATAGAAACTTTGGATAGATTCGAAGAACCACTCTGTAACAGAACTGCAGATATCGAGGGTATAGATGGGAGCCTGGAGTTTGCTAGCTCTTCTTGCTAAGGTTTTTGCAATTAGGAGAAGCACTTTCCAAGTCAAGAATTTAAAGGAGCAGATTCCAGTGGTTCAAAAGGAGGTTTCATTAATTGAGAGAGGACTACATTGAAATCCCACAGAACAGGAGGCTACAGTAACAGAGCTGACATGCCAGAGTACTTTCAGGACATGACACATGAGCGGAAATTGGTTTGTTGTCCAGTAAGGTGTGGTACGCTGCAATGGATATCATATGTATTGTTACTGAGGCAGTGGCAAAGCCTGAATTAGAGAGGTGAAGCAAGTACTGTAAAAGTTGTGAAGGCTCACATGAGAAGAGATCAGAATCATGCTGTTGGCACCAGATAAAGAATCTTTTCCATTTGAAGGCAGAGTATTTTTCTGGTTGAAGGCATTCTAGACAAAACCAGTATGTCTTTGATCTCTGATGGTGAATAGAGATTTGCAATCATTGAGTGCTCAACATCCAAGCTGTGAGACTGAGGGTTGAAATACTGGTATGAAAGAGTATCCTGTTGTCTTGAGTTAGAAAAACAGGATCTGACTCCAGAGGTATGGGAGGACTGCTGGAAAGTTTGATGAGCTACGCATACCAAATTTGGGGTAGACCAGCATTATGAGGATTAGACAGCCACAATCCTGAAGAACATTCTGTACAGTTTTGGCAATGAGGGATTTCGGCAGAAAAGCATACATGAGGCTTTGGTACCAGTCTATAAGTCTTGTGCTAGTCTGTGATCACTTGGTAGAATGGAGAAAAATTGATTTAGTTTTATGTTTTGCTCTTTTGCAAACAGATCCACTGTTGATAGGCCCCAAAAATTGAAGTTTGTTTGCTATTGATTGCTGCAGAGACCACTCATGAAGTCAAAACACTCTGCTAAAATGATCTACTAGAATGTTGAAGACACCTGGCAGATAAGTTGCCTGCAGGGTTGCTTGATGTTGTTCTGCCCAGTTCCATATTGTCAACGCTTCCCCAGCAGAGAAGCCATGATCTTGTTCCTCCTTGCTTGTTGACACAGAACATGGAAATCTGATTGTTTGAATTAGGATACTCTTCTTTTGGAGAAAATGTATGAACATGGTAAGTGCATACCATATCATTCTTAACTCCAAGAGACTGATTGTAAGAGGGACTCTTGAGGAAACCAAAGTCCTTGGGTAGGGAATGATCCCATCTGGGCTCCCCCCTCTCTGGTTGAGGTTTCTGTTGTGAAGCCTAGCTGATGGAAATACAAGCAAAGTGGCACACTATCTCAGAGCACATGGGGACACTTGCCACTGATGCTGTGATTCACTGGAGATAACAAATGTGAAGGTGCGTTAGTGAACTACATGGTTGGCCACCACCATATGACTCAATATTACAAGAAGCTTCCTGGCTGTGGACCTCAAAGTAGATAGCTGTATTTGGATGAGCAAGATCATGGTTGCTCTCCATTCACTGGGCAGGAATGCCTTCTGAATCAAGGAGTCTATACATGCCCCTATGAACTGGAGGCTTTGAGTGGGTTCTAGATTTGACTTCTCAAGTTGATGAAAAAACCTAAGCTCTGAAGAAGATTTATGTCTAGAGAGTGGCAAACTGCTTTTTGAGAATGTACCATGATCAACCAATCGTATCCCCTGGTGACAGGTGCACTGCTACTACCATTAAGATTCTGGGAGCAGAAGAGAGACCAACATAAGGGTTTTGTACTGTTAGTGGGATGAATCCACTTGGAACCGTAGGTAATGCCAATGGGCCGGAAGGATTGGAATACAAGTATAGGCATCCTTAAGATCCAGAGCACACATCCATTTGCCCTGCTGAATGAATGGGAGAATTGTGCTGAGTAAGTTCATTTTGAATTTTTTCCCAGAAGATAGGTTTGTTAAGAAGTTTCAGGTCCAAGATCAATCATAATCCCCCTGACTTTTTGGGGGATCAGGAAACAGAGTAGAAATCTTGCATGTTGCGATGGAGCATTTCCAGTACTTGGTGCTTGAGAAGAGATTGCATTTCTAGATGGATCTATAGGAGATGAGAAAGATCCAGATGGGGAGGCAAATAGTGTGGAATCGATGGGGTGGGGGTGGGGGGGAGGGTCAGGAGAAACATGATCGGTGTTCATGCTACACAGTGTTGAGGACTATGAGTCTTTGTTTATTTGACTCTGTTTTTCCAGAAAATGCTGAAATTGTTCTGCTACCAGAAGGAGGAGGAGGGGATTAAAAAACTCAGCCCTGGTTTAGGCTGGGTCTTGCTGGGTGGTTTTTGGCCGATGGTGTTCCCATTGTCTGGATCTGTCCAGAAGTTGCTGTTGATGCTGTGCTGGAAGAGGCTGAAGCTAGTATTGATTAAAAGGATGATAAGGCTGTCTATGCAAGTAGGGCTGTTTATAAGGATGGGATGGAGAGAGAGAGCGAGAGACTTAACCGCCACATTTTAGTCCTTTATCTGGAAGACACTCTCTTGGAACTTCTCCCAAGCATAGGAGGCCCACTAATTTTCATGGACGCCCTCTCAGATGGAATTGGCTTGTAATCACTCCATATGTTGTCCTCCAATACAGGCTGCAGAGATATGTGAAGCAGAATCAATAGATTCATTCAGAATGGCTGGGGGAAGGTATTCTGATCAGAGGAAGATAGGTACAGCCTCAGCTTTTGAGACAATGAGTGTATTGCGCCATGCAGAACGGATAGATAGCAAAGCTGGCGGAGAGCACTGTGCTCTTGAATATTCTTTTCCCGAAATTGTCTAGAAGTGTGTGATCTTTACCCTGTGGTGTATTGGAATGAATACAGGTCTTTGCTTTCTTCATAACTGATTTCACTATGATAGACTGGTGTGGTAGGGTGGATTATGCCAAAGCCAGAAGACTGCTGGACTTGAAACTTGCAATTCAGCTTTCTAGATGTAGGGGGGACATGATACCTGTTTCCCAGGATCTTGAGAATGTCATGAATTGGTACGGCGGCAGGTTCAGTTGGTGTATCCAGAATCTTGAGTAGACTAAGGAATTCTGTAGATGGATCTTTATCATTGTGTATATAATATCTAGTGCTGCTCCCAGTTTGTTTTTTTTTAAACAAATTTGGAATAGGTGAGATCTTCCAGAGAAGAGTGCACTGGGAGATCTGATGGTATTCCATCTGATCTTAGGGGTACATGCTCACTCACCAGGACTCCAATGACAAAGAAAGTGAAAATAAATTTCCTCTGGTCGAGGCTTCAGAGAAGCAACCTGGTTTATTGCCTGCTACCGACTAGACTCCACTGCAATTGAGTGTGTTGATAAAAAGCCCCTCATTTAGTGTTCTGATGATGAAAGTAAACCCAGAAGTGAGTTTGTGACTCCCATCAGTGGAATTGCCAAATCAAAATTGAAAGAGGTTGTAGCATTTCATCTATCTTTTCTGCAAGAGAGGACAGCAATGCAGATGGAAAGCATTGCACTCTGGAAAATCCTTTTGCCAGAATTGTCTAGATTTGTGATCTTTATCTGGTAGGAAATTGGAGTAAATAGAAGTTTTCTTTGCTTTTTCATTGCAGATTTCAGTACATCAGTTTAGTGTAGTAGGTGAACTTCGCCAAAGCCAGGAGACTGTCGAACTTCCTAGAAATATGGGGATATTAATGGTGTTTCCCACAATTTCATAAGTAGTACTTTGAGAATGTTATGAATAGGTAAGTCGGCAGGTTCAGCTGCTGTATCCAGAATCCTGAGTATACCAAGTAGTTTGTATGTAGGTCTTTATCCTTATGTATATGAATCCCCAGTACTGCTCCCAATTGTTTTATAAATTTGGAATAGGTGATATCTTCCGGAAGAGGAGAATGCTCTGGAAGATCTGGCAAAGGATCCACTGTATTACAGTTGATTTCTCATTGGATCCTAGAGGTATAGGATCACTCAGTCAGGACTCCAAAAAGGAGGTTTCTCTGGTTGAGGCTTCAGAGGAGTGACCAGGTACATTGCCTCCGACTGACTAGACTCCGCCACAATTGAGTGTGCCGAAGAGCCCCTAATTTGGGGTTCTGATGATGAAAGCACACTCAGAGGTGAGTTTGGGACTGTCTGTGGAAATGCCAAAGCGAGAGTTGAAGAAAGGCTGGAATATTCCATCTATCTTTGTGAGAGGTAAAATATTTCTCACAAGCTCTACAATTTGGTCATAAATGTTTTATGCCCTCTGGCCTGGGGTAGATGGAGAGACTTCTTCTTCCAAGACTAGTACAGGTTCTTACATTGTAATAGATAGGTTATTCAAGGAGAGTGGAACTATTTAACAGACTGGATTTGCTGTTTTCTAGGTGAAGACCTTCTACTACCAATACTGGGGGCATTAGCATTTTAATTGATGGCGGAGGTAAGGGTAACATAAAGGAAAATTGGTTCTTACCTGCTAATTTTCGTTCCTGTAGTACCACGGATCAGTCCAGACCGTGGGTTGAGCCTCCTGTCCAGCAGATGGAGACAGACCAAAACTGAAAGAGTTATCCTATTATCAGGACAGAGTCTACCAAGCATCCCTTCAGTATAACCATTGTCAAAACAGAAAATTATAAAGACAATGAATATAAGGTAAAGCAAGTAACGAGATAACTAATAAATCAGTGAAATAATTGAATAGAAAAATTGAATGAACTCTGTAATAATCGCTCTTGTATAAATATCCATGGTCATCTTAAGAGATGCTTCCGGTGCAGTCAATGAGAATCCAGGAAAAAGATATCCAGAAATACCTGTAAGGACAAGAAGAAACTGAGTGGACAGACCGATAAAAACACGGGAGGGCGTCTGGACTGATCCGTGTACTACAGGAACGAAAATTAGCAGGTAAGAACCAATTTTCCTTTCCCTGTACGTACCCGGATCAGTCCAGACCATGGGATGTACCAAAGGCTTCCCTAAATAGGGAGGGGAACGAGACAGTCCCACTTGAAGAACCCAAACATTGGCGCCCTAGCATCCAGACGGTAATGTCGAGCAAAGGTGTGCAGAGATTCCAAGTAGCTGCCCTGCATATCTCCTGGGGGAGAGACCGACTGACTCTCTGCCCACGACACAGCCTGAGAACGCAAGGAATGAGCCTTAAGGCCGTCAGGAATCACTCGGCCCTGTCAGATATAGGCTGACGCAATTGCTTCTTTCAACCAAACGAGTAATCGTACCTTTAGAAGCCTTGTCGCCATGATTTGGGACCACTCCAGAGAACAAACAGATGATTCGAAACGCAGAAAGTCATTGGTAACCTGAAGATAACGCAACACCACCCATTTCCACATCTAGACGCCTAAGATCACCCCCCACCGTACCTACTATATCTTCCGGAGAAAAAGCCGGAGGTCTACCGACTGATTGACATGAAAAGAAGAAACAACCTTTGGCAAGAAGGAGGGCACCGTCTTGAGGGAAACCCCTGAATCCGAGAAATGAAGAAAAGGTTCCCTACAAGACAGCGCTTGATCTCCGACATCCATTCTGGCGGAGGAGATGGAAACCAGAAAAACAGTCTTGAGCGGTCAAATCTTGAAGAGTAGACCGGTGGAGAGGTTGAAGGGTGCCTCGCAGAGGGCCCGAAGGACCAAATTAAGACTCCACGAGGGACAAGTAGCCCGAATGGGTGGCTTCAAGTGCTTAGCACCTTTGAGGGAAACGAATGTTATCCGGATGAGCCGCCACCAAATATCCATCACGATGCTGCCTAGAAGAGAGCCAAGGGCGAAACACTGAACCCCGCACAGAGCTGAAGACAAACCTTTAAATAGGCCCTCTGTAGAAAAGTGAGGACCTGGAGAATCTGGGCTTTACGGGCCAGTTACGCCTGATTCCGCACACACCGTCTCGAAAAACCTTCCAGACCCGAACATAAGCGAGAGAGGTAGACAGCTTCCGAGACCGCAGCAGAATGGAAATCACTTCCTCCTTATACCCCTTCTTTCTTAATCTACGCTGTTCAAAAGCCAGACCGCTAGACAGAAGCGATCCACCTGGTTGAAAAATACGGGACCCTGCCGGAGCATGCGTTGGAGATGGCCGAGACGAAGAGGACCGTCCGTCACCAGGTTCACCAGATCCGCGAAACCACGGTCTGCGGGGCCATTCGGGTGCCACAAGGATGATCGGCCCCCTGTGGAGTTCTATCCTTCTGAGGACCTTTCCCACGAAGCTGCCACAGAGGAAACACGTAGAGGAGAACATCGTGGGATCAGAGAAGGACCAGGGCATCCACTCATTCCGAGCAGTGCTCCCTCCAGCGGCTGAAGAATCTGGGAGCTTTGGCATTGCTCAAGGTAGCCATCAGATCCAGGTGAGGAGGACCCCACCTGCGAACGATCAGATCCATCGCACCATCCGACAACTCCCACTTGCCAGGATCAAGACGTTGACGGCTGAGGAAATCGGATTGCACATTCTCCTTGCCTGCTATGTGGCAGGCCGCCAGGTGCTCCAGATGTTGCTCCGCCCAGGCGAGAAGCTTGCTGGCTTCAAGAGCCACCAGATGGCTCCTGGTGCCCCCCCCCCCCCGTGGTGGAGTCCGCGCCACGGATGGACCCTCCCCACCCGGTAAACAAGCAGAACAGACTCCATCGCGGGAGAGCCTCAAAGCAGGCTCCCCCGCAGGCTAAGCAATAGTGTGATCGTGGCATAATTGATGGGGCTGTCCCCTAAGAAAAGCCGCGAGCAGGAGAAAAAACAGCTGAGTCAAGCCGGGGAGAGGAACGAGTGCAGGTGATTGAACCCTGCCCGTTCCCTTCTCTGCTACCGCAGAGGAAAGCAAGCTGCCTTCTGATTACAATTGCTCCTTTAGTTATTTTCTATTTTATCTTTTTTTTTTTTTTAAACAGGGAATGAGCTTCCCGGAAATGCTGCCCGGGAATTAAATCGTCCCGGGGCCCAAGGCAGTTTCTGAGGGGGAGAGACTGGACCATCAGTATCGCACCAGCACCGGGAAGGGAGCCTAGACTGAGAGAACTCAAGGGGCAAGCCCCTCTAGGCCCCCCAAGAGCGAGGGGACAGCGCTGTCCCCTGAGACAGAGTTGAGCAAAAAACAGTGTCAAATATATATATATTTTTTTTTTTTTTTTTTTTTTTTTAATTAGACACAGAGAATAATAATACTTGCTTGAACTTGAGAAATAGGTAGGAAAAAAACCCCGCATGGTATAGATAACAGAATTGAAGTAAGGGGAACGGCAAGGTGAACTGCCTGCATCTGCTGAAGACAGACAAATACTGAAGGGATGCAGGGTAGGCTCTGTCCTGATATAGGATACCCTTTCAGTTTGGTCTGTCTCCATATGCTGGACAGGAGGCTCAACCCACGGTCTGGACTGATCTGGGTACGTACAGGGAATGCCTTTTTCTGTAAATCTCACATGACTAATACATGCTGAGTGGCCAAACCAGCTGGGTCCCAGGAAGGAGAGGTGTCATGCTTGGACACTGTAGAGGATCAGTGAGCTTTTCTTGTGATTTTGCTGATGCAAACTCAAGAATGGTCCATGTACATCCTGGAATGAAACGTGCATCAAGTGCATTGTGGCTTGCATCGGGTGCACCTGTGCATCGTGTTGAAAAAAAGTATTGTTGTGTCAAGATACATCATAGCAGCACACACTGAGTGCATCGTACAGTTTGCATCGGGTATCAGAGGTGCATCATGCACCATACATCAAGAAGAGTCAATGGCCAGCGCCAAAGGATGGTCCCATGGCACGGATGCCAAAAAATGCCCTTGGAATGTTTATATTTCTTTGATGCGGTAGGACTAGCTCTAGGGAATGCCTCAGTTTTTTGCTTCAATGATGCATGGTCAGTTGAACTCAATCTCATGGTCTCCACCTGAGCAGATGGGGGAGTTTGAGCAACTGCGACTCAATATTTTTCCTGAGGCAGGACTACATTGCATTCTGGGAGGAAGATCTATTGGGACTCCTGAAAGATTTACGCAGTTCTTCCTTGTGCAAGGCCCTGGTTTCACAGTTTTTTCTGGTCATATTCCGATGCCAGGCAGCAATCGCAAAATCCGTGGCTATTGGTAAGGGACACTTTTCCCACAAATGTAATGATTAAACCCACTCACCGTAGTAGCTTTTCTCTTCTGGCTCAAGGCCAGGAAGAGATATTCGGTGCTGGGGAAGCATGCACTGCAGTGAAAGACCTTTGGCCCAAATCAGTCACCAAAATGCTCTGGACTAAGGGGAGGGAGCCCGAGTTCCATTTCATGGACTTGCGTTTGTAACATGGCCACTGGGTCTCCGGAGATACAAGGGTATTTATTCACTGCTTCTCTATCAAGTGAGTCTTCTGATCTTGAGCCTCCTGCCTACAAAACAAAATCCCCGAATTTTGCAGCTTCCCCCCCGGCAGTTGTGCACACTCTGCAAAGTTTCAGTGTACAGCCTAACTGAATGTTCCTCATATGGCAGGCTATGCAGATTGTGACAGCCAGCGCCATCTTGCCTACACAGTCTACAGAAAATGCAATGTGGCCCAGCTACGACCAATTCATAAAACCATGGGGATTCACCAGCAGGAGGAGGGAAAGTGCCCATGGAGCTCTAAATCACCATCTCACTGCTACAGCCTGTTGCTGCTGTAGCAGGCCCGCTGATTGCTGTTCTCTGTCTGTACCTTTTTTTTCCCCTTTTTCTCAGAAAAGCCAAAGGAGAGAAGCAGCAATTTGGGGGCAAGGAGACAGTTACCCCAAGTCCACTGGCTCTGTATGCTCAACAGAGGGAGGCATGTAATGCTTTCAACTCTGGAGCATTTGTCCCTGAGTTGTTGTTTGTTGTTGTTGTTTTTTTAATTTAGGCACACTGCCTCAACTAAGTGAGGCCTAAACTTTTAATTCAGGAGCCTGAAGAACCTTCCCTGTTCAGCCTATTAGGCCTAAGTCCACAGCACGGCAATGCTTGCCTACCATATATGCTGGAGACAAGAGAATAGTAGCAGGAGGTGTCAGCATGGATGCATATAAGGAGTAGCATCAGTGAACCTGTTGATCTCAGTCTGCGTATGCTGGTTGGCATGCATAACCCACTGATCTGGACTGATATGACTGGGTGAAGAGGAAGTAGAACTTTGGTCTACTAAATGATATCTGTATTGTAAAACAAACAGTACATCTTTTTTTTTTTAATTTTATTTTTTTCTTAACTTTCAACAAATACAAGCAGGACAATCCTTACAGAAAACAAAAATGACATATCCAAAGAAAAAGGAAATATCCAAAAAGGAAATCCATTCTTGATATAACATTTTTCCAAAAGGAAATACCTTAGAGTTGGGGGCGGACATAAAGGAGATACGAGGTAATACCATAAAAGAAAAAGGCTTAACGTGGACATAGCAACACATTCCTTATGGGTCTTCCAACCTAGATATTACCAGGAGACAAAATAGTTATACTCCTGGAATTAATAATGGATTTAAGTTGTTCAGCACATCATCTTCTTAACATCATCCCTACAGTAAAGCATGGTGGTAGTAGCATTATGTTGTGTGGATGCTTTGCAGCAATGGGGACAAGAACATAAGAACATAAGAACATAAGAAATTGCCATGCTGGGTCAGACCAAGGGTCCATCAAGCCCAGCATCCTGTTTCCAACAGAGGCCAAACCAGGCCACAAGAACCTGGCAATTACCCAAACACCTAGAAGATCCCATGCTACTGATGCAATTAATAGCAGTGACTATTCCCTAAGTAAACTTGATTAATAGCAGTTAATGGACTTCTCTTCCAAGAACTTATCCAAACCTTTTTTGAACCCAGCTACACTAACTGCACTAACCACATCCTCTGGCAACAAATTCCAGAGATTTATTGTGCGTTGAGTGAAAAAGAATTTTCTCCGATTAGTCTTAAATGTGCTACTTGCTAACTTCATGGAATGCCCCCTAGTCCTTCTATTATTCGAAAGTGTAAATAACCGAGTCACATCTACTCGTTCAAGACCTCTCATGATCTTAAAGACCTCTATGATATCCCCCCTCAGCCGTCTCTTCTCCAAGCTGAACAGCCCTAACCTCTTCAGCCTTTCCTCATAGGGGAGCTGTTCCATCCCCTTTATCATTTTGGTTGCCCTTCTCTGTACCTTCTCCATTGCAACTTGATAAGTTCAAGGGAAAGATGAAAGGTGCAAAGTATAGGCAGATTCTGGTCAAAAATGTGTTCAAGTCTGCCAAAGACCTGAGACTTGGGAGAAGATTCACCTTGCACTAGGACAGTGACCCTAAGCACAAAGCAAAAACAATGGAGTGGCTCAGCAAGAAGAAATTGAATATCCTCAAATGATCCATTCAAAGCCCAGACATGAAGCCAACAGAAAATCTGTGGCAAAATGAAGACTGCAGTCCACAGATCATCTCCAGCCAATGGGAAAAACTGAACTATCCTGCTATGCTAAGTTGGTAGACACTGATTCTGAATGACTCGTGGCTGTTATTGCTTGCAGAAGGGGCTTCCATCAAGTACTGAGTCAAGGGTTGTAAAGATTTACGCAATAAATTTTTTTTTTTTTTAAATTCACTTGGAATATTTCTATAATTGTTCTTTCACAATGAACATGTAGAGCAGGGACAGGCAACTCCAGTCCTAGAGTACCACAAACAAGTCTGGTTTTCAGGATATCCTCAATGAATATGCACGAGGTATATATTTGTATGCACTGCCTCTACTGTATATGCAAATATACATCATACATGTTCATTATGGATATCCTGAAAACTAGACCTGTTTGTGGCTCTCCAGCTCAGAGTGCCTACCCCTGATGTTAGAGTATGTTGTGTAGAGCAATGAAGGAAACTCTTACTTTAATGCATTTAGATTTGTATTTTTTTTAGATGTTAGAATGAATGTGAAAAATATGCAAGGATGTGAAAATTTCTTCAAGGCACTGTATAGTCTCTGTCATACCTGAGCAGGTTAAGAGCCAATCAAACTGTTAGAAAGACTATCCAGTACCTGACAGACAACGAGAAATGAGTCATGTGGAAAGAAAAGGCTTTCCAAAGAAATACATATATTAGTCCTGGGGGATTCTCCGCTACTGCAGAATTCTGTGCAGAAAATAGCAAAGGAGACTGCGGAATGCAGCAAATGGAGCGCATGAAGACGAAGGCCCATGTGTGCCGCGGGACATGCTCCATTTGCACCGAAGATGAAGGCCCTGGCGTGCCATTCACGGCAAAGACGTAAAGCCCCCATTTGCTGTGAACGGAGTGTGCTCCGCTCGCGGCAAAGATAAAGGCCCCGGTGAGAGAGAATGGGTGTGAAAGAGGGGAGGGTGAGAGAGAGAGCATGGGAGGTAAGAGAGCGGGGGGGGGGGGGTTTTTTGAGTGTGGGTTTCAGAGAGAGGGGGCCTATATGAGGGGAGGGGTGTGGGGGAGGGCAGGGTGAGAGAGAGAGAGTAAGAGGGTGAGAGAGAGCATGGGAGGTGAGAGAGCATGGGAGGTAAGAGAACGGGGGTTGGGGGGATGCTTGAGTGTGGGTTTCAGAGAGAGGGAGCCTATATGAGGAGATTGTGAAGGAGTGTGTATATGTGTGAGAGCTTGGGAGCTTGTGTGTATGAAAAAGGGATCGTGTGTATGTGAGGGTGCTAGCCTATGTGAAGGGATTGTGTATGTGTGAGTCAGAACCTATGTGAAGGGATTGTGTATGTGTGAGTCAGAACCTGTGTGAAGGGGTGCGTGAGAGAGAGACATAGGTAGCCTGAGAGGAAGTATTTGTGAGAGAGAGAAAGGGAGCTTGTGTGGGTGTGTATGCAAGAGAGAGGGCCCTGAATGAGGGGATGTGTGTGTATGTGTATTAGAGAGAGGGAGCATGTGTGTGAGAGAGGGAGGGGCAGAGGGAAGCCTGTGTGAAGGGCAGTACTGAGAACGGGTTCAAACTCTGGGACTGGTGATAGAGTGGAAGGCGTTGAGCCTAGAGGTGGAGGAGTTGGGACCTGAGAGGGCAAAATGGCCAGGGGAGTAGGGAGAGCGAGTAGAAGGGACACTCTTACAGTGAATTTCTAGAGAAATTCTGTTCAAAATATTTAAAATTCTGCATCTTTAAGTAATAACTTTTTCTGTATTAATTTAAAATTTAATTTTTTAAAGACTGACATGTAAATTGTGTTATTTTTGACCAATATAAAGTTTGCAGAATTTTAAGTTTTTGTGTGCAGAATTCTCCCAGGAGTAATATATTGCACTAGTTTGGATGGGATAACAGAATTAGGTATAAGAATCAGCCTTCAGAAACAGATCTGTGCGCTGGCCTACACAGAGGGACCACTTCCAAGTTTGTCTTTCAAAGTTGGCAAACCCAGTGACAGTTCGACTTCTTACATGCATTTTCTGGAAGTTATACAATAATGGGGAAGAGCTTTAACAATCGCTGGCATCAGAAGAGAAAAACTTACTTGACTTCTTTTGCTGATCAACAGCCAACCATTTAGTGTTGCATTCCTTCCCTTTCTTGTCTAAACTTTCTTGTTTAAATATTGCCTGCAGTGACAAAGGAATATGCAAACTACAGTCACTGAACGGTAGTAACCACAAATCAACAAATTAGTCTCCATACCAAAATTGTATTTAGGTTTTACTCCCACAATTAAAACTTTAGACATAACCCTGTCTAGCTGGACCTGATAGCCCTCAGGTTCCCTCCCCCCCCATTGCATTTTCTAAACATGAAATGGAGACTTTTCAACTTTTGGATAAGTGCATAGCTGCAGCTTTATTTATACAAAATTAATCTCATTATACTCTATTGGGTTCATCTAGGATTAGAATTACATTTGATTTGTTTGTTGATTAATTTGGTGGCTACTGCCTTCCCATGAGAAGTGGGTCCAATCTCCCTTAACTTGCGAACATGGTGGTGGTATTAGCTTGCAGGTCAGGGGGCCCCATCCAGCTGTGATTGGCCTGTCCTCCCACCATTGCAACTTCATTTTATGTGCATTGACAACCCCTAGGCAAGCCATATAAAGCAAGTTGTGGCCAAACCTTCTATTCCACTGTTTTGTTCACTTCAGCAGTGCATGAAGGCCCATCTTGTCATAAAAATATACAAGCAGGCCATCCCAGCCATAACATCAGCAAAAGTGAATTGTGACAACTTTACTGAAATTTGACATCTGAAATTTGACTGAATAATAGGCACAAATCATACAGATGCCAAATAATCTCACATTTCTAACAAAGCTGCTACGAATGCAGCCCCCCTCCCTCTCTTTTACCCTTCCTGGTTCCCTACTTATTCCACCCACAGTCCAAGATCCCCGATCCTTGACATATCCCTGCCACAGCATGAGTGGGAAGGTGGGATACACTGGTGGCAAGCATTAGAGAAAGAAGTTACATACCTGTAACAGTGGTTTCTCTGATTGGACAGCAGAAAGTCAGTCCACACATATACCGGTAGATGACATCATCCGATGGAACCTGGCATGAAACTTTGATCTCAAAGATTCTAAAAATGTTGAGCATGCTCTAAGTATGTGCGGCCCCAGCTACCTCCCTGCTTCGCCTCTCAACCCATGATAAAGCTAAGATTTGGAGAAACCAGCTCCAAGGAGGTGAGAAAGTGTCACGAGGACTGACATCCAGTTGTCCATCGGAGAACCACTGTTACAGCTAAGTAATTTCTCTTTCTCTGAGGACAAGCAAAATGGTAGTTGTCACATATGGGGACACCCAAGCCACAGGTTGCCTCAAACAAAAGGTAAAAATTAAACAGCACCAAAGCCATGGGTGGTGATAGACCAACTTCATATAATCTGTCCAAACCCCCCCCCCCATTTTTTGTGTTTGAGGCAGTGTGACCAATAATGGTCTCTAAGAGGGAATGGAGTTGTGGTTCTACACCTCAAAGAGGACTTTGTAGGACAGACTGTTTAAAATTCAGTTTTGTGTCAGGAGTCCCTGCCAAAAACAGGGGTGCATCACAAAAGTTTGGTGAAAATCCCAGTTCACAAATGATGCAGTCAGAGCTCCAGCACAGTGAGTTTTGACATGTCCCATAGAACCAGGTCCTCCTGGGCAGAGGGAAAGCAATTCACTAACCAAGAAAAGTAGAGCTCTTGGCTACAGACCTTACAGTTTTTTTTATGTTGCTGCGAAGAAACCTAAGCAGACTTTGTGGCTTTAGAGCCTTTCAAAAAGAAGCTGCGGATTAACAACAAATTGCCTGAACGACTGAAGCTCACCCAATAGAAAGCATATGCAAGGTCGTGTGATAAACAATTTCACCCAAGTGAAATTGAATTGCACTGGCCAATCATCAACCTGTGAAAATGTAGAAGGCATTTCAAAAAGGATCTGGCAAAACAGGAAAAGGTTTGTGGCCTTTTTCTATAAGTCATACAGTAAGACGGTTTCTTTTCACACCATAGCTTCCCCACTGAAATTTCTTCTGAATGCAGAGGAATAGAAGATATACAGATAGACTTTGGGACTGCAGGGATAGTGAATCAGCCCTAAGCTGTAGAGATGAATGTTGGGCAATTCCTCAACCATACTAACTCCCTGATGAACTTCCATTCAGGTCTGTCTCAATCAATAGAGTTCCACTTCTTCTCAGTATACATAGAGAGACTGACATAAAATCAAATACATCCCAGACTCTAGTCTAGGGTAAG
Source organism: Rhinatrema bivittatum (assembly GCF_901001135.1). NCBI lineage: Eukaryota > Metazoa > Chordata > Amphibia > Gymnophiona > Rhinatrematidae > Rhinatrema > Rhinatrema bivittatum. The sequence continues at coordinate 296,327,948 of NC_042617.1, read as the reverse complement.
AATATCCTGAGGAAGAAGTCCAGAAACCTCTCTGTTAAAAGATGGAAACAGGAATGCCACAGCAGTTTGCACCTGTGGGCATCTGGACACTGCCTCTGACCAGGGGATCAGTGAGAGTTCTAGACCAGATTCAGGCTGACCATCAAGACAGACTCCTTGCCCACTTGGATTAGGACTTTAAGTCTTACTGATAAAGATAGTCTTATTCTTCAACAGAACAACCTCTTGAATATGAGGTAGAATTAATATCTGTATGGTCAAAGACCATCTTTGTCAACCAATGAACCCTCACAACTTTCAGGTTTACATTTATTGCCCTCCACTGAAAGAAGAGGTGAAAATTCTTAAGTGACCTCACCTTGAGTGCGGAGTCTTCATGAGAGATTCCAAACCCAGCATGCATGCAGTCATAGTTAGGATGCTAGACAACTTCAGAATAAATCAGCTACCAGCTACTTGTGGCTGAATACGTAGATGTTATTTAAGATATGAAATGGATGGAACCAGTCTAACCCTTAGTGGTCACTGTACAACCCAAACATGACCCAGACTTGTCTGGAACTGTCAAAAATTGACACATTCCATGTTTTGCACAGCAAGTTTTTGAAAAACATTCCCCTTATATGGAAGAAAAATCCTTACCTACAGCTGGGGAGCAGATTCCTATTAGAGGGAATCCATTGCCAATACTGCGAGATACCACGGTTCATGGACAGTCCCCTGCATGTCTTGTGATATCCAGGCTACATGGTAGCGCAAAGTGGTGGTGCGACTTCCCCTCCCACCCTAAATCCAGCAAAATAATGAGGACGGTTGAGGAAAAGAGTAGCTACCCAGAAGCAAATTCACCAAGAGAAGGGAGAATAAAAACATCCCATTCTCTGAGAAAAAAGCAAAGCGCTGAGAGGAAAAAACGTAAGGTTTTCCTTAGCAAGCCTAATACAACACACTTACATTCAGGATGGGACTAAGTTTTTGACTTTGACAGGGTCAGCAGCCTATATGCAACCAGACCCCTGTCCCCTACCTATGATGTAAGTTGTTTAATACGGCAAGCAATAACTGAGAAATTGCTAAATCATTTCTCAGCAGCAATTACTTTGCTTTTAATAATGAGTACTGTGGATACTCTGGTTTTAATTAAAAATTCTCATCCCCTAAATACCTGGGAGGTGATACAGTGGCAGTATTGGAATCTGGACAATGAATCTCTGATCCCTGAGCCCCCCTACTCTATTTATTTATTTATTTATTTTATTTAAAATCTTTTCTATACCGTCGCTAAGTTATATACCATCGCAACGGTTTACATGTAGGCACATATTTAATGTAGGTAAAAGTGTACTATAGTACATTCTAACAGGTACCGTCAAAGGCTCGGATACAATATATCATTAGACAAAATAATTTTTAGAGAAGTGGGTCATGACCAAGTGTACTGAAAGTACTTTTACAGGTAAATTTATCATACATAGTGTTATCAATATGCTAGTTGTGATGTGGGGTTCATAGACTACTCTACTGTATTGTCCTAAGTACTGTGTGTCGGTGCTTATCTGCTTATTCCTGAATAATTTCTATTCTCCCATCTCCTTGTAAAATGCCTGTTTAAAAGCCATGTTTTTAAACTTGATCTACTGTGAAGATCAGCCGCTGACAGAGATGGAGAGATGGAAGGGGGTCCTCCACTTACTAAACTTCTCTACTGGCAACAGAGCAAGCAGCTGGTGATCCGAACACCGTTATTTAAGATATTTATATCCCACATTATCAAAAATATCTAAGTGGGTTACATCATAAAACACATAATAAATCACATCAATCATAAAGACTATAAAATAAAACATAGAATTAAATAAAACAAACTGCACCCATCAATAACCTCCACTGGCTACACATATGATCAGTATTCATCATCCAATGCACCTCTCTCTTCAAATCTGTTATTCATCTTCGGACTACCAAAAATTCCTGAAAGCCTCCATAAAAACAAATGCCTTAACTGATTTCCAGTGACACAAAGAGGTCACCAGCATGGGAAACAAAACAGATAGTGGTCTAGCTAACCCTTCCTTTCTGTCCCCTAGCTCCATATAGGATATCTGTAAGGAGCTGCTCTGATCCATGGGTGACAGAAAGTTGTCCACAACACAATGCAGGAGCAAAGAGCTGCACTCCAATATAATCAATACCAACATCCAGGGAGATGCAGAAGATTCAATAAGTCCCCGCAGCTTTAAATAAATTTAATGAAAGATATCTTTTTATTTCTCAACGGCAACTCTATTGCTTGAGATAGCACAGATATTAAAACAGGGTCCCCCGATACGGACCCGTGTTTCGCCAAACCCGGCTGCGTCGGGAGGGACAGACAATTTAATGTGGAGTTCATCAACTTATCAACTTTGTGCTAACATTTGATTCGCAAGGAGAGCCCAAATGTTAGCACAAAGTTGATAAGTTGATGAACTCCACATTAAATTGTCTGTCCCTCCTGATGCAGCCGGGTTTGGCGAAACACGGGTCCGTGTCGGGGGTCCCTGTTTTAATATCTGTGCTGTCTCAAACAATGGAGTTGCCGTTGAGAAATAAAAAGATATCTTTCATTAAATTTATTTAAAGCTGCGGGACTTATTGAATCTTCTGCATCTCCCTGACAGAGAGTTGTGCCATCATTGGGAATAGTCCCCTACCTCAGCAAGACCAAAGTACTTGTGATGGTATAAGCCCCAGAAACTACCCAGTGAAGGGGAATTCAGGTTGCAAGCTAATATAGTAGAGATCCTTTGGAGGCCTTTCCTCCCCCTCATAGTTAAAAAAAAAAAAAAAAAAAAGGCTCCAATCCTTACCTCTATTCTCCTGATACCCATCCCAACTAGATGGTCCAACCAGGAGTGAGTAGGAACTCACTTATGCACATAGGGGCCAGACATCTCAGTGCACCTGTGATTTTGGTGCACCAGCACTTAATATCCCTTGTCACCAAATAAACACCAGCATGTAACACTGGTGCAGCAGCACTCTAAATCAGCATGGTGTCTGAATCACCTTGCATTAGGTCTGAATTGACCTTGCTGTCACTGGCAAAGGTGTGTCCGACGATGCAGCACCAGATACTGCCTATGCCCACACTGCAGCATGATCTATTGCCCATGCAACAGCAGGAACAAACCGATTCACTGGTGCCCATGGTGCTGCATTGTGACAGCACCAACTATGCTTGCATCCACTATCACTTGTGCTGATTTCAACGGCGCTCGCTGTCACCGGTTGGCACTCTGAGGGAACCCATGGCTGATAGCACCCAGTGGCAACTGGCACTGTAGTATGCTAGATGGTAACGAGAAATGGGCATCGGAGAATGGAACTAATGCTTCAATGGAATGGAAAAGACATCAGGGTCCATGGAATAAATGCTTGACTGCCTCAATGGCACTCATAGTGCCCAAAAATAAGAAATAGCAGATGCTGCCCATTACCACTGGGCACCACATCACTTGACAGCATGGCAAAAGTCAACTCCCACCAGTGCTCTGGCACTTGGATATGCATAGGCCTCTGCTGTTAGGGCGGGACAAGGCACCATTAGTACTAACTGCTCATGCTCCCATTCCTCCTTGGAGACTGCCCTGCCAGAGCATGCTGGCAGGCAGGAGGGGATGCTGGGTCATCCAGGACACCAGAAAGGTTGATAACTTGGGCCCATAGAGACCAGCAAGGCAGCCAGAAATATAGAAACATAGAAATTACGGCAGAAAAAGACCAATCGGCCCATCCAGTCTGCCCAGCAAGCTCCCACACTTATTTTCCCATACTTATCTGTTTCACCAACCACCAAGTTCAGGGCCCTTTTTGGTAACTGTTTGATTCAAATTTCCTGCCACCCCCTGCCATTGATGCAGAGAGTAATGTTGGAGTTGCATCAAAGGTGAGCATAAGGCTTAATGGTTAAGGATAGTAACCTCCACATCAAGCAAGTTACCCCCGATGCTTGTTTACCCAGAATGCACAGATCAATGCCTTGTTGGATGTTGTCTGAATGTAAATCCTCTTTTCCACATTTCTCCCTGCCATTGAAGCAGAGAGCAACGCTGTATATGCATTCAAAGAGAAGTATCAGGCTTAATTGGTTAGGGTAGTAAACACCGCAAACTACCCCCATTCTTATTTGTTTACCCAGACTGTTGTAGTTCAGTCCTTGTTGGTTGTTGTCTGAAGGCAAATCCTCTTTTCTACATTTCCCCTTGCCGTTGAAGCAGAGAGCAATGTTGGAGTTGCATTAACTGTGTGAAGGCTTATTGAGTAAGGGTAGTAATCGCCAGGTAGTAGCCTATATTCCAGCAAGCCACCCCCATGGCTCTTCTCTTCATTCCCATACTCAAGCCTTTATGGATCCACAGTGTTTATCCCATGCCCCTTTGAAATCCTTCAGTTTTAGTCTTCACCACTTCCTCTGTAAGGGCATTCCAGGCATCCACCATCCCCTCCCTGAAGAAATACTTCCTGACATTGGTTCTAAGTCTTCCTCCCTGGAGTTTCAAATCGTGACCCCTAGTTCTACAGATTTTTTTCCAACGGAAAAGGTTTGTTGTTGACCATGGATCATTAAAACCTTTCAAGTATCTGAAAGTCTGTATCACATCACCCCCTGCTCCTCCTCTCCTTATACATATTTAGGTTTGTCAATCTCCCCTCATAAGTCATTTTATGAAGACCATCCACCTTTTTGGTCGCCCTTCTCTGGACCACCTCCATCCCGTCTCTGTCCCTTTGGAGATACTGTCTCCAGAACTGTACAAGGGATCATCACTTCCTCTCTCTTACTAGATATTCCTCTCTCTATGCAGCCCAGCATTCTTCTGGCTTTAGCTATCGCCTTGTCACATGTTTTGCCGACTTCAGATCGTTAGACACTATCACCCCCAAGGTCTCTCTCCTGCTCCGTGCACATCAGCCAATCACCCCCCATCAAAAACAGTTCTTTCGGATTTCCACACCCCATATGCATGACTTTGCACTTCTTGGAATTGAATCTCAGCTTCCATATCTTCGACCACTCTTCCAGCTTCCTTAAATCCTGTCTCATTCTCTCCGCTCCTTCTGGCATGTCCACTCTATTGCAGATCTTAGTATCATCCGCAAAAAGACAAACCTTACCTTTTATCCCATCCACAATGTCGCTTGCAAAGATATTAAAGAGGACCGGTCCCAACACCAATCCTTGTGGCACTCCGCTTACACCCGCTCTTCTCTTCAGAGTAAGTTTCATTTACCATCACACATTGTCTTCTGTCTGTCAATCAGTTTGCAATCCAGGCCACCACCTCGGCACTCACTCCTAAACTTTCATTTTATTCACTAGCCTCCTGTGCGGACTGTATCAAAAGCTTTGCTGAAATCCAAGTAGATTACATTGAGCGCTCTTCCTCGATCCAATTCCCTAGACACCACTCCCGTTTCTAGGGATCTACCGAACAGGTCACGCAACGGACCCACCAGCACATCTCTGAGCTCCCTCAGTATCCTGGCCCCATGGCTTTGTCCACATCTCTGAGCTCCCTCAGTATCAGGCCTCATGGCTTTGTCCACTTTCAGTTTTCCTAGCTCTTTCCATACATTCTCTTCTGTAAACGGAGTTTCATCTACTCCACTCCCCTCCAGTTTCTTGTTAACTAGTGACAGTCCTTTTCCAGGGTCCTCTTTAGTGAACACTGAACTGAAATACTGTATTTGTTTAATATTTCTGCCATTTCTTTATCTCTCTCCACACATTGATCCTTTTCACCTTTCAATTTCACTATACCACTTTGGACTTTTCTCCTTTCTCTGATGTATCTGAAAAATGTTTTGTCACCTCGCTTTACCTCTTTAGCAATCCTTTCTTCCGCTTGACTTTTTGCTGTCTTGATTACTTTCTTCGTCTCCCTCAGTTCCATCAGATATTCTTCCTTGTGCTCCTCCCTTTGGGATCCTTTATATTCCTTAAACGCTGTTCTTTTAGCTTTTATTTTATCAGCTACCTCCTTTGAGAACCAGATAGGTTTCATTTTTCTCTTGCTTTTCTTTTACTTTTCTAACATATAGATTAGTTGCCTTGGTAATTGCTCCCTTTAGTTTGGCCCCACTGTTGTTCCACATCTTTCTTGTTCTCCCAGCCTTCTAGTTCTTCCTCCGGGTACTTCCCCATTTCAACAAAGTCCGTGTTTTTCAACTGCAAAACTTGGGTCTTCATGCGACTTCTCTGTATCTTATTTGTAATATGAAACCATACCGTTTGATGATCACTGGTGCTGAGGTTGGCACCCACCTGGACATTAGAGGCATTACCTCCGTTAGTGAGCACTAAATTGAGTCTAGCTCCCTCTCTCGTGGGTTTCCATTATCATTTGTTGAACAGAACCCCTTGCAGGGCATCCACTATCTTTCTACTACTGTTAGATTCTGCAGAAGGGATTCTCCCGTCTACATCTGGCAGATTAAAATCTACAATAATCACCATTTCTCCACTTTCTTTCCCATCTTTTGGATGTCTTCAACCAGATCTCTGTCAAGTTCTTCCATTTAATTTGGAGGCCTGTAAACCACTCCAATAAAAATGAATGCCCCATCATCTTTTTTTAGGTCAGCCCATAGTGCTTCTTCTTTGCCCCATCTTCCTTGCAGCTCAGATGCTTGGATATTGTTTTTGACATAAAGAGCCACTCCTCCCCCTTTTCTGTCTTCTCTGTCCTTCCTTAACAAGTTATAGCCCGATATGGCCGTTATCCCAATCATGAGATTCTGTGAACAACATCTCCGTGACAGCAACAACGTCCAAGTCCGCCTCCACCATTAGGGCTTGCAGATATGGGATTTTATTGCCCAAAGTACAAGCATTTGTGCTCAAAGCTTTCTAGCTTTTCTCGTTCAGGTTACTGCTTTTCTTGGACTCCTTTTGTGACTTATTTAGCTGAGTTTTGTTATCAGAGAGAGCGGAGCTCTTTCCCCTATGGAAACATTCCTTCATTCGGTATCACCCCCCACCTCCTCACATAGGCTAAGTAGTGGGGAGTGGTTGATCTTAGATCCTTCTCTGCTTGGGCCTCCATCGATGTCTAGTGGTTGGACTTAATTTCATGGAGCTCCTGTTTATTGAGAACTCAGGCAAGTCCCTGAGCCAGAGACTTAGCCTGACCATACAAGGACACTGCAAACTGCAGGGCCCATGATGCACAGACAAAGGCAAAAAAAAAAAAAAAAACCAACACAAAGGGAAAGCAGAGTTGCTTACCTGTAACAGGTGTTCTCAGAGAATGGCAGGATATTAATCCTCACACATGGGTGACATAGGATGGAGCCCAGTCTGGAACTTTGATCTCAAAGATTCTAGAGCTTTCAAACATGCCCTTCTGAGCATGTGTTGCTGTAGTTATCATCCTGCCCCCTAGGCAGAGTCCCTCAGTCCATGATATAGCTAATACATGGAGAAACCAACTCACAGGGGAGGCAGGTGAGTTTCATGAGGACTGACATCCTGCTGTCCTCAGAGAATACCTGTTACAGGTAAGCAACTCTGCTTTTTCTGAGAACAAGCAGGATGGCAGTCCTCACACATGGGTGATTACCAAGCCAGAGGCTGCCCGAGCAGGACCAAGCAGGGAACTCCCCCGTGCTGAAAGCACAACCTTTCTCCCCTTTTGCCTGTGAGGCAGCCAACCCAAAGCTTGGTCTAGGCAGGAAAAGCGTTGGGTTCTACATAAGAAAACCATCGAACAGACAAAAACTCTGATACATAGCAGAGGCACCTAAGGCAGGGTTGTGATGAGAATTCCAACAAGAAGGATAATTTGCCTCATGGAAAATATCACAGGGTTTCAATCAATGAATCCTGACCATGACTGTAATCTTAGATCCCCCTGGATATAGGAAAAGGCTTAGAAAACCCACCAAAAGAGATCTCTTGGATGAAGTCTGCAAAGTCTTGGATGAAGTCTTGGATGAAGTCTGCAAAAAGTCAACTGGGGCTAGAGAGCCCTCCAAAATGCAGTCTACTAGCATCTAATGGACAGAATGCATTTGCAGAAGCACACCCAATGAGTGGCTGATAGGCACCAGGGGGGAAGAAAAAAACAAGTAGTGGTTGTAAGAATAAGAGGCAAAAGTGTCGGGGTCTGTGGCAGATCCTACCTGCCAAAGTACCAGACAGATCTGACCTCCCAGTTCAGATGGGGTGACTCAACAGTGTCATGGAATAAAGGGCAATCCTTGAAACAGGATCACTAGCCCATATCCCTGAGCAAGGAAGATAAGCTAGGACCGAGGCTCACTCGACACACCACCCTGTCAATGGTATGGCTATCCTCCACAGGAAAGCTCAGGTGAGCAGGAAGGCACTTGTATCAACCCAGTGAAGTATGAAAAGCTAAAGGCAGTAGTACTAGCCAAAATTTGGCAAAAAAAACAGGAAAAGGTGGGCTACCGTTCCCTGAAGCTATACACGAAGATATACCACAAATGCCTTAGCTTTTCTCTCCTCCCCCCAGACATTCTGCCTGGAAGTTGGAAGGAGCAAAAAACACAAGTAGGCAGACCTGGGGGTGCAGGGATAAAAAAAAAAGCCCTAGGCTGTATATCTCAACCCAATGACACAACTGAAGTTGCCTCCTAAGGTAGATCTCTGAGCCTGATAGGAACGGCTGAAACTGAGAGCAAACCTCTTAGGGAAGAGATCTAGAAACTCTCTACCAAGAGACAGCAAACAGGGATGCCGCAAGTGCAACCCCTGTAAAACAGGATTTCTTCACTTGCCTGGAAATCTGAAGGGTACCAAGGCAGGGTCAGTCTGAGCTTGGAAGAGATTGTCTACCAACCTGACCAAGGTATAGACCATTATTACATATACTTCTCCCAAGTAACCACGTGGTCCAGTAAGTGGAACAACATTTGCGCACACCAGGATCTCCCTGTCTGCAGACAGGGTAATCTCGGAGAGGCAGAAGGATAACTCACAAGCCACTGCAACAAAAGTGAGCACCTCTGTTGCAGGGTCCCTCATCCCCTAACTCATGCAGCCATGAATATAGAAAGGCTGAAAGGTATACCTATCAACCAGGATGCACATGGACCAGAACTCTCCTCACTGAGGTAAGGTCCCACATGTGAGAATAACTGGCAAGAGCATTCATTTGTGAATACACACTGTGTGTTCAACAGATATGAATAAAGGTGACTACCGCGTGGGTGAAACTTCTAAACTTCACCGGGGAGCTGCCCAGAAGCGGAGACCCCAAGTACTATGGGGAGACCGAATCCAGAATAACTCCCTCACAAACTAGACCTGCTGCACCTTAGGATGATCTAAGAAAGCTATCACCCGACCTGCTCATGGATCTCACAGGGAACAGAGAGCAATCACCAGTCAGAAGCAGTGAAATCCCTTTTCCGGGAAATGGGTAACATAGGCTACCCCTTGAAGGGATGGATAACCAGGCATCCAAGCTGGAAACAATAAGAGTCGCTTCTGGAACCCCAGTGGTATATCCCCTTCCAAAGGGACAGAAAAAGAACGAGAATCAGGCCTCCCGATCCTGAAGACATTCCTACTTTCCAGGAGAGAGTGAAATAAAGTCGCTGACTGTTTAGGCAGCCACCAGTGCAATAATCAGTGGCGGGACCCCCAGCAAAAATGGTCCAAATGACCACTGCTACCATTCCCCAAAGCCTGCAGGTCCTGGCCTGCAAGAAGGAGCACAGATTTCAAAGAATCAAGGCTCCAGTCTGGCGACAGACCTGTATGGGACGGAGCCCCAGGGGCTTCCCCATAAAGGGAATTCAAACGTAAACTATCATGAGAGGAGTTGAAAGACATACTCCTCTAGTGTGGGAGGGGAAGATTCTCGACCCTCCTGGCATCCACCCCCACAGTAGTTCAACCAGGAACGCAGTCTTAGGTCTTAAATCTTCATCAAGGAGTTGTAAGTAAAACCTGTAAAAGGTACCTATGGAGTTTAATGTTCTTTTCTCTCTTATTAGCAATCATTTTATTTATTTATTTATTTAAAATTTTTATATACCGACATTCATCCAGGATATCACATCGGTTCACAGTGTAACGCAAACAGACGCCATGCATGGCGCTTTACATAGAACAAATAAAACATGTTAACACGGGAATAAGGGGGTAAGAAAACATGGGAGAGAAATTGCATTAAATAATAAACAAGATTTGCAATTATATACATATGTACAAAATGGGGAGACTGAGAGAAAATAGATATAGGAATACTAGGAAGGGAGGGGGAGTGGAGAGCGGGGGGGGAGAACAAGAGAGGAGGGGGGGGGAAAGAAGAAGGAAGGGGCGAGTTGGGGGGGACAGAAGGAGGGTAAGATTTGTAACATCGACCAATGTTCACAATTTCTTGTGCTTATCTTATGATTTTCTTTGCCCGTCACGACTCTGATTCTGGTGTCCCCCCCCCCTTTTTTTATGGTTTGCACATTGTTCAAATAGTTACATGAGTCATATCTTTAGAAGTATCTCCAATCCATTCCCTTTAATTTTGCACCTATATACATCTCATACGACAGTACTGAGCACAGTATTTCCCACTTGTGTTTGATATCTTTGTAACATTTTTTTAAAAAAGATTTTTGTGAAATTTTTGTAACTTTTTTGTAATGTTTAAGTTAGTATGTATTCATATGGTATCTACATGTTTAAGTAAATAAATTTACTATTTTGATTTTTCTACATCAACTCCATAGGTACCTTTTACAGGTTTTACTTACAACTCCTTGATGAAGATTTAAGATTATCATATGCAAATTGTAAGCATTGCTTTACACATTCATATATTTTTTCTGTTTTGTTAATTTTTTTCCCTTTCCCATTCTTTTAATAACTTGGAGATTAATTTATTAGGCATCTATAACAGTTATTTAAATATTTAAAGGCAATATCCAATCTTTAGGTACTTGTCATCTTCCAAATGTTTTTGCTGGTTTTACAACATATGCTATATTTTTTAACTATTTATTATTTTTACTGTACACTTTTATGTCCATGATATATCATTTACGTTAACATTTAGTCTCATGTTCACACTACATATTTCCATGTTACCATTTTATATGTTCATTATACATGTTTATTTTATATGTCTATGTAATGTATGTTTTTATTAGTTTTTAATTATTTTTATATCATTTAATGTCATTTATTCTATGTTTTTAGCCCCTGATGCAGCCCTATTGAAAGAGGGCGAAAACTCGGCTGGAGTCGGGCTTATGCATATTCTGATTCTACATAATAAATTTATTTTTTTTTTTACATTAGGCTGCTTATTGTGTATTTTAGGTCAGTCTTGTGCTCACCACGAGGGGAAAAAAACCCCCACACCCATACACCAGAGAACAACTGAAAGAATAGTGTCCTCTGCTTTAAAAGTGCAATAATGAGTTCTCGTGCAGTGGTATCGCACATATGCTTGTATGTTTGTACAGTGTTGCTTATGTTATGTAGTGCTATAGAAATGTTAAGTAGTAGCAGTAGCAGCTTATGGGAAGAATCCCATGGCACAGCAAGGACTGAGCACCACGTGTTAGCATCGGCGGGTGCGCACTGCCAAAAAGCAGTCAAAAAGTATGTGATGGCACCCTCCTCGCTAGTGTCCCATAGCACCCCAAGGTGCAAAACAGATGAAGAGCTAATACCTTGATGTGACTATGGGGGTCCGCTATCTCTGACACTGCTCTACACAGCACTCGACAAAGAGAATGCTGCCCACCAGCACTAAAGGTGCTTGGAGGAGTAGACAACCTCTGCTGTACCCAATCTGACCATGGCGTCCATTATGTGGGTGGTATTCTGTGGTGCAGTCCTGAATTAGAGTCATGAATGGCTCACTGCCTTTCCGTTGTTGTAACAGGCAGGGAAGTCCAGGGTGCCTGACTGTGCCCATGGTGCTCTGCGGCTGTCTCATGCAGCATCCAACTACCACAGAGGCGACAGCGCCTCTGCAGTGCCAATCGTGATGGATACCTTTCATGGCACCACACACCGCCACACTATGGGCTTCAATAGTGTCTAACTGCCATTCAGGCTCTTGACCCATTCGCATATAAAGCCATAAATGATGCCCCAGGCTCCTGTGGTTGTTGACAATGATGGTGCCCATGGAGCCAGAAGGCAGAGGTTGTGTGGCACTGACAGGCTGCATCAATGCCCAAGGAAACCAATGACAGCTGGCACCATTGATGGTTTCCCTTAGCTTACCTATGTGCCCAAGAGCGCTGATGTTGTGAACTCGATGGTCCCTTGCCAGCACCCCTGGCAGCTGATAGCCTCACAGCAACCCCAGCGCTAATCTGCACTTGAAGCCCAGTGATGCCCCCTCTTCCCCTCTCTCAAACCACTCACCCTCCCCTCCCAGTGCCTCTGGCGCTAGATGGCAGCTCAGGACACCTGACAGCATCAGTGTTCATAGCACCTGATGGCCGTATGCCATCAATGGCACACCATGAGGCCCCTCAGTACCCCATTCGGTCACTGCAGAGGGTGCATCGAACCAACGCTCGATAGCCTAGAGGGCCCTGGCCCATAGTGCACTCTGGATGCATTGGCACTCAAGGGGTTTTTGGGTTGATGGTAACCCGGCACTCGACAAGTACCAAGGGCCATCCAAAGACCCAAAGCCCGAGTCGCCCACAGGGCTTCCATGCACTTGAGGGGGACCAGGGCACTTGATGGCAATGCCGTTGTATTCTGACAGCAAGGGTAATCAAGAGAGGTCACACTGGGGCATCGTAGGCAACATGCCTGATGACCTTTCATGGCGCTCAAGGACATTGTTGGCAACATGCTTGATGGTTTCTACTAATCAATCCTGTTCTTAATATTTTTGTTCAAGATTTATATCTTGTTTATTTTGGAAATACATAAATAAAAAAAAACCAAAACAAGAAAACTACCTAAGGGTAAGATGAAGGCGAACCAACTTTGCAGGGCCTTGCTACAAAAATAGTTTCTGCAGCTCTAGAAACTTTCACTGCAGTAGCTGTGAGAAAAGAGAAAAGAACCATGACTTACTAACTGCAGAAAAAAATGAAACTGAGGAACCTTGCCTGGGAAGCAGGGGAAGTGGCTGGGGCTGTATATGTTCAGTAAAGCATGCATAAAACTTTCTAGAATCTTTGAGATCCAAAACTCTGGGCTGGGCTCCATCGGATGATGTCACCCATATTTCTCCTGGGGGAATTCTGCGCCAAAAAATGTACAATTCTTCAAAATTCTGCAAACTTTATAGTGGTCAAAATAACATAATTTACATGACAGTCTTTAAGTAATTTACATTTTAAATTAAATCAGAAAATGTTATTACTTAGAGATGCAGAATTTAAATATTTTTGAGCAGAATTCCCCTATAAATTCACTGTAAGAGTGTCCCTTTCACTTTCTCTCCCTACTTGCCTGGCCACTTTGCCCTCTCAGCCCCCAACTCCTCCACCTGCCAGTATCTCTCCCCTCCACCTCTAGGCTCAACCCCTTCCACTCTATCGCCAGTCCCCAAGTTTGACTCAGTTCTCAGTACTGCCCCTCACACAGGCTCCCTCTGTCTCTCCCTCTCTCTCTCTCTCACACACACACACTTCCCTCTCTCTAATACACATACACACACCTTCAAACAGGCTCCCTCACTCTCTTGCACATACACATCCCTCATACAGGGTCCCTCTCTCTTGCATACACACCCACACAAGCTCCCTTTCTCTCTCACACATACATCCTCACATAGGCGTACCTATGTCTCTCTCTCATGCACCCCTTCACAAAGATTCTGTCTCACACATACACAATCCCTTCACACAGGCTGGCACCTTCACATACACACAATCCCCTTTTTCATACATATGAGCTCCCAATCTCTCACATACATACAAACTCATTCACAATCTCCTCAATTTAGGCTCCCTCTCTCTAGCACCAAGTCAAGCATCCCCCCCCTCACCTCCCATGCTCTCTTTCACACCCTCTTGCTCACCTCCCTCCCCTTCCTCACACCCCTGTCCCTCTCCTCTCACATACACACACACATTCACTCTCACCGGGGCCTTCACCTTCGCCGTGAATGAAGCGCATCCAATGGCACAAGGGGGCCTTCATCTTCACCGCGAACTCCACGCCAGGGCCTTCCTCTTTCCCGCGAGCAGAGCACGTCCTGCGGCACATGGGGGTCTTCATCTTCGCCACGAATGGAGTGCCGTGGCCTTCATCTTCGCTGCAAGCTGAGTGCGTCCAAACAGCACACAGGGGCCTTCATCCTCGCCTGCTACGTTCATGGCATGTCGGGGTCTACTCTGCCATTTTCTGCGCAGGGGGGGTAATTCTGTGCAAATTCTGCACTCTGCAGTAGCGCAGAATTCCCACAGGACTACCATATGTGAGGACTGCCATCCTGACTTTCCTCCGAGAAAGAGGTTGGGCTTGTGACCATCTGGCCCCCTTTATCTTGCTGCCAGACCTGAACCTATTCCTGTTTCTCCTCGACTTGCCTGGTGACCACTGGTTAACCCTGTCCAGCTCAGTCCTGTGAGTTCAAGGCTCTCCACTATCTCAGACCCATTGTATGAATTTTCGGAAAGAGTATGCCTGTGCTCAGTTCTTCAGGAATCAAGCTGTAAATTTATACATTTATAGCTCTTTAATTGAAAGCATTTTTTCAAATGTTATGCGCTTTTTCCTATTAAAAATCAGAGGTATTTTGCAAAAGAGATACATTTAATGTTTTTATTCATTCTTTTATGCTGGGGTTAAGAACACCAGCAAATGTTAACTGGTTTTTATTAGTGATGGATTAGAAAACCATGATCCATAATTCCTCCTCATAAATCAGGTATTCTCTACCTGCCAAGGATCAATAGATCATAATCCAAGATCAGATTAGAAATTATCTAGTTTAAGTGTAAAAATGCAATATATGCTCATTTGAATACTTGGTATAATTAAACCATGTTTAGGACATATACTGTATTACAATGTAAAGGTATATTGTACAAGCTATGTAAAATAAAACATTGCATGGATAATGTCCATAAATTGCACACACCAAACAAGATGATTCTATAACCTAATTTTGTTTTATATTTCAAGTTCACTTTAAATCTTTTTATACATATTTTCATACAATTTTATTCTGCTTTTTTATAGAGGATGCAAAGAAATGAATATTGTTAAAATCTAAGTTGAATATAAATTTGCTTACAGTAATATTCTGCATGCTTCATTATTTAGTCCACCCATGGAGTCATAGTATATGATGGCCTTTCTCCTGAAGTCCACTTCCTAGATAGAAAAGCGAAACAAACATCAAAAGGGCAAGCAAATCTGGCCAAATTAAAAAATGTTACTATCCAAAAAAACCCTTAATCACCCCTACTGTTCTGTATAAAGAAACTATTAATAACAAATGACAAACAGCAGTCCACTAAAAATTTAATTATACAAATACTTTAATAAACACTTTAGTCTATATATAAACCCTATTCAAGAAAAGTACACTTCTCAAAAAATATACAAATATGAATATTCATAAGCCATGTATTACAAATCCCATTATAAACTCCATTATAAATACTCACACATCCTACTTGCCAAAAACATTCACTCCTCACACATCACATCAAAACCCCTTAATTAAAAAATTTAAAAAAATACATAAAAACAAAAAATACAAACATCAAAAACCCAAAAGAAAGGAGGAAAAAAGAAAGAAAATCCCCCAAACAAAATTTCATTCAAAACACTTAATTAATCTTTAGGTACACAGTGGAGAAGATGTCGGCAGAAAATTATCAGGAAAATAATGATAAACCTCAACACTTGTTGTTGTACTTTGAACCTCATACGTAATGTAACTGCAATGATTTTCAAAAACCACTTCTTCAGGATGACATCTTGATGAAACGTCCAGGGAACATTAGCTCTTAAACCTTTAGACATCTCAAGTTACTTTTAAATCAATCCAGTGCCTCCGGGGCACTAACATCACCTAAGGTGAAACAAATCACTTAAATGTTTCAGATGGTCCAAAGATTTCTTTAGACCAGTGTCTATGCTTCCTGGGTTTCCGGCGCTCAGGCCCGGTCTTTCCCCAACGCAGAGGACGATGACGACCTCGAGGGGAGGGGAAAGACCACCGAGTATCGATCTCCCTCTCCTTGATCCTTAGGAGTACTGGAGAGTGGAACCGCCAGGGGAAAGAGACGAGGACGGTTCCCAGAGGTCCTTAGGTGTGGAAGACACTGGCGCCAAAGTAGAAGGTTTTGGAGAGCCAAAAAGCTTCTCCATTTTATCCAGGTGCCCATGACACCCTTTGGGGTTCATTTGATCACATAAACGACACCCTCTGTCGTGCGAGGATACACACCTCATGCGGATCCGTGATGAACATGGTCCATGGGCACCGTCAAAACCAGATGATACCATTGAAAAAGAGGACGGCGCGCAGTCGATGACCAACGGAGACCCAAAGTGGGAGTCTGGAATTGACCATGAATAACGATGGCAAAAGCCAAAGGTACCTACCAGAGGAACCAAAAGCGAAGGGGGATCCGAAGCAGAAAAATCCCCGAAAATTAAGCAAAAACACTTTCAAGGGTTTGAAGCTCCACAACCATGAGGCTACTGCACCGTGGAAAAGAAGAGACTGAAAGAGGACCATGCACAAATAACAGCAGGCTGGGCATGCTCAGTCTGCCAAAGTTTTCTGTGCTAGGCTCCATCTGATGATGTCACCCCAAAAGTGAGGACTATCATCCTGCTTGTCCTAGGAGAATTTATGTTTGCGCAAAGAAGAAAAACCCCCACACACTATATTTTTCTGCAGTTGTGATTTTCTTCCAGGTGCACAACTCTTGACTGCAGTCTATCCTTCTCCCATGCTGAGCCAAGCAAATCTGCAGCAGAAGCATACTGGTAGGCTCAGTCAAGTGGTGGACCACTTTTAGGAAAGAAATAAGACTTCTCTTGGAGCACTTTAAGTCATACATTGCAATAAAAGTAACTTTCACCTTTAAAATTTTTAAATATATTTTCCCCTTTGGGCTTATAGCCCACAAGATGGCAGGGTCATTTTAACTTTACCAAGTTGAAATAGTATATAAACTACACAACAGCAACACAATTATGAAAAGAGAATATCCTATTTCTAGGAGCTACAGTTACTCACAGCTTACGCATGTAGGGTCGAGCCACTAATATGACAGGAGTCAAGTGATTAAAGACGGTATTGGATAAGCTAAACAAACAGTTACCACACAACACACACCCAACCACTAGCCTGTTAAATAAGTCAATCCAACATTGTATATAGTAAACCAATGCTTATTAAATTATCTGCTAAATGTTTTATAGTTCTTATTACTTCTTCCAAACTTTGTAAACTCCAAATGCCTCATATATGTATACTACTGTATTGATCACAAATTGTATTCTTATTTACATTCGTTCAGTGCACATGTTAGTAGTTCTATGTATTGTTGTTTCTCTTGTAAACCGTTGTGACGGCCAGTTGCAAACAATGGTATATAAAAATACATAAATAAAATAAATAAACTGAAAATATACAGTTCAGCATGCCAACAACTGGAAATACTGTTGGTAAGAAATGGCTTTTTTGCTCACATCCTAAAATCTTTGCTTTTTCTCCACTTCATTGTAATACCACAGACCTGCCTGATTTCTGGCTTTACCCTAATTTCCCAGTCAGAATCTTCTATGCTTCTCCAATGCTTTCTTTAATTTTTACACCACTTCACTGGGACAGTCTTTTTATTTTATTTTATTATTATTTTTATATACCGACATTCATCTCAATTGAGACATCACACCGGTTTACATTCAGGTACTGTAGGTATTTCTCTATCCCCAGAGGGCTTACAATCTAAGTTTTTGTACCTGAGGCAATGTAGGGTAAAGTGACTTGCCCAAGGTCACAAGGAGCGACAGCAGGACTTGAACCTTGGTCTCCTGGTTCATAGTCCACTGCTCTAACCACTAGGCTATTCTCCTCCTTCCATGTATCTACCATGCTTTCTTTAAAGAAATGCTCTTACTTACATTATTCCTGAGTCTGCCCTCTTCCAGTTTTATATTTTTGACTTGTTCTAAAACTTCATTATATGAAACAGCTTATGGTACAGATTGCCTGGATTTCCTCTGCTTTGAATAAAATTACCATGCGTGACTGTGTTTTTCACATCATTTCAGTACATTGTTAAATGATGATTCCTTGCTGTTTGAATTGTTTGATTTATTTTGACATGTTTTATATGCAGTATTATTTTGTTGTGTTTTAAGTATTTTATTTTATTGGAATCCACCTAGAACAGGCCTTGGCAATAGGTGGAATATAAATTATTATAAATAAATAATCAGTGGTTTCCAACCTGTGGTCCATGGACCCCTAAGGGTCCACCAGACCATAACAGGAAGTTGACAAGAAGTAAGCTGTGAAAGGCGATGAGAAAGCCCATACCATGGAAGAGGAGGCCTGACAGGCCGCCAGCACACACCATCTTGCGGCTGGCCATGAAAAGGAGGACCAAGAGGCTGCTGACATACCCATTTTGCCAGCAGCCACAAAAAAGGAGGTGCGAAAAGACATTGGCCTGCCATATCCTGCCAGTGGCCATAAAAAAGGAGACCTGACAGGCCGCTGGCACATCCCATCCCACCAGTGCATCCCATCCTTCTAGTAAACAGAGTGAGGAAGAGGCCTTTGGACCCCCCTCTCCCCCCCTGCAGATTCCAGGAAAAAGAGGAGCCTTTGTGTATGAAAGAGGGAGCTTGTGTGTGTGTGTGTGTGTGTGTGTGTGTATATATATATATATATATATATATATATATATATATATAAATTCTCCTTGATGCTCAACACTGCGAAAATGTATCTGTATTAACTATTGATGTGCCTCCATTCCATGTAAAAATAGTAGGACACGTTCATCCTACTATTTCTCCACGCCAACATGCAAACCGATGTGATGTACCCCAATGAATGTCGGTATACAAAAGCAAATAAATATATGACAGTGCATGTGTGAATGAGAAAGAGGGAGCATGTGTGTATAAGAGGAAGCGTGTGTCTATACGTGTGTATAAAAGGAAGCATGTGTTAGAGCAGGTGTGTAGAAGCGGGAGTGTGTGAGTATGAGAAAACATGTGTGTATGTGAACAAGAAGAAGCATATGTGTGTATGTGAACAAGAAGAAGCATATGTGTGTGTGTGACAGAGGATACATGCATGTGTGAATGAGAATGAACATGTGCATGTATGTGAGTGAGAGAAAGGAGGAAGTCTGTGTGACCCCCACTTCCTCCACCACTACTAATCCATAGCAATCTCAGGGTGACTGGAAATCAAAAGTTCCCAGGTATGGAGAGTGGGGAATTTTTAAAATCCTTATTAGTTTTAATTGTTGGCTGTTATTTGATGTGTCTGATGTTTTGAAATATTTTATTGGTGTTTGGGAAATTTAAAATAATTTATGAGTTTTTAATTATTGGATGTTCTAAACAACTGATAGCAAATGGTGCTTACCTGTAACAGGTGTTCTCACAGGACAGCAGGAAGTTAGTCCTCACATATGGGTGACATCACAGGATGGAGCCCAATCACGGAACACTTCTGTCAAAGTTTCCAGAACTTTGACTGGCCCCTACTGGGCATGCCCAGCATGGAACTAACCCTGCAGCCAGCAGGGGTCGCCCTTCAATCTTGTTAAAAAGCTACAAGTAGTACCGAAAATAAAATACAAAAACGTTACGAATCCAACACCGCGGGGCGGCGGGCAGGATTCGTGAAGACTAACATCCTGCTATCCTGTGAGAACACCTGTTACAGGTAAGCAACATTTGCTTTCTCTCAGGACAAGCAGGATGGTAGTCCTCCCATATGGGTGAGTACCGAGCTGAGGATGTCAGAGTATGCACCAAATGTACTCAGGCGTGCAAGGCACTAGGCCTGGGATGAAATTTGGCTGAGGGCATCCTGAACCCCACCGGGCAGGCGGAAGGGTGTTGGTACGTCACGTTGTAAATAGGTTGTGCAAGACAGACTGGCCGAAGATGGAATCTTGTCTTCAGGCTTTATCTAAGCAATAATGGGCTGTAAAGGTATGGAGAGAACTCCAGGTTGCAGCCCTGCAAATGTCAGGAAGCGGCACCGAGCGTAGGTGTGCTACTGAAGTCGCCATGGCCCTCATAGAGTGTGCTTTAACACGGTCTTGAAGTGGAATGCCCTTTTGCTGATAGCAAAAGGATATGCAGTCCTGCTCTCCAGGAGGAGAGAATCTGTTTACCCACAGGCTGCCCCAATTTTATAGGATGGAAAGAGACAAACAATTGAGTGCTTTTTCTGTGGGCAGCTGTACGGTCTAGGTAGAACGCTAGAGCCCGTTTGCAGTCAAGGGTATGCACAGCCTGCTCTCCTGGATCAGAATGGGGCCTGGGAAAAAAGGTAGGTAGTAGAATGGATTGATTGAGATGAAACTCCAAAACGACCTTAGGCAAGAATTTAGTGTGAGTGCGGCGTACTGCCCGGTCCTTCAGAAGTTTAGTGTACGGCGGATAGGTAACTAGAGCCTGTAATTCACTAACTCTGCGAGCGGAAGTGATTGCCAAAAGGAAAATCACTTTCCATGTGAGATATCGAAGGTCACAGGATTGAAGCGGCTTGAATGGTGGTTTCATGAGCCGACCCAAAACTAGGTTGAGGACCCAAGAAGGGGCCGGATGACGCAGAGGAGGCTTGAGGTGAAGCAAGCCTTTCAAAAAACGTGTTATAAGGGGTCAACAGGGGCTGAATGGGGCAGAAAAGAGCAAGGAGATCAAAACGTGTCTTAGGGTCTCATGATTGAGTCCATTGTGACCTTAGAGTCCACTGCATGACTCTCATGGCCAAGCGGGCCATTGGGATGACCTGAACTGAGGATGCCATGTGTCCCAGGAGGATAAGAAAGTGGTGTGCAGTCATGGAGTGCTGAGACTGCAGCTGATGTGCAAGAGACACTAGAGTGAGAGCAAAAAAGCCTTTGACTGCAAGGTGTCCAAGTCTGCCCCAATGAACGATAAGGTTTGAGATGGGACTAAGTAGGATTTGTCGTAGTTGACGAGAAATCTGAGCGAAATTAGAGTGTGTAAGGTAAGATGTAGGGACGACAGAGCAGCTTGCTGAGTGGGAGCCCTGATTAACCAATCGTCTAGATAGGGGTAGACGTGAACACCTTGAGTCCTGAGGAAGGCTGCAACTACGTCGAGGCATTTTGTGAAGACTCGTGGTGCAGACGCGAGGCCGAATGGAAGCACTCGGTACTTGGGCCTACTATAAACCTCAGGTATTTGCGATGGGATGGAATTATCGCGATATGAGTGTATGCATCCTGGAGGTCTAGAGAGCGGAGTCAGTCTCCTCTTTGTAGAAGAGGAAGAAGAGAGCCCAAGGTTACCATTTTGAACTTTTCTCGCTGGAGCTACCTGTTGAGGGCATGTAGGTCCAGAATCCCCAAAAAATCCCCCGATTTTTTTGGGGATTAGAAAGTACCGGGAATAGAACCCTAGGCCGTGATGAGAGTAGGGTACTGGTTCTATTGCCTTGGACTGGAGGAGGACGGAGACGACCTATTCCAGAAGGATGGAGTGATCGGATGTTCTCCACATTGGTAGAGGTGGGGAGTCCGGTGGAATGGAGAGAAAGTTCAGATGATAACCCTGAGCAATTATCGCCAGGACCCACTGGTCTGAGGTGATCGAGTGCCACCTGTTATTGAAATGGCACAATCGACCTCCCACTGGTATGGGGGGCAATGGAAGCTGCCTGCTGCTCTCTATGCAGGAGTCAAAAACCAGAAGCACGACCTGGTTGAGGAGGTGCTTGCGATTTTTGTTTTCGTATCTGACAAGATTGGATTTTTTGAAACGGTCTCGTAGAACGTGTTCTAGCTGGTGGCGGGTAGGATTTCTTCGGGCAGAAGAATGACTTCTTAGAGTCCTTTTGGAAGGGCTGTTTTGAAGAGTACTCAAGAAGGCATCAGAGAGAGCTGTCTTAGGGTCTCATGATAGTTCTTGAGTTCCGCCACCGTTCGTTGAATCTGCTCGCCAAACAGATTATCTTCTACATAAGGCAGGTCAGATAATCTGTCTTGTACTTCAGGGTGAAGGTCAGAAGACTTGAGCCAGGCCCATCGTCTTGCCGAGATAGCAGCTGCAGATACCCTGGTAGCAGTGTCAAAGATATCGTAAGATGATCTGATCTCATGCTTGCCTGCCTCAAAACCCTTGTTTACTAGGGCTTGGAGTTGATCTTGAAATTGCTGAGGCAGGGAGTCTTTCAAGTCCTGTATCTGCTTAAATAAGACCCTATTATATTGGGTCATATAGAGCTGATAAGAGGCAATTCTGGAGATGAGCATTGATCCCTGGAAGACACGGCGACCAATGGCATCTAGAAATTTCTGTTCCTTGCCTGGGGGAAAAGAAGAATGAGGTTTTGATCTCCTTGCTCTTTTCTGGGAAGATTCTACAACCACAGATTGGTGATCCAATTGAGGTTTGTGAAAGCCTGGAGCTGACTGTACGAGATAGGTGGTGTCAGCTTTCCTGTTGACTGGAGCAACAGAGCCAGGATATTCCCAGTTCTTTTTGAGGAGATCCAGAAGAACCTGGTAGACAGGGATGGAGGTTATTTCCTTGGGAGCATCCAGGAATTGTAGCAACTCTATCATTTGATGCCTATCGTCCTGTTCCGTCTGTAATTGGAAGGGAACCAATTCAGACATTTCCTTCACAAAATTTATAAAGGAAAGGTCCTCTGGAGGAGAAGAACGCTTTCTGCTTTCAGTAGGTGAAGGTGGTGAAGGCAAATCATCGGTGTCTGGTGAAGACTCATCAGTCCAGGTATCATAGGGATCAGCACCTGCTCCTCTAGGGACTAGAGGAGGACAGGACGGTGGGATCCCTGAAGGTCCTGGTTGAGGCTCCGAAGGACTTGAAGGAATAACTGGAGGCACAGATGAAGGCATCGAAGGCACCAGTGCAGGCATCGCGGGCATCGATGGATGTCTCGGTGGCGCTGGACGTATCGGCACCTATGGATGGATCGGTGGTACCGACACCGTATCAGCATCGATGGGTGAGGCATCGGCAGAACTCCCGATGGAGGGATGCAAAACGGTGTTTCTCCTCCCGATGACAAAGTAAGCAAGGAGAGCACCGGAGCCATCGGTGACCCACGGTCCTTTGGTGGAAAAGCGGCCATGAACGCTTCCATCCTTGAGAGCAGCGATGCCAACGCTGCTGGAATCGGGTCAGTGGTCGGTTCCGCAATCAGTACCAGTGTCAGTGCCGGAGGAACTTGGAGTTGATGCATCGCCTTGTCGATGGCCTCCTGAACCATCCGTCCAGTTCTTCTAGGGAGACCTGGAGCAAGCAACCCTGGCTCCGGAACAGAGAAAAGAGGCAGAGGCATAGCTGGAGGGACCACCATTAAAGGCAGAGTCGCGGCTCCTGATACCCTGTCGGGTGAGGGTTGCCTCGGTGACCCGGTCACTGAAAAGGTCAGTACCTTTTCTGAACGGGGTTTCTTCGATGGCGGCTCGGACGATGGTGAGGTTGATGATTTCGCTTCCTCGATGGTCCGAGACTTTCGATGCCGGTGGCGATGTTTATCACTACGATCCCCACGGACGGTCACCGGCCGGAGGTCGATACTGGCGCGAAGTTGACAGTGCCGGTTCTGACGACGTCAATGCAATAGACAGCGTCGGGGTTTCAGCACAGAAGAGAATTTCCATTTTCTCCATTCTGGCCTTGCGACCCTTTTGGTGTCATTAGGGCACATTTGGTGCAGGTTAGGACATTGTTCTCACATCTGAGACACATTACACAGACTTTGTGGGGGTCTATGATGGACATGGTGTGATTACAGTCCGGGCACCGGCGGAACCCTGACGCCATGGCCATTAAAAATTGAGCCGAGGTACAGTCGATGGCCAGTAGGCCGCGAGGGCTAAACTCGACGGTAATTGACGGAAAACGGGTAAAAAAACTTACCGGAGTACCGCGGCTTGAAAAAGTTGAAGGAGGGGACCAAGCAGCTTGACTTGGTCTGTTTACCTAACAGGAGGTGTATTGCTGTTTTAGGGCCTGGTGTATGCAATGTTGCCTTTTCATAGGTAGGGTTGTTACTGTTCAAATCTGGTAGATAGGGTGTTATGGTATGGCAGATTTCCTATAGGATCTGAATACATTTTTTGCAGGATATTGTACATAAGATTTTTCCTTTTGGGACTTAGTACTTTCCAATATCCATAAGGCAGTTGTTCTTCACCGCCTTATGAGGATACTACTTAGCTTTTAGGTTCTATGCATTGAGCATAAAACTTACCCTAAATGATTTGCTAAATGTATTAGAATAGCTTAGTTAATTGCAAAAGCTTTTATATTAAAACAGTGGATACAGTTTGCACCACCTTTATCACTTTGGATTAAAAAATGGTGCTGTGGATGCAATTAGAACCTTTAGATGCTAGATATCTTTATAAAAGTGTGAGTAAAACTTATTTACGCACCTGAGACATAATCCATTCTCAGTTACCAAAAACAATGAAAGGTAAGTTGTCTTCTTTAGATTATACCACTGATTGGCTTTAAATTGGTACATTTCACCTACACTTTGGTTGACTGAATGGCTGTATGAATGAGGGAGAATGAAGGATGATTATGTTGTTCTGTCTTGCTGTTACGGTAGCTTGTTTTGTTTAGTATTGTATTATAACTTCTCATTGAAAAATCTGTCACTGTGATGTATTTATTCTTACCGTTGTGGTTATATTTTGATGGATACCTTTTGGATATATGTGAACCTGCATTTAAAAGTTGGAAACCCACCCCCCCCAATAAAATTTGGCATACTGGGTCAGACCAAAGGTCCATATAGCCCAGTATCCTGTTTCCAACCATGGCCAATCCAGATCAAAAATACCTGGCAAGGTTGACAAATTCCATGCTGCTATTCTAGGGATAAGCAGTGGATTTCCCCAAATCCATCTTAATACACAATGCTCCTGGTAGTGGAAGGAATTTGTGTTGCTGTTACTGAGGTGACACTACAATCTGAATCATTTTTTATGATGAGTGGTAAGAGGAAATGTCCTTTTCGGCTGTGCACTCACAAGTCTCTCTCTTTCTCTCCGTCCACCAGTTCATCTCTACCAGTTTGTCTCTTTCTCTCTCCACCAATCTTCACCAGTCTGTCTCTCTCTCTCTCTACTGATCCATTTCCACCAGTCTCTCTCTCTCCCTTCCATCAGTCCACTTTGGTTAGTTTCATCATCTCCCTCAAGCAGCCCAACTCCGCCAGTCTGTCTGTCTTTTTCTCATCCCTCCATCAGTACATTTCCCCCAGTTGCTCAAAATTCAGACAGATCCAGCTATGTGGCTGCTTGTATTTACACTATGTATGTTACAAAATATGAGTACATTCTTGCACATTTACTGCTGTGCTTTGCAATTATATGCACTCAGTTTATATCAGAAAGCATTATTTAATACGTTGTATGTACAATGAATAAGTTGGGTGTGCATATAATTATCTCTTTGCTTTACATTCTTAACTTTTTTTTTTTTATATATGGCATATAACTGCAAGTGAAAATGAAAAAGAAACATGTGGGGGTCCATGAAAATTTTGGAGGTTGAAAAGGGGTCCACGATCCCAAAACAGTTGGGAACCCCAGGTCTACATCCTTCCGAGGTTCAGCCTCCCAAACTAGATAATATGCCAAAATGAGGTCTCACAAATATTTGTATAGATACATTATTACCTTCATTTTTCTGCTTTCCCTATGGCCCCAGCATTCCATTGCTTCTGCCAATTGCTTATCCCTCTCCTGTCTGAGGTTTGTTGGTACTTTATCCCAGGATCATTTACTATATTCCTGTGGAACTGTGCACTAGACCAGCGCTTCTCAACCGGTGTGTCGTGACACACTAGTGTGTCGCCAAACACCGGCAGGTGTGTCGCATCTCCCGGTGTCCCACTACCCCATTCTACTTTCCTTCTTCCTTTTTCCAACCCCCACGGGCCAATTGGAAGCCTCCTTTCTTCCTACCCCCATTGCCCAATGGGAAGCCTCCTTCATTCTGCCTGCCACCGCGCAGGCCAATCGGAAGCCTCCTTCCTTCTACTTACCAGTGAGAGTAGGAAGAAGGGAGGAAGCCTCTGATTGGCCGGTGAGGCAGGCATCAGAATACTCGGGGGTGGGGTGGGAGGAATACAAGTGTTCAATGCCGACGAAGCAAGGCCGCCATGGGACCGTGGCGA
Source organism: Rhinatrema bivittatum (assembly GCF_901001135.1). Taxonomy (NCBI): domain Eukaryota; kingdom Metazoa; phylum Chordata; class Amphibia; order Gymnophiona; family Rhinatrematidae; genus Rhinatrema; species Rhinatrema bivittatum. The sequence continues at coordinate 296,301,591 of NC_042617.1, read as the reverse complement.
TGAATAGGAAACCCGACCCCGACCACCACGGGAGCCCATTCCCGTGGTGGCGCAAAAAGAAAACCGCCGGAGTAAAGCCGTGACTGAACTGGAGCCAATCCCTGCAGTGAAGGAAGAAGACGTTTTTGGTGAGAGCTGGTGTGTCTGTGTGCGAATGAGTGCCTGGCTGAGAGCTGGTGTGTGTGGGTGTGAATGGGTGCTTGGGTGAGAGCTGGGGTGAATAGGTGCTTGGGTGAGAGCTGGGGTGAATAGGTGCTTGAGAGAGAGCTGGTGTGTGTGGGTGTGATTGGGTGCTTGGGTGAGAGCTGGTGTGTGTGTGTGTGTGTGTGTCTGGGTGTGAGCTTGCGGGTGTGAATGGGTGCGTGGGTGTGAATGGGTGCTAGGGTGAGAGCTGGTGTGAATGGGTGCTTGGGTGAGAGCTTGTGTGTGTGGGTGTGAATGGAAGCCTGGGTGAGAGCTTGTGGGTGTGAATGGGTGCTTGAGTGAGAGCTGGTGTGAATGGGTGCTTGAGTGAGAGCTGGTGTGAGTGTGGGTGTGAATGGGTGCTTGGGTGAGAACATTTGTATGTGATTGAGAGCTTGTATATAAGAGACCATGAGTGTGATTGAGAGAGAGAGACAGAGACTGGTCAGGGTGGTGTGTGTGTGTTTCCGTGTGAGAGAGAGACCGAGACTGGTCAGGGTGGTGTGTGTGTGTGTTTCCGTGTGAGAGAGAGACCGAGACTGGTCAGGGTGGTGTGTGTGTGTTTCCGTGTGAGAGAGAGACGGGTCAGGGTGGTGTTTGTGTGTGAGAGAGATACCGAGATGGGTCAGGGTGTGTGTGTGTGTGAGGGAGAGACCGAGACTGGTCGGGGTGTGTGTGTGTGTGAGGGAGAGACCGAGACTGGTCGGGGTGTGTGTGTGTGTGTGTGAGGGAGAGACCGAGACTGGTCGGGGTGTGTGTGTGTGTGTGTGAGGGAGAGACCGAGACTGGTCGGGGTGTGTGTGTGTGTGAGGGAGAGACCGAGACTGGTCGGGGTGTGTGTGTGTGTGAGGGAGAGACCGAGACTGGTCGGGGTGTGTGTGTGTGTGTGTGAGGGAGAGACCGAGACTGGTCGGGGTGTGTGTGTGTGTGTGTGAGGGAGAGACCGAGACTGGTCGGGGGTGTGTGTGTGTGTGAGAGGGAGAGACCGAGACTGGTCGGGGTGTGTGTGTGTGTGTGTGTGAGGGAGAGACCGAGACTGGTCGGGGTGTGTGTGTGTGTGTGTGAGAGAGAGACTGGTTGGGGTGTGTGTGTGTGTGAGAGAGAGAGAGACTGGTGTGTGTGTGAGGGAGAGACCAGTGTGTATGTGTGTGTGTGAGGGAGAGACCGGTCAGGGTGTTTGTGTGTGTGTGAGGGAGAGACCAGTCAGGGTGTGTGTGTGTGTGTGAGGGAGAGGGAGAGACTGAGACTGGTCGGGGTGTGTGTGTGCGAGGGAGAGACCGAGACTGGGGTGTGTGTGTGTGTGTGTGTGAGGGAGAGACCGAGACTGGTCGGGGTGTGTGTGTGAGGGAGAGACCGAGACTGGTCGGGGTGTGTGTGTGTGTGTGTGTGAGGGAGAGACCGAGACTGGTCGGGGTGTGTGTGTGTGTGAGGGAGAGACCGAGACTGGTCGGGGTGTCTGTGTGTGTGTGTGTGTGTGTGAGGGAGAGACCGAGACTAGTCGGGGTGTGTGTGTGTGTGTGTGTGAGGGAGAGACCGGTCAGGGTGTTTGTGTGTGTGTGTGAGGGAGAGACCGGTCAGGGTGTGTGTGTGTGTGAGGGAGAGACCGAGACTAGGGGGTAAGTGTGTGTGTGTGTGTGTGTGTGTGTGAGAGGGATAGACCGAGACTGGTGTGTGTGTGTGTGTGAGAGACCGGTCAGGGTGTTTGTGTGTGTGAGGGAGAGGGAGAGACCGGTCAGGGTGTTTGTGTGTGTGAGGGAGAGGGAGAGACCGGTCAGGGTGTTTGTGTGTGTGAGGGAGAGGGAGAGACCGGTCAGGGTGTTTGTGTGTGTGAGGGAGAGGGAGAGACCGGTCAGGGTGTTTGTGTGTGTGAGGGAGAGGGAGAGATCGGTCAGGGTGTTTGTGTGTGTGAGGGAGAGGGAGAGACAGGACTGGGTGTTTGTGTGTGTGTGTGAGGGAGAGACCGGTCAGTGTGTGTGTGTGTGTGTGTCTGTGTGAGGGAGAGACCGAGACTGGTCGGGGTGTGTGTGTGGGTGTGTCTGTGTGAGGGAGAGACAGAGACTGGTCGGGGTGTGTGTGTGGGTGAGGGAGAGACCGAGACTGGTCGGGGTGTGTGTATGTGTGTGTGAGGGAGAGACCGAGACTGGTCGGGGTGTGTGTATGTGTGTGTGAGGGAGAGACTGAGACTGGTGTGTGTGTGAGAGAGAGACTGGTGTGTGTGTGTGTGAGAGAGAGACTGGTGTGTGTGTGTGTGTGAGAGAGAGAGAGACAGACTGGTGTGTGTGTGTGTGAGAGAGAGAGAGAGAGAGACTGGTGTGTGTGTGTGAGAGAGAGAGAGAGACTGAGACTGGTGTGTGTGTGTGAGAGAGAGAGACTGAGACTGGTGTGTGTGTGTGAGAGAGAGAGACTGAGACTGGTGTGTGTGTGTGAGAGAGAGACTGAGACTGGTGTGTGTGTGTGGCTGGTTGTGGGCGCTAAGGAAGAGGACTGTGAGGACAGAGCTTCAGCAGACCTTGCTGCTTCTGGTGAGTGCTATTGGCCTGGAAGGGAAAGGAGTAGGAGAGTTGCTGGAGAGGGTAAGTAAAGGTGGCTTTTTAAATTTATTTTTCTTGATTAACTGCCATTTTAATTATTGGGTATTATGCAATGTCTGCTGTTTTGTAATATTTTATTGATATTTGGACAGGTTTTAATAATTTTTATGAGTTTTTAATTGTTGGATATTATTCTGTTCAGCAGCTGTTTTGTAACATTTTTAGTATAGCTTTACAATTATTTCTCTGTGGGGCTCTATAGCAGCTTGGCTTATTCTGTTTTCCCAATAGGAAATGTATTAGTGTTTAGGGCCTGGTTTAATAGTTGTGTTTCTTAGACAGGATTGTTACTGTTGAGTGTGTTCCATAATACAGGTGTAACTTTGTGCGGGTTAGTTTGTGTGCATTATTGCAAATCCTGAGAGTCTGTTAGGTGCTATATTTCTCTTTCCATTTCTCCAAGTTCACACTGCATGCAGAGTGGCTTTTTTGGTTTTCTATTCCAGTTTCTGTCTCCATATTTATAATTTGTGGTTTTTCTGTACTTGGTGAAGGGTATGTGACCGAGGTGAGGTATTTTACTAGCGTGTAGGCATTTGTATCAATCTTATTTGTTGTGTTTTCTCAATAGGATATGCATTAGTGCTAAATTACTGTCTTTTCATAAGGAAGGCTATTCTGCCTGGTAGTAAAATGAGTTTGTTTTGCTTTTATTGGGATGTCATCAGAACCAGAATATCGTTTTTGTATGGTGAGTTGTATAGGATAATGCCCTAGATCTGCTTTGTACTCATAGCTGGGGGTTGAGGGGATTCCTGTGGATGCAGAGGCCATGTTTACATTTAGTCCCGTGATGGTCACATGTTCAGTGTGTCACGCATGTGAGAACCATCTGTCAGGTGTGTCCCAGCCAATAAAAGGTTGAGAACCACTGCACTAGACTATGCTTTTTGCATTAAATCTTAACTGCTGAACTCTTGGTTACTCTTCTGTTTTTTGTTTTTTTTTTTCTTTCAAATAGAGCAGTAGTTAATGGTTAGAGCAGTGGGATAGGAACCAAGGGTTTAAAAACCCTTCTCCCATTGATGCTTCTTATGAACTTGGGCAAGTCACTTCACTCTTTATTGCCTCAGGTACAAACTTGGGGCCTGATTAACAAATCATTCTCCCTATGGACACAGAATGGGAAAAGAGTCTTAATAAATCAGACCCTTAGGGTAACAACTGTACCTGAATTTGTAATTCAATTTAAACTAATTTCTTTGGAAAGGTAATTCAATCTAAACTCAAAACCTAATTGGGCTTATCCACCTCAGAATGTTCCAAAGCTGATCCATATATAAATAATTAAACAAAGGATACTTATAGTTATGTATGTATAAGAGTTGTGTATCCATGTCATTATGAAACCAACAATACATCCTTCAGCCTTGTGGATATGCTGTTACAATGAAATAAAATAAACAAAAATAAAATTTAAAATTGAACTTGTAAATTCTCCAACACTATCAACCAACTGGTATTTACCACCACAGAGCAACATGCTATTAACACTGCTTATTTGATTATTTCCCAATCTAAAATGTTTTCACACACAAGTCCGTCCCATTTAAAATTGCTACTTTAGATTTCCATAGAGGTTTTCATGCAGGTAGGATAACAATGCAGTTCTTCATCACACATGCAAACATTACTTCTGGGGGAATTATGCACACAAAAATTAAAAATTCTGCAAACTTTATATTGGTTAAAAAAACACAATATACAGCACAGTCTTTGAGTAGTTAATTTAACATGAAATACAGAAAAGTTATTTCTCAAAGATGCAGAGTTTTAAATATTTTGAGCAAAATTCCCCTAGAAGTAAGTACACTGTAAGAGTGTCCCTGCCACATCTCTCCCTACTTCCCTGGTCAGATCTCTCATGTTGCCCTCTCAGGACTCAACTCCTCTGCTTTCCACTATCTCTCCCCTCCCCCTCCAGGCTCCTTCCACTTTATTTCCACTTCTCAGCCTTCCACTCCTACAGTTTGACCCCTTTCATTTATTTATTTAACAGTTTTTTTTATACCGACATTAAAATACACATCATATCTGTTTACAGTTTAACAAAAGGTGGGAATTACAATAAAACAGGGGGGGGGGTGGTAAAAACAGGACAACCAATGAGTAATTTATAGGAAGCAGTGGAGAAGTAGGAGTTTACTAAAAGGAAACCAGAGAGGGTAAAATAAGGAACGAAACAAGCTATTCAAATAGGTAACAAAAATTACAAAAAAAAACACGGTGTGGCAGCTCTCATATACAGCCCATCACACAGGCTGCCTCTGTCCCTCGCAAACACACACAAGTTTCATCTCTCTCTTGCACACACAAATCCCCTCACACAGGCTCCCTCGCACACAAACACACAGGCTCTGTCTTCTCTCTCAATGCACTCTCTCACATAGGCTCCTTCTCCCTCATACGCACACACACTCCCTTCACACAGGCTCCCTTTCTCATTCACGCACACACATCCCCTCACACAGGCTCCCTCTTCTCTGGCACCCCCTTCATACAGACTACCTCTCTCTGGAACATCCCTCTCACACAGGCTACCTCTCTCTGGCACACAGCCCCTCAAACAAGCTACCTCTCTCTCTTACACACACACTTGCACACAGGCTCTCACTCTCTCTTGCCATACACTCACACCCCTTCACACAGGCTCTCTCTCTCAACATACACTCACACCCCCTCTCTCACACACACCCTCATACATAATGTATCCCAATCTCTCACGAACATATACACATCCTCACAATCTCTCCTCATATTTACACTCTTACACGTTCCCTCTCTCTCTCTCACATTCACACACATAGGAACCTATACACGCACACTTCCTCTCTCTTACACAGGCTCATGAGTTTTCTTGCCTCTCATACTGGGTCTTCTCTGTTGCCATGCCTGATCTTTGCTGCAAGTGAGATGTTCTCCACTCGCAGCCAACTGATTTTTGTGGCCCTGATTTTTGCAGCGAGCAGGATGGGTTCTGCTCATGTCCAACAAATGTTTGTAGCCCCGATCTCCACTGCGAGCGGGGTGGGCTCTGCTTGCGGCCCACAGGGCCTTTTCCCTAAATTCTGTGCAAAAACTGTAAATTCTGCACAGGAGGTTAATTCTGTGCAAAGTCTGCACTGTGCAGTAGCTCAGAAATCCCCCAGGAGTAAACCATCTTTAAAGACAGGTATTCTTTAGATATCTAGACTGCATGAAACCTTTCAAACAGTTGAGAGTAAAGTAAAAATCTTATTAGTGTTATTACTCAACAATTGGATAAGAAATCATGTAGTGCACAAACTTACTTCAGGTCATGCATAATCCAAGAGTGCAGGATTTCATCTGTATATTGTAATGTGTGGATTTCTTAAATATTTATTATAATTTAAAGAATAATAATAATGTTAGAATCTAGATTGTTTAGTCACTTGTTCCAGAGAAATCGGGATTTGCAGCAAATAAATTTAAAAAATAATTTTCTGGGTTGTGTATTTATGGAATTAAAATTAAAATCTCCTGTATGCAACCATAAAATGTTTGAACTAAGAAATTAAACAGGAAATAGTAGTCTAGTCTTTAGTGTAGTGGACTAGACTACTATTTCCTGTTTAATCTCTTAGTTTAAACATTTTATGGTTGCATACCGGAGATTTTAATTCCATAAATACACAATCCAGAAAATTTATTTTTTAAATTTATTTGCTGCAAATTCCGATTTCTCTGGAACAAGTGACTAAACAATCTAGATTATAGCACACTTATTATTCTTATTTAAATTATAATAAATATTTAAGAAATCCACATATTACAATATACAGCAAAATTAACACCAAAGCACAATGTAAATTAACTTAAAAATGTCTACCATTATCCTATAAATGATACATAAAAATAAAAACAAAGGAGAAACATCTCAGACATGACTAAAAATATAATAAGAACTCTCTCAGCCAATAAGATAATCCAACACTATCAATTGATTCAGCAACCAAAACTACCTCTTTAAATAATTCAATAGCAGAATTAGAATTAACAACCGACTCAAGAGCACAAGCATAAAAATGCAGAATGGAAAAGAGTATGCATTTCCCTAACTGAACAAATCAAAGATTTTCAGAATTTAGAGGCTATTTGAGAAAAAGCTCTCTCTTTTGTAACCACCAATTTTGCATCAGTAGCTGAAGGAATGGATGCACAACAACATTTTATTCAAGGAATGTACCCATCTGGAAGGAAAATATCTCTGGACATGGTCCATCAGATATGTTTAGGTGCCAAACCATGTACAATTTAAAAACCTGCAGCTCAAATTCTATTGGGAGCTAGCATGTGTATAAGCCTGGAAAAACAAGGTTCCATGGGGGCAGACATAACAGCCGTGTGACAGCATTCTGTATCAAATACAGCTTTCTTAATTTTTGTCAAACCAATCAGAAGAGAATTATTTAGTCTATTAGCAACTACAGACTTTTCTAAGTTTGACTTTTCTAAAACGGATGCAACTGCAGTTAATAAAATAACATGATGTGACAACGGATGTTATGAGGGACCCCAAAATGCAGGCCTATCCGGTTCTCTGAATTACCACACTTTCTAAAGCTACTACAGGACCAGTAGTATAGATCCTATAATCGTCATCTAAGGTTTACCAATCTATAAAATCTGTTTTGTGTGTATTTAAGTTTTAATTAATTTTGCTATTTTTGAAAGCATAGTTGCTTACCTGTAACAGATGTTCTCGGAGGACAGCAGGATATTAGTCCTCACACATGGGTTATATCATTGGATGACGCCCCGGTCTGGAACTTTGATCTCAAATATTCTAGAACTTTCAAACATGCCCTACTAAGCAAGTGCAGCTGTAGTTATTACCCTGCCCCCTAGGGAGAGTCCCTCAGTCCATGATATAGCTCATACAAGGAGAAACTAACTCTCAGGGGAGGTAGGTGGGTTTCGTGAGGACTAACATCCAACTGTCCTCGGAGAACACCTGTTATAGGTAAGCAACTCTGCTTTCTCCGAGGACAAGCACGATGGTAGTCCTTACACATGGGTGATTCCCAAGCTACAGGTTATCTGAAGAGGACAAAGCAGGAAACCGCAGAGTGTTGAAAGCACCACCTCTCTCCCTTTTGCCTATGAGGCAGGTGACCCACAAAGGGGTCTAGGTTCTACAAAAAGAAAACCATAGAACAGACAGACCCAAAAGCCAGATGCACAGCAGAGGTGCCTAAGGCAGGGGAGAGATGAGAGTGCCAGCATCACGGAAAACATTACAAGCAGGGTTTCAGATAGCAAGTGTTGCTTACCTGTAACAGGTGTTCTCACAGGACAGCAGGATGTTAGTCCTCACATATGGGTGACATCATCAGGATGGAGCCCAATCACGGAAAATTTCTGTCAAAGTTTCCAGAACTTTGACTGGCCCCCTACTGGGCATGCCCAGCATGGCACTAACCCTGCAGCCAGCAGGATTCCCCCTTCAGTCTTATTTTATAGCTACAGGCAGTGCCGAAAAAAATAAAACAATAAAGTATTACGAACCCAACACCGCGGGGTGGCGGGCGGGTTTCGTGAGAACTAACATCCTGCTGTCCTGTGAGAACACCTGTTACAGGTAAGCAACACTTGCTTTCTCACAGGACAAGCAGGATGGTAGTCCTCACATATGGGTGAGTACCGAGCTGAGGATGTCCGAACATGCACCAAATGTACTCAACGGCGTGCAACAGGCACGACAACTGGGGTGGAATTTGGTAGAGGGCATCCGCACCCCACCAGGCAGGCGGAAGGGTGTTGGTACGTCACGTTGGAAACAGGTTTCGCAGGACAGATTGGCTGAAGATGGAATCTTGTCTTCCGGCTTTGTCCAAGCAATAGTGAGCTGCGAAAGTGTGGAGTGAGCTCCAGGTGGCAGCCCTGCAAATGTCAGGAAGTGGCACTGAACGTAAGTGTGCTACTGAAGTTGCCATGGCCCTCACCGAGTGTGCTTTAACACGGTCTTGGAAAGGAATGCCTGCTTGCTGATAGCAAAAAGATATGCAGTCCGCCAACCAGGAGGAAAGAGTCTGTTTACCCACAGACTGCCCTAATTTGTTGGGATGGAAAGAGACGAATAACTGAGTGCTCTTCCTGTGGGCCACTGTCCGGTCTAGGTAGAACGCTAGAGCCCGTTTACAGTCGAGGGTAATCAGAGCCTGTTCCCCTGGATTGGAGTGGGGCCTGGGAAAGAAAATAGGTAGTATGATGGCTTGATTAATGTGAAACTCCGAAACTACCTTAGGTAAGAACGTAGGGTGAGTGTGGAGTACCGCCCGGTCCTGCAGGAGTTTAGTGTAAGGTGGATAGGTAACTAGGGCCTGTAACTCACTAACCCTGCGAGCTGAAGTGATAGCCAAAAGGAAAATCACCTTCCATGTGAGATATTTTAGGTCACAGGAGTGAAGAGGCTCAAATGGAGGTTTCATGAGCCGACCAAGAACCAAATTAAGGTCCCAAGAAGGGGCCGGAGGACGTAAGGGTGGCTTGATATGGAGCAAGCCTTTAAGAAAACGTGTTACGAGGGGTTGCACCGATATAGGGGCATCCCCGACAACCTTTATGGAAAGCGGCTACCACACTGACATGCATTCTGATTGAGGAAGTCTTTAGACCGGATTCCGATAAATGCCAGAGATAGTCAAAAACTCTCGGGATTGGACAGGAAAAGGGATCAAGGGACTGTGAAAAACACCATGATGTATACCTTTTCCATTTATAGGAATACGACTTTCTTGTGGAAGGCTTCCGTGAAGCAATCAGGACACGAGAAACCGAATCTGAAAGGTTAAGTGGTTGAAGGATCAACCTTTCAACATCCATGCCGTCAGGGACAAGGCCTGAAGATTGGGATGGCGTAGACATCCGTCGTTCTGAGTGATTAGAAGTGGGTCCTTTCCCAAGGGAATGTGCCTGCGGATGGAGAGATCCTGGAGTATGGGAAACCACACTTGGTGTGGCCAGTGAGGTGCTATCAGGATCATGGTTCCTTTGTCCTGACGGAGCTTCACAAGAGTCTTCAAAAGAAGGGGAAGTGGAGGGAATGCATAAAGCAGCCCGGCTGCCCACGAGAGGGAGAATGCATCTCTGGGCTGCGAGCGTTCGCTCCGAATGAGGGAGCAGTAATTGACTACTTTGTGGTTCTGAGGGGACGCAAAGAGGTCTATTTGGGGATAACCCCAGTGTTGGAAGAGAGAGGTCGCTACCGAGGGATTGAGCGACCACTCGTGCGGTTGGAAGACACGACTCAGTTTGTCCACCAAAACATTGTCCACTCCCAGCAAGTAGGTTGCCCTGAGGTACATCGAGTGGGAGAGCGCTTCCGCCCAAATCTGAGCGGCCTCCTGATACAGCAGGAAGGAGCCTGTGCCTCCCTGTTTGTTGATGTACCACATGGCCACCTGGTTGTCTGTCTGAATCAGGATGACGTGATTCGATAGGTAATCCTGAAAAGCTCTGAGAGCATATCGCATTGCTCGAAGCTCCAGGAAATTTATCTGGTGTTTGGATTCCTCTTGAGACCAAGATCCTTATGTCTGTAGATCGTTTACATGAGCTCCCCAGCCGAGGTTGGAAGCATCTGGGGTGAGAATGAGTTGAGGATCTGGTAGATGAAAAGGTAGTCCTTGGAGGAGATTGTTCTGATCTTTCCACCAGGCGAGAGACAGACGGAGTGCGTCGGTGATGTGGACAATGGTTGAGAGAGACTGAGTCGCTTGAGTCCATTGTGACCGTAAAGTCCAATGCATGACTCTCATGGCCAGACGGGCCATTGGAGTGAGATGGACTGAGGACGCCATGTGTCTGAGAAGGACAAGGAATTGCCGAGCAGTCGCTGTGTACTGAGACTGCAACTGGTGAGCAAGAGACACGAGGGTTTGAACTTGTTGTTGAGGTAGGAAGGCTTTTGCTTGTAAAGTGTCCAAGTCTGCCCCAATGAAAGACAAGGTTTGAGATGGGACTAAACAGGATTTCTCGTAATTGACGAGAAATCCTAGAGAAATTAGAGTGTGTAGGGTCAAATTCAGGGACGATCGAGCTGCTTGCTGGGTTGGGGCCCTGATTAACCAGTCGTCTAAATAGGGGTAGATGTGAACGCCTTCTTTCCGGAGGAAGGTTGCGACAACTACGATACATTTGGTAAAGACTCGTGGAGCTGAAGCTAGGCCGAATGGAAGCACCCGGTATTGGTAGTGGTTTGGGCCTACTAAAAACCGGAGGTACCTGCGATGAGCTGGAGCTACCGCAATGTGGGTGTATGCGTCCTGGAGGTTTAGAGAGCAGAGCCAGTCTCCTCTTTGTAGAAGAGGTAGAAGTGAGCCCAAGGTTACCATCTTGAACTTTTCCCGCTGGAGGAACTTGTTGAGAGCACGTAGGTCTAGAATTGGACGAAGGCCCCCGGATTTTTTGGGGATCAAAAAGTACCGGGAATAGAAACCTAGGCCTTGTTGCGAAGAGGAACGGGTTCTATTGCTCTTAACTGGAGAAGAAGGGAGACCTCCTGCTCCAGAAGGACAGAGTGGTCGGATACTCCCCACACTTGTAGCGGCGGGGAGTCCGATGGAACAGCAAGAAAATTCAGATGGTAACCCTGAGCAATGATTGCCAGTACCCATTGGTCGGTTGTGATGGCTTGCCACATTCCATGAAAGTGGCATAGTCGACCTCCCACTGGTATGGCTGGCAGAGGGATCAGGCTGCTGCTCTCGAAGTGAAAGTCAAAAACCTGAAGCAGGCCCCGGTTGGGGAGCTGCTTGTGACTTTTGCTTGCGAGGCTGGCGAGGCTGGGACTTATGATAGGTCCTTGTCACTCGGGTCCCTTGTCGGTGGAGGATAGTACTTCCTTGGCCGGAAGAAAGACTTCTTAGGGTCCTTCTTGGAGGGCTGTCTAGATGGGAAGTCAGAAGGTATCGATGAGAGCTGTTTGAGGGTCTCATGATGATCCTTTAACTCAGCCACTATTTGCTGAATCTGTTCACCGAATAAATTGTCACCAATACAAGGCAGGTCGGAGAGCCTGTCTTGTACTTCTGGGCAAAGGTCTGAAGACTTGAGCCAGGCCCAACGCCGCGCCGAAATGGCAGTCGCAGACACTCTAGTGGAGGTGTCGAAGATATCGTAAACTGTTCTAATTTCGTGTTTCCCTGCTTCAAAGCCCTTGTTGACAAGGGTTTGAAGATGTTCTTGGAATTGGTCAGGCAGGGTTTCAGAGAAGTCCTGTAGCTGTTTGAAAATGACCCTGTTGTATTGGGTCATATACAGCTGGTAAGCAGCAGTTCTAGAGATGAGCATGGCCCCTTGGAACACTCGTCGACCAATATTGTCTAGGAATTTGTGTTTCTTGACAGGAGGGATAGAGGAGTATGGCTTCGTTCTTTTTGCCTTCTTCTGAGCTGACTCTACCACAACTGAGTGGTGGTCAAGCTGAGACTTTTGAAAGCCCAGGGCTGACTGTACTAGATAAGTAGTGTCAGCCTTCCTGTGTACTGGGGCTACGGATCCAGGATTTTCCCAATTCTTTTTAAGGAGATCAAGAAGAACTTGATGAATGGGAATAGAGGTGATCACTTTAGGGGCATCCAGGAATTGGAGAAGTTCCATCATCTGGTGCCTATCATCTTGTTCCGTCTGAAGTTGAAAGGGGACCATCTCAGACATTTCCTTCACAAAATTAATGAAAGAGAGGTCCTCTGGAAGAGAACGCTTTCTACTTTCAGTAGGAGAAGGAGGTGAAGGTAAATCATCGGTGTCTGTGGAGGTATCATCACCCCAAGAGTCATAAGGATCAACAGGCTGACCTGTAGGATGAGAGGGTAGTTGGATACCCGAAGAGCCCGGCTGAGGCTCCGAGAAAATCAAAGGAATCGCCAAGGGCACCACGGACACCTTGGGGGGCATCGGTGCCGGCATCGAAGGCATCGATGCTGCCGATGTGCGTATCGCCCCCGATGAGTGAATCGGTGGCGAGGGACGGCATGGCATCGATGGCTGAGGCACTACCCCCGAAGGAGGAATGCGGAATGGTTTCTCCTCCCGATGAAGCAGTCATCGGGGAGGGCACCGGAGCCATTGGAGACCCGGGAAGCACCGGTGGAAGGGCAATCATGAGCGCCTCCATCCGGGAAAGCAGCGGTGCCAGCGCTGCTGGAATCGGGTCGGTGACCGGTTCCACTCTCGGTGCCGGTGTTGGTGCCGGAGGGACCTGGAGTCGTTGCATCGCTTTGTCGATGGCCTCCTGGACCAACCGGTCCAGTTCTTCCCGGAGACCTGGGGCAATCAGCTCCAGCTCCGTGACGGAAGAGGGAGGCTGAGGCACAGTCGGAGGGACCACCTTTACAGGCGGAATCGCGACTCCCAAACCCCGATCAGGTGAGGGTGGCCTCGATGTCCCGGTCGCAGGAGTGGTCGGTGCCGCTCCTGGACGGGGCTTCTTCAACGGTGGCTTGGTCGATGATGTCGCTTCCTCGACGGTCCGAGACCTACGGTGCCGATGGCGATGCTTCTCCCTATGATCTCCTCGATCTTGAGGGGGAGGTACGGGAGTCGATGGCCGTGAAGACATCGATGGCGGGCGGTCACCGGACGGTTGTCGATGGACCGACTTCGACGGTGCCGGTTCCGAGGACGTTGATGTGATGGACGGCGTCGGGGTGTGAGCACGGAAGAGGAGTCCCATTTTCTCCATTCTGGCTTTGCGACCCTTAGGTGTCATGAGGGCACACTTGGTGCAAGTTAGGACATCATGCTCATGGCCTAGACACAAAACACAGACTCCATGAGGGTCTGTGATAGACATGGTGCGAGTACAGTCCGGGCACTGATGAAACCCCGACGCCATGGTCATGGAAAAATTGAGCCACGGTACGGACGGCAGCCAGTAGGCTGCGAGGGCCAAACTAGACGGTAACTGACAAAAAACGGTGAAAAAACTTACCGGAGTACTGCGGTCGAAGAAAGCTAGAGGGGGGACCCCTGTGGGGCGAAGTATTTTAAATTAATTCCGTTAGGAAAAATTCCTGTCAGGAATCAGTTCAGAGCTCCTAAACCGTGAGGCTACTGCTGCGCGGAAAAAAGAAGACTGAAGGGGGACCCCTGCTGGCTGCAGGGTTAGTGCCATGCTGGGCATGCCCAGTAGGGGCCAGTCAAAGTTCTGGAAACTTTGACAGAAGTTTTCCATGATTGGGCTCCATCCTGATGATGTCACCCATATGTGAGGACTACCATCCTGCTTGTCCTGTGAGAACAGTAAACCCTGACAACAGTAGGTCTAGAACCTCCTGGGATACAGGAAAAAGTCTAGAGATGTAAAGAAAAGGACTCTTGGATGAAGATCTCAGTTTTCTTCTGTGTTACAAGACAATTGAAAACCCAACTGGGGCCAGAGAGCACCCCAGAAAGAAAATGCTGAAGGTCAGAATGCATCTGCAGAAGGGCGCCTATGTTTGGCTGATAGGCATAATGGGCAGAAAAACCCAAGCAATGCTTGGAAGAATCATCAGCAGCAACAGCTGGGTCTGTGACAGACCCTACGTATCAAAGTACCAGACACAGCTGACCATGCAAGACAGCATCAAGAGTCTCAGGGGATGAAAAGCAATCCCTGAATGGGATTACTAGCCCAAACCCCCGAGCAAAGAGATAAGTTAGGCCTGAAGCTCAACCACACTGCACCCTGTCAAGGGCAGAGCTATTCATCCTGTCTACAGGATAGTTCAGGTGAGCAGGAAGGCACTTTGGACAAACTAGCAAGTGAGAAAAGCTAAAGGCAGTACTGCCCAGAACTTGGCGAAAACATAGGGGAAAAGTGGTATATCTTTCCCTGTAGGTATATACTTAGATATACCACAAATGCCCTAGCTTTTCTTCCCCTTCCCTCGACATTCCAACTGGAAGTCGAAAGGAGCAAAGAACACAAGGACTCCAGGGGTAAGAACAAGTCGCTAGATTGTATCTCTCAACCCCAAGCAAATAACTCACTGCAGATTCCAGTAGGGAGTTACCCACCGAGACAGAGTCCACATCCTGCTTGGAACAGCTGAAACTGGAAGAAATCCAGAAACACTCCACCAAGAGACAGGAAGCCAAGGTGCCACAAGTGCAAAGCCCTACCGAACACGATTTCTTCACTGGCCTGGAAACACTAAGGGTACCAAGGCATGGTCAGTGTAATCTTGGAACAGACTGCCCACAAACCTGGCTTAGGTATTAATACCTCCGCCATGATTACATATACTTCCCCCAAGGAAGCACACGGTCCAGTAAATTGAATAACCATTGCATGAACCGGGACTCATCCCTAAAATGGGAAAGTATAGCTTGCAAGCCACTGCAATCAAAGAGTAGTACCTCTGTTGCAGGGTCCCTCTTCTCCCAACTCCCTCAGCCATGGGCATGGTGATAGGCTGAAAGGCATACTTGCCAATTAGGTGGACTAGAACCCTCCTCACTGAGAAAGGGTCTTGCAGGTGAGAATGACTGGCAATAGTGGTCCTCCACAAAGAACACCCATTGAGCTTAGTAGGTATCAAAGGTGACTCCTGGATGGAAGAAACCCTTAATCGTCACCGGGGAGCTCCCCCAAAGAGAAGACCAAATCTGGAATGGCTCCCTCGCAAACTAGACCCGCTGTGTCTTAGGTCAACCAAAGGAGAGCGCTACCACCCAACCGGCTCTCGGATCCCACGAGGAATCGAGAGCGACTGTCAGTCAGAAGCAACAACATCCCTTCTCTGGGAAATTGAGAACAAGGGACAACCCTTGAAGGGGTGGACAACCAGGTATCCAGAGAGGAACCCATAAATGTTGCCCTGGAAACCCAAACATATCTCCCCTTCTTGAAGGGACACGAAAGCAACGGAAATCAGGGCCTCACAATTCCAAAAAAGTTAACTCTCCAGGTGAGAGTTAAGTTACAGTCACTGATCGCTGAGGTTCAGAAGCGACCAATCTGCTACTTGCAGCCACCCTCAGATAGGATAAGCCACCACGGTAATCAACGGAGGGACCCCAGCAAGAACAGTCCAATGACCGCTGTTGTTGTACCCCGGTCCTGGCCTACAAGAAGATGCACCGATTCCAAAGAATCGAGGCTCCAGTTCGGCAATAAACTTACAAGTGGGGAGGGGGGAGTGGTTTCAAGATGGCTGCTCCTAAGGTTTTCTCCTGCTGAGACCGGCGTATTCTATGCATCTTTTTCCTGCTAAACAGCTTTTTCCCTGTATTCTCTATGGTGAAAAGGAAAGGGAAAGAACATACCTTCCCTGAGATTTCCTTGCCGATGCCCGCCGGTCCGATTGACAAGTTTGTCGTATCCAGCAGTAGGGGCACAGTACAATAAATCTGCAGAAGCGTCCTTGGAGGGTGTGGCGCGTGACAGTTCAGCATCGCTCCTCCCAGATTCCAACTTTACTCTCTCCAGATTGCTATCTTCCCCCCCCCCCCGACCTGCCTGTCCCAGAGCCCGGTATTGAGTCCATTTTTCTTGCTGCGGGGGATCCTAGGCCCGCGGGAGTTTTGGGATCTGCACTGGAAATGTCAGCTGGGCTGTTGATGTCTGCGTCGGCGGGAGTGAAGTGGCCTAGAGGAACGCTCACTGGGCAGGATGGTGCTTCCTCGAGCTTGGTGTTAGATTCACTCGGAAATTCACCCTTACCTCAGGTAACAACAAAATGAATAGAAGAATTTATTCTAAGTCTGTTGTCATAACTCTTGATTATCTGGGAAGCAATTGCAGGACTTTCCTCCCAGCTTGGCCACTACATAATCTCACAGCAGTTTCTTACTGAATCGTTACAATCTTCAAAGAAAGACTTGAAAAAATTATCTTCTCAAATTTTCAGAACTCTTGTCTCAGATTTCTTCACTTCAACAAGATGTTGGGAATGTCTCTAAAGGCCATATAGCACTTCATTATAAAATTGAATCTTTAGAGAACGTGGTGAGATCTAGGAATATTTGACTAATTAATTTTCCCAAACAAAAAAATGTGTCTCCATCTTAGATGTTAAGAAGATATTTTATGGAGGCACTGAAAATTCCAGAGAATATATTATCACCCTTGGCCAAGGTGTATTATTTATCATCAGCGAAGAAAAATCCTCTTCAGGATGTAGATTTGCAACCTTTTTCGTATGTTTTGAATATAACTGTTTCTTTGGAAAACTCTCGATCCGCTGAGACTATTGTCGCAACTTAATAGCTACTTTTGTGGTGGACAGATCAGACTTGGTGATGAGATATTTTTTCCTCTTTTTGAATTTTTGTATTAATATATTTCTTGATGTTGCAAAAGCCACCCAGCTTAGAAGGAAAAAAGATTTAGCAAAATTGCTTACCTGTAATAGGTGTTATCCCAGGACAGCAGGATGTAGTCCTCACATATGGGTGACGTCACTAGATGAAGCCCTATCACGGAAAACACTGTCAAAATTTCTAGAAACATATGACTGGCACACTGAGCCCACTGAGTTTGCTCAGCCATGCCATGATCCCTCAAGCCACAGGGGTCTCCCTTCAGTCTCATCTGTAGCAATAAGCGTTAGCAAAAAAATAAAATAATAAAACGTTTTGGACCCAACTCCGTGGGGTGGTGGGTGGGTTTCGTGAGGACTACATCCTGCTGTCCTGGGATAACACCTATTACAGGTAAGCAATTTTGCTTTATCCCAGGACAAGCAGGATGATAGTCCTCACATATGGGTGATTAGCAAGCTATAGGCTGTCATATTTGTTATGGCCCAACAGCATACAACTTGTGCAAAAGGCACAACACAACAACTGGTGTACTGTTGGAAAAGACGAGGCAGCCTGAAATCACAGCAGGTTGGATGTGGAAGGAATTAGGATTATACTGGAAATAAGTTCTTTAAGACAGATTGTCCGAAGGCTGAATCTTGTCGTCCTTCCTTGTCCAAGCAGTAATGTGCTGCAAAGGTGTGAAGCGAGCTCCATGTTGCAGCCTTACAAATCTCAGCAATTGGTACTGAACGATAGTGTGCTACTGAGGTTGACATTGCTCTTACTGAGTGCACCTTTACTCAACCCTGGAGAGGAAGGCCTGCTTTTTCATAGCAGAACTCTATACAATCTGCTAGCCAGTTGGAAAAAGTTTGTTGCCCACTGCCATACCTGGTTTGTTTTTGTCAAAAGAAACAAAGAGCTGGGAGGAGGTAATATGCAAGTGCACGTTTACAGTCTAAAGTGTGTAAAACCCTTTCACCTTGGTGAGAGTGAGGTCTTGGGAAGAACGTGGGCAAGACTATGGACCGATTCAAGTGGAAGTCAGTAACCACTTTCGGAAAGAATTTAGGGTGATTACGTAGGATCACTCGGTCATGTAAGAACCTGGTATATGGCAGTGGCGTAGCCAGAATTGATTTTTTGGGTGGGCACAAGGTTAACATGGGTGGGCTGTAGGCATGCAGGTCTGAGACCTACTAGTTGTTTTCTTATTTTTAATAATGCCATATACTGCACCCTAGAATGGCTTTTTAAGTAATTTGCAACAGCCATTATGCATCATGGATGAAACTTTAAAATAATTTACTTCAATAATTTAAGCACTTACCAGCATTAAAAATTCCTGATTAATCTGAATTTATTTTATATTTATTGCAGTTTATAAATGCACAAGTATAGAAAACAATCAGATCCAATCATGTAATAAAACAAAAATGAATGTATTCTTTCATGAACCATCTTTGCAGAAAACCAGAAATCTTCATAAATGCAATACAATATAATTAATTATCAGAACAGGTGCAGCACAGAGCTAGGGCAATTCACAAAACATGAAAAAAAAATTCAAATTCTGGTTTCACCTCAGCAAAAAAAATAACCCTCCACTGCTATTTTATGAAGTAACACAAACTCTTGCAAAGAAAGAGGCATCTAGAATCTTGCCATACAGTCACAGCACTGACTCTCAGGATTCAAATAACAGCAACCTTATGAAAAAGCAGCAATGCAAATACTACACCAGGCCCTAGAACATTAATACATCACCCTCGGGAATAACAGAACAAGCTGGACTACTACCTCAGAGAAACTATATGCTAGAAATACTCATTTCTGTCACAACCAGGCAAAACTGAGACCGACCCTTACCTAATATAGAAATAAGAGACTATAAATTAGAAACAGAAACATGCAGATAAAGCCAAAACAGAAAGCCTGAGAACTAAAATTTCTGAACAGTGGAATACTTAAGAGCAAAATACAAAAATATAAGAAATGCACATTCCTAAAATGACATATTTAAATTGCTACATCTCAATATTTTTTTTTTTTACCTTTGTTGTCTGATCTTTGTATTTTTTTAATCAGTTGGTCCTGGTCTCTTTTTTCCCATTTTTTCTCTTGTCGCTCATTCCTAATTCCTTTTCAGTGTCTTTCTTCTACCTACTACTGTCTTCTTCCCTTCCACACACACACACATACATGCTTTCTCTCACAGACTCCCTCACACACTCAAGCTCTCATTCTCATATGCTCTCCCCTCACCCCCAAGCTCACATTCTCTGCAGACACACATACAAGCTCTCACTTTCTCACCCCTCCCCACGCTTGTATTCTTATGCACACACAGACGCACATCCAGGCAGCCATTCTCACCCACACATACACACTTTCGAGCTCCCATTCTCACCCATACATACACACATTCAAGCTCCCATTCTCACCCACACATACACACACATTTAAGCTCCCATTCTCACCCACACATACACACACATTTAAGCTCCCATTCTCACCCACACATACACACATTCAAGCACCCATTCTTACCCACATATTCAAGCTTCCATTCTCACCCCCACACACAAACCCAGACTACCATTCTCGCCCACACATACATACATCCAAGCTCCCATTCCTACCCACACATACATACATACATTCAAGCTCCCATTCTCACCCACACACAAACCCAGGCTCCCATTCTCACCCATATATACACACATTCAAGCTTCCATTCTCACCCACACACATTCAAAATTCCATTCTCACTCCCATACACACCCAGGCTCCGATTTTCACCCACACACACACCAAGGCTCCCATTCTCATCCACACATACACATTCAAGCCTATGCACAGCTTAAGAACATAAGAACATAAGAAAATGCCATACTGGGTCAGACCAAGGGTCCATCAAGCCCAGCATCCTGTTTCCAACAGTGGCCAATCCAGGCCATAAGAACCTGGCAAGTACCCAAAAACTAAGTCTATTCCATGTAACCATTGCTAATGGCAGTGGCTATTCTCTAAGTGAACTTAATAGCAGGTAATGGACTTCTCCTCCAAGAACTTATCCAATCCTTTTTTAAACACAGCTATACTAACTGCACGAACCACATTCTCTGGCAACAAATTCCAGAGTTTAATTGTGCGTTGAGTAAAAAAGAACTTTCTCCGATTAGTTTTTAAATGTGCCCCATGCTAACTTCATGGAGTGTCCCCTAGTCCTTCTACTATCCGAAAGAGTAAATAACCGATTCACATCTACCCGTTCTAGACCTCTCATGATTTTAAACACCTCTATCATATCCCCCTCAGTCGTCTCTTCTCCAAGCTGAAAAGTCCTAACCTCTTTAGTCTTTCCTCATAGGGGAGTTGTTTCCATTCCCCTTATCATTTTGGTAGCCCTTCTCTGTACCTTCTCCATCGCAATTATATCTTTTTTGAGATGCGGCGACCAGAATTGTACACAGTATTCAAGGTGCGGTCTCACCATGGAGCGATACAGAGGCATTATGACATTTTCCGTTTTATTCATCATTCCTTTTCTAATAATTCCCAACATTCTGTTTGCTTTTTTGACTGCCGCAGCACACTGAACCGACGATTTCAATGTGTCATCCACTATGACACCTAGATCTCTTTCTTGGGTTGTAGCACCTAATATGGAACCCAACATCGTGTAATTATAGCATGGGTTATTTTTCCCTATATGCATCACCTTGCACTTGTCCACATTAATTTCATCTGCCATTTGGATGCCCAATTTTCCAGTCTCACAAGGTCTTCCTGCAATTTATCACAATCTGCTTGTGATTTAACTACTCTGCACAATTTTGTGTCATCTGCAAATTTGATTATCTCACTCGTCGTATTTCTTTCCAGATCATTTATAAATATATTGAACAGTAAGGGTCCCAATACAGATCCCTGAGGCACTCCACTGTCCACTCCCTTCCACTGAGAAAATTGCCCATTTAATCCTACTCTCTGTTTCCTGTCTTTTAGCCAGTTTGCAATCCACGAAAGGACATCGCCACCTATCCCATGACTTTTTACTTTTCCTAGAAGCCTCTCATGAGGAACTTTGTCAAACGCCTTCTGAAAATCCAAGTATACTATATCTACCGGTTCACCTTTATCCACATGTTTATTAACTCCTTCAAAAAGTGAAGCAGATTTGTGAGGCAAGACTTGCCCTGGGTAAAGCCATGCTGACTTTGTTCCATTAAACCATGTCTTTCTATATGTTCTGTGATTTTGATGTTTAGAACACTTTCCACTATTTTTCCTGGCACTGAAGACAGGCTAACCGGTCTGTAGTTTCCCGGATCGCCCCTGGAGCCCTTTTAAATATTGGGGTTACATTTGCTATCCTCCAGTCTTCAGGTACAATGGATGATTTTAATGATAAGTTACAAATTTTTACTAATAGGTCTGAAATTTCATTTTTTAGTTCCTTCAGAACTCTGGGGTGTATACCATCCGGTCCAGGTGATTTACTACTCTTCAGTTTGTCAATCAGGCCTACCACATCTTCTAGGTTCACCGTGATTTGATTCAGTCCATCTGAATCATTACCCATGAAAACCTTCTCCATTACGGGTACCTCCCCAACATCCTCTTCAGTAAACACCGAAGCAATGAAATCATTTAATCTTTCCGCGATGGCCTTATCTTCTCTAAGTGCCCCTTTAACCCCTCGATCATCTAACGGTCCAACTGACTCCCTCACAGGCTTTCTGCTTCGGTTATATTTAAAAAGTTTTTACTGTGAGTTTTTGCCCTCTACAGCCAACTTCTTTTCAAATTCTCTCTTAGCCTGTCTTATCAATGTCTTACATTTAACTTGCCAATGTTTATGCTTTATCCTATTTTCTTCTGTTGGATCCTTCTTCCAATTTTTGAATGAAGATCTTTTGGCTAAAATAGCTTCTTTCACCTCCCCTTTTAACCATGCCGGTAATCGTTTTGCCTTCTTTCCACCTTTCTTAATGTGTGGAATACATCTGGACTGTGCTTCTAGAATGGTATTTTTAACAATGACCCACGCCTCTTGGACATTTTTTACTTTGTAGCTGCTCCTTTCAGTTTTTTCTAACAATTTTTTCTCATTTTATCAAAGTTTCCCTTTTGAAAGTTTTAGCACGAGAGCCTTGGATTTGCACACTGTTCCTTTTCCAGTCATTAAATCAAATTTGATCATATTATGATCACTATTGCCAAGTGGCCCCACCACCGTTACCTCTCTCACCAAGTCCTGTGCTCCACTGAGAATTAGATCTAAAATTGCTCCCTCTCTCGTCGGTTCCTGAACCAATTGCTCCATAAAGCTATCATTTATTCCATCCAGGAACGTTATCTCTCTAGCGTGACCCGATGATACATTTACCCAGTCTATATTGGGGTAATTGAAGTCTCCCATTATTACTGCACTACCGACTGATCTTCCTTTTGGGGGGGGGGGGGGAAGAGCAGAAGTGCCGCGCACAGCTTCCACTTCCGCTTCCTCCCCCCCCCCCCCAAGCAGGAAGATTAGTCGGCCGTAGGCCCCAAGATAGCAGGAAGCGGGTGGCAGCAGGAGAGGCCAGCTGATCTTCCTGCTCTGGGGGAAGGAAGCGGAAGCTGTGCGCGGCGCTTCCACTCTCCTCCCCCCCCCCCCAAACAAGAAGATCAGTCGGCCACACGGCTGCGGGACCTTTGCCCCATGTGTGCCGTGCAAATGCACGGAATGGTGCACCAGGCCTGGGTCCTTTTCTTCGGTGTCACGGCGATGGGATACCGCGACAGCGTTGCAGTTTCG
Organism: Rhinatrema bivittatum; assembly: GCF_901001135.1. NCBI lineage: Eukaryota > Metazoa > Chordata > Amphibia > Gymnophiona > Rhinatrematidae > Rhinatrema > Rhinatrema bivittatum. Next base: position 296,278,752 of record NC_042617.1, on the reverse strand, counting down.
GTGCCAGTTGGGTGGGCCTGGGCCCAAGTTGGGTGGGCAGCTGCCCACCCAGGCCCACCCGTGGCTACGCCATTGGTATAGGGTGAGTATGTGACAAGTGCTAGTAATTCACTGACCCTTCCTAGCCAATATAATAGCTACTAGGAAGAGAACTTTCCATGTAAGATATTTAACATCGCAGGAATCAATGGGCTCAAAGGGAGAACGCATTTTGTTAGGACTACATTAAGGTCCCATTCTGTGACTGGTGGCCACAATGGGGGTTTAAGCTGAAGTAAACCTCTCATAAACCTACTGACAAGAGGTTGTGCTGAAATCGGGGCATCACCTACTCTTTGTGGTAAGCTGAAATAGCACTCAGATGTACCCTTACCGGGGTAGTCTGGAGACCAGAGTCTGAAAGTGCCAGAGAAAGTCTAATAAATATGATGCGGGGCAGGAAAAGGGGTCAGTACTTTTCTGCGTGCACCACGTGGTGAATCTTTTCCACTTACAACGATAGGATTTTCGTGTGGAAGGTTTTCGTGAAGCTACAAGCATGAGAGACATTGGTTGAAAGATTGAGTGGTTGAAGGATTAAGCTTTCAACATCCAGGCTGTGAGGGATAGGGTTTGAAGGTTGGGATGGCGCAACCTGCCCTGATCCTGAGTTATGAGTGTGGATGCTGTGCCCAGGCGAATTGGTTCCCTGATCGCGAGGTCGAGAAGTATGGGAAACCATACTTGTCGAGGCCAATATGGAGCTATGAGTATCATTGATCCCGTTTCCTGTTGTAGCTTCACTAGAGTTTTGGTTATTAGCGATATTGGGGGATATGCGTATAGAAGGCCTGAGTTCCAGGGGCGAGCAAGGCGTCCCTGGCTAACTTGTGTTTCTGTTTGTGCAGAGAGCAGAAAATGTTCACTTTGTGATTCAGTTCGGATGAAAAGGTCTATTGTTGACTGAACCCAGGGTTGGAATATTCTGGTCATTACCACAGGATCCAGGGACCACTCATGGGCATGGAACTGACGACTGAGGTGATCTGCAACTACGTTGTGTATGCCTGCTAGATAAGTAGCGCGGAGAAGCATAGAATGTTTCAGGTCCCAGTCCCAAATCTGCATGGCCTCTTGGCAGAGGAGATAAGAGCCCGTGCCTCCCTGTTTAAGTACAACATGGCTACTGTGTTGTCTGTCTGTACGAGTACAGTCTTGTGTGAAAGGTAGTCCTTGAATGCATGTAGAGCTTAACGTATAGCTCGTAGCTCCAGGAAATTGATTTGAAATGTTACTTCAAGTTTTGTCCAAGTACCTTGAGTCTGAAGATCTTCTATGTGTGCTCCCCAACCCAAGGTGGATGCATCTGTAGTTAAGGCTATCTGTGGAACTGGTTGCTGAAAGGGTAGGCCCTTGAGCAAGTTGTTCGTGTTCATCCACCAGATGAATGTAACTGGTGGGTTATTTGAATTGGAGAAGACAGTGGTTGAATGGCTTGGAGCCACTGTGATTTCAAAGTCCATTGTGTTAATCTCATGGCTAATCTTGCCATAGGGGCGACGTGGACCGTGGAAGCCATGTGGCCCAGCAGTGTTAGGAATTGATGGGCTGAAGTAGTTTTCTTTGCGCGCAGAGATTTTGCAAATCTGAAGAGTGTGTCTGCGTGGTCTTTTGGTAGGAAGGCTTTTGACATGGTGGAGTTCAATTCTGCTCCGATGAACAGTAGAAGTCACGATGGTATGAGATGGGATTTTTGGTAGTTGATTAAAAATCCCAAGGAGTGAAGTAGATTGATTGTGAGCTTGAGAGAATGGAAAGCTCCTTGTCTTGATTGGCTCTTGATGAGCCAGTCATCTAGATAAGGAAATACGTGTATGCTTTCCTTGTGTAAATGTGCCGCTGCCACTGCTAGGCACTTTGTAAACACTCGGGGTGCCGATGCAAGTCCGAATGGCAGAACCCGGTATTGGAAATGTTGATGACCCACTAGAAACGCAGGTACTTGCGATGAGGTGGGAATATGGTATATGAGTGTAAGCGAAGATCCAGAGAACAGAGCCCAATCTCCTGCTTGAAGAAGGGGAAGCATGGTGCCTAAGGACACCATCCTGAATTTTTCTTTTCATAGAAATTTGTTGAAGTTCTGGAGGTCTAAGATGGGACGTAGGCCTCCTGTTTTCTTTGGAATGAGGAAATAGTGGGAGTAGAATCATCTGACCTGCTGAGGTCGGGAAACTGGTTCTACAGCCCTGGGTCTCAGGAGGGTGGATAATTCTGTTTGTAGAAGAGTGGAATGTTCCTTTTGTACCCAAAGAAACCTTGGTGGAGAGAGTTTGGGCACTGTGAGAAAATCTAGGTGGTAACCTTCTGTTACAATGGATAGCACCCATTGATCTGTTGTTATGTTTGACCAATTGGGTAGAAGGAAGGAGATTCGGCCTCCAACTGGTATATCCGGGAACGGGTTCCTGGATTGGCTGCTGTTCTCTGGCAGACTTTCAAAACCCTGATGCTGGGCATGTCTGAGGGGGAGGCTGAGGCATAGATGACTGATTGCCTGGATTCAGCTCTCTGGGAGGGCCTTGTTGTCCTACCATGAGGTGCTGGAGGATAATACCTTCGTGGTCTGTAATAAGGCTTCCTGGTGTCTTTGCTGACTGAACGCCTTGCAGAAGATGAAGTCTCTTCTGGAACAGCGGAGAGTTGGCACAGTGTCTCATTATGTTCCTTCAGCTGCGCAACAGCATCTTGTACCTTCTCTCCAAAAAGATCGTCTCCAGTATATGACAGGTCTGCCAATTTTTCCAGAACCTCAGGCCTGAGGACAGAAGCCTTCAGGCAAGCCCATCTGCGGGCGCTAATTCCTGTTGCTGCCATCCTGGAAGATGTTTCAAAGCAGTCATAGGCTGCACGCACTTCGTGTTTACCTGCTTCTAGGTCCTTGTGAATGAGATTATTAAAGGCATCTTGATGTTGCTGAGGCAGAGATTCAGACAACTCCTGCATCTGTTTCCATAAATTGCATTAGTATCGTGTCATATACAATTGATATGATGCAATTCTGGAGATAAGCATGGAACCTTGGAACATCTTTCACCCTAGAGTATCCAGGAATTTTTGCTCCTTGCCAGGAGGCGTGGGCAAATGTGGGTGGATTCTTTTTTATCTCTTTTGGGCAGACTCCACCACTACAGACTAGTGCGGGAGTTGAGGCTTTTGAAAACCTGGTATATGCTGAACCAGGTAGGTGGCTTCAGTCCATTTGTTCACTGGTGGAATTTAACAAAGACGCTCCCACAATCTATGCTGGAGATCAACGAGGACTTCATGCACAGGAATGGCAAGTACCTCCTTAGGGGGATCTACAAATTGTAGAACTTCCAGAGTTTTTTGTCTGGTGTCTACCTCAGTTACCACAGCAGGGGGGGAATGAATAAAGGTGGATCTATATTCAGGCAACAATCAACAAGGACTGAATTACATAGTCTGGATAAACAAATAAGCATGGGTGTTGCTTGCTTATTGCAGTGGTTAATACCCCTAACTAATTAAGCTATTTCACTTAGATGCAGTTCCAACACTGCTCTCTACATTAATGGCGGGGATGGAAGGGAAATAAAATAAAAAAGGTTACTAAGAGCCAAGAGAAACATAAGTATGTGAGAGGAAAAAAAAGTGCAAAAGCTTGCTGGGCAGACTGGATGGGCCGTTTGGTCTTCTTCTGCCGTCATTTCTATGTTTCTATAATTGTATCTGACATCTTCACGAAATTGGAAAAGGAGAGGTCCTCAGGTGGTGACTTCCTCCTTTCTTCTGATGGATATGGCTCTGATAACATCTTCTGAGGAAGAATTTGTGTCCATATCGTCCCATTAATCTGATAAAGGACGCCATGGAGGAGTGGAGTGAGGGATGAAAAATGGCATCGAAGGTATCGATGGTTTTGTTGGTGGCATCGATGGAGGTTGATGTGGAGTCGATGGTACCGATGGAGTAATTGGGCGCCTCAGGTGAGAAAGTCTGGATAGTCCTAGTACTGGCTCAGGCATCGGTGAAGTATCTGAGGCATCGTCATCCCTGGGATCAGGGATGGGTATCGTGACTTCAGCCTCGATGGTAGTGGTTGCATCGGCAGGGCACCAATTAGGGCATCGAGATTAGCGAGTAGCGGTGTAAACAACGATAGGTCTGGCGTCGGCATCGGTGCAGGCTTCGGCATCGATGGCTGAAGATCTCGCAGAGCTTCCCTTACTGCCTGGCGGATGAAATCATCCAGTTCCTCCCATATAACTGGTGAGGTCAAAGCAGCTATAGGGGGTGGCAGAGAAGGCGGAATCGGCTCTTCCACAGGTCCCTGTGGTGGTGCGGTACCCGGCACAGATATCGATGGGGATCGCCTTGGACTAAGAGGCCTCGAGGGTGTCGATGGGTCCTCTATTCTTGTCCTCTTTGGTGGCGGCTCAATGGCCATCATAGACGCTCCGGGAATCAAGCCGACATCGGGGGTAGAAGTCCGTCGATGCCGATGCTTTTCGCAATGTTCGGTTGCCTTTCTTCTCGAGCACAGAGGTCGATTTTATCAATGACCAAGATGGTGTCGGAGACGGACAGTCACTACTTCCATCAGGACGCCGCTTGGTTTTAATTACTAACTTTTTAGCCACTCCTGCCGGTGATGACTGTGTCTGTGTCAACGTCAATGGAAGTAGCTGAAGATGAAAGAGATGCTTCATCTTTTCCAAACGGGCCCGTCTGCCTTTGGGCCGTCATCTCGGCACATTGTGGATATGTTGTGACACTATGTCCCTCGCCCAAACATAGGACACACTCGGTATGAGGGTCAGTGATGGACATCATGTGAGGGCAATTTGGGCATTTTTTAAACCCCGTTGTCATTTTGAAGGCCAGACAGCTGTCGATGGCTTTCTGACAAGAAAAAATTTGGATCGTATCGACCAGAGAAAAGATATTTACTTACCGATTGGTGGAAATGGGAGACCCCTATGAAGGGGATTGAATTTGAGATTTTTTAAACTTTTTCCGTGAGGAAAAATATTGTGTGAGGTATCACACAGGGCTCCTTCACCGCGAGGCTAACTGTAACGTGGAAAAAAGAAGACTGAAGAGAGACCACTGTGGCTCAAGGGATCATGGCATGCTGAGCATGCTCGGTGGACTCAATGTGCCAGCCAAAAGTTTCTAGAAACTTTGACAGAAGGTTTTCTGTGATAGGGCTCCGTCCAATTACATCACCCATATGTGAGGACTATCATCCTGCTTGTCCTGGGATAACTTGTACTTGTACTTGGACCGGTGCTTTTCAATATATATATCAATGATCTGGAAAGGAATACGATGAGTGACGTTATCAAATTTGCAGATGATACAAAATTATTCAGAGTAGTTAAATCACAAGCAGACTGTGATACATTACAGGAGGACCTTGCAAGACTGGAAGATTGGGCATCCAAATGGCAGATGAAATTTAATGTGGACAAGTGCAAGGTGTTGCATATAGGGAAAAATAACCCTAGCTGTAGTTACACGATGTTAGGTTCCATATTAGGAGCTACCACCCAAGAAAGAGATCTAGGCGTCATAGTAGATAATACATTGAAATCGTCAGCTCAGTGTGCTGCAGCAGTCAAAAAAGCAAATAAAATGTTAGGAATTATTAGGAAGGGAATGGTTAATAAAACGGAAAAATGTCATATGCCTCTATATCGCTCCATGGTGAGACCACACCTTGAATACTGTGTACAATTCTGGTCGCCTTATCTCAAAAAAGATATAGTTGCAATGGAGAAAGTACAGAGAAGGGCAACCAAAATGATAAAGGGGATGGAACAGCTCCCCTATGAGGAAAGGCTGAAGAGGTTAGGGCTGTTCAGCTTGGAGAAGAGACGGCTGAGGGGGGGATATCATAGAGGTCTTTAAGATCATGAGAGGTCTTGAACGAGTAGATGTGACTCGGTTATTTACACTTTCGAATAATAGAAGGACTAGGGGCATTCCATGAAGTTAGCAAGTAGCACATTTAAGACTAATCGGAGAAAATTCTTTTTCACTCAACGCACAATAAATCTCTGGAATTTGTTGCCAGAGGATGTGGTTAGTGCAGTTAGTGTAGCTGGGTTCAAAAAAGGTTTGGATAAGTTCTTGGAAGAGAAGTCCATTAACTGCTATTAATCAAGTTTACTTAGGGAATAGTCACTGCTATTAATTGCATCAGTAGCATGGGATCTTCTAGGTTTTTGGGTAATTGCCAGGTTCTTGTGGCCTGGTTTGGCCTCTGTTGGAAACAGGATGCTGGGCTTGATGGACCCTTGGTCTGACCCAGCATGGGCAATTTCTTATGTTCGTATGTTCTTATCTTATGTTGCGTCCAGGGGTATTACAACTTGGGGCACTGTTTTGGTTAAATTTCCCCTGCAAATGTGCGATCAAGTTCCAAGGGGTCAAATATATTTTTTTATGATCCCACACAATTGACCAATTTCATAGCTCAGAGGCAATTTTCCACCTCGTCACTGACTGCTTCTTCTACTATGTTATCTGTCCCTCACACTGATGGCAAATAAGTATTTAGTTGAGCTTAGATACCAGCCTTGACTCTCTTTTTTTTTTTTTTTTTAATTGTTTCCTCACATTGTTTTCTACTATCTCCCCCAAGAAATGTGGGCTAACATAGAAAAAAAAATGTTCTCTGTTTAATTGAACTTTCCTTGATATTGTTTTTTTCTTTGTTTCTGTATGCATTCCGTACACATTTTACAAAGGGCCTGGCCATGCGTGTAACCCCTGTTTCGCACCAAGTGCCGTGCCCAAAGAAAGGGGTGGGCCGGAAAGTTCCATTTAATGCTGTCACAGGAAAGCACGCGCTTGTAGCCAGCCAGCACACTGAGATTGCTTCTTCTCCAGAGGAGCAATAAGTACGAAAATAAAAAATTTGGGGATAGTTAGGGTAGGTTTAGGGGGTAGGGAGGATAGGGGAAGAGGGAGGAAGGATAGGGTTAGGGAAGTTCCATCCAGTCTGCTTCTTAATTGGAGTTGACTGGGGACCGGCTGATCGCGTCGCCATGCGTAAGTTATAAAATCTCCTCCCCATGCGCATGTGTCGTGGGCCGCCCGCACATGTGTGAATGAATTTTAAAATCCAGTGCGCATTGCGCGCGGTCATCGTATTTTATAACATGCGCACACCGGTGCGCACATATTGTAAGTGCAGTGCGTCCATGTGCGTGCGCCCGGGTCTTAAAATCAACCCCTTAGAGCAGGGGTGGGCAATTCCGGTCCTCAAGGGCTGCAAACCAGTCGGGTTTTCAGGATATCCTTAATGAATATGCATGAGAGAGACCTGCATACACACTGCCTCAGTTGTATGCAAATCTATTTCATGCATATTCATTAGGGGTATCCTGAAAACCCGACTGGTTTGCAGCCCTCGAGGACCGGACTTGCCCACCCCTGCCTTAGAGAATAGCCTCCACTTTTACTGGCATTAGTAGTATGGGATCTACTTAGTGTTTTGGGTACTTGCCAAGTACTTGTAGCCTGGATTGGCCACTGTTGGAAACAGGATGCTGGGCTTGATGGATCCTTGGTCTGATCCAGTATGGCAATGTCTTATGTTCTTAATAATTTCTTGGAATTATTGTAAAGTGCAATAAATAAATATATATTAAAAAAAAAACAAAAACAAAAAAAACAAACTTGCAAGGAACAGAGCCCCAAGGGTTTCCCCACAAAAGTGATTTCTAATATGGAAGGGGTCAAAAGACATATTCCTCTTCTGAGGAAGGAGAAGACTCCCAACACTACCCTCCTGGTATCCATTCAACCAGAGATGCAGTCTAAGGTCAGTCCTGTGGCTGCGGCTCACAATCTGTTGTGCTCACCACGAGGGAACTGGAAGCAATGTGCCCTCCACTGTAACAGCATGCCGACTAGTACTCATACAGTGGTATTTCATCCTATGGATGGCAGCATACCTACGAACCCACTCGTCGTGTTTGTGCGTAGAATCCCATGGCTCGGCTAGGACTGAGTACCACCTGTTAGAGTCTGTGGCAACGTACTGCCAAAAAGCAATCACAGAATGTGTGATGGTGCCTTCTTCACCAGTTACAGAACAGATAAGGAGGCCGATACCTTGACATGATGATGGCAGAACCTTGACATGGCTATGTACTGCACAAACAAGGAGAATGCTGCCTGCCAGTGCTTGAGGCGTTTGGAGCAGATGCCCTGCCATACCTGACCATGCGTGCTGCACTCCATGGTCATACTAGCTCCCAATGGAGTGGATAGGAATAATGTGATGACTGTTCCCCAGTAACACTAGGGCTCTGATTATGGCATGGTGGTGGGTGGTGTTCTATGACGCTGCCCCCATGGTACCCCCAGCACCTGATAATGCTCCAAGAGACTGGACACAGCCCATGAAATTGCATTAGCAATGAGTCACCGTCGTTTCCCTTAGGGAATGGCAGTAGCAAAGTCCATGGCAACCGATGATGCTCCTGGTGCTCTGTGGTCATGTCTTTTGGCATCTGACTGCATTCACTGGTGCCCACCTCGGTGATGACACCCGTAGGGCCCATAGTGTGCTCGCGCTCACCGACAATGAATCATAACAAGGGCACCAAATGATGCTGCACCCAGGGCTTCGACAGTGCTTGACCATGTCTTGATCAGTTCAATGGTATATAGTGCCATCCCCGGTGCCACAAGTGTCTGCGGACATCGATTTCCCGGCGGCACGGATAGAGACTCTGGTGCCCGAAAGTAATCGAGGTACCAGCAGTACAGAGGATGCCAGTGGTGCCTGCAGGCAGAGGCTCTGCAGCCCCAACATGCCTCATCGGTGCCCAAAGAAACAGAGGACTGCTGGCGCCATTGATAATTCCCCTTGGCTCATCGATACTTCCGAAGGAATTGACACCGCAAGCTTGATGGTGCCCCACGTTAGCGGCTATAGCCAATGATAGTCTTGCTAGCGCTCATTAGCCCTGATAGTGCACGAAGCCAGGTGGGACCTCCGAAGCCCCCCAATCCCAGCGGTTCAGGGCCCCCAAGATCATCAACATCCATGTGCCTGATAGCTGTAGGCCAGTTATGGGTCAGCCTGATGCCCTTCAGTGCCCCATTTAGACACCGCAAAGGGGCCTCGAGAGCACCGTAATACTGCGCCTGGATGCCTGGCAGTCCAGGGTGTCTTGAGTAGATTGTGATCCTGGTGCTCGATAGCACCAAGTCCGACCAAGGCTGAAACTCCTGTCACCCGAGGGCTTCAGTAGCGCTCGAGGGCTCTCAGACCCCAGCAGTCGATGGTCTCGAGGGCGACTAGGGCGCCCTGTGCCTCATTGATGGTGCTCGACATCGTCGAGAGTGACAATGAATGGCATCGCTGGTTAACACGCCTGTTGGCCTCTATGGCGGCCCTGCACCTCGATGGCCTCGAGGCAGCTCTGCACCACGATGGCCTCAAGGGCAGCCACGGCGTTGAGGCCATACTCCTCGATGCATTGAGGGTGGCCACAGCATCAAGGCCATGCACAATGGCCCAAGCATGCACCTCGATGGGACTGAGGGCGTAGATGGCAGCTCCGATGGCATTAAGGGGGACCATGGCGCTTGACGACTCCGGTGCATCGATCCACAGATGCCTACAGCACAGAAGGCCCTTTTGAGATCGAGGGTGGTCAGGCACCTCGATGGCAGAGGGTGCCCCAGCATCTCGACGGCATCAAGGATGATCATGGGCGCTCAGTGGCAGTCCTGGTCCCCGATGCGATCCTGACATTGACCTGTCAAGATCATCGGTCCGCTGGTCACAGATGTGCGCAGGCAGCTGTTACTGGGCATGGCACCGAAGGTGCAGCAGCAAGCTGCTTGCCCAGACTCCTACTCACCTTCTCTCATAAAGAGACTGCCCTGCCATCACAGACAAGCCATGGGGAAGCCTAGGTCATCCAGGGCTCCTGTCCATGGAGACTAGTTCCTTTGAATGTGGGGAGGAAGAACACTCCCCCCCACAGGAATGGTGTGGTCCTCGATCTCTTCACTGTTTGAACCTCCATCGATGCTGATCGATTGGTGAAACGACATGGAACTCTTGCCTGGGTAGAACTCAAGTGAGTTCCCAAACTCAGTGGCCTACATGGATCACACACAGACTGTATTCTGTCAGTCTTGCCAGCACCTGACAAAGGTACAAAAAAACAGGACAGAGCAAAGAGAGGATACATCAAACTGCAGGAGCAGTATTTATTTAATAAGGGTATTAGACTTTGCCAGGCTGCACAGCAATTAAGGCTCGCCATGCGGCTGGCAGACAGTGGAAAGAAGAGGAAACGGAAAATAAAACTACCATAAGGTAAGGGAAAGAAAAAAGTTGCAGCTCTTAAAAAAAAAAATAATAATAATAATAATTTACAAAAACCGTGAGGAGGAGCAAAGCTGAATACTGTGACACACATAGCTTCTTTGACCACACAGCTCCGCTGAAAAAAGAGAGACTGAGGGATTCTGCCCAGGGGTAGGGGTGATAACTACAGCTGCATATATTCAGTAGGGCATGTTTGAAAGTTCTAGAATCTTTGACATCAATGTTCCAGACTGGAGCTCCCTCCGATGATGACACCCATGTGTGAGGACTACTATCCTGCTTGTCCTCAGAGAAAGCAGTTATTCATCCTACCCACAGCTGCTTCTTGACTGGCAGAGCCAGCAGAAGCACTAGGTGAGCTAGGCCTGGGCCTAGGACGCCGACCATTAGGGGACGTCACCGCTGCTCGCAAGCCAATGAGGCAGGGTGAGATGGCCGCTTCAGGTGGCAGAATTCTGAAGCGGCAAAAGTGCCCCTTCAAATTCTGCCCAGCCCCCGTCTCACCCTTCCTTCCCTCCCCACATCCCCAAGACTCACGAAAAGCCCTGGAGATCTAGTGGGGAGGGGGCGCCTGGGAGCGATCTGCTGCTCCCGGGCCGTTGGCTGCCACCAACCAAAATGGTGCCAGTGGCTTTTAGCCCTTACCATGTGACAGGGGCTACTGGTGCCATTGACTGGCCCGTGTCACATGGTAGGAGCAATGGATGACCGGCACCATTTTTAAAAATGGTGCTGGTGATAGGAACAACTTAGTGAGAGGGAGATGGAGAGCTAAGAGGAAAAATGAAGAAAGTTGGGGAAGTGGTGTAGGGATAGGGAGAAGGAATAAAGATCAATTTACTGCTGATGTTTTGTGGGTTTCAGCTGGTTATGTATTTTGTTGAAAAACAATAGCTTTCCAATGACAAAAATCACTCTGTCACAGAGGCTTGAGTCAAAAATTTCTAATGTACCATTCAAAGTTGTGCAGTGTGTGTCATTTAATCAGTCCCCAGGTCATTTTTAAAGGGATTTCTGCGGGTAAAATAGTGCTTTATTCTGAGAAATGGCCCTTTAGAAAATTCCATGACTGATATGCATGTACATTTACATGCGTAGGGGAGAAGCATGCTAGGAGGTGGAGTCTGCGCAGGGCTAAAGGTTTGGATTTATGCACATACTTTTTTATTTAAAAAAATATGCATGTAAATTCTCCCAATAAAACTATGTGAACCAAATAGCAGGTATAATTGTGTATACATAGTTTTGCCAAGATATTTTTCAAAGCAGATTTAGGCACATAAGTCCAATTTGTAGATTGGTGTAATTTATGCACATATTTGCTGGCCAACTTGTGTATGATGTTACAAAACTACCCCCTAAGTACAATAATGACTGTAATATATGCAATTTATAAAGTATTTTCTTCCATATTTTACCTATAGGGAAACACTTTCAAGAACAAAACCCTGGTCATTATTATACTTCACTGAAAAATACCTTATGAAATTTTACCGATTTCTCAAAATCACAACTATGTAAAAATAAATTGCTTTAAGTCACAAAAAATATCCCAGAATAGCAGCACCCCCATGCCACTCAAGTAGCCATTAAATCTAATAATCATCTTTGCATTCAAGTCCCAGATTGTGCCTCACCCTGAATCTTGCAACTAGCAGTTTAACAGAAAGGTAATCCTGAAACTTGCATCTAGCAGTTTAAATGAAAATGAGGACGGGACAAAGTAAAGCGTGTGTGGAGGAATCCTTTTTTTGTGGAAATAAACCTAATGAAATATTTCTTTCCTACCTGGACAGAGTGTTCCTCCACACACCAGTACCATCAAGCCAAAGTAATATGAAGAGTGCAGAAAAAGGATGAAGGGCTTTTTATTTTTATTTTGGTTCTGCAACAAAAGCACAGCAAAACCAAAGATAAGGTGCTAGAACAAAGACTGTCTTAACATCACATTCTGTATTTTGACTTGATACGTTTCAAAACCAGCACATTCTTCCAAAGCCTTCTCTGTTATGAATTATCAGCAGAGTTTTAGCCAGAGTATTCTTGACTGATGCAGCCAAATCACAGACTGAAATCTGAACACAATTCATGTGTCTGCGAGTAGTGCAATCAGACCTGTTTACCTTATAATTAATCTTAAAATCTGAGCCCAGATTCAGTGAATTTCTGAAATGTAAAATATTTGCTCTCTCCAAGATTTAAATGCTATACTATTTTAATGGACATCAAAGGAAAAAAAATAAGAATCATTTCAAGAAACTATATTTTTGGAGTTTTTTTGCCCATTTTGGTTTAATTGGATTTAAGACCAGGGTGTGAAAATGAATTTTCACTGCTTTATTATATGTAGCTGGCTCAGCAAAAATGTTTTGCTTGCAACTTCTAAAATCGAAATGTTATATTCCAACACCATATACATAATTGCTAGAGATACAATTCTGGTACAAAATTTTGCAATTAATTTTATAGGTTAGCTGCAGGTAAAGATAATCTACTTGCTGTGTCCCTTTAACAGCTAAATGACCAGCTCAGTTCTTTAGTGTCTACTACTGACATCTTTGGAAGCTCCTGCTTTACATGTCAAATTGTAGCACAGATGACTCAGCCTTTCATTATTCAGAGGTAGATCAAATAAGTACCAGCTGTGATTAGGTAATTATTTCTGTGTACCATATGTCCATTAAATCTAAAGCACTTTAAAACTATATTCCTTCTATTACAAAAGCAGTCATCTTAATTGGGTTAAGATACAAAACATGTGGTTATGTTTATTTTCTCATCAATATGTATTTCATCAGAATTTCCAGATTTTTCTACATCTCAGAATTTCATTGCCAAATACATATGGCTTTTTCTTATAAGAAACAGTGTATTCAAGTCTTACACCTCTTCAAAAATATAAATAAAATAGAATACTATGACCATATAAAATTGGGATCAATTCAGAGGGTATCAACTCCAAAAGAGAAAAAGAAAATTGGCATCAGGGATGGGGTGCAATAAGTAAATTATAGGGAATGTGTGTTTATACTTTCAAACAATTGCTAGGATTAGGAGACACTCTATGAAATTAACTGGTAGCAGATATTATTAGCTAATTAGATATGGGGATTGCCACTTCTTACTTCTGGGAGTGAGCAACAGGAAACTGATCTCCCCATTAGAATCTGCTAGATACATTCAAGTGACCTAGAATGCCCACTGTCTGAGACAGGATTTTTGGGCTTGATGGACCCAAGCATGCCACTTTTTATGTTCGTGGTATAAACCTCATACCATGGTTTTAGACCTTCCTCTCCACTGAAAAATGTTTACCTTTTGAGGTCCATGTCAGCATTTTGATTTCAATGGGATTATATGCAGGAGACATTCTACCTATACTACTACAGATAATAGCAGTATATTACACAGCATCAAGAACTTCAATACCTAGGGTTTGACTCAATTCCAGTTTTAAAAAGGCATCTTCCATTTATTGTTTTGCTATACTCGTGACAAATGTATTTACGTATCCATCTGACACCAAAATAAGAAAATAGCTTTTTAATGTCTAGTGCAGACATTTAATAGGTAAGAATGCCATAGAACAAATGGCCAACAACCTGTTTGATCAAACTATTCTTTCCTAACACCCTCACAACATTAGCAACCAATGCTAACTGTTCAGTAGTCATCAATATATGGGTCAAAATTGTTTTCAATCAATGAATAACTATAATAAACTAGACACAAAATGATTTGTATTTTTACGCCAATTCAGATGAACTTAACTTTTTGAGGACTAAACTTGAACTTTGGCAAAATTATCTATCATTTAATCCTTTAGTACAGCTCTAGTTGGAGCACATGAATCTGAAATTAAATCAACTGGGAGGGGATATGACAGAAGTTTATAAAATCATGTGTGGCATAGATCAAATTAGTATGGAACAGTTAATACTTCTAGAAGAAATTCCATGAGACTAGAAGCAAATTTAAAAGAAATTTAAGGAAATAGATTTTCAGTAAGCACACAAACATGCTATGGAATTTGTTGCTGGAAAATGTAGTCAAGGCTAGTCATAACTTCTTTTAGAAAAGATCTGCACAAGTTCTTTAAGGACAGGTCCATTAACAACTATTAGCTAGGAAGGCTTGGGAACCACCACATTTGACCACTTAGAATGAACAGGGAATGGATCTCCCCATTATGATCTTTTGGATACTTCTTCCAAATGACCAGAATTGACTACTACTGAAGACAGAATGCTTAGCTCGATAGACCATTAATCTGACCCAGTATAGTGTATCTTATGTTCTTATTTAGCTCAAAGGAATGTCAATCCAGCTTCTTGATAACTTTTCCTCATGGATGCAGAGTGATATATATGCATTCACATGTTTCAAGACAGTCTCATAACTAGACATTTTAGCAGCCGAAGAAGGTATATATTTGCACACTCACCCTAATCCTTCCTTCTCTTCCCCTGCTCTGTGATCACCAGTCTTCTTTCTGTCTCTCTCTAAGCTTGATGGCAATAAGAACAGTATGCTTCCTGTTCTTTCATCCCCTGCTAGTCCATACTCCCATTTCAGTTATTTTTCAATCAAAAGCCTTTGTGCCCTGTGCGGCTGTCCCTCTTGCCCACCCCTAGTTATGTCCCTATTTCATGGCTTCATACAGGATTGGCTTTACCAATAGGCACTTAGGCCTGTGCCTAGGGCATAAAAAAATCTGAGGGCAGCAGGTTGCCTGATTACTGCCTCTCAGCTGTAACAGCCTTTTTATTTCCTGCTTCAGTCTCTCTACTCTCAGGTAGCTAGAGAACAGGAGAGGAGGGAATGACCCAGAAGCAGACAAAGGCAAGCAAACAAAAAAAAAAGAGCTGCTTTGTCTTCTAATCCAGCTCCTCCCCCTCTATTCTGCTCAGGAAGGGGGGGGCATGGGGTGGTAAAAGCATCAACAGTGCGCAGAGGTCACAAAAACCTATTTCACAGATTCACGTAATTATTGGGACATGACAATTTTTACATGGGCTGCTAACTATTCTGGGCTTTACAACTTGGTTTACCTGATTCACTTCTTAATCCTCTTCAGACTGTGCAAAACTCCGCAGCACTGGTCCTGACCAGTACAGGTTTTAGGCAATATATTACCCAATTTTATAAAGCTTCCATTGGCTTCCAATTAAATACAGGATTAAATTTAAAGTCATTACAGTAATTCATAAAACAATGAATACTCTGGATGTAATTAGCCTGAGTTCCATATTACATATTTATACTACCCTGGAAGGACACCACACTCTAACAAAGACCTATTGGAAGTACCATCACTAGGTGGTACGCGACTAGGCAAATCCTGTATCCGTTTTTCTCCATCGCGGGACCTATTCTTTGGAACTCACTCTCAGAGCAGATATGGTTAATCAGCTGTCCCAACTTATTTCAGAAGCAGCTAAAGACATATTTGTTTAAATAGGCTTACTCCTTATGATAATATATGCTGTGATGTACTTTGGTCTTATGTTTTTGTTTTATGTGTCATGAAACTTTTACTGTGAATGTTTACTTTTGTAAGCCGCCATGAATATACAGATAAGTTTTTTAAATAAATAAAATAACAGTAAAATAAAGCTAGCTTAGCTGGGTTTAAAAAAGGTTTGGACAAGTTTGTTCCTGGAGAAGTCCATAAACTCCTAATAGACAAGTTGACTTGGGGAATAGCCACTGCTTATTACCGGCATTAGTAGCATGGGATCTATTTAATGTTTGGCTACTTGCCAGGTACTTGTATCCTGGATTGGACAATGTTGGAAACAGGATGCTGGGCTTAACAGACCCTCGGTCTGACCCAGTATGGCAACTTATGTTCTTTTGGCTAACAAAAATCCTTTCAAATTACAGGATGAATCAGAACCTAGAGAAGATGTATTTGGTTTGCTTAAATACATTCACACAGCTAGCAAGTAGCGGAAATTCCACTACACAGGCTGCTCCAAGAACTTCAATCTAGAATGTGTCAAACATTTGTATCCATTCTCTCTGTATCAAGGAAGTTAGATCTGAAATACCAGGTTCGGCCATTTCCTGGAAAGTGTAAAGCTCAATTTACCTATCATTCTGGAGGAGTATAAATCAGTTATAAGAAAAGCAAAGCATTCAAATGCATTCCAATAGCTCTCCTGATAAAGATGCCAGGATGATGGACAATATGGCTGAAAAGTTCTTCCAAGGAGCTATACTAAGATTCAGAATAGCAACTCATCAACTTCATATGATTCAATATATGCATACTTGTCTACAAAAAATGCAATCTGTAGCAGATTCCAATAGATAAGATGAATTGCTTTATTCCTGCCATTCAAGAAGCAGAAGACTGAAGTGAATATCTAATGAGATTGGCATGCACTGCCTATGATGTTTTTTTTTTGGTTTTTTTTAGAACTTTGGCCATAGCTATTGAAGCCAGAAAGCTTGCTTGATCGTGTACATCTGCTCATGAAGATGTACATGAGAAGCTTGCAGATGCTCCATTTATGGTGACAAAACATTTTCAGATATATCAGAGAAAGGAGAAAGGTACATAGTGGTATAGTGAAATTGAAAGGGGATAGAGATGATGAATTAGCAGAAATATTAAACAAATACTTCTGTTCAGTGTTCACAAAAGAAGACCCTGGAGAAGGACCGTCACTTGTTATTAAAACTACAGAAGGGGGTGGAGTAGACAAAACTCCATTTACGGAAGGGAATGTATAAGAAGAGCTAAGAAAACTGAAAGTGGACCAAGCGATGGGGGCCTGATGAGGTTCACCCCAGAATACTGAGGGAACTCAGAGATGTGCTGGCGGGTCTACTGTGTGACCTGTTCAATAGATCTTTGGAAAAGGGTGTAGTGCCTAGTAAATGGAGAAGAGCGGTGGTGGTCCCTCTTCAGAAGAGTGGGAGCAGAGAAGGGGCTGGAAACTACAGGCTGGTTAGCATCACCTCAGTGGTGGGAAAATTAATGGAGACTCTGCTGAAAGAAAGGATAGTGAACTATCTACAATCTGGTGGGTTGCTCGATCAGAAGCAACATAGATTCACCAGGGGAAGATCCTGTCAGACGAATCTAATTGATTTCTTTGATGGGGTGACTAGAGAACTGGATCAGGGAAGAGCGCTTGATGTAATTTATTTGGATTTTAGTAAAGCTTTTGATACGGTACCACACAGAAGACTCAACAAAATGAGAAGCTTGGGAGTCAGCTCCAAAGAGTTGACGTGGATTACGAACTGGTTGACTGATAGAAGACAACGGGTGATGGTAAATAGAACCTACTCTGAAGAGAGAATGCCACAAGGATCAGTGTTGGGACCGGTTCTGTTCAACATCTTCGTGAATGACATTGTGGAAAGATTAGAAGGTAAAGTTTATCTATTTGCGGATGATACTAAGATCTACAACAGAGTGGACACACCAGAAGGAGTACAGAGAATGAGATGGGATTTAAGGAAGCTGGAAGAGTGGTTGAACATATGGCAGCTGGGATTCAATGCCAAGAAATGCAGAGTCATGCATCTGGGGTGTGGTAATCCAAAAGAACTATATGCGTTGGGGGGGGGGGGGGGTGAAGGGCTGATGTGCAAGGAGCAGGAGACCTTGGGGTGATAGTGTCTAATGACCTGAAGTCGACGAAGCAGTGTGACACGGTGATAGCCAAAGCCAGAAGAATGCTGAGCTGCATAGAGAGAGGAATATCTAGTAAGAAAAAGGAAGTGATAATCCCCTTGTACAGGTCTTTGGTGAGGCCTCACCTGGAGTACTGTGGTTCAGTTCTGGAGACCATATCTCAAAGGAGACAGAGACAGGATGGAGGTGGTTCAGAGGAGGGCGATCAAAATGGTGGGTGGTCTTCATCGAATGACTTATGAGGAGAGGTTGAGGAACCTGAATATGTATACCCTGGAGGAGAGGAGGAGCAGGGGTGATATGATACAGACCTTCAGATACTTGAAAGGTTTTAATGATCCATGGTCGTCAACAAACCTTTTCCATTGGAAACAATTTAGTAGAACTAGGGGTCACGATTTGAAACTCCAGGGACGAAGACTTAGAACCAATGTCAGGAAATATTTCTTCACTGAGAGGGTGGTGGATGCCTGGAATGCCCTTCCGGAGGAAGTGATGAAGACTAAAACTGTGAAGGATTTCAAAGAGGCATGGGATAAACACTGTGGATCCCTAAAAGGCTAAAGGATGGGAATAAATTTAAAAAAAAAGCTAAATCTCAAGGGTAACCTGCATGGAGCGGCAGTTACTACCTTGGGAAGTTTGCTGGGCAGACTAGATGGACCATTTTGGTCTTTTTCTGCCATCATTACTATGTTACTATGGGATATAATCTCTTTGGAGAGAAAGTTGCTAAGGTTCACTGTGCTACCCGCCTTACTCTTATCAGCTACAGCAGATTCTCTACCTCCAAAAAAGGATCAGCCTCAGATTTATAGAAGGCAATATTACTACCCAAGAAGATACCAGCAGTACCCCATGCATGTCCTCATTTCAAGAAACAGCGAAAGAGCCCATGCACAAGAGAGAGGAGACAACATACGCCTTTATAACAGATGCAGACCAATACCAATTTTTGACTACAATTTAATAAAATCTTTTCTACTTTGACAGGTTTCAGTACAAGACTTCAGCATTTCAAATGAGTATGGCCTTTAACACACCAACAGGTCCTAACAATTATACATCAAGGATACTGGTTGAACTTCAGATCTGGTCCCTAAAACAATGCTCCAATGAGGCAGTGTTTAGATATGGAAAAGCTCATGCTTATCCTTCTTACTAGTCAATGGAGTACAGCTTGTCCATGGCAAGAAAAACCAAAACAGAACTCAGGGTTTTATTCTAAATACCTCTGATTCCAAAGAGACCATCAGTCTTCAACCTATCTTCAACCTAAAGAATCTCAACAAATAGCTAAAAATTCAGGATTAACTCTTTGGGTACCATCCTTCCCCTTTTAAAGAACTGGTTTTGCTCTCTCAACCTAAAAGATACTTACATTCATCTGCTCTGTGGGAGTACCGAGAGAAAGGATTAGGGGCTGCTTTTTGACAGCACTGCTCTTTCCAGCCTGTCTTTGGGATGCAGGAGCCCACAAACTTTCAGGCAATGCAAACCCCTCCACCCACGTTGAATGCTGCCATCCAACCCCGCTTACTTATGACATCAACTGGGGCTTGAAATCGCTGAGATGAGCTGCTACTGCGATTCGCCCAAGAGGCTTGCCTCTTTGGGAGCCTCTTAAGGCAATCGAGGGAATGACTGCTGAGAATATTTCATCAGAGATTCCTGTATTAATGGGGAGGGAGAATTATTCCACTGATGTTAGAAGGTTTGAGAGAGGGGGTTTTAAAATTGAACCTGGTGACTCCTTGTAGACTGCCGTTTAGTAATCAGGGTGGGGTATTTAAGGGGCAAAAAGGCCATGGCTACATGTTCATGACTTGTTGACAGAGAGTTGCATTTGATTTGGGTAACAAACATAGTTGAAGGGTAATCAATGTATAATTATTTCATATGTATGTCCTAAGGGTTATGCCATACATATGTGTAATAGGGCTTGTAAGAAAAAAGGAGGGGGTGTAGCTATTATCTTTCGTGATTCCCTTCCTCTAAAAAGAAAGTTTTTTGATCAAATTATAGCGTGTGAAAGTATGTTAGCAAAGTTAGATTTTCAAGATCCTATTTAAGTTTTATTATGGTATTGTCCACCAGGGTTGTCCCAGCTGCAATTTGATTATTTTGGAGGCAATTTTAGGTCTTTCTTTGAGGTATTCCTATTTACTGGTGATGGGAGATTTAATTTGCATGCTGAAAGTTATGATTCTACTAAAGCCCTATTCCTGGCTAGTTTAGCTAATAGTGGCCTTCATCAGGTGCTTCAAGGTGGAACACATGAAAAAGGAAACACTTTAGATTTGTTGTTTGGTCAGAGAAAGCTAGACAGAAAGGTGGTTTGATATTTGAAGGGGGTTGAAAAATTGACTTGGACAGATCATTTTTTGGTGAGTAGTAGCTTTAGCTACTAAAGAAGGCAAAAACTTACAGGGAAAGGTAAAATAGTAAAAAGCAAGTCAATTTCAAAGAATGTAGATTCCGAAAAATTTAAAGAGGTAATCTCTGTTTCCCGTATTAGGGTTAACAGTCTCCTTTCTGGAGATGTTCCTATTCAAAGAGGGGTAAGGCTGGGCTACCCATTTTCACCCTTACTATACATTCTTTCCATCGACCCACTACTCAGGAAACTAGATTCAGACCCTGACATAAAAGGCTTTTTATAGGGCCTTGTCACATTTTCAAAATAGTGGCATTTGCAGATGACGTCCTAGTTTTCTTGACCGACCCCCAGAGATCACTAAAGTCAGTACTATAATTACAAACCCAGTTTGGACAATTTGCAGGCCTAAAAATAAATATGGAAAAATCAGATGCAATAGATGTTACTGGCACAGTTCATCTGACATGGCCCGGGGAATTTCCTTTGAAATGGGTAACCGGCGCTCTCAAATACTTAGGAATTAAAATACTCGTTAACATGAAGGACCTCTATTCTGTAAATATTCAGCCCCCTCATGAATAATACAATAACTACGCTCAAGTGATGGCGTTCACTACTTCTTTCTTTAATGGGCCACATTCAACTCTTTAAAATGATATTACTACCCAAATGGTTATATATCTTACAAATGACACATATATGATTCTTAAAGAAGATCACAAAGCTATGCTACAGGCCATAGGTCGCTTCCTATGGCGAGGGAAAAGAGCTAGACTAACTATGGAAGTTATGCTAAGTACAGTAGCTGAGGGGGGACTGGGATTTCCTAACCTATACTTATATAACCTAGCTTGCTGTTTGAGATATATTAAAGATTGGATCTCCTCTACGTCTCATTTTATCCCATATGATAGTTTATTGGAATGATATGGGGTATCCTCCCTAAATTATCTCCTGCAAGTAAATTTCCAAGGGATTCCACATCATATCAGGGATAA
This sequence comes from Rhinatrema bivittatum, assembly GCF_901001135.1. Taxonomy (NCBI): domain Eukaryota; kingdom Metazoa; phylum Chordata; class Amphibia; order Gymnophiona; family Rhinatrematidae; genus Rhinatrema; species Rhinatrema bivittatum. Next base: position 296,257,351 of record NC_042617.1, on the reverse strand, counting down.
TGTGTTGCTTTGATCATGTCGCAAAGCATGGATGCAACTGTCTCTCCAGTGCTCTCATCATTGATTATCCCCACTACTTACCATAGTATATCATCCGCTCTTCTCCCCAGGAATGGACAATAGGGTTTTTTGCAGATGGCATCAGCACAGATTAACATACATTTACCAGTTATTCGACTCTTCCTCTAACACACTATTGACACTAGCTGAACTGCAGTAAACATTTCAGATTCAACAGCACGACAGCTTCGCTATTATGCAGGTACAGCATTTTATTAGAAGTAAGCCACTACAATTAAGAGTCCTCCCCCGTAAAAAAGATCCGGAAAGTGCTACAATTAGGGAAAAAGCAATGTCCTAAGCTATCCACTCTGATTAAGTCATTGCTACTCACTAGTAAGCACTTGTCTCTGGAGAAAATCTATACAAGATGGAAGCAATGGCCTCTTTTCTCTGACTCATATCAAGAATGCAAGAACACGCTCATTAATATTCATAAAACCTCAGATATCTTGCTGCGAAAATCCCATTAAAAATTTCTTTGGCAAGTTTATATACCCCCTGTGCGTGCCTATCAAATGAAGATCTGCAAGTCTGGAATCTGCAGGAAATGCAATACAGCTTTGGGCACATATGCCCATTGTTTTTGGGAATGTCCCTTAATACAAAAATTCTGGAAACAGGTCAAAACAAGATGCACCTGAACTAAGATCAATGAAAGTTGAGCTCCGCAAATCAGAAAAGAAGTGGTGCAGAAACCAAAATCCAACATTTTTATTAAAATTCAAATCATTACTCCACAACTACCGCCAAGCCACTGACAAAGCGAAGAAAGACTTTTATGCAGCGAAAATCCACCAATTCCAATTCAATCCTCGTGCACTCTTCCAATACGTCAACAGCCTCGTTACTGCACCGGTCAACACAAACAATGATGAATCAAAATGTGAGAAATTAGCTGCTTACTTCCACAACAAAATAGAATCCATTCTGACATGCTTCCATTCACAAATCTTGCCCAACTCATCTTTAACTCCTAGCAACGCCCACAACAGCAAACTCTCTCTCACTGCACTCACAACCTCCATCAACCAATCATCACCAGCCACTCACACAAACATCAAAACTAAGCTTACAAACCTTGAGACTTCACCTATAGAAGTCGAGACTATACTGAAAAAAATTAAACCAGCACTGCACCCCGCAGACATAATGCCCACTAAAACACTACTCTCAATCCCCACTACTATAGCAAAACCCATTGCAAAGATCCTCAACAAATCGATTTTATCGGGCACAGTTCCTTCTCAGCTCAAACATGCCATCATAAAACCTACCCTTAAAAAAACCAAACCTAGATACTGCTGATCCAGTGAACTATCACCCAGTTTCGAACCTCCCCTTCCTATCCAAAATTATGGAGAGAATCATCAATAAACAACTCACTGAATACCTCGACGAGCATCAATTACTCTTCCCGTCCTAATATGGATTTAGAAAGTACCACAGCACGGAAACGCTTCTACTATCCCTATCAGAGTCGCTCCTAAAAGCCCTAGACTCTGGCCACTCATACATTCTCGCCCTTCTAGATATATCTGCTGCTTTAGACACTGTCAATCACAACACCCTCATCACCCACCTCACTGAAATAGGTATCACCGGCACTGCTCTACTCTGGTTCCAATCATACCTGAACAATAGGACCTACAGTGTAAAAAGTGGACAATGTGAATCCAAGCCAAGAAGCCTCGCACAAGGAGTACCCCAAGGATCCTCACTTTCTTCAACTCTGTTTAATATTTATCTCACACCTCTTTGTCGACTACTCTCAAAACTGGGTTTCCAACACTTCATTTACGCAGATAATGTGCAGATCCTCATACATATAAACAGTTCTCTCACGAATGCGGCCCTCACAGAAATAAAAAAACTACTTACTGACAACTATTTGGCCATTAACACCAACAAAACTGAGCTGCTCATCATCTCACCTCCAAACAACTCCACATCGAACACAACTTTCCTATCCCAAGTCTGCACACCTACTGCACAACAAGTCCGCAGCCTTGGTATCATCATTGACAACAATCTTACGTTTAAAAAATTCATCACTGCCACTGTTAAAAATGGATTTTTCAAGCTCCATACATTAAAGCGTATCAAACCTCTCTTACACCCATATGACTTCCGCACAGTACTACAAGCTACAATCCTGTCAAAGCTTGACTACTGCAACGCATTACTGCTAGGCTTACCAAAAAACACGTTACAACCATTACAAATGCTACAAAATGCAGCTGCCCGCATACTCACCAACACACACCGCCACGATCACATCACTCCTGCTCTTCAGTCTCTTCACTGGCTACCCGTTGTATCCAGGATTATATACAAATCCATTATGCTAATACACAAGGTCATTCATAACCGAAACATGCAATGGTTTTCTGAACACCTGTATTTCAAGAAGACAAACCGACCAACAAGATCGCAGCATCAGGCCAGACTGCCGATCCCCTCTCCTAAACTTACCAAATATGCATCTACAAAAGAACGCTCTTTCATCATAGCAGGAACCACAATATGGAACAGTATGCCCTCTGAACTGCACCAGGAACCTTGCCACAGAAAATTTAAACAAAACCTTAAAACCTGGCTGTTCAAAAAAGCATACCCATGACTGACTGGGCCCATTACAGGCCGCATATGTCGCTGTTTAACCTCCCTCCCGATTCCCCCTCCCATCCTTACCCGCTCTTGTTCCCTAGAAAAGCTCGCTACTGTATATTTCTATATGTAGATCAAATTCTCAGTAATCCTTGTTACTCTTACGTCAATATTTATTTGCCAAGTTAACTGTTAAACATGCTATTTGTTTTGTTTCTTGTTGTTTTTTGCTCCGTTTAATATTTTATTGTAAAGCCTGTTGCTGCATTACTGTAAACCGAGGTGAAGTGCTGCACGTGCCGCGGTATATAAAAAAAAAAATAACCGTGAAATAAATAAATAAATAAATAAATGCAAAATGTTAATCCAACGTCTCTTACCTTTAGATCCTACCTTATGGCTTTTTGGTCAGGGTAGTTCACTAGACACTTCAGTTATGGTAATGGACCGAGCATACATCAGGAAAATGGGGTTAATAGGTCAAAGTATAATATTACTCAAATGGCTAGATACTCAAGAACCCCACATAGAACATTGGTTCCAAAAGATGATATGTTCTCTGGAATATGTGTCAGCTAGGAACTCCTCCTCAAAAAAGTATGCTTTACATAACAAAACTTGGTCCCCGTTTCGCTCTTTTTTTTTTTTTTTTTATCACCCACAATACTCCAGGCTTCAAACACACCTCAACATAATATTACTTTACAGAATCTACCAGGAGTTGTCAAAATCACACTTCAAAACGGTTGACTGAATACTAACATCTATGGTGGGGAAACCTCAGGGTGGAGGAAGGACTATTGGAGACAGGGAAGACAAGGAAAATAAATTATAATAAATGATAATATATAAGAATAAATGATAAATAATAAGTAATGATAATAATACTAATTGGACTACTAATAATAATGACCACAATATTAATCATATCAATCATTTTATTTATTTATTTATTTATTGATTATTTTTATATACCACGGCACGTTAAAAACATCACCTCGGTTTACAATGAACAATAAATCAGCAACAGGCTTTACAATTAAATGAAATTAAGAGGAAACATTATAAATACCACATAAAACAAAACTATTAAACCAATGACAATCATAAACATAATAATATAAGCTACTCAGAGAAATTAACGCTCAAGCTGATAAAACCATGCATGACAATTGCATAATGGAGATACTTTTCAATGTTAAACAAAGGATTATGCAAGGTGCCATTTGTTAATGCTGGATAAGCTTTTCGGCGAGCTTAAGATGGATATTAAGATGGTTCTTGAGTACAGTCAGTCACTGATGAGGGCCAAGATGGAGGCGTGAGCAGCAATATGGAACACTCTCTCCCAATTAGCTCATAGAAACATAGAAACATAGAAATGACGGCAGAAGAAGACCAAATGGCCCATCTAGTCTGCCCAGCAAGCTTCACACATTTTTTTCTCTCATACTTATCATTTTCTCTTAACTCTTGGTTCTATTTCCCTTCCACCCCCACCATTAATGTAGAGAGCAGTGATGGAGCTGCATCCAAGTGAAATACCTAGCTTGATTAGTTAGGAGTAGTAGGGGTAGTAACTGCTGCAATAAGCAAGCTACACCCATGTTTATTCCCTTTACCCAGACTATGTCATACAGCCCCTATTGGTTGTTTTTCTTCTCTCCTGCCGTTGAAGCGGAGAGCCATGCTGGTTATGCATTGAAAGTGAAGTATCAGGCCCTTTTGGTTTGGGTAGTAACCGCCGTAACAAGCCAGCTACTCCCTGCTCTGTGAGTGCGAATCCTTTTTTTTTTTTTTCTTCTCCCCTGCAGTTGAAGCTATTCTGGATATGCGTGAAGCCTCAGCTTTTCTTATTCCCTGCTGTTGAAGCAGAGAGCTATGCTGGAAATGCTTGATGTATCAGCCTCTCCCATGCCATGAAGCAGAGAGCCATGCTGGATATGCATCGAAAGCGAAGTATCAGGCACATTTGGTTTGGGGTAGTAACCGCCGTAATAAGCCAGCTACTCCCCGCTTTGTGAGTGCGAACCCTCTTTTCTTCTCCCCTGCCGTTGAAGCAGAGAACTATGCTGTATATGCTTGGAAAGTGAAGTATTAGGCTTATTTGGTTTGGGGTAGTAACCGCCGTAACAAGCCAGCTACTCCCCTCTTTGTGATATCAAATCCTTTTTTCCACATTTCCTCTTGCCGTTGAAGCTTAGAGCGATGTTGGAGTCACAGTAAGCATCTGTATGTTTATTTAATAAGGGTATTGTCTCCGGGCAGTAGCCATCGTTCTGGTGAGCCACCCACTCTACATTGGCGGTCTCTTGACTTTATGGATCCACAGTGTTTATCCCACACCCCTTTGAAGTCCCTCACAGTTCTGGTCTTCACCACTTCCTCCGGAAGGGCATTCCAGGCATCCACCACCCTCTCCGTGAAGAAATACTTCCTGACATTGGTTCTGAATCTTCCTCCCTGGAGCTTCAAATCGTGACCCCTGGTTCTGCTGATTTTCTTCCTACGGAAAAGGTTTGTCGTTGTCTTTGGATCATTAAAACCTTTCAAGTATCTGAAAGTCTGTATCATATCACCTCTGCTCCTCCTCTCCTCCAGGGTGTACATATTTAGATTCTTCAATCTCTCCTCGTAAGTCATCCGATGAAGATCCTCCACCTTCCTGGTCGCCCTTCTCTGTACCGCTTCCATCTTGTCTTTGTCTTTTTGAAGATACAGTCTCCAGAACTGAACACAGTACTCCAGGTGAGGCCTCACCAAGGACCTGTACAGGGGAATAATCACTTCCCTTTTCTTACTCGATATTCCTCTCTCTATGCAGCCCAGCATTCTTCTGGCTTTTGCTATCGCCTTGTCGCATTGTTTCGCAGACTTCATATCATTAGATACTATCACCCCAAGGTCCCTCTCCTGCTCCGTGCACATCAGCCTTCCCCCCCCCCATTGAATACATTTCATTCGGATTTCCACTCCCCATATGCATGACTTTGCATTTCTTTGCATTGAATCTCAGCTGCCATGTCTTCGACCACTCTTCCAGTTTCCTTAGATCCCGTCTCATTCTCTCCACTCCTTCCGGCGTGTCCACTCTGTTGCAGATCTTACTGTCATCCGCAAAAAGACAAACCTTACCTTCAATCCCGTCCGCAATGTCGCTCACAAAGATATTGAACAGGACCGGTCCCAACACCGATCCTTGCGGTACACCACTTATAACCGCTCTCTCCTCAGAGAAGGTTCCATTTACCATCACACATTGTCTTCTGTCCGTCAACCAATTTGCAATCCAGGTCACCACATTGGCACTCACTCCCAAGCTTCTTGTTTTATTCACCAGTCTCCTGTGCGGAACCGTATCAAAAGCTTTGCTGAAATCCAAGTATATGATATCGAGTGCTCTTCCTTGATCCAATTCCTTGGTTACCCAGTCAAAAAAGTCAATCAGATTTGTCTGACAGGATCTTCCCCTGGTGAATCCATGTTGCCTCTGGTCCATCGATTCTCCGGACTGTAGATTGTTCACTATTCTCTCTTTCAGCAGTGACTCCATTACTTTTCCCACCACCGAAGTGAGGCTAACTGGTCTGTAGTTTCCAGCCTCCTCCCTGTTGCCACTCTTGTGAAGCGGGACCACCACCGCTCTTCTCCAATCACTCGGCACCACTCCTGTTTCTAGGGATCTATTGAAAAGGTCACACAGTGGAGCCGCCAGAACATCTCTGAGCTCCCTCAATATCCTTGGATGAATACCATCAGGCCCCATGGCTTTGTCCACTTTCAGGTTCTTTAGCTCTTCCCACACTTTTTCTACTGTGAAAGGATTTTCATCTATTCCACTTCCCTCCAGTTTCCCTCCAGTTTCTTTCTTTCGAAAAGGAAAGGCAGGGTTCGGATTTCCCCCCCCCCCCCCCGATGAACCCTTGCCATCGGGACAGCAACTAATTTCTTCGTTTGCTGCCGGGACAGTGGCACAGGGGGTTTCTCTCCCCGCTGTGGCTGGTGGTGAGGGAGCACCGCAGTCGCCTGGGGAAACCACACTGAGTCCCCCAGATCAGTGCTTCTCGCCAACTCGTTTCCAGCGCACCTCACCTCGGGTCTGCAGGTCAGGATGATGATGTCATCAGAGTGCCTGCGACGGGGGGATAGAGAGGAGAGCAGCTGGTGGGCTTCCATGCTTCTCTAGACCCACTGGAGATTCCCTTTTTGCCTTCAACTTTGCCTTTACCTATTTCTTCTTCTCCAGTTGAGGAGCTGGAGGAGCAAGATGGAAGAGCTGCAGCAAAGTCACTGGGACTGTCGAGAGAGGCACAAGTTGGAGCAGTAGGGGGTGAGTGTTTTCAACCCTCCTCTAAACCAGCTATAATAACTTTAGAGGCTAGCTGGGATCTCATTGTGAGCTTTGGAAGCTCAATGAAGGCTTGCCAGAGTGAAATTAAGGAATTAAATTGCAAAGTAGATTCCAAAAATGTCTTTGAAGCCCAAGTTCAGGAATTAAAAAATCAAATGACTAATACACAACAGACCTTGGCACAAACCCAAGCATGCAACATAAAGCTGGTTAAGGACTTTGGAATCTGTTCGCGGAGACTGGAGTATCTAGAAAACCACACCAGGCATTTGAATTTGCGTTTTATTAATGTCCCCAGGATTCTGGGGGAAGGAATATATACCATTTTGAAGAAATACTTTCATGAAAACCTTGGGTTTGATATAGATAAAACACCGGCTATAAATAAAGCTTTTTTCTTGGCTAACCCTAGCAAAGATAGACCTCCACAGGGAGGACAAGCAGATGGTATTTTAAACTTAACGCAATTTCTTGAAAATTCATCTGAGGTGGTGATAGAGAGATCCACCTTACAAGAGCTCAATGAAACAATGAAGAGATATTTTAAAAGTATCTCCTCAAACATCTATGGGCAAACTGTTCATGTATTCCAGGACTTTGCTAGGGCAACGCAAGTTAGAAGGCGAGACTTTTTGTCTTTGAGGGCTCAAGTGATTAATCTGGGATACTCTTTTACACTCGGGTATCCCTGTAAGTGTGTGATACGGGGTCAGAATGATTGTTACATCTTTTTTTTCCCCTGAGCAATTGAAATCCTTTTTAAACTTTAGGAGTGCAATAATAACTACTCCTCTAGGGCAAGAAAAAACCCAGACTTGATCTAATAAAGTAAAGTCTACCGTCTATGTCAAGCTAATTTAAATATGTATGTTTCTTAGCTCCCCTAGATTACTGGCCTCTTATACCTGGTTTTTTCCTTTCAAAAGAATGATGTATTAATTAATAGATATTATGTTCGATAAGTTTTTTGATGAAATTCGTATAATTGATAATATGAGATGACCTTGATACTATCATTCTGTTTACAGATATAAGATTTGTTTTTGCTTATTTGAATTGAAAATTAAAAAAAAAAAAAGATGGTTCTTAAGAGGGACATTAAATGACCCCCTCCCTCTCCCCCCCATTTCCCTCCCTAAGACAAGGCTTTTCAGTGTATATAGTGCCTTTTTTCTTGTTTTTTGGTGCATATATTTTACATAGTGTATATATTTTACAGAATGTATAAGAGTTCTTCAATTTGTATAAAGTTGAGCGCAGTGCCTTCCCCTGAAAGCACAGTTTACCATGTTATATTGTAACTCTCTCGGTGGCTCCCTTTCAGTCACTGGTCCTTTTCCTTCCTTGCCTACGTTTCCTCCTTTTCCTCGTCTCTCCTTTTCCAAGTGCTCCCTCTTCCCTCCCCCTGGTTTTATGTATCTTCCTCCTTCCTGTTACATTGTAAACCGACATGATGTACCCACGAATGTTGGCATATTAAAAGCCAATAAATAAATAAATAAATATCAAATATTGGATATTGAATATTGGGTTCCTGACTAGATGACCATTCCCCAAACACATTAATCCTGGCTATAAACGTTAACCACTGTTTTTTTATTTTAGTAAGGGGACTGGACTCAACTGCAATACATAGGTACCGGTGACCCATTACCATACCATGGTTTATTCGTTTATCTGCATTAGTGGATGCAGTCTCGAAGCAGTCATAAGTGGCTCTGACCTCGTGTTTTCCTGATTCGAGGCCTTTATGGATGACATTTTGGAATGGCTCTTGATACTGCTCAGGGAGAGAAAGAGCTAGGTCTTGAACCTGCTTCCAGAGGTTCCTTTGATATTGGTTCATATAAGCTGGTATGATGTTATCTTGGATACCAGCATGGAACCCTGAAAAACTTTGCATCCTAGGTTATCCAAAAATCTACTTTCCTTCCCAGGTGGTGTAGATGAATGTGATTTCAGTCGCTTCGCCTTTTTCTGGGCGGATTCTACGACGACTGACTGGTGCGGCAACTGTGATTTTTGAAAACCTGGAATAGGTTGTACCAAATAAGTTGCCTCTGATCTTTTGTTGACTGCTGCAACTGATCCTGGGTGTTCCCATATTCTGTACTGAAGGTCTTAAAACACTTCATGAACAGGTACTGCCAACATTTCCTTAGGAGGATCTACAAATTGTAGAACCTCCAAGGTTTTCTGCCTTGCATCCACCTCTGTTTGTAGTTGAAAGGGGATGGTATCAGCCATATCCCTTACAAAATTTGTAAAGGAAAGGTCCTCAGGAGGTGACTTGCTGTGGTCGTCAGGTGGAGAGGGTTCGGAAAATATATCTGCATCTGATGAATATTCGGAACTGGTGTCAGTAGCCACCTCCTGTGGAGTGTGAGGAGTGACTGGTATTATGGAAGGTGCTTTAGGCCTTGCTGGTAACAGAGGAGAATGAGGCCTTGGAGGTCTTGATACTCCAGAGGGGCCTGGAATAGGCTCTTCTGGTGTTTTATTTGAAAGGATATCCAGCAGTGTGTCCAATTTAGTGATAAAAGGATGGAGCATCGAGACATCCTCCACTGGCATCGGTGTAGTCATCGGTGGCACCGGCGAGGGTACCGGGGTAGGCATCGGGAGCGGTTCCCGTGGCATCGGTGCCGGCGGCTTCAAGGGTGATGGTTCTCCCAGCATTGGAATCGGCATCGATGGAAGTGTCGGTGGATGTGGCGGAATCGCATCGCGCAGAGCCTGGTGCACCGCTTGACGTATGTATGAGTCAAGTTCCACTCTCATAGCTGGTGATACCAGAGCAGCTATGGAGGGAGGCGGTGATGGCGATGCCGATACCCCCTCAGAGCCCTGAGGGGGTACGGAACCCGGCACCGATATCGGTGGGGATCGCCCTGGATCAGTAGGCCTCGAAGCCTCCGCACTCGTCCGAGGTATTTTTGCGGGTGAGGCCGTACCTGTCGATGGGTCTTCGGTCATCGGTGCTTGGCGTCGTCGATGCCGGTGTCAATGTTTTTCCTTCTTTTTTTCACTCCCAGAAGTGGATGCCTTCGATGATATTGACGGGGAAGGCGTGGAAGCGTCTCCAGCCTCCGGACGACTTTTCTTCAGTAGGACCTGACGAACGGATCCTGATGGCGATGACTGAATGGAAGTCGATGCCTTCGGAAGCAATTGTATATTAAACAATTGCTCCATTTTCTCAGCTCGGAGACGACGGCCTTTTGAGGTCATCTCCGCACATAAATTACACGATTTTATGTTGTGATCTTTGCCTAGGCAAAGAACACATTCCAAGTGCGGGTCGGTTATCGACATATTCCGCGCATAGTTCGGGCATTTTTTGAACCCGGAGGCCATGTTGCCGGACAGCCGTCGACGGCAATGACAAAAAAATCTCGGTACCGGCTGGAAACCAAAGGGAAAAAAAGTTACCGCGGTGTTATCGAAGGGAAACCCTTGCGGTGGGATTAATTTTTTTCCGAAAAAGAAACTTTTTTAAGGTGGTGAATTCACCTCAGGACTCCAATTATACCGCGATGCTAAGTGCTTCGCGGAAAAAAGAAGACTGAAGGGAGACCCCTGTGACAGGGAATATCATGGCATGCTCAGTAGGCACTCTGGTGCCAGTCAAAAGTTTCATGGAAACTTTTAGAGAAGTTTTTCCGTACATAGGACTCCATTACCGATGTCACCCATATGTGAGGACTAGCATCCTGCTTGTCCTGGGATAATATATACTATTGCTATAGTTTAAGCTTTTATAGTGACTGTTAGCATGCTGGTGATTATTGAAGTTGCAAGATAGTTAATATGGAATATTATAAGGATGAACCTTGGTTATATATTAGCAATGTATTAATGAATAAGCATCTATGTTCCCATTGACTGACCATAAATATGATGCACATATGTACACTGCAAGAGAACCAGTTACTGATTGTATGTTTTTTTTATGTGTGGAAAACAATAAAAAGATTAGAAAAAAAAGAGGTAATCTCTAATTTGGAGGATGATCATTGGGAAGAGTAATTGGCAAGTATAGATTTTTGGATTTCTTCTTGGAATTCTTTATTAGAAAAAGGTGTGGATCTAGCACAGACGTGTGGATCTAGAACAGACGTTAAAAGTCTGTATAAGTGGAAAGGCTCCCTGGTATACTGTATATTTACAAGATATGAAAAGTAAGTTGTGTAGATCAGAAAGGAGATGGTTAAAGATAGGGACAACTATGGATGTTTGGAGAGAGGCAGCTAATGAATATTTTAAGGAAGTGACCTTGATTTAAAAAAAAGTATTACTTTGGAATCATTGTGATAGCTAACTATGGGGGTTATTTTCCAAGCTGCGTTATGGGCTTTTCGCATGCATTAAGGTATTTTTCGCATGTGAAAAGCACCATAACGCATGGTGCAATGCTAATTTAGAAAAGGGGTGGAGTTTGGGGCGGGATTTCTGGCCAAGTGGGCTGGCTTCGCAAATTGCGAAGCCACATCGCACAGTTTTAAGATGGCAAATAACTACACCTTTTTCATTTGCGTTAAGTAGTGCGACATGGCTTTATCGCACTTTGCGATGTTTTCGCACATAGCATTGTTAGTCTTTTAAGCTACCTACCACCACTGCGGGGGGGGGGGGGGGAGAGAGAGAGAGAGACGTGGCTGGTGGACGTGAGGACCGCCTGGTAACTTGCCTGCTTGGTGCGAAGGTGGCAGACCTCACACATCTCCCAGATAGGATTAAAGACAGTGATAGGGAGGAGCCAGCTGTCGTGGTACATGTGGGCACCAATCACATAGGAAAATGTGGGAGAGAGGTTCTGGAAGCCAAATTTAGGATTTTAGGTAGAAAGCTGAAATCCAGAACCACTAGGGTGGCATTCTCTGAAATGCTTCCTGTTCCACGTGCAGGTCCCCAGAGGCAGGTAGAGCTCCAGAGTTTCAATGCATGGATGAGACGATGGTGCAGGGAAGAGGGATTCAGTTTTTTAGGGAACTGGGGAAACTTTTGGGGAAGGGGGAGGCTTTTCCGAAAGGATGGGTTCCATCTTAACCAGAGTGGAACCAAGCTGCTGGCATTAACTTTCAAAAAGGAGATAGAGCAGCTATTAAACTAGAACAAGGGGGAAAGCCGTCAGTCACTCAGCAGTGCATGGTTTGGAGAAATGTATCCTTGAAGGATACTAATGAAACAGGAGAATTAGGGCATTCCAACAGAGAGGTTCCAATAGAAGCAAACAAAGTCCATGTGCCTATATGTAAAAAATCACCGAAGCTAATGATTTCCAAATTATCCCTAACAACTGAAAAGCAGGTTGTTAATTCAAACAAAAAACACACTTTGAAATGTCTGTATGCCAACGCCAGAAGTCTAAGAAGTAAGATGGGAGAGTTAGAGTGTATAGCAGCAAATGATGAGATTGACATAATTGGCATCACAGAGACTTGGTGGAAGGAGGATAACCAATGGGACAGTGCTATCTCAGGGTACAAATTATATTGCAATGATAGGGAGGATTAACTTGGTGGGGGTGTGGCATTTTATGTCCAGGAGGGTATAGAGTACAACAGGATAAAGATCATACAAGAGACTAAATGCTCAGTAGAATCTATATGGGTAGAAATCCCATGTGTGTTGGGTAAGAGTACAGTGATACAAATGGACAAAATGGTCAGACAGATGATGAAATGCTAAGAGAAATCAGGGAAGCTAACCAATTTGGCAGTGCAATAATAATGGGAGATTTCAATTACCCCAATAGTGACTGGGTAAATGTAAGATCAGGACTTGTAAGAGACAAAGTTCATGGGATGTATTAAATGACTGCTTCATGGAGCAATTGGTTCAGGAACCAACAACAAAGGGAGCTATTTTAGAATTAATTCTTAGTGGAACGCAGGATTTGGTGAGAGAGGTAACGGTGGTGGGGTCACTTGGCAATAGTGATCATAACAGATCAGATTTAAACTAATAACTGGAAGGTGGATTAAGTAAATCTACATTTCTAACACTAAACTTTCAAAAGGGAAACTTTGATAAAATGAGGAAAATAGGAAAAAACTGAAAGGTGCAGCTGCAAAGGTTAAAAGTGTTCAACAGGCATGGACATTGTTTAAAAATACAATCCTAGAGGCGCAGTCCAGATATATTCCATGCATTAAGGCGGAAGGAAGGCAAAATGATTACTGTCATGGTTAAAATGTGAAGTGAAAGATGCTATTTTGGCAAAAAACAAATCCTTCAAAAATTGGAAGAAGGATCCATCTGAAGAAAATAGGATAAAACATAAGCATTGTCAAGTTAAATGTAAAACACTGATAAGACAGACGAAGAGAGAATTTGAAATGAAGTTGGCCATAGAGGCAAAAACTCATAATAAAAACTTTTTAAAATATATCCAAAGCAAGAAACCTGTGAGGGAGTCGGTTGGACCATTAGATGACCAAGGGGTTAAAGGGACTCTTAGGGAAGATAAGGCCTTTGCAGAAAGACTAAATGAATTATTTGCTTCCGTGTTTACTACTGAGGATGTTGGGGAGATACTGGATGGGCCGTTTGGTCTTCTTCTGCAGTCATTTCTATGTTTCTATGATACCAGTTCCAGAGATGGATTTCAGGGGTGCTGAGTCAGAAGAACTGAACCAAATTACTGTGAACCTGGAAGATGTAGTAGGCCAGATTGACAAACTAAAAAGAGTAGCAAATCACCTGAACCGGATGATATGCATCCTAGGGTACTGAAGGAACTAAAAAATGAAATTTCTGATCTACTAGTTAAAATTTGTAACCTTTTATTAAAATCATCCATTGTACCTGAAGACTGGAGGGTGGCCAATGTAACCCCAATATTTAAAAAGGGCTCCAGGGGCGATCCGGGTAACTATAGACCAGTGAGCCTGATTTCAGCACGGGAAAAATAGTGGAAACTATTCTAAAGATCAAAATCATAGAGCATATAGAAAGACATGGTTTAATGGAACACAGTCAACATGGATATACCCAAGGGAAGTCTTGCCTAACAAATCTGCTTCATTTTTTTGAAGGGGTTAATAAACATGTGGTTAAAGGTGATCCCGGTAGATATAGTGTATTTGGATTTTCAGAAGGTGTATGACAAAGTCCCTCATGAGAGGCTTCTAAGAAAACTAAAAAGTCATGGATAGGAGGCGATGTCCTTTCGTGGATTACAAACTGGTTAAAAGACAAGAAACAGAGAGTAGGATTAAATGGTCAATTTTCTCAGTGGAAAAGGGTAAACAGCGGAGTGCCTCAGGGATCTGTCCTTGGACCGGTGCTTTTCAATATATATATATATATATATATATATTTTTTTTTTTTTATGATCTGGAAAGGAATATGACGAGTGAGGTTATCAAATTTGCGGATGATACAAAATTATTCATAGTTAAATCACAAGCGGATTGTGATACGTTACAGGAGGACCTTGCAAGACTGGAAGATTGGCCATCCAAATGGCAGATGAAATTTAATGTGGACAAGTGCAAGGTGTTGCATATAGGGAAAAATAACCCTTGCTGTAGTTATACAATGTTAGGTTCCATATTAGGAGCTACCACTCAGGAAAAAGATCTAGGCATCATAGTGGATAATTCTTTGAAATCCTCGGCTCAGTGTGCTGCAGCAGTCAAGAAAGCAAACAATGTTAGGAATTATTAGGAAGGGAATGGTTAATAAAACGGAAAATGTCATAATGCCTCTGTATCGCTCCATGATGAGATCGCACCTTGAATAATGTGCACAGTTCTGATTGCCATATCTCAAAAAAAGATATAGTTGCAATGGAGAAGATACAGAGAAGGGCAACCAAAATGATAAAGGGGATGGAACAGCTCCCCTATGAGGAAAGACTGAAGAGGTTAGGGCTGTTCAGCTTGGAGAAGAGACGGCTGAGGTGGGATATGATAGAGGTCATTAAGATCATGAGAGGTCTTGAACGAGTAGATGTGAGTCAGTTATTTACACTTTCGGATAATAGGACAAGGGGGCATTCCATGAAGTTAGCAAGTAATACATTTAAGACTAATCAGAGAAAATTCTTTTTCACTCAACGCACAATTAAGCTCTGGAATTTGTTGCCAGAGGATGTGATTAGTGCAGTTACTGTAGCTGGGTTCAAAAACAGGTTTGGATAAGTTCTTGGAGGAGAAGTTCATTAACGGCTATTAATCAAGTTTACTTAGGGAATAGCCACTGCTATTATTTGCATCAGTAGCAAGGAATCTTCTTAGTGTTTGGGTAATTGCCAGGTTCTTGTGGCCTTGTTTGGCCTTGGCAATTTCATATTTCCTTATGGAGAGGGAGAGAGAGGGGGAGAGGGAGAGAGACTAGCTATAAGGCCCTCATAGTAGTTAGATATTCATACCTCTATAGGAGGCCCACCTAGTTACTCGAGGTGAGGTTTAGGTAGTAGAATAGGGGGGTAAGGGGCAACTTTGACATTCAGAGTGAGATGTACTAACAGAACAGTGCACTCTTGTGAAGATTTGTTGTCCTTCGGAGTGAGGAAATTCACACAAAGATGAGATTTGTACACTGTTCTCTCAACCTAGCTTCATGTTCCCAAGGTAGAGAGTCCATCAAGCTAGGTTGAGAGAACACTGTATAAATGTCATCTGTGTGTGAATTTTCTCACTCCAAAGGACATCAAATCTTCACAAGAGTGCACTGTTCTGTTCGTACATTTCACTCTGAATGTCAAAGTGGACCCTAACCCCTATACTACTACCTAAACCTTACCTCGAGTAACTAGGTGGGCCTCCTATAGAGGTATAAATACCTAACTACTATGAGGGCCTTATTAGCTAGGTGCTCTCTCTCTCTCTTCCCCCCCCCCGTGGTTGTAGGTAGGAATTACATTAATTGTGGCACTCTGCGGCAATACCTATGCAAAGTGCTAAGATAGCTTATTTATCGCAAAGTGCGCTATTACCATAAAACATGCCCTTCTTCCTATCGCATGCGATAGTTTGATGAATCTAGCCCTTTGAGTCCAGAGTTATCTTTAAAGTGGTCGGGTCAATTTTAGGGGAGGATAATAAACGGAACCTGATTTATGAGGATTTGCCTAGTTGTGATATATTCTGCTTTTTCTTTGAGGAAAACATATCTAATTTGAAAAATTCCATATCTATCGTGAAAGAAGAAGACGTGACTAGCTCGAACCAACCTGATAGGCAAATTTCAGTTGTAGTCAAAGAGGTGGTGGAGAGAATACAATTGCAGGCAGGAGCCTTTGATACTTCACTTGATACTAATACTGTTATATTCAATGATGTGGATGATTTTAAGCAATCTGACAGTCTCTTTGGTGGAAATTAAATCTGTAGTAAATGAGTAAAGAAATCTAAAATGTTTCGATTCTTGTCCTTCTTACCTCATTGATTTATTACCAGATTTGATCTTGAAGGGTTTAGGAAGAGTGATCAACTCTTCAATGACAGAGGGCTCAGTCCCTGATCAATTGAAAAATTGTGTGATGACGCCGATACTAAAAATGCAGAAATGGATCCAAGAATATGTTCCAGTTATAGACCTGTTGCTAATCTTCCTTTTGTAGCTAAAGTTCTGGAAAGAGTAGTATCTTCTCAGATTTCTGATTTTCTAGAAAGAGCTAGACAACTTGATTCTGCTTAGGCAGGTTTTCATAAGAGTTGTAGTATGGAGACTATCATGGTGAACCTAATCGATTCTGTTTTGCCACAGTTAGACAGAGGCTTGCAGTTTTGTTAGTATTTTTCGATTTACCTAATGCTTTTGATCTAGTCGAGTATGATATTGTTTCCCGTTGTCCGTCATTAGGATTACAGGTAACAGTTTTGAAATGAATTTCTAGTTTTCTGGAGAACAAGAATCAAATGATATTTTTTCAGGATCAATTCTCTCATCTGTGTTCTGTAAATTAGGGAGTTCCACAGGGATCTTCATTATCCCCTTTAATGTTCAACATTTACCTATCCCATTAGGGTAACATCATTTGCTCATTTGATTTTACCCCATTTATGTATGCTGATGATTTTCAAATTGTTGTACCTTTGGGAATTGTTCCAGAACAGACTCTCTCTTTTCAGTGAGTGTATGAAAGTAGTGGGTAGACAGTTAAGTAACAATTTCTTAGTTTTGAATCTAATAAACAAATTCTGCAAGCAGGTAAACTAGTCAGGTAAACATCAGGTCCAAGCATTTAGTTAAAGCTAGTGCAGATGTAAATTGACTTGGAATTATGTTAATTCAAATTGGTCAAAGGAGAGTCAAATTGGTTCACTGCCTCACTCCGCTTATAACAGATTAAGATTAGAGCAACAACTGAAAACTTTTCTGAACTCACAGGCATTGAAATCTGTAGTTTATGCCCTTGTTATTACAATTATTGATTACTGTAATCTCGTTTACTGGGGACTCCCAGGTAATTTAATTCAGAAGCTACAGGTGGTCCAAAATATGGTCACAAGATCAGTGCTGGGATGTTCAAGACTAGAATCAGCCACCCCACTTCTTGTGAAATTGCATTGGTTGCTGGTTAGACTGAGATGTAAATTCTAAAGTTTGGTGTTAACTTTTAAGATTCTGCGGGGTTTGGGACCACCTCACATTTAATAAAATCTCATGGAAATGCTCTTTAAGAAACATTCATTCACAAAATGGTGACTCCCATTAACTCCCATTGGTTAAGAGATTTCTACATGTAAGACTACAAAATCGTTCTTTTTCATTGACAGCCCCTAAATTATGAAATGCCCTTCCTCTGTTTATTAGAAAGGAAATTGATTTGATGTGATTTTGGCATAAGATAAAAATATGTCTAATGGTGACTGAGCTTCTGGGAGCAATTTTTAATCTCAGGGTATGACTATGCTTGAAAGGTTAGTAGAGTAGACATCTGATGGTAAAAGAATGATTGAAATATTTGTTTGGCATATGTTTTAAATATTTTTGTGTTATGCTTTAATTTTATATTTTATTGATTTTTGCTCATGTACATTGCTATGAAAAATGTTATTGTAAAAACTGGAACGTGATTGTTTTTATAAATACATATATAAATCTTACTTTATAAGATTCAAAGGAAATTTCAATGTTTCACCATAGCAGAGGAAAACTACCAGTGCCATGTTCTCCCATTTGCCTTCTCTGTAATACCCAGAATTTTCACAGAATGTCTTACAGGTGTTCCTGCTCACTAAAAGAAAAACAATGTTTTTGTCTTCTTGCACCTGGACGATTGGTTTATATTTAGCCAATATCTTCAGGAAACTTATTTATCCATTCTGCTTCATTCCTTAGGATTTCTTTGTGCGCACGAAGGGGCGCACAAAGGCTAGCCCCTTTGTGCGCCCCTTCGTGCAGCCCCTGAGGACAGTGGACTGGTCAGACGTTATCCCGCAGCAACGCGCCTCCCTCACCTACAAATATCTCCCAAACATTTGGCTACACCGGACAACAAACAAAATCACTAATCACCCTGTCCCCTCAAGGACAACTAACGCTGCACCTTCACCGGCCAATATCCCTCACCTGCCTCAGCAATCTCAGAATGTCTCCTTCTTTCCCAATCCCAATCCTCCCTCATTGTCCACCTTCCAAAGGCCTTCCAACTCGACAGGCCCATCACCACAACCTCAAAACCATATCTCCAATTATGATCACTCCCTTCACCCAACTGCTAGGCCTCACACTATTTTCGTTAACATTATTCAATGCTCAATCCCTATCAAAGAAATCAGTAATACTAAACGACTATCTCGTCGATGTGAAGCCGGATATATGCGCAATTACTGAGACCTGGCTCAAACCTTCAGACACTGCAATAATTAATCAACTACCCACAGTGACATACAATTTCTTTTCCATCCCACGCCAGGGAAGAAAAAAAGGAGGAGGAATCCTCCTAGCTACAAAAAAGGACCTCAGATTCACTCAGCACTCCACCAATACAAACTCTAAACTCGAAATTGGCTTCTTCTCTTCAGACAAACTCCAAATTCTACTTGTCTACGCCCCTCCAGGTGTCCTGGAAACAGACGCCTCTCCTCTGGTCGAACTAACCACCTCCCTCATCAATCTGGACGCCCCAGCTATAATCTTAGGAGACTTCAACCTCCACGTCGACAACTCTATACTATCACCCAACTGCGAAGCCTTACTCACAGCATACTCCGCTTTAGGTTTCTCTCAACTAGTCAACAAACCCACACACAAAGCTGGCCACACGCTTGACCTCATCTTCGTCAATACAGCAATTAAACCTGTTCAGCACCCCACGTGCACGAAGGTCCCTTGGTCAGATCATTCCCTCGTAACATCTTCATTCTCAATAAAAGATACCAGTCCATCTCGCATACCCTCCCCTTGCTTCACTTACAGGAAAACATGCTCCATGGAAGATCTTAGCAATCACATATCATCACATCTCACTCAAGTAGATCTCACCAATCCGAATTCAGCTCTACGATCTTGGAACACCATCACGGAATCCATTGCCAACAAGCTATGCCCTCTAACAACAAAAAAACCACACCCCAATTCATCCAAAAGACAACCATGGTTTACACCAGAGCTAAAAAAGCTTAAACTACTGCTAAGACAAAAAGAGGCTAAATGGCGCAAAAACCCATGCACCATCACCCTATCTACCTATAAATCAACTCTTCACCAATATAAATCCAATACATTAAGATCCAAGAGGAACTATTACGCATCCAAGATCCACCACCTAGTCTTTGACGCTAAAGCCCTCTTTAGCTACGTTTCTAATCTCACACAAACAAGCCCTCCAGAAATCGCTCTCACCCAAGCTAAATCTAAAGCGGAAGAACTAGCAATATTTTTCAACAACAAAATCAGCAAACTTCTAAAGCAGCTTCCCACTAACACAGTTTCTACATCTACCTCACCTCAGACCGCCGTCAACAATACCCGCTTAGTTGAACTGGAACTCACTTCCTCCATCGAGATCCAAGATATTCTACGGAAAATGAAACCATCCTCACACCCATCAGATCACATCCCCTCGAAACTGCTTCTATCAATTCCGGACACTATCTCCAAATCCCTGTCAGACATCATAAACTGCTCAATAACACAAGGATCTTACCCAGATGACCTCAAATTGGCCTCGCTCAAACCACTACTCAAGAAACCAAACCTAGATCCTAATGACCCAAACAACTACCGACCAATCGCCAACCTCCCCTTCATAGCCAAGATCATGGAGAAATTGGTAAACACCCAACTCTCAAACTACTTAGAAGAAAACAACCTCCTATTCCCATCACAATACGGATTCCGCAAAACACTTAGCACGGAGTCCCTCCTCATCTCCTTGACAGATCACCTCATCCTGGGCCTTGATAAAGGACAAGCCTTCTTACTGATCCTACTGGACCTTTCGTCAGCCTTTGACACCGTTAACCATTCCCTACTCATTAACCAACTAGCCTCCTTAGGTATCTCAGGCACAGCACTCTCCTGGTTCATATCATTTCTCAGCAACAGAAGATTTAAGGTCAAGCTACAGAACAAAGAATCCGCACAACACCCTTCATCAGTAGGAGTCCCACAGGGCTCTTCCCTGTCTCCTACTTTATTTAATATTTACCTCATACCGTTATGCCAACTTCTCACCGACCTCAACCTCAAACATTTCCTGTACGCTGATGATATCCAGGTCCTGATCCCCATTAAGGATTCCCTTGCAAAAACGCTGACTTACTGGAACACATGCCTTCAAAAAATTCAACTCCTCCTCACCAGCCTCAACCTGGTACTAAATTCCGGCAAAACTGAACTCCTGCTCATCACCTCTGAGAACAGCACCATCACCTCGACACAACAAGACACACCAACAATCACACAAGTGAGAGACCTAGGAGTCCTAATTGACAATCGCCTGAATTTCAAAGCCACTATCAACAAAACAACTAAAGACTGTTTCTACCAACTACAAGTGCTGAAAAGAATTAGACCGCTTTTCCATGCCCAAGATTTCAGACCCATCCTGCAAGCAATCATTTTTTCAAAATTAGACTATTGTAACACCATCCTACTTGGTCTTCCCGCTTCTTATACCAAACCACTTCAGATGGTACAAAATGCAGCTGCACGAATACTGACCAATTCCAGGAGAAGGGATCACATAACCCCCATCCTAAAGAGCCTCCATTGGTTACCTATACACTTTAGAATAATATACAAGGCCATCCTTACCACATACAAAAATATCCACCTATTGGCTCCCATCGACCTACAGATCCCTCTCCAACTACATAATTCATCAAGACCAACAAGAGATGCATACAAAGGAACGCTACAGGTACCACCGCCCAAATCTACCAGACACATCACACTAAGAGATCGGGCATTCTCGACAGCCATTCCACCGTTATGGAACTCCATCCCCTCAAACCTCAGACTGGAAACATGCATCTCAACCTTCAAAAAAAGACTAAAGACATGGATATTCACACAAGCATTCCCGGACTCAAACTGATCTATTTCATCCATACCAATCCCTACCTTCACCTACACCATGATTAACCATCTCCGCTATCGTTTATATGTTTGAATTAATGACCTGTCCTTTCTCTTCTTCCTCTGCCAAGTTCTAATCACCCTGTTATATGTAACTGCCTTTTCTGCACCATTGTTTTAGTTTATGTTTACGATACACCCTTGTTTTATGTGAACCAGCATGATGGGACTGCGTTCTCGAATGCCGGTATATAAAAACCCGAAATAAATAAATAAATAAAATAAATATCCAACATGAAGCCATCTCATATAATAGACTTCATGGGGCCCATCTGGACAGCCCAGTGGAAAGCGTTTCTGCCTTAGAGAACAGATAAATTATCAAAGCTTATCCTATGGATCAAGCACTAAAGAAAAGCTTCTGTCCTCTTTTTCACCAATATGTTAAGTTACATGGCAGCAACAATCTATGTCAGTACTTTTGCACACTCAGTGGGAGCAATAGTTTTAATAAAACCAACATCTCCAACTGTTGATAAAGTGAGAATATTTAATACTCTCATCAGGTCTAGGACATGGTTAGAGTCATACAATATATTTAAAAGATCAATTCTTTAACTAAGATAAGTTTCAAGAAAGATGTTTCCAATCCAGTTTAAGGAGTTCATCAGAGATTTCTCCAAAGAACATGGTCATTAGAAGAGAAGGCCTCTCATCAACCACCTAGAATTGACAGCAATTTTCAAGGCTCCGAAAGTGTTCATTCCATGTTTGAAGAATAAAATAGAGTTCATCCAGATAGACAACTAGGTGGTACTGTTTTATAACATGGGGGAACAGGGTCATACAAACTTTGCCTGGAAACTTCCAAAATTTAGAAATGGAAAATTTCCCAAGAATTTGTTCTCTTTATCTTCCAGGGAACCAAAACCATATACACAGCTTAAGTTGTCAGCAATAACCGCACAGTCACTATATGACCACATAGCACAAGAATATTTTCAACTATGGGGAACTCTGCAAATCAATTTCTTTGCAATGTGCCCAAAAAAGGTTCCCATATTTTGCTTCATGAGACCAGCAAGGAGCAAACTGGTAACAGATGTGTTGTGAATTAGGTGGAATCTACAGCTTCTCTATGCACTTCCCCCAATTCTGCTCATTTCAAGAACTGTTAAAAAAAAAAAAATATTAAGAAGGGAAGGAGATTAAATGATATTTAAGTCCCTTTTCAGTTTCATAAACCATGGCTAGGCTCCAACGCCTAAACTCAGAGGTGGCTAACTCTTGTTCTCAAGATTCACAAACAGGCCTGGTTTTCAAGATAGCCTTAATGAATATGCATGAGATTTATTTGCATATAATAGAAGCAGTGCATGCAAACATCATGCATATTCATTAAGGCTATCCTGAAAACCAGGCCTGTTTGTGGCTCTTGAAGACCAGAGTTACACATCCCTTGTTTAGCTATCTGACCACCGATAAAGTTGCAGACGTTTCCATCCTTCAACATAGTCTATGGCTTTGATGGCTTGGATGTTGAATTCATTTCATCCATACAGCTGCTTACCAGAATAAAGGAAATGCTTTGCTTTGAGGAAGTTTTCTACCAGAAGGTCTTTCAACTTTAAATGCAAAAGATTTACTATCTTGTGCTCAAAATTCAGACGAGACCCTTTAGAAGTCCTATTTCTCTTTTACTTCAATATCTACTAAGCCTTCCCATACCTACAGTACCTGAATGTAATCTGCTTTGAAATGCCGAAAAACGGAATAGAAAAATCTAAAATAAATAAAATAAACAAACTCTGGTTTGAGTTCACTTTAGTCCATCACAGCATATCATGAGAATTCAAAAGGTATTACTATTTCCCTATCAGCCTACTGTTGCCAAATTTAAGAAAAGGTATCACAACTGAACCTCAAATGAAAGAATAATAAATAAATACATACTGCTGTACCTTGGGATCTGAATGTAGTCTTTGCTCAGCTCATGAAGCTGCCATTGAAACCCTTAATGGCAGAATTAAGATTCCTTCCTTGGAAAGTTCTATTTTTGATAGCAGTTACTTCTGCTTGAAGAATAAGTAAAATTACACGTACAGTCTCATACTCTCTTTATATTCAATTTTTTTCACAACAGAGTAGTTTTGAAAATGCATCCTTAATTTCTACCTATGATGCGTTATCAATTTCATTTAAATCAATCCACTGTGTTACCAACATTCTTTCCAAAACTGCATGCCCATAAGAGCAAGCAGCCTCTTCATACAGTGAAGTTATAGAAGAGCTTTATTTTTCTATTTGCCAAGGACACAATCCCACAGAAAATTCTCACAACTGTTCATTTCTTTTAATCCAATCAAACAAGGCTTTTCAGTTACAAAGTGAACTCTTTCTACTTGGATCTCTGACTGCATCACTTACTACTACAATCAAACAAGCCCACATCTTCAAAGTAAAGGCCCATCAGATTAGAGCTAAGCAACTTCTTCAGCGCATCTGCACTCTACTTCTATAGAAGATATCTGCAGATCTGCTACATAGTCTTATATCCATACCTTAACTGCTCATTACTGCCTACAGACTGCTTCACCTCAAAACAACAGTGTTGGACAGGCAGTTCTTCAAAGCTTATTTATCTTTTTCATCCTCAAGCAATATACACAGGTTACAATGATCTACTCAGAAAACACAGCAGAAGCCGATCCAATTTTGCAATGTAGCAACCAGAAGAAGACGGATCAGTAAAAATGATTATCACAGTACGTAGGCCCAACTCTGGCCGAGTTTCGCTCTGTGCTTAGAGCTGCCTCAGGGGCAACTATAACAATAAAACATGTATAAAACATTTAAAAACATATAAATATGAGATGACATCACAATGAACATAAATCATAAAAAATAATAAGTAACATTTAAAATAATGCATAATCAATCAACTTAAAATATATAAAAATACACAAGACAACAATGATGTATGTATCTGTATATAGGAACTAAAACCATTTCAGATATTCTTATACCTGTAGTGCTTGTTCAGTAATTTTCATACGAATAGTGTGCACATGGTCCTTTTCATCTTTGACAAAAGTTATCGCCGAAAATGGTAACACTGCTAATGTAGTAATAAAAGTGAAAAGATAATGTCAGTATAGCCCTTCATTATAACTAAATGTGCCACTTGTTTGTAACTCTTTAATAAAAACATTAATCCAAACATTGTACTGAATGTGTCTGTGTCCTTATATCTTTGCCCTTTGATGAATACAAGGCGTATAAGTTAAAACAATCTCTGTACCATGCGGTCAAACACCTTAAAAATAAAACAAAATAATGGATATTCTATAACGTGAATCAAAATGATGTATAAAAAATCCTAAAAAGAGATTATAATCACAGCGAACCACATTAAAAACTCTAATTGCTAGAGTGTCATGCAACAAAAAGTATGAGATATGCCTAAAAGATGGCCCCCCATCTACATCTATCCTAAAAAGAAATAAAAAATAAAAAAATAATTACAGCACAATAAATGTGTGACCAGAAAAACAAGATATCTATGGTGAATTGTATACTAATTCACCATAGATATCTGCGATTACTGCAGATTACTAAGATCTCACCCAGAATTAAAATAATTTAAAAATAGCTTGCCGTTGCTCATTTTATATGCACAATGTAGGTGTAATTATCGCCAAGACAACCGGAAATACCTTTGCCGACTGCACTTGAGCCATGAGAACAATTATACCAACCAAAAACATAAAAACGAGGTTATAAAAATACAAGTGCCAAGAAATGTTAGGGCAACAATGGGATTAATACAGTTTTATTAATGCTGCCGCTGTCAAATTAAACATAAAAGCTTTTAATACTAATTCGGTACACTGTTAGAAAATTAAAAACTTTAGAATTTGAAGCACACTGAACTATTTTAAACAACACTATGTTGAATCACGCTGAGCTGACCTCACCATGTTGAAACCGACTTATACGCTAATCTCCTGGTATGCAGGCAATAACTGCACAATACTACAAATCTTACCCGATACCTATTTATACTGCATAATGGCATTTTACACATGTACACATGCCCATTTATTCTACTTATATAACTCCGAAATTAGTCACATTTAAAATTTCAGCGTTTCTCACATCACTCAAACCGGAAATGACAACTTGCTACTCATTCAACACAGTAACTTTACTGTGCACTTACTGTTGACAATTATTGCGATGTCCGAATGAGACAATGTGGAAGCTAGTGGTCCAGTGGACCAATAATGCATGCAATAAATAACAGAGAACGGGGGACCAAAATTAAAACACGATTAAAAGGGTTCTACTAATACCCAAATACATATCTCTAAAACAATATAAAAGGTCTGCAAAAATATAAAAGGACTGAAAAAATTAAGATGGAGATGCCATGTCTCTAAAACAGTAAGAGGGCTATAAAAGTGGAACCGGAGGAATAAAATTAAAAATGGAACTGGAGGAATAAAATGAACCACATAGGCTGAGGGCAGAATGTTAACCTACAATTATAAATGAAAATAAAAATAAAAGAACAAATAAACACCAATGAGAATTAAATATTCAATAAAATATTATGAAAGGATTAAATAAATATAAAAATAGTGGTGCCAATGCCAAAAACATTAATGATATACTGACATTATATTTGCACTGTACAGTTGCCCTGCATATTCATGCCATCTTATAGTGCAATAATATGATGTAGAAGGGTTCTACAAATACACGGTATAATCAATTTCATTGTTCAGTCCATCAGGTATCAGAGTCTTGAAATCATAAATGAATTTCTGTTCCAATTTTAAAAGCATTCTATTCAAATTACCACCTCTCCAATTTAATTGTGGTTTCTTAATAATGCAAAATTTATAGTCCATGAATGTATGCCCTACTAGAACAGAATGTTCGACTAATGGTTTACCCTCACTTTTCCTATTAATAGCACTCTTGTGTTCTATAATTCTTTTGTTGAACGGCCTAATTATAGAAACATAGAAACATAGAAATGACGGCAGAAGAAGACCAATCGGTCCATCCAGTCTGCCCAGCAAGCTTCACACTTCTTTTTTTCTCATACTTATCTGTTTCTCTTGGCTCTTAGTAACCTTAGGTTCTATTTCCCTTTCACCCCCACCATTAATGTAGAGAGCAGTGATGGAGCTGCTTCCAAGTGAAATATTAAGTTTGATTAGTTGGGTAAGTGGCAGCATAGCTCTCTGCCGTTGAAGCAGAGAGCAATGCTGGATATGCGTGAAGTATTAGTTTTTCTTCTCCCCTGCCGTTGAAGCAGGGAGCTATGCTGGATATGCATTGAAAGTGAAGTATGCCTTGAAAGTCACATTAACTATCATCAAATATTGAAAAGCCTAATAATTGGTAATTGAATAAGCCTAATAATTGGTAATACCTATAGCCCATGAACCCACCCCTGTTTTTTTGTTTTGTTTTTTTTTAATTTGGAGATGGCAGCCCTCCATCCTTCCGCTCCGTGAAGGTGGAACACCAACCACTGGCCACTGGCATCCCGCTCCGTGAATGCCTCTATGGCTACTGCCGCTCCATGCAGTGTTTTGCTGCCTCCTCTTTATACGCGTCCTCTAGACCTGATGGATCCACAGTGTTTATCCCACACCCCTTTGAAGTCCTTCACAGTTTTGGACTTCACCACTTCTTCCAGAAGGGCATTCCAAGCATCCACCACTCTCTCCGTGAAGAAATACTTCCTGACATTGGTTCTTAGTCTTCCTCCTTGGAGCCTCAGCTCGTGACCTCTGGTTCTGCTGATTTTTTTCTGACGGAAAAGGTTTGTTGTTGTCTTTAGATCATTAAAACCTTTCAAGTATCTGAAAGTCTGAATCATATCACCCCTGCTCCTCCTTTCCTCCAGAGTGTACATATTTAGATTCTTCAATCTCTCCTCGTATGACATCTGATGAAGACCCTCCACCTTTCTGGTCGCCCTTCTCTGTACCGCTTCAATCTTGTCTCTGTCTCTTTGTAGATACGGTCTCCAGAACTGAACACAGTACTCCAGGTGAGGCCTCACCAAGGACCTGTACAAGGGGATAATCACTTCCCTTTTCTTACTCGATATTCCTCTCTCTATGCAGCCCAGCATTCTTCTGGCTTTTGCTATCGCCTTGTCGCATTGTTTCGCAGACTTCATATCATTAGACACTATAACCCCAAGGTCTCTCTCCTGCTCCATGCACATCAGCCTTTCCCCCCCCATCGAATACAAATAATTGTTTTACCCACATACATTTTTTTACAAGGACTAATCGCTACATAAACAACGCCAGCACTCTTACAATTTGTAAACCTATCTAATTGATATATACTTTGTTGACAGCATGAATAGTTATACTTTTGGTGTTCATATTCACAGCACAAACACTGAAGTGGCCGCAAGGTCTGTGATCAACTGGTCTAATATCTGGCAGGTGTTATAACGGTAAAGCCAATGGTGATATTAAATCCTTTACATTTTTGTCTCATTTGTTAGCAAGCTAAGGCCTGGATTTATCAAAAAGCACTAAATATCACATGCGATAGGAAAAGGGGTGTGTTTTATGGTAATAGCCAATTTATCACAAAGTACACTATCTTAGCGCTTCGCATAGGTATTACCGCGATAACTTTTTCGCACTTTCCGCTAAGTACCACAATGTTGCAATTCCTATTGCTTTGTGCAATAAAAGAATAAAATCCAGAGAAAATTGAGGACCACACAAATCCCCCTCTAGGGGATCGGGATCCCCTCCAGACTGCCCCTGGGCTTCGAATTGGCCAGCGACAGCACTGGCAGGAAATTCCCTCCCCCCTGCCACTCTTTCCTCCGCAGCTGCTAAAGTTTTCAAAATGGTCGCTGTTCCCGTGATTATTGATAACGGGTTGGCTGCTTCCTCCACAGCAGCCGGCAACCTGCCAGGGCCACGCTGCTTAGATGACGCTGCTACAGACCCCGCAAAGAATCCTCCCCACCGGAGAGGCAGCGGGAGCATTGGCCTCCTGTGGAGAGCCGTGAGCAGTGCTCCCCGCACACAGAGCAGCGGCTTGCATGCGGCATGGCCCAGAGATAGTGAACAGGATCAGCAGCCGCGGGACCGACTCAGCCTGAGCACCCTGCCTTCGCATGTCCCCAGCAATGAGGCGAACGCTGGAAAAAAACCCAAGCACTGATTCTTTTTTTTTTCTGTAGAAACTTTACTGACAAGAAAGAAAAAGAAAAAAGTTTACTTCCCCGAAGAAGGGTGGCAGAGGCCTCCCACAATCCTCGCTGAGAGGAAGGGAGCTGGACCACTGACAGTCATCCCCGGCGTATCCAAAAGGGCGAATTTGGGGTCCCCTACCTCTGCTCGTGCTTAACCTGCTACCAGGAGGGATGGTCCCACCAGGACCTGCCAACCTGCTGGAAGGAAAGTCTGAACAATGTCCAAGAATCCCTACGTTCCTAGTACTTCTTTACTTTTTTTTGTTTTTAAACTCTGGTACAAAACTGCAGGATTTGCACCACCTCCATCTACTGGAGACAGTGAGGAGATGCAGGAGGCACACCGGTTTAAGAGGTGATACCTGTGAAACATTCTCTGTCTCCATTTGCTGGAAGGGAGGCAAAACCCAGGAGTCTGGACTGATCTGGGTACATACAGTGAATGCAAAATCTTTGGGCGTGGTACCTGGTTATCATATGGTTTATCTAGTTTAGTAACTGACAAGACTCAAATACAAATATATTAAATAAAATTGGGACTGAGAACCCCAGCTCTGTTCTATACCAAAAGAAATGCAACTTTCACACTGCTGCATAATAGAACAGCAGTGCTCAGGCTGAGTGGGGAGGGGGTGGGGTGAGATATTTGATGCAACTTTACTTTTTTCTGGGGTAGGGAGAGGGGAGGGCAAGAGGGGTCTAAAAGCATTACAAAGAAAAAAGGGATGCACAACCTACAAAATTTAAGAAACACTATTAGAACACCTCATTCACAGTTTAGAAAGGAGGTCTACTCGGCTTCAAAGACCTGTCTATTGCCCAAAATCAAATTCTGCATTACAGAAGTATCATATCACTGATTTAGAAATGAAAAACTTCTTCTGAATTTAGAAGCAAAATGTCATATAGCAAAATTCTTACAGGGTGCACATTGCTTCTAGTGCATTTTACTCTTGCTGGAAAGGAATGACACACATTAACGATGATGATACCATTTGAGACAGTCGTTGTGTGCAGGCTTGGCCAATGGAACTGTGAAACAACTTTAAACTAGATAAGGCGCTAACTAACTTGAAATATACTACTTTTCTCACTCCTGCTATTAAACCATATGAGGCAATTACCGTATATCTGCCTTACACCTATTACAATCAATCAGGAATATTAGCTGCTTCAAATATGCAGTGGAAAGCTCATGAGAAAAGAAAAAGTACTTACTGCTAGACACCAGTGCACACCAAGATGAATAGGTACCAAGAGAATATCCACTGAGAAAACATCTATCTTTTTAGTCCATCGTTTCACAGCTTGATAGCCAGCAGTTTTCAGTCTACTGAAAAAAAAGGTACTGAATGCGTGGACTTTTGGCAGTCCTTTCCGTTTACTTCTCTCCATCAGCAAGTTCATGTAGAAATTAATTATCTGTCAGGAAGAATATAAATTGTTTGGTAACCATTCTTAAATACATACTTAATTATGGTAGCAATTGGATCATGTGAAAGGCCCTAAGTCACCTCTGTAACCAAGTCAGCAGGTCAAGAGCCAACTTGGAGAAATGGTGATACACTAACACACTTGATATCTGCAACTGTGTCATGGGGCAAACCATGCAGCATCTTTCGGTTTGCTTTTTGTTTGAGGATGGCCTCTGCAGAATACAGGATCTTACAGAGGACAACTCATAAGCATCAAAATGTGCTTGGCAGTGATTTACCTGGCTATCTGGGTGATGCATCAAGCTACATTAGTGCTCTAACATGCATTAAACAATGTATATCACGCAATAGAGCACTATTGAAATATCGTGTGCTATACATGATAACTTGCATGGCCCAGACCTGGTACCTTCCCCTTTTACAATAACCTTTGTTATATGCAATTTACATATGAATAATGCAAATGCATGCAAAGATTATTAATAAGAAATGTAATGGAGAAATTACTTACCTGATAATTTCGTTTTCCTTAGTGTAGACAGATGGACTCAGGACCAATGGGTATAGTGTACTCGTGCTAGCAGTTGGAGACGGATCAGATTTCAATCTGATATCAGCCCCTAGTACATATACCCCTGCAGGAAGTGCAGATCCTCAGTATTCTTCCTTGCAAAGCCTTATGGATATATGTGTGACTGACCGATTGATTAACTTAATGTGGTTAACTCTGATAACTTTGTTGTAACGTTAAAAATTTTATTAATTTTGAATAATTTGAACTGGTTGATTGACTATAGCTGGAGACCGCCAGTGTCCTCAACCGGAAAGCGTCGACACCCGGCAGGGTGGATGCACTATGTAACGGAAAGCATGGCTTACCTTGAATTCAATGAACAACCATGTATAACGGCAGCCGAGGGTGCGCTGCTGAGTCCACCTGTCTACACTAAGGAAAACGAAATTATCAGGTAAGTAATTTCTCCATTTCCTAGTGTGTAGCAGATGGACTCAGGACCAATGGGATGTATAAAAGCTACTCCCGAACTGGGTGGGAGCTGCCCGTGGTCCGCTTAGGATTGCTCTTGTAAATGCTGTGTCCTCCCGAGCCTGAACATCCAGACGGTAGAATCTGGAGAAGGTATGGATGGAGGACCACGTTGCCGCCCTGCAGATCTCGGCGGGTGACAGCATTCTAGTTTCTGCCCAGGAGACCGCCTGAGCTCTGGTAGAGTGGGCCTTGACCTGTAGAGGTGGTGGTTTTCCCGCTTCTACATAGGCCGCCTTGATGACTTCTTTGATCCAGCGAGCAATGGTTGCCCGCGAGGCCGCTTCCCCTTGCTTCTTCCCGCTGTGAAGGACGAACAGGTGGTCCGTCTTTCGTACTGGTTCTGACATTTCCAGGTATCTTGATAGGAGTCTGCCTATGTCGAGATGGTGTAGAGACCGGGTTTCTTCAGACTTCTTCAAACCTTCCATCGTCGGTAATGAGATGGTTTGGTTGAGGTGGAAGTGTAAGACCACTTTGGGGAGGAAGGAGGGGACCGTGCGTAGTTGGATGGTCCCCGGGGTGATTCTGAGAAATGGCTCATGGCAGGACAGTGCTTGTAGTTCTGAAATGCGGCGGGCCGAGCACACAGCCAGCAAGAACACCATTCTTTAGGGTTAGTAGACTGAGAGACAGGCCTCGGAGGGGTCTGAAGGCGGGTCCCACTAGGAATTCCAGGACGAGGTTGAGGTTCCATAGGGGCCACTTTAGTGGTGGGTGAATGTGTTTGACCCCTTTCAGGAATCGTGATATATCTGGGTGCGTGGCTATGCTGTTGCCCTCGCTCCTGAGGCCGTAGCATGACAACGCTGCCACCTGTAACTTGATTGAGTTGAGGGACAGTCCCTTCTGAAGTCCATTCTGTAAGAATTCCAAAATTATGGGGACTTTAGGGGAGTGTGGTTTGATGTTGTGATCTTCGCACCAGGCCTCAAATACTCTCCAGATCCTTATGTACGTTAGCGATGTTATTTATTTATTTATTTATTTCGGATTTTTATATACCGACATTCTCAATACAAGTATCGAATCAGGTCGGTTTACATATAACAAAACTTTCGCACAAATGGCGTTACATGGAACAGCGTTTCTTAACATATAACGTATAACATATAGCATTTAGCATATAACCTATAACATATAGATATTAATAATAAATTAAATTAAATATTACATAGATAATAATAATAGTAACTCGTCAACAGGACGTAGGTAAACATTCGGCATGTTTATAGCGAGAATAAATATCTAGAAAAAAATTAAAGGGTAGACTAAATTGAGATTTGAGGGTGATGTGGAGAACTTGAGTGCTCGGAGGAGGGTATCTATTACTGCCCCCGAGTATCTCCTCTTCCTCAGTCGGGCCCTCTCAATGGCCAGACCGTAAGAGAGAATTGAGCTGGATCCTCGTGGAGGATGGGACCTTTTTGTAGTAGATCCCTGTGTGGGGGCAGGGGTAGAGGGTCCCCTGCCAGTAGTCTTCTCATGTCTGCGTACCAGGGTCTTCTTGGCCAGTCCGGGGCCACCAGAAGAACTAGGCCTCTGTGTCGCTGAACCTTGTGAATGATTGCGCCCAGCAGGGGCCATGGGGGAAAGGCGTATATAGCAGGGTCCCCGGTAGCCAGGCCTGTACCAGGGCGTTGATCCCTTGCGACTGCGGATCTCGCCTGCGCCTGAAGTATCTGGGTACTTGAGCGTTGGATCTGTTTGCTAGAAGATCCATGTCTGGAGTCCCCCACCGATCCACTATCATCTTGAAGGCTGTGGTTGACAGCTTCCATTCTCCGGGGTTTAGGCTTTCCCTGCTGAGGAAGTCTGCCGTGGTGTTGTCCTTCCCGGCGATGTGGACGGCGGAGATGTCCTGGAGATTTGCTTCCGCCCAGGTCATCAGGGGGGCTATTTCTAAGGATACCTGTTGGCTTCTGGTTCCGCCCTGCCTGTTGATGTAGGCCACCGTGGTGGTGTTGTCTGACATCACTCTGACTGCTTTGTTTCGAAGTCTGTGGGCAAACCACAGGCAGGCTAACCTGACTGCCCGTGCCTCTAGTCGGTTGATGTTCCACCCCGACTCGTCTTCGTTCCACCGCCCTTGGGCGGTTAGCTCTTCGCAGTGTGCTCCCCATCCATGTAGGCTGGCATCTGTGGTGAGCAGGGTCGAGGTTGGGGAGGATATTCTTGATCCCTGGCTCATGTGGTTGGACTGTAGCCACCACCATAGCTGGGTCCGAACTCTGGTCGGTAGAGGTAGATGTACGGTGTAGTTCTGTGATCGTGGACTCCACCGTGATAGGAGTGAGTGCTGCAAGGGTCTCATGTGAGCACGCGCCCATGGTACCACTTCCAATGTAGACGCCATTAGACCGAGGACTTGTAGATAATCCCATGCTGTGGGCCGGGTGGCGTTCAGCAGGGTCTGGAGTCGGTCCCGCAGCTTTCCTCTCCTCGTGGGGGTAAGGCTGACTTTGTCCTCCTTGGTGTCAAATCGGACTCCTAGGTATTCCAGCGACTGTGATGGCTGTAGGGAGCTCTTGTTTGTGTTGACTACCCATCCTAGGCTTTCCAGTAGAGTAATGACTCTGTTGGTTGCTCGGTGGCTCTCCTCCAGTGATTTTGCTCTGATCAGCCAATCGCCCAGGTAGGGATGGACGAGGATTCCTTCCTTCCTGAGTGTCGCCGCTACCACTACTATTACCTTGGTGAAGGTCCGCGGTGCCATGGCTAACCCGAAGGGTAGTGCCCGGAATTGGTAGTGCTGATTCAGGACCTTGAAGCGTAAGTAGCGCTGGTGTTCCTGATGGATTGGGATGTGCAAGTAGGCTTCCGACAGATCCAGGGATGTGAGGAACTCTCCTGGCTGTATTGCACGTATGACTGACCGCAGAGTTTCCATGCGAAATCTTGGGACCCTTAGGTGTCAGTTGACCGACTTGAGGTCCAGGATAGGCCTGAATGTACCCTCTTTCTTGGGAACGATGAAGTAAATGGAGAAATGCCCGGAGTTTATTTCCCGTGCAGGCACTGGGGTTATGGCCTTTAGGGTCAGGAGTCTGGTCAGAATAGTTCCCACTGCCGCCCTCTTGAGGGGGTCGTGGCAGGGAGATTCCACGAGCTTGTCCGGAGGAGTTCGAAGGAAGTCCAGGTAGTACCCTTCTCGGATGATGGCTAGGACCCACTTGTCCGAAGTTATCTCGACCCATCTGCGGTAGAATAGGGTTAGTCTGCCCCCTATGGCTTCTTCCCTTGGATGGGTCGGCTGATTCTCATTGTGGGGTGCGGCTGGGGCCTGGACCCGAGCTGGTTCCCCTCTTGCGTGTCTGTTCCGAAAGGACTGGTTTCTGGCCGGAGGGCGGGGTGCTTGGTAGTTATTCCTGTAAGGGTTGAAGCGCTGTGAGCCTCTGGAGGGCCTGGGAAAGGGACGCTGGTTTCTCTTCGACTTGTCTTCTGGCAGACGAGGTAATGAGAGTCGCCCCATTTGTTAGCCAGTTTCTCTAGTTCGCTGCCGAACAGGAGGGATCCCTTGAAGGGCATTCTTGTGAGGCGTGTCTTGGAGGAGGCGTCGGCCGACCAATTTCGCAGCCAGAGTTGTCTCCTGGCTGCCAATGAGGATGACACTCCTCTGGCTGCTGTGCGTACTAGATCGGAGGCAGCGTCAGTGAGGAACGAAAGTGCTGGTTCCATCTCTTCCCCCGGAGTGTTGTTCCTGGCTTGTGATAAACAGGAACGTGTCACCACGGTGCAGCAGGTCGCAATTTGTAGAGACATGGCTGCCACCTCAAAAGCTTGTTTCAGTATGGCTTCTAGGCGCCGGTCGTGTGCATCCTTGAGAGCCGCTCCTCCCTCCACTGGTATGGTGGTGCGCTTAGCGACTGCGCAAACTATGGCGTCCACCTTGGGGCACGCTAGCAGCTCCTTGGTTGCTGGGTCCAGGGGGTACATGGCCGATAAGGCTCGACCCCCTTTGAATGAGGACTCCGGCGCATTCCACTCCAGGTCAATTAGCTGTTGTGCCGCCTGTAAGAGGGGAAAATGGTGGGACGTCTGTCGAAGGCCCTCCAGCAGGGGGTTCATTCTAGGTTCCCCTGGGGTGCCTTGGCCCGGGATAGCGAGTTCCGATAGGCATTGGGATACCAGGTCCGGAAGTTCCTCCTTTGAGAAGAAGCGTCTCATGGTTCGATGCGGCTCTGTCCCCGAGGGGAGCTCTCCCTCCTCGAGGGGCTCGACTTCTTCCTCGGAGAAATCCGTGTCCCCGTAGGTGGGGCTTCTGGGTGGGCTTCTGGGTGGTGGGAGCCTGTGCCTGGGCCTCGAGGGTCCTGGGGCATGAGGGTCTTCCGGTGCATATGGTTGGTCCGCCCGGGTTTCAGTCTGCATCTTGACAAAGGCGTGAATCCCTTTAAATAACTCCACCCAGGAGATCGATGCTGGGTCTAAGTTGAGGGGCGCCGCTTCTCTGGGAGTCCCCGTCTGTGGGATGGGCTCATTGGGGCCTGCTAGGTCCGGGGTGCCCCCTGAGGAGCTAGCACTGGGCCTTGGGTGGGACTGGCCCTGGCCTGGATCTCCCAGGGGGGGGGGGGGGGGGGGCAACAAAACAGGATTAGCAGCCAATGCCCAAAAAATGGATTTCTTTATTGCAAGGTAACACGAGTGTGTAAAAAGTGCCCAACTCTGGCCGAGTTTCGCCCTCTTACAGTGGGGCTACAACATACAAATAACACACATTGATAAATAATAAAAATCATAAAAACATAATTGAAAAAAACTACACTATGCACAATCGAACATTAATCATATTTTTACCTCTTTTTATGGTTACAATAGAACACCAGTTAAAAATCAAATATCACTTGCACATTTCAAGTTATTGTTTTTCCAAAACATATAGCCGAGTCATATGTTTTAACTTTGTTCAACAATGTTTTTTCCAAAAGATACCAGTACATTCACTACCTTTGTGTTGATGAATACATGAAAAAACAGTGATATCGCTGCCAATAAGTTTTTTCAAGCCAATCCAATAGTGAGTACACATTGTAATTTTTGAGTGTTAAATGGTATACATTTTTTAATCAGAGTGACATTTTTGAGTTCTAATACATGTTTCAAATGTATTATTAGTTTTTTTATTATTATTTATTATTTCTTATTTTCATATTTCTTAACATGCCAGCTCAACTAGTCTTACTTTTTAGATATTTAATTTATCACTTTATATTACAGACTACCTAATGCATAGTCTTTTTTAAGACTTGGATTCTTTCATCCAATACACGAATTGAGTTGAGGTAAAGGCCATATTTTTGCTGTTTTGATTACATGCAATTTGTCATATTCTGTATGTTACACCACATTTTTATGTTACCATTTTATTCGTTTTTATCAATTATGTTTTTATGATTTTTATTATTTATCAATGTGTGTTATTTGTATGTTGTAGCCCATGATGTAGCCCCACTGTAAGAGGGCGAAACTCGGCCAGAGTTGGGCACTTTTTACACACTCGTGTTACCTTGCAATAAAGAAATCCATTTTTGGACATTGGCTGCTAATCCTGTTTTGTTGCCCTCACGGCTTTGTTAGACAGCCTTCCTTGCTGTTTCTTCAGTCCTGGATCTCCCAGGGCCTCCTCACAGTGTGCGCATAGGGCGTCTGCTTCCTCGCTCTGTGCGGCTCTGATGTGGCATGCTGGACAGAGGCCTAGAGTTTTATGCCTAATTCAGGAGGTGCCGCTTCTGTGGACGCGTAATCTCTTATGCGATCCATTGCGTCTGATATATGCGCTGGTGTGCTCCAAACCGTAAATATGCGCTTTGTACTGTGCGCGAAGCTTATGCGCAGAAGTTTTTAATGTGCGCCTAAGGATGTGCGCCCAATATTGTGCACCTATAATACGCGCCCAATCCTTAGGCGCCTAGCTTAAATATGCGCCCAACTAATTTTGAGCGCCTAAATACGCGCCCAATTAATCTTGTGCGCTTAGTTTAAATTGTGCGCTCGATCGGACGGAGGGCGGCAAACAATGCCAAGATGGCGACGGCGAGCGTGCGGGCAATATGGCAACCTCCTTGGAGGGTCTCCACTTGGGCAGACCCTGCTCCTCCTCGATCTTCGGAGACCAGTTAAATAGAAGATGTACGCCTTACCTTGTCTTCGGCGCTTCCCGGTTGTGACCAGGGCGGTCTCCGGCTGCGGGGGAGAGGGTAAATACCTTCACCGCCGCGCTCGAGGGGGTGCACCCGCTGCCTCTCAGCCGCGCCGGAACTCCTCTCGCTCGGGGGCTAAGTCCTCACCGCGATTCGGCTCCAGACCGAGGCTGCCTCTATGCCGCGCCCAAACCCTTCTCGCTCGGGGGCTAGGTCCCTGCCACGATTCGGCCACCGGACCGAGGCTCTTACCTCCGAGGGACCACGGAAATCACCTCGGGAAACTCAACTGGGGGAGGGACCCGAGGGTATCACCGCAGGAGTGCGGGGCTCGTCGTTGGGTTTATGTCGTTGGGTTTATGTCGTGGGTTTATGTCGTTCTTTAAATTTTGTCTAACGCTCAGCGAGCGTGAAGATAGCTCCTAACTGCTTTGGAGATGGAAAATACTGAGGATCTGCACTTCCTGCAGGGGTATATGTACTAGGGGCTGACGTCAGATTGAAATCTGATCCGTCTCCAACTGCTAGCACGAGTACACTATACCCATTGGTCCTGAGTCCATCTGCTACACGCTAGGAAATGTAAATATTCTATCATGTCTGACCGAGAAAGTGATCAGCTGCAATAAAATAAACCACCTTTTTATAAAGCAGTAAATGTGAAGCGGGAGCCCTGGGACCCTAATTCGGGTCCCAAGACTCCTACGTCACATTTAAAGTTCCCGGAACCTAAAAAAAACCAATTGCCACAGCTAAAGAAAAAGGTTTAGTGGGGAACAACTAAGGGCTGCCACTCAAGGTGCTCCAACTCCATTTAAAAAAAAAAATTGTTTCCAATTCACACATAGTGATGTCCCCCTCCTCCCCTCAAAAATTTGTAAATAAAAGTAATAGGTGGTTCAGCGGTCCCCACCCCAATAAACACGTCAACTTGGTGGGATATGATTCATCCCCTGGCATCTCCCTCCTACCCAAAGGTGTGACTTTCCAAAAATGGGGTTCAGAGAACCCTGCCAACCCCCCTCCTGCACCTCCCAAACTTTATAAGTACGAAACCGGTCCAGTGATGGGGCTGGGATGCCCACTTGCACCCCACCCAGTTGACGCCAGTATTCAAAATTGCACCAACCTGACCTTGCCCTTATCTCTTGACTGGGGCAAGATCCAGGGATCAGACCTAGGTCATGTGGCCTAGGTCTGATCCCCAGACCTTAGGCCTAGAGTCACGTGGCTAGGCCTACGTTTGTAGCTGGATAGCTCAGGGGCAGGGAATGGGCGGATCGGAGAAGAGTCGAGTTAGCCAGATAAGTTATCCTGCTAACTCTGGTCGGGCCATAGGGCTGTCCTAAAGTTAGCTGGATACACTTATCCAGTTCATTTTAATACGCTACTGAATATCCCAGTTGAGTTACCCAGATAAAGGTATCCGGAGAACTTGCCGAGCCGCACAGTGACTAAATACGGACCCCCAAGATGAATAGTAGAAAATAAGAATTTAATAAGTAAAAACTTCTCCTAACAATCTACATTATCAGAAATTTTATTCTATCCTATATTTATTTTTATATATTATTAATCAACTTCATGTCTTTGGATTCAGTCCTCTAGGTACTTCTGCTCTTCTACATAATTGCAAGTTGCAAGCTAGACAAATCTTCTTAAATATCTTGTTTTCTTGCAAGCAATTTATAGTCACATTTTTCCTTATTATAAGGTTTAATTTAGTGGTGGATAAACATATCACAATTCATAGTCACAATTTTAAACTATATCCTTAATCTGAGCGTTTCCTGTCAGGTAGTGTTTTCATGATCACAATCATAAATTTAAAAATAAGATATACTAAATTAGTCTCGGAACATTGCAAGAAATATGAGGTCCATACTCAAAAACATTTAGTTGGCTAACTCTGAAGTTAAAACAAAAACAACAACATTAACAATTTAGAAGTTTACTGTACTGACAGCGACAGAGCATTTTGCTCTAGATTGTTTTGGTTTAGTTGGATCAAAAACTTCTAAATTGTTAATGTTGTTGTCAAAAACAACATTAACAATTTAGAAGTTTACTGTACTGACAGCGACAGAGCATTTTGCTCTAGATTGTTTTGGTTTAGTTGGATCAGTTCGCTGTATTGATTGGTGTATCTCTGATAGATTTTGGTTAACTCTGAAGTTAGCCAGCTAAATGAATATATGGGCACATATCAAGCTATATTTATCTATTCATGTATGCATTTTATATACCATCATTCCAAAAGAAGATCACAGTGGTTTACAAAAGCAGCATTCACATCAAAGGTCCACACAACATCAGAACATGTGGTATTCACATTATACATCCACACATCATCATAGCTGCGATATTCATATTTTAAGTCAACATAACATTGGAACGTTAGCTTTATTGTTAAATAGTAATGCATGATGGATTTAGTTCCTTTTAAGTAATCATCTAGAGTAGTCCGTGAGATGTCTGAACATTCATTATGTTTCTTGGTAACCAACAATTGTTCACAGTCCATATCTAAGTAATTTACTAGTTAATTTTTATGACAGATCATATGCTTTTTTGAAGAGCGACATTTTCAGTCACATTTGAAGTTCTTTCTTTCTGTGGGAGGTGTAACTCCTCAGGTAGAGAGTTCCATAACTTGGGGCCCACTATAGAGAACATACAATCTCTTATTTACACTAGATGAGTATACTGAGGTGTAGGTACCATTAATAGTCCTTTGTTTTGTAATCTAAGT
This sequence comes from Rhinatrema bivittatum, assembly GCF_901001135.1. NCBI lineage: Eukaryota > Metazoa > Chordata > Amphibia > Gymnophiona > Rhinatrematidae > Rhinatrema > Rhinatrema bivittatum. The sequence goes on along the minus strand of NC_042617.1, from coordinate 296,217,224 downwards.
GTTCGTTGTGGTATGTATTGTTGGAGGGTTATGCTTAATAAGCAGGATATACTATAGGAAAATTGTTTACCTGTTAATTTTTGTTCCTGGAATACCACAGATCAGTCCAGACAAGTGGGTTTATGTAACCCTACCAGCAGATGGAGGCAGAGAATAAAAACTTTGAGGCACTGCTACATAACCCAGTGCGCCAACTGCAGACCCTCAGTACTGACCTGTACCTATGCCAAGATGCGTAACTCCAAACCACCAGTATCTCTTCCTCTAAAGAGCTGTGGAACAAGCTAGAACTCCCAATCAAGCTAACCCCTGAACCATGGTCAAGAAAGAAAAAATTTAAATCTCTAAACTGTGAGAACTATGCACAATTATCTTCTTCAGAACAAATTTAAATTCTGCATCACCAGCAGCATTCAGAATCAGGAGAGGTAGTTACAAAAATAATCATAATCAGGGTGGGTCGAGAGTCTGGACTGATCTGTGGTATTCCAGGAATGAAAATTAGTAGGTAAGAACCAATTTTCCTTTCCTGTTCATACCCAGATCAGTCCAGACAAGTGGGATATACCCAAGCCCCTTTACACTGGATGGGATCCCGAAAGACCTACACGTAGCACTTTTTCCCCAAAGACGCCCTCCTCTGGGGCCCTAACATCCAAACTGTAATGTTTGGTGAAAGTCTGCAAAGAGGACCATGTTGCAGCCCAACAAATCTCCTGCAGTGACACCAACTGACACTCAGCCTGTCAGAAAATATGTTATTAAATTGTGTTTATTGGTAATGACCTATATTCAGTGTAGTCAGTAATCAATAGGCCATAATAGAAACATAAGCATTGATTCTCATATGCTTTTCTTTTTTTTTTTTTTCTAAAGCCCAGCACCTAGACCTGGGCCTCTCTTGAATATCTTCTGACCCTTCCCCCAGACCTTGAAAGACAGAATTCTGTTATCTCCATGTCAGATTGTAAAGAGGCCCATTTCAAGGAAAGAAAAAAAAGAAAATGAGGGGTTTTGACTACTTTAGTCAAATTATTGATTAGCTATCTGGTTTCTTAGCAACACTCAGAAAGCTGAATCTTATCTCCATGTCTAATTGAGAGAGGCCTCTTACAGAATTATATATTTTTTTAAGAACAGACCACATTTTAATTAAGGACATCTAGGGTCCTTGGAAAGACCGGAAAACGTAATCTCTTATCAGTGAACTGTTAGAAAAAAACAGTAAAAACTGTCTTTGCCTTGCACTGCTTAGCACTGGCGAAAGAAAAAGGAAACTCAAGCAACATTTTTAATTAGTTAAAAGAATCCTCCCTAGTTCATATCCTGGCTAAAGCAGGAAAAAAACAATTTTAATGAGTCTTTCCAAAGTTGACTACCCATCCCAGGCTTTCCAGAACGGCGATCGGAAGCACAGGGGCGCCGTGGCTAACCCGAAGGGCAAAGCCCGGAATTGGAAGTGTCGTCCCAGAACCTTGAAGCGTAGGTAGCGCTGATGATCCTGATGGATCGGGATATGCAGGTAGGCTTCTGACAAGTCTAAGGCCGTGAGGAACTCCCCTGGCTGTACTGTGGTCTTGACTGATTGCAGAGTTTCCATGCGAAACCTCGGGACCCTTAAGTATCGGTTGACTGACTTGAGGTCCAATACGGGCTGGAAAGTGCCCTCTTTCTTGGGTACCATGAAATAAATGGAATAGTGCCCAGAATCCATTTCCCATGCAGGTACTGGAATTATGGCTTTCAAGGACAGGAGCCTTGCTAGTGTAGCTTCCAATGCTGCCTTTCTTGTGGATTGGACACGGAGATTCCACAAACCTGTCCGGAGGGATGTGATGGAAGTCCAGATAATACCCTTCTTGAATGATGGCGAGGACCCACTGGTCCGACGTAATCTCGACCCACCTGGGGTAGAAGAGGGTTAACCTGCCCCCTATGACTCCATCCCCCGGATGGATCGGTTGATTCTCATTGTGGGGTGCGGCCGGGACCCGAACCCGAGCCGGCTCCCCTCTTGTGCTGCTTGGTCCGAAAGGCCTGGTTCCTGGCCTGAGGACGAGGTGCCTGGTAGCGACTCCTATAGGGAGTGAAGCGTTGGGAGCTTCTACCTCTGGAGGGCCTCGGAAAGGTGTGCTGGTTCTTCCGGCAGTCGAGGTACTGGAGAGGCACCCCATGTGCTGGCCAGTTTATCTAGGTCGCTGCCGAACAGAAGAGAACCCTTGAATGGCATTCTAGTGAGACATGTCTTAGAAGGAGCGTCGGCTGACCAGTTCCGTATCCAGAGCTGCCTCCTGGTTGCTACTGAGGATGAGACCCCCTTGGCTGTCGTACGGACTAGGTCGGAGGCGGCATCCATAAGGAACGATAGAGCTGACTCCATGTCTGCTGCCGGAGCATTGTTCCTGACCTGTGACAAACAGAAACGCGTTACTACTGTGCAGCAGGTTGCGATTCGCAGAGACAGAGCTACCACCTCAAAGGTTTGTTTCAGGATGGCGTCCAGGTGTCGGTCATGAGCCTCCTTGAGGGCCGCCCCCCCCCCCCCCCTCCACTGGAATGGTAGTGCGCTTGACCACAGCGCTAACCAAGGCATCCACCTTAGGGCACGCCAGCATATCCTTGATTGCCGGGTCCAGGGGGTACATGCCGGACAGGGCCCGACCCCTTTTGAATGAGGCCTCCGGCGCATTCCACTCCAAATCGATCAGCTGTTGTGCCGCTTGTAGGAAGGGGAAATGGCGGGCTGTGGGACGAAGACCCTCCAGCAGGGGGTTCTGCGTAGATGCCTCCATGGTGCTGGGGCCTGAAATAGCCAACTCCGTCAGGCACTGAGAGACCAGGTCGGAGAGATCCTCCTTGGGAAAGAACCGCCTCATAGTTCGATATGGCTCTATCCCCGAGGGAAGTTCCCCCTCCTCGGGGGGTTCGGACTCGTCCTCCGAGATATCAGGGTCCGCAGGAGCCGCACTGCCTGAAGGCGGGTGCCCGCGGTAAGGGCGAGAGGGTCCGGGGACAGGATCAGCCAGGGCAACAGGGCCTGGACGGGAAGCCGACTGCATCTGTACAAAGGCGTGAATCCCCTTAAATAAGTCCACCCAGGAAATGGAAGCGGTCTCTAGCCGTCGGGGTACCAAGTCCCCCGGAATTCCTGGCTGTTCAGGACACCCCGCTAAATCCGGGGTGGCCCCTGGGGAACTGTCGGTAAACCTTGGTTGAGACTGGTCCTGGCCCGAGGCTCCCATGGCCTCCTCACATTGGGCACAAAGGGAGTCAGGCTCCTCGCTCTGCGTGACTCTAAGCTGGCACGCTGAGCACAGGCCAAGAGCTTTCATGCCGGAGTCAGGAGGTGCCGCTTCTGGAATGCCGGGACATTCAAGTGTTCCATTGCGCCTTGCGAATGCAGGGCGCCGGCTTCTGCCAATAATATGCGCTTAATAATATGCGTTCAGCAATATGCGCTCAATGATGTACAATATGTGCTCAAATATATAATATGCGCATAATAATATGCGTTCAGCAATATGCACTCCATAATATACAATATGCGCTCAAGAATATGCGTTCAGCACTATGCGCACAAATGTACAATATGCGCTCAAAAATATGCGTTCAGCACTATGCGCTCTATAATATACCATATGCGCTCAAATATACAATATGCGCTCAAGAATATGCGTTCAGCAGTATGCGCTCTATAATATACAATATGCGCTCAAATATACAATATGCGCTCAAGAATATGCGTTCAGCACTATGCGCTCTATAATATGCGTTCAGCAGTATGCGCTCTATAATATACAATATGCGCTCAAGAATATACAATATGCGCTCAATAACATACGCTTAGTAAGGTATATGCTGCGTCGTGCGCCTATCCACAGGCGCCTATCCGTGGGCGCTCAATACCTTAACAAGGCAGACAAAATGGCGACCTCCACGGTGTGTCGCCTACCGGCAACGCCGCCAATCCTCGCACCTCGGAGACCAAAAGTAAGAGATGTACGCCTTACCTGATCCTCGGCGCTTCCCGGCTGTAACCCGGGCGGTCTCTGGCTGCGGGGGGAGAGGGGAAATACCTTCACCGCCGCGCTCGAGGAGGTGCACCTGCTGCCTCTAAGCCGCCGAACTAGTCTTGCTCGGGGCTAAGTCCACGCCGGGACCGAGGCGCCTCTCAGCCAGGCCCGAGCCCTTCTCGCTCGGGGGCTAGATCCCTGCCGCGATTCGGCCACTGGACCGAGGCCTAGACCTCCGAGGGATCGCGGAAATCACCTCGGGAAACTCAACTGGGGGAGGGACCCGAGGGTATCACCGCAGGACTGTGGGGCTCATCGGTATCTTCTCAAAAATTTAGAAGTCAAAAATAGAAAGTAGATTTGGAAAACACGCTCAACGAGCGTGCAGGAGCTCCAAACTGCTTTGGAGATGGAAATTACTGAGTTGCTTCACTTCCTGTGGGGGTATATGTACCCGTGCTGACGTCAGATCCGTCTCAAACTGCTAGCACGAGCACACTATACCCACTTGTTCTGAGTCCATCTGGCTACACGCTAGGAAAGGATAAATTAGGCTCCTATCTGCTAATTTTCTCTCCTTGAGTCCTATCAAAAGACAGAAAACTCTGATTCACTTACATCAGTCCTTATAGGGCACTATGAAGAATGCAGCACCTCAGTATAACTGTATAAAAGCAAAACACCGCAAACCTTTCCCTCCTCCTGTGAGCAGAGTAGATATAACTCAGACCCTCAATCACATTTTTAAACCGTGACTTTTAACTTCTGATAAACAATTTATACAACAGGATGTCAGCTACAAATGGGTGGTATCCTGGACTGGTGTGGCAGGACTCAAAGAAAGAAAATTAGCAGGTAAGAACCTAATTTCTCTTTCCTTTTCAACCCACCAGACCAGTCCACAATGCATGGAATGTATCTAAGCCTCCTTTAATCAGGAAGGGAGCTGGACAAGCCTGCTTTCAAGACACCAGTCTCAAAGGAGGCTAACTCTCTAGCCTGCACATTTAACTATTAATGTCTGGAGAACATGTGCAAGGAAGACCATGTAGTTTCCCTGCAGATCTCTTTAGGAGATACCAACTGTTATTCTACCCACATAATCACCTGATTTCTAGTGGATGAGCCCAAAGTTCCTCAAGAACCAACAAGCCCCCTGGAAATACCCTGGCCCATGGAAAAGTAGCCTGCCTGCATGGCCCTGGTATTGGAGGCGGGCTACTTTTCCATGGGCCACCCTGTATAAGCTGAGTCAATAGCCTCCTTTACCCATCTGGCAATAGCAGTCTTACATGCCACGTTTCCTCTCCTCTGATCACCAAAGAGAATAAACAAATGATCCAATTTTCTGAAAGAATCGGTCACCTTCACGTATCTTAGTACAAATCTTTTCACATCTAACAAATGCAGATTCTTCTTCCTGAATATTGGGAGACTCACTGACTAGCTGAGATGGAAAAGAGATACCACTTTCAGCAAAAAATAAGGGATAGTCTAAATGGATACTCCAGCCTCTGAAATCTTTACATATAGATTTCTGCACAAAAGGGCCTACAAATTATGGCGTACTGAATAGATAGTTACCAGAAAAAACACTTTCAGTATCAAATCCTTAATAGACACTCTGTCTTAATGGGCTCAAACAAAGCAGTGCAGAAAGCTCGTAGAACCAAGTTAAGATTCCAAGGAGGACTGCCTTTATTTAGTGGTGGACAAAGATGTACCACTCCTCTAAGGAAACAAACATCTGGATGAACTGCTACGGACAAGCCTTCGATTTTCCTTCTATAACAGGCAAAAGCAGTAATATGCACCCTCAAAGAATTCCAGACTAAACCTTTTTGAAGTTGATTCTGAAAAAACATAATACTATGGGAACCGAAGCCTTAAAAGGAGAAACCCTAGGCTCCTGTACATCTAGTCTCAAAAACTTTCCAGACCTGGATGTAAAGCCAGTAAAGTGGATCTCTTCCTTGACTGCAACAAAATGGTTATTACCTCTTCCATATAACCTTTTCCTTTCAGCCTTCTCTCAAAAGCCAAGCTGTAAGACAAAGGGGGGCTAGATCCTTTAAGATAATCTGTCTTTAATGTAGGAGATCCCAAACATGCCCCAACCTCAGAGGCCCTTCTACTTTGAGTCCAATGAGATTCAATTACAAAGGGCACCTGGCTTGCCCTCAGATCATGGCCATCCCTAGAGATTCTCTTCTCATAATAAAGGACTTGCTATCAAGGCATTCCTTCTGAGAAGAAGCTGACTTTCCTGGACAATAATGCCTTACCTTCCTAAACTTGGGTTTGATAGAGCCCTACCCTATTGAGACTGTAGATCTATCCTCCAGCAACTTAAGCGACTTGTTTTCTCTATAAATGCTTTACCAGCTTCTTGAGATCATCATCAAAAAGTAACTTCTCTTTAAAGAGCAATTTATTCAACACTGTTTTAGAAGATGTGTCTGCTGACCAAGCATAGCAAATGACGTGCTGCCACTGAGATCACCATGCCTGTAACTGAATTACAAATGTGGTCATACAGCACATCAGTCACATAAATGACACCAGGGTGGACAGTTCTGACTCTAGAAGGTTTGTGTGATCTCTTTGGATCCACAGTGGATTGGGTGGTGAATCCGGGGGTACCATGAGGAAATTAATTGGTATCCCTGGGTTATGATGGATATTACCCATTGGTCGGTTGTAATGCGGTGCCAGTTGGTGATAAAGTGGTGTAGCCGACCTCCTACATGCAATTCTGGTCTTGGATTGGTAGAGTGGCTGTTGTTCTCTGGACAGATTTCAAAATCCAGAGGCTGGGCCCGTTTGCGGGCCTGGCTGAGATCTGGACATCTTGGCCTGCTGTTGATGTCCTCTCTGAAGTGGTTTGGCTGGTCTCACACAAGATGCAGGTGGGTAGTACTTGCATGAGCAATAAAAGGGTATTCTAGGGTCCCTTCTCATGGTTTTTCGAGCAGAGGAGGGAGTTTCAGTAGTCACTGTGGAAAGTTGACGCAGGGTCTCATGACGATCATTTAGTTGAGCATCTTGTATCTTGTCACCAAAAAGATTACCTCCGGTACACGGGAGATCAGCGAGCTTGTCCTGGACTTCTGTTCGCAAGTCAGATGCATTAAGCCAGGCCCATCTTCTGGCACTGATTCCTGTTGCTGATAAGCGAGACGCCGTCTCAAAGGAATCATGTGCAGCTCTGACCTCATGTTTTCCTGCCTTGAGGCCTTTCTGGAGAATGGCAGTAAGGTTTTCTTGTTGTTGTTGAGGAAGTGAGTCCGTTATCCCTTGGACCTGCTTCCACAGGTCCCTCTGGTATTGTGTCATGTATAATTGACAGGCAGCTATGCGTGACACTAACAGAGCCCTGAAAGACCTTTCGACCCAAACCATCCAAGAATTTTTGGTCCATTCCAGGGGGAGCTGAAGAATGGGGTGCAGTCTCTTGGCCTTCTTCTGTGTAGATTCCACTACCAGTGGTGGGGTAGCTGTGGCTTCTGAAACCCTGGAGTGTGCTGGACCAGATAAGTTGCATCTGTCTTTCTATTAATTGGTTGGACAGTGCAAGGGTGCTCCCATAGGCGATGTTGCAGATCCAAGAGCCTACTAGATTCCAAACCAGACGTCTGTGCCATCACAGAAACCTTGTTAAAAAGCTCTGACACTCTCCTGATAAACCAACTACCGATACATCTCTACGACTTCTTCTCAATCCCAAGACACAAAAAAAAGGAGGAGGGCTTCTACTAGCCATCAAGAAAGAATTCCATCTCACACAGCAACCAGTCAAGACCCCCACAAAAAAACTGGAACTAGGTCTGTTCAAGTCTAAACATATCCAAATTCTTCTGGTTTACGCTCCACCAGGTATACTCGACACCGAAGCCTCCCTTCTCATAGAAACTATCGCCAAATACATCAATACAGACTCACCGGCTATGATATTGGGGGATTTCAATCTTCATGTTGACGCTTCACCTCTCTCTCCTAACTGTGATTCCTTCCTCTCCACTCTCAGAGCCATGGGTTTTGAACAAATCATCAATAAACCAACCCACAAAGCAGGACACACACTTGATCTCATTTTCATTAACTCTAACCTGTCTTACAATAATTCCCCTGACTGCACCCCCTGTACCTTGGTCGGACCACTCCCTGATATCTACTACTCTCACTACTAAAGTAAATCCTATTGAATCTCAACCCCACTCTACCATCCACTTCCGGAAAGTATGTCCCTCCGACACTCTTAGTGAACATCTTACTAAAGATCTTCCTAATCTGGATATCTCCAACCCCAACGCGGCCCTTCTCTCTTGGAGCAGTATCACGGAATCAATAGCCAATAAACTCTGCCCTAAAATGACGAAAACCATCAATTGGTCACAAAAAAAGAAACAACCCTGGTTCTCCCCAGAACTTAAACGGATGAAGCTAGACCTCAGACACAAAGAAGGCTTATGGCGTAATAACCCCAATACCACTACACTATCGGATTACAAACGTACCCTTCACCTCTACAAGATCTCTCTTCTACAGACAAAAAAAGAATTCTATGCAAGCAGAATCCACGACATACAATATGATGCCAGGGCTCTGTTTTCCTTCGTATCCCAACTCACAAAACCCTCTGCCCCCACCATCCCTGATGAACAGGCTCAATCAAAAGCCAATGAACTTGCACGCTTCTTTCAGGATAAAATTACAAACACACTTGCACTTCTCCCCACTAACCATACGCCTCCAGCCCTAGACTCTAATCCCACCCATCACCCTAGAGCCACCCTTGACTCCTTCGAACCCACTACCACCCTGGAGATAGAATCCACCCTTAAGAAAATGAAACCTGCCAGCCACCCGACGGACCACATCCCTACCAAACTCCTGCTCCTCATCCCCAGCACCATCTCTAGAGCACTGACTAACTTCATAAACTGTTCTCTAGCCCAAGGAATCTACCCAGATGAGCTAAAAACTGCATCTCTCAAACCCCTCCTGAAGAAACCCAACCTGGATACAAAAGAACTCTCCAATTTCAGACCCATATCTAACCTTCCGTTTCTAGCGAAGCTCACAGAGAAAGTTGTGAACACACAACTCGCGGACTACCTAGAGGAACATAAAATACTATACCCTTCACAGTACGGTTTCCGGAAATCCTCCAGTACTGAAACCCTTCTCATCTCCCTATCAGACCACATCCTCCTGGGTCTTGACAAAGGGCTTTCATACTTACTGGTCCTCCTAGATATCTCAGCGGCTTTCGATACGGTAAACCATGCTATTCTGCTAAACCGTCTATCAGACATTGGAATCGCTGGACTCGCCCTCAAATGGTTCAACTCTTTCCTCAACAACAGAAGCTACAAGGTTAGAGTCAACAACAGAGAATCTCCAAGTTATAAAGCAACGTTAGGCGTCCCACAAGGCTCTTCTTTATCCCCGACCATCTTCAATATCTACTTACTGCCCCCCTCTGCCATCTGCTCACAAACCTAAAATTAACTCACTACCTCTATGCAGATAATGTTCAGATATTGATCCCCATAAAAGAATCTCTGCCAAAAACGCTTGACTACTGGGAAAATTGCCTGAAGTCCATAAAAAGCCTCCTTTCTAGCTTGAACCTGGTTCTAAACTCATCCAAGACGGAAATCCTTCTTATCTCCCCTGAACACTCGACCAACACTGATATTACAGCTCTGGACCCACAGATTTCTCAAACAAGAGATTTAGGAGTTATTCTAGACAACCATCTGAATTTAAAGAAAGCTATTAATAATATCACCAAGGAGTGTTTCTATAAGCTTCAAGTTCTAAAAAGAATCAAACCCCTTTTCCACTTCCAGGACTTCAGAACCATCCTTCAATCCACGTTATTCTCGAAAACTGACTACTGTAATGCTTTACTCCTGGGGCTCCCCATCTCAGCCACAAAACCTCTACAGATGCTCCAGAACGCAGCAGCCAGAATCTTAACCAACACCAACCGACGTGCTCACATCACCCTAATCCTCCGAAACCTACATTGGCTGCCAATAAAATACAGAATTCTACATAAAGCACTCACTCTAATCCACAAATCCATCCACAAACAGCTCACACTAGACCTTCAGACCCCTTTCAAACTCCGCTCTTCGGAAAGACCCATCAGAGAAGCATATAAAGGAACCCTTCAAGTCCCACCTACTAAACCCACCCGTCTAAAATCCACCAAAGAACGTTCCTTCTCCACAGCAGGCCCTGTCCTCTGGAACAGACTACCGACTGACCTAAGACTAGAACCCTGCCTTCATACCTTTCGTAGAAAACTCAAGACGTGGCTCTTCCTTCAAGCCTTCCCCTAAGTCAAAATATCACGTCGGACTCAGCCCAAGGAATTGGGATGTTTACTAATCTCTTAAACCGTTATATATTATTTATATGTTGTTAATTCCGCTCTGCCTTTCTTCCTGGCTCTATTGCCCCCAAGTTCAATACCCTTGTTATATGTAACTTTGCTTGCTTCGGCCTTTTGTTTGGTTACACTTGTTAATCCCCTAAGTTCCATGTAAACCGGCCTGATGTGAATTCCATTCGTGAAGTCCGGTATAGAAATATATATTAAATAAATAAATAAAGAGCACTTCGTGGACGGGAATGGCCATAATTTCTTTGGGGGGCATCTATAAACTGAAGGACTTCCAATGTCTTGTGACATGTGTCCTCTTCGGTGACTACGTCAAAAGGGATGGTCTCTGACATTTCCTTTATAAAATTAGCCAAGGAGAGGTCTTCTGGAGGAGACAGTCTCCTTTATTCTGGAGGAGATGGCTCTGAGAGCATGTCCTCTGTAGAAGTGTCAGTGTCATTATCCTCCCATGGATCATACGGGGTCTCTGGCCGAGATCCCGAGGGAGGGAAAAGGCTTGATACTCCAGGACGTGCAGGCATCGATGGAGGTCTCGATGGAGGATGCAGCAGCACCAATGGAGCCTTAGGCGTCATCGATAGCATCGAAGGGAACCATGGGCGCCTCGATCTTGAGAGCCCCGACGGACCAGGAACCGGTTCCGGCATCGGTGGAAGTGGAGCTGGAATAGGACTAGAGTCATGCCTTCGTCCTCCGAGGACCCCAGAATGGGTATCGGGGGTTTCGGAGACTCAGTAGGTTGTCTTGGTACCGATGACCCAGGCTGGGTCGGAAGGGCATCGATGAGTGAATTCAAGCGGTCAAGCAACGGTATTAAAGAATGATGGCTCCAGTGTCAGTATGGGGGCTGGCATCGATGGTGGATGAAGGTTCCAGAGGGGCATCAAGGACTGCCTGTCGGACAAGCATGTCCAGTTCCTCCCTGGAAGCTGGTATAGGTAACGCAGCTGCAGGGGGAGGCAGGCTAGGCGCTACTGGCACCTCCACAGAAATCTGTGGGGGCTCAGTACCCGGCACCAATATCAGTGGGGATCGCCTCGGGGTCTTGGGTGCAAAAGAGGTTGGAGGATCCTCTCCCCGTACCCTCTTCACAACCGGCTTGATAGCCATCGAAGCCAATGCGGTGTCAGTGCCGGGTATGGAATCGCGTTGGTGCCGGTGTTTCCCTCAGTGCTTGGTCCGGTCCTTCTGCGGCACTGAGGAAGACGATGCTGATGCCCTGGATGTTGTCTGTGACGGACAGTCACCGCTGCCTTGCTGCTCCCGGCGAGGTTTATCAATGGATTTTGACGATGTTCCTGCTGGTGATGACTGGGTGGACATTGATGGAGTTAGTTTTATCTTGAAAAGGGACTCCATTTTGCCCAGGCAGGCACGCCTACCCTTTGGGGGTCATTTGAGCGCAGATAGAGAATCGACATACATCGTGTGATGAGCCAAGGCACAACACACAAACATCATGCAGATCAGTAATCAACACTCCGAGCATTTTCTAAAGCCCATCAGAAAAAAGGGCCGTGAAAAGAGTCAGTGGCCTGTAGGAACCGAGGACAAGGTAGCAGGAACAGACTGAAGATGGTGGAAATTACTCACTGAGCAATGAGAAAACGATGTCGCGATGGGAGACCCCTATGAGGGAACTTTTTTGTGAAGAAAACTTCAAGTTTTTCCGTGAGAAAATTCTCACAGAGCTCCTAACCGTGAAGCAAACTGCAGCGCGGAAAGCAGAGTTGCTTACCTGTAACAGGTGTTCCCACAGGAGAGCAGGATGTTAGTCCTCACATATATGGGTGACATCATCAGGATGGAGCCCAATCACGGAACACTTTTGTCAAAGTTTCTAGAACTTGACTGGCACTACTGGGCATGCCCAGCATAGCACCAACCCTGCAACCAGCAGGGGTCCCCCTTCAGTCTCATATATAGCAAGAAGTACGTGTGAAAAATAAAATAAATTGTAAACGAACCCAACTCCGCGGGGTGGCGGGTGGGTTTCATGAGAACTAACATCCTGCTGTCCTGTGGGAACACCTGTTACAGGTAAGCAACTCTGCTTTCTCACAGGACAAGCAGGATGGTAGTCCTCACATATGGATGAATAGCGAGCTGAGAATGCCCGAGCAATGCACCAAAAGCACCCAAAGATGTGCAACAGGCACAGCAACAGGGGTGGATTTGGGTAGGAGGGCATCCTGAAAACCCTGAACAGGCCGCTGGAAGGATGTTGGAAAGTTAAGCTGAGAATAAATTGCGTAGAACAGACTGGCCAAAAATGGAATCTTGCCTGCCAGCCTTATCTAGGCAATAATGGGCTGCGAATGTATGGAGAGAACTCCAAGTAGCAGCCTTACAGATGTCAGTAAGTGGCACCGAACAGAAGTGCGCCACTGAGGTCGCCATGGCCCTGACAGAATGTGCTTTTACACATTCTTGTAGCGGAAGGTCTGCTTGCTGGCAGCAAAAAGCAATACTGTCCGCAAGCTAAGAAGAAAGGGTCTGCTTGCCCACCGGATTATCCAATTTGTTTTTAATCGAAAGAGACAAATAGCTAAGTGAATTTCCTGTGGGCCGACGTGTGCTCTAGATAGAAGGTTAGGGCACGTTTGCAATCCAAGGAATGCAGAGCCTGTTCTCCTGGATGCAAGTGGGGCCTGGGAAAGAAAGTAGGTAATATGATGGATTGATTGAGGCGAAACTCCAATACTATCTTTGGTAAAAACTTAGGGGCAGATTTTATAAATCTGCGCACACGCGTACTTTTGTTCGCGCATCAGGCGCGAACAAGAGTACGCGGGATTTTAATAGATACGCGTGTAGCAGCGCGTATCCATTAAAATCCGGGATTGGCGCACGCAAGGCTTCCCAAAATCGGCAGCCTGCACGCGCCGAGCCACGCAGCCAACATGATTTCCTTGGGTGCATCTACAAATTGGAGTACTTCCAGCATCCTGTGCCTGGAATCCTCTTCCGTCCGAAGCTGAAAAGGGATGGTCTCAGACATTTCTTTAATAAAATTTATAAAGGACAGGTCCTCTGGAGAACGCCTTCTCTCCTCAGGGAGAGAAGCTTCTGAGGGCAGATCATCAGAATCCTGAGAAGAATCATCTGTCCACGGTTGATAGGGCTGGTCCCCAGCCCCCATGGGATCCTCAGCTGGAAGAAACGGTGCTATTCCTGCGGGATCAGGCCAAGGCACCAATGGCACCATAGAGGGCACTGACGGCATCGATGGTGGCACCAGAGGATGATGTGGCATTGATGAAGGAATCGGCATCGATGGAAACTGTGACATCGACGGGTAAGTCGGTGGCAGAACTCCCGACGGCCCGGGGATGGGGTCCGGCCTCAGTGTGTCTTCATCTTCAGATGACAAAGGAATCGGAATGGGAGGAGTGGGACATACTGGTGCCTTCGGTTCCACCGGTGGAAGGGCACCGAGCAAGGAGTCCAATCTATCCAGGAACAGTGTGAGGGCCATGGGTTTCGGGTCGGCTGGAATCAGTGCCGGCATCAATGGAGGCTGGAAGCCCTGTAAGTGCTTTTATGATGGCCTCTTGGACCATCCGGTCCAATTCCTCATGGAAACCTAGGGCGTGTAACCCCAGCTCCGGAGTAGGAGGCAGCGCTGGCGTGGCCGGAGGGTCCACCGGTAAAAGTGGAGAAGAGGCTCCCGGCACCAATGAAGGTGGGGAACGCCTCGGTGACCCAGTCTCAGAGGAGGATGGGGGCTTCTCTGGATGGTGTTTTTTTACTGGGAGGCTCTATCAACACCGATGCAGAGGGCTTGCCTGGATCAGCAGACTGTACCTTACGATGGCAGTGCTATCGTTTTTCTCAATGTTCTCCTCGGTCCTTCGGTGCCGAGGATGAAGTGGACTACTTCGAAGCAGTCTGTGTCGGGTGAGAAGCACCGGAATCTAGTCACTGACGCTGGCTCAGACAACGTCGAGGCCTTTGATGGAGTCGGTAGTTTCGCCTGGAAAAGAAACCCCATCTTTTCTGAGTGGGCCTTTTGGCCCTTCGGTGTCATGTGAGCAAATTTGGTGCAAGTTAGGACGTCATGGTCCACCCCCAAAACACAACACACAAACCCTATGCGGGTCAGTGACACTGACGGAGGAGGCATCCAGGAGAGGTCGTTGTGCCCATTTTACTGAGCAGTTTTATTTCATCAGCCTGAGAATCGTCCACCTCTGCCGGGGGAATCTCCCTCTTTTCCAGAGGCTCTATTTCTGGGTCGCTACTTCCCTCCAGAAAATCTCCCATGGTCTCTGCCTCTGAAAAATACTGTCTTGTCTGGATCAACCTTCTAGTTCTAATCGTGGCCTCTTTGCCAAACCCTGGCTAAGGACTTCTGTCTCCCTTGAGACCAGATTGGAACCAAACTTTCCCAGGGAGCCCTGGGAAAGTTTCCCAGGGACCACCGCGGTGTTTACCGAAGAGGATGTTGGGGAGGTACCCGTACCGGAGGAGGTTTTCATGGGTAATGATTCAGATGGACTGAACCAAATCACCGTGAACCTAGATGATGTGGTAGGCCTGATTGACAAACTGAAGAGTAGTAAATCACCTGGACCGGATGGTATACACCCCAGGGTTCTGAAGGAACTAAAAAATGAAATTTCAGACCTATTAGTAAAAATTTGTAACCTATCATTAAAATCATCCATTGTACCTGAAGACTAGAGGATAGCTAATGTAACCCCAATATTTAAAAAGGGCTCCAGGGGCGATCCGGGAAACTACAGATCAGTTAACCTGACTTCAGTGCTAGGAAAAATAGTGGAAAGTGTTCTAAATATCAAAATCACAGAACATATAGAAAGACATTGTTGTGCACACAGGCTTTGGCTAGGTGTTTCATGAAAGGCCATGAGCAGCTGCTGCATGGGAATAGGAGATGTGTGCCCTTGGACCTCGGTGAACCCAGAGAGGAGCTCAGAGGAAACGCCGAGGCTGGTGAGACAAATCCATGTCTGGGTCGAGACGAAGTCCAGGCCCCTGCTGACCTGCACAGCCTCAGTGAGGCCAACCACGCAAGGCTGGTTTCTGAGTAGTCCTCCGACTACTACAAGCCCTTTCACACCTGCTGCTGGGTAACAGCAAAGGAGGCAGGTCGGACAGGAGGCGAGGGCAGATGAAGGCTCTAGAACATGAAGACACAGACGAGAAGCTTGGGATGTGAAGACTCAGGATCAAGGTTCAGGAACAAAGTCAAGTACTGGGTTGAGGCTGCGATGCAGCGTGCCCTACACAGCCCACCTCAGGGCGGACCCACGCTTGAGTGCGAGGCAGACTCCAGATGAATATGTGGAAGATGAAGCCGGAACATGGCGAAGATTTAGTCGAAGCCTGTACCAAGGCGCGTCCTACACAGCCGCCCTTGGCTGGTCACGGCTGAAATGGAACAGGTTCAGTCAGAGTCTTAGGTATGGACGGAGCAGCCTCAAGAACATCCGAGGGCCAGAACAAGAGTAGAGATGGAGGACCAAGACGAGACTTGGCTTCAGGCAAGAGTGACCCTCCGGAGACTCGAGCTGCAGATGATAAGACAGGCTCATGCCACGAGGTGACTAGGAGGAACCAAGGGTTCAGGACATCAAAGTAGGAACATCACGGAACATCAGGAGCGGATCATGGAACATCAGGAACAAGACGAAGGACATCCAGAAGAGACCAGGAACATAGAATAACAATGAGGGATCCCAAGAAGAACAGGAAAATGCCAGCAGGAGCGAAGACGAGAGGTCCTTGGGAGGATTAACCCCAAGGAAACTAACTCCTTGCGAAGGCAAGCAAGGACAGGAAGCTGGACCCTTATATAGGGCTGAAGATCAAGAAACACCCAAGGAAGAGTCCAGGTGGGGCCTGGAGCATTTCCGGCTGTGGGCCCTTTAAATCACTGAAGGAGCCGCGGCCTGCGCCCTAGGAGCAGGAACGGGAAGCAGTGCAGAACCATGGCCAGCGGCGTCCTGCCGCTGAGCAGTACAGGAAGAAGCTGGGCCTCCGTGCAGGCCCCGATGATAGCGGAAGCGTCCAGGCCGCTGAGAGTCAGCTGGCGGCAGCCCCCGCCGCATAGGTGAGGCCGGGGACTGCGGCCTCTGAGCCGCAAAGCAAGGCTGGCGGAAGTGGCTCCGGCCACATTAAGGCCCCGAAGACCACGGCTCCCTGCTGCGGTGAAGAGCAGTACTGACTGCGGCTTCTGCCGCGAAGAACGTCGGCGGCTTCGTGCCGCAAAGGTGAGCGCCTGCTCGCGGTGAGACCTGAGCAGGAGTGTAACAGACATGGTTTAATGGAACAAAGTCAGCATGGCTTTACCCAAGGCAAGTCTTGCCTCACAAATCTGCTTCACTTTTTTGAAGGAGTTAACATGTGGATAAAGGTGAACCGGTAGATGTAGTGTACTTGATTTTCAGAAGGCGTTTGACAAAGTTCCTTATGAGAGGCTTCTAGGAAAAGTAAAAAGTCATGGGATAGGTGGCGATGTCCTTTCGTGGATTACAAACTGGCTAGAAGACAAGAAACAGAGAGTAAGATTAAATGGACAATTTTCTCAGTAGAAGGGAGTGGGCAGTGGAGTGCCTCAGGGATCTGTATTGGGACCCTTACTTTTCAATATATTTATAAATTATCTGGAAAGAAATAAGACAAGTGAGATAATCAAATTTGCAGATGATACAAAATTCTTCAGAGTAGTTAAATCACAAGCAGATTGTGATAAATTGCAGGAAGACCTTGTGAGACTGGAAAATTGGGCATCAAAATGGCAGATGAAATTTTATGTGGACAAGTGCAAGGTGATGCATATAGGGAAAAGTAACCCTTGCTATAGTTACACAATGTTAGGTTCCATATTAGGTGCTACCACCCAAGAAAGAGATCTAGGCATCATAGTGGATAACTCATTGAAATTGTCGGTTCAGTGTGCTGCGGCAGTCAAAAAAGCAAACAGTATGTTGGGAATTATTAAAAAGGAAATGGTGAATAAAACAGAAAATGTCATAATGCATCGCGCCATGGTGAGACCGCATCTTGAATACTGTGTACAATTCTGGTTGCCGCATCTCAAAAAAGATATAGTTGCGATGAAGAAAGTACAGAGAAGGGTGACCAAAATGATAAGGGAAATGGAACAGCTCCCCTATGAGGAAAGACTAAAGAGGTTAGGACTTTTCAGCTTGGAGAAGAGACGGCTGATATAAGTGTTTAAAATCATGAGAGGTCTAGAACAGGTAGATGTGAATCGTTATTTACTCTTTCAGATAATAGAAAGACTAGGGGGCACTCCATGAAGTTAGCATGTGGCACATTTAAAACTAATTGGAGAAAGTTCTTTTTCACTCAACGCACAATTAAACTCTGGAATTTGTTGCCAGAGGTTGTGGTTAGTGCAGTTAGTGTAGCTGTGTTTAAAAAAGGATTGGATAAGTTCTTGGAGGAGAAGTCCATTACCTGCTATTAATTAAGTTAACTTAGAAAATAGCCAATGATATTACTAGAAACAGTAACATGGAATAGACTTAGTTTTTGGGTACTTGCCAAGTTCTTATGGCCTGGATTGGCCACTGTTGGAAATAGGATGCTGGTCTGACCCAGTATGGCATGTTCTTATACAAAAAGCATCGTGCATTAAAATAAACTGGAGAAAAGGCAAGGGCAAGCAAAACCAATCCTAATTCTTTTCCCTCATGATTTGCTCCTCCCAAGGCCTACCAACATTCTTCTCTTCAATAGGGAGGGCACCAGAGGCTCCCCTAAAGCTCTCTCTTGCTGAGCTGGTGCTGCTATGACCTGACAAAATGGCCACCGCTGCCATTTTAGCAGTCTCTGTAGCCCTAGAAGGGCCTACCTCCAAACCAGGGATTACTATTGTGCTGGATTCTGCAGCTCCCTCCCCAACATGCTTTCAAATAAGGTGGGGGCTCCTCTACCGCTGCCAAGGAATGCAAACATGAATTTTGCAAACAGATTCAGCTCACCCTGGCAGTGGCAGTGCTCCTGCGTGAATCTCTGCATACACTACAATGCTTCTCTTGCTCCACAAGAGCTGACATAAGCCCATTTAAAACAAACATAACTCCTGTGGTTTCCTACTTTTCATTTCGATGGGGAGCCAGGTTTTACCACAGAACAGCGGCTTCTTTTCAAATATCCTGTAGGCTTCCGCTCTCTTCAGCCACAATTTTTTAGCTACATTTTTTAAAATGAAATAATTTTATCGCAGAGACAAAAATATTTTCCTGAAGGAAGGACAACCTGCACAGCAATCCTCAACTGAGGAATTCTTCTCTACCAGGGACTGATCTCAGCTCCTGGAAGGGGGGGGAAGAGGGTAGAAGAATCTAGCATTTTAACTAGGAAAGGCAGGAAAGAGGTAGCAAGTATCACTGGTCAACTAGACCTCCCCTGTATAAACAGAACCAAGTGAGAAGGGCCACTGACTACTTGCTCATCACTATTCTATCAAAAAATGCCTTAAGGACAATCGGGCCGATATAGTAAAATTGCGGGATAGCGGGCACCGGGAAAGTGCACAGAAAAGCAGTTTTTACTGCTTTTCTGTGCACTTTCCCGGTGCCCGGAGAAATTAGCGCCTATCTTTGGGTAGGCGCTAATTTCTGAAAGTAAAATGTGCGGCATGGCTGTACATTTTACTTTCTGTATCGCGTGGGAATACCTAATAGGGCCATCAACATGTATTTGCATGTTGCGGGTGCTATTAGATTCGGGGGGGTTGATTGCGCATTTTGGACGTGCTGTTACCCCTTACTGAATAAGGGGTAAAGCTAGCGCGTCCAAAACGCACGTCCAATCGCGGGTTAAGCAAAATTGCTTACCTTGTATTAGGTGTTATCCCAGTACAGCAGGATATAGTCCTCACATGTGGGTGACATCATCAGATGGAGCCCTGGTACAGAAAACGTTTGTCAAAGGTTTCTAGAAACTTGGCTGGCACTCTGAGCCTACTGAGCATGCCCAGCATGCCATGATATTGTCAGCCACAGGGGTCTCCCTTCAGTCTCGTTTGTAGCAGTATGCGTAAGCTAAAAAAATAAAATAATAAAACTCGGACCCAACTCCGTGGGGTGGCGGGTGGGTTCTGAGAGGACTACATCCTGCTGTCCTGGGATAACACCTATTACAAGGTAAGCAATTTTGCTTTATCCCAGGACAAGCAGGATGATAGTCGTCACATATGGATGATTAGCAAGCTACAGGCTGAGTCATTCCTATATTAAGCCAACAGCATACAACTTGTGCAAAGGGCACAACAACTGGTGTACTGCTGGAAAAAATGAGGCAGCCTGAAAATCACAGCAGGATGGATGTAGTAGGTGTTGGTGTTAAACTGGAAATTAGTTCTTTAAGACAGATTGTCCAAAGGCTGAATCTTGTCGTCCTTCTCTGTCCAGACAATAATGAGCTGCAAAGGTGTGAAGGGAACTCCATGTTGCAGCTTTACATATGTCAAGAATGGGCACTGAACGATAGTGTGCTACTGATGTAGACATAGTGTGCTTTTACTCGCCCCGGAGAGGAATATATGCTTTTTCATAACAGAATTCGATACAGTCTGCTAGCCAGTTGGAGAGAGAGTCTGTTTTCCTACCGCAACTCTTGGTTTATTTCTGTCAAAAGAAACAAAGTTTGGTGGATTTCCTATGGACCGCCGTGCTGTTCAGGTAAAAGGCTAGCGCACGTTTACAGTCCAAGGTGTGTAAGACTCTTTTCTCCATGGTGAGAATGAGGTCTTGGAAAGAAAGTAGGCAAGACTATCAACTGATTGATGTGAAAATCCGTTACTACTTTTGGTAGGAATTTGGGGTGAGTGCGAAGGACTACTCTGTCATGCAGGAACCTTGTGTAGGGTGAGTATGTGACGAGAGCTTGCAACTCACTGACCCTCCTAGCCGATGTAATGGCCACTAAGAAAAATACTTTCCATGTAAGAAATTTCTCATCACAGGAGTGCAGAAGCTCAAACGGCGACCGCATGAGTCTTGTCACTACTAAATTTAAGTCCCATTCAGTGGCCGGTGGTCGAATGGGAGGCTTAAGATGAAGTAAGCCTCTCATAAACAGACTTACTAGGGGTTGCGCTGTTATTGGCGCATCCCCTATTCCCTTGTGATATGCCGCTATGGCACTTAGGTGTACCCTTATCGAGGATGTCTGGAGTCCAGAATCCGAAAGGTGGCATAGGTAATCTAACAAAGAAGACGCAGGGCATGAGAAAGGGTCAAAACCTTTTTGTGTGCACCACTTGGTAAATCTAGTCCACTTAAAAGTGCTAAGATTTACGTGTGGAAGGCTTTCATGAAGCTACGAGAACTTTAGAGACTTGTGTTGAAAGATTAAGTGGTTGCAGAATTAAGCTTTCAACATCCAAGCTGTTAGGGCAAGAGTTGTCAGGTTGGGATGCAACTTGCCCTGATTCTGAGTTATGAGAGTGGGTTCTGTACCCAGGCAGATTGGTTGTGAGATCGAGAGGTCGAGAAGTATGGGAAACCATACTTGTCGAGGCCAGTACGGGGCTATGAAGATCATTGTCCCTCTGTCCTGTTATAGCTTCACGAGAGTTTTGGTTATGAGCGGAATTGGAGGATACGCATATAGAAGTCCTGTGTTCCAGGGGAGAGCAAAGGCGTCCCTGGGGAATGTTTGTCGACGTCCGTGGAGGGAGCAGAACCTTTCCACTTTGTGGTTCAGTTTGGATGCAAAGAGGTCTATGGTTGGGCGACCCCAGCGTTGAAAGATTTTGCTCGCTACACTTGGATCCAGCAGCCATTCATGGGGATTGAAATGTCGATTGAGATTGTCTGCTAGGATGTTTTGTATGCCTGTCAGATAAGTTGCTCTGAGATGTATGGAATGCTGTAGAGCCCAAGCCCAAATCTGCACCACTTCCTAGCAGAGCAGATAAGAGCCTGTGCCTCCCTGTTTCTTTATGTACCACATTGCTACTGTGTTGTCTGTTTGTATCAGCACAGTCTTGTTTGAGAGGCAGTCTTTGAAGGCATAAATTTATTTATTTATTTATTTTTAATTTTTATATACCGGAATTCCTGTATACAATACAAATCAGTCCGGTTTACATGGAACGAAAAGATAGCCCTGGTCTGGGAAGTCAGATCAGGGTTTTTTTTACAAAGAACATTGAACAATAACATATAATACATTCATAATACAAAGAACATTGAACAATAACAATAAATCCTTAAATATTTTCGTAATTTAATTAAAATTAGGCCAATGGCATGTTGAACTTAAATTAAATGTAAGGTAAATTGAAATTTAATTTTGCATAAAATTGCATATTATTAACTGTAACACAGAATATTCCCAAGTTCAATCAGGATGCGGCGCTTAGTTACATTCTGGAGATTGGAACGCTTGCCTGAAGAGCCAGGTTTTTAACTTTTTTTTGAACTCTGGTAGACTGGGTTCAAGGCGTAGGTCAGGGGGGAGAGCGTTCCAATGGTGTGGTCCTGCAGTTGAGAGTGCTCTTTTTCTTAGTAATGATGTTGCTGGAGGGGCGAATAATGTGCCTCTGTAAGCGCTTCTGATGGGTCTGGAGGATAGGTGTGGACGAAGTTGAGTTTGGAGTGATATAGGTGCGATGTTGTGTATTGATTTATGAATAATGGTGAGGGTTTTAAAAAGGATTCTCTGTTTGATGGGTAGCCAGTGGAGGTTGCTCAGAATGGGGGAAATATGTTCTCTTTTATTGGTGTTTGTTAGGATTCTGGCAGCGGCGTTTTGTACCATCTGTAGAGGCTTGATACTGTTAGCGGGGAGACCAAGTAGAATTGCGTTACAGTAGTCGAGTTTTGAAAAAATAATGGATTGAAGGACGAGGCGAAAGTCATTGAAGTGAAGGAGTGGTTTTAACTTTTTGAGGACTTGTAGTTTATAGAAACAGTCCTTGGTGGTGGTGTTTATAAAATTTTTTAAGTTAAGTTGATTGTCAAGCCATGCTCCTAGATCCCTGACTTTTGAGGAGAGATAAATGTTTAATGAGGAGGGTTGCGAAAGGCTGGGTGAGTAGATACGTGGGTCTTGTGAGATAAGTATCATCTCTGTTTTGCTGGAGTTTAAAATCAAGTTTAGGTTGGAGAGGAGTTGTTTAATTGGTTGTAAACAATCCTCCCAGAAGGAGAAGGTTTTTTGAATAGATTCTGTGATGGGTATGAGGATCTGGATATCGTCTGCATAGAGGTAGTGCGTAAGCTTGAGATTTGATAGCAAATGGCAGAGGGGGAGGAGGTAAATGTTGAACAGGGTGGGTGAGAGAGATGAACCTTGTGGTACGCCTTGGTCTGATAGGATGGGTTCAGATTCCTTATTGTTTATTCTGACCTTGTAGAACCTGTTTGATAGAAACGATTTAAACCAACTGTGGGCAGTGCCTTTAATTCCTATGTTTGATAGTTGGTCTAAGAGTTGTGAGTGGTTTACCGTGTCGAAAGCTGAGGATAAATCTAGAAGAACCAGTAGGTATGATTGTTTTTTCTCCAGATTCAGAAGTAAGGTATCCGTGAGAGAAAGCAGTAGGGATTCTGTGCTTAATGATTTCCGAAAACCATATTGTGCAGGAGAGAGAATGTTGTGCTCCTCGAGATATTCGGAAAGTTGTTTATTGACTGCTTTTTCCATCAGTTTGGAAATCAATGGTAAGTTCGCAATGGGTCTGAAGTTTGCTGGGTCAGTGGGAGATGCGTTAGGTTTTTTCAGTAGTGGTTTAAGAATTGCTAGTTTTAACTGATTGGGTACCGTACCTTGGGCTAAGGAGGTATTAATGATTTCAGCAATGGGTTTTGCTACGGTGTTTGGGATGGAGGTGAGCATGTTGGTAGGTAGAGGGTCTGAGGGATGTGCAGCTGGTTTGATTTTTTTGAGTATGTTTTCGATCTCCATGGCGGATGTAGGTTCGAATGCCTCTAGACTGGCATTCTGAGAGATTTGGTATGTACTCAGAGGTGTTAGTGGAGCATTGTGGGTTGTAAGAGGTAGAGTTAGATTGGAGATTTTTGTCTTAAAATAGGTGGCCAATTCATTGGCCTTGTTGAGTGCTTGTTGGTCTGGAATGGAAGGGGGGGTTGGTTTGGTAAGAGATGAGACGTAAGAAAATAGAGCTTTTGAGTCGAAGATGAAATTGTGAATTCTTTTTGCGTAGAAGTCCTTCTTTGTTTTGTGTATGGCATTTCTGTAGGTGTTGAGGGTGTTTTTGTTTTTGTATCGCTCGAAGTTCCAAAAAGTTCCAAAAAGTTCCAAAAATGTTTTTGCATCGCTCGAAGTTCCAAAAAGTTTATATGACACTGCTTTTCGAGCGTAGTCCACGTCCCTTATGTTTGAAGGTTGTTGACGTGAGCTCCCCATCCAAGTTTGGAGGCATCTGTGGTCAGGATGACTTGCAGATTTGCCTGTTGAAATGGGAGACCAGCTTTCAATGCTGTTTGATTTGTCCACCAGTGGAGCAACAGGCGTAGCTGGTGGGTAATTGAACTGTGTACGATAGTGGTTGGAAAGCTTGTAACCATTGAGATTTCAAAGTCCATTGAGTCCTTCTCATGGCTAACTTCGCCATAGGAGTGACATGTACTGTCGAGGCCATGTGTCCCAGTAGCACCAGAGGTTGATGGGCAGATGCGAACTGGTGATGAATTATGTTGTTTGCCAAGCATGCTAGATTGTTGGCTCGGTTGCTTGGAAGAGAAGCTTTTGCCACTGTGGTGTCGAGGTCTGCTCCGATAAATGTGAGGAGTTGAGATGGCTCGATGTGGGATTTTGGATAATTGATGAGAAACCCCAGGTAGTGCAATAGCGTTATCGTAGTTTCCAAGGCCAAGAGAACTCCCTGCCTGGATGGACTTCTGATTAGCCAATCGTCTAGGCATGGGAAAACATGAATGCTGCTTTTCCTTAGATGTGCGCAACCACTGCTAGACATTTTGTAAATACTCCAGGAGCGGAGGCCAGTCCGAATGGTAGGACTCTATACTGGTAACGATTTCTTCCCACGACGAATCGTAGATACTTGCGATGTTGTGTGGAAATTGGTATGTGTGCATAAGCATCTTGAAGTTCTAGAGAACAAAGCCTATCTCTCCCCTTTGAAGCAAAGGAAGGATGGTTCCCAGAGATACCACCCGGAATTTTTCTTTCTGCAGAAATTTGTTGAGATTGCGTAGATCTAAGATCGGGCAAAGGCCGCCTGTTTTCTTTGGAATAAGGAAATAGCGGGAAAAGAACCCTTTTCCTTGATGAGACCGGGGCACTGGTTCGATAGCCCTGGCAATCAGCAAAGTAGAGAGTTCCACTTGTAGTTGAGGTGTGAAGACCATACTTGTCCAAAGTGGCATGGGTAGAGAATGCGGGGGGGTATTGTTTTGAATTTTAGGCGATATCCCAGATTTAGTATGGCTAATACCCATTGGTCTTTTGTGATGAGACTCCATTTGTGTGTGAAAAAATGAAGTCGACCTCCTACTGGGAGGGAGGGGATAGGGTTGAGAGAAAGGCTTCTGTTCTCTTGTTTGGTTCAGAAACCCGCCGCTGGTCCAGTTTGTGATGGTGGCTGGGTTTTCTGTTTCAGCTGATGTGGACGTCCTCTTTGTGATGGACGATACAGATGTGCTGAAGAAGCCGGTGGGTAATACCTCCTAGGCCTGTAGAAGGGTCATCTTGTGTTCCTTCGAGATGATTTTCTCAGGAGGATGGCTGGTCTGCTGGTATTTTGGAGAGCTGTCGGAGTGTCCTGTGATGGTCTTTTAACTGAGATACTGTAGCTTAAATCTTTTCCCCGAAAAGATTGTCTCCAACACAAGGGAGATCTG
The DNA here is from genome assembly GCF_901001135.1 of Rhinatrema bivittatum. Classification (NCBI taxonomy): domain Eukaryota; kingdom Metazoa; phylum Chordata; class Amphibia; order Gymnophiona; family Rhinatrematidae; genus Rhinatrema; species Rhinatrema bivittatum. The sequence continues at coordinate 296,191,953 of NC_042617.1, read as the reverse complement.
CCAGCCTTTCCTGGACTTCCTGCCTGAGGTCTGAGGCTTTGAGCCAGGCCCATCTTCTTGCATTTATTGCTGATGCTGATAAACGAGTTGATGTTTCGAACAGGTCATAAGCTGCTCGCACCTCGTGTTTACCAGATCCCAATCCCTTCGCAACTAGTGTACTCAAAGCTAGTTGTTGTCGCTGAGGAAGGTCATCAACAATACCCTGTACTTGTTTCCACAAGCTTCTTTGGTACTATGTCATATAAAGCTGGTATGCCGCATTGCGAGATACCAGCATGGAGCCTTGATAAACTTTCCTTCCTAAGGTATCTAAGAACCGTTGCTCTTTTCCTGGTGGAACAGATGAGTGAGGTTTTTTGTTTTTGGACTTTTTTCTGAGCCGATTCTACAACTACCGAATGATGAGGCAGTTGGGGCTTCTGGTACCCTGGAGCATGTTGCACTAAGTAAGTGGCATCTGTTCTGCGATTCACTGCTTGTACTGAGCAGGGATGTTCCCACATTCATTGTTGTAGTTCCAAAAGGACTTCATGGATTGGGATTGCCATTATTTCCTTTGGTGCGTCCACGAATTGAATTCAAAGTGAATTGTGTCCACCATGTCTTTAATGAAATTTGTAAAAGACAAATCCTCAGGAGGGGATTTTTTTCTTTCCTCTGGTGGAGAGGGCTCAGATTGCAATTCCTCTGACTCCGTAGCAGTATCGACATCCTTCCAGGGAGTATTCTGAGGATGATAAGGCCAGTCGGGGTCCTCTTGCTGTATATGATGCTTTGATTTAAAAGCAGATTTTGATGGAATCTGTTTTGGCATCATTGGTAATGAGGGCATTGATGGGAATCGATTCCGGGTGCCACCCAATGGCCCTGGATGCATTGGCATTGAGGGATCTTTGAGTGGCATTGAGGGTGTCTTCGGCACTCGATGTCGGTGAAGGCCGGATGGCCCTGGGACGGAATCCGAATCCCTATCGTCTCCATCCAATGACCCGGTAATCGGGATTTATTTATTTATTTATTTATTTATAACTTTTCTATACCGAAGTTCAAATAACAGAGTTAATTATCACTCCGGTTTACATTGCAACCATAAAAAACAGTGACAAAGTTGTCTTACATAGAACAGGGGGAGAGAAAAACTTGGATACAGCTTAAGCATGGGGAGTAATGTGTCAAAACTGGTAAGAACTGATGAGTTGGCTTTTTGGGGTAACAAGGTATTCCGAGGGAGGGGGTAGGAATGAGGGGTTGGAAGGGGGGTTGGAAGGTGGGGGGGAGGGTAGCAGAGGGTTACCATAGATTTAATGAAACTAATATACATATATTAAATAGCTTAGGCAGCGGAAGAAAAAGTGCTTAGGCATCTGAGCTTAGGAAGAGAAGGTCCGTGGAGGATGAGGCAAGGACGAGTGTTATGGGAAGGCTTGTCTGAATAGTAGCGTCTTAAGTCTCTTCTTGAATGTAATTGGGCATTGTTCCAGCCTAAGGTCTGGTGGGAGCAGGTTCCACTGTTTGAGGCCTGCAGTGGAAAAGGCTCTTTAACTAAAGGAGGTTTTTAATGTAGGTGTTCTAAGAGTCCCTCTTTGCGCTAATCTCAGAGGACGGGTTGAAGTATGAAGTTGCAGGGGGGTCGATAGGTCCAGCAGAGAGATGTTAAGAATGGCTTTGTGGGTGATTACTAAAAGCTTGTAGAGGATTCTGAATTTGACTGGGAGCCAATGGAGCTTCTTAAGGATCGGTGTTATGTGGTCCCTTTTGTTAGACTTTGTGAGTATCCTTGCAGTTGCATTCTGAAGCAACTGGAGAGGTTTAATGGAGTTGTCTGGAAGGCCTTGAAGAAGAGCATTGCAGTAATCGATTTTTTAAAAAATGATCGCTTGTAAGACAGACCTGAAATCTTGAAAATGAAGGAGGGGTCTTAGTCTTTTTAATACTTGAAGTTTGAAGTAGCACTCCTTTATTGTGTTGTTAATGAAGCCTGTGAAGCTCAATTGAGTGTCCATGACTACCCCTAGGTTTCTGACTTTGGGAGAGATGGTTGGGAGCGTTGTAGGGGGTAGGTTGTTTAGAGAAAAGTTACCATCCTGTGTGATTAAGAGGAATTCGGTCTTGTTTGTGTTGAGAATCAGGTTAAGATTTGAAAGGAGGTTATTAATGGAGCATAGATAGGTGTTCCAACGACGTAAAGTACTGTCCAGAGAATCTATTATAGGTAGGAGGATTTGGACGTCTTCTGCATACACGTAATGTGTTAATTTGAGCTCGGAGAGGAGTTTACAAAGCGGGAGTAGATAGATGTTAAATAATGTTGGTGATAACGACGAGCCTTGAGGGACTCCGAGGGTGGAACTGAATGGAAAAGATTCTTTGCTGTTGATCTTGACTCTGTAATATCTGTTCTGGAGGAAGGATTTAAACCAGTTTAAGGCTGTGTTTTTGAATGACAGGAGTCACCGGTGGATGCATCAGCATCGATGGAGCCGATGGTTGCATCGGTGGAATCGGTGCCGGAGGAAAGGTTCCTATCAAGGCGTCGAGTCTGTTCAGCAAAGGCTGAAATATCGACTGGTCCAATGTCGATGCCGGAGTCGGTACCGGTACTGATGGTACTGTCGGAGGCTGGAATTTTCATAAAGCCTCGACGACGGCTTGTTGGACTATACTAGTCACCTCTTCCATGGAAACTGGGACTGTGTCCACTGTTACTGGGGAAGGTACGGCTGGTGCTATTGACACTTCCACGATTACTCGTGGTGGCACATCCTCTGACACCGAGCCCGGTGGAGAGTGCCGCGGTTCCTCATGTACATCCGGTGGAGTTGGCTCCAGTACACAGACTTTGTTTGGCATCGGTTCGATGTCGATGCCTTACCATCCCGATAGATCAATGGCAATGTCGTTTTTTTCTCCTGATGATCCTTCGATGCCGAAGAAGACGCTATTGAGGATATCGATGGTGACAGTGACGGACGGTCAGCGGTCCTTTTTTCGCCTTGATGTTTAGATACCGATGGAGGTGTTATTCTTGGGGACGATGTCGATGATGATGATGGGATTTTTTTTAAAACAATTCTTCCATCTTGTCCAAACGGGCAAGCCTGCCCTTCGGTGTCATCTGGGCACAGGTTGAACAAGCCCGGACATCGTGGCCTGATCCCAGGCACAGAACGCAGACATAATGTGGGTCGGTAATCGACATGGTCCGGTTACAATCCGGACATTTTTTGAAGCCGGAGGCCATGATAAAAAATTAGGCCTAATAACAGTCGATAACCAGTGGGAACAGTTAGTGAGGTGACCGAAATCGACCAAAAACTAATAAAAAAATGTACTCACCAAGACTATGTCGAAGGGAGACTCGATTATAATGAAAATGTGACTGAAAGCAAAATTGCTTACCTTGTAATAGGTGTTATCCCAGGACAGCAGGATGTAGTCTTCACATGTGGGTGACATCATTGATGGAGCCCTGGTACGGAAAATTTTCTGTCAAAGTTTCTAGAAACTTTTGACTGGCCCTGTGAGGCCACTGAGCATGCCCAGCATGCCATGATATTCTCTGCCACAGGGGTCTCTCTTCAGTCTCATATGTAGCAATAAGCTTCAGCAAAAATAAAATAATAAAACGTATTGGACCCAACTCCGCGGGGTGGCGGGTGGGTTTCGTGAGGACTACATCCTGTGTCCTGGGATAACACCTATTACAAGGTAAGCAATTTTGCTTTATCCCAGGACAAGCAGGATGCTAGTCCTCACATGTGAGTGATTAGCAAGCTAGAGGCTGAGTCATTTGGTAGTGAACCAACAGTGAAGTATTGTTTTGAAAATGAGGCAGCCGAAGATCATAGCAGACTGGATGTAGAAGGAGTTGGGATTAAACTGGAAACAAGTTCTTTAAGACAGATTGTCCATATGCTGAATCTTGTCGTCCTTGTTTGTCCAAACAGTAATGAGCTGTAAAGGTGTGAAGAGAACTCCATGATGCTGCTTTACATATGCCAAGAATTGGCACTGAATGATATGCTACTGAGGTTGACATTGCTCTTACTGATTGTGCCTTTACTCGTCCTTGGAGAGGAAGGCCTGCTTTTTCATAGCAAAACTGTATGCAATCTGCTAGCCAATTGGATAGAGTATGTTTACACCCACTGCTTTACCCGGTTTGTTTGGATCATAAGATACAAAGAGTTGAGTGGATTTCCTGTGGACTGCAGTGCGGTCTAAGTAAAATGCTAGTGTACGCTTACAGTCCAAAATATGTAAGGCTCGTTCTCCTTGTTGTGAATGAGGCCTTGAAAAGAATGTGGGTAAAACTATGGATTGGTTCAAGTGGAATTCCGTAACTACCTTAGGAAGGAATTTTGGATGTGTTCGGAGAACCACTCTGTCATGTAAGAATTTTGTATAGGGTGAGTACGTGACAAGTGATTGTAACTCACTAACCCGTCTAGCCGATGTAATGGCTATGAGGAAGATAGTCTTCCATGTGAGAAATTTAAGATCACAGGAATCTATGGGTTCAAAAGGGGAAGGCATGAGTCTTGTTAAAACCAGATTCAGGTCCCATTCTGTGACTGGCGGCCGAATTGGTGGTTTAAGTTGATTTAAACCTCTTATAAACCTGCTGACAAGAGGTTGTGTGGAGACTGGTGCATCCCCCATCTTGTTATGGTAAGCTGAGATTGCACTTAAATGTACCCTTACAGATGAAGTCTGTAGGTCAGATTCTGAAAGATGGTATAAGTAGCCTAGTAGAGAAGTAGTGGGGCAAGTGAAAGGATCAATAGTCTTTTGCCTGCACCACAAAGTAAATCTCTTCCATTTGGAAGAATAATTCTTTCGTGTGGAAGGTTTACGTGAAGCTATAAGCACTTGTGATACATTAGTGGAAAGATTGAGTGGCTGTAAAATCAAGCTTTCAACATCCATGCTGTCAGGAATAGGGATTGAAGGTTGGGATGGCACAACCGACCCTGATCCTGAGTTATGAGAGTGGGAGCTATACCCAGGCGAATTGGATCTCTGATCGAGAGGTCTAGAAGTGTGGGAAACCATACTTGTCGAGGCCAATACGGGGCTATGAGTATCATGGACCCCTTGTCCTGTTGTAACTTCACTAGAGTTTTGGTTATGAGCGGTATCGGAGGATACGCGTATAGAAGGCCTGAGTTCCAAGGGCGAGCAAAGGCGTCCTTGGCTGGCTGGTTTTTCTGTTTACATAGAGAACAGAATCTGTCCACTTTGTGATTCAGGTGTGACGCAAAGAGGTCTACTGTTGGTTGTCCCCAAGTTTGAAATATCCTGGTCGCTATTGAGGGATCCAGGGACCACTCGTGTGGTTGGAACTGACGACCGAGTCAATCCGCCACTACATTGTCAATGCCTGCCAGATAAGTGGCCCGGAGAAACATTGAGTGTGTTAGGGCCCAGTCCCAAATCTGTGCAGCTTCTTGACAAAGGATGTACGAGTCCGTTCCTCCCTGTTTGTTGATGTACCACATGGCTACTGTGTTGTCCGTTTGGATCAGAACAGTCTTGTGTGAAAGGCAGTCCTTGAACGCATGAAGCGCATAACGTATAGCTCGAAGTTCCAGGAAATTGATTTGAAATATTGCTTCGAGTTTTGTCCAAGTACCCTGGGTTTGGAGATTGTTTATGTGAGCTCCCCAACCCAAAGTGGATGCATCTGTTAACGTTATTTGTGGGACAGGTTGTTTGAAGGGTAGGCCCTTGCACAAATTGGCCATGTTCGTCCACCAAAGTAGAGAGGAACGTAGCTGGTGGGTTACTTGAATTGGAGAATACAGTGGTTGAATGGCCTGGATCCATTGTGATCTTAACGTCCATTGAGTTACCCTCATGGCTAACTGTGCCATAGGAGTAACATGCACCGTGGAGGCCATGTGGCCTAGCAAGGTTAGAAACTGATGAGCTGTTGCTTGTTTCTTTGAATGTAGCAAGTTTGCCAATAGGGAAAGTGTCTCTTCCCAATCCTTGGGTAGAAAGCCCTTTGAGAGGATGGTGTTCAATTCTGCTCCGATGAATTGAAGCAGGTGAGATGGAATGAGATGGGACTTTTGATAATTGATGAGAAAACCCATGGAGTGAAGTAGAGTAATTGTTTGACTGAGAGAAGCCAGAGCTCCTTGTGGAGATTGACTTCTGATGAGCCAGTCGTCTAGACATGGGAAGACATGGACACTTTCCTTATGCAAGTGTGCTGCTATTACTGCTAGACATTTGGTGAATACTCTGGGAGCAGAGGCAAGACCGAATGGTAGTACTCTGTACTGGAAATGTTGGTGTCCCACCATGAAGCGCAGATACTTGCGATGAGGAGGGAATATTGGAATGTGAGTGTAAGCGTTTTGAAGATCCAGAGAACAAAGCAAATCTCCTGTTTGAAGAAGTGGAAGCATGGTGCCTGGAGAAACCATCCTGAACTTTTCTTTCTTCAGAAATTTGTTGAGATTTCTGAGGGCTAGGATGGGAAGTAGGCCTCCGGTTTTCTTTGGAATGAGGAAATAATGGGAATAGAATCCTCTGCCCTGCTGAGTCCGGGGCACCCACTCTGCTGCTCTGGCTCTCAGAAGGGTGGATAATTCTACTTGTAATTGGGTTTTGTGATTTTCGGTTAGAGATATAGGTCTCAGAGGAGAATCTGTTGGAATTGAGAGGAAATTGAGTTGGTAAGCTCGAGATATTATTGCAAGTACCCATTGGTTTGTTGTTATTTGAATCCAATGGTTGTAAAAGGAGGATACTCGACCTCCTACCGGAAGCTCTGGATGAGGATTGGAGAGATGGCTTCGGTCTCTGGGGAAGGCCTCAAAAGCCTGCTGCTGGTCCTGTCTTTGGTGGAGGTTGAGGCCTAGTTGCCCTAGGTTATCTAGGTTGAGTTCTCTGTTGTGGCCTAGACGATCTGCTCCTAGCTGTTGGAGGGTAATACTGCCTCTGCCGGTAGAAGGGTCTTCTAGGGTCTTTCCTTTGAGGCCTTCGAGATGGTTGTGAAGGTGGATCCTGCGGAATTGATGAAAGCTGTCGCAGGGTCTCCGTGTGCTCCTTTAATAGAGCAACTGCATCCTGTACTTTGGATCCGAAAAGGTTATCTCCAAGACATGGGAGGTCGACTAATTTGTCCTGGACTTCAGGCCTGAGGTCCGAGGCTTTAAGCCAAGCCCAATGTCTTGCACTTATACCTGATGCAGCCACCCTAGATGCTGTCTCGAAGCAGTCATAGGCAGCACGGACCTCATGCTTGCCAGCCTCCAGCCCTTTGTGAATAATTGCCTGGGTTTCCTGATGTTGTGATGGAAGTGATGGTATAAAGTCCTGCATCTGCTTCCACAGATTTCTTTGGTACTGAGTCATGTATAATTGATACAAAGATAACCTAGAATTTAACATGGCTCCTTGATAGACCTTTTGCCCCAGGGAATCCAAGAACCTGTGATCTTTACCTGGGGGATTTGAGGAATGTGGCCTTATCCTCTTGGATTTCTTTTGCGCAGACTCTACCACTACTGACTGGTGGGGAAGCTGTGATTTTTGGTAGCCAGGAATAGACTGCACCAAATATGTAGTGTCCATTCTTTTGTTAACAGCAGGCACTGAGCATGGATGTTCCCAAATCCGATGTTGTAAGTCCAGAAGGACATCATGGACAGGTATGGCTACCACTTGCTTTGGAGGGTCTACAAATTGGCGAACCTCCAATGTTTGTTGCCTTACGTCCTGCTCTGTGACCAAAGTGAAAGGTATGGTGTCAGCCATTTCCTGGATAAAAGTTGTGAATGATAAATCTTCTGGTGGAGATTTTTTCCTTGGATCCGATGGTGAAGGATCCGACATGAAAGCTTCAGATGAGGTATCTGAGTGTGTATCACTCCAAGTATCATATGGATCTTGTCTAGGTGGAGAAATTGGAGAGGTTCTAGGTGGCCGAGAAAGCCCTGAAGGACCTGGTTGTGGGTCATCAAAGGGTGACTGCTCAGAGTGTTCTTTCCCAGGTTTGGAAGGAAGAGCACCAACCACCTCATCGAATCTCTTCATTATTAGTTGATAAGAGTGCCAGTTCTGGATGTCCCGGGTCCCCCGGTGAGATTGGTATCTATGGTGTCAGCGCCGGAATTGACGATGGCGTCTGTATCTTCGGTGGTCGTGCCGGCGTCACCTTAACTGGAATCGGTGGAGTTAACAGCATCGATGGAATCGTCAGCATCGGTACCGGCATTGACGGGGTCATCGGCATCGGTGTAGTCACTGGCTTCGGTGCAATCACCGGCATCGGTAAGGGTACCAGCATCGGTTCAAGAACCGGCATAGGTGACGGCACTGGCATCGGCGAAGTCGCCAGAATAGGCATCTGTTCTTTAAGGGCCTGGAGTACCGCTTGTCTGATAAAGTCTGACAATTCCTGCGAAACAGCTGGTGTAGGCAAAGCAGCTGAACGCGGTGGCGGTGTAGGCGTCGATACTTTCTCCACAGTGCCCTGTGGAGATTCGACCAAAGGAGGTATAAGGCCCCGGCGCAGAGGGTAGTGGAGTTTCCTGAGGTTTAAGCAGTATAGCGGTCAGTTCCTCCGGTGAGAGAGGTGTCGCTGGAGTCGGTGTGTGCCGATGTCGGTGCTGATGTTTTGGTCGATGTGCGATCACTGACCTGGACGATGCCGATGGATGATCTCCGGACCCCTCCAGACGACGTTTTTTCAACAAAATTCGCTTTGAAACCCCCACCAGGGATGATTTTGTTGATGTTGAAGGAGAAGGAAGAAGCTGAAGGTGAAAAAGATGTTCCATCTTCTCTTGTCGAAGTTTTCTTCCTTTGGGAGTCATCTCTGCACATTGAGGGCAGTTTGAGACATCGTGTTTATCTCCTAAACAGAGAACACACTCGAGGTGTGGATCTGTTATGGACATTGTCCGATTACAAACCAGATATTTTTTAAATCCGGAAGTCATTTTCTGTCGACAGCCGTTGATGAAAAGAGGGAAGAAAATGTCAGATAAAGTTTTTACTGAAAAGTAAAAATGAGACTAAGATTTCTCACCAGCCGGTGGAAATCCGAGAGAGATCCCTCATGGGAGAGAAAAAAATGAGAAATATATGACTTTTTTAGTCAGTAACACTGTGAAATTAACTCACAAGGCTCCTTGTGAAGACTGAAGAGAGACCCCTGTGGCAGAGAATATCATGGCATGCTGGGCATGCTCAGTGGTCTCACAGGGCCAGTCAAAGGTTTCTAGAAACTTTGACAGAAAGTTTTCGGAACCAGGGCTCTATCAATGATGTCACCCACATGTGAGGACTAGCATCCTGCTTGTCCTGGGATAAAAAAGTTTTCTTCCCTTAAGGAAAAAGTGAGGGAAATTTTTCCAGAGCTCCTGATCTGCTTTACTTACAGTAAGGCGGAAAAAAGAGACTGAAGGGAGACCCCTGTGGCTGACAATATCATGGCATGCTGGGCATGCTCAGTAGGCTCAGAGTGCCAGCCAAAAGTTTCTAGAAACTTTTGACAGAAGTTTTCCGTACCAGGGCTCCATCTGATGATGTCACCCATATGTGAGGAATATCATCCTTCTTGTCCTGGGATAAACAGTGCGCTCCGCCAGAGCGCACTGTACTGTATCGGCCTGAATGTGAGCAATTTGTCCCCAAGATTTACTCTCAGAAATTAATGCACTAACAGGCCGATACAGTAAAATCGCGGGAGAGTGGGCGAGTGCCCACTCTCCTGTGCGTGCGATACAGTATTTTAATTTATTAAAATTAGGGCCGGCGGTAAAAAGAGGCACTAGGGACACTAGCTCATCCCTAGTGCCTCTTTTTTGACAGGAGTGGTGGCTGTCAGTGGGTTTGACAGCCGACGCTCAATTTTGCTGGCATCAGTTCTCGAGCCCGCTGACAGCCACGGATTCGGAAACCGGACGCCGGCAAAATTGAGCGTCCGGTTTTCGACCTGCGGGCCTATTTCAATTTTTTTTTTCTTTTTAACTTTCAGGACCTCCGACTTAATATCGCCATGATATTAAGTCGGAGGGTGCACAGAAAAGCAGTTTTTACTGCTTTTCTGTGCACGTTCCAGTGCCCGGAGAAATTAGCACCTACCTTTGGGTAGGCGCTAATTTCTGAAAGTAAAATGTGCGACTTGGCAGCACATTTTACTTTCTGTATCGCGCGGGAATACCTAATAGGGCCATCAACATGCATTTGCATGTTGCGGGCGCTATTAGGTTCGGGGGGGTTGGACGCACGTTTTGGACGTGCTATTACCCCTTACTGAATAAGGGGTAAAGCTAGCGTGTCCAAAACGCGCGCCCAATTGCGGGTTAACAGTGCGCTCTGCCGGAGCACACTGTACTGTATCGGCCTGTAAGTTGGAAGCGACCCTGAAAAGTGTACAGCGATATTAAGTCAGAGGACCCAAAAATTAAAATAAATAAATAAAAATAAAAAATCTGCCTGCCAGTCGGCAAGTTCGAAAACGGATGCTCAATTTTGCTGGCGGCTATTTTCCCAAACTAGTGGCTGTCAGCGGGTTTGACAACAGACGCCAATAAAATTAAGTGTCTGTTGTCGGACCCGCTGATAGCCGCCGCTTCCGCTAATAAGGAGGCGCTAGGGACGCGCTATTGTCCCTAGCACTTCCTTATTAGCACCGGGCCTCATTTAAATACAGAATCGCGTGCCCAGGAGAGGTGCCTGGGCGCGCGTCAGGAGAGAGGGCGCTCAACTCGCAGCACCGGCTCTCCCGGACCTTTTACTTAATTGGCCTGTTGGCCACAGCATTTTTCACCTGCTCCATTGGGTTTCCAGCTTAATTGGACAGGACCTCTCTACTGGGATACAGTGTCATGAGTCTTCGTTCATAACTACCTGAGAAATTTTCCACTATTTTATAATCCCATGCCTAGCCAAGTGATTGCAGTGACAAACCCTTGGCTCCCTCCAGAACCCAGCCAATGTGGACCACAAGTCTGGTCACTAGATGTCACCCTAAGTGACAAAAGGCTCCTTCCCCCAAGGGGCTGCGAATGTCTCTTCTACATTTCCTGCCCCATCTGACCCAGACTGAAAATGATGGGGGACTCAAACCCAGGCCCTTCTGCATGGCAGCACACTGTACTTATCACTGGGCCACCAGGATAGCTTCACTCTGAAATATTTTAGATATTAATTATTCTGAGTAGAATTTTCAGAGGGCTCTTATCAGGGGGTTTCACTGTGCTGTGTAATATTTCTGAAGGAGTTTACTTATATTAGGGCAAAAATACAATTTATCACATGAGCTATATTGCTCTCCCTCTTCAGTACCTGTATCAGCCACAGTCTTCATTATAAAAACCCCATTTTCAAAAGTATTTGTATGTTTACCTAGATGGAAATAGCAAATTAGATTTCATACATTCTATCAATCTTATTTTCCCTTTTACAAAAAAGATGTAATTAAACAAATTGTGACATCAACCTCATCATTAAGCCAGTTCAGGTTGTTGAGAGTCTGAATGTCTTTGCGAGTAATCGTTAACCGAAAACCTTCACTAAGAACTTCATCTTGGTTCCCACTGCAGAAAGCTCTTCTTATTTCTTTCTCCATTTCCTAAAGAAATAAAGAAAAAAAAAATCACTGCTGCTATAAAAATCATTTGGATTACAACACAATTCTGTTACCCTCAACACTTAGGTACAAAATTTGTCCCAAGTTAATGTTTCCCTAAAAGACAAAGAACAGCAAGTACCATAAATATATATATATATATATATATATATATATATATATATATATATAGAGAGAGAGAGAGAGAGAGAGAGAGAGAGAGAGAGAGAGATAAAAAAAGAATTGGCAGTTCTCAGGTACCTTTCCATATTTGACAACTGCTTAGTCCTAGAACACTCCCAGATTTAGAAATTGCAAAAAAATTTTTTGGGGGGGCCCACTACTTTATAGCCCATCATCTTTGATCTCCCTTTCTTCGGAAGACATGCTGGCTCAAGGGTTGGAGGAATGTCTCAGAAGAGGCACACACACAGCACTGCTTATTGATTGGCATGGGCTACCATTGTAGCAATAGCTATTTAATAAGAATGATTTGACCGCCAGAGTGCTATTTTAGCAATAAAAAAAACTCCAAAAAACCACCTTACCTCAGACAGTTCCGGAAATTCTTTTCCTTCCTCAGCTAGTTTTTCATTGTCTTTCTGTTCCTGGGTTATTGTAACAGGAATCTCTTTCTCAAGTGGCACACGGAGCCGTAGATCTATAGAGTCTGGTAATGAATGTTCTTGCAACCTCTGAAATATAAATTTTATTTTTTAATGACTATGATGTGGAAAAATATTTATTACAGTATTAAGAAATCTGGGTTGCAGCCAAACTATGCAAAAACTTAATTTAGGATGAACCTAATTTCCAAATAGGTTCATCCTAACCACAAAACTTACTCTACAAATTACTATCAGGCTGATTCAGTAAAAGTCAAGGGAGAGCGCCCGCTCTCCCGGCACGCGCACAGGCCACTCTCCTGTGCACGTGATTCAGGAGGGTGGCCTATGCTAATGAGGGCCCGTGGTAAAAAGAGACGCTAGGGACACTAGCGCGTCTCTAGTGCCTCCTTTTTGACAGTAGCGGCGGCTGTCAGCGGGTTTGACAGCCGACACTCAATTTTGACGGCATCGGTTCTCGGACCCGCTGACAGCTACGGGTTCGGAAAACGGACACCGGCATAATCGAACGTCCGTCTTCCAACCCACCGGCCGATTTACTTTTTTTTTTTTTTTTACTTTTTGATTTTTTTAAAATTTTGGGGCCTCCGACTTAATATCGCTATGAAATTAAGTCGGAGGGAGTACAGAAAAGCAGTTTTTTCTGCTTTTCTGACACTTTCTCGGTGCCGGCCTTTGGGAAGGCGTTAATTTCGGAAAAAAAATGTGCGGCTTGGCTGCACATTTTACTTTCTGTATCGCGCGGGAATAACTAATAGGGCCATCAACGTGCATTTGCATGTTGTGGGTGCTATTACTTTCGGGGGGGGGGGGGGGGGGGGGGGGGGGGTGTTAGACGCGCGTTTTCGACGCGCTATTACCCCTTACTGTATAAGGGGTAAAGCTAGCACATCGAAAACACGCGTCCAAATGTGGGCTAACAGTGCGCTCCACCGGCCCATATGTTAGGCACTACAAATGACTTTTTATGGTACAAGTTACCTCACATTGGTAGATTAAGAGGATAAAAGAAAGCTAAAAATCCCTAAGTATCTCCAAAACCTTTTGCTCCAAAGGAGAGTTAAGAGCTGAGCATGGAGTATATGCTTCCCAAACAAAATACAGATTGTTGCATATTCATGTCTCAGAATTCAGATTTGTGCTAAGAGTGTGGGCAAAATGAGTAAAACACTCAGGAACTTAGCTGATGCAGAAATGAACTGGATTTTAGAATGTTTTTCCATTCATAACAGTTCTCATACGAAACCTTCTGGTATGTCCTCCTACTAATAAATATTCAATATATTGTACAAATATGAGATTAAGAATCCTCATATACAGACCTGGAGGAAAAGCTCTTGAATCAATCAAGTCCAGACATGATAGACTGCACAGTTAATTTCTGATTGCACCAACTGCTCAGTCTTTCATACAAGATGTATCACATTTTCCACAAATACCCTCTGTCTATGAAATGCTCTGTGTTTTCTTAAAATAACCCTGGGTGGTTACAAGCTCCAAAAAGGACAAATTCTATAACTTGGTCACTAACAGTACAGCAGTTACTGCTAAACATTTAATTACAAATTTTACCTTTTTATAGCTAGCTAAATTGATATCCTCAGGTCTTTCACATGTCAAGGAAAACCTGACCTACAAAGAGACCTTTACAAATTTATAAATGATAATCAGGGTGAAGCACTCTGCCTACACAGAATGTACCTCCCTCCTCCTACCATGTAAAATAAGATGTGGTCAAAATATACAGTCTGAATGCTAAAATATCACCTGGTTTTGGAGCTGTAATGCCAGTGCTTTCTGCTCCTCAATTTGTCGCCGCCTCTCTCGAGCTCTTGAATCATATAAACTAGTTCTGAAAAATAAGTATTTTTATAAAATTCAGAATAAATTACGGTTACAGCAATTTCCATACATTTTCTTTGCATTGTGACCCTCCATTATCTGTCTTTGGCCCCTCAATGGTCATTTCATGACATAGTTAAGGAAAGCAAAGTTGTTTATCTGTACTAAGAACAGGATATCTACTCCTTATATCCGGGCAATGTTATTGATGTAGTTAGGTATTGCAGCTGTAAAAGTTCTTCAAAAGTTCTATGAAAGTTCTATTGAGCATGCACGAGAGTTCCCACACAGCAACAAGGGGGCCCATCCCAGTTCAGTATTCAGATTAAAACTGTAGAAGTCAACTCCACAGGACGACGAGTAGGTTTTGCGAAGGTTGTTTCCTGCTGTCCTCAGAGAGTACATGTTATAGGTAAACAACTCTGCTCCCTCTTCCCGCCATCCTGCCCCTGAGAATGATTAGGATACTACATCTTTACATCTGGGAATCCCTAGCTACAGGCTACCTTCAAAATAAAAAAAAGAGAGGAAAATATGCGAATGGGAAACACATTTTTGCTGGCAAAGGAAAAATTGATTCTTTTTTTTTTTATACCTTAATCTTAGTGCAGTATAGTGAACAAAAACAAATGCACAGTTATTGAATATTGGCATCAAGTACTGTATCTCAATGCAAAGCACCATTTTACTCTATACACACAAAGTAGCTGCAAATCAGCTAACAAAACAAATTCAAATCTCTCATACAATCCTATGAAGTAATTTAAATCATAGTTCCTGATATTTCACAGCAATGGGTATAGCCATAACTTCTTTGGGGGCATCGACAAATTGGAGGACTTCCAGTGTTTTGTGTCTGGTGTACTCTTCTGTGACCAGGTCAAATGAAAATATGCCAATGGGAAACACATTTTTGCTGGCAAAGGAAAAATTGATTCTTTTTTTTTTTTTATACCTTAATCTTAGTGCAGTATAGTGAACAAAAACAAATGCACAGTTATTGAATATTGGCATCAAGTACTGTATCTCAATGCAAAGCACCATTTTACTCTATACACACAAAGTAGCTGCAAATCAGCTAACAAAACAAATTCAAATCTCTCATACAATCAATCATACCCAGAACATTCATTCCTATGCCGAAAGAACCCAAGTGCCCAACTATAATGCTAAATTTGCAAAACCAGTTTATTTATTTAGGAATTTTATATACCGTTAGGCAAATAGCCTACAATGTTAATTTTGTCCCCCATAGATTGTGGTAATAAATTATATACATATTCCAATGCTTTAAGATAATCATTTGATACCAGTCTTCTCATTCATCGTACATCTAATCTATCATTTGTTGATACCAAAATATTACTGAAGGAGAAGTGGACTGAATCCATTGCTTTAAAATACAAAATTTTGCCAATACAATAGCTATAGAAACAAATGTTATGTACCCTAAAGATAAAGCAGAAACCTAACTCATAGACACTAAGAGGTAGATTTTCAAAGGGTTACGCGTGTAACCCCCAAAAACCTGCCCCTGCCTGCGCCGAGCCTATCTTGCATAGGCTCAGTGGCAAGCGCAAGTCCCGAGATGCGTGTATGTCCCAGGGCTTCGAAAAAGGGGCGTTCCGGGGGCGGGGCCGAGGCCTCCTCCTTTGCGGCCCTGCCAAGGGATGGCGCGCCAGCAGCCAGCCAGCACAAGTTATGCCTGCCCAGAGGCAGGCGTAACTTCGACGATAAAGGTCGGGGGGTGGGGGGGGGGTGGGTGGGATTTAGATAGGGCTGGGGGGCGGGATAGGTAGGGGAAGATGGAGGGAACGGAGGAAGGCTACGCGGCTCAGCGCGCACAAGTTGCACAATTGCGCACCCCCTTGCGCGCGCCAACCCTGGATTGGCGGACTTCCAGTGTTCTGTGTCTGGTGTACTCTTCTGTGACCAGGTCAAATGGTATTGTCTCAGACATTTCTTTTATAAAATTTGCGAAAGATAGGTCTTCTGGGGGAGACTTCCTTCTTTCCTTCTGTGGAGAAGGCTCGGAAATGAGATCATCTGTATCCGTATCCACTTCTTCCCATGGATTGTACTGGGATTCTAAATGAGACCCAGGTGGAGGTGTATACTAGGACGTTTTGGCATTGATGGAATTTTCAATGTCTTTAAAGGAGGATACTTTGGCATCGATGGAGGTAAGTCGGGCATCGATGGTGATATCGACAGGAATCGATGTCCGGTGTCCCCTGATGGACCGGGAAGAGGCATCGATGGAAGTCTCGGCTGGTGGGGTTTTTGAAGTCCCGATGGACCAGGTAAAGGGTCCTAGTCTTCCGATGAACCCGGAATGGGTATTGTCGGTGAAGTCATCGGAGGTTTCATCAGTGTCACTGGCATAGGCATCGAGCCTGTTTAACAGTGGCGTAAACACTGATGGCTCCGGTGTCGTATGAGGACTGGCATCTGTGGTGATTGTAGATTCCGGACTGCCTCGCTGACTGCCTGTCTGATGAGGACATTCAGCTCTTCCCTGGAGACTGGGATGGGATCCACTGTCACAGGAGAAGGCACGATGGGCTCTGCTGGCTTATCCACATGAATATGTGGTGGCTCAGTCTCCCAACACTGATCGAGGAGGGGAGCGCCTCGGTGCCTCGGGTACAGAGGGGCATGGAGACTCGTGTACCAGGGCCCGCTTCGCTATCGGATCGATGGCCATTGATGCCGATGCGGTATTGGTTCCTTCACTTGGCATAGGGTCGGTCCGAAGACGATGACATCTTTTCTCCCGATGCTCGGTTCGATCTTTACCTGGGACTGGGGAAGAAGTCACTGATGTCCCAGATGGAGTTGGTGATGGACGGTCACCGGTTTTCTTCTTTCCCCAGTGACTTTTCTCGATAGAAGAGGGTATTATCATTGGTGATGACTGTATAGATGTCGGAGTAACGTTTATGAACAGATCCTCCATCTTATCAAGTTGGGCACGCCTGCCCTTCAGAGTCATCTGTGCGCAGGTGGAACATGCATGGACATCGTGACTGGGACTGAGGCAAAGTATGCATATTTCATGCATGTCAGTGATAGACATTGTTCAGGGGCAGTTTGGTCACTTTTTAAACCCCGTGGCCATGATTAAAAATAAGGCCGGGAACGGTCGGTGGCCTGTGGGTACTGATGAGAGGTAGCAGGAACCGGCTGAAAAAAAACCCGGAACGGTACTAACCGAACATCGATCGAAGGGAGACCCTTGTAGGGAACTTTTTATGAGGAAAAACTTTGAATTTCCGTGAAGAAATATTTGTGAGAAAACTCACAGAGCTCCTTAAATGCGAGGCTAACAGCAACGCGGAAAAAAAGAGACTGAAGGGAGACCCCTGTGGCTGCAGGGATCATGGCATGCTGGGCATGCTCAGTGGCTCAGTGTGCCAGTCAAAAGTTTCTAGAAACTTTAACAGAAGGTTTTCCATGGTAGGGCTCAATCCAGTGACGTCACCCATATATGAGGACTACCTTCCTGCTTGTCCTGGGATAAATAAGATGTCATATCTGCTGAAGTCACCTGTGTTCCAATGCTTTTTTGTCCAGGACTCAGTCAGTGTAGTACACAAATCTGAAGTACAATTCAAATGTCGAAGTTTGTATCAAGACAAAGAATTTTGTTTTTGAGTCATGAAGCAGGGAGAAGTAATTGCTTTGAGACTGAACAGACCATAGCATCCACTTTAGGGAAACGCAGGCGTTCTTTTGCCGTAGGTTCCAGAGGGTATAGGGCTTCCAATGCCCCCCCCCCCCTTTGAAGCTGGCCTCTGGGGCATTCCATTCCAGGTCAATCAGCTCTTGGATGGCTTCTATCATGGGAAAGTTGCTTGAGGCCTTTCGAAGAGAAACCAGGATGGGATTCTTCTTTGGTTCGGCCATCGGGTCAGTGCCTGGGATACCCAGCATCTTCAGAGTCTGGGAAACAAGGTAATCGTTCCTTGTTGAAGAAGCGAAGCATAGTTCAGTATGGTTCCATCCCTGGGGGGATTTCTCCTTCTTCCAAGGAGTCACTCTCGTCATCTGAGGTGTCTGGATCCCTGTTTGGGAAGTACTTGGTTAGGCAAGGCATCCGAGTAGCGCTAGGAGGCTCCTGAGCCTCCGGCATGGGTTGAGCCTGATGCGCAGCCGGGGATGGGTGTGCCTGAACGAAGGTCTGTAGCCCTTTGAAGAAGTCCACCCAGGAAAAGGTCCCTGGGTCCATGTTGATCCCAGGGGGGGTTGGAGTAATGGTCCCAGAGGTGCTCTTCTGGGATGGAGCTAAGTCCGATAAACGCAGGTCCTGTGTGACCAGGTCAGAGTCATCGTCAGTGGTTCCAGACCCCCTCCGACAGTTGGGGTCTGGGCTTTGGTTCCCCCTGGGCTTCTTCGCACTGCGGGCATAGGCAGGACTCCAATTCAGGTTGCGTGGCTCTTATATGGCAAGCTATGCAAAGGGGGAGACCCTTGGCCTTCTTGGGTGGCAGTGCCATCGTTTGTGCGTGTGGTAGCACTGAAACGCGGTTTGAGCGCGCAGCAATGTGCATGGCTGTGCCTAGTTGTGCGCACAGAATCGTAAAGTTGTGCACGCCGCTGTGCGCACAACTCTGTGTCCTTATGGACGCGCACAAGTTAGGTGCCCCGGTCGCACCACTGATCGAGAGGGGAATATGGCGCTGACGACCCCACTCACAAGATGGCGCCCCCCGAGGGTCTCCACGTGAGTGGACCTTTTCACCGGATTGAGGCCTAGCCCAACTCTGACTGCTCAGCCCGATCGGTGTTCCTACCTCGTCGGAAGCAACGATCAGTACTGCTGTTTGAGCTCTGGAGACTGGAGCTTTAAACTTTTAAGGATTTCTACCTTACCTGGTCTCGGCGCTTACCGGCTGTGTTCCGGGCGGTCTCCAGCTGCGGGGGGAGAGGGAAATACCTTCACCGCTGCACTCGATTCTGCACCTGCTGCCTTTTAGCCACACTAGGGGCTAAGTCCATGCCGGGAACCGGCTACCGCACCAAGGCTTACCTCTGAGGGATCTCGGAAATCACCTCAGGAATTCTCGACTGGGGGAGGGACCCTTAGGTAACACCACAGGAGAGCGGGGCTTGTCTTCTTAATCTAAATTTTCTTTCTTCTTTGTTGTAAATTCTAACACTATTCTAGTGTGTGGGATAGTGTCCACATCTGCTAAGGAGAGGGAGAAATACTGAAGAGCTAAGCTACCTGCACGGGTATATGTAGAGTGACGTCAGCTTTGAAATCTGACTCCATCTCCCATCTGCTATCAGGAGAGCACAATACCCATTGGTCCTGAGTCCATCTGATTACATGCTAGGAAACAGACATCATTCGGGGGCAATTTGGACACTTTTTAAACCCCGTGGCCATAATTAAAATTAAGGCCGGGAACGGTTGTTGGTCTGTGGGTACCGATGGTGAGGTGGGAGGAACCGGCTGAAAAAACCCCAGAACGGTACTCACCGAATGTCTGTTGAAGGGAGACCCGTGCAGGGAATTTTTTGAAGTAAAAAATGGAGAAATTACTTACCTGATAATTTTGTTTTCCTTAGTGTAGACAGATGGACTCAGGACCAGTGGGTATAGTGTACTCCTGTTAGCAGTTGGAGACGGATCAGATTTCAATCTGACGTCAGCCCCTAGTACATATACCCCTGCAGGAAGTGCAGCTCCTCAGTATTCTTCCTTGCAAAGCATTGTGGATATATGTGTGACTGACTGATTGATTAACTTAATATGGTTAACTTAGATAACTTTTGTTAGAACGTTAAAAACTTGATTAACTTGATTAACTTGAACTGGTTGGTTGACTATAGCTGGAGACCGCCAGTGTCCTCAACCGGAAAGCGTCGACACCCGGCAGGGTGGATGCCCTATGTAAATGAAAGCATGGCTTACCCTTGATTCGTTGAAGGACCATGTATAACGGCAGCAGAGGGTGGGCTGCTGAGTCCATCTGTCTACACTAAGGAAAACGAAATTATCAGGTAAGTAATTTCTCCATTTCCTAGCGTGTAGCAGATGGACTCAGGACCAATGGGATGTATAAAAGCTACTCCCGAACTGGGTGGGAGGCTGCCCGTGGTCCACTTAGGATTGCCCTTGCAAATGCTGTGTCCTCCCGAGCCTAAACATCCAGACAGTAGAATCTGGAGAAGGTATGGATGGAGGACCACATTGCCGCCCTGTAGATCTCGGCAGGTGACAGCAATCTAGTTTCTGCCCAGGAAACCGCCTGGGCTCTGGTAGAATGGGCCTTGACCTGTAGAGGTGGTGGTTTTCCCGCTTCTATGAAGGCTGCCTTGATGACTTCCTTGATCCAGCGGGCAATGGTTGCCCGCAAGGCCGCTTCCCCTTGCCTCTTCCCGCTGTGAAGGACGAAAAGGTGGTCCGTCTTTCGTACTGGTTCCGACATTTCCAGGTATCTGGATAGGAGTCTGCCGATGTCGAGATGGCGCAGACTACAGGCTTCTTCCGACTTCTTTAAGCCATCCATCGTAGGTAGTGAGATGGTTTGGTTAAGGTGGAAGTGAGAGACCACTTTGGGGAGGAAGGAGGGAACCGTGTGTAGCTGAATGGTCCCCGGGGTGAGTCTGAGGAATGGCTCACGGCAGGACAGTGCCTGTAGCTCTGAGATGCAGCGGGCCGAGCACACGGCCAGCAAGAATACCGTCTTTAAGGTTAACAGACGGAGGGACAGGCCTCGGAGGGGTCTGAAGGCGGATCCCGCTAGGAACTCCAAGACGAGGTTGAGGTTCCACAGAGGAACTGGGCACTTTAGTGGTGGGCGAATGTGTTTGACTCCTTTCAGGAAGCATGATACATCTGGGTGCGAGGCTATGCTGTCGTCCTCGCTCCTGGAGCCGTAGCAAGACAATGCAGCCACCTGTACCTTGATGGAGTTGAGGGACAGGCCCTTCCTGCAGTCCGTTCTGTAAGAATTCCAAGATCACGGGAACTTTAGAGGAGCGTGGTTTGATGTTGTGGTTTTCGCACCAGGTCTCAAAGACTCTCCAGATCCTTATGTATGTTAGAGATGTAGAGAACTTGCGTGCTCGGAGGAGAGTATCTATTACTACCCCCGAGTATCCCCTCCTTCTCAGGCGGGCCCTCTCAATGGCCAGACCATAAGAGAGAATTGAGCTGGATCCTCGTGGAGGATGGGACCTTGTTGTAGCAGGTCTCTGTGTGGGGGCAGGGGTAGTGGATTCCCTGCCAGTAGTCTTCTCATGTCTGCATACCAGGGTCTTCTTGGCCAGTCCGGGGCCACCAGAAGAACTAGTCCCCTGTGCCGCTGAATCTTGTGAATGATTGCGCCCAGCAAGGGCCACGGCGGAAAGGCGTATAGCAGGGTCCCCGGTGGCCAGGCCTGTACCAGGGCGTCGATCCCTTGGGACTGCTGATCCCGCCTGCGGCTGAAGTATCTGGGTACTCGAGCGTTGGATCTGTTTGCTAGAAGATCCATGTCTGGAGTCCCCCACCGATTCACTATCATCTTGAAGGTTGTGGGTGACAGCTTCCATTCTCCTGGGTTTAGACTTTCCCTGCTGAGGAAGTCTGCCGTGGTGTTGTCCTTCCCGGCGATGTGGACGGCGGAGATGTCCTGGAGATTTGCTTCCGCCCAAGCCATCAGAGGGTCTATTTCTAGGGACACCTGTTGGCTTCTGGTTCCGCCCTGCCGGTTGATGTAGGCCACCATCGTGGCGTTGTCCCACATCACTCTGACAGCTTTGTCTCGAAGTCTGTGGGCAAACCGCAGGCAGGCTAATCTGACCGCCCGTGCTTCTAGGCGGTTGATGTTCCACCCCGCCTCTTCTTCGTTCCACCACCCTTGGGCGGTTAACTCTTCGCAGTGTGCTCCCCACCCGTGTAGACTGGCATCTGTGGTGAGCAGGGTCCAGGTTGGGGAGGATAGTCTTGATCCCCGGCTCATGTGGCTGGTCTGTAGCCACCACCGTAGCTGGGTCCGGACTCTGCCCGATAGTGGTAGACGTACGGTGTAGTTCTGGGATCGTGGACTCCACCGTGATAGAAGTGAGCGTTGCAGGGGCCTCATGTGGGCCCGCACCCATGGCACCACTTCCAGTGTGGATGCTATTAGTCTGAGGACTTGCAGGTAATCCCATGCTGTGGGACGAGGGGCGCTCAGCAAGGTCTGGAGCCGGTCCCAAAGCTTTGATCTCCTCGTGGGGGTCAGGCTGACCTTGTCTTCCTTGGTGTCGAGTCGGACTCCTAGGTATTCCAGCGACTGCGAGGGCTGTAGGGAGCTCTTGTTTGTGTTGACTACCCATCCCAGGCTTTCCAGTAGAGCTATGACTCTGCTGGTTGCTTGGTGGCTTTCCTCCGGTGATTTTGCTCTGATCAGTCAATCGTCCAGGTAAGGATGAACGAGGATTCCTTCCTTCCTGAGTGTTGCCGCCACCACTACTATTACCTTGGTGAACGTCCGGGGTGCAGTGGCTAACCCGAAGGGTAGTGCCCGGAACTGGTAGTGAGGATTCAGGACCTTGAAGCGTAGGTAGCGCTGGTGTTCCTGATGAATTGGGATGTGTAAGTAGGCCTCCGACAGGTCCAGGGATGTGAGGAACTCTCCTGGCTGTATTGCACGTATGACCAACTTGAGGTCCAGGATAGGCCTGAATGTACCCTCTTTCTTGGGTACGATAAAGTAAATGGAGTAATGTCCAGTATTTATTTCCCGTGTAGGTACTGGGGTTATGGCCTCGAGGGCCAGAAATCTGGTCAGTGTAGCTTCCACTACCGCCCTCTTGCAGGGGTCGTGGCAGGGAAATTCCACGAACTTGTCCGGAAGGGTTCGAAAGAAGTCCAGGTAGTACCCTTCTCGGATGATGGCTAGGATCCACTTGTCCGAAGTTATCTTGACCCATCTGCGGTAGAATAGGGTTAGCCTGCCCCCTATGGCTTCTTCCCTTGGATGGGTCGGCTGAATCTCATTGTGAGGTGCGGCTGGGGCCTGGACCCGAGCTGGTTCCCCTCTTGTTGTGCTTGTTCCGAAAGGACTGGTTCCTGCCCGTCAGGCGGGGCGCTTGATAGTTGTTCTTGTAAGGGTTGAAGCGCTGTGAGCTTCTGCCTCTGGTGGACCTGGGGAAGGGACGCTGGTTTCTCTTCGTCTTGTCTTCCAGCAGGCGAGGTAATGGGGAGTCGCCCCATTTGTTGGCCAGTTTCTCTAGTTCGCTGCCGAACAGGAGGGATCCTTTGAAGGGCATTCTCGTGAGGCGTGTTTTGGAGGAGGTATCAGCCGACCAATTTCGAAGCCAGAGTTGTCTCCTGGCTGCCACTGTGGACGACACTCCTCTGGCTGCTGTGCGCACTAGATCGGAAGCCGCGTCAGTGAGGAATGATAGTGCTGATTCCATGTCTTCTTCCGGGGTGTTGTTCCTGGCTTGGGATAAACAGGAACGTGTCACCATGATGCAGCAGGCCGCAATCTGCAGGGACATGGCTGCCACCTCAAATGATTGTTTTAGTATGGCTTCCAGGCGGTCGTGTGCATCCTTGAGTGCCGCTCCTCCCTCCACTGGGATGGTAGTGCACTTAGCGACCGCACAAACTATGGCGTCCACTCTAGGGCACGCCAGAAGCTCCTTGGTTGCTGGGTCCAGGGGGTACATGGCCGATAGGGCTCGACCCCCTTTGAATGAGGACCCTGGCGCATTCCACTCCAGGTCAATTAGCTGATACTTCCACCGGTTCAAATTTATTTATTTAAAAGATTTTATATACCGTCATTCGTGGTTACATCACCACGGTGTACAAAATATTAGCATCTAAAACAATGTAATCAATAATAATATAATAAAATACAGTAAAATCAACATTTTCAAACAGCTAAACTAGAACAAAATCAAATCTACAGTTATGTATGATACAGAAAATATAGTTCAGGACCTGGATGCAAAAGCTTGCTCAGAGCCAGGTCTTTAGACCTTTCTTAAATTCGATTTCAAGCCGCAGCTCAGTTGGTAAGGTGTTCCATGTATTTGGGCCCGCTATGGAAATAACCCTTTCACGTACTAGATCAAGGTGTGCAATATTTAATGATGGAACCGAAACAAGTCCTTTATTAGCGGATCTTAAGGAACAGTGTGGGGTGTGCATGCGGATGGAGAAATTTAGCCAGACAGTCTTATGACTGTAAATCGCTTTATGAATAATGCAACAAGTTGTGTATAAAATCCTTTGTGTAATGGGTAACCAATGTAATCTGATCAAAATTGGTGTGATATGTTCACGTCTGTTGCAATTAGTGAGTACCCGTGCAGCAGCATTTTGTAATACTTGAAGAGGTCGGAGTGTTGATTGTGGAAGTCCTAACGAAAGAGAGTTGCAATATTCTAGAGATGAGAAAATGAGAGCCTGTAAAATAGTCCAAAACTCATTATGGTCTAATAAAGGCTTGAGACGTCTGAGGACTAAAAGTTTGTAATATCCATCTCTTATTTTCAGAGAGATATGCTTTTTAAAATTCAGTTCGCAGTCAATTGTTATTCCTAAGTCTTTAACTGAGTTGGCCAGATCAATTTTAACATTGTTTGATAGTAAGATTACTTTTTTGTCATCAGGTTTAGATTTTATCTCAAGGAGAATAATTTCTGTTTTATCCATATTAATGGCCAACTTCATGTGTATCAATAGTTGTTTGATAGCAGATAAATAAATATTTATTTCTTTGGAAGATTGTTCGAAGGTATCAACTATGGGAACAAGAATCTGAATATCGTCAGCGTAGACGTAGAAATTCAGACCAAGGCCGGCTAGGAGATGACAGATTGGTAATAAATAGACATTAAACAACGTGGCCGATAAGGCTGAGCCTTGTGAAACTCCAGTATGGAGCTCATGTTTTTCAGAAATTGAGTTACCTATTTTAACCTGAAACCATCTTTGATGAAGAAAAGAAGACATCCATTTAAGAGTATTATGTGCTAGACCAATTTCCTTTAATCTAGTTATTAGAATATCATAATTGACTGTATCAAACGCAGCAGATATGTCAAGTAGGATAAGGAGATATTTCTGGCTGGTATCAAATCCTTTCAGAACAGTATCTGTAAGTGATATTAATAAGGTTTCTGTATTAAGATGTTGCCTAAAACTGAATTGATTTGGGAATAGGATATTGTTTTCTTCTAAATACTCTGATAATTGCTTGTGTACAACTTTTTCTAATATCTTCGATATAAATGAAAGATTCGAGATTGGTCTGTAGTTAGATATTATTTCGGGATCCAGGGTTGTTTTTTTTAAGATTGGTTTAATTATAGCAGATATGTCCTTCCATTAGTGACAGATCTTCGCTATTGTTGGGGCAATAATCGGTGCTATTAGTTTCAGAGCAGAAGGTAGTATTGGATCTAACGGATGTATGGCAGGATTTAGTTTTCTTATCACATTTTCAATTTCGGCAATGGAGGTCTCATCAAAAGAGGACCATTCCGGTACATCTCTTTTAACCATTTTAATCTCTTGGTTACTGACGCTAGGTATTGAAGCAACAATATTCTCTACTTTTTTCTTTAAAAAAAGCGCAAAATTATTACAATTGGATTCATTTAGTATAGTTGATTCAGGGCTGGGAGCTTTTATTAAGTTTTTAACTAGAGTAAACAATGCTTGAGGATTGTTATTAAAATTTTCCAATTTCGTTTTAAAATATTGATTTTTTGTTTCATTAATCAGATTTTTGTATTTATTAAGTTGGGATCTATATATCCCTAGCGTTTGATTACTTTTGATTTTTCTCCATTGTTTTTCAAATTTCCTTAATGTAACTTTTGCTTTACGTATGGTATCGTTATACCAAAGTTGAGTGTGTTTGGTCATATTTAAAGTTTTAATTTTCATCGGATTAATGGAATCAGCAATCATATTTGTCAATTTAGTCCATGAAGAAATTGCATTTTGAGAATTAGTTAAATCCAAAGTATTTATTTGCTCCTCGAATTCTATTGCTAGTGCCTCTGATTGAAACTTGGGTCAATATATAATAGTTTACTTAGATTGATTATTTAAGTTCATGTCTATTCTACTTTGAATGATACAGTTAACCAGATGATGATCTGACCATGGTACCGGTGTTTGGGAGATATTATGAGAGTAAAGTTTCTTAGTATTAATTAAAACTAAATCTAAAGTATGTCCGGCTCTGTGGGTGGGACCGTCAATTAGTTGATCATAACCAAGACTCGCCATAAATTCTAAAAATCTGTTACAAGTGTTGTTTAGAGGTTTCTCGTCAATGTGCATATTGAAATCTCCAACAATTATGGATAATTTATCAGGTTACAGTGTTATCGTGAGTAATTCAATTAAAGGAGAGATATTATGGTCAAGCAAACCTGGAGGACAATAAATCAAACATAATTGTAGAGTGGTAGATTCAAAGATTATGACTTCATACGGTTCATCTATATGTGTGGGTTTCAATTTCAGCTTAAATTCATTTTTTGTGATAAGCATAATTCCACCTCCTTTACGCTTACTCCTCGGAAACGAGTGGGCTGTATATATATATTGTCAGAAATAGAGTTCGCAATCACTGAATCATGGGGTTAAAGCCATGACTCAGTAATTGCAATAAAATCTGGTTTTTTTTCATGCAAAATATCATTAATAATAGCAGTTTTTTTCATTAGTGCTTGTATGTTAACAAGAAAGAAAGTTAAGAGGAACAGATTATTACAATTCTGTAAATCCATGTTGGGTATAGGAATAAGCGTACGATTGTTCAATCGTTTATATTTCTTTACTAGCACTTCAGCCTGAACCCCTACCCAAAAACTGCAGACAGACAAGTCTAATTTTAGTTGTACTAATCAATTAGCAGGTGTAAAACTGCACAAATAAGTTAGATAATTTATATACAAATCTCTCTCAAATTCTTGACCCCATCCTAAAACACCCCTTTTTTTGTGCTAGTAAATATGCACATGGAACCAAAAATATGCATGTACTTTTGAGGTTTATAAAATAGCATGTATGCAAATACAGCCTACTTATGTGTGTATGTGCTAATTTTCTGTCCATAGCCCCTTTGAAAATTTACTCAGTTGTGACTGACTCCCAGGTACACTACAGAGACAAAGGGGTAGGTCACTGACATCATGAGGTTGGCACTGGGGGCACTT
Source organism: Rhinatrema bivittatum (assembly GCF_901001135.1). Lineage (NCBI taxonomy): Eukaryota > Metazoa > Chordata > Amphibia > Gymnophiona > Rhinatrematidae > Rhinatrema > Rhinatrema bivittatum. The sequence goes on along the minus strand of NC_042617.1, from coordinate 296,164,713 downwards.
GCTGAAGCTGTTAATCTTCACTTTTTGTGACACTGGGCGAAAAATAGCCAAGGAAAAATAAAATGGACTAATCAAGGAAAAAAAAAAGGGCCACCCAAATCTTTCAATGTGCCAGGGTGTGTGGAGAGATGATGCACCAAAAGTGGAAGAAAAGATAGATAAACAATATTTAAGGAATACTAAAGGGAAAACCAGAACCAAGAGGCCAAAACTGAGAAAATATACACAAATACATTTTAGAAGATTACCTCAGCATGAGGAAAAGAAAGAGCAAAGCAGCACAACTGTTGGGCTCCACAGAAAACACACAAATGGGAGGGGCCCCTGTATGCATGCAGTGAGTGAATTCCCCAAATGCTCAATATCCTGCTTGTTCTCAGAGAACTGCCATTTTCTGAAATTTCATTTATTGAAAATTATTAGAGAAACTACTTACCTGATAATTTCATTTTCCTTAGTGTAGACAGATGGACTCAGGTCAAATGGGTTATGCTCACCTGCCAGCAGATGGACACAGAGTCAGATTTCAAAACAGACGTCACCCTAGATATACCCCTGCAGTAACCTCAGCCCTTCAGTATTCTCATCAAAAGCCACTGTGGACGTACTATTGAAAAACTTGATTAAAAACTTGATTAAAAATGGATAACAGTAACTGTACTCAACTAAACAAACACTGAACCCCAGTAAGGTTATAGATGCCCTGATCTAGGGACTGGATGACGGTTTACCCGTAATCTCTTGGAATCAATATTCACTCCACAGGCGAATCCTTGGCACCATTCTTGGGCAGTCGTGGGTGGGATGCTGAGTCAATCTGTCTACACTAAGGAAAACAAAATTATAAGGTAAGTAATTTCTCCATTTCCTAGCGTGTAGCAGATGGACTCAGGACCAATGGGATGTACAAAAGCTACTCCTGATTGAGGCAGGAGGCTGCCCGTGGTCCGGTTAACACCACCCTTGTGAAGGCTGCGTCCTCTCAGGCCTGAACATCCAGGCGATAGAACCTGGAGAAGGGGTGGAAGGAGGACCACGTCGCTGCTCAACAGATGTCAACGGGAGACAGCAGTCTAGCTTCTGCCAATGAGACCACCTGAAAAGATAATGGCTTTCTTGCCTCCACATAGGCTCCCATGACCACCTCCTTAACCCAGCAAGCTATGGTAGTCTGTAAAGCTGGTTTGCCCTGCTTCCTTCCACCGTGAAGGACAAACAGGCAGTCTGTCTTTCGGACTGATTCTGAAACTTCCAGATACTGCACCAAAAGCCTACTGACATTCAAACGACAGAGGAAGCGGTATTCTTCCGCGTCCTTGTGCTTATCTAGGGATGGTAATGAAATGGACTAATTCAAATAAAAGTCTGAGACCACCTTGAGCAAGAAGGATGGAACAGTACAAAGCTGTAATGCTCCTGAAGTCATCCGGAGGAACGGTTCCAGACACAAGGCCTGTAGTTCAGAGATGCGACGTGCCAAGCATATAGCCACCAAGAACACAGTTTTCAAGGTTAATAAACGCAAGAAAAGACTGCACAGCAGCCGAAACTCCAATACTAGATTAAGATTAAAAAATGGAACCAGCCACCGTAGGGGTGGCTGGAGATGCTTCACACGTTTCAGAAAACAGGCCATGAACGAATGAGCCGACAGGTGGGTTCCGTGCACCTTTCCCCTGAAACAGGAGAGAGCCGCTACCTGGACCTTCAAGGAGTTAAGGGTCAAAACTTTTATTCAAGCTGTCCTGCAAAATTACAGAATTAGTGGGATTTTGATTGTTCTAGGGGAAATACCACATTCCTTGCACCAGGCCTGCACATATGTTAGGGATGTAGAGAACTTTTGTGAGCGAAGTAAGGTGGCAATTACTTACACCGAATATCCTTGCTTCATCAGGCGAGCCCTCTCAAGGGCCAGACCATAAGACATCTATCGTTGTCTTTTCCTGCGATGTGGGAGGATGAGATCATCTGTAGATGTATTTCTGCCCACTCCATAAGGAGGTCTCTCTCCTGTGACACTTGCTGGCTCCTGGTTCCACCCTGGCAGTTGATGTAGGCTACTGCCATTGCATTGTCCGACATTAAGTGGACTGCTTGACCCTGGAGTATGTGGTTGAACTGAAGTCATGCTAATCTGACTGCCGGGACTTCCAGGCTGTTTATGTTCCAGAGGGCCTCTTCCTTGTTCCAATATCCCTAGGCTGTCAGTTCCTTACAGTGAGCTCCCCAGCCCCAGAGGCTCGCTTCTGTTGTGAGGACCAGCCAGTTTGGAAAGGACAGGGGTACACCCCTGCCCAGATGAGCTTCCTGCAGCCACCACTGGAGCAGACAGCATACTTCCATTAGTAAGTGGAGGCAAATTGAATAGTCTTGAGACTGTGGGTTTCAATTGACAGCAGAGAGCGTTGAAGTGATCGTATGTGTGCGACCATGGCACTACTTCCAGGGTTGCTGCCATCAAACAGAGAAATTGAAGATAGCTCCACACCGTCGGGCATATCGTGCTCATTAACCGACACACTTGGGACATCATCTTCCTTATTCATGTAGTTGGAAGACCTTGTCCTGCTTGGTGTCAAATCAGACTCCTAGATATTCCAAGGACTGGGAGGATTTGAACTTTTGTCCAGGTTTACAACCCAATCGAGTTCCTGAAGCAAGGAGGTCACCCTGTTGGTTGCCTGGAGACTCTCTTCCACGGACTTTGCCCAGATCAACCAGTCGTCCAAGTATGGGTGCCCCAGGATTCCCTCTTTTCTCAATGCTGCCACTACGACCACCATAATCTTTGAAAATGTTCTGGGGATGGTGGCCAGGCCAAAGGGCAGCGCCCAAAACCGATAATGGCAACCCAGTACTGCAAAGCACAGGAAAAGATGTTCTTGATGGAATGGAATATGTAGGTGAGCCTCGGATAGGTCCAGGGAGGTTAAAAACTCTCCCAATTGCATGGCCATTATCATGGAGTATAGGGCTTCCATGCGGAAACAAATCACTCGTAGATGTCCAGGACGGGGCGAAAGGAACCTTCCTTCTTGGGTACGATGAAATAGATGGAATAACGCCCCGTATTTTCCTGGGGCGCAGGTACTGGGATAATAGCCCTCATCTTGAGGAGCCCTAACAGGGTAGTCTTCACTGCCTACTTTTTGTGCTGGGAGTGGCAAGGAAATATCATGAATATGTCCTGAGGAGTGCTGTGAAATCCCAGCGCATATCCTTCTTGTATGACCTCCAGTACCCATTTACCTGAAATGATCTTGACCCACCATTGGTAGAAGAGGGTCAGTTGATATCCTAACTCCTCGTTCCAAGGGTGGGTTGGCAAAATTTCATTGGGGGCTTCAGGATGAACCTGAACTCAAGCCTGCCCCTCTCTTGAGCTGTTGGCTCTGAAAGGAACAAAAGATCTCTGAAATGTCATGTTTATGTAAGGACAAAAGCATTGGGAGCACTTGGATTGAACCTTCATAGGCGAGGGGTGCTGTAACTGGAGATTTGCCCAATATACTGGCCAACTTTTCCAATTCACTTCCGAAGAGAAGTGATCCATTAAAGGGCATCTTTGTGAGGTTGCATCTGCTGACCAATTCTGCAGCCATAGCTGTCTTCTGGCTGCCACCACTGAGGCCACTCCTCTGGCTGAGGTACGGAATAGTCTGAGCACGCGTCAGCTAAAAAGGCGGCACCAGGTTCCATAACAACTCTGAAATTCACCCCCGAGTCATCCACCTCCCGAGAGAGGAGCAGGCATGAACAAGCTACCAGGGCACAACAAGATGCAATTGCGTCAAAGGCCTGTTTAAGGATGGACTCCATCCTTCTATCGTGCGCATCCTTTAAGGCTACTCTTCCCTCCACTGGGATAGTTGTTCGCTTAGAGATGGCACAGAGCAATGCATCCACTTTAGGGAAATGCAAATGTTCTCTCGCTGCTGGATCCAGTGGGTATAGAGCTTCTAACGCTCATCCACCTTTAAAACTTGCTTCTGGGGCATCCCATTCCAAGTCAATCAACTCCTGGATGTCTTCCAGCACTGGAAAGTAGCAAGAGGCTTTCCATAGGGAAATCAAAACGGGATTCTTCTTTGGATTCGACACAGAGTCTGCCCCAGGAACTCCCAGTATCTTCAGGGTCTAGGAAACCAGGGCCAGTAATTCGTCTCTATGGAAAAACCATAACATGGTACGATACGGTTCTAAACCAGTGGGAATTTCCCCATCTTCCAAGGAATCTGTATCCTTCTTTTCGTCTGTGCCATCTGGGTCACTGCCAGGGACACCCTTGGTGAGGAGATGCATGCCTCTAGGTCTGCTGATAGGACTGGGAGAGGGAGGGATTAACCAGCTGAGGTTCCGTCCGGAAAGGGGCAAGCGAGGTAGCAGACTGCACCTGTATGAAGGCTTGAAGAACTTGAAAAAATTCCACCAAAGAGAAGGCAGTCGGTTCCATGCCTAGCCCAGGAGGTATTGGGTTAGGTGCTGCCAAATTTGCCTCTCCCATGGATGTCCCAGTCCTGGGGGTACTCAGGTCTGGGGTACTTCCAGTTAAGGCTGTGGCTGACCCATCCTCTGGATGGGAGGAGCCCGGCTTAGCAAAATCCGGGGAAGCCAGCTCTCCCTGGGCTTCCTCTCAGTGCTGGCATAAGCAAGAATCCAGGTCAGACTGTGCAGCCCTAATATGACAAGCAGCAAAAAGAGAAAGGCACTTAAGTTTCTTTGCTGCCAGAGCCACTGGTGACGGTAACTGCGTGTTCAGTCGGCTCACGCTTAAAATTTTATGTGTAGAGGTTTTGGGCGCCTATGTGGGCCATAGCGAGGAGCATGCACAGCCCGTGCAGGCGGCTTTACTTGTATTCTGCGCCTAGTAAGTTGTACACATATGTACATGTGTGATATTCATGCACACAGCGCATGCGCAGAGCCAACATGCACCGTGCATGCTGATGCTCTAAGGTGGACAATACAGCACGCACACAAATGCGCACAAGATGGCGCTGCCGGCCTACCATGTGGTGTGCCGACCAAGGCTAAAGCAGGGCCTAGCCCACCGGAAGGCTGCTCAACCCACTTGGAAGCCCACTTCTCCTTACTCCAATGGGATTGGGAATGACCTAGGTATGGTGCAAGGAAACTGAGCAAGAAAACCAGAGGAAGTCTTATTGAAACCACTCCAAATCGGGAGGTAAATCTTCTCTCTCTCTTTTTTTTTTTTTTTTTAATTTTAAAACTTACCTGGGCTCAGCGCTTACCAGCTGAGTACAGAGACTGTCTCCAGCTGCAGGGGAGAGGGTTTTGACCATCACTGCCACGCTCAGCTTTCTGCACCCGCTGCCTTTCAGCTGCTTAAACAGCAAAGTCCATGCCGGGAACCGGCTACTGGACCAAGGCACACCTCTGAGGGATCTTGGAAATCACCTCAGGAATTCTCAACTGGGGGAAAGACCTTTAGGTATCACCGCAAGAGCACGGGGCTCAATCTTTTAAATTTGAAAGTAGAATTTCTTCTTCCAAAAAGTACAGCGATCCCCATAGGGAAAGCATGTCCACCATCTGCTGGAGATGGAGAAATACTGAAGGGCTAAGGTCACTGCAGGGGTGTATTTAGGGTGATGTCAGCTTTGAAATCTGACTGCATCTCCATCTGCTGGCAGGGGAGCATACCCCATTGGTCCTGAGTCCATCTGGCTACTTGCTAGGAAATATTCCATTTTTCAGTTATTTTTTGCTTGTTGTCATGTGCCTGTGCTAGCTGTTTCACTTTGGTCATATTTCAGAAGGGCAAAGTTCATGATGCATGCATACAGAAATGAGGTGCTATGGAATAATTCATTAGAATGCAATGATAGCAAAATCAGTTTTATATCTTCTAATAATAAGGTTCAGATAATTCTAAGAAAAGAATGTTTTCAATGATAAAATCAAATTTCTAGGAAATAGTTCATAAACTTATAGTGTTCTCACGCCACAGCTAAGTTCATCTCTACAATCTGACAATTTCATTGGACTAAAGTCACAAAAAAAAACAAAACTATAGAACTTACAGTTCTTTGATCCAAAGCTCTGCCTGGAAGAAAGGTGCACTAAAAAACAAAAGATCAATCAAAAATGAAAATTAATTATTAGAGAAGTGAACTTGGCAAAGAAGAGCTCATGTCTCATATCACAGGGAGCACAAACTCAAATAGTGGACACCTACTGTCTATAAAATGAGCACGGAAGGGGCTCCTATTTATACAGCCCTGCCTTAATCTCTCTGCTGTGACTGGAAAATAGCCTGGAGCATCCACTGTCATAGAATGGTGAGGGATAAGAATAGTTCAAGGACTGAAAAAGAAAACTGCTTGTAACCAAATACAGGAAGATGTTTTTGATAGACTGAAAACAGCATTATGCTTCCTTGGTAGCGATCACTATGGAGGATCCAGGCTAATAAAAACTCCCTGTAGGGGTTCATGAGACAAAATGTAAGGATCACCTGCACATGCTCAGTGGTAAAACTTTATTGAGCTAGAGATAGGTCCTTTCAGCACTGCTGGATGATGTCACCCATATGATATGCCTAATTTATTATGCTGACTATGGAGATCTTTTAGAGTAAGCACATTTGCTAGAACTAAAGACCCAGGAAGCAATCAGCAGAGCCAGGAATGTACATAAGAACATAAATGCCATGGCTGGGTCAGACCAAGGTTCATGAAGACTAGCATCAGTCTCAGACAGTGGCCAATCCAGGTCATAAGTTCATGGAATATCCCATAAAATACATATAACTAATCACTTTTAATCACTTCCAGGGATAGCAAAAGCTTTCTTCAGTCTACCTAGCTAATAATGTGTTATGGACTTTCCCCCCAGGAACTTGTCCAAATCTCTTTTAAACCTTGATCACGTCATCTGGCAACAGATTCCACAGCTTGATAGTATGCTGGGTGAAAGCAGAGTTGCTTACCTGTAACAGGTGTGCTCCGAGGACAGCAGGATGTTAGTCCTCACACATGGGTGGTATCATTGGATGGAGCCTGATGCAGAAAACTTATATCAAAGTTTCTAGAAACTTTAACTAGGCACACTGAGCATGCCCTATAATATGCATCCACACAAGGTCCCGCTTCAGTTTCGTAACATAGAATTACGATAAAATTAAAAAATAGGAGACACCAAACTTTACAGGGTGGTGGGCATGTTTCATGAGGACTAACATCTTGGTGTCCTGGAGAACACCTGTTATAGATAAGCAACTCTGCTTTCTCTGAGGAAAAGGATGAATCCCCAGCTACAGACTGCTCCCCACAATTTGAGAAGGGAGACTCTGAAAGGAAATCCTCCATTATAGATTGGAGAGTACCAGCCACCAGGACAAAGAATCTCGGAGAGACAGGGTGACTAGGAAGCAATCCTGGAGGCTTTGAGTGGCCTGGCACCACTGCAACTTCAGGGTCCACTGGGCTCTGTGCATGTGTAAGCTTGCCAAGGGAGTGCCATGAACCATCGCGGCCATGTGGCCCAACAGTCTCAACATGTGCCAGGCTGATACCTGCTAGCTCTATTGCACCTCTGTTGCAATAGTCGCCATAGCAACTGCCCTCTGGCATGGCAGAAAGGCCCTGGTTTGAGCCATGTCTAGCAGTGCTCCAATAAAGTCCAATTGAAATGATGGACTGAAATGGGACTTTGGGTAGTTGAGAATGAACCCTGGTACTCCAACACCTGAATGGTCAAGCGAATGATCCTGGTGGCCCCTGCCTAAGATGTGTTCTTGACCAGCCAATTGTCCAGATATGGGAAAACATGCACTCCCAGTCTGCAGAGTTGCGCTGCCACCACGGCCAGGCCTTTTTTGAAGACCCATGGGGTGGATACGAGCCCAAACACCACCACAAACTGAAGATATTTCCTGTGACCGTGAATATCTCGATATGGGTGTATGCATCCTTTAGGTCGAGGGTGCAAAAGGGGAATCAAGGTGCTTAGGGAAATCATCAAGCTTTTCTTTTTTTAGAAACTTGTTCAAGGCACTCAGGTCTAGGATGGGACAGAGTCCTTCTGTTTTCTTTGGAACCAGAAAGTACATGGAGTAGAATCCCCATTCTCTTTGCCCTCTTTGGTGGTACAGACTCAACCCCTCCGGCCGTTTAAGAGGGAGAAGAGCTCCGCTTGAAGCACCTCCTGATGTGCTACCAGCCCCCAAAATGGGCATGGAGGACAATTTGCTGGAATATCCAATAGATTTAATTGGTACCAGTGGCAGACAATGGACAAGACCCAGTGGTCCGAAGTTACAGTGAACCACCAGTTCACAAAGAAGCGCAGCCTGCCGCCGACTGGAGGGTTTATCGTCTCAGGAATGGGCAACTGGCTTACGCTCCCTACGGCCCAGTCAAAATGCTGTCCTTGGAGTTGACTGAATTGCTGGCTGGGGCTTGGAAGCTCTCTACTGCCTGGAACGGCTGCGGGAGCTCTGATGATGTGTACGGGATCGAGGAGGCGAAGGATAGTACTTCCTTTGGTGAAAGAAAGACTTCCTGGGCCCCGGTCTCGACAGCCTCCTGGATGAGGATGGGTCCGGAGTGCTGGTGGAGAGTTGTTGAAGGGTTTCCCGATGGTCCCAGAGCTGGGCCACAACATCCTTCACCCTATCTCTGATGTGATTCTCTACAGTACACAGCACTAGTTTGAAATCCAAGGCCCATAGCCATGCCAGTCTGCAGGCACTGATTCCTACTGCACAGACCCTCATAGTTTCAAAAACATCATAGGTCGCACAAACATGTTTTCCATACTCCAAAACCTTGTGCACCAGTGACATGAAGATATCTTGCTGCTTTTGAGGAAGCTGCTCAGACACCTCCTGCACCTGCTTCCAGATGTCCCACGGGTATTGGCTCATGTAGAGCTGGTAGGCAGCGATGCAGGCAATAAGCATGGTGCCTTGGAATACCTTCCTCCCAAGAGTGCCCAATGCTCTGTGGTCCTTCCCCGGGGGCGCCGAGGAGTGGGTCCGAGAGGGCTTGGCCTTCTTGAGGGCGGATTCAACCACCATCGATTGCTGGGACAGCTGATACTTATCAAATCCAGCAGTCTTTTAGATGAGGTAAATCCCATCCACCTTCTTATTTATGGGAGGCACTGTGAGGGTGTGTTCCCAAATTCTCAGCAGGAACTCTGTAAAGATCTCGTGTACCGGGACCACCACAATTTCCTTAGGAGGCTCCATGAACTGAAGAACCACAAGCATTCTGTGCCTGGCATCTTCCTCAGTTAAAAGCTGGAATGGGTTGGCTTCTGCCATCCCCCTGACAAACCCTGCAAAGGCTGTCCTCAGGCGGGGACTTCCTTTGCTCCTCTTCAGGAGAAGGGTCTGATAGGAGACCATCCAAATCCTCAGAGGACAATTCCGTCTGATCATCACCCCAGGGGTCATAGGGACCCTTATCCTCACTATATACCACAGGAGATGGGGCCCTAGGTGTGGAGCTGATGTCCAAAGGTGCACGTACCGATACAGGGGATTACCGGTCTTGGAGGAGCTTCCTCTGAGGAGGAACCGACAACTACCATATTGGCAGGGGGAGGCCTCTGTGCCCCACCAGGCACCAGTGCCACCCCGGGAACTGACACTAGCTGGGTCACTAACGCACCGATAAGCAAACGGAGCTTCTCCAGAAATGGTATGAGCATGGGAGGTACTGGCTCCAATTGCCGTTGGTGCTGGGGGACCAAAGCCTTGCAGCGCCCGCTCCATTGCTAGCTGGACTCAACGTTTCAGCTCCTCCTCAAACTTCGCCAATGCTAACACTGATTGGGAGAAAGGAAGGGTGGCCAGATCTTCTTGGACCCACAAGGGGGATTGACTGGCACCAGGACCGGTGGAGACAGTCACGGACCCCAAGGATCGATGGAGGTTGGGAGCACCATGTCACAGTCATTTCAGGAAAACGTAATAGATTAGACACCACGGAACAGTCCAATCTCAGAGCTTTATTAAAATGGAGATGTGATCTTTATATGTGTGAGCACATGTTTTCCTAATGGCTGTCTTAGACAGCCTACCCTCCTGTTTTGTCGGACAATCACTTCAGGGGTATCGCGGAAAAATCTGGTGTGCTGCCGGCACCGTGCACCAACAGGGATCAGTGAAGATGCTTCTTGGTCTTCCCACGATGCTCAGCCTGGTCTTGCCTCAGTGCTGAGGCAGAGGATGATGTACCAGACATCCTCAGCCAGGAGGAGATCGACAACAGTTAGTCTCCAGCACCCCTTTCCACCAGCGACCTCGACGGAACCAATAGTCCCACCAATATTGATGGCGTGGTGTCTATCATTGCGGCTCCAAGTTCTTCTGATGCTGCCAATGGCTCGGACTTCTTTGATCGGAAGAGGTTGCCCATCTTGTTGAGTCAAAGCCGATGTCCCTTCAGGGTCACCTGGGTGCATAATCGGCAACCCCGGACAACATGCAATGCCCCAGGCAGAGGATGCAAACCTCATGAGGATCAGTGATCAACATGGTCCCTGGGCACTGGGAGCATCAGCAGAATCCAGACATGACCATGACAGGGCGAAACAAATGGGAAAAACACAGAATGATGGCAGCAGGCAGCGATAGAAGATGGGCACCAAGGCACCCCTACCATGGGGGGAACCAAATGTGAAAGGAAACTTACCTGAACGCCAAAACCCTGACTGGAGGCTCTATGGGTAGGCACCGAGAGGGACCCGGCGACAGACCAAAGGAAAAGCTAGGGAAAATCCACAAAAAAAGTTTTCCACGAGGCAAAAAGCCAAAAGTTTTAGAGCTCAATCAAAACCATGAGGCTCACAGCTCCATGGTAAAGAGAGTCTGAAGAGGGCATGCTCAATGTGTTTTCCGCATCGTGCTCCATCCGATGATATCACCCACATTTAAGGACCACCCATCCTGCTTGTCCTAGGAGAAAAAGTACTTTCTATGATTTGTTTTGAATCTGCTGGTTGTTAGTTTCATGGAGACCCCCCTTATTTTAGTATATGAAAGCACAAATAACTGTTCTTTATCTAACAGTTCCACCCCACTCATGATTTTGTAAGCTTCTATCATGTCCCCTCTCAGCCGTCTCTTCTCAGAGCTGAAGAGCCCAAGCCTGCATAGCCTATTGTAGGAGAGATGTTCCATCTCCTTTATCATTTTTGTCACCCTCCTCTGTACCTTTTCTAATTCCGCTGTCTCTTTCCTGAAATGAAGATGTCCAGAACTACATGCAATACCCAAGATGCAATCGCACAATGGCTCGATATAGAGGCAATGTATTTTCTGTTTTATTCTCTTTCGATCAGTCCTAACATTCTATTTGCTTTTTAGAATGCTGCTGCACACTAACTCGAGAATTTCAATGTACTGTCCACCACAACTCAGAGATTCTTTTCCTGGGTAGTGAGTCCCAATACAGAACCCAGCATCATGAACTCGTACTTGAGATTTTTCCCTATGTGCATGACTTTCCACTATTTCATATTAAATTTTATCTGCCATGCAATTGCCCAGTCTCCTAGTCTCACAAGGCCCTTTTGCAGTTCCTTGCAATCTGCTGCTGTTTTTAACAACCTTGAATAATTTTGTCATCTACAAAATTTGACCACTTCATTTGTCATTCCCTTTTCCAGCTCATTTATGAATATGTTAAACAGCACAAGTCCCAGTACCAATCTCTGTAGTACTCCACTAATGACCTTTTCTCCATTGGAAAGCTGACCATTTAGACCTACCCTTCATTTAGCTAAATTGCTTACCATGTAATAGGTGTTATCCCAGGACAGCAGGATGTAGTCCTCACATATGGGTGACGTCACTGACGGAGCCCTATTGCGGGAAAAACTTCTGTCAAAGTTTCTAGAAACATTTGACTGGCACTGTGAGGCCACTGAGCATGCCCAGCATGCCATGATATTCTCTGCCACAGGGGTCTCACTCTAGTCTCATATGTAGCAATAAGCGTTAGCAAAAATAAAATAATAAAAAGAAATGTGACCCAACTCCGCGGGGTGGCGGGTGGGTTCTGTGAGGACTACATCCTGCTGTCCTGGGATAACACCTATTACAAGGTAAGCAATTTTGCTTTATCCCAGGACAAGCAGGATGCTAGTCCTCACATATGGGTGATTAGCAAGCTAGAGGCTGAGTCATTTTATATTGAGGCAACAGTGAAATATTTTTGTTGAAAATGAGTCAGCCGAGGATCACAGCAGGTTAGTTGTAGAAGGAGTTGGGTTTAAACTGGAAACAAGTTCTTTAAGACAGATTGTCCATAGGCTGAATCTTGTCATCCTTCTTTGTCCAAACAGTAATGAGCTGCAAAGGTATGAAGAGAACTCCATGTTGCTGCTTTACATATGTCAAGGATTGGCACTGAACGATAGTGTGCTACTGAGGTTGACATTGCTCTTACCTAATGTGCCTTTACTCGCCCTTGGAGAGGAAGGCCTGCTTTTTCATAGCAAAACTGTATGCAATCTGCTAGCAAGTTGGATAGAGTATGTTTACCCACTGCTTTACCCGGTTTGTTTGGCTCATAGGAAACAAAAAGTTGATTGGATTGTCTGTGGGCTGCAGTGCACGCTTACAGTTCAAGTAAAGCCCGTTCTCCTTGGTGAGAATGAGGCCTTGGGAAGAATGTGGGTAAAATTGATTGGTTCAAGTGGAATTCTGTAACTACCTTGGGAAGGAATTTTGGATGTGTACGAAGAACTACTCTGTCATGTAGGAATTTTGTATAAGGTGAGTACGTGACAAGTGCTTGTAACTCACTAACCCTTCTAGCTGATGTAATGGCTATGAGGAAGATAGTCTTCCATGTGAGAAATTTAAGATCACAGGAATCTATGGGTTCAAAAGGGGAAGGCATGAGTCTTGTTAAAACCAGATTCAGGTCCCATTCTGTGACTGGCGGCCGAATTGGTGGTTTAAGTTGAGTTAAACCTCTCATAAACCTGCTGACAAGAGGTTGTGTGGAGACCGGTGCATCCCCCATCTTGTTATGGTAAGCTGAGATTGCACTTAAATGTACCCTTACAGATGAAGTCTGTAGGTCAGATTCTGAAAGATGGTATAAGTAGCCTAGTAGAGAAGTAGTGGGGCAAGTGAAAGGATCAATAGTCTTTTGCCTGCACCACAAAGTAAATCTCTTCCATTTGGAAGAATAATTCTTTCGTATGGAAGGTTTACGTGAAGCTATAAGCACTTGTGATACATTAGTGGAAAGATTGAGTGGCTGTAAAATCAAGCTTTCAACATCCATGCTGTCAGGGATAGGGATTGAAGGTTGGGATGGCGCAACCGACCCTGATCCTGAGTTATGAGAGTGGGAGCTACTCCCAGGCGAATGGAATCCCTGATTGAGAGGTCTAGAAGTGTGGGAAACCATACTTGTCGAGGCCAATATGGGGCTATGAGTATCATGGACCATGTGTCCTGTTGTAGCTTCACGAGAGTTTTGGTTATGAGCAGTATCGGAGGATACGCGTATAGTAGGCCTGAATTCCAAGGGCGAGCAAAGGCGTCCTTGACTGGTTGATTCTTCTGTGTGTGTGTAGAGAACAGAAGTTGTCCACTTTGTGATTCAGATGTGACGCAAAGAGGTCTATTGTTGGTTGACCCCAACGTTGAAAGATCCTGGTCACTACTGAGGGATCCAGGGACCACTCGTGTGGTTGGAACTGACCACTGAGTTGATCCGCCACTCCGTTGTGAATGCCTGCCAGATAAGTGGCCCAGAGGAACATTGAGTGGTTCAGGGCCCAGCCCCAAATCTGTGCAGCTTCTTGACAAAGGAGATACGAGCCCGTACCCTCCTTGTTTGTTGATGTACCACATGGCTACTGTGTTGTCCGTTTGGATCAGAACAGTCTTGTGTGAAAGGCAGTCCTTGAACGCATGCAGCGCATAACGGATAGCTCGAAGTTCCAGGAAATTTATCTGATAAGTAGCTTCGAGTTTTGTCCAAGTACCCTGGGTTTGGAGATTGTCTATGTGAGCTCCCCAACCCAAGGTGGATGCATCTGTAGTTAATGTTATCTGTGGGACTGGTTGTTGGAAGGGTAGGCCCTTGCGCAAATTGTCCTTGTTTGCCCACCAAAGTAGAGATCAATGTAGCTGGTGGGTTACTTGGATTGGAGAGGACAGTGGTTGAATGGCTTGGATCCACTGTGATCTTAAAGTCCATTGAGTTACCCTCATGGCTAGTCTTGCCATAGGAGTGACATGAACTGTGGAGGCCATATGGCCTAGTAAAGTTAGAAACTGATGAGCTGTTGCTTGATTCCTTGAGTGAATCGAGTTTGCCAATAAGGACAGTGTTTCTGCTCGATCCTCGGGTAGAAAGGCCTTTGCAAGGATGGTGTTCAGTTCTGCTCCTATGAATTGCAGCACGTGAGACGGTGTGAGATGGGACTTCTGATAATTGATGAGAAAGCCCATGGAATGGAGTATCATAATTGTGTGAGTGAGAGAAGACAGAGCTCCTTCTTGAGATGGTCTTCTGATGAGCCAGTCATCTAGAAATGGGAAGACATGAACACCTTGCTTGTGCAAGTGTGCTGCTACTACTGCCATACATTTTGTGAACACTCTGAGAGCAGAAGCAAATCCGAATGGTAGGACTTTGTATTGGAAATGTTGATGGCCCACCATGAAATGAGATACTTGCGATGAAGAGGGAGTATTGGAATGTGAGCGTAAGCTTCTTGAAGATCCAGAGAACAAAGCCAATCCCCTTTTTGAAGAAGTGGAAGCATGGTGCCTAGAGATACCATCCTGAACTTTTCCTTCTTGAGAAATTTGTTGAGATTTCTGAGACTGAGGATGGGACGTAGGCCTCCGGTTTTCTTTGGGATGAGGAAATACCGGGAATAGAATCCTCTGCCCTGCTGAGACCGGGGCACCAGTTCTACAGCCCTGGATTTCAGAAGGGTGGACAATTCTACCTGTAACTGAAACATGTGATTTTTGTTGAGATGAACTTGAGTCAGTGGAAATTCTGTGGGAATTGAGAGAAAATTGAGTTGGTATCCTTGAGATATTATGGACAGAACCCATTGGTCCGTTGTTATTGTAATCCAATTGCTGTAAAATTTGGATAACCTGCCCCCTACTGGGAGTTCTGGTCGAGGATTTATGGAAAGGCTGAGTTCCCTGGATGTATTTTCAAAATCCCGCTGTAGGCCCTGTCTGTGTAGCAGGTTGGGGCCTAGTTGCTCTTTGCTGACGTGACTGTGGACTTTGCTGGGTTCTGGACTGTCTGGGCCTAGATGCAGGAGGATAATATCTTTTTTGACGGTAGAAGGGACGTCTCATGTCTTTTCTTGGAGGTCTACGGGTAGCATGTGAAGTGGGGTCCTGGGGAAGGGAGGAAAGTTGTCTTAATGTTTCATTATGTTCCTTCCACTGAGACACCGCCTCTTGTATCTTGGCTCCGAATAAATTGTCCCCTGTACAGGGGAGGTCCACTAATTTATCCTGGACCTCTGGCCTAAGGTCTGAGGCCTTGAGCCAGGCCCACCTTCTGGCACTAATGCCTGAGGCAGCCACCCGTGAAGCTGTCTCGAAGCCATCATATGCAGCTCTCACTTCATGTTTACCAGCTTCGAAGGCTTTATTGATGATGTTTTGTGCAGCCTCCCTATATTTTTGTGGAAGAGATGGAACAAATTCTTCCATTTGCTTCCAGAGGTTTCTCTGGTATTGTGTGATGTACAATTGATAGGATGAAATCCTAGAATTGAGCATTGCACCCTGAAAAACCTTTCGGCCCAGAGAATCTAAAAATCTGTTGTCCTTTCCAGGAGGATTGGATGAGTGAACTCTTGTTCTTTTAGCCGTTTTCTGTGCAGATTCCACAACTACTGAATTGTGGGGTAGTTGAGATTTTTGATATCCAGCCGTGGCTTGAACCAGGTACGTGGTGTCCATCCTTCTATTTACCGAGGGAACAGAACAGGGATGCTCCCAAAGTCGATGCTGTAGCTGTAGGAGAACATCATGTATGGGTATTGCCATCACTTGTTTAGGAGGGTCAATGAACTGTAAGACCTCTAGGGTTTGTTGGCGGAGGTCCTGCTCTGATTCCAACTTAAAGGGGATAGAGTCAGCCATCTCTTGCACAAAGGTAGAAAAAGTAATATCCTCTGGAGGAGATTGTTTTCTAGGGTGTGGTGGTGAAGGATCAGACATAAAAGTTTCAGAAGTGTCTGATGTAGTGTCACTCCATGTGTCATATTCTGGAGTTTGCTGTGGTTTTATCACAGGTTTTGGTGGAGGAATCAAACCAGAGGGTCCTGGTAAAAGGTCTTGAGGAGAAGAGTCCTCTTCTTGTGGATTTGATGGCAAAGAGTCTAATAAATCCTGGTATTTCTTTTGTAAAATGGAATACAATGCTGCTTCTGATGATCCTGGGGTCCCAGGAGGAAGCGGCACCGTCGATGAAGCGTACGGCATCGAGGGTATCGAAGACTTCGATGTGTGTTTTGAGGGCATCATTGATGTTCCAGTTTTCTTGTGTGACGGTGCAGAAGTGACAATAGGCACCGATATTTGAACGGAAGCGGTAGTTCGCATCGATGTGATCTCCGAAAATGGAGGAGGCATCGACATCGGCATCGATGGAGTAGGTGTACTCGATGACCGCGGCATCGGGGATTCCCCCGGCGTCGGGAAGGTACCCGGCATCGGGAAGGTACCCAGCATAGGCGCTGTCGCCGGAACTAAAGCTGTCATCGGTATCGGCTGTACCGGCATCGGTGACGTCAGAGGCAAAGAAGACTTCACCGGCATCGGCGGTATCGCCGGCATCGGTATAGTCACCAGTATATGTTCCTTTATGGCCTGCAGTACCGCTTCTTTAATGAACGATATCAAATCTTGTGGTACTGGGGGAACGCTCCACACTGGTGGAGGCGGAGAGAGTATTACCTGCGGTGGAGCCGGTTCTACCGAGGGAAGCCTAGGTGACGGCGAGGTATCTGTGTTTAGGCCGTTTTTCGCTCGGTTCCTCATGGGAGGAAACTGACGGTGATGTCGAGCCATGTCGATGACGATGTTTATGTCTAGACCTTACCTCTGTGTCCGAGCGTATCGATACCGTCGACGGTGTTGGCGAGGGTCTGTCTCCCGAACCGTCCGGTTGGCGCTTTTTCAGCAAAATTTTCTTGGGAGGTCTTGCCAGTGAAGATTTTGATGAAGTCGATGGTGAGGGAATCAATTGCAGGTGAAAAAGTTGTTCTATTTTTTCCTGCCGTAATTTTCGTCCTTTTGGTGTCATTTCCTGACATTGCTGACAGGAGGAAATGTCGTGTTTTTCACCCAAACAGACGACGCATTCTAGATGCGGGTCTGTGATCGACATGGTGCGATTACAGGTCGGGCATTTTTTGAAACCCGACGCCATGGTGACATCGACGGCCGTCGATGACTGAGAGAAAATTGGAATTAGCGTTATTAAAATATAAACGCTGAAATACCTCACCAGACGGTGAAGAAGAGAAAAGAGTGAGATCCCGTGAGGGAGAGATTTTCAAATAATGACTTTTCCAGTCAGAAACTGAGAGTAAGTCTCAGAGGGCTCCGATAACCGTGGTGCTTGTAGCAGCGCGGAAAAACGAAAACTAGAGTGAGACCCCTGTGGCAGAGAATATCATGGCATGCTGGGCATGCTCAGTGGCCTCACAGTGCCAGTCAAAAGTTTCTAGAAACTTTGACAGAAGGTTTTCCCGCAATAGGGCTCCGTCAGTGACGTCACCCATATGTGAGGACTAGCATCCTGCTTGTCCTGGGATAACTGCCCTTTCAGCCCAGTTACCAATCCACAAGAGAACACTGCCTCCTTATCCAAATACTTTGTAATTTCATGAGGAGTCTCTCATGCGAGACTTTGTCAATGCTTTCTGAAAATCTAAATACACTATATCAACTGGTTCACCTTTATCTACATTCAATTGCACCTTAAAAAAAAACAAAAACCTAAAGCTGGCAAGACAAAGCTTCTTGCTAAAATCATGTTGACTCTTCCCAAGTAAGCCATGTCTATCTATATGGCCAGTGTATTGTTTTTAAAATAAATACATTTGATTACTTGGGATGCCTACTCATCCTTAGTTGCAAATCTATATTTTATTTCATACTTCAAACTACACAAGTTAACCTTCCATACCCCCAAACAGGCAAAACCATAGCCTGTGAGTGACATCTAGCAGACTATACAATCATGAAATTACAGCTGTAATACTATTCTATAGCTTGTCCTATTGATAGCATGAGAATTCAGCATTTTAAATCCCAGTTAGAGCCTCTATGAGATGAGGCAGAGTTGGTCTAAACTGTATAAATCTATCTAGTCATGAGAACCAGACAAACTGATATCAGTTTGTAAAATCATGAATGGTGTGGAACAAGTAAATTGGGAAAGGAAAACTGGTTCTTACCTGCTAATTTTCGTTCCTGTAGTACCACGAATCAGTCCCGACTGCTGGGTTTTGCCTTCCTTCCAGCAGATGGAGACAGAGAAAAACTTTTAGAGTACCCCCTCTTAAGCCAGTGTGCTACCTGCAGCTCCTCAGTATAAACGGTATCCAAGCAAATATTAAACTTTATGGAACACAGGCATGTCAAGTGAAGGACCAAGAAGAATTATTAACTCTAATTATATACACCAGAGCTGTAACACTGGAGTTGTCTGAGTAGGATGAGGATACCCCTATACCCTCCTTCCAAGCACAAAAATAACTCCAAAAAAGAATACTGCAGTGCGAGTGGACTCCCTGGAAACTGAAGACCCCCCAATGGGCGGGCATTTGCGCTGATCTGTGGTACTACAGGAATGAAAATTATCAGTTAAGAACCAATTTTCCTTTCCCTGTACGTACCCGGATCAGTCCAGACTACTGGGATATACCCAAGCTGCCCTATATGGGGTGGGAATTGGAGAATCTGGCTCGAATGACACTGTTGCCGAAATTGGTTACGTCCAAAGCCTGGACGTCCAAACAGTAGTGTCTGGAAAAGGTATGCAGAGATTTCCAGGTTGCCGCCCTGCAAATTTCTTGCAGCGAAACCAACTGATTCTCTGCCCAGGAAGCTGCCTGCGACTGAGTGGAATGTGCCTTCAAGCCTTCCGGAACCGCACAACTGTGGCAAATAAGCGGAAGCAATGGCCTCTTTCAGCCAGAAGGCTATAGAAGTTTTATACACTTTTGGCCCTTCTTAGGGCCGCTCCACAAGACAAAGAGATGATCCAAGAGACGAAAAGAGTTAGTAACCTCCAAGTACCGCAAGAGGACCCTTCTGACATCCAGGCAGCTCGATTCCCGGGCATGAGTTGGCTCTGTTTCAGCATTAGGGAAAGCTGCTAATTCTACTGACTGATTCAGGTGAAAAGCTGAAACCACCTTCGGAAGAAAAGGAGGGAACCATTCTGATAGAGACTCTCAAATCCGAAATCTGCAAAAATGGCTTGCAACTCTGACACTCTCCTAGCGGAACAGATCGCCACCAAAAACACTGTTTTCAGGGTCAAGTCCTTTAATGACACCTTCCTAAGAGGCAAGCAAAAAGAAACATCTCCTTAAAATAAAAGTTTCTGATCGGACATTTTGGCTTCTAATCCACTTTGTTGCCGTCACGGCTTTTTTAGACAGCCTTCCTTGTTGTTTTGTTGGTTCGTCTGAGAGCTCCCACTCTCTGGGGTCTAGCCTCTGGCAGTTCAGAAAATCCGCCTGCATGTTGTTGGTCCCCACTATGTGTGATGTGGCCAGCACGGACAGATACTGCTCCGCCCAGTCCATCAGCTAAGTTGCCTCTGCGGCCACCGGGCAACTGCTGGTCCCGCCCTGATAGTTGATGTAAGCCACTGCCGTTGCATTGTCCGACAGTAATTTCACCGCCCGGTTGCGCAAGAGAGGGCGGAAACTCTGCGACGCCAAGCACACTGCTCTAGTCTCGAGACGATTGATCGACCACATTGTCTCCTCCGGAGACCATTGACCCTGGACCAAATGAGACTGACACACAGCTTCCCATCCGATAAGACTGGCATCTGTTGTCACAATCAATCACAGAGGTACCTCGAGATCTACTCCGCACGCTAAGTGTTCTTGCACCAGCCACCAACAGACTGGACCTGGCGGGCTCTGTGACTGGTAAAGGAACTTGAAACTCCTCCGACATTGGATCCCACTGGGACAACAACGCCCTCTGCAAGGGTCTCATGTGAGCAAACGCCCACAGAATCAACTCCAGAGTGGATGCCATGGATCCCAGGACCTGCAAGTAATCCCAGACTCTGGGAACATATGTCCCCCAGGAGGTGCAGAACTTGAGACTGCAGCTTAGTGGCTCTTTCGTAAGGGAGAAACATCTTGCCCACCCAGTTATCGAACTAGGCCCCTAAGAAGTCCAGGACCTGAGACGGATGCAGATGACTCTTGGCCTGGTTGACCACCCCTCCAAAGAATTGTAAGTGATGCATGACCGCTGCTACTGCCTGCTTGCAGAGTGCTTCCGACTTCGCTCGAATAAGCCAGTCGTCCAAGTATGGGTGGACTAGAATCCCTTCCTTGCGAAGGGCTGCTGTTACCACCATCATCACCTTGGTGAAAGTACGCAGAGCCATCACCAGACCGAAAAGAAGAGTGCAGAACTGGAATTGCAGGCCAAGGGTCATGAAGCGAAGAAATTTCTGATGATCCTGATGGATACCTTTGTGCAGATATGCGTCTGTCAGATTGAGAGAAGCCAGGAACTCCCCCTTGTGCACTGCTGCAATAACAGAGCGCAAGGTCTCCATACAGAAGTGCGGGACCTCGAGGGCCCTGTTCACCTTCTTCAGATCCAGAATGGGACAGAAGGGCCCTTCCTTCTTCGGTACCACAAAGTAAATGGAATAACGTCCAGTCCCCCGTGGGGAACGGGAACAATAGTTCCCAGGGACTCCAGCCAGTGGATTGTCTGACGGACTATTCGTTGTTTCGCCGGGAAGCCACACGGAGAGATCAGAAAGAGGTCTTGGAGAGGATGAGCAAATTCTAAAGCGTAGTTGTGAGCGATGATACAGAGTACCCACTGGTCAAATGTTATCTTGACCCATTCCTTGAAGAAAAAGGAGAGTCATCCCCTGATGACCGGCACGCAGGAATGGGCCTGCCGCAACTCATTGCAAAGATTTGGCCGCGAGGGCTCCTTACCAGGACTATCTCAGCCAGCTCAGCAACCGCGAAATGACTGCGACCAGGACTGAGATTTCCCTGAGGTTTGTCGCTGGCCCATGGCCACTGTTCTATTCTGGCGAAAACGTCGCTGGCCCCTAAAGCAAAAGCGTATCAGGGGGAACCCCCTAGACCCCTTAGGCCTATCTTCTGGCAACTTGTGTACCTTATTATCACCCAGAGATTTTATTAGTTGCTCCAAGTCCTAATCAAAGAGGAACTTTCCCCTTGAAAAGGAGCACACTAAGCTGCACCTTTGAGGAAACGTCCACCAACCAATTGCGCAACCATAAGAGCCCTCCTGGCCGATATAGCTGACACCATAGTTCTAGAGGAGGTCCAAAGGAGAACATATAAGGCATCCACCCCAGAGGCCACCGCCGCCTCTAGGCGCTCCGCCTGAGCAGACTCCTGAGGAGGAAGATCCCTGGCACTCAAGAGCTGCTGAACCCATCTCAGGCCCGCCCTAAGTGCGAGGCTGCTGCAGACAGTCGCTCGGATCCCCAGAGCTGAGACTTCAAATATGCGTTTAAGATGGACCTCAAGCTTCCTGTCCAGGAGGTCCTTGAGAGCCGCTGCAGCCACCAGAATGGTGGTCCTCTTGGTGACCGCGAAGACCAAAGCATCCACCTTTTGGACCTTCAGGAGCTCCAGGGTCTCCTCTGGCAAAGGGTACAGCTTGTCCATAGCTCTACCCACTCGCAGACCCGCTTCCAGAGTATCCCACTCCTGGGTCATGAATTGCTGGATCAACTGAGGAAACAAAAAGGTCTTAGCCGGGCCTCGTATTCCCGCCAGGACCAGGTCCACCGTATCCAGGCTGGGGTCCACTGAAGGTGCCACAATTCCCGATGGCCCTTTCACCCGTGCCACGGGGCCTGGCCGTCTGACCTACTGCCACGCTGGAGGAGTCCTCCCCACCATGGAAGTAGCACGTACAGAGACCTGAATGGGAGAGCCGCTGAATCGTCTCCCCACAGGCCTCACAAGCAGCACCACGAAGCATATCAAGTGCCAAAAGACCCCGCACGGACAGCACCGCCAATCCCCCAGCACACCAGGGAGCGGGACCCGGGGAAACAAAACCACCAAGCATAGCACTTCAGTACAACCCACCCCTCGAAGGTCAGTCACACCAGCAATATCTGCCACTCCAAGCACTGCCGATTGAAGCTCACAATTTTTTTTTCAGCAAGAAGAGCTTAGAGGCTCCGGGTCCCCATGGGGGGGGGGGGGGGGGAAGAGACCCGGCTATCACCCCCGGCAATCAAATGAAGGAGCCCACCAGGTCACCAACCCGAGCTACCTGACACCTGCTACCAGGAAGGATGGTCCCCCTAGGACCTGCCAACTCCCTGGGAGGACTGCTGCACTTCTGGTCTTACCTTAACAGCCTAAAGGAAGGATAGAGACAAAAAAACTGGATTTGCCTTCCTTTATGTTCCTTCTACTGCTATTTCTTTTTTTTGTTTGTTTTTTTTGTTTTTTTTAAGAACCCCCACAGGTTCAGAACCGCAGGTTTGCGCTACCTCCATCTGCTGGAGACAGAAAAATAATGAGGAGCTGCAGATAGCACACCGGTTTAAGAGGGGGTATTCTCAAAGTTTTTCTCTGTCTCCATCTGCTGGAAGGGAGGCAAAATCCAGCAGTCTGGATTGATCCGGGTACGTACAGGGAACATTTATTTACCCTTTTGAAATAATTAGGACTACAAGACATTCCATGAAATTAAATAGTAGCAGATTTAAAACAAATTTAAGAAAGGAGTTTTTCAGTTAATGCTGTGGAATCTGTTGCCAGAGAAAGTGGTCTAGAATAGCAGTATAAGTGTTTAAAAAGGTGAGAACAGGGCTGCCACACTGAGTACGGGAAACCTTCTCTCCTGAGGCTTTGTTTTCTATTCGCTTTTCTTATATTGAATTACCTTTGAAATTTACCTTCAAATGCCTCATTTGAAAAGAAAAGCAAAAATCCGTGAGGTTCTTACCTCCACTCCTGACGCTAGTTCCCGACAGCCGAGGATAGAGGAGATTTTTCGTTTAGCACAAGCTGGCGTTGGAGGCGGAGAGCGGCCGCCCGACGCCCTGGCCGAAGAGGCATCGTTAAGCCCCGGAGCACCAACGGTTCCTTCTCTGGTCTATAAGCCCCCGGAAGGTGGGGGAACGGAACAACTGAATATGCCATCTTTTTTGACATCGGATGACCGCGCTGAAACCCAGAGGAGAGATGGGGGGATACCATCAACTCCGGAGAGCCCGATAGATAAGGGCTCCAGGGACAGCAGTGGCGCAGCATGGCAGAGAGAGGTAGACACAGAAGGCCCTCTACAAACAGGAGGTAAGGAGCCGGAGATACAAGTGGTGTTAGCCCCTCTGGAAATGCCCGAAAAAGTGACTCTTGTTGAGATTTGGAAAGTTTTAACTAACATAAGTTTGGCAATAAATGATTTATCTAAATCAGTTAAAAAGAACATGGAGGGAACCCAAAAGCTTGAAAATAAAGTACAAATACTTGAGAATTTCTCGACTAAAGTGGAAAAAGAACTTAATGATGTGAAAGAATTACAAACAAAATTTATAAAATCTGAGAATATGGTCATGAAGAAAATGGATTTTCTAGAGAACGAAAGAGAAAGAACAATCTCAGATTTTTAAACTTTCCCAAAACAAAATGGGCGAAACCGGTAGATCTTCTGAAAAGCTATTTAGTAAATATTTTGAATATTCCAGAATCAAGCATTCCAAAGGTTTCGAAGATTTATTACGTTCCAGGAAATGAAAAAAACAAGCAACAACAAGAAGAACAAGACAAAGTTTCCTTTGATAATCTATCTGACTTTTTGGAAAAATCCTACGAAGCAAAAATTGAACTGAGAGCTACGCTGTTGGTGACGTTTCTGTATATTAAAGATAGAGATGATATATTAAAAAAATCTTTTCAGAAACACACACAGCTCTTTTATGGAGCCTCAATAAGAGTATTCCCGGACATAACCAGGAGGACACAGGAGATAAGGAAAATATTTTTATCATTAAGAAATCAGGTGCTCTCTAGAGGGGCCAGATTTTACTTAAAATTCCCATGCAGGTGTATGATTATTTACCAAAATGATAGATATATTTTCACAGATCCAGAACACTTACGTATCTATTTAGACTCCCACTCCTGATTTATATTGTAGAGGGAGGTGGTCATTGAGTTTACTGTTGTGCTACACAGTGTTTCAGTTAAATATTGTTTAAGATGAATATAATCTTTTGAATCCGCTTAATTAATGGTTCACCCCTATATTCTTATAAAGCGGATGTGAAATACAATCTGTATAATTTGCGTTATATTGATGGAAATTTTCTCCTTTTTTCTGTTTTGAATTGTTTTCAATGTACGTATATTGAAACATTAATAAATTAAAAATTAAAAAGGTGAGAACATGTTTGTGGATGACAAGTCCCTTAATTTAGTCAGGTAGATGTAGGAATTGCAACAGGGAAAGATCTCCCCATTTGAATCTGCTAACTACTTACAAGTGAACTGGACCGGACACAGTTAGAGAGACAGGATGCCGGGCTCAATGGACCATTGGTTTGACCCTGCTTGGCACTTCCTATGTTTTTATTTTGTGTCCCAGATCAACCAGAATATAATGAATCTGCATTAATCTTAAGAGTTTCTAAATATCATTTGAAAATGGTCCTTATTGCATTAGAAAATTATTTTCTTAGGGCCGGCTCTGGTTCAAGGCCCTTGGCCCAGGGCCATCACTGCAATGAGCATACTAGGTATGTGGGAAGGGGAAGGGGAGGAGGACAAAAATCCCCAGGTAATTGAGAATGAAAGTTCATGGCACTAGATTTCAACCCTGGTTCCGATTGACATGGAAGCACAAAGGAGCAGGAGGAAACTGCTGTGTGAAAATAAAAAGTTATTTGTTTAACCTTATGATAGAGCCAAAAAACACCATAGCAGAAAATTATACAAGTGGATTTTAATTTCTGGGAAATAGCTTTATGACAGCTTTCTGCTCAAACAAGGAAAAAAAAGGAAAAAGTTTTCAAATTGCCATGGAAATGTCCAGTCAATCTGAGGATGTAAGAGGATGAAAGAAGAATCATTAATCAAGTTTTCCTTGCATCCACTGGTAGCCAAACTTTCTATTTGGTGAACTACTTTTATGATTAGCCAAGTCTACCTTCTCCCAACCTTACATATGAATTACTAGTTCAACTGTATTCTCAACCATTTTATAACTTCTGTTGTGCTACAAATCATATCAAGATTCCTGACAAGACTCATGTGACTCAAGCTTTGAGTCGTTTATCCCACCGCAATCCAACTGGTGCTGCTAAGTGTAACCTGCCACACTTGGGACATATACCTACAAGCACTGCAACAATTAAGCACTCTTTTAGGTCTGGGAAGGCAGTGTAGAATTTTTAGAAAATATATAAGAGGAGCTGCCAATTAATCTTACAATAGGAAGCTGAAAGGGTATAAAGGGATACACAAATGAGAGTAACCTTTTCCTTATTTCTATTACCACCTTTAAATTCTTACCTTGGAGTTTCTTGAGCTCTGGAATCTTTCAACTCAACTAAAACAGATCCTATATAGGACAAGAGCAAAGTGTATTACAAACTTCTATTAAATTTGTATTCTGCCTTTCGCAAAATCATTTTGACTTAAAAAGGTTTATAGCAAATAGTTAAATGCAATAATCAAATACATAATACATTATAACAATACATCAATCCTAAAAAAGGTAAATACAGAAAAATACAGCAGTATGGAATGATAGCTCAAACCCACCTCACTCTTTGGGGAGGAATAAAGCAGAGTTCCTTACCTCTAACAGGTGTTATCCCAGGACAGCAGGATGTAGTCCTCACATATAGGTGACATCACTGGCTGGAGCCCTATCATGGAAAACTTTCTGTCAAAGTTTCTAGAAACTTTTGACTGGCACACTGAGCCTACTGAGTAACCCAGCATGCCATGATCCCTGCAGCTACAGGGGTCTCCCTTCAGTCTCGTTTGTAGCAATAAGTGTGAGTGAAAAATAAAATAATAAAATGGCAGCGGACCCAACTCCGCGGGGTGGCGGGTGGCTTTCATGAGGACTGCATACTGCTGTCCTGGGAGAACACCTGTTACAGCTATGCAACTCTGCTTTATCCCAAGACAAGCAGGATGGTAGCCCTCACATATGGGTGATTAGCAAGCTATAGGCTGACTCATCTTTTAAGAGGTCAATGGCACGCAACTCGTGCAACAGGCACAACGACTGGGGTACCACTGACTATGATGAGGCAGCCTGAATCACAGCAAGCGGATGTGGAAGGAGTTGGGTATTATACTGGAAATAGGTTTTTCAAGACAGACTGTCCAAAGGCAGAGTCTTGTCGTCCTTCCTTATCTAAGCAGTAATGAGCTGCAAATGTGTGAAGAGAACTCCAAGTCGCAGCTTTACAGATGTCAGCAATAGGTACTGAACGGTAGTGTGCTATGGATGTTGACATAGCCCTTACTGAGTGCGCTTTTACTCGCCCCTGGAGAGGAAGGCCTGCTTTCTCATAGCAGAATTCAATACAGTCTGCTAGCCAGGTGGAGAGAGTTTGTTTGCCCACTGCAACTCCTGAATTGTTTTTGTCAAAAGAAACGAAGAGCTGGGTGGATTTCCTATGGACTGCAGTGCGGTCAAGGTAAAATGCAAGTGCACGTTTACAGTCCAAGGTGTGCAAAACTCTCGTGCCCTGGTGAGAGTGGGGCCTTGGGAAGAAAGCGGGCAAGATCATGGACTGGTTAAGGTGAAAATCCATTACCATCTTAGGCAGGAATTTAGGGTGAGTGTGGAGGACCACTCGGTCATGCAGGAACCTTGTGTAGGGTGAGTATGTAACATGGGCTTGTAATTCACTGGCCCTCCTAGCAGATGTAATGGCTACTAGGAAAAGGCCTTTCCATGTAAGAACTTTTACATCACAGGAATGCAAAGGTTCAAACGGGGATCGCATGAGCCTTGCAAGCACTACATTTAGGTCCCATTCAGTTACCGGTGGTCGAATGGGAGGCTTAAGTTGAAGTAAGCCACTCATTCACCGAGACACTAGGGGTTGTGCTGTTACTGGGGCATCCCCTATTCCCTTGTGGTATGCCGCATATTTGCCTAAACGGCGTTTTTAGATAGCCTACCCTCCTGCTTTGTTGGTTGGTCACTCAGGTGTACACGTACAGAAGTCTGGAGACCCGAATCTGAGAGGTTCCATAGTCTAATAGAGATGGAGTGGGGCAGGAGAAAGGGTCAATATCTTTTTGAGTGCACCACTTGGTAAATCTAGTCCACTTGGAACGGTAAGACTTATGTGTGGAAGGCTTTCATGAAGCTACGAGAACTTGAGAGACTTGAGCCGAAAGATTGATCGGTTGTAGGATCAAGCTTTCAACATCCAAGCTGTTAAGGCAAGGGTTTGTAGGTTCGGATGGCGTAGTCTGCCTTGGTTCTGAGTTATGAGGATGGGCGCTGTGCCCAGGTGAATTGGTTCTCTGATCGAAAGATCGAGAAGTATGGGGAACCATACTTGTCGAGGCCAATATGGGACTATGAGGATCATTGACCCTCTGTCCTGTTGTAGCTTCACGAGAGTTTTGGCTATGAGCGGTATCGGAGGATACGCATATAGAAATCCTGTGTTCCAGGGGCGAGCAAAGGCGTCCCTGGTTAACGTTTGTTGACGGCTGTGGAGGGAGCAAAAACTTTCCACTTTGTGGTTCAGTTTGGACACAAAGAGGTCGATGGTTGATTGACTCCAGCGTTGAAAGATTTTGCTCGCTACACAGGGATCCAGAGACCATTCATGGGGATGGACACATCAACTGAGACTGTCCGTTAGGACATTTTGTATGCCTGCTAGGTAAGTGGCCCTGAGATGCATGGAGTGTGCCTGGGCCCAGGCCCAAATCTGCACTGTTTCCTGACACAGCAGATAGGAGCCTGTGCCTCCCTGTTTATGTACCACATTGCTACTGTGTTGTCTGTTTGTATCAGCACAGTCTTATGTGAGAGGCAGTCTTTGAAGGCATAAAGGGGGTAGCGTATCGCTCGAAGTTCCAAAAAGTTGATTTGACCCTTTTTCATGAGCAGCGTCCACATACCTTGTGTTTGGAGGTTGTTGACGTGAGCTTCCAAGCCCAAGGTGGATAAATCCGTGGTCAAGGTTACTTGAGGAGCCGATTGCTGGAACGGTAGGCCAGTCTGTAACGCAGGCTGGTTCATCCACCAGCGAAGTAAGAGACGTAACTGGTCGGTGACTCGTATTAGGGAAGACAGTGGCTGAACAGCTTGGAGCCACTGAGATTTCAAAGTCCATTGAGTCCTTCTCATGGCCAGTTTCGCTATAGGGGTAACATGGACTGTAGACACCATGTGGCCCAGTAGAGTGAGAAATTGATGGGCAGAGGCTACCTTGGCACCTGCTCAGAGAGATTGCAAGTTTCGTAAGGTTGTATGCACGGTCGCTCAGAAGAAAAGCCTTTGCGACTGTGGTGTCGAGGTCTGCTCCAATAAAGGTGAGGAGCTGAGACGGGTTCATATGTGATTTTTGATAGTTGATAAGGAATCCCAGGGAATGCAACAGGGTTATGATGCTTCTCAAGGCAGCGAGAGCTTCTTGTCTGGATGGAGACCTGATGAGCCAATTGTCTAGGTAGGGAAAAACATGAATGCTGTTTATTCTGAGATGTGCAGCAGCTACTGCCAGGCATTTCGTGAACACCCAAGGTGCTGAAGCTAGTCCAAATGGTAGAACTTGGTATTGGAAATGTCTTTGTCCCACTATGAATCGTAGATATTTGCGATGTTGTGGGGAAATGGGAATGTGAGCGTAGGCTTCTTGAAGGTCCAGAGAACAGAGCCAATCTCCTTGCTGTATTAAGGGCAGAATGGTCCCGAGGGAGACCATCCTGAATTTTTCTTTTTAAAAGACATTTGCTGAGATTGCGGCGGTCTAGGATGGGGTGGAGACCGCCCGTTTTCTTTGGAATTAGGAAATAGCGGGAGTAGAACCCTCTGCCTTGCTGAGACCTGGGAACAGTTTCGACAGCTCTGGTAGTCAGCAGGGTGGAGAATTCTAACTCTAGTTGAGATGTTATGATGCTGTGTGACCACAGTGGAGTGGGTGGGGAATTCGGAGGTATCGTCTGAAACTTGAGACGGTATCCCCGATTCAGGATGGCTAACACCCACTGGTCTGTGGTGATGAGGTCCCAGTTTTGCAAGAAATAATGGAGCCGACCTCCTACAGGCAAGACTGGTCTGTGATTGTTGGAGAGGCTTCTGCTCTCTGGGAATTTTTCAAAACCCAGATGCTGGTCCTGTTTGCGGGGCTGGTTGAGTTCTAGTCTGTTTGGCCTGGCGTGGACGTCCCGCTGAGGTGGTCTTGAAGGCTGCACGCTAGATGCAGATGGGTAATACCTATGAGGTCGGTAGAAGGGCTTCCTTGTATCCCTTCTTGCAGGCTTTCGTGCTGAGGATGGATGCTCAGCTGGCAATTTGGAAAGCTGGCGGAGTGTCTCATGGTGATCTTTTAATTGTGAGACAGCATCCTGAATTTTTTCACCGAAGAGATTATCTCCAGCGCATGGAAGATCTGCTAGTCTTTCCTGTACTTCTGACCGCAAATCTGAAGCCTTTAGCCAAGCCCATCGTCTTGCGCTGATTCCAGCAGCTGACATGCGTGCAGATGTTTCAAAAGAGTCATATGCTGCCCGGACCTCGTGTTTGCCTGACTCAAGGCCTTTTTGAATGAGTGCATCGAGTGCTTCCTGTTGTTGTTGTGGAAGATTGTCTGCTAAGAACATAAGAACATAAGAAATTGCCATGCTGGGACAGACCAAGGGTCCATCAAGCCCAGCATCCTGTTTCCAACAGAGGCCAAAAACCAGGCCACAAGAACCTGGCAATTACCCAAACACTAAGAAGAACCCATGCTACTGATGCAATTAATAGCAGTGGCTATTCCCTAAGTATGCTATGTCTTGTACTTGCTTCCACAAATTTCTCTGATATTGTGTCATATATAACTGATATGCTGCAATACGGGATACCAGCATGGAACCCTTGAAGACTTTTCTGCCTAACCCATCCATAAATTTCTGTTCTTTTCCTGGAGGGGTAGAAGAGTGAGGGTTTTGTTTTCTTGCTTTCTTTTGTGCTGATTGGTGTGGCAGTTGTGGTTTCTGAAACCCTGGTGTGTGCTGAACCAGATACATGGCATCCATTCTTCTGTTAACAGGTGGAACGGAACAGGGATGCTCCCAAAGGCGGTTCTGGAGATCTAAAAGCACTTCATGCATTGGTATAGCCATGACTTCTTTGGGGGCATCTACAAACTGAAGTACCTCCAGTGTTTTAGGTCTGGTGTCCTCTTCTGTGATCAGATCAAATGGTATTGTATCTGACATTTCTTTAATGAAATTTGCAAAAGAAAGGTCCTCTGGTGGGGACTTTCATCTTGTGGAGAAGGTTCAGATATGAGGTCTTCTGTGTCTGGATCTACATCTTCCCATGGACTATAGTGGGGTTGGAAGTGGGATCCCAGTGGAGCAACAGTGCCCTGTGGAAGAGGACGCTTTGGCATAAACGAAATGTTTGTTGGTTTATCAGGAAGATGTTTTGGCATCAATGGAGAATAGACGCCCAGTATCGCCCGATGGATCGGAAAAAGACTTGGAATGTATCGATTGACCAGGAAGCAGCATCAAAGGCACCGATGGAAGTCTTGGTCGCTGGGGATTTTGCAGACCCGATGAACCAGGTAAGGGATCAGAGTCCACATTGTCTTCTTACGATGAACCTGGAATGGGTATAGCCGGAGTCATCGGAGGATCCATCGGTGGTATAGTTTGCATCGGTGGTATCTGTGCAGGCTGCGTTGGGAAGGCACAGATTAAGGCATCGAGTCTGAGTAGAGGTGCAAATACCGACGGCTATGATGTCAGTGCCAGTGCAGGTATCGGCATCGACGGCGGTGGAGGCTGTAATTTTTGAAAAGCCTCGATGACTGCTTGCTGTATCATAGTAGTCACTTCTTCCCTGGAGACTGGGACCAGGTCCACTGTCACAGAAGGTACGATGGGTGCTACTGGCTCAACCACATGTGAATGTGGTGGCTCAGTCTCCAACACCGATCCCGGTGTCTCAGGTACAGAGAGGCATGGAGGCTCAAGTACGCGGACCCGCTTAGCTATCAGCTCGATGCCATCGATGCCAATGCGGTAACCAGTCCTCCCGATGGAATGGAGTCAGATCAATGACGATGATGTCGCTTCTCTCGATGCTCTTTACCTGACATCGAAGAAGAAGCCACCGATGCCCCCGACAGAGTCGGAGACGGATGGTCACCGGTTTTCTTCTTTTCTCAGTGCTTTTCAGTGGAAGAAGGAAGTGTCTTCGGTGACGACTGTGCGGAAGTCAATGGAGTGACTTTTTTAAAGAGATCTTCCATTTTGTCCAGCCAGGCACACCTGCCCTTTGGAGTCATTTAAGCGCAGGTCGAACATGAGCGGACATCGTGGCTGGATCCGAGGCAAAGTACACAGATTGCATGTGGGTCTGTTATCAACATTGTTCGGTAAGCGTAAAGTAGACCTTCTGTCCATGGAATGAGAAACGCATCCGGCGCATAACGAAGCGTGCTTGGATAAATTTAACAAAAACAGGGGACTTGTCAATTGTCCTCCATCGCAAATAAGTCGAGAGTGGGATAGCCCCATTCCTGGAAGAGATATGCTGCCACTTCTGGATTGAACATCCACTTGTGTGGATGGAAAATCCTGCTGAGGCGGTCTGCTGTGGTGTTGTCCAATCCCAGCAGGTAGGTTGCTTGAAGGGATATCTGCATGGATTCCACCCAACGAAGAATCCGGAGAGCTTCTCGGCAAAGGGTCCATGAACCTGACCCGCCTTCTTTGTTTATGTAGAACATGGCGACTTGATTATCCATATAAATCATGAGTCGCTTCCCCACTACTTGAGCTGAGAAGGTTTGAAGTGCTTTCCAAATCGCTCGAAGTTCTAGAAGATTTATGTGTAGTGTTGATTCCCTGGGGGACCACAACCCCTGAGTCTTTAGGGTGGTCAAGTGTGCTCCCCATCCTTTTCAGGAGGCATCCGTGGTGAGAATCAACCGATAAGGAGGAGTCCTGAATGGGGAACCAATGGAGAGATTGAAATGGGAGAGCCACCACAGAATGTCCATTTTCATTGTCGCCGTAATGTGGACTCTTTTTGTTAAAGACTGTTTGTACTGGCACCACCGACGCTTGAGGCCCCATTGAAGTTGTCTCATATGGAGTCTTGTGTGCGGGACTACATGGATCGAAGCTGCCATGTGGCCAAATAATTGAAGAACATGTCGTGCAGAAGAGCATGTTTGCAGGTGTATACGTTGTGCTAGGTTGGAGACGGTGAGAGCTCTGTCTCGAGGCAGATAAGCTCTGTTGTGTACAGTGTGTTTCACTGCTCCAATAAACTGCAGAAGTTGTGTGGGTTGGAGATGGGATTTTTTGTAATTGATGATGAATCCCAAATTCTGGAGGCATAGGAATGTGGTGGTTGTATGGGTCTGGAGCGTAAGTGGGTCTGAAGCTACTAGAAGCCAGTCGTCCAGGTAAGGAAAAATTTGGATTGACTGTAGTCTTAGGTGAGCCACCACCACCGCTAGGCACTTTGTGAACACCCTGGGTGCTGAGGAAAGGCCGAACGGAAGGACTTTGTATTAGTAATGAGTGTTCTGGGCTCGGAAACATAGGAAACACCAGGACGGGTGCATGGGAATGTGCGAGGAGGCATCCTTCAGATCGATGGAACACATCCAATCATTCTTTTGTAGAAGAGGAAGAATGTTTTTGAGAGAGGTCATTTTGAATTTCTTCTTCTGAATATGTTTAGGTCTCGAAGATCGAGAATGGGCCGAAAACCTCCTGATTTCTTGGGAATGAAGAAATATTGGGAGAGAATCCCTGATCCATCTGATGAGATGGAAGAAGCTGAATGGATTTGTTTAGAAGGAGTTCTGAGACATCTATTTGTAATGAGGGTATCTGATGTTGGAACTCGTGTATAGGTGGTATATGCAGCAGAAGGGGATTGGTTATGAAATTTAACTGGTAACCCTCCTTTATAATTTGTAGTACCCACTGATCTGAAGTGATGGATTCCCAATGTTCGTGGAAGAATTGTAGGCGTCCCCCAACTGGTAGCGGTGAGGATGGATTCGCCTCCCTCAAAAAGCAGGAGGCTGTTTTTGTGGGGGTGCTTCAGCTTGTTTAGCAGGATGCTTGCTGCCGAGAATGTTGACATGGGAGCGAAGACTGAGAAGAAGATCTGGTTGGAGTGAATGGTTGTGGCCTATATGAGGGATAAGAGCGAAACTGACCCCCTTGGGTACGTTTTATGACGATACGAGGGGTTATATCTTTTTGACGAAGAATGGAAGTCAGTTGGTGAAGTTAAAGAGAGTACCGCTAAGTTCTGTTCTTTCAACTTTGAAACCATCTCTGCAAACTGGTCTCCAAACAGATTTTGAGGTTTGCACGGGAGATCTGCTAGTTTTTCATGGACCTCGTCCCGTATAGCGCTAGCTGTCAACCAAGCTATGCGGCGAGTTGCAATTGCCGCGGATGATGTCCTGGCAGATGTCTCAAAGTTCTTGAATATAGAACGTAGCAAATGACGCCCGCTTTTCTAGATGTGGAAGGAGTGGAAAAGGGGGCTTCCCACATCTTTTCAAGAACTGCATTAGGTGGTAGCGCAGTGGGTTCGTGTGGCATGTCAAAATTTTTGAGTACACCAAGTGTCTCTGAGCATGGGTCAGCCATTTTTACCATCTCCACATTGAGGAGTGTTCCCATTTTCTCAATAAATTTAGAGTATGAGAGATCCTCAGGCAGAGAATAGGGTTCTGGTAAGGTGTCTGGTGGGTCAGACAGCATGCCTGTGGAGGAAGAGGGAGCCGAGGCTGATGTAATTGGCGATTCATGGCTATATGGGTGATCCGGGCCTGGAAACTCTGGAATATCCACTCCTTTTAGGGGTTCAGGAATCTTTTCCTTAGGAGAAGCTGCTGGTAGAGAATGTGGTACTTCCATGGATTCTA
Organism: Rhinatrema bivittatum; assembly: GCF_901001135.1. NCBI lineage: Eukaryota > Metazoa > Chordata > Amphibia > Gymnophiona > Rhinatrematidae > Rhinatrema > Rhinatrema bivittatum. Next base: position 296,130,331 of record NC_042617.1, on the reverse strand, counting down.
AATCATGAAAGAAAGTAGATAACACTTGAGAAATTGTAGACATAGCTTTTGATGCTAGTGCGTCCTGCAGTGTTCTGGTTTGTCCTGTCCCAGAAGGTGGACGGGGATGTGGAATTTCTTGAGAAGAAAGACCTGATGGAGATTTTAATCTTTTACGAGAAGGTGGATATAAGGCCAGCGAATGGCTTCTACGTTTGGATGCTGAAGATATTGAGTATGCACTACTGGAAGTTGCCTTAGATGAAGGAGACGGAAGGTCAGAGAAACTTTCCACATCTACATCCAAAAGGGTTGCTCTGGAATGAGAGGAGTGGCCCAAGTGCATCGGGGATGAAACCAGTTTTCCTTTAGACCTTTGGTGTTTGTGTCTGGATCCGGAGTCTGTCTTAGTTTTAGGTTTTATTAGAAGGCAGATGGTGTAAAGGGTCCTTATGCGTCTATGGTGCTGGAGAGTGTGCAGTATGCGTCGATGGCACCATAAACTGCGGAGCTGGCTCCGATAGCTTCATAGGCTGCTCCGTACGCCTCGGTGGCATCGTACATGGTGCATCCTGCATCAAAGGCGTTGTGAGCGGAGCAGGTTGCTTCGATTGCGTCGAGGACGGCGCGTGCATCGTAGACAATGAGCATCGGTCATGCGCAATATGCTTCAACGCAGACGACGCTCTAGGCTGCGAAGTGCCGGGAACAGATCCCTGTGCCTCGGACGCAGCTGGGGCTTTTATAGGAGCAGGGGGAGCAATTCTCAACCCCTGGTGCAATTTGTTGGGCTGTGTAGGTAAAATGTACCTGGGCCCAGCTCCTGATGAGTGTCGGGGCTTCTCCCGTGGTCCCAGGGAGGAGGCCCGTTTCCTGTGGGATGTTGATGTCGTCTTCACCCGGCCGGGCAAAGATTGCGCCGATGGTGTTGGGGCATAAGCACCTGATGTTTTGAGGCGCTCGATCCGCTCCTTGCGATGACGGTGCGCTCAGGGTGACATTCTACCACAATCACAACAGGATCCCTGGTCATGATCGGGGCCGAGGCACAAATATAAATAATTTTGCCCGTCCATGAGGGACATAATCTTCCCGCATTGGCAACATTTAAACCCGGACGGTTTGGGTGCCATTATGCAGGGAAAGATCGAAAAATTTCGAAAAAATTCTGACGGAAAAAATTTTCTTCACTGAGAGAAAAAAAGCCAGCGTGTATTTGGCTCGCGGAAAAAAATAGACTGACGGGAAGATGGCTGATTCGCACGGGAACACACCGCACAGCTGCACAGAGTTAAAAACTCTGTGATTCACTGAGGGAAGCTCCGCCTACCAGGATCGCGACGCACTCCCATACAGCATGGCTAAATCAGCCTGCTATCGACGGGAAATCGGTGTTTCTTCATCATCCGATGATAATGGAATCAGTGTAGAAGGCACTGGACCCACCGGTGATCTCGGTTCCATTGGAGGCAGGGCACTGATCAACGCATCCAATCAACCCAGTAGCGGTGAGAGCACTACGGGAATCGGATCGGTGACCGACTCAGGGACCGGTACTGGCATCGATGGAGGATGGAAGCCCTGAAGTGCTTTACCGATGGCCTCTTGGATCATCCAATCCAATTCTTCGCGGAAGCCTGGGGCATGGAACCCCAGCACCAGAGTAGAAGGCAGCACTGGCGTAGCCGGAGGGTCCACCGGTGAAGGTGGAAGACCGTATCCCAGCACCACTGAAGGTGGGGAATGCCTCGGTGACCCGGTCACAGAAGAGGATGGGGCCTTTTCTGGACGGGGCTTCTTTGTCGGTGGCTCTATCGACATCGATGCCGAGGACTTGCCTGGATCGACGGACTGAGCTTTCAGATGCCAGTGACGACGCTTTTCACGATGTTCTCCTCGGTCCTTTTCCTGAGGAGGCAAGGAGGCTATCGACACTTTTGGAATTGTCAATGCCGGTTGAACAGCAGCGGTATCCCGGTGCTGGCGAGAAGTGGATGGCACCGACTCGGACAATGTCAAAGCTATAGAAGGAGTCTGGATTTTTAACTGAAAGAGAAAGTCCATTTTCTCTAAACGGGCCTTACGGCCCTTCGGTGTCATTTGGGCACATTTGGTGCAAGTTAGGACATTGTGGTCGGACCCCAAACACATAACAGACCCCACGCGGGTCAGTGATGGACATTGTCCAAGTACAGTCGGGGCACCAACGAAAACCCGACGCCATGGCTCCGACAAAAATGTAGCCGTGGTGCGGTCAATGGCCAGTAGGCCCCGAAGGGATAACGCAACGGGAATCGACCGCAACAAGGGTAAAAGCTTACATTTCAACCGCGGAGTATAGATATTAATAGGGGGACCCCTATGGGTTAGAAGTTTTTGGAAAAATTTGACAGAAGTTCCGTGAGAAAATTCCTGTCAGGAATCTATGAGAGCTCCTTAACCTGCGTGGCTACTGCTGCGCAGAAAAAAGAAGACTGAAGGGGGTCCCCTGCTGGATGCAGGGTCAGTGCATTGCTGGGCATGCCCAGTAGGTGCCAGTCAATGTTCTAGAAACTTTACAAAAGTGTTCCGTGATTGGGCTCCATCCTGACGTCACCCATATGTGAGGACTACCATCTTGCTTGTCCTGTGAGAAAAAGTCATACTCTCTCTAAACATTATCATATTTTAATAAAACTTAGCCACCCAATGTAATATACCCTTACATCATCTGATACCCACCCAACATCCCACGGAACTACAAAAGCCCCAAATTTTTTGAATCCCAAATGAATTCTGAAAGTGACAACCTGCCCCTGCAGAAGTGGTTGTCTAAAAGTCCTCTTTGTTTAACATCAGCAGGGAGGGACCAGCAGAAGCCCAGCATGAACAGGAGATAAAAAAAAAAAGCAGCAGCTGGGTAGTTGGAAAGTGTTGGCTGAGGCACAGAGTTGGTCCTGGGGCTCAGCAGCAAGATCCCTCTTCAGCTTAGCAGGCAGTCAGGTGACAGCATGTCTCTTCCTCACCCTGAAGCAGGGATTGCCTAAAAGACCCCTTGGACGATATCAGCAGGGAGGGGGCATAGCCAGCAGCAGTCCAGCATGAGCAGAAAGAAAAGCATCAGCTGCAACACAGACATCTTTCAAAAAGAAACCATAGGCATTTCCATCAGTTTATGGCAGAACATTTTATAAATTAAACAGCATTTTTAAAAATAACCAAATTTCCAAGGAACTTGATCACACAAAATTCAGACAAGTCTCACCTTCTGACTGTGCATGTAGTGCTGATGAATTATTTTGGAATGACTGGTGGGCAAGAGAGCCTTCTGATTCACAGGTAATATCAACATCTGTGGAGATGCTGGAAAGAGGACGTAGAACTGGTTTGATGTGATTTGATGCCCGACTATGTGCATTTAAACTATTAAATGATTGGTCTGATGGAGCATCTACATCAATACTATAACCTTCTAATAATTTCTTGTGTGTAGGTTCAGGTTGTTTTAAAGCATTATTACTGGAACTCTTGCACCTGGTCCTGTGAGGGAGAGAAAAAAAAAAAGGTTGAAATGTCCAGTCACTAAAAAGTGGGACATTTTACACTATTAACTGTGTTAATTGTATTTTGTAACTCACAGATGGGAAGGAAAAAGGGAAGGTGTTTTCGATGTCAAAAATGTTTTTCCAGTGACCATCTGGAGAAGCTGCCTGTATATCTCTTTTTCTTCCTCTCGAACAGTCTATAGAAATAAGCAAACATGTACAGTTTTGAACAGGGAAAACAATTTCATACTATGCTATGCATTTATTCTCAGTAATATACTTTAATAATCAGACTGTATTCTACTCTATACATTTCAAATTAGGAGGGTATTTTAATATTTGACATAAATAACTAAAAACGTACCAAGAATACTAAGTTGTATTTAATTTATATTTAAAAACCTGGATCCTGAGGAAAAATGACCAGATCAACAGCTTTGGCCTTTGCTTGGTGGAGAATTTTTTTTTATTATTATTTCTGCATGTCACCCTTTTCTGCTTTACTGACAGCAAACTGCAGGTCAGGCTTCTGGTGCTTCCCAGTTAAGCAACACCTTTGTAAGGCTCCCAGCCCCAGAGAGAGTTTCATAAAGCTTAGTGGATGGCTCAGTAGGAGCTTCTGTTTGAAGACGTCTCCCCCCTCTCCCCCTCCTTTCTCCCTCTGGCTTATTAAAGCTTTAAAAAAAAGAAGAAAAGGAAAAAGAAAATGGAGAAATGTGAGGAGATCAGCTGCTTCTACTGAAGCAAGCAATTGGAGGAAAGAAAGTCTCTAGTGGATTGGAGAGAGGGTTTATTTGAACTGGTATAGGAGTAGGTCCACCAGCCATCAGTCTCTTTATCTTTGGCCTGCAGTAATTTCTGGCAGCTTCTGACTGTGTTGTAATAGAACTTGGTCTGTACTGGAGTTTTTTGAGCTGGTGCTTCTGCTGCAGTGCTGGCTCCTAATGTCCTGGCTGAGTCGGTAGCAGTGATTGTTTGGAGGAGCCTATGAAGGCCCATGAATCCAACAGTACAAATTTGGCATTGCTTGCAGTCAGGCTCTTGGATCCCATATCATTGCCATATAGAGAATGTAAAAGTTAATTGGTGTTAAATTCATTTGTAAGGAAGGTAATTCCACAATTATATATATTTTTTTTACATTATAACACTAATTTACGTTTCCTCAGAGAAAAGAAATACATAGTTCTTATCAAATCCATCTATTTTAGTTTTAGATGGACAATATTATACACCAAGGATTACTAGCAGTCATCTGGTTTTTAAGCTGGCACTGCCAGAAATCAGGATTTCAGGGTAAGCTAAGAAAAATCCTTCATGTGATGTGATAGTTTAATGTGATAGACAAGTTTAAACAGTTATTCAAGTTTAAGTGCAAGTTTGTTTGTTTTTTATAATTTGCACTACTATAATTAGAAATCAATATAGGAAAATTGGTTCTTTCCTGCTAATTTTCGTTCCTGTAGTACCACGGATCAGTCCAGACTCCTGGGTTTTGCCTCCCCTCCAGCAGATGGAGACAGAGAAAGTTTTGACTGACTCTGCCCTATATCCTGAGGTGCCACCTGCAGTCCGTCAGTATTAATCTGTATCAAAGCAGAATGTCCCATAAAAATCAACTATCCAACAAAACTATCACTACTCTCCACCCGGGCCAGGAAACAACCCGCTCACCAACCCCAAGTGGAAGCAGAACCCATGATAACCTTCAAAATTTGGAAAACTGTAACCACTTATTTGCAGATTGCAATAAAAAAAAAACAGTGAACGAGCAGACTCTCAGTTATCTCTGCGCAGAAAGGGGCAGGACTCTGGACTGATACATGGTACTACAGGAACAAAAATTGGCAGGTAAGAACCAATTTTCCTTTCCCTGTACGTACCCGGATCAGTCCAGACTCCTGGGATGTACCAGAGCTCTCCTACTCGGGGTGGGACCCTGAGAGTCCCACTTGGATTACTCCTTCTCCAAAGCCAGCTGAGCCTGGGGCCTGGACATCCAACCTGTAATGCCTAGCAAATGTATGTAAAGACTTTCAAGTCTCCGCCCTACAAATCTCCTGTGGTGAAGCTTGTTGACACTTCGTCCACAATGTTGCTTGCGAACGAGTAGAATGAGCTCTCAAACTGACTGGAAGCGGCCGACCATAAAGGAGATACGCTGATCCAATAGCCTCTTTCAACCAACGAGCAATTGTGGCCCTAGCGCTTTATGCCCTCTCCTGGGACCATTCCAGAGCATGAACAGATGATCCGATATACGGAAACTGTTAGTTACCTCCAAATAGCGCAACAAAACTTGGCGTACGTCTGATTTCCTTAGCTCCCTAGAGCAGGGATCAGAACAGTCCAAATCTGGAAATGCCAGAAGCTCCGCTGACTGATTCAAATGAAAGGAGGAGACTACCTTCGGAAGAAAAGAAGGAATAGTCCTCAAAGAGTCTCCCTCCGGCGTCCCTGGATGGCTCGACGTTGCAGATCCGCCATGTTGCCTGAAGAACAAGGGCGCGAGCACACGCTCTGATTGAAGTACCAGCAAGGGCGCAAACCTCAGGGGCGTCCCTCTGAGATGACGTCATCCGCTTCCAATATTTAAAGGTCTCTATTATCGCTAACAAACTGAGTTAGCAAGGACAAGGACAAGAATACGGACTCGCTTCGGATTCGTCCAAGCTACTCTGCCTCCTCGAACTTACCAGAGGTACCCGCTCCTCGGGGGCCTCGCTCTCTTTATTTCAGATTACAGATAGGAACCGGTACTCGCTCCTTGAGGGCCCATGTTCCTGGACACTCTGAAGATTCTCTACTGCCTGGAAGCTATCGCTGCTACAAACTATTGTGAGTTACCATCGCTCTCTCAGAGCTTTCCCTGGAACCAGGTACTCGCTCGAGGGCCTAAGCCTTTCCAGCTCCTGAGCTTCCTTGAGGCCTTTTGTGAGTTTTGTCATATAGTTCTGTTCATGAACTCTACCTACTCTGCCTACTTACTTTCTACAGTTTCTCAACAGCTCAGCCTTCCTGGGACCGCTGTTCCAGTACCTGAGGGACTACAGCCCTGCCGGGCATATCAGCTCACTACTGCCACCTCTGGTGGTTTCAAAAACCTGTTTAATAAAAGAGCTAATGTGTGTCTGTCTCCATACTCAAGCCTAGCCGGTGGTCCCTCTCGGGATATCCTCCCGGGGGCGAAGTCATCTGCCACTGGCCCAGGGATCCACCCACAACTATATCAGATTCATTACAGATTGCTATTCCTTAGCAAGACGACATCTGAGACACTACAAGATTGCTGACTCCTTCTTAGGAGCCAATAATAACAGATTGCTAACTCCTCACGGAGAACTCCTAACAGATTGCTAGCTCCTCCCTCCTTCAGGAGCCTGCAACACCGATTCTAACAAGGTTGCTAACTCCCAGCTCTAACACAGAGCTTTCCTAACACACAATACCTTTGGATTTTATTTCTGCTTATCTTATTCATTTACTATTTTATTCATTTATATATTTGATGGTTTTTTTTCCCCTTAATACTTATTTTATTTTTATGTATTATTTTTATATACTGACATTCGATCTCAATTGAGATATCACACCGGTTTACATTCAGGTACTGTAGGTATTTTTCTATCCCCAGAGGGCTTACAATCTATGTTTTTGTACCTGAGGCAATGGAGGGTAAAGTGACTTGCCCAAGGTCACAAGGAGTGACAGCAGGACTGGAACCCTGGTCTCCTGGTTCATAGTCCACTGCTCTAACCACTAGGCTATTCCTCCTCCCTTGATATTATTGTAACTTTGTGAACCGTTGTGATGGTCCCCCCCGAACAATGGTATACAAAATCAATCAATCAATCAATCAATAAATAAATAAACAAACAATAAATGTCCCTATATTACAGAGCTTACAATATGATCTAGAAGTGATGTGCTAAAGGTTATATAGCAAGCAGTGGATTTAGAATTGGACTAGAGACTTCAGCTTCACTGTCCTTCTAAACTAGATCACCTTCTTTGCAGCTTTCCTTTTATTCCTACCAACAGCGATATCTGGCTACCACGCTCTGCTATTTTTTTTTTTATTTTACATTTCCTGCAGGCTTTGGATTTCTGTCATACCTGCATTAAAAATTATTTATTTTGTAGGGCTTGGAAAAGAAAGCAATCATCTGTGGAAAGGCAGGCCAAGGAGTAATTCTCTCATAGGAAGTATTCTATATTTAACACCAAACACAAAAGCTAAAGCTCAGATCTAATTTACATTAGCTAGTCAAGATCAGCTGTGCTCCCTCTTAAAGACTGCTAATGCAAAGGACTGTTTGTTCATAAGGGTCATGGCACAAAGGCATAAAAAAGTAAAAGAAAATGCAGAAAAATTATTCCTACCACTTTTTTCAATTCTACCCATTCTACCATGTATTACTGTCCTCTGGAGAAGGGCATTCTTATAACTGGGGAAAGCAAAAGTCTACTTACTGGGATAATTCTCTTATCCAACAATAGCATACCATGCAGAATACTATATTTAGATAGATTATTTTCTTACCTCTTCCACTGTACTAAGATACCGTCTTTGAGATTTTTTGGGGCTCATCAAGCTTCGACGACATGAACCACTTCTTGATGGACTTGTAACAGGTTTAATGGGAAAAGATTTTTCATATACAGACACATGTGAATGATGATTTGGCTTTCCCACAGTAGCATTCATTGCTTCACTGTGTAAAAAACAAAACAAAACAAAATAGTAGTGTCTTATTCTAATACAAGGGCTCTCAGATCTGTTCTGACAGCCCACTGGGTTTTCAGGATGTCATCAAGGAAAAGGCATGGGATACATTTGCATACAGTGGAGACAGTATATGTAAATTAGCTCACGTATATTCATTGTGTATATCCTGAAAATCTGAGGGGTTAATAGGATAGGTTTTGGAACCACAGATCTAACAAAACGAAAAACAAGTAAAATAGTATAGCAGAATTTAACCTGAAGGCTGCACTAACCAGCAACATCAATTTAGTTTTCTTTGGCTCAGAAGTTTCCTCCTGCGCCTTGGTGCTTCTAGCTTAATCAGAATTGGACTATGCTGGGCAACAGTTCCATAAGCTTTCATTCATGATTACCCAGGTTCTTCCCCATATTATCACTTTCATTTGCCCAGCCACTGAAGATGGCAGTCTTTGACAGATCATTGATTTCTCCTCAATTTGATACATATGCACCTTAATTCCAACAAAGTGTCACCACTGAACAATGGCTGGCATTCTCTTCCCTCTAGGGGCTGTGAATGCTGCCTCTGCAGCAACTCCAGCCAGCCTGGGTAATGAAAACTGGTCTTCTGCATGGCAGTGCATAGAACTGCCACTGAGTCACTGGTCAGTCCCATCAATTTGCTTTTAAAGAAGCTTAAATATAAAGAAAATATACCAAGGTTGCAGAGCAGCAGGCAACCCGGTGGTTACATTTATTTTATTTATTTATTTATTTTATTTGTGTTTTTCTATACCGGCATTCACGGAGTTCGTATCATGCCGGTTTACATAAAACAAGGGGTGAGCAATACATTATAACGTACATAACTATAACAAGAGAGTATACTTTACAATTTAAAACAAGTGCATAGAAAAATAAGTTACAATAAACAGGGATGAATCTAACTGGGAGTAGAATAAGAGGAAAGATAGAGGTTTAACAAGAAGTAGAACATTGCAGTAATTGGTAAAGTCTGGATCAGTTTAAAGGATTATGATCAGTCTTGCTGCATTTGAAGGAAGAGAATCAGTAAGGGTCCGGAAAGGCTTTCTTGAACAGCTGTGTTACATCCCTAGTACTGTCCAGCATATCAGGTTATGATTTACAAGACAGGATCCTGCCCTTAAAATTGGCTGGAGTTGAGTGCAACAAAAGTAATAATCACCTGCTGTATCTATATACAAATGCTGTTTCTGCTGATCACAATGTGTTACGATTGCCATTGCTTTTATTATATAATATCTATATTTGAATATATATCCAGACATTTACCAGCTCCTAAACAAATATTGCTATCAGTCAAATATCTACAATAAATTCAAACACTATATCCTAATGGAATTTATGAGGGATAGTCATGTTGTAGGAACAACTTGTAATTTTGTTCTCATTTCATAATCGTAACAGTATTGCTGGCAGAAAAAGATCAAATAGTCCATCCAGTATGCCCAGCAACCTTCGCATGGCAGCAACTGCCACTCCATGCAGGTTACCTCCATGCCTTATGTTAAGAATAATATACTTACAAGCAAAACTAAGCAACTGTCAAACCCATAACAATATTACTGCAACATTTTTACATGGTGAGCAGCCTTCTTGATAATTCAGACAATGCTGCTTTGATGTTCTTTGCTTTTGGACTTGGCCAAAGAAGCGTTATCCCCCAATGTCAGCATATTAGTACCTCAGAATGTAAAAGTTGGGGGTCTAATATTGGCTGTCTTCAGAATCCAATGACCTTTTTATTACCCACCCCACTGTCAAAGCGGACAGCGATGTTGCAGTTGTGTCTAACTGCCATTCTATGCAAGTTACCCCCCATGCACCCTTTTCTTCATTATCATCCTCAAGCTTTTAGGGATCTACAGTGTTTATCCCTTGCCCTTTTGAAGTAGTTTACTGTTTTCATCCTCTCCACCTCTTCCGGAAAGGCATTCCAGGCATCTACCACCCTCTCCGTGAAAAGATATTTCCTTATGTTGGTTCTGAGTCTTTCCCCCTGGAGTTTCATGAACCCTAGTTTCTACCTTTTCCTTTCCAATGAAAAAGGTTCAAAATTTGTTTGTCATTAAATCCTTTTAGGTATCTGAAGGTCTGTATCATATCCCCTTTGCACCTCCTCTCTTCTAGGGTACACATATTCAGATCCTTCATCCTTTCCTCATATGTCTTCGGATACAGACCCCAAACTATTTTGGTTGCTCTTCTTTGGACAGCTCCATCCTGTCCCTATCCTTTTTGAAATATGGGCTTCAGTACTGAACCTTTTCTTAGAAATTTGTTGAGATTTCGGAGATCCAAGATGGGGCGGAGACCTCCTGTTTCTTTGGAATGAGAAAATAGCGGGAGTATAATCCTCTGCCCTGCTGAGGAAGGGGGAAAAGGTTCCACAGCCCTGGCTCTCAGGAGGGTGGATAATTCTGTTTCTAGAAGAATGATATGATCTTTGTGTACCCATAGGGAGTTTGGTGGGGAATCTCTGGGTACCGTCAGAAAATCCAGATGGTAACCTTGTGTTACAATGGATAGTACCCATTGATCTGTGGTGATGTTTGTCCAATTGGGTAGAAAATAAGAAACCCGGCCTCCAACTGGTAATTTTTGATTTGGGTTTCTGGAAAGGCTGCTGTTCTCTGGGCATTTTTCAAAACCCAGATGCTTGGCCTGTCTGAGGGGGAGGCTGAGGTCTGGATGCTTTTGTCTGTCTGGGATGGCCTTGTTGTTCTCCCACGAGAAGCTGGTAGATAATACCTGCGTGGTCAGTAGAAAGGTTTTCTTGTATCCTTCCTGGATGGCTGTCTTGCAGAAGATGGAGTTTCTGCAGTAATTATGGATAGTTGGCGCAGAGTTTCGTTGTGATCTTTCAGCTGTCCAACAGCATCTTGCACTTTATCACCAAACAGGTTTTCACCCGTGCAAGGAAGATCAGCTAATTTTTCCTGTACCTCAGAGGCCTGAGGTCGGACGCCTTCAATCATGCCCATCTTCGGGCACTAATGCCAGTCGCTGCCATTCTGGAGGATGTCTCGAATGAGTCATAGGCCGCACGTAGCTCGTGTTTGCCAGCTTCTAGACCTTTGTGTATGATAGAATTGAAAGTGTCTTGAGGCTGTTGTGGAAGGGTTTCTGAAAATTCTTTCATTTGTTTCCATAAATTTCTTTGGTATTGTGCCATATATAATTGATATGAGGCAATCCTGGATAATAATATGGAACCTTGGAACATTTTACGTCCTAAATTGTCTAAGAGTTTTTGTTCTTTTCTAGGGGGTGTGGAAGAGTGTGGCTGAATCCTTTTTGACCTTTTTTGCGCAGACTCTACCACAACAGATTGATGTGGGAGCCTAGAAACCCAGGAATGTGCTGTACCAAATATGTGGCATCTGTCCTCCTATTTACCAGTGGCACAGTGCAGGGATGCTCCCGAAGGCGATGTTGGAGGACAACCAGAACTTCATGTATTGGTTTGGCGACAATCTCTTTAGGAGCAACAACAAATTGTAGGACCTCCAAAGTCTTGTGTCTTGTATCCTCCTCTGTTAGCAACTGAAAGAGGATCGTCTCAGACATTTCCCTTACAAAGTTAGAGAAGGAGAGGTCTTCAGGAGGTGACTTTCTTCTTTCCTCTGGTGGTGAGGGTTCTGACAAGATGTCCTCAGTAGAGGAATCGGTGTCCACATCCTCCCAGGTGTCTGATAAGGTGTGTGGACGTGGACTGGAAGGAGGAAGGGAGAATGGCATCAATGGCTGCATGGTTTTCGATGGATCCATCAATGATTTATGTTTTTGCCTCGGTGACATCGATGGCAATGGATGCAGCATCGATGGTGGAATCGGACGTCTCAATCCCGAGAGTCCCAATGGTCCTGGCATTGGCTGAGGCGTCAATAGCTGATGGTCGAAGTCGGTGCTTTCATCATCTGAAGAGCCCGGAATTGTTATCGGGTCTTTTGGATGCTTGATCAGTGTCTTCGGCATCGATAGCGCAGGTTGCATCGGCAGGGCACCGATTAATGTATCGAGCCTAGACAGTAGTGGTTGAAGAAACGATGGCTCCGGAATCGGTGGAGGTATGGTAACCGGCACCAGTGGATGGAGTTCTCAAGAGGGCATCGATGACTGCTTGGCGGATAAATCCGTCCAGTTCCTCCCGTATAGCTGGTGAGGACAGAGCAGCTCTAGGGGGTGGCAGATAAGGCAAAACTGGCTCCTTCAGTATCCAAGCACTGATATCGGTGGGGATTGCCTTGGCGACTGTGGTGTCGAGGGCATAGAGGAAAAATTATGTGAGAAATCACACAGGGCTTCTAACTGCGAGGCAAACTGCAGTGCACAAAAAAAAGAGACTGAAGGGAGACCCCTGTGGTTCGAGGGATAATGGCATGCTGGGCATGCTCAGTGTGCCAGTCAAACGTTTCTAGAAACTTTGACAGAAAGTTTTCCATGATAGGGCTCCATCCAGTGATGTCACCCATATGTGAGGACTATCATCCTGCTTGTCCTGGAATAAAACCTGTTACAGGTAAGCAACTCTGCTTTTTCCGAGGACAAGCAGGATGGTAGTCCTCATAGATGGGTGAATAGCAAGCTACAGGCTGACTCAGAACAAAGTAGGCCAACCAGCACACAACATGTGCAACAGGCACAACAACTGGGGTGCTGTTGGCAATGATGAGGCAGCCTGAAATTCATAATGGATCGAGGTAGGGCGAGTTGGGTTTTTACACTGGAAATAAGTTCCATAGGACAGACTGGCCAAAGACAGAGTCCTGTAGTCCAGCCTTGTCGAGACAGTAATGGGCTACGAAGGTATGGAGAGAACTCCACGTCGCGGCCCTGCAGATGTCGACAATCGGTACTAAACGGCAGTGTGCTACTGACGTTGCCATGGCCCTGACTGAGTGCACCTTCACTCGTCCCTCAAGTGGAAGGCCTGCTTGCTGGTAGCAGAATGCAATGCAGTTGGAGAGAGTCTGCTTGCCCACCGCAACTCCAAGCTTGTTTTTGTCAAAAGAAACAAAGAGTTGGGTAGACTTTCTATGGACTACAGTGCAGTCTAAATAAAATGCAAGCACACGTTTACAGTCCAAGGTGTGCAGAGCTCGCTCACCCAGGTGAGTGTGAGGCCTTGGAAAGAAAGTGGGCAAGACAATAGATTGGTTTAAGTGAAAATCAGTTACTACCTTAGGAATGAATTTAGGGTGAGTGCGGAGAACCACCCAGTCATGGAGGAATCTTGTATAGGGCGAGTAGGTTACAAGGGCCTGCAACTCACTGACCTTGCGAGCAGATGTGATAGCTACCAAGAAAATTACTTTCCATGTAAGATATCTGAGTTCGCAGGAGTGCAGGGACTCAAAAGGAGGACACATGAGCCATGCAAGTACCACGTTGAGGTCCCATGCCATGACCGATGGTCATAGGGGAGGCTTAAGCTGCAGTAAGTCTCTCATGAAGCAACCCACAAGGGGTTGAATCATTATTGGGGAATCCCCTACTCCTTGATGGTAAGCAAAGATGGTACTGAGGTGTACTCGTGACCAGATTCCGAGAGGTGCCAGAAATAGTCTAAGAATTTCAGTGTGGGGCAAGAAAAGGAATCAAAGCCTTTCTGTGTGCACCACAAGGCAAGTCTTCCGCGTGGAAGGCAAGTCTTCCGCGTGGAAGGCTTTCATGAAGCTACGAGGACTTGAGAGACGCTACTAGAAAGATTGAGGGGCTGTAGTATCAACTTTTCAACATCCAGGCCATCAGGGACAGGGTCTGGAGGTTCGGGTGGCACAACTTGCCGTGATTGTGTTATGAGGTTGGGCGCCATGCCCAGGCGAATGGGTTCCTGGACAGAGAGGTCGAGAAGTATGGGAAACCAGACTTGGTGTGGCCAGTAAGGAGCTATGAGTATCACTGAGTCTAGGTCCTGCTGTAGTTTCACGAGAGTCTTGCTTATTAGCGGAATCAGAGGGTATGCGTATAGGAGGGCCTGTGGTCCAGGTGTGAGCAAAGGCGTCCACGGCTGGAGCTGTCTGGTCCTTGTGTAGTAAGCAGAACCGGTCTACCAGCTGTGCTTCGAAGCAAAGAGGTCGATGTCCGGCTGACCCCACCAGCGGAAGATTCTGCTCGTTACAAAGGGATCCAGCGACTACTTGTGGGGCTGGAAAGTCTGGCTGAGGTGGTCTGCAATTGCATTCTGTGTGCCTGCCAGATAAGTGGCTTGCAGTAGTATGGAATGTGACAGGGCCCAGGCCCAAATATGTGCCGCTTCTTGGCAGAGCAGATAAGAGCCCGTGTCCTCCTGTTTGTTCAGGTACCACATTGCTACTTGGTTGTCTGTTTGAATCAAGATGACCCTGTTGGATAGGCAGTCCCTCAATGCATAAAGGGCGTACCGCATTGCTCGAAGCTCTAGAAAGTTGATCTGATAGGTTGCTTCGGCTTTTGGACAAGTCCCTTGAGTTGAAGGCTGTCGACATGGGCTCCCCAACCCAGGTTGGAGGCGTCCGTGGTTAAGGTCAACTGAGGAGCTGATTGCTGGAAGGGAAGACCTGTTACAAGCCGTATGGTGAAACTCAGGGAGTCTAGGGCTCCTTGCCTGGACTTTTATGAGCCAATCGTCTAGATACGGAAAGACATGGACGCCCTTGCAGCGTAACTGCACAGCCACTATGACTGCCAGGTATTTCGTGAACACTCAGGGTGCCAAGGCCAGGCCGAATGTCAGTACCTTGTATTGATAATGCCAGTGCCCCACAACAAATCGCAGGTATTTGCGATGAGGAGGGAAGATTGCAATATGGGTGCAAACGTCTTGAAGGTCCAGGGAGCAGAGCCAGTCCCCCTGTTGTAGGAGAGGGAGCATGGTGCCTAGGGACGCCATTCTGAACCATTCTTTGTGAAGAAATCTGTTTAAGGTACGAAGATCTAGAATAGGTCAGAGGCTGTCAGTGGGAAGCCCAGTGGGAGAAGGAGTTTCTCCTTCTCCCACTGGGCTTCCTGAGGGAGGAAGGATGCCAAAGCCAAGAGGGCGGGAAGGCATCGATGGAGGCGGTGCTGGCATCAAGGGCGTAGAACCTTCTTCTCTGCTGAGTCAAGGGAACAGGTTCTATGGCCCTGGCATACGGAAGGGTCGAGAGTTCTGACTTGAGAAGTACTGTGTGATCGTCCCGGCTCCATGCTGGAATGGGTGGGGAGTCTGGGGATACAGCTGAAAAATTTAGACGATAACCGTGAGTTATGATGGACAGTACCCATTGGTCTGTGGTAACTGGGCACCAATTGGTTGCAAAATGGCAGATGCGGCCTCTCACTGGTGAATCGGGTTGTGGGATCAGGGGGGAGAGGCTACTGCTCTATGGAAAGGAATCAAAATCCAGTTGCAGGACCAGCTTGTGGAGCTGGCTGCGCTCTAGGAGTTCTTGATTGGCGTGCGTGTCCTCTCTGAGGGGCCAGAGCTGTTCGAGCACGGGACGCAGGAGGATAATACCTGCGTGGTCTGTAGAATTGCTTCCTGGTGTCCCTACGGGCTACGGAGGGGGTATCTGAGGTGACAGCTGACGCAGGGTCTCATGTTGGTCTTTTAACTGGGCCACTGCGCCCTGAATCTTGTCCCGAACAGGTTTTCTCCTGTACTGGGGAGATCTGCTAGTTTGTCCTGCACCTCCGGGTGTAGGTCTGCGGTCTTGAGCCAGGTCCAGCGTCTAGTACTGATGCCACTGCCAAGACTCTGGATGCTGTCTCAAAAGAGTCGTAAGCAGCTCTGACCTCGTGTTTACCTGCTTCCAATCCTTTTTGCAGGATGGAAGACAAGGTCTCTTGATGTTGCTGTGGTAGGGTCTCTGCAAATTCCTGGACTTGTTTCCAGAGATTCCTATTATATTGGGTCATGTATAATATGTATGCTGCAATTCGTGCTATTAACATGGACCCTTGAAAGACTCTGTGCCCCAATGCATGCAACGCATTCTGTTCCCTTCCAGGAGGAGCAGAGGAGTGTGGATGGGATCTTTTAGCCTTCTTTTGGGCTGATTCCACCACTACTAAATGGTGGGGCAATTGGCTTTTCTGAAATCCTGGGGTTTGTTGGACCAGGTACTTAGCATGTCTTTCTGTTGACTGTACCCAGATGGTCCCACAGGCGGTGCAAGAAGTCAAGAAGAACTTCATGCACTGGTATCGCCATTACCTCTTTTGGAGCATCTACAAATTTTAAGACCTCCAACATTTTGTGGCAAGCATCTTCCTCCATTATCAGTGGAAATGGGATAGTTTCAGACATCTCCTTGACAAAGCTGGCAAAGGAGAGGTCTTCTGGAGGAGAACGACACCTTTGTTCCAGGGGTGAAGGCTCTGAGAGCAATTCATCGGAAGCTTGTAAGGAATAGTCCGAGGATGCATCCTCCCATGGATCATAGGGAGTTTCTCCTTCTCCCACTGGGCTTCCTGAGGGAGGAAGGATGCCAAAGCCAAGAGGGCGGGAAGGCATCGATGGAGGCGGTGCTGGCATCAAGGGCACCGAAGTAGATGAGGTGTGCTTAAGCACTGATAGACCCGATGGCCCTGGAATGGGTTCTGGCATCGGTGAGTCCCATGCACGGATCGGTCCGGAAGTCGCTTCTTCCTCCTCAGATGAGCCCGAAATGGGAATCGGGATCTGTGGAGGCCTTGATGGTCAAACTCCGTGCCAGCGTGTCCGATGGCATGGGTTGAGTTGGCAGAGCACCAATAAGGGTGTCCAAGCACTCGAGGAGCGGTGCGAACATCAAGGGCACCAGTTCCAGTGTCAGTATGGGGGCTGGCACCAGTAGCGACTGGAAGCTCCGAAGGGCATTCAGCACTGCCTGTTGGACCAGTCTGTCCAACTACTCCCTGAAGGCTGGTGTGGACAACACTGCGTCTGGGGTAGGAGGCAGGCTAGGCATTACTGGAGCCTCCACAGGAGTCTGTGGAGGCTCAGTACCCGGCACAGATATCGGTGGGGAACGCCTTGGGGTCCTGGGTCCAGAGGAGGATGGGGGCTCTTTTCCCCAGGCCCTCTTCGCAGATGGCTTGATGGAAGTCGATGCCACTGCGGTGTCGGTGCCAGCACAGGGTGGGGATGCACGTCGGTGCCGGTGGCTCAGTCCGGTCTTTCTCCGGCACCAAGGATGACGCAGACGTCTTTGAAGGGGTCGGTGATGGATGGTCACCGGCTCCACGATCTTCCTAGCATGGCATCTCAGAGGTCGATGGACCTCCTCAGGTCGGTATACTCTGTACCGGAGTCAATGGTGCAGAATGTTTTGAAGCAAACAAATGCTCCATCTTTTCCAATTGAGCATGCCGGCCTTTGGGGATCATTTGTGCGCAACTGGGGCAGCGACGGACATCGTATGAAGGCCCTAGGCACAAAACACAGACATTGGGCGGGTCCATAATGGACATAATCCTTGGAAACTCGTGGCACTTTCTAAACCCGATCGCCATGCCGAAAAAAGAGGCGCACGATCGGTGGCCGGACACAGAGGGGTATGCGCTGGGAACAGACCACGAATCGTGGGAAATACACTTACCGAGCGTCGGAGGGAACGGAGCATGATGGGGGGACTCCAGTGAAGGTGAAATAGCAAAGATGAACTTCAAATTTTTCCATGAGGAAAATTCTCACAGAGCTCCTAAACCGCGAGGCAACTGCTGCGCGGAAAAAAAAAGAGTCTGAAGGGGGACCCCGTGTGGCCACAGGGTTGGTGGCATGCTCAGTGTGCCAGTCAAAGTTCTAGAAACTTTGATAAATTGTTCTGTGACAGGACTCCATCTGATGTCACCCATCTGTGAGAACTACCATCCCTGCTTGTTCAGGGAGAATATAAAAAATCTAAATAAATAATCAATAAGGATTAGTATCTTGAGATCTGTTCATTTAATGTTTGGGTATTTTCAGGTACTTGTGACTTGGTTGGCCACTGCTGGACACAGGATACTGGATTTGATGGACCTTTGGTGTGACCTAGTATGGCATATCTTATGTTCTTATGACACGAATGAGGAGCATCACTTCCTCTGGGGACCAAACTCTGCCGACTGAGAAAATCCACCTGAATGTTGTCTGCTCCAGCGATAAGAGATGCCACCAGAGCTGTGAAGTGCTGCTCTGCCCACTGCCATTGCATTGTCCAAAAGGATTCTCACTGCCCACTCATGTAATAGAGGAAGCAAACACCCTAAAGTCTCGCGAACTGCTTGAGTCTCCCAACGAATGAGAGACCCTCATTTTCTCCGCTGATCATTGGCCTTGCGTTGTCTGCCCCTGGCAGAGGTCTTCTCATCCTGTCAGACTGGCATTGGTGGTCACTACCACCTAACTCGGAATCTTTAACTCCTTGCCCAGCTCCAAATGGGCTCAAGAAAGCCACCGGGAGAGATGGGACTGGGACTTCCGCTGCAGGGGCAGCTGAAGTGAAAAAAATCCTCTGAAGGGTTTGCCAATACCTAAATAATCATCTCAGACTTTGGGTACGGGCAGCCATAACAATCTCCGGATTTGCATCCGCAATTTCAACATTCTCTCCTCCATGAGAAATTCCTTGCCTCGAGCAATATCAAAGCACATTCCTAGGTATTTCTGTGACTGGGTGGGACCAAATTGCCCTTTAACAGATTCACCACCCAGCCCAGAGACCTAAGCCTCTGCATGACCTGTTGAACCAAGCTCCAACACAGTTCCTTCAACTTCACTCGAAGGAGCCAGTTGTCCAAATATGGACGCACCCATATGTCTTCTCTCTGAAGAGCAATGGCCAACATTACCATCACCTTGGTGAATGTATGTGAGGTTGTCTCCCTAGGCCAAACGGAAGCTCATGGAACTGAAACTGTTCTCCCAACACCGTGAAGCTCAGAAACTTTAGATGTTCTGCCCAGAAGGGTATATGAACATAAGCATCTGCAGTATGAGAGACGAAAGGAATTCCCCTGTGTGGACTGCCACCCTAAGTGTAGAACCTCCATCTGAATTTATGAGGCATCTACATGGTCACATTCACCGTCTTTATGTCTAGAATGGAATGATAGGTTCTCTCCTTCTTTGGAACCACAAAATGGATTGAGTATCACCAGTGGCCCTGCTCTCCTCAGGGATCTAGGCCTATTGCTTACAGTTTTCCAAACCAATCCACCACAGACCGTACTGCTTCTCACTTGGCGCTGAAGGTGCAAGAGAAAACCGTGCAGGCTTCGCATATTGGATGAGCCTTTCTAAGGCGCAGCCCTTTCTTATGACTGTTAGGATCCATTGGTCTGCTATAATGTTGATCCACTACCCACCTCTTACTTCTGGAGAGGAATGAATCAGCTGAATCTTATTGTGTGCTTTTACCTCCTCTGGCCCCTTGGCCAGTGCTCTCCTGGGAGAGCATATGTGATGTCTAAAAGGACTGTGATCTGTCCACCTCCTGGCTCTGAGATGAGGCCTTCTAGTGCAGCGGTATCGCCTCACATTTCTGACCTCTGCCTGCTTGGAAATTTCTTTCGCTTTGGGCATACCCTCAGGCAACCTATGCCCCCGGGCCTTGCCCAAGTGCTTTACCAACAGTTCCAGGTCCTTGCTAAGCAAGAGTTCACCTTTAAAGGGAAGATTTTCCAACTGCAAAATCCCAGAAGCTGCCTATCGACCCCACCAACCTCACATTCTGGGTAAACTTGTGCAGCAAGTCACCAAAAGATTCCGCAACAGAGGCTACCCAGCCTCCAGTCACTCCGCCTGCTTGGCTGGAAGAAAGGTCCCTGACCCTTCACCTGTATCTGTTGAACGTAGTGCAAGCAAGCCTGTGCCATGAAGCCACTGCACTCTGCCGAATGTATGCCCAGCACAGAGACCTTTAACATCTTTGTAAAATGTATTTTCATCTTCTGGTCTTGGTGTCCTTCAACACTGTTGAACCCACCACCAGAATGATCCCATAGCTCTACCAAAGTTCAGCCTGACTTCCAAAGTATACCACTAGCTTCTCAATGGTGTAATGGGAAAAAAAAAGGCCTTTGCCGGGCCCCAGAACCTATCCAGAATAGTATCAACTCCCACATGCCCTGACTCCTCCAGGACTTTGGTCAACATCTGGTGAATTGGTGGGCCTATCACCTCTTTCCAGAAAGCCAAACCACATCTGCGGAGGCTCCTGCAAGTGATCTCCCTCAGCCCCCAAGCCCACTGAATCCTCTGATCCTCAGTCCTGGTAATATGGCTGGGGGATTGCAGGAATCCTTTGGCTTGCCCCCTTCCCCCCAAGATATACCCTGTAAGTAAGCTATGCAAACTCCGGGGGGGGGGGATCCCTTTGAGGGTAGTGCATAGGCTGGGGTGCATCCGTTTTGGGGGCATAGGCTGGATCCAGCATTTACCTCCGCCGGGCTGAATCCCTCTAAGACGGAGTAGCACGTCCATCTTAGGTGCACATGTCGGTGACCAAAGTTGACTGGGATGGCGGATGTGGGCAGGAAATCCATCCATTTGGCAGCCTCTGCAAATATTGTTCTGCCTGGCAGTGCAGGAATGACAGTAATTTTAGTGCAGTCTCCTGCAGTGCGAGAAAGGATGGGGGAAGGGGGCTTTTGTTTCCGCTGCCATTATGCCCTGCTATGAAGGTCCTCGATAGTACTCCAGAGGGTTCGTAGAAAGTTGTGGGGACTCTTCTCTGATTCAGGGAAGGCTTTTTTGGTGAATGTTTGCTAGTACAGCACACAGCCTAATTGTCACACCCACTCTTGCAGCCTTTTGTGTCTAAGCCAGTGCGGTTGTGCATTCCTACAAGCAGATGGAGTCAGAGAACAAAAACTTTGGGCACTGCTACATAACAAGAGTGCCACCTGCAGTTCCTCAGTATTGACCTGTATCCAAGCCTAAACAACCAAACTTTACTTAAAAGGCGAAGGGGGTTGGAATCCAAAAACTTAACCGCCAACCCCTTGCCCGAACAGACAAAAAAAAAACCCAAAAAACCACTAGACCACCTCAGAACTTGTCCCTTCCGGAGCATTTGCAAAAAGTCCAAATTGTTTCTTCAGGAAATATCACCTCTCGAAGTAGTCTTTCAGAATCTGAAAAGGGGGACGGGTTTCTGGACTGATCTGTGGTATTACAGGAATGAAAATTAGCAGGTAAGAACCAATTTTCCTTTCCTGAACATACCCAGATCAGTCCAGACCAGTGGGATGTATCCAAGCTACTCTACACTGGGCAGGAACCTGAAAGACCCGCTCACAGTACACCCTCCCCAAAGGACGATTCATCTTGCGCCCTCACATCCAAGCGATAATGGTTGGTGAAAGTGTGCAGGGAGGACCAAACCGCCAATCTGCAGATCTCCTGAGGTAATAGAAGCTGACACTCAGCCCAGGAATGAGCTCACAGACCCATGGGCATCTGACGCCCGCAGGCAACATAAGCCACAGCGATAGCCTCCTTTATCCAGTGCAAAATCATCACCTTCGAAGCCTAATCACCCATCTTAGGACCCCCAAACAAGACAGATGGTCCGAACGCCGGAAGTCATTAGTAACCTCCAAATAGCACAAAAGAACGAGACACACATCCAAAAGATGAAGTTCTCTCTCCTGAGGAGAATCCCTGGACTAGTTCGGAAATCCTGGCAGATCCACCGCCTGATTGTCATGAAAAGCAGAGACCACCTTGTGCACGAAGGAAGGAACAGAGCACAGCAAAACTATCATCGTAAATCCTAAGAAAGGGATCTCGACACGACAAAGCCTATAACTCTGAAATGCATCGAGCAGAACAAATGGCTACGAGGAAAACAGTCTTCAAGGTCAAATCCTTAATGGGAGCCCTCCGTAAAGGCTCAAAGGGGGCTCTGCAAAACATCAGAAGCACCAGGTTTAAACTCTGGTAAAGACGTAACGGGCGTACAGGAGGATGTAAATGCTTTACTCCTTTGAAGAAACGCGAAATGTCTGGATGCACTGTCAGCGACAGACCGTGAACTCTGCCCCTTAAGGCACCTAAGGCAGCCACCTGAACCCTAAGAGAGTTAAAAGCTAAACCTTTGGTCAACCCCTGTTGCAGGAAGTCCAATACCTGGGCAATCTCCGTTGACAAAGGAATCAAGGAGCGCTGGCAGCACCATGCCTCAAATAACTTTCAGACCCTAACACAGGCCATAGAAGTAGAAGGTCAACGTGCTTGAAGAAGCGTGGAAATGACCTGCTCAGAATATCCCCTCAATCGCAATTGCCGCCTCTCAAAAGCCAGGCCACGAGAGAGAAGTGATCCTCCCAATCCAAAAATATGGGCCCCTGACAGAGTAGATGCGGAAGATGCGCCAGCTGTAGAGGACCTTCCAAGGTTAATCGCACCATGTCCGCAAACCACGGGCGACGCGGCTACTCCGGAGCCACCAACACTACACTGCCTGGATGCCGCTCTATGCATTGTAGAAGCTGACCGATGAGAGGCCAGGGAGGAAAGGCATAGAGAAGAATGCCCGTGGGTCACGGACATACTAGAGCGTTCAGTCCTACTGAGCCTATTTCTCAACGACAGCTGAAGAAGCGCTCAGTCTTCGCATTGGCTCGAGTTGCCATCAGATCCAACTGAGGCATGCCCCACCTGGTGCAAATGAGGTTCCATGCTTCGGGAGCTAACTCTCACTCTCCCAGATCGAGGTGTTGTCTGTACATTTTCCACGCCCGCAACATGAGACGCGGTGATTCCTTTGAGATGGCGCTCTGCCCAAGCGAACAACAGCCTCACCTCCAATGCCACAACAAGACTCCTTGTCCCGCCTTGCCGGTTGATATAAGCTACCGTCGTCGCGTTGTCTGAGAACACTCGAACCGTTGTGTCCTTGACCAGAGGAAGAAATGCTCGGAGGGCCAGCCGGATAGCCCTCGTCTCGAGGCAGTCGACGGACCAGGATTTCTCTGTTGGAGACCAAAGCCCTTGGGCGGATTTGTTGAGGCAGACTGTACCCCATCAGGATAGACTGGTATCCGTGGAGATAACCACCCAATTCGGAGGTCTAAGTCCATTCCCTTTTCCAGGCTGCTGCGTGAAAGCCACTATGATAGACTGACTCTGGACTCTGTTCCAACACCGGACTCCACCGCGATAACAGCACATGCTGTAACAGACACAAATGAGCGAATGCCCACGGGACCAAATCCAAGGTGGAGGCTATGGATCCCAGAACCTGTAAGTGATGCCAAACCGTTGGATTCTTCCTCTGAAGCAGGGCTTGGACCTGATCCTGCAACTTTGTTATACGGTCCCCTGCCAGAGAAACTTTGCCTCGGAAAGTATCGAAGAGCGCTCCCAAGTAGACCAACGACTGCATGGGCTCCAAATGACTTTTCTGGACATTTATGACCCAGCCAAGCGACTGCAAGGTGAGCATCACCCTCTGAACCGATCTTACGCAGTCCTCCTGAGACTTCGTTCAGATTAGCCAGTCATCGAGATACGGGTGAACAAGGACTCCATCCTTGTGCAGGAACACCGCCACGACCACCATGACCTTGGTGAAAGTTTGTGGAGCCGTCACCAGGCCGAAAGGAAGAGCTTGAAACTGGAAATGTTGGCCCATCACCTTGACGCGGAGGAACCGCTGGTGAGCCCGGCAAATCGGGATGTGGAGATACGCCTCGGTGAGGTCTAACAATGTAAGAAACTCTCCTCTGCGTACCGCAGCCACCACAGTTCTCAACGTCTCCATGTGAAAACAGGGAACTCGCAAACACCTATTCACCTTCTGCAGATCCAGAATGGGACGAAAGTTGCCCTCTTTCTTGGGAACCACAAAGTAGACCAAATACTGTCCCTTGCCCAGTTCCGCCAGACGAACTGGAACAATGGCATGGAGATCGAGCAGCCATTGGAGAGTCCCCTGTACTGCCTCGCGCTTAACCCGCGAAGCGACGCAAGACTCCATAAAGGCCTCCCGCACACCAGGTGCGAAAACTCAAGAGCGTAACCGTCCCGGACCACTTCCAAGACCCATCGGTCCAAAGTAATCTTTTCCCACTCCGCGTAGAAGCTCGACAATCTGCCTCCGACAGCTTCTATGACGGAATGGATGTCCCTGGCTTCACTGGGTAGGTTTTCAACGACCAGCACCCTGGCCCATGGACTCTCTGCCTGGGCACCGTCCTCCTTGAAAGGACTGCTGACGTCCCGAGCCCGGCCTGGACCCTGAAGGAGCTGAAGACCTACCAGGGTGAAATCTGCGAGAATCCCGAAAACGAGCCCGCGGGGGAAAAACCTTCCCCAAAGGTTTCCTATCCTCTGGCAATCGGTTGCCCTTGGACTCCCCCAAAAATTTCACCAACTGGTCAAGATCCTCCCAGAAGAGAAGCTTGCCCTTAAAGGGGAGGTTACAAAGTTGAGACTTGGAAGATAAATCTGCTGACCAATTACGCAACCAGAGTAGTCTACGAGTCGTAACCGCAGACACCATACAATGCGCCGAGGTTCTAATCAAGTCATACAACGCGTCCGCGACATAGGCAACTCCTGCCTCCAAACGCGTGGCTTGCAAGGGCCCCCCGCCGTTGGGACAGGGGGTTGCGGCCACTCCTGAACTCAGCAAAGACAGGTTCTCTGCATGAGGCTGGCGCAAATCGCCGCCCTGAGACTCAGCGCTGAGACCTCGAAGACTCGCTTCAGATGAATCTCCAGTTCACGGTCCTGAATGTCCTTCAGCGCAGTGGCCCCGGCCACAGGAATGGTGGTCTTCTTAGTCACAGCAGACACTGCTGCATCCATCTTCGTTATCTTTAGAAGATTCAAAACATCCTGCGATAGCGGATAAAGTTTTGCCATGGCTTTTCCCACTTTTAAACCCGCATCCGGCGAGTCCCACTCCCGGCTCACTAGCTTGCAGACCTTCTTAGGTAAAGGGAAGGAGGTCGGACCCCGAATCCCATCCAAGACCGGGTTGACACCTTCGCTGTCCGATTCCTCCTGTGAAACTTTGATCCTTAGGATCTCCAAGATCTGGGGAATGAGAGGTCGAAGCTCCTCTCGCTTAAACATACTACACTGGGATCATTGCCTTCAGAGGGTGGGAGGTCATCTTGGTCCGGGTCATCCTGTATCACATCACCCATATCCTGGGTGAGTCCCGGATCCTGATCCGGCCCAGGGTCTGAGGGATCCCCGAGTGGGGCCGGCAACCTATTCACACCCTTGGTGAGCCCCTGCAGGGTGATGGTGGTCCGGGGACCCCGTGGGTATCCGCTTTGGTGGAGGTTCCGCCAAAGGGTCCAGCTGCACTGCTCTCTTCAGGATCTCTTGTTTCCTAGCCAGGAACGCCTAATTCAGCAGGAGCACAAACTCAGGGCAAAACTCCCCTGAATCAACACCACCCCCTGCAGGAGGATCTGATGGCCCAGGGTCATCTCCAAATGCGGGAAGTTGGTCCACCGGAGAAAGAATGGGAGGGGCCGCCTCCTCCCTCGGCAGCCGCCACAAGCTACCCTCCCCTGCCGAGGAGGACCGCGACCCTTGCCTGCTTGCTGCTCCCCCCCAAAGAAGTTCCCTCCTGCCCTGAAGAACAGGCAGAACACAGGGAACTAACATTTATGGCCTGCCCTGACGCCCCATACGCACGGCAGGTTCCCAACTTAGGCTGGGGTGCCATTGAGAAAAACGAGCAGCAATGCGGTCGGCTAAAAATAAGAAAAAAATTCCAGTCAGAAAACCTTCGCGGGACTGCAGCAGCTAAAAATAGAAAAACTCCCTGCAGGCGTGAAATTGCTGTGAGGAGAGCTGCCGGCGCAAAAATAAAGAGAGGCCTCACACGTGCGCAAAAGCCTACCCCCTGCCGACCTACCCGGAGCCCCGGACTGTTGTGAGGACCGCAGGGTTAAGCTCACCACTCCAGCTGGCCTGTCCCCCAAACGAACTCCTCCTATCTTGAAAGGCTTCTTCCTTGCTTTCTTTCTGATTTTTTTTTTTTTTTTTGAATAAAACGTTAACTTGACAGAGTCTGAGGAAGGAGTGAGAGGAGCCTCCTCAGTACTCGAGGAAACCAGGAGCCCCTGGCTATCGAGACACTGGCACCAATGTGGGCGAGACGCAGGCAGGGGTATCCAACCCCCCCGGATGCCCAGCTTCAACTGAGGAATGGCCCACGAAGGTGCCTAACACCTCAGGAAGCTACACTACTAACTACAAACTAGCCTATCCTAGGGAAAAAAACCTTTCCCTAATAAACTTTTTTTTTTTTTTTGTAAACTAACAAACTGCAGATTTGCATCTCTACCATCTGCTAGAGTCAAAGAAATACTGAGGGACTGCAGGTGGCACTCTCGTTATGTAGCAGTGCCCAAAGTTTTTGTTCTCCGGCTCCACCTGCTGGTAGGAATGCACAACCCCACTGGTCTGGACTGATCTGGGTATGTTCAGGAATCTCTGTCTCCACCTTCTGGTCAGTAGGCATAACCCATTTGTCTGGACTGGTCTGACTGGATGATAAAGAAAGGAAAATTGGTTCTTACCTGCTAATTTTCATTCCTGGAATACCACAGATCAGTCCAGACAAGTGGGTTTATGCATCCCTACCTGCAGATGGAGGCAGAGAACAAAACTTTGAGGCACTGCTACTTAACCAAGAGTGCCACCTGCAGTCCCTCAGTAATGACCTGTACCCAAGCCAAGATGGAGAACACCAAAACACCAGAAAAAACTATTCCCCTAAACAAACCTGGTTAACGAGTTGGAATGCCCAACCAAGCTGAGCCTTGAACTATGATCAATATAAAAAATTTTGAATCTCAACAAACTGAGAACTATATACAACTACCTGCTGCAGAAAACAAAATTTACTTTACTTCACCCACAGCATCCAGAATCAGAAGAGGACTTTCGAAAGATAATCAACAAAGGGCTGGGTGTCTGGACTGATCTGTGGTATTCCGGGAACGAAAATTAGCAGGTAAGAACCAATTTTCCTTTCCTGTTCATACCCCAGATCAGTCCAGACAAGTGGGATGTACCCAAGCCCCTTTACATTGGGTGGGATCCCGAAAGACCTGCACACAGCACTTTCCCCAGAAGCGCCCTCCTCTGGGCCCCTGACATCCAAACGGTAATGATTAGTGAAAGTGTGCAAAGAGGACCACATTGCTGCCTGACAAATCTCCTGAGGCAACACCAACTGGCACTCCGCCCAGGAGGCTGCTTTTGTACCTTAGTGGAATGTGCTTTCAATCCTTCGGGAATTGGCAGACCTTTACAAATATAGGCTGAAATGATAGCCTCTTTCAACCAACGAGAAATTGTACTCTTAGATGCCTTGTCACCTTTCTTTGGTCTGTTACATAACACAAAAAGATGGTCAGAGGTCTGAAATTCATTAGTGACCTCAAGATATCTTAGCAGAACCCAACACACATCCAAAAGGTGAAGTTCCCTTGCATGGGGTGAATCAGACGTCAGATGAGAAAATCCCGGCAACTCGACCGTCTGGCTAAGATGAAAAGCACAGAACACCTTGGGCAAAAAGGAAGGAACTGCTCGCATGGAGACTTCATCATCCAAAATCCGCAGAAAAGGCTCTCTGCACGATAAGGCTTGGAGTTCAGAAATCTGCTTTACCGAACAAATCACCACCAGAAAGACTGTCTTCAGAGTAAGATCCTTCGGAGAAGCTCTGCGCAAATGTTCAAAGGAAGGGCCACATAGAACCTGCAGAACCAAGTTAAGATTCCAGGACAGACACAGCCGACGGATTGGGGGATGCAAATATTTTGCTCCCTTTAAGAACTGCTGCACATCCGGATATGAAGCTAAAGGTTTACCCTGCAACCTTCCTCTGAAGCAACCCAAGGCTGCCACTTGGATTCTGAGCGAATTATAGGCCAAACCTTTAGACAAGCTGTCCTGTAAGAATGCCAAGACTTGGGCCACAGTAGTCTGTAAGGGTTCAGCATTCTAGACCCCACACCAGGCCTCATATACTCTCCAAACCCTGGTATTAGCCATGGAAGTGAAGCAGAGTAGAAATCACCAGCTCTGATACCCTTTCAAGCAAAAGCGGCACCTTTCAAAAGCCAAGCCGCTAGACAAAAGCAATCCGCCTGTTCAGACATGATGGGTCCCTGACACAGCACCCCCTCAAGTGGCTTAGGTGAACAGGACCATCCACCGTGAAATGGACCAGATCCGCAAACCATGGATGAGGCCATTCTTGTGCTACCAGGATTACTTGCCCGTGATGTTGTTCGATGCACCGTAGCATGTGAATTAAGAGTGGCCATAGGGGGAAGACATATTACAGAATCCTCTCTGGCCACGGCTGAACTAGAGCATCGATCCCTGAGGAGCCGAACTCTCTTTGGCGACTGAAGAACTTGGTCGCCTTGGCAGTCTTTCTTGTTGCCATGAGGTCGATCTGGGGCTCTCCCCACTTGCGCCAAAGTAGGGCAAAGGCTTCCGCTGATAATTCCCATTCTCCTGGATCCAGCCAATGCCAGCTGAGATAATCCGCTCGCACATTGTCCACCCCCGCTACACGAGACACTGAGAGGGCCATGAGATTAATCTTTGCCCAGGCAAAGAGCTCATGAACTTCCTGGGCCACCAGGTGACTCTTTGTACTGCCTTGTCGACTTGATATATGCCACCGTCATTGCATTGTCAGAGAACACCCATACTGCCAATCCTTGAAGTCGAGGGAAGAACAATAGTGCTCTTTGAACTGCTATAGTTTCCAAACTGTTGATTGACCAGGACACTTCCTCTGGGGACCATTGGCCCCGAGCCCTGACACAACGCTCCCTAACTGCTGAGACTGGCATCTGTAGTACAACACTTCTTGAGGAACTCCCTTCTCCAAATTGGACCACGATAGCCATCACAAGAAACTGGACCTGGCTTCCTCCTGGAGCAGTAATGGTAGCTGAAATTCCTCAGACACCGGATTCCAACGGGACAGGAGAGCTTTCTGCAATGGACACAGGTGCGCAAAGGCCCATGGGACCAGATCCAGTGTAGAAACCATGGACCCTAGGACCTGCAAATAATCCCAGATCTTGGGAATACGGAGGTCCCGCAACCACAGAGCTTGTGACTGCAACTTCAGGATCCTCTCCTAGGGTGAGAAATACCCTGACGATCCAGATATTGAATTGCGCCCCAAGATAATCCAAGAACTGGGATGGGATCAGCTGACTCTTCGCCCAGTTTATCACCCAGCCCAAGGACTCCAGGTGCTGCATCACTCGTCGAACGGAGGTGAGGCACTCCTCTTCCGACTTCGCCCGTATGAGTCAATCGTCGAGATACTGGACTAGAATCCCCTCCTTTCTGAGGGCTGCCGCCAATACGACCATCACCTTCGTTAATGTCCTCGGTGCTGTAGCCAGCCCAAAAGGCATAGCTTGAAACTGAAAATGCTCTCCCAGTACAATAAAGCGCAGGAACCTCTGATGATCGACTGACAAGAATGTGGAGATACACCTCCATCAAATCGAGAGAGGCCAGGAACACTCCCTTGCGCATGGCTACAATCACTGTCCTCAATGCTTCCATTCAAAAACATGGAACCCGCAATGCCGCATTGACCTTTTGCAGATCCAGGATGGGCCGAAAGGAGCCCTCCTTCTTGGGAACCACAAAGTACACTGAATACCTTCCTTGACCAAGTTCCCCTTGCAGTACCGGCAGAATGGCCTCCAATTGTTGCAGGCTCAAGAGTGTCCCACACCATTACACACTTGGCGAGTGAAGCATACCAGGACACCACAAAGGCATCTTTGAGGGGCCGAGAAAATTCTAACGTGTAGCTGTCTCTTATGACTTCCAGTACCCCCTGATCCGAAGTAATCCCGGTCCACTCCTCATAGAAGCGGGATAATCTTCCTCCGACCGCCATGAGAGAGGAGTGGACCAACTTGCAGTCACTGGGCGGAAACAGCTCCAGATCCCTGTCCGGAACTATCTCTGGATGATCTGCAGGATCCTCGAAAGGACTGCTGCCATCCTGATGTTTGCTTTTGTGAAGAACTGGACGAGGTTCTGCTGACGCAAAACTTTCTCATCTCAAGGAAGCGAGACCGCGGCATAAAAGGTCTTCTTAGCGCCCTTCTTATCCTCCAGCAATCTATTTTTCTTGGAGTCAGCCAGATGTTTCATCACCTTCTCCAGGTCTTCCCCAAACAGTAACTGGCCGTTAAAGGGGAGATTAGCCAGTTGCGCCTTTGACCAAACGTCCACTGACCAGTTGTGTAGCCATAAAAGCCGTCTTACAGCGACTGCGGAGACCATATTCCTAGCGGAAGTGCGGAGGATATCATAGAGTGCATCTGCCACATAAGCCACGCCCGCCTCCAAGCAAGCATCCTGATCTGCCTTCGGAACAGTGCCAGCCAAGTCTTGTGCCTTTTGCACCCAGCACAGAAAGTTCACTGCATAAGGCAGGCACAGACAGCATCTCTAAGGCTCAGAGCAGAAACTTCAAAAAGCCTCTTCAACAGGATTTCCAGCTTTCGATCCTGAACATCCTTCAAAGCCACTGACCCTGCCACCAGAACTGTCGTTTTCTTGGTGACCTTTGAGACCACCGCAACCACCTTTGGCAATTTCCACCACTCCAAGATATTCTCAGGCAGGGGATACAATATGGCCATAGCCCTGGCCACGCGCAAGCCAGACTCTAGGGAGTCCAACTCCCGGTCAATCAATTTCTGCATCTGCCTCAGCAAGGGAAAAGTCCTCAGCGGTCCACGCAGCCCCTCCAACAGAAGATTTCACCCCTCCATATGAGTCTTCTGGGGCCACTTGGACCTCGAGCTCTTCTGGAACCTGAGGGATGAGGGGCTGCAATTCATCCTTGTGATAATAACCTGACTACCTTTGGATCATCCACTAGACCAGCGCTTCTCAACCAGTGTGTCACCAAACACCGGCAGGTGTGTCGCATCTCCCGGTGTCCCACTGCCCTGTTGTACTTTCCTTCTCCCTTTTTCCAGCCCTCGCGAGCCAATTGGAAGCCTCCTTTCTTCCTACCCTCACTGCCCAATGGGAAGCCTCCTTCATGCTGCCTGCCCCCGCGCAGGCCAATCGGAAGCCTGCTCCCTTCTACCTGCCAGTGGGAGTAGGAAGAAGGGAGGAAGCCTTTGATTGGCCGGTGAGGCAAGCATCGCATAGCCTGAGGAAGGGATGGGAGGAATGACAGTGTCGAACCCGATGAAGCAAGGCCGCTACGGGAGCCCATCCCCGTAGCGGTGAAGAGGAAAACCCTATCCCGACAAAGCAAGGCCGCTACGGGAGCCCATTCCCGTAGCAGCAAAGGGGAAACCCGACCCCGACCGAGGCGCCCATCCCTGTGGCGCTGAAAAAAGAAGGCCCGCCGGAGTAAAGCCGTGGCAGAACTGTAGCCCATCCCTGCAGTAAAGGAAGAAGCTGTTTTTGGTGCGAGCTTGCGTCTGTGGGTGTGAATGGGTGCCTAAGTGAGAGCTTGCGTCTGTGGGTGTGAATGGATGCCTGGGTGAGAGCTTGCGTCTGTGGGTGTGAATGGATGCCTGGGTGAGAGTTTGCGTCTGTGCGTGTGAATGGAAGCCTGGGTGAGAGCTTGTGTGTGTGTGGGTGTGAATGGGTGAGAGCTTGTGTGGGTGTGAATGGGTGAGAGCTTGTGTGTCTGTGTGTGGGTGTGAATGGGTGAGAGCTTGTGTGTGTGGGTGTGAATGGAAGCCTGGATGAGAGCTGGTGTGAATGGGTGTGAATGGAAGCCTGGGTGAGAGCTTGTGTGAATAGGTGTGAATGGAAGCCTGGGTGAGAGCTTGTGTGAATGGGTGTGAATGGAAGCCTGGGTGAGAGCTTGTGAGTGTGTGGGTGTGAATGGAAGCCTGGATGAGAGCTGGTGTGAATGGGTGCTTAGGTGAGAGCTTGTGTGTGGGTGTGAATGGAAGCCTGGGTGAGAGCTTGTGTGTGTGAATGGGTGCCAGGGTGAGAGCTGGTGTGAATGGGTGCTTGGGTGAGAGCTTGTGTGTGTGGGTGTGAATGGAAGCCTGGATGAGAGTTGGTGTGAATGGGTGCAAGAGCATTTGTGTGTGATTGAGAGCTTGTATATAAGAGAGCATGAGTGTGATTGAGAGAGAGAGAGAGAGACTGGTCAGGAAGGTGATGTGTTTCTGTGTGAGAGAGAGAGACTGGTCAGGAAGAAAACTAGTGTGCATATGTGAGAGAGAGAGAGACTGGTCAGGAAGATGACTGGTGGGAAAGAGACCGAGATTGGTCGTGGGGTCTAATTGGGAGTGTGAGTGTGTGTGAGTGACTGGTTGTGGGTGTTAAGGAGGAAGATTGAGGACAGAGCTTCAGCAGCCCTTGCTGCTTCTGGTGAGTGCTATTGGCCTGGAAGAGAAAGGAGTAGGAGAGTTGCTGGAAAGGGTAAGTAAAGGTGGCTTTTTAAATTTATTTTTCTTGATTGCCATTTTAATTATTGGGTATTATGTGATGTCTGCTGTTTTGAAATATTTTATTGATATTTGGACATGTTTTAATAATTTTTATGAGTTTTTAATAAGAAAATTACTTCTTACCTGCTAATTTTCGTTCCTGTAGTACTAAGGATCAGTCCAGACGGTGGGTTATGTCCCCCGTCCAGCAGATGGAGTCAGAGTAAACTTTGGAGGGTGCTGGTATATAAGCCGGTGCACCCTCCTAGATCCCCAGTATCGAGCATATCAAAGCCAAACCAGAACACTGGGCAGATCAAGGATGATGGATCAAGTAAATTCGCAACCATAAAAAAATTGAAACATGGAACAAAATGAGCAACATGCAATGAGAACTGCCGAACATGAACAAGACACAAGCAAGAACCCCCAAGGGGGAAGAACAGAGTACAGCAGGACAGAAGCGAATAGCCGAGCAGGTTCACCCCAAGAACTAACCCAAACAGGGTGGGCGTCTGGACTGATCCTTAGTACTACAGGAACGAAAATTAGCAGGTAAGAAGTAATTTTCTTTTCCCTGTACGTACAGGATCAGTCCAGACGGTGGGATGTACCAAAGCGTCCCTAAACCGGGTGGGTCCGTGAGAACCCTGCTCGGAGCACCCTGTCCCCAAATGAACCAGACTCCAGTACCGGGGCATGGAGCCGGTAATGCCTGGAAAAAATGTGTAGAGACTTCCAAGTCGCCGCCCGACAGATCTCCTGAATGGAGACGAGCTGAGACTCAGCGCAGGAAGCGGCCTGGGCTCGCAGAGAATGGGCCTTGATGCCCGCCGGGGGTTCCTTCCCCGACCCAATGTACGCGGAAGCCACCGCTTCCTTGAGCCAGCGCGCGATGGTAGTCTTCGACGCCTGTTGGCCCTTCTTAGCTCCGGACCATAGGACGAAGAGATGATCGGAGACCCGGAACTCATTCGTCACCTCCAAGTAGCCAAGAAGCGTCCGTTTCACATCCAGGCGCCGAAGGGCCGGAGGGGCGTCCGCCGGAAAGGATGGAAGTTCCACTACCTGGTTCATGTGAAACGAAGAAACCACCTTAGGCAGGAACGAAGGTACTGTTCGCAGGGCAACCCCGGAGTCCGTAAATCGCAGGAAAGGCTCCCTGCACGACAGCGCCTGCAGCTCTGAGACACGCCGCGCCGAGGCTATGGCAACTAGGAAAATTGCCTTCAGAGTGACGTCCTTAAGGGAAGCCTGCTGCAAGGGCTCGAAGGGGGCCCCTCCCAGGGCTCGTAACACCAAATTGAGGTTCCAGGACGGACAGAGAGGACGCACCGGCGGCCGCAAGTGCTTGACTCCCCTGAGGAACCGTGAAATGTCTGGATGGAACGACGGGTCTGACCTTCCTGAAGCGCGAGCCAAGGAAGCTAGTGCAGACACCTGCACTCTCAATGAATTGTAGGAGAGACCCTTCTCCAGTCCCTCCTGCAGAAACGCCAGGATCTGTTGTCGGGAAGCTGCGGTCGCGAGGGAACCCCGCGCCGCGCACCAAACCTCGAATACCTTCCATACAAGTACATAGGCAACCGATGTTGAGGTCTTTCGCGCCTTGAGGAGAGTATCCACCACGGGGAGAGCGTAGCCTCTGCTCAGGAGCCCCCTCCGTTCAAAAGCCACGCCGCAAGACAAAAGTGTGCCGCCTGCTCCGAAAATACCGGACCCTGATGAAGGAGTCGCGGGAGGTGCGCGAGCCGCAGAGGACCGTCCACCGTCACGCTGAGGTCGGCGAACCACGGGCGCCGCGGCCATTCGGGAGCCACCAGGATGACCCGGCCCGGGTGCCGCTCGATCCTCCGGATCACCTTTCCCACCAGAGGCCGGGGGGAAAGACGTAGAGTAGGAGCCGAGGAGGCCAATGGAGAGCCAGAGCATCGACACCTTCCGCGCCGCGCTCCCTTCTGCGACTGAAGAACCGGGGAGCCTTTGCGTTGGCGGCGGATGCCATGAGATCCATCGCGGGCGTCCCCCAACGGCGGGAGATGAGTGCCATCGCCTCGTCTGAGAGAGACCATTCCCCGGGGTCCAGGACCTGGCGGCTCAAATAGTCTGCCTGGATGTTTTCCACTCCGGCGATGTGGGATGCCGCCAGCTGGTCTAGGAAACGTTCCGCCCACTCCATCAGCTGCGCGGCTTCCAGAGCAACCAGGCGGCTCCTGGTGCCCGCTTGCCGGTTGATGTAAGCCACCGTCGTCGCATTGTCCGAGAGGACTCGGACCGCTCGACCCCTGATCAGAGGCAAAAACTGCACGAGGGCAAGACGAACCGCTCTTGTTTCCAGGCGGTTGATCGGCCAGTTCGCCTGATCCTTTGTCCACCTTCCCTGGGCCGAGCTCCTGAGACACACTGCCCCCCAACCGGATAGACTGGCATCGGTAGTGACCACTACCCAGTCCGGCGTTTCCAGCGGGCAGCCTTGAGCCAAGTTCCTGGAATCCAGCCACCAGCCCAGGCTGGCCCTGGCGGTCGGAGTGAGTGGCAGAATCGCCTGGTAATCCTGAGAAACCGGTTTCCACCTCGAGAGCAGGGACATTTGCAGAGGCCGCAGGTGAGCAAAAGCCCAGGGCACTAGGCTTATAGCGAAATCCATGGAGCCCAGGACCTGGAGGTAATCCCACGCCGTGTGCACCGGAAGAGAGGCAAACCGGACGATCTGCTCCCGCAGTGATTGTGCCTTGTCCGGACGCAGGAAGACCTTGCCTTGTGCCGTGTCGAAACGCGCCCCCAGGAAATCCAACTGTTGGGCCGGCCGCAGGCTGCTCTTGCTGAAGTTCACCACCCAGCCGAGAGATTGCAAGAAGGTCACCACCCTGTCGACCGCCGCCCGTCCCTGCGGCAGAGACTTCGCTCGGATGAGCCAGTCGTCCAGGTAAGGGTGAACTAAAATGCCTTCCCGACGGAGAGCGGCGGCTACCACCACCATGACCTTGGTAAAGGTTCTGGGCGCGGTTGCCAGCCCGAAGGGCAGCGCCCGAAACTGAAAGTGTTGACCCAGGATCTTGAAGCGAAGGAATCTCCAATGCGCCGGATGGATCGGTATATGCAAGTATGCTTCCGTGAGATCGAGGGAGGCCAGGAACTCCCCCTGATGCACCGCCGCAATGACAGATCGGAGCGTTTCCATGCGAAACTTGGAGACCCGGAGCATCTTGTTGACTTCCTTGAGGTCCAGAATGGGACGAAAGGATCCGTCCTTTTTGGGAACCACGAAGTAAATCGAATAATGCCCCGAGCCCACCTCTCCTGAGGGGACGGGCGAAATGGCTCCCAGGTCCAGGAGCCTGTCCAGCGTGTGTTGTACCCCCAGGCGCTTGTGACTTGACCCGCAGGGAGAGAAGACGAATCGGTCCCTGGGCGACCGAACAAATTCCAACGCGTAACCGTGTCTTAGGATGTCGAGGACCCATTGGTCCGTGGTAATGAGAGTCCACTCCTCGAGAAACAAAGCGATGCGACCTCCAATCCGGGGTATCGAGGAGTGGACCGGCCTGGCATCATTGAGGCTTACCAGAGGCCCCCTGGGTCGAAGAGTCCCTGGCGGGCCTGCGCCCTCGAAAGGGCCGAGTCCACGTCTGTGACCGAGTTGATGGCGCCCTCGGGCCTTGTGTCCTGGATCCCCGGTAACGCCTCTGAGTACGGTACCGAGACCTGGAAGTCCCAGGAGACGGACGAAAACCACGCTGGCGATCCTCAGGCAACCTGTGGACCGAATTTTCCCCCAGGGTCTTGATGATTTGATCGAGGTCCTCGCCAAAGAGAAACCTGCCCTTGAAAGGCAAAGCTCCCAGGCTAGCCTTGGAGGAAGCGTCCGCTGCCCAGTTGCGGAGCCATAGCAGGCGCCTGGCGGAAACCGCGGATGCCATAGTCCTCGCCAGTACCCGCAGCAGGTCGTGCAACGTATCTGCCCCGTAAGCAATGACCGCCTCCAGACGGTCTGCCTGGGCCGCCTCCCCAGGTGGCAACTGCTGGGAGGTGAGGAGCTGTTGGACCCATCGGAGACCGGCTCTCTGGGTAAGAGAACCGCAGATGGCTGCCCGGACCCCCAGCGCCGAGACCTCAAAGATCTTCTTGAGGGCGACCTCCAGTTTTCTATCCTGTATGTCCCAAAGCGCAGTTCCCCCGGTGACCGGGATGGTAGTTCTCTTCGTGACCGCGGACACTGCCGAATCCACCTTGGGGACCTTGAGAAGGTCCAGGAAGTCCCCCGAGAGAGGATAGAGCTTGTCCATAGCCCTGCTAACCCGAAGGGACGCCTCCAGGTTGTCCCATTCCCGTACGAGAAGGTGGAGAAAGGAATCGTGAATGGGAAAGGTCCTTGCCAGGGGACGCAAGCCCGCCAAGACGGGATCTCCCTTGGAGGTCGCGGAGGCCACGGAGGGGGCCGGGGGTCCCGGAGGCTCAACGGGAGGATCGAGGTCCAATTCCTGGAGAACGTGAGGAATGAGGTCCGCCAATTCCTCCTTGCGGAAAATGCAGAGCACCCGTGGGTCATCGCATTCCAGGTGCGCTGCCAAACTCGGGTCGTCGTCCACTTGCAACGCTGGGTCACCCCCCTGGGCCTGCGCGGGTGTCGTTCCACCCAGGGCTAGGGGTACACTCAGAGGCAACCTGGGGCCGCCCCCCACGGCCCCCTGTCCCGAAGCCGCAGCGTCCGAGAGCCTGGGAGCCTTAGCAGGAGAAGGAGAACCGGCTGGCCCCCCCTGCGGATTCAAACTCTGTAGGTAGGCCTGGTGCATGAGCACCACGAAATCCGCGGAGAAACTGAGCGGCCCTGCCGGTGGGGGGGGGCAAGGTGTCCCTGGAGAGGCCGGAGGTGGAAGGGAGAGGCCCCGAATCCAAACTCGGGGGTGCGAGCGGCAAGAAATCCTCTGTCTGCTCCTCCGCGTCTGAGCCCACACTGCCTTCCAATTCTAAAATGGCCGCCGCTCCCGCCAAGGATGGGGGCGGGGCTAGCCCCCGAGGCCCGCAGCGCTCCGATCGCGGCGGGGAAATCGTCGGTGGAGCGGAGCTCGTCTCCCCCCCGGGGAGGCACCGACCGCATGGAGCGTCCCTCGATACGCCCTGACTCGGGCCGCCACAGGACGGGCAACAGGCGCGTTGCATCACGCTATGTGACAGACGGGCGCCAAACGCCGAGAGCGGCGAACAGGAGATCGTGCCGCGGGAGGAGCGGGCTTACCAAGCCCTCGCTCAACTGCCAGACCACCCTCAACCCCTGGGGCGGCAGGGGAATGGGACCTCCTTGCCGCCTGCGGCCCCGGGGAATGCAACGTCGCAGGGCCGCGGGGGAGGTGAGACAGAAAAAACCGCGGCGGGAGGAGGGGAGAGGCTGGCGCCACCAGCATCCACCTCTGCGCCGAACCTAAGCTGAAAAGAAAAGGGAAGGAAATAAAACAAAATCTCCCCCAAGCTTACCCCTTATGATCACCAGAGTGAGCGAAGAAGGGAAAGTAAGAGGCAGTCCCGATGGCAGGTAGAGCACCGGAGCCAGACACAAACGGCTCGTACTGACAGGACAACCCCTTCTATTTTTTTTTTTTTTTAACTTGATCCACCAACAAGAAAAAGAGAAGAATAAAGTCTAAAACTATAGCGTAGAAACACTAAGTAGGGAGAACAACGGTTCCCCTCCTCACATCTGCTGGAGTCAGAGAGATACTGGGGATCTAGGAGGGTGCACCGGTTTATATACCAGCACCCTCCAAAGTTTACTCTGACTCCATCTGCTGGACGGGGGACATAACCCACCGTCTGGACTGATCCTGTACATACAGGGAATGTTGGATATTATTCTGTTCAGCAGCTGTTTTGTAACATTTTTAGTATAGCTTTACAATTATTTCTGTGTGGGGCTCTATAGCAGCTTGGCTTATTCTGTTTTCCCAATAGGAAATGTATTAGTGTTTAGGGCCTGGTTTAATAAGTTGTATTTTTTAGATAGGGTTGTTACTGTTTGAGTGTGTTCCATAATACAGGTGTAACTTTGTGCGGGTTAGTTTGTGTGCATTATTGCAAATCCTGAGAGTCTGTTAGGTGCTAAATTTCTCTTTCCATTTCTCCAGGTTCGCACTGCATGCAGAGTGGCTTTTTTGGTTTTCCATCCAGTTTCTGTCTCCATATTTATAATATGTGGTTTTTCTGTACTTGGTGAAGGTCAGTTCTGGGTGTTTGACCGAGGTGAGGTATTTTACTAGCATGTAGGCATTTGTATCAATCTTATTTGTTGTGCTCTCTCAATAGGATATGCATTAGTGGTAAATTACTGTCTTTTCATAAGGAAGGCTATTGTGCCTGGTAGTACAGGGAGTTTGTTTTGCTTTTACTAAGATGTCATCAGAACCAGAATATCTTTTTTGTATGGTGAGTTGTACAGGGAAATGCCCTAGATCTGCTCTGCACTCATTGCTGGTAGTTGAGGGGATTCCTGTGGATGCAGAGTGCATGTTTACATTTACCCCGTGATGGTCACATGTTCAGTGTGTCACGCATGTGAGAACCATCTGTCAGGTGTGTCCCAGCCAAAAAAAGGTTGAGAACCACTGCACTAGACGAAACTCGTCTGCATCCTGGTCCCCCCAGCACTCCAGCCTGCACCTTATCCAGCAGCCTGGTCCATGGAAGGATCTTGCAGATCATGGCTCGTCGGATCCTGCGGGTCAGGAGTTGTCGGATCCAAGGAGGCATCATCCACCTAGACATGGTCCAGCCCCAAAAGGCGCAAGATGCCTCCTTTCTGCGGAGGCACCATAGCCCGAAGCTTCTTAAACCCACCTCGGGCTGGCCAGGAGGCTGGCCATTTAGCTGCCAGCTCCTGTCTGGCAAGATAGGCCTCATGCATAAGCAGAACAAAATCCACGGAAAACCACCACGGTCTGCCAGCTCCAGGGGCGCTGAACTGCCTTCCGCACCCCCCCCCTCCCCCGATACGTGCAGTGCAGGAGAAAGTGGGGGAGGGGAGTTCCTGCCTTCCCCATCCAAGATAGGGATCCTGCAATGTGGAGTTAAAATGGCTGTCGACTATTCGCCCCTCCCCCCGGGCCTCCAGGCCGGGGCCTGCAGCACGAGTGCAAGGCCTGCTCCTAATTGCCTGTGAGGAGGTTCCCACACCTCCACTCACACAGGCTGGACAAAGAAGGGCCGCATTGAGGCGAGAACGTTTCTCCCCGCAGGCCCGACAGGATTTGGTCAGCATGGCGTTGATGGCACGGTTGAGAGCTAAAAATAAATAGGAGAGCAGAAGAAAAAACAACTGCCGCAGCCTTGTCGCTGTCCGGACTCTCGTGCTGAACGGACAGCATGAGCCTCTCCTCCCCCTATACTAAATCAGCACAGCCGCCAGGAGGGAAAGAAACAAAGAACCCAAAGGCCCTGACAGTCTCCCCAGCCCCTAAAGGACATATAGAAAAGGATATCTCCTGCTTCTGGGGCTCCAGGAAGCTGTAGCAGGCCAGTCAAGGGGGAAGACCCTCAGGGGGAGCAAGGGAACCAGAGACTCCTGGCTTTCCCTCCCCCTGGAATCAAGGGTCGAGCCTGGCCAGGGATATCCAACCGCCCACTCGCCCTGCTCGACCAGAAGGATGGCCCACAAAGGTACCTAACACCTCTGGGAGCTCCGGTTTTCTGTCTTGAAGCTCCTACACTAACCTCAGTTCTATTTATTTATTTACTTATTTATTTTGTATCTAACAGACTGTAGGTTAGCACATCTACCATCTGCTGGAGGCAGAGAAATACTGAGGGACTGCAGGTGACACTCTTGATTAAGTAGCAGTGCCTCAAAGTTTTGTTCTCTGCTGCCATCTGCTGGTAGGGATGCATAAACCCACTTGTCTGGACTGATCTGGGGTATGAACAGGTTAGTATTTTGATGTGATCCACATGTGAATGGGCAGACAAGATAGGCTGTATGGTCTTTTTCTGCCATATTTCTAATGCTATTTATGAGCGTATTGTAGGAAGTGGGAGGTTAATGAAATTAATTGGCACATAAGTGGAGCGGCAAACTCACAGTTTGTGAATTGTTCAGCTAGTATAGTCGGTCTTAATATAGAGAGATCAAAGGCTGGCGTGGCTTAAGCATTTTCCTTGAACCTTATATATGGCCATTCTAGGACAGGGATGAGGCTCATAAGCATGGACAGTGCAGGTATTTGTTTTTGTTGCTGCTTATGCTTGTTCTGTGGATGAAGAGACACCCTCCATATCCAACAATGCCAGCTCAGCACTTTACTTCATGAGTTTACAGCACATGAAAACATACCAATAAATTATATACCTTGGTGTTTTACAGGTTTCATGATGCAGGCTTCTACTGGGTCTAGGCTTCTGTAATGTTGTACATATAGTAGGAGCCAGATTCCTAGCATGTCCATTGAAGCTTTGTTTTTCGGAAGCAATCTTTGCTGGCTGCCTAAATGTTACATGATCTCCTGCAGCTAGACAACATTTAAAGAATGAATTACGTAGGAGAAAAAAAAAAAACGAACAAGAAATACTGAAATAAAACCGCAAACAGCCAGCCTATAACAACCATATCCAATTTTTGGCTCTTCAGGAACCCACAATATAGGCTGGGGGTTGGTTTTTTTTACACCAGAGATGTTAACACATTATAGAATTAAACACAGCAAAGGAAAAAAAAAAAGTAGACCAATCTGTAGCTTGTGGCAATCATGTTTAAAAAGAGAAAAGAAAAATAGGTAAGCCCTGATATGGGAATTTTTTGAGGGACAGCTGATTTTGAAATTAGGATTATTATTTTTAATGAGCCAAGAGAACAGATAAAAACAATGACCATAATCACAATTTTATGAAAATGCAATATAAGTCTACAAAGTTTGCCATTGGAAAATACCCAGACGACTACAGAGTACAAAAATTGGCCCATCTTTTCAAGAACACTAATGTATCTGAGACACAGCTCATGGTCAAAGTGGCTCATAGAATATTAAAAAAAAAAGATATTTTATTGACCTGCAGCCATATTCTGCCCTAATGCCCCCAAAAAAGACAATTGTCTAAGTGGATCTACGCTAGTCACTCTGTTAATCTCCCCTACATCACTTTCAAAATATAGTCTATGGTAATTTGTCAAAATATCTCTCCAATTTCACTGGTAAACAAAGTTTTTGTTTCCTTCAGGCGTTTTGGTGTTCCAAATAGATTTTTGGATGCTGATCACAGATATTATTTCGAAATTTGTACATTGCATAAGGTTTTGAGAATTTTGTGTTACAATAATTGTGAAATTTTAAAACAATCTCGCATACATATATTTTCTTGCTGGACAATAGTTTTTATGATTTTTAAAATTCATGTTGTATTTTTGACGGCCATAAGCAATGTAACATGTAACAGAGACTAACAGTTTTTAAAATACACCAAGAAATTCTGCCTGATCACGCCAGAACTTGCTCAGGCAAGCCCCAGCTCAGCTGCAAGATTCCAACTTGTTTCCATGACGACGCAGCCATATATAAGTAGCAGCAATGAGTAGTCTCCTATGCAACGTCTGTGTGAATGAGCGAATCGTATCGCTAAAACTGTTGAGTTTAAAGCTTGTGGATTTAATTTCATATGTCGTAATAGCTGTGACACGTTTTGTTACATCTGTGGTGAGTTTACTCTGAAAGCACAGAAAAGGAGTATGACTTCACTCATTAAGAAGGCATACGAGTTATACTTCGGGTGCAAAATTGGTGACCAGGACAGAGCATGGGCTCCTCATATATGTTGCGCATCTTGCGCCAGTAGTCTGCGAGCTTGGCTGAAAGGAGTGCGACCATCCATGCCGTTTGCCATCCCAATGATATGGAGGGAACAGAAAGATATAACTGACTGTTACATCTGCATGGCGAATGTGTCAGGATACTCATCAAAGAACAGGAAGTTTATTGAGTACCCTAACCTTGCATCGGCAATGAGACCAGTGCCGCATGACGACAGTCTTCCTGTTCCAAAACCGCCATAGGTGTGGACATTTGATGATGAAGATGAGGAGGTAGGCAATGATGGCGAGCCGTCGCAGATGGAAGCTGCGGCTGATCCTAACTTTGTGCCATCAACATCCAGCGATCCTCATTTAATATCTCAGTCAGAGCTGAACGATCTGGTCAGAGATTTGGCTTTATCGAACAGTCAGGCAGAGCTGGTTGGGTCAAGGCTGCAAGGATGGAATCTTTTGTCATCTGATACGAAAATTTCAGTAATTCGCAGCCATCATGAAGATTTGACAAAATATTTCAACCAAGTAGACCAGAGCTTTCCAAACTTTTCATGTTGGTGACACACTTTTTAGACAAACATAATTTCGGGACACAGTAATTCAGTCTACTAGTAAACCAGAGGTTAAAGGTTAAACGAACGAAACATATTTCGACAATTTATGTATGTTTCCTTAAATATATACATAAATAAAATGTTTCACGACACAACCTATCTCATGAAAACCTTAAATCTATATTAAAAATATATATTCCAAGATTCATGTTATTGTTATAATTTATGAGAAACAATAATAAAACTAATTGTCTGTCCCCCACACACTCATCTCTCTCCTCCCCCCAGCACATGTCTGGCCCCCACACACACTCATATCTCTCCCCCTCAAGCACATGTCTGTCCCCCCAGCACGTATGCCCCCCACTCACTCATCTCTCTCCCCCCAGCACATGTCTGGCCCCCCACACTCATGTACCTCGTCTTTTTGATTGTTGCCAGTTAAGTGCTTCACTCCCTTCCATGATCACCAGACACTGCTGCTTGCAGTCAGTACTCCTCATGGCCAGGCCTCATCGGCAGCAGCAGCCAATGCAAGGATGGCTGGGCTCGTTCCACCCACCAAGCCCCCCAAAAAAACGCGATTGACAGCAAAAATCACCCAATAATAAGCAACCCATAAACTGAAAAAAAAAAGTGAATCTCTAGAAAAAAAAAAGCTCAAACTCGCATCAGAGTTGACCGGGCTTGCGCGACACACCTGCACACTGCAGGCGACACACTAACGTGTCCCGACACACAGTTTGGAAAGCTCTGAAGTAGACAGTCTGTCTTTTTGCTGGGACATCAATGGATTGTTTTGTGCTCTTGGATGTGACCACGACCCAACAGAATAGCAACTGTTTATTGATTCATCAATCTTAAGTTTGAA
Source organism: Rhinatrema bivittatum (assembly GCF_901001135.1). Taxonomy (NCBI): domain Eukaryota; kingdom Metazoa; phylum Chordata; class Amphibia; order Gymnophiona; family Rhinatrematidae; genus Rhinatrema; species Rhinatrema bivittatum. The sequence goes on along the minus strand of NC_042617.1, from coordinate 296,086,491 downwards.
GGCTGTTTTGCTGCACAATGGCAATATCTACCCATCAATACCTGTCGGACATGCTGTTCAGATGAAAGAAAAGTATGAGAACATGCAGCTACTGCTGAACCACATTGAGTACTGGAGGTACACTGGAATTTGTGTGGTGATCTCAAGGTAGTTGTAATTCTACTGGGTCTGCAGCTTGGTTACAGCAAGTACTGTTGCTTCCTTTGTGAGTGGGACAGTCGAGCAAGAGATTCACATTACGTCAGAAAAGTCTAGCCTCTCCGCAAGAAGTTGGTTCCAGGGCAGAAGAATGTTGTGCATGACCCATTGGTGGATCCAAGTAAGATTTTTCTTCCACCTTTGCACATCAAACTTGGGCTGATGAAAAACTTTGTTAAGGCAATGAACAAGCAAAGTAAAGCCTTTGATTATTTGCGGCAAATGTTTCCAAGCATAAGAGACGCCAAGATAAAAGGTGTTTTCGTTGGCCCACAAATCCGAGCTGTGATGAAGGACAGCCACTTTGATGGTCTTTTGTAAGGTAGAGAACGTGTTGCGTGGACAGCCTTCAAGAATGTCGTTTACAACATTCTAGGCAACTATAAGAACATAAGAAATTGCCATGCTGGGTCAGACCAAGGGTCCATCAAGCCCAGCATCCTGTTTCCAACAGAGGACAAACCAGGCCACAAGAACCTGGCAATTACCCAAACACTAAGAAGAACCCATGCTACTAATTAATAGCAGTGGCTATTCCCTAAGTAAATTTGATTAATAGCCGTTAATGAACTTCTCCTCCAAGAACTTATCCAAACCATTTTTTAACCCAGCTACACTAACTGCACTAACCACATCCTCTGGCAACAAATTCCAGAGCTTTATTGTGCGTTGAGTGAAAAAGAATTTTCTCCGATTAGTCTTAAATGTGCTACTTGCTAACTTCATGGAATGCCCCCCTAGTCCTTCTATTATTCAAAAGTGTAAATAACAGATTCACATCTACTTGTTCAAGACCTCTCATGATCTTAAAGACCTCTATCATATCCCCCCTCAGCCATCTCTTCTCCAAGCTGAACAGCCCTAACCTCTTCAGCCTTTCGTAATAGGGGAGCTGTTGAAAATCTGCTTCAGGCATGTCACTGAAGATACATTTTCTTCATTCCCACTTGTACTTCTTCCCAGACAACCTTGGCACAGTGAGTGACGAACATGGTGAAAGGTTTCATCAAGACATTGTCAAAATGGAGAAATGGTATCAAGGCAAGTGAAACCCCTCCATGCTGGGTGACTATTGTTGGACTCTCATCTGCGAAGCGTCGGACAGTGATTACAAACGAAAATCTGTGGCAAAACATTTTTAATTTTGTTTTCTGGTGCCAACATTGCCATTATAGCTTATGCCGCTACAGACACGTAACAATACTTAATGAATATTGTGCTTTTCTGGCAAATGGTAAGTGATACAAACATAAATGTATATTTGTGTTCAGCTTGTTAAAATCTACTTGTTTCACCGAAGGTTGTGGAGGAAACAAAATGTTCCCAGAAATTTGTTTACCAGTGTTTCTAGTCTAGCTATCTGATGTTTTTACATTAGTAGTTTCCAAAATGTCAGAGTGGCAACTAATGAGCTGCAAAAGCATTGCTGGTGAGTTACTAAGCAAAAATGTAAGCAGATCATATTGCATGAGGGGAAGTTGAGATCAAGACATAAATGCCACATCTCAAAGCAATCTTTAAATATAATTTTGTCATTATTTTCTCAGTTGCACTGAAATATTTCACTGTGTACCTTAACTTAATAACAAAAAATACCATTGAAATTTACCTGGGCGGTAATGTGTCATATACAATGGATTCACTACTGGACATGTGAAAGGACTGTCCAAGTTGATAGGCCTGTTAAGTGAAAACTGTACACAAAGAAAATATATATTATTGTTGAGACCATATACATTTTAACTGACAGCATCCATGTTAAATCTTTTTTCTATTTGGTGCAGCAGTTTCCTTCTGCTCCTTTACGCTTCCAGTTCAATTGGAACCTCTGTTGGGTTACAGCACCCTGAATCTTCATTGCATCTAAGTTAATATCTAGAAGTATATTCTACAATTTTTATAAGTACAAAAATTCAAAGTGGAAAAACAAGTAATGCCAAAATTGTTTGAAAAAGGCTGTAATTATGTGTTAAATTTATACATACATTATATTGCATAATGTACCTAAGCCCTAATATTTTATTTTGTTTCACAGATAAATCTACTAAATATTCCCCATGTTAACTATGCAAAAATCCAGAAAATCTAGAAATCTCAATCCACAAAACTAAAAAAAAAAAAAAAAAACACACATGTACAGATTAACTGACCTCATGTAATAGTCAATTATAAAAAAAGACAATAAACCTATCACAAAAATCTACAACAATATAAATACACATTTTATGAAAAATCCCATAATCTAAATATTGCCTAAAGTTAGCTGCAAGAGAAGGAGTCAGCGGTAGTGTATAAGAAGCATTCTTCATCCAACTCCTGTTGACTGCACGCCGAAGGAAATCTCATAAGGAGATATGTAATGTGGGTGGGGCTGTGAGGGAATCACATGGGGGGGAATTAGAATAAATTATTGACCCAGCAGCCAGAGAGATTGGGGGGGGGGGGGAGAGATGATTATTGTGCCAAGAAGCCAAGGGGGTGGAAAAGAGATTACTGCACCAGGAGAGTGGAAAGGGAAGATAGGAAAGATCATTGTCCAAAGGGGAATGGAGGACAGATGATGGTTGTACTGAAGAGAGTGAGCGAAAACCAGGGGAGTGGAGGGTTAAGATGACTGCACAAACGGTGTGAGGGAGAAAATCACTGTGCTGAAGGAGATGGTGAGAGAGAGATGACAACTGCACTGGGGGAGGAAGAGACTATGATTGCACCAAGGGAAATGGGTGAGGAGAGATGATTTTGCCATTCGGGTGGAGGACAGGGCATGAGAGATGATCAGGGCTGGAAAAAAAATATGTGGGCACCCATGTCACTAAGTGTGCTGGGAGGGAGGAGGAAACAGGAACAGCATGCTGGAAGGAAGAAGTGGGTCCTGGGGGGACAGAAAAGGAATGAAGAGAGAATGCTTGCAACTGAAGGGAGTGCAAGAAGCAGGAAAAGATGGGGATTGTGCCTGGAAGGAGAGAGAAGAGAAAAACAAAATCAAAAAGAGGCAAAAGAAAAAAAAACCCAAAAATCTAAAATTAAAAATACTGTAAAAGACCAAATTCAAAAAATCCACCAAAATATACTTCAATATTTACCAGGATAAATGAGTCATCCCCCCCCCCCCCCCACCCCCACACTGATCTTCTCGTCATAATAAACCCTGACAAATTCCCAGGAAAAATAAACAATAAAACATGAAAATGAGGGTCTGCCTAATGATTTTTGTAACATGCCCCTTTCTGCTTGTCTTTTACTTCAGATTCTATAGAATGTGAATATATGAGATCCAAACCTGGTTACTAGATGGCTGGAATTGGTCAGTTGTAGAATCCATCTGCTGTGCAGGATGCATTTTGAATATTGAACTGTACCCAGAATTTCTATTGTTAGCCCATATCATCGTCTCTTTAATGTCTCCAGATGTCATTTTCAAGGCATCAGCAACCTCATCTTAAAAAAAAAAATTAGGATAAATACAAATGAAATACAAAGTTTGCTTTACAAGAAACATTTCTAGAACATAATTAATACTACTACTAAACATTTCTATAGCACTATAATGTAAGCAGCACTGTACAAACACATAAGAGAGTCCCTGCTCAGTAGAGCTTACAATCTAATCAAGACAAACATACATGTCAAGAGACTTGGGAAGTTTTACATAGTAAGACAATGGTTAAAATTAGTTAGTTAATTAGGCTGAAGGCAGACATCAGGCTGAAGACTCGGTTTTACGAGGACATGATTCAGACGAATCATAATGCCTATTGCTAATTGACCCAACAGCAGCCTCTGACACAGTCGATCATAATCAATCATTCCTTCAGCTGAGAAACATCGGGATTGATGGTACAGTTAGCAAATGGTTCTCATCAGTTCTCTGTAACAGAACATTTCAAGTCAAACTAGGCAACCTGATATCCGACACCTTCCTGTGTGATAGTGTCCCTCAAGGCTCAGCCCTATTAGCAACACTATTCAATATATACATGCTCCCACTGTGTAAATTATTGATAAATCTAGAAATTAAATTAATCTTGTACACAGACGACCTACAATTCTACATACCACTTTAGATTATTTGAAAATACAGCAGCAATAATATCCAAATACATGAATGCAATACAACAAGAACTCTCTCAACTTGAACTGACACTAAACCCTAAAAAGACTGAAATTATTTAGCTAAGTAGAAGCTCATCAATAGCTAAACCACCCAACTAAGACCTCAGCAACTTTCAAATCAATCCCTCAATTCAAATATGGGATTTAGGTGTACAGCTAGATGAGAACCTAACAATGAAAATGCACATCAGGAAATTGATTAAGACAGGTTACATTAAACTGCATATACTACAAAGGCTGAAACCACTATTAACTGTTGTGGACTTCCATACAGTGTTACAAACTCTAATATTCTCAAATCTAGACTATTGTAATTCCTTACTTCTTGGTCTCCCAGCAAGTCACTTAAAACCACTGCAACTACTCCATAATGCCACAGCAAGACTATTAATAGGATCTAAGAAATATGATCACATAACACCCTCCCTGATAGCACTGCATTGGCTACCAATACAATCCAGAATCTACTATAAAGCAAAATTGCTTACCTTGTAATAGGTGTTATCCCAGCAGGATGTAGTCCTCACATATGGGTGACATCATTGATGGAGCCCTATTGCGGAAAACGTTCTGTCAAAGTTTCTAAAAAATTTTTGACTGGCATTATGAGCCCACTGAGCATGCCATGATATTCTCTGCCACAGGGGTCTCCCTTCAGTCTCGTATGTAGCAATAAGCTTTAGCAAAAATAAAATAAAAAGTATGGGACCCAACTCCGCGGGGTGGCGGGTGAGTTTCGTGAGGACTACATCCTGCTGTCCTGGGATAACACCTATTACAAAGTAAGCAATTTTGCTTTATCCCAGACAAGCAGGATACTAGTCCTCACATATGGGTGATTAACAAGCTAGAGGCTGTCATTTTGTAGTTAAGCAACATTGTAGTATTGTTGGGAAAAATGAGGCAGCCAAAAATCACAGTAGGTTGTATGTAGAAGGAGTTGGGATTATACTGGAAACAAGTTCTTTAAAACAGATTGTCCGTAAGCTGAATCTTGTTGTCCTTTGTCCAAACAGTAATGAGCTGCAAAGGTGTGAAGAGAACTCCATGTTGCTGCTTTACATATGTCAAGAATTGGCACTGACAGATAGGGGTAGATTTTCAAAAAGGACGCCCTCGCGTACTTTTGTAGGCGCATCAGGCGCAAACAAAAGTATGCTGGATTTTAGTAGATACACGCGTAGCCGCGCCTCCCAGAGGGAGAAGTAAATCCCCGCGCGCCAGTGGGCCGCTGGCACGCCTAGACGCAACCCGGGGGCGGTTCCGGAGGGCGCGGCCATGCCCCCGGACCGCCCCGGGCTGAAACCACGCCCCCGGGCCCGCCCACGAAACGCCGCGTCCCCCCCCGAAAACGGCGCGCCGCTCGGCCCTGCCCCCGACACGCCCCCCTCGGAAAACCCCGGGACTTACGCGAGTCCGGGGGCTCTGCGCGCGCCGGCAGGCCTATGTAAAATAGGCGCACCGGCGCGCAAGGCCCTGCTCGCGTAAATCCGGGTGGATTTACGCGAGCAGGGCTCTTAAAATCTGCCCCATAGTGTGCTACTGAGGTTGACATTGCTCTTACTGAATGTGCTTTTACTCGCCCTTGGAGAGGAAGGCCTGCTTTTTTTATAACAAAACCGTATGCAATTTGCTAGCCAGTTGGAGAGAGTATGTTTACCCACTGCTTTACCTGGTTTGTTTGGATCAAAAGAAACAAAGAGTTGAGTGGATTGCTTACAGTCCAAGGTATGTAAGGCTTGTTCTCCTTGGTGAGAATGAGGCCTTGGAAAAAATGTGGGTAAAACTATGGATTGGTTCAAGTGGAATTCCGTAACTACCTTGGGGAGGAATTTTGGATGTGTATGAAGAACCACTCTGTCATGTAGGAATTTTGTATAGGGTGAGTTTGTGACAAGTGCTTGTAACTCACTAACCCTTCTAGCTGATGTAATGGCTATAAGGAAGATAGTCTTCCATGTGAGAAATTTTGGATCACAGGAAGTCATGGGTTCAAAAGGAGAACGCATGAGGCTCGTTAAGACCAGATTCAGTCCCATTTTGTGACCGGTGGCCGAACTAGTGGTTTAAAGTGAATTAAACCTCTCATAAATCTACTGACAAGAGGATGTATGGATATTGGTGCATTAGAGAAGTTGTGGGGCAGGAGAAAGTGTCAATACTCTTTTGCATGCACCACAAAGTAAACCTTTTCCATTTCGAAGAATAATTCTTTCATGTTGAAGGTTTACGTGAAGCTATAAGCACTTGAGACACATTGGTTGAAAGATTGAGTGGTTGTAAAATCAAGCTTTCAACATCCATGCTGTCAGGGATAGGGATTGAAGGTTGGGATAGCGCAACCGACTCTGATCCTGAGTTATGAGAGTGAGAGCTACACCCAGGCGAATTGGATCTCTCATAGACAGGTCTAGAAGTATGGGAAACCATACTTGTCGAGGCCAATACGGGGCTATGAGTATCATGGACCCTTTGTCCTGTTGTAGCTTCACTAGAGTTTTGGTTATGAGCGGTATTGGAGGATACGCGTATAGAAGGCCTGAGTTCCAAGGGCGAGCAAAGGCGTCCTTGGCTGGCTGGTGTTTCTGGCTGTGCAGAGCGCAGAACTGGTCCACTTTGTGATTCAGGTGTGATGCAAAAAGGTCTATCGTTTGTTGCCCCCAACGTTGAAATATCCTGGTCGCTACTAAGGGATCCAGGGACCATTCGTGTGGTTGGAACTGACGACTGAGTCGATTTGCCACTACATTGTGAATGCCTGCCAGATAAGTGGCTCGGAGAAACATTGAGTGTGTTAGGGCCCAACCCCAAATCTGTGCGGCTTCTTGACAGAGGAGATGATGGCTTCCCGAATAACTGTATATAAAACTCTTCAAATAAATAAATAAATAAATACATACATACATACAAGCTCCTACTCCCTGTTTGTTGATGTACCACATGGCTACTGTGTTGTCCATTTGGATCAGAACAGTCTTGTGCGAAAGGCAGTCCTTGAACGCATGCAGCGCATAACGTATAGCTCGAAGTTCCAGGAAATTGATTTGAAATGTCGCTTCGAGTTTCGTCCAAGTACCTTGAGTCTGGAGATTGTCTATGTGAGCTCCCCAGCCCAAGGTGGACGCATCTGTAGTTAAAGTTATCTGTGGGACTGGTTGCTGGAAGGGCAAGCCCTTGCGTAAGTTGTCCTTGTTCATTCACCAAAGTAGAGATGAACGCAGTTGGTGGGTTACTTGAATTGGAGAGGATAGTGGTTGAATGGCTTGGACCCATTGTGATCTTAAAGTCCATTGGGTTATTCTCATGGCTAGTCTTGCCATAGGAGTGACATTTACTGTTGAGGCCATGTGGCCTAGTAAAGTTAGAAACTGATGAGCTGTTGCTTGTTTCTTTGAGTGTAGCGAGTTTGCCAATAGGGAAAGTGTGTCTGCCCGATCCTCGGGTAGAAAGGCTTTCGAAAGTATGGTGTTCAATTCTGCTCCGATGAATTGAAGCAGGTGAGATGGAGTTAGATGGGACTTTTGATAATTGATGAGAAAGCCCATGGAGTGAAGTAGCGTAATTGTTCAACTGAGAGAAGCCAGAGCTCCTTGTTGAGATTGACTTCTGATGAGCCAGTCGTCTAGGTAAGGGAAGACGTGTACACTGTCCTTTTGTAAATGTGCTGCTAGCACTGCTAGGCATTTTGTGAATAATCTGGGAGGTGATGCAAGTCCGAATGGCAGTACTCTGTACTAGAAATGCTAATGACGCACCAGGAAGCGCAGATACTTGCGATGAGGAGGGAATACTGGAATGTGAGCATAAGCATCTTGTAGATCCAGAGAACAAAGCCAATCTCCTGTTTGCAGAAGTGGAAGCATGTGCCTAGAGAAACCATCCTGAATTTTTCTTTCTTCAGAAATTTGTTGAGATTTCTGAGGTCTAGGATGGGACGTAGGCCTCCAGTTTTCTTTGGAATGAGGAAACAACAGGAGTAGAATCCTCTGCCCTGCTGAGTCTGGGGCACTGCCTCTACGGCTCTGGCTCTCAGAAGGGTGGATAATTCTGCTTGTAGATTAATTATGTGATTTTCGCTGAGTGAAAGAGGTCTTGGAGAAGAGTCTCTTGGAATTGAGAGGAAACTGAGTTGGTAACCTCGAGATATTATTGAGAGTACCCATTGGTCTGTTATTATCTGTAACCAATGGTTGTAAAAGGAGGAAACTCGGCCTCCTACTGGTAGATCTGGTTGCGGATTGTGGAGATGGCTTTAGTCTCTGGTGATGGCCTCAAAAGCCTGCAGCCGGTCCCGTCTGCAGTGGAGGTTGAGGCCTAGCAGCTCTAGGTTGCCTAGGCTGCGATCTTTGCTGTGGACGAGAAGATCTGCCCCTTGATGCTGGAGGGTAATAACGCCTCTGCCTGTAGAAAGGCCTTCGAGATTCCTTCCTAGGAGGGCAGTGAGATGAAGATGCAGCAGAATCCTGCGGAACTGACGACAGTTGACGCAAGATTTCTGTATGTTCTTTCAACTGGGCCACAGCATCCTAAACATTTGAGCCAAAAAGGTTGCCCCCTACGCATGGCATATCAACCAATCTTTCCTGGACCTCAGGCCTGAGGTCCGAGGCTTTCAACCATGCCCAGTGATGTGCACTTATCCCTGAGACCGCTACTCTGGAAGCAGTTTTAAAATTGTCGTAAGCGGCTCGGACTTCGTGCTTACCAGCTTCAAGCCCTTTGTGTATTATGGTTTGAGCTGCTTCTTGATACTGCTGTAGTAATGAATTTGAGAGATCTTGCATCTGTTTCCACAGGTTCCTCTGGTATTGCGTCATATATAGCTGATATGATGCAATCCTTGTACCGAGCATGGCTCCTTGATAGACTTTCCTGCCCAAGGAGTCCAGGAATCTGTGATCCTTCCCAGGAGGAGTGGAGGAATGAGGTCTTATTCGCTTAAGATTTCTTTTGTGCAGACTCCACAACAACTGATTGATGTGGCAGTTGCAATTTCTGGTATCCGGGGACAGATTGTACCAAATAAGTGGTGTCCACTCTCTTATTTATGGATGGTACTGAGCATGGATGCTCCCAGACTCTGTGTTGTAAGTCTAGCAGAACTTCGTGGACAGGGGTGGCCAAGACTTCTTTTGGAGGGTCCACAAACTGTAGGACTTCCAATGTTTGTTGTCTTGTGTCCTCTTCTGATACCAAAGTAAATGGTATGGTGTCTGCCATATCCTTAACAAAATTTGTAAAGGATAAATCTTCCGGTGGGGATTTCTTCCTCTCTTCCAGAGGAGAATGATCAGACATAAACCCCTCAGAAAAAGTATCCGTATGTCTGTCTTCCCAGGAATCGTAAGGGTCCTCTTGACATGGAGACGTAGGAGAAGACCTTGGCGGTCGAGAAAACCCTGAAGGACCTGACTGTGGATCATCTAGTGGTATCTGTCCAGGGATGTCTTCCTGTGGCTTGGCTGGAATCTATAGTAGAGCACTGACGATTGCGTCAAATCTGTTCATCAGAAGCTGAAGCAACACTAATTCTGGCTGTCCTGGGGCCCCAGGAACTGGCGTCGGCATCGACTGAATTGGTTCCGGTTCTGGGCCAGGCACTGGCAATGGTAGAGGCATCGGCATTGATGGCCACTGTGTGTCGGTGCAGACTTCGGTATTGGTACCGGCATCAGTGCAGGCACGGGCATCGCTGAGGACACGGCCTTAACGCAATTCACGATAAATTTTTCAAATTTAATTTCGGCCATTTCTGGGCTGGGGAGAGGGGAGTGGAGTGAGAGAGTGAGAATGAGAAAGAGCCTAAGCCTCTGGGGAGGCCCTCACATTGTGCAACTATTTATATGCCTATAAGAGGAGCATTAATAGCTCGAGGTGTCAGAAAATATTTTATTATTTTGTGTTTGTTGATAATTACCTATATTCAGTGTAGTCAGTAATCAATAGGCCATAAGAGAAACGTAAGCATTAAAACCCATATGCCTTTTCTGTTTTCAGAAACCATAGCACTAGTCAAAACCTCTGCTGGATAGTCCATAAAATCTCCAAAGTCCTTTTCCTAAGTGCTGACTCCTAATACAGAACCTAAACTGTATACTTGTAGCAGGGATTATTTTTCCCTGTGTGCATTACTTTTCAGTTTTTCACACTAAATTTCATCTCCATTCAGATGCTCAGTCTCCTAGTCTCCCAAGGTCCTTCTGCAGTTCCTCACAATTTAGTGCTGTTTTAACGACTCAAAACAACTGTATGTCATCTGCAAATTTGGTCACCTCACTTGCTTTTTTCTCCAGCTCATTTATGAATATGCTAAATAGCACAGGTCCCAGTACAGACCCCTAGGGCACTCCTCACAAGCCACTGTCATTTTAACAACTTATTATCTGCAAATTTTATTACCTTGCTTGTCATTCCCTTTTCCAGATCATTTAAGAACATGTTAAACAGCATAAGTCTCAGTACCAATCCCATTGGTGCTCCACTAAAGACTTTTCTTCATTTAAAAAATGACCATTTAGTCCTACTCTCCGTTTTGTCCCTTAAAGTTACTGATCCACAAGAGGACAACCGCCTATCCCATGACTTTGTAATTCCCTGAGAGGTCTCTCATGGGGGACTTTGTCAAAGCCTTCTGAAAATCCAAATACCCTGTATCAACTGGCTCACCTTTATCTACATATTTATTTACACCTTCAAAGAAATTTGAAACTTTTTTGTAAAGGTAACCTACCTGAAAACAAGGTTTGAAAAATTTCTCTTCCTATTCCCATTTTACAATTCTCTGCTGCAGCTTTAAAAACAAACCACTACCATACCATCACTGTAATACAGTCTGTAATTTTCTTATATATATTTACTCATTCTTAGCTCTTTCTGCACCAATTTAATGAAGGGAGTCAAGCTCTTGAAAGCTAATCACATGGGTATGAAGTTAGTTCAATAAAAAGAGATCAGCTAAAACATGTTAACTTTTATTCCTACAAGAGAAGCTTGTAAATACTTTATACATAAATTATCATTTAATGTTGAAAAAAAAAGTTTACCATATGTTTTTTTCACTAATAAGGAATACCTCAACAATCACACAGGATTTCGGACCATTCTGGTTCTTTCAGACAGTGGAAAAACATGTGCGCTCCACTTTTTCTGTACCACCCTAGGGGATCCAGTTCGCTAAATTGTTTCCCTATTCTATATCTGGGAAAAGGCTTCATTGAATCAGAGGCTAAATCCATCAACATTAAAAACCTTCCTTCCTTTTAAATGCTAGTGTACACAGCATAGAACATTAATTTTACGTCATCTCTAACCAGGAGTTAAACGTGACATTTAAAATACTTGTGTTAAGCCATCAGGGCTTTAACATTGGAGTAACAACTCCCTACCATTGGGCAGTAAACATCTTTTATATGCAAACACAATTTCATTTCATCCTGCTACCCCAGTCCAGATAGGTGGGTTATCTCCCCCTACCAGCAAATTGAAACAAGGGGACAAAACTTTCTCCATGAAGGTGCAGCACAGAGAAACCCAGTATTCTCTGCCTCCACCAGATTTCTTTGTCTGGCCTGCCTCCCACTGAAGGGATTTAGGCACTGGCTTTGTATGAGAACCAAGCATCTGGACTCTCAGGTTAGCAAGCCCATTTTGTGCTTCCCAGAGCCAATGGGGGTCATGGTTGAGCCTGGGGGAGGGAAACCCTCTTTCCAGGCAATTAAAAAAAAAGATTTAATGCCAACAAACCTCAGTTTTGAGGAAAGCAGAGTTGCTTACCTGTAACAGGTGTTCTCCTAGGACAGCAGGATGTTAGTCCTCACATATGGGTGGTATCATCGATGGAGCCCTATCACGGAACACTTTTGTCAAAGTTTCTAGAACTTTGATTGGCACACTGAGCATGCTCAGCATGCCACTAACCCTGCATCCAGCAGGGTTCCCCCTTCAGTCTCGTTTGTAGCAAAAAGTACGAGCGAAAAATAAAATAATAAAACGTAAGCGAACCCAACTCCGCGGGGTGGTGGGCAGGTTTCGTGAGGACTAACATCCTGCTGTCCTGGGAGAACACCTGTTACAGGTAAGCAACTCTGCTTTCTCCCAGGACGTTATGTTACATGGAAACCGATGTGATGTTTTCCTAATGAATGTCGGTATACAAAAATTTCAAATAAATAAATAATAAATAAGGACAAGCAGGATGGTAGTCCTCACATATGGGTGAATAGCGAGCTACAGGATTGCCCGAATAGAGTGAACCAAAAGCACCCAACGACGTGCAACAGGCACAACAACAGGGGTGCTTTTGGGTATGAGGGCTATTACGCAGCAAATTTGTGCCTCCATTTTATCATTGAACAGTGTAGAGCAAGCTGACATGCTCCCCCCATCGCCGGAGATCCGCTTAGAGAGAGCGCATCCAGCATTGGGCCAGCACAACGACCAGCAGCCGCGAGACATTGTCATTTGCTTCCATAGCTTTGCCCAAAAGATACAGGTATATGAGGCTGCAAGATTACAAAAGGACATTCAGTGGAAAAGCTACAAACTAGCTGTTTACCAGGATCTGGCACCTATTACATTAAGAAGACGGTTTGAACTATGGGAAGTCACTGCTAACTTAAGAAATTGCTCGGTTTGTTACCAGTGGACATTCCCTTTTGGCTTGCAGTTTCAGGCAAATGGAATAACCTACCGCATAAAATCAGTGGAGGAGGCTGTTGAGGCCTTTCAAAAAGCGCAGTTACAAATCACGTTCCAAACGCCCAAAATGGCCGCGGCTCCTAAAAAGCTCGATGCTTTTCCTCGATGGCAAAGAGCCGGCAAGGGAGGAAAACTACTTCGACTCCAATCTGACTCTATTCGATCTCCTGCAAATGAACAGGGCTGAAGGTTGGCTATAAATTTTTGGGTCTCCTGATGGTCATTTTCACGAGGTACCACCTCAAGGCTCAAAACGGGCAGATCTTCCAAGGACAAAACTTTTATGTTTCCTGTGTCTTTTGGCATATGACATTGGGTTAATCAGGGTTTTAAATAAGTAAGCAGTTGGGTATACTACAGCTCAACATTACATTTCTCATCACTGCTTGGGAGAGTGGGCTATGGTGAAGGGAGTTTGATTCCTATCAGGATTGTTGGATCCCACGGAGTATATTATTCCGTAGGTGAAAGACGGAATATATTGGGATTAATGGGACTTACAACAAGGTTTTTCTTTTATTATATTACAGAAAAAGATGGGAAATGTTTGCTAATTATTACACATGCTATGTATTCTGTAGGAAGGCTTAAAGAAGAGCTAAAGTTATCGGACATAGAGGTCCTAGCTCGCCAAAAAATGCACATGTCCATATTGCACATACAATGATGGCCACTCGTTTGATGTCACTTAATGTGAAAGGCTTGAATACCCCACAGAAGCGTTTGCTATTAAAAAAGGAGCTACAATCTCAAAACGCTGCTATAGCCTTCATATAGGAAACTAATATCTGAAAACATTATGAACGTTTACTTAACCTATCACTATACACGTATTCACGATGGGCTGCTAGTACTAAGAATTCTAGGTTTGCAGGAGTAGGAATATTAATTGCTAACTCTTGTTCATGAAGTGCTTTTCAGGCTGTTAGACCCTATAGGCAGATTTATAATGCTCAAAATATGAGTAGGTACCCGTATCTTCACTCTCCTTAATGTTTACTTCCCTAACACCCACCACACGCCCTTTTTAGAATCTCTTGATCAACTCCTTGTCCAGCATGCAGAGGGCGAACTCATCCTTGGTGGGGGACTTTAATGCTTCTCGGAATCCAAATTGGATAATTCCTTACAATCAAGTTCCCTCACAGGTATGAGAAAGAAATGGTCCGATTTTTTGGAGCGGTGGAGTCTAGTTGATATATGGCGCCAGCGATATCCAAAATCACACTCATATACTTTTTTCTCAACACCACACAATACATACTCTCTGATCTATTACCTTTTTTATTTCCGCTACTCTACAAAATGTCATTAGCAAAGTGGGGATTGATAATATCACCTGGTCAGACCATGCTCCCATTTGGGTGGAAGCTAACCTGCGAGACCCAGATACTGGTTTCCACACCTGGTGGCTTAATGACAGTCTTTTAAAAGATGCTGACTTTGTAGGCCAACTTGACTGTCAAATCCAGGAGTACTTTAGGATCAATAGTACAGAGGATATATCTCCCACTGTTTTATGGGAATGCTCAAAAGCTGTAGTCCGAGGTTTATTCAAAGCCAGGGCAGCCACTTGCAATAACAAACGTGAGCGTAAGCGTCGGTGCCTATTATTAGAATTAGATAAGCTGACACAACAACATAGTACAACTGCCTCCCCACACATATACCAAAAACTATTCAAGGTTAAAGCTTCGCTGAGGGTGATTGATGATGCAGTTGTTAGTCATCAATTAACCATGCTTAAACAACAATTCTTTGAAGGGGGCAATAAGTCAGGGAGGTATCTTGCTCAAAGATTGAAAGCTGCTAGAGCCCAGACACTAATAGCCAAGGTACGCAATGGGTGGGGAACCCTTGAAACTACCTCAGAGGGAATTCGCCAGTCCTTCACGGACTTCTACACTCAGTTATATACCCCAGAAATCATCTCCGATACTGCCATCAATAACTATTTAGACTGAGTGGCTCTACTGGCGCTCTCCCCTGAACAACCAAGAGTATTTGGATAAACCAATAGAAATCTCGGAAATCACTATGGCCATAAAAAGCCTAAAGGTGGGAAAGGCCCCGGGTTTAGATGGCCTTACGGGAGCATATTACAGGAAATTTTCGAAGTCTATTGCCAGGCCTATCACGGACATATTTAATTCCCTCCGGGGAGTCGATTCTATAGCTATAGGAGCCAATACTGCAGTAATTTCTGTTATAGCTAAACTCAGTAGAGACCCAATATTATGTGGCTCCTATAGGCCTATTTCATTGATTAACCTAGACCTGAAAATTCTAGCACGGGTCATGGCGGCAAGACTAAATGGGGTCCTTCCGCATCTAGTACATCCTGATCAGGTGGGCTTTGTCCCTGGGCGGCTAGCTGCTGAAAATGTCTGCAGGATAGTTGATGTTATTGATTTTGTTCATCATAACCATATTCCAGCGGTACTCCTCTCTTTTGACGCGGAAAAGGTGTTCGATTTAGTTCACTGGCCTTCTTTGAGACATTAAACAAAATGAGTTTTGGTAATCATTATGTTAAATGGGTTAAGAAACTATATGAACAACCCCTGGCTAGAGTGAAGATTAATGGGAGCTATGGGGACTCGTTCCCTATAGGGCGTGGCACAAGACAAGGTTGTCCGCTTTCACCCTTATTGTTTGCTCTATTTTTGGAACCCTTCACAACTCGTATAAGAGCAGCCACTAACATTACGGGCCTTGAGAAAGGTCATCATTTTAAAATGTCATTATTCGCCTATGATATCATGTTCACTTTAACGGATTCTCTCTACAGGGAGTTATGCATGAACTCATGGCTTTCAGCACAGTATCAGGTCTTAAGGTGAACTATGATAAATCGGAAATCCATAATATCAATCTGACTCAGCACAACATACCTGCCCTTAAGGAAACTCTCCCCTTCAAATGGGCCACAACAGCGTTAAAATACCTGGGAGTGCGTATTGGCAGTCACATAAACCAGTTATATGCATTGAACAATATTCCACTCATAAAGTCTATTAATAATGATATGGGGTGCTAGTTGAGGAACGCACACTCATGGCTGGGCTGAATAGCCATCATTAAGATGAATATTTTACCCAGATTCTTATATTCCTTCACAACCATCCCAATCCTCATACCATCCTCTATATTGAAACAGTGGCAGCAATTGATTTTTTGCTTCATATAGCATAAAAGACCCCCTAGTGTGGCTAGGGCAACCTTATTTTAACTAAGAGCAGGGGGGTCTAAGTGTGCTGAATCTACAGTGGTATTATGGTAAAGCCCAATTACGGGCGCTGGTAGTCTTACAGAACTGTAGCTGTTCTCCAATGGGTATTGTTAGAACAGGAAATTCTTGGGAGTATGCCTTTGACGGCCTTACAGTGGCAACACAAATCCACATGGAGAGGGATCACCCACATACCTCATGCCCTAAATACCTCCTTAAAGGTGAGGTCATGATGGAAATCATCATTAGTAGGAGTAGAACAACACACTCTACTAACTCACCTTTTTCAAAAAGGCATTTTTCCCCAGAGGAAATAGAGACTGGGGTGTCCTCAATATGGGCAGCTGCTGGTATTACCCATCTTGAACACTTACAGATACAGAGATCTTTCATGTCCCGAGAGGAACTAGGATCATGCTATCATCTGGTAGAAGTAGATTTCTTGCTTTATGCTAAATTTTACCATTTTGTTAAAAGGGCGGCCAGAAATAACGTCATACGTTTTTCAGCTTCCCTGTTTGAAAATTTTTGTATGAATGCGCATAACATGCGGGGTCTCATTTCCAAAACATATGCTCTATTCAATGGGAAATCTACAGGTTTATTTCGACAGCAAATTGCTTGGTCTGCTGATTTTGAACACCAGTTTACGAACGCAGATTGGGACCTTATATTTAAGACAACCCATAAGTGTTCAATCTCGGCAAGTCTGCAGGAAAACTGCTACAAAATGCTGTATCGATGGCATTATACCCCTGCAATCCTACACCGCTTTGCACCTTCCGTGTCAGAGAGATGTTGGAGAGGCTGTGGGCGTGTGGGTACCTACTATCATATTTGGTGGCAATGCCAGAAGTTAAAATATTACTGGCCAGCAATTATTAAATGGATTGCCTCTGTCCTCCAACTCACGTTAGAAATAAAACCATGGCATGCTCTACTGACCTTACCCATAGAAGAGTCAAATAGAGAGACAGCACTTTGCACAGCAAGTGTTTATTGCAGCGAGAATTGCACTTGCGGCGCACTGGAAACAATCTCTGGTGCCTAGTCTTGCCAAGGTACAAACTAGGGTACACAGCTCTTATCAACTTGCTTGGCTCACCGCCGTATATCATGATAAATTACAATCCTTTCTTAAAACATGGAGAGCCTACATACAGTGGCTGGAGGTCCAAGCATGAAAGACGAACATGTAGCACCCAATTCCATATGTCAAGAAGATTATTAGCAAGCTTTAGATTCTGATTATATACTTCCATGGCTAGCACTATGTGGGTACGGCTCCACCATATAGTTTACAATCTATACACATTTCCTAATACTCGATTCCTGACATTAATATTATTACATCTTTTCCGGATTTTTGTAATATTCAATTTTAAATATTGTTGTCAGAAGGGGTGGGAGGGTGGATGGGAATTCACACCTATATCTAAAAATAATTGAAGCAAAAATTTGTCTTTCAATTATGTTACACACTCTGTTGATTTGTCAATGTTTATTACGTTCTACTGTTTTTGTTGTAAGAATGGTATCTTGCTTACTTTAATAAAAAATGATTAAAACAAAAAAAAAAAAGCTGGCAAACGAGAGGTCCTCTAGAGGAGAGTGGTGTCTTTCTTCTGGAGGTGAAGGCTCAGATAGGATGTCCTCAGAATCTTGAGAGTCAGAGGAATCATCACCCCAGGGATCATATGGCTGGTCTCCCTCCACCCTGTGGATCTTCCGATGGACGTAACTGCCCTAATCCAGCCAGATCAGGGGGAGGCACCGATGGCATCGGCATCTTTGATGGTCTTCGGGGTGGAAATATACCCAAAGGCCCCGGAATCGGGTCCGGCATCGACGGGGTCTGCTCTTCATCATCCGACGACAGAGGAATCTGTGCCGATGAAAGTGGAGGAATTTATGGCCCCGGAGGCAGCGCCAGTCCAGAAGGAGCGGGCACAGATGGAAGTGCGCCGATAAGGGCGTCTAGCCTTTCAAAGAGTGGAGCCAGGTCAGGCTTCGGCATGGGAGTCTGTGCTGGTGGCGATTGAAACCCTCGAAGTGCTTGCAGAACTGCCTCTTGGACCATCCGGTCCAATTCCTCCTTGAAAGCTGGTGTTAACACAGCTGCCAGGGTTGGAGGCTCAATAGGCGGTGCTGGAGAGACCACTGGAATTTGTGGAGTCCCGGCCCCGTTGCAGGTGGGGGAACACCTCTCTGTGACCCGGGTCCAGAGGAGGATGGGTCTCCTCTCCCCGGGACTTTTTGGTCGGTGGTTCTATCGATGTCGATGGTTTGTCGGTGCCCACTCCCAAAGAGCATTCTCGTTGGTGTCAATGACAGTGGTTTTCTCTGTGTTCGGCCCGGTCCTTCTCTGGCACAGAGGACAATGATGTTGAAGCTTTGAACGTGACGATGCCGGTGAAGGCTGAGACGTCGATGGAGATGGAGTTGATGACGAAGACGGCTTCAGACTCTGTGCACTCTTAGCCGGAGTAGACGGGGTTGAGCGCTTAGATTTGAATAGGTGTTCCATTTTTTTTTAAGCGGTCCCGGAGGCCTTTGGGAGTCATTTGGACACAACTGGTGCACAATTGGACGTCATGGGAAGGCTCCAAGCATAAAACGCAGACGTCATGCGGGTCCATGATGGACATAGTCCTCGGACACTCGGGTCACTTCCGAAAACCGGTCGCCATTTTTTTGAAAAAATAACTTAGGCGTGCAGTCATCGGGCACAGATGATAGCACCGCCGGGAACCGACCGCAAAGAACAAGGTAAAAACTTATCAGCGTTAGCGGAGGTCGACGGTCGATGGGGACCCCAGGATGGGGAAAAAGTTTTGAAATTTTCAAGAAAAGTTCCGTGAGGGAAAAAGTTGTGAGAAATTCTCAGAGCTCCTGAGAACCGCGAGGCAACTGCTGCACGGAAAAAAAAAAAAAAAGAAACTGAAGGGGGACCCCTGCTGGATGCAGGGTTAGTGGCATGCTGGGCATGCTCAGTGTGCCAGTCAAAGTGTTCCGTGATAGGGCTCCATCGATGATGTCACCCATATGTGAGGACAATGCAGTACTTGTGGTGCTGTGCTCAGAAAGCAGATTAAGCGAGGTCTCAGAGACACTAGTTTTGGTGGGAAAGACCACCATTTGAACCCTTCTCCCGAGGCAGTTTCAGCCTCCAAGCAGCGTTCTTCTAGGTCATCCCAGGATTTTAGGGACCCTCTGGTGTTTGAGCCTGTCGGCGCAACAGTTAATTTTGATTCTTTGGGCCAGACTGTTCCATTTTCTGAGAAATTTTCACTAGAATTTTTTTTTTAATTTTTTTGCATCAGGTCTTCTGCACGATTCAGAAACCTGAGGAGAAGTGAGAGACATTCTCCCTTCTTGGGTTCTTCCTCCAGGGTGCAGCACAAGGACCAGGTGCCCATTAAATGACCCAAGTTGGTTCCAGAAGTACCAACTGATATTCCAAAGGCCCTCAAGGACCAGCTGACCTCTGCCAGATGTGTGTCCTTGGAGGAGGGTGAAGTTGCATCTAATAAAGGAAGATAACTATTATTTGCCTTTTCCATAGGGACTAAATTGCCCCTCTCATTGATCAAGCAATATCTTCTCTGAGAATTAGATATTCCAAGGTGGAAGAACTTCCTGTCTGGAATCCCATCATCAAAGGGGTCTGTAAGTTGACAAAGGCTTTTACTTTCTAGTTGGAAGTGGAAGAAATGGTGTTTTCTCAATGGGAGTCCCCGGAGAGTGATCTTAAGGGAGTAAAGAATATTGTTCAGCTGTATTCCCTCCCTCAGATAGTAATTCAGTGCTTATTTCAGATGCCGTAGGTGGATATCTTTGTCACAGCTATTATTAGAACCACCACTATCCCAGTGGAGAGTAGTGCTTCGTTTAAGGATCCTCAGGATATAGGAAGATTGAACTTCCTCTGAAGCAGCGGTCCTCAACCGGTGTGTCGCGACACGGCTCCCGGTGTTCCAGTGCCCCGCTTGTGCTTCCCTTCTCCCTAGGGGCGGGGCTGAAGAATAGTGAGACGCTGTGCGCTGTTGCCGGTGGCCGAAGATTGAAGAGACCTGTGCACTACCGTCAGCGGGGCCGAAGAATGGTGAGATGCTGCGTGCCATTGCCGGCAGCCGAAGAATGGAGAGACGAAGAGGCTGAAGAGTGAAGAGACCCTGCGCACCGCGAGAGGTGGCTGGAGAGACGTTGCATGCCGCCGGAGGTCAGGTGAGAGGCGGCTGAGAAGCGGAGGCCAGGCTTATTGGGCCAAAGAATGAGAAGAGGCTCCATGTGAACTTGTGTGC
The DNA here is from genome assembly GCF_901001135.1 of Rhinatrema bivittatum. Taxonomy (NCBI): domain Eukaryota; kingdom Metazoa; phylum Chordata; class Amphibia; order Gymnophiona; family Rhinatrematidae; genus Rhinatrema; species Rhinatrema bivittatum. The sequence goes on along the minus strand of NC_042617.1, from coordinate 296,065,947 downwards.
GTGTGGTAGAATGCGTGCCTGGGTGCGTGAGTGGCAGCTTTGCGTGTGCGTGTGGTAGAATGCGTGCCTGGGTGCGTGAGTGGCAGCTTTGCGTGTGTTAGAATGTGTGCCTGGGTGCGTGAGTGGCAGCTTTACGTGCGCGCGTGTTAGAATGCGAGCCTGGGTGGGTGAATGGCAGCTTTGCGTGTGCTAGAATGCGTGCCTGGGTGCATGAGTGGCAGCTTTGCGTGTGCATGTGTTAGAATGCGTGCCTGGGTGCATGAGTGAGAGCTTTGTGTGTGTGTGTGGTACAATGGGTGCATGAGTGGCAGTGTGTGTGTGGTTGTAAGTGACAGTATGTGAGAGTTTGTATGTTAAGTGACAGAGCATGTGTGTGATAGAGTGAGACTGGTCAGGGAGGTGACTGGTGTGTGTGTGTGTGTGAGAGAGACAAGGACTGGTCACAGAGATGACTGGTGTGTGTGTGTGTGAGAGAGAGACAAGGACTGGTCACAGAGATGACTGGTGTGTGTGTGTGTGAGAGAGACAGACTGGTCACAGAGATGACTGGTGTGTGTGTGTGTGTGAGAGAGACAGAGACTGGTCAGGGAGGTGACTGGTGTGTGTGTGTGTGTTTGAGACAGAGACTGGTCAGAGAGGTGACTGGTGTGTGTGTGTGAGAGAGAGAGAGAGACAGAGACTGGTCAGGGGGGTGACTGGTGTGTGTGTGGGAGAGACAGAGACTGGTCAGAGAGGTGACGTGTGTGTGAGAGAGAGAGAGAGAGAGAGAGACAGGTCAGGGAGGTGACTGGTGTGTGTGTGTGTGAGGAAGAGATACTAGTTAGGGAAGTTACTGGTGTGTGTGAGACAGAGACTGGTTGTGACTGGTTGTGGGCCCTAAGGAAGAGGACTGTGAGGACAGAGCTTCAGCAGCCACTGCTGCTTCTGGTAAGTGCTATTGGCCTACAAGGGAAAGGAGTAGGAGAGTTGCTGGAGAGGGTAAGTAAAGGCAGCTTTTTAAGTTTATTTTTCTTGACTGACTGCCATTTTAATTATTGGGTATGAAGTGATGTGTCTGCTGTTTTGAAATATTTTATTGATATTTGGACAATTTTTAATAATTTTTATGAGTTTTTAATTGTTGGATATTATTCTGTTCATCAGCTATTTTGTAACATTTATTAGTATAGTTTTACTATTATTTCTAAGAGGGTATCTATCTATAGCAGCTTGGCTTGCTCTGTTTTCCTAATAGGAGGTGTATTAATGTTTAGGGCCTGGTTAAATATTTGTAGTGGTAAATTACTGTCTTTTCATAAGGAGGGGTATTGTGCTTGCCAGTAAAAAGAGTTTGTTTTGCTTTTACTGAGATGTCATCAGATCCAGAATATCTTTTTTTGTATGGTGAGCTGTACGGGTAATGCCCTAGTTCTGCTCTGCACCCATTTTTGGGGGTCAAGGGGGTTCCTGAGGATGCAGAATGTATAGTTACATTTTGCCCCGTACGGTCACATGTTCAGTGTGTCACCCATGTGAGAACCATCTGTCAGGTGTGTCCCAGCCGAAAAAAGGTTGAGAACCACTGCTCTGAAGTATGTATTTTCTTCAACAGCCCTTGGAGTTCAAGTCTCGATCTGCAACAGCATGGTGGCCCATGCTCTACTGCAGTAGATTCAGCAACTCCTGGAGAGAAAAGAAGCTGCCTGAATGGAGTCGGCTGGAGCATTTCTCATGGATGCCCTTTACGATTTCCTCACTTACAATTCAGCAGCTGATTCACGGTCAAAGCCCAAGCTGGGCAAGCTCCCTTTTAAAGGGGAGATTGCTGTTTGGTGAAGATCTAGAATAGTTAGTGAAACTGGGGATCTGAAGCCAAACAGGCTCAGTGAAGACAGAGTGCATTCCTTTTAATTAGCCTGGTAGAGATCAAAGGAGCTTTTGCAACTCCAGACCCTGTAGTCTTAGCAAGCAGGGCTATGTCTACTCCTTCCAGCCTAAGAGCATAATCCAGTGCTTTCAAGTGTTCGAATAGCCAAGGCTGGACTCATATAGCTCCTCAGGGGTTGGGCGTAGTACCCAATGAGGTATAGCAGGTTCACTGTCTGGTACTTCTGATAGGAATGGATTTACTTAACATCATACCAGTGGGTCTTGGATGTCATTTGTTTTGGCTATTCTCTAAAGCTAGCTGCTCCCATTCTTGATGCTTTCATAGTATCCCTATGTCCTTCAGCCTCCAAGTGAGCAGCATTTCAGACTACTCTTGAAAGACTTCTCCTGTTACAGGCTATTGTTCCAGTCCCTCTGTCTGAGAGGGGTTGCAGGCAACATTCAATTTACTTTGTTGTTCTAAAGAATGATGGCTCCTACAGGCCTATTCAAGATTTAAAGGGTGTGAACAGCAAACTGTCACACTTCGGAATGAAAACATTTTCTCCATTCTAGTGCGAATGCGAACAGGTGAGTTTCTCTTGTCCGAGGCTTATTTTCACATTCCTAGCTGGTCAGAAGAGCAAAAATTCCTGTTTCTGCATTATCAGTTCATAGTACGTCCATTTGGCCTGGCCACCATGCTGCAAACTTTTACCAAAGTCATGACAGTAGTGGCAGCATTTTTAAGGAAAAAGGTATTCTGGTACACTCTTATTTGGACGATTGCCTTATCAGAGCCAAGTCTTTCCAGGAGGGGCTCCAAGTGTCCAGAGCAGTGTGAATCTTAGAAAGCTTGAGCTAAGTAGTCAATTTTGCAAAAAGCAAACTTCTTCCTACTCAGTCCTTGGAATATTTGGGTACCAGGTTCAATACAAAAGCATATCCAAACTAGTAATGCAGGTCCAGAAGTTCTCTGCTCAGAGAACTCCAAGAGTATGATATTATCTCCAGCTTGTCCGCTCAATGGCAGCCAAACTGGACTTAATGCCCTGGGCCAGGGCAAACATGAGACTTCTTCAGACTTTGCTCCTGTCTTGATGGTCACCACATTCTCAGGATTATGAATATTGCCTTCCTTTTTTCTGGGGTGAAAAAGTGCAGTCTTCTTTGGTGGTTCAAACAGGGAAATATTTTGTGGAGGGAGGCGAGACTGGATGCCATTTAATGGACCCTCATCATGACAATTTGATGGGTTAGGAAGCACTTTGTCAGGACCAGGTAGCTCAAGATCTATTGTCTCAGGAGGAGGCTTATTGATCCATTAACAGATTGGAGACCAGAGTGATAAGGCTAGCTCTTTTCCAGTTTATTCTCCTGATAAAAGGGAAAAGCGGTCAGACTGCTTTCAGACAATGCGATAAATCATGGCTATGTGAACAGACAAGGTGGCACCAAAAGGGGCCGATGCAATAAATTTGAGTAGAAAGCGGGCGCTGAACAGTCAGCGCCAGCTTTCTTAATGCGCCCAAGGGGGGCACCATGCAATATTTAAATTAGGAGATCGCGTTAACAAGGAGGCGCTAGGGTCACTTGCACACCCCTAGCACCTCCATGCTAGAGAGAACCCGATCGCCGTTGGCAGTCCGCCGGTTAGGAAAACAGACGCAGAGTTTATTGGTGTCTGTTTTCCTAAACGTTGCACAGCCACACAGCCAGGGGGTTCAGGAAACGGACGCTTGTCATTCGAGTGTCTGTTTCCTGCACCCGACTGCCAGTGTTTTGTTTTTCTATTTTTAACTATTTAATTTAAATTTATTTAATATCGCAACGATATTAAGTAGGAGGCAGTACAGAAAAGCAGTGGCTCAGCAATTAACGCCTGCTCCAGGCAGGTGTGTCAATCACATGCATTTGCATGTGATTAGCGCTATTAGACTCACTCCGCATCGGGCGCATGTTGAATAGGAGCTGATCCCCTTATTGCATTAGGGGATTCATTAGCGCCTATTCAACCCACATCTGACTACTCGGCTGAGCGCACTGGATTGCAACGGTCTCAAAGTCTAGTAGTTTCCAAGAAGACAGATCTCCTGTTTCCTTGGGCAGAGGACCATTCTCTTCACTTGTCGGCAGCTCATATTGGGGGCCAGGAAAATATTCAGGCCTGTTTTCTGAGCAAGAATATCCTGGATTTGGCTTAGTGAAAATTTAGTCGAGATGCCTTTCAACAGATTGTACTTCGGTGGAGGTTGCCTCACATGGACCTGATGGCAACCTGCAAGAATGCCAAATTTCTCCAGTTTTTCAGTTGGTGCAGAGGCTTCAGAGCCAAGGATATATATACCCTGGTGCAGCATTGGCCAGAGGTGCAGCTGCTATACATATTTCCTCCTTGGCCACTGATAGGTAGGATAATGAGAATAGATTTGGAGAATGTTTGTGTGGTTCTAGTGGCTCCAGATTGGCCAACGCCACCATTGTATACGGAACTAATAAGAATGCTACTAAACTGGCCTCAATGCTCGAGGACTTCTCATTCAGGGTTCGATCACCATGAAGGATTTGGCTCCAATTTATCTTGTGGCCTGGCTCTTGAAAGGTCAAGCATGAAAAAGAAGTGATATTCAGCATCGGTAATTTCTACATTTTTGAAAGCCCATAAGCCTTCCACTTATTTAGACTATTCTTGAATCTGGTGCATCTTTGAAGCTTGCTATAAGGTGATCTCTCCTTAGCACTCCAATATCCCTTCTACTTTAATCTTTCCTCCAAATGGGCCTGGATAAGAGCTTAACCTTAAATTCCTTGAAGGTTCAGGTGGCTGCAATCTCTTGTTTCAGGGGTAGAGTTCAGGGGTTCCCAGTTACTTCCCATCCAGATGTGTTCTGTTTTCCTCAAGGGGTGAAAAGACCTTTGGCCTTCCTTTAAACCAATAGTCCACAATGGGATCCTAACTTGCTGGCTCCCTTTGAACCCTTGAAACACGCTTCTTTTAAGGACTTGTCCATGAAGACATTTTTCCTAGTGGTTGTTTTGCTTGGCATATTTCTGAAATTCAGGCTCTCATATAGAGATTTTTTTTTCCTAGTTTTTGATTCAGATTCGGTATCTCTTCACCCTGTCCCCTGTTTCCTTCCGAAGGTAACATTTACCAGCCTTCTCTAAGGAGGAATGTTAGGAAAGCAATAAGTCTCCATGGTTTCTCACTATATGCAGAGTTCTCATTAAGTATTTGCAGGTCACTAGTCCAGAATCCTCCCAGGACGTTTGGCCACATTAGGAGGAAACAAGTGTTGTCATATGCCTGCTTTGTATATAATATTTGATGAAGTTATTCCCTCATCTACTTTGCTCCTTACCTTTTACTTCTGATTTCTTCTTTTTCCTTGCCTGTTCCACTTTATTTGTAAGATTGAGATAGGTATTGTTCCAGAAGGACTTTCTCTCTCTCAATTTTGGAGTGTTTGGCTTTAGATTATTTTTCACGTTAGTGTTCTATTTAGTTTCTCTGTGCTGCAACACCTCTATATAGTGGCAATGTCATCACAGAGAAAACTGTGTGCTATGCCTCCATCTGCTGGTTGAGGGACATAACCTACCTGTCTAGACTGGGGTAGCAGGATTCATTGAAAGAAAATTAGCAGGTAAGAAAATTTCTCCTTTATGTGCATAAAACACAAAATTTAAATGGTTATACTGTACTTGTCCACAAACTTTACACTCTAAGACCCCAATGTCAAAAGGTACACTAAGCTGTACACAGAGTTTTTGTGCATACCACTTACTCTCGATGTAACAAGGAGTTTTGCTCACAACAATGTGTGTACAGCTTAGTGCACCTCCATGCTAATGAAGGCATTAGTTATTTTTGTGTACAAAACATGATCTGATCACGAGTTAGACTTTTTTTCTATCTTTGTTGATTTATTCAGGGGGACTCTTCCTCTTCTTTCCCCACTTTCTCTCTGCCCTCGAGGAGGTCCCAGGTTGCTATCTCCATTGACCCCTCCTTATTCCCCCTCCTCCATCTCCCACACTAGCTGGGCAGCCTCATGTTTCTCCCACCAAGGCTTCCACTCCAGCATGTGGAGCCAAGCCCACCGCTCTTCAACAGAAACTCTTATTTCTCTGTGGGGTAAGGCTGGGCCCAAAGCTTCTGTTCCTTCTTTTCCTCCAGATCCCAAAGGATTTCCCCTTGTAGATCAAAGGCCCTCAAGTGGTCCTCTTGGGAAAGACCCCCCAACCACTCTGCCCCTGGGGATAACGCAGCTCCGCCAGTCCTACAGTAGGATGTTCCATACCATATTATTTATGGGCCAGCAGCAGTGATGCAGCTCTTGCAGCATAAGACCTGGAAACAGCAGCAGTGATGGATGCTGCGGTAGCAGGGCAGGAAGCAGATGTGCACAATGCAGCAGAATAGGTATAGAAGCCCAATGTCACCAGTCATAGCCCATGGGTTTTCAAACCCCACCACCACCATCTCGTCCTGCTCCATGCTCGTACACCAAGCCATAGTGCTCTGGTAAAACCACCAGCACCATATTGCTGGGTCTTACTGCCAAGCTCTGCTGTCCCTCTCGCACCTCATGTTTTATGTACGGAAAATAAAAAAAGCACAAATCATGTTTTGTATGCATAAAATATGAATCTATGACTATCTTTTCACCCCATCCCCAATTAAAACATGTACTCAGTATATGTAAAAGATAAGAGTGCACATTTTAACTCAGGTTTGTACATACATTTGCGATTTAATGCACTTTTAAAACTCCAGATATATTAGTATAAGATTAGCTTAATGCATCAGGAGTAAACTTTTTTTTAGTACATGCATTAAACTGTGTGCTGAATTTCAGCATATAATTTTAATGCTCAACATTAAATCAGGCCCCAAGTCAGAGTACAGAGATTAAGTAATTTATTCAAGGTCAGACAGCAAGTCATAAAACTAAACCACCCATATTTCTAAAACATATGCTTCTTGCATAATTAGTGTGCCATTTCAACAAATCAAACTGTAGATCTCTTAGAATCATTTTATAAAAGTTAACATTAATACATGATAAGAGTGCTTTACCTACCACTGCAACGTAACTTGAATGCAGTGTGAGATGAGATCAAAAGCTGATTAACTTCAAACAGCAAAAAAGCAGAGTATGGTTTGTAGGATCTCAAAAGAGACGGTCAGCAAAAGGATGCAAAGTAAAAAGAATACATACCCATATTGAATCCTTTCACATTACCAGTGTTATCAGCTGAGATTCTGGAAAAAAAAGCATTTCCCAACATGAAATTTTAGAACAGATTCATTATAAGATGTACAACTGCTTATCTTCCAAGAGACCTATGCTAAGAAAACAAATGACACTGCAGGGTTAAGCCTCTGATGAGGCTTGCCCTAGTAATTACAGAAAAAAAACAAAAACCTGAATTATCCAGAGAAGCTTCTTGAGAGAAAGGCAAAATAGCAAAAAAAACAAAAAAAACAAACCCAAAACAAAACACACCCCACAGATTTACAGAAGTTTAAAACATAGTAACATATTAAATGATACAGAAAATACAGTAGTAACATACTAAATGATAGAGATGTGCTTCGGGTCTAAATATTGTGCCGGACTTCGTTTCGGGGGCCCCCCGGCGGGAATTTCATTTTTCCCGCAGTTCGGGTTTGTTTTTTTTTCGGGGCCCCAATTTTTGGGTTAGTGCGTACTAATTCCCGAGTGTGCTCTAACACTGCCACGTTAGTGCGCACTAACTCGAAAATGAATTTTTTCTGAAATTTCGGAAAAACTTTGATCTTTTTTCGGTTCTCCCGAACCATTCCGAATTAGGCAATTTCACTGAAATTGCCCAATTCTGGAAAAACGATTGCACATCCCTACTAAATGACAGAAAGAAAAAAAAAACACAAGTGTCGTGTGACCAGCAAGTTTATCTTTTTATTTTGTTTCTTAGGCTAGTAATTGCTGCTTTGTACAGGTTACCCCAGTTAGCACAGGTCACCTCTTTTCTTCATCTCCATCTCTTAACACTAGGGATCCTCTGTGTTTACTCCATGCCCTTCTGAATTCCATTACTGTTCCTGTTTTCACTACCTCTTCCAGGAGGGCATTTAATGCATCTTTCACCCATTCTGTGCAGATATATAGCAAAATTGCTTACCTTGTAATAGGTGTTATCCCAGGACAGCAGGATGTAGTCCTCACATATGGGTGACGTCACTGATGGAGCCCTATCACGGAAAACTTTCTGTCAAAGTTTCTACAAACTTGACTGGCACACTGAGCCCACTGTGCATGCCCAGCATGCCATGATATTCTCAGTCACAGGGTCACCCTTCAGTCTCGTATGTAGCAATAAGCTTATGAAAAATAAAATAATAAAACGTATCGGACCCAACTCCGCGGGGTGGCGGGTGGGTTTCGTGAGGACTACATCCTGCTGTCCTGGGATAACACCTATTACAAGGTAAGCAATTTTGCTTTATCCCGGGACAAGCAGGATGTAGTCCTCACATATGGGTGATTAGCAAGCTAGAGGCAGAGTCATTTTGTAGTGAAGCAACAGTGAAGTATTGTTGGTGAAAATGAGGCAGCCGGAGATCACAGCAGGTTGGATGTAGAAGGAATTGGGATTATACTGGAAACAAGTTCTTTAAGACAGATTGTCCGTAGGCTGAATCTTGTCGTCCTCCTTTGTCCAAACAGTAATGAGCTGCAAAGGTGTGAAGACAACTCCATGTTGCCGCTTTACATATGTCAAGAATTGGCACTGAACAATAGTGTGCTACTGAAGTTGACATTGCTCTTACTGAATGCGCCTTTACTCGCCCTTGGCGAGGAAGGCCTGCTTTTTCAATCTGCTAGCCAGTTGGAGAGAGTGTGTTTTGCCCATTGGATTACCCGGTTTGTTTGGATCAAAAGATACAAAGAAAATCACATAATTCATCTTCAAGCAGAATTATCCACCCTTCTGAGAGCCAGAGCCATAGATCTTCAAGCAGAATTATCCACCCTTCTGAGAGCCAGAGCCATAGATCCGGTTTTCTTTGGAATGAGGAAATAACGGGAGTAGAATCCTCTGCCCTGCTGAGTCCGGGGCACCGGTTCTATGGCTCTGGCTCTCAGAAGGGTGGATAATTCTGCTTGAAAATGAATTATGTGATTTTCATTTAACGAAAGAGGTTTTGGAGGAGAGTCTCTTGGAGTTGAGAGGAAATTGAGTTGGTAACCTCATGATAATATTGAGAGTACCCATTGGTTTGTTGTTATCTAAAACCAATGATCGTAGAAGGTGGAAACTCGACCTCCTACTGGCAAGTTCGGTTTGGGATTGTGGAGATGGCCTTGCTCTCTGGTGGTGGCCTCAAAAACCTGCAGCCGGTCTCGTCTGCGGTGGCGGTTGAGGCCTAGTGGCTCTAGGCTGTCTGGGCTGAGATCTTTGTTGTGGATGAGAAGATCTACCCCTGGATGCCGGTGGATAATATCATCTCTGCCTGTAGAAAGGTTTTCGGGTTTCTTTCCTTGGTGGATGGCGAGACATTGATGAGGAAGAGTCTTGCGGAACTGATGACAGTTGGCGCAATGTCTCTGTGTGTTCTTTTAGTTGGGCCACTGCGTCCTGGACCTTCGACCCAAAGAGGTTGTCACCTACGCAGGGCAAATCCACCAGCTTCTCTTGTACATCAGGCCTGAGGTCAGAGGCTTTTAGCCAGGCCCAGCGACATTTGGTATAGATAATGAGAAGTGCAGACCAAATTTTGTAGATCCAAAAATTCGTTTAATTATGTAGTCATGCGGCAACTTCACTGTTCTATTAAATGTATTATTCCGATACAAAGTAGGGGTCCCCCAACACGGACCCCGTGTTTCGCCCACTGGCTGCATCGGGAGGGACAACACTGTGAACTCAAGTATTCTGTAACAGTAAATATAAATAAATTCAACCACGGATCAACAACAACACAAGGTAAACACTGACACACAGATAACTTGTATAATAGTCTCACAAAAAAGTTAAACAATCAAAGGCTAAACAGAGCATACCTTTTCAATATGTAGAGACAAAGTTCCAGGGAGCACACTAAAGTTACAGTGCACCAAAATTTAAATGCCACGAACATTTTGGCGTGGACAAGGACAACCAATCACAGCATGAGAATGGGTAGCCAATCAGAACAAGGCAGGTAAGTACACAGAAAAGGGGATGTTCTCAGGTGAAGAAACTCCACTCAAGGTCGCAATTAAGGCCTTTTGGAGTTACCGTGTCCAGGAGATTGATCCACTTTTGTTCCCTCCTAATCAAGATGTCAGAAAAATGTCCTCCCCACACCGGAGGACGAACCACTTCCACAACAAAAAACTTCAGATCTATTACTTCATGGGAATTTTGTACCCAATGTTCTACTAATGGAGCATTCTCCAGTAGGTTATTAATATTGGGCCTATGTTCAATTATATGCATTTTAATCACTCTCAGTGTTTTCCCCAAATATAATTTATTGCATGGGCAACTAATAATGTAAACCACCCCAGCAGAATTACAGTCAGAAGAACTCCGTAAAGTAAAAGATCTTTGTGTGGTCGGATGAGTAAAACTAGAAATAGCCATTGTTAGAGAGCACACTGAACAGTAGCCACACGGTCTGTGTCCACCACCATCAACAGGTGCTTCAAAGTTATGTACAGTATGAACCAGTATGTCTTTTAAATTTCTGCCCCTACGATACGTAAACCGGAGGGAAGAGTTAAAAAGACGATTCAGGGACAATGCCACCCAATGTTTACGAATCATGTGGAAATAACCTTACTTTTGATAGAAAAAGGGAGAATACAATTCACCGAGTCATCCTCACAAGGTTTTTTGGGTAAGAACAGGAGATCTCTATTTACAAACAAAGCCTGCTTATATGCATGTTTCAAAATTCTGCGGGGGTACCCTCTCAAGGAAAACCGAGCTATCATCTGCTTAACTTGGGAGACATACTCGTCCTTCGTAGAACATAGACGGCGCAACCTAAGGAACTGACCTGTGGGAATATTCTGCTTAAGAAAGCGGGGGTGACAACTATCATAATTCAAAAGAGTGTTCCTATCAGTACTTTTGCGGAAAATGGTAGTATGAAACTGGTATTTGTCCATAGAGATCAAAATGTCCAAAAAGGAAATACAAGTGGGTAGAATTTCAAAATTAAATTGCAAATTAACATCGCAATTATTGAGCCAATCCAGAAAAACAAAAAACTGTATATCAGTACCTAACCAGATTAGAAAAATATCATCAATATACCTCAGCCATACCGATAAAATTGAGACCAGTCAGAGGGGTAGATATATTTATCTTCAAACATTGCCACATAAAGACAGGCTAGACTGGGAGCCATCGTGGCTCCCATGGCCGTGCCTTTTACCTGCACTGCACTGTAACTTTAGTGCGCTCCCTGTAACTTTGTCTCTACATATTGAAAAGGTATGCTCTGTTTAGCCTTTGATTGTTTAACTTTTTTGCGAGACTATTATACAAGTTATCTGTGTGTCGGTGTTTACTCTGTGTTGTTGTTGATCCATGGTTGAATTTATTTATATTTACTGTTTTCAGAATACTTGAGTTCACGGTGTTGTCCCTCCCGACGTAACAGTGGGCGAAACACGGGGTCCGTGTTGGGGGACCCCTACTTTGTATTGGAATAATACATTTAATAGAACAGTGGAGTTGCCGCATGACTACATATTAAAACGAATTTTTGGATCTACAAAATTTGGTCTGCACTTCTCGTTATCTATATTAACTGTTTAAAGTGCAGCACTTGCTCGTGTGGTGTTTTGGATTTCTCAGATTACATTTGGGACATTTTTTAAATCCCGTGGCCATGATAACCTCGAAAGCCGTCAATAGATATCTGACAAAAAAATTTTAAACCCAAATGAGTTGGAAAGGAATTAATCTACTCACCAGCCGGTGATAACGAGAGAGACCCCGATTGTGGGAGAGAAAAAATTGAATTTTGATCTGATTTTTAGTCAGAATTGTGTAAAGAATCTCACACAGGCTCCTGCTCCGCGATGCCAAAAGCAGCGCGGAAAAACGAAGACTGAAGGGAGACCCCTGTGGCTGAGAATATCATGGCATGCTGGGCATGCTCAGTAGGCTCAGTGTGCCAGTCAAAAGTTTCTAGAAACTTTGACAGAAAGTTTTCCGTGATAGGGCTCCATCAGTGACGTCACCCATGGGCTCCGTCAGTGACGTCACCCATCCTGCTTGACCTGGGATAATTCCTGATGTTGGTCTGAAGTCTACCCCGTTGGACTTTCATTTCCTGACCCCTAGTTCTACAGCTTTCGTTCTATCAGAAGAGGTTTGATTCCTGTGCATTAATACCTTTCAAGTTTTTAAAATGTCTGTATCATATCATTCCTGTCTCTCCTTTCCTCCAGGGTATACTTATTTAGATCCTTCACAAATCTTCTGGTGCAGACCTCACACTCTCTCTCTGGACCGCTTCCAGCCTCTTTGTATTAACAAATTGGCTCCTAGACTTGTATGTCTCTCTAGTTTGTTTCTATTCAAAAGTTAATTTGCTATACATTTACTTGCATAGCTAGTATTCGTTACAGGAACACCAATGCTTCAAAAGCAGGTGTTCCCAACCTTTCAGGAACCACTGACCACTTTTCATCTTTAAATATTTCATGGATCCTCGCACATTTATCTATCTTTTGCATGCCATAACAAAAGAAATAATGATAAGCATTCCAGAGTCATTCATACATATAAAACTTTAAACTAAATTGAAAACATAGGGAGGAAAATTTCCACCTTCCGGTCCAGTTGCAAAGGGAAAATTAAGAAAGTTTTTAAAAAGTTCCAGGTTTGCAACTTGGTGTGACCTGGCTGAAAATCAGCACCAATACCTGCAGTCTAATTTTAAAAGGGAAATTCTGGCCAGTGGGGGAAAGCCAGAACTTTTATAGCTGTGTACTTTGCATCTGTTTTGAAGCAGGTGCAAAGTATTTGTGGGAAAGTATGAACAAGGTTTTCAAAATTACTTCTCTGCATGAACTTTCTCTCCCACAAAATATCCCCCGCAGGTAAAAGTATGCATATAGTTCATAGCATAGGTACTTTTACCCTCAGTGGCGAGAAATAGTCATTTTCAAAAAGCATTTTTATGTGGATAAAAGCAAGTTTGCTTACCGTAAACAGTGTTTTCCATAGATAGCAGGATTAAATTAACCATGCTGTCTTGGGTGACGTCATTCAACGGTGCAAAGTCTGGAAACTTCTCAAAGGTGGCAGAGCTGTGACACTGCTCATGTACGGCAATTCCTGTGCAAATGTCCCGCTCTGGATTCCTCAGTTGTCATCGAAGATTATGTACGGATTAGATGCTGCCAGGGAGGCAGTTGGGTACACATGGCTAATTTATCCTGCTATCTACGAAAAATGCCATTTACAGTAAGCAAACTTGCTTTTTTCCAATCGATGATCAGGCTGTATTAGCCACACTGTCTTGGGGAGTCCCAAGCTAAGGGTTGCTGTACCCCTTATAGGGTGGTCCTTCTCTCTTTTGTTTGCAGCCCGTCTACTTCTGTGGCTGTCTCTACTGGTCCCCTACAGAACTCAACACTGCTTTGCATTCTGCACTGTGATTCAGACAGCTTGTCCAAGTAATAGTGAGCTGTGAAGGTGTGAACTGATGACCAGGTTGCTGCTTTGCAAATATCAGCAATAGGCACATTCTTCACATGCTTTAAGGAAGATGAAGTGGCTCATATTTGATGAGCCCTGACTGTCTCAGACAGCGGCAGGAAGGTTTTCATATAGCAGTATCAAATACAATTTGTTATCCGATTGCATAGAGTTCTCTTGGTTAATGCAACTCCTGCTTTATTAGGGTCGTAGGAGACAAACAATTGTTGAGCTTGTCTATGGCCTTCGGTCCTTCCTTTACAGCAAGCCCGGACTCATTTGCAATCCAAGGTGTGCAAATCCTTTTCTCTTGTTTTTATGTTGTTTTGGGAAAAACACTGGCAGGGAGATGATTCATTAAGGTAAAAGGCAGTTAATACTTTTGGTAAGAATTTCGGATGTGATCTTAGCACCAGTTTGTCATGGAAGAATTGTAGATATGGGGGGGTATGTACTAAGGCTTGAAGCTCACTGATTCCTATTGCAGAGGTGTCTGCTACAAGGAACAGAACTTCCATGTTAGATACTTCAGAGGCACTGTTTGCATGGGTTCAAAAGGGTCTGCCATTAGAGCCATCAGGATTATGTTGATGTCCCAATGTATTGGAGGGGGGTTTTGGGATTTGTTTTTTTTATTAGAGGGTGCAGGTGAAGCTAGCCTTTCATAAAGCAAGAAATCAACGGGTGTGTTGCTATGGAAAGATTTCCAATTTTGTGGTGGTAAGCTGTAATAGCACTTATTTTATTTATTTATTTATTTATTGTTTTTGTTATACCGAGTTTCATGATAGGCATCACATCAACCCGGTTTACAAATAACAAGGAGTGTAAAGCATAACGTAACGTAAAAAACAATATTTTCAATAAGAACCTTGAACTTTAAATACAGTGAATCAGAAAAAGGGAGAGGGAAAGTTACAAAAAACAAGGAAAATAAACTTGATTTTATTTTATTTTATTTAAACTTAGATGAACTCTTTTATTTTATTATTTTATTTATTTATTATTATTATTATATTATTATTTATTTATTTATTATTTTATTTATTATTTAAACTTAGATGAACTCTTTTATTTTATTATTTATTTTATTTTATTTAAACTTAGATGAACTCTTACTGCCAATGTCTGCAGTAAAAGTTCAGGAGAGTAATCAAAAGGGTCAACTGATTGTGATTTACACCAGTCCACATAATGTTTCCATTTGAAGGAATAGTTGCAGCGAGTGGAAGGCTTCTGTGATGAGAGGAGGACGACATCCTGTATATGTCATGGAAGTCGTAACGACGCTCAGACTTAACACAACCTCCATTCTGTTAGGTGGAGCAAAGGAAGAAGTGGGTGGAGGAACTTCCCATGTTCCTGAGTTAGATTCAGGCGATTCGCCAAGAGTCTTGGCGACTGAATTGAGAATTGTATGAGATACGCATACTGCAGCTGTGCTATGAGAATTATGTCCTCCTTGTCCTGTATACACTTCTGTACAGTTATTAGGAGTGGACTTGGTGGAAAGGCATACACTGATCTGTTGACCACGATAAGAAGAACGCATCTTGCAACTCTCTCCTTGACTGGGTAGAAGAGAGCAAAACCTCTGCAGTTTTGAGTTGTATTCTGTTGCAAAGAGATCCATGTATGGATGACCCCACTGAGAGAAGTTGTCATCGGCTACCTCCTGGTTCAGTTCCTATTCGTGTGGATGAAATACTCTGCTGAGTTTGTCTGCTTCTACATTCGTGATACCGGGCAGGTAGGTCACTTGAGGTATGACTGAATGCCTGGTTGCCCAGTCCCATATCACGGTCGCTTCTTTGCACAAGACTAAGGAACCCAAGCCTCCTTGCTTATGTAAAATGTGGTGATTTGTCTGTCTGTATGGATCATTACTGTCTTCCACTTTAGAAAGTGCTCTAACACCACTAGCGCTTTGCAAATTGCTCTGAGCTATAATAGGTTGATTTGGTAAGTGGATTCCTGGATTGTCCACTATCTTTGGGACTGGTATTGAACTAAGTGTGCCCCCCAACTGGAGGTGGAAGCATCGGTGGTGAGAATCAACTGGTGGGGGAATGGTCTTAAGGGCATTCCATCCCTTAATACCTTTCGTTTTAGCCATAAACTTATGTCTTGCTTCATGGAGTCTGTAAGTCTTATTATGGTAAACACTGGCTGGTGCACTTGTGACCACTGGGCCTTCAAGCCCCATTGCAATTTTCACATCTACAGTCGGGTCAGAGAAACTACATGAATAGCTGTGGCCATATGGCCTAGTAGGACTAGAAGTTTGTGTGTTGTTGTCCTGGTGTGGCAAAATAAGTTGTAGAGCGAGGAATTGCAAGCATTATCTGTCCTTGGGCAGAAACACTCTTGTGCAGATGGAGTCTATTGTTGCTCCAATGAACTGTATTGTTCAAGTCAGTTAGAAGACTGATTTCTTGTAATTGGTCAGGAAGCCCAATGCTTCTAGGCATTGTATCATGATGCAAGGGTCCTGCCGAAGGGTTTTTGCCGCTGGCGACACTATCAGTCAGTCGTCAAGATACGGAAAGATCCATAATCCCTTGCAATGAAGATGGGCCACAGCCACCACTAAAAACTTCATAAAATCTCTCGGGGCAGAGGAGAGTTCAAATGGGAGCACCTTGTACTGGTAGTGCTCATACATTATCTGAGGGTGTATCGGAATGTGCGCATACGCATCTTTTAGGTCACACGAGCACATCCAGTTGTTCAGTTGTATGAAATGGCAGTATGGATTTAAGAGTTATCTTGAACTTTTCCCTTTGGCGTGTTTTGTTGAGAGGGCGGAGGTCCAAGATCAAGTGAAGTTCTCCTGTACGTTTTGAAATAAGTATTCAAATAGAAACCCTTGTGGGTGAGAGCATTTTTGCTTCCAGAAGTAAGAGGGAAATATGTGATAGGTCCCGCGTAGATGGGGATAGATGAAGATTTGGGGAAACAATGAAATCTCTGTGGTATCCATACTGGCTTATGTTCAGTACCCAGTGGTCGGATGTTATCTGGAACCATGCTGTGTAGTGACCAGAAATTCTGCCCCTGACTGGAATGGGTGACTGCGACCTGCTGGGTTTCCAAAACCTTACTGACTCTTTGGAGTCGCCTGTTGCTGTTTCGGTGCACTTCAATTATGCTGACATCCTCTCCAAGGAGGTGGCTGTTGCTAGGAGAGAGGTTACTGATATGTGAGAGGGCAATACTGATTGTATTGCTTGTATGATTTCCTCTGGAAGTATGGTTTCCTATACTGTGAGTGCCACCACTTGAATGCCGGTAGCATCAAGGACTGCACCACTACATTCTGATCCTTAATTTGGGCTACTGTCTCCATGAGCTTTTTGCCAAAAAGATGGTCTCCTAAACAGGGAAGGTCAGCAAGCTTGTCATGCACATCCTCTCTGATTGCGCTAGCTCTCAGCTATGCCTTGCAGAAGGCAGCGATGGACATTGCAGACATGCGTGAAGTAGTCTCAAACCCTCATACACTAAACGCAATAGATAGATATCGCACATCTTCCTCTAAATCTTGGAGTGGTTGCAGTGATATCGGCTCACCCGTCTCTGAACAGATAAAGGGCTTCAACTGTTGAAGTCATTCCTAGATGTACTGCACCATATAGAATTGGTGCTGTTTAATGCAAGATATTAGCATTGAACTCAAACACCTTCCGTCCAAAGTCGTCCAAAATTCTATTGTCTTTGACCGGCGGCATGCTGGAATGAAGCTTAGTCTTTTTGGCTTTCTTCATGGCTGATTCTACCACTCCAGAAGTATGTGGGAGCTGGACCATTCCACAGAATTGGGAACTTTTTAACCAGAATTTCAGATCCAGATTCCTAGCCACCAGGACGTCAGCAGTATCGTATCCAATACTGCATGGGAAGGATTCCTGGTTCGAAGGAAATTTCCAGAATTTTTAAGATACCAAAAACCTCTTTGCATGGATCTGGCATTTTGCATACCTCCAGCTTCAATGTGCCCCCCACCTTTCCCACAAATAGAGAGAATATGTCAAGCCCTCCAGTGAAGATGTGTGTTCTGGAGATTTTTACAGCTCATCAGATGGTAGGCCCGATGATGGGGATAAGGGCGGAAAATGTCTGAGTGAGACAAACATAGTAAACTGGGCTCCTTTATCGGTTTCAGGTGCCCTCTCGTGACACTGAGCTGAGTGGGCTGTCCTCCCTGGGAGGAGAATGATGTGGTCAAGGTTCCTCTTGTTCTGTGTCTGGTAGTGGAAAATCGAAATTCGGAGGCTGCACCTGGGGATGCAGTGTAGAAAAAAATCCTCTTATTATAGTGGAATTTGATCCACTGACTGTTTGGATTTTGATTGTGAAACAATGGTGGATGCACCTTTAGAAGAGGCATGCAGTGAGGTGGAGAATCTGTGGGTCCTTTGTGGGTCCTTGGAGGAGGGACAGCGGCTTTATGAATAACAGAGTGTGCAGAATGGAGTGGTACATATTGGAAAGGCTCCTCAACTGATGTTCTGTCTGTTGGGAATAGCTCCTTTTGGAAATAGGATCTTCTTTATTTACTGGATGATACTAGAAACAAGCCAGAGTAGGCTTGTAGATCGCTTTGTGAAGAACCAGATATGAGAGAAGGTGCTCTCACTGGAGATGACCACTGCTCGAGTGTAGGTCTATAGATCCAGTTCTTTTTTTTTTTTTAATTTATAATTTTTATTGCAATCCTTGAAAAAAGATAAAAGCAAGTTTGCTTACCGTAAATGGTGTTTCCGTAGATAGCAGGATGAATCAGCCATGCTGTCTTGGGCTGTCCGTCAGGTCCGGGAAGGCGCAGCTTGATAAAGCTTTACACAGAGTTCAACTCTGTGCGCTTGCACATCCGTTCCCGCGCAGGAAAGATCAGATTCTCCTCAGTCTGTAATATATATAGTAGCCTTATGACTTGAAGTTCTTGTATAGGTGGCCATCCAGGGTGGAGGGCGGGTCAGCATGGCTGATTCATCCTGCTATCTACGGAAACAATGTTTACGGTAAGCAAACTTGCTTTTTCCCCGTCAACAGCAGGCTGAATCAGCCATGCTGTCTTGGGAGTCCCAAGCTAATGGTCTCGCCTAGTATGTATTGGCTCTGTTTGAATTCAGCGTGACCTAAATTGTGGACTGGCCACTGTGTGTTTAAGTTGCAAGGGTGTTGAGTATTGCTTGACCCAACTTAGCATCTGTTGTCGTTTGTTGATCGAGGCAATA
The DNA here is from genome assembly GCF_901001135.1 of Rhinatrema bivittatum. Taxonomy (NCBI): domain Eukaryota; kingdom Metazoa; phylum Chordata; class Amphibia; order Gymnophiona; family Rhinatrematidae; genus Rhinatrema; species Rhinatrema bivittatum. The sequence goes on along the minus strand of NC_042617.1, from coordinate 296,047,162 downwards.
GTGTGATGTGAAAGTATGCAGAGAAGACCAAGTCGCCTCCTTACAAATGTCCAGTGGCGGAACATTTCACAGATGGGCCAATGAAGTGGCTACTGCTCTCACTTGATGCGCCTTTGGAGATGAGGAAAGATGTAGACTCTTCTTCTGATAGCAAAAGTGTATACATTGAACAATCCAGCTAGAGATGGTTCTCTTGGACACCGGCAAGCCAGGAAAATTAGGGTTAAAGGTGAGGAACAGTTGAGAATGGCGTGTTTCACTTAAGGTTCTACTCTTGTAATAGGCTAATGCCCGTTTACAGTCTAACATGTGTAACAGTCTTTCCCTGTCCGTCCAATGTGGTTTTGGGAAAAAAAAGTTGGTAGTTCTATGGATTGGTTGAGATGAAATGCAGAAACTACTTTTGGTAGGAAGGATGGGTGAGTACGAAGTACCACTTTATGGTGGTAAAATTCCATGTACGGACTGTAATGAACTAAGGCCTGAAGTTCACTGACTCTTCGAGCTGAAGTAAAAGCGACTAGGAAAACTACCTTCCATGTAAGGTATTTAACATGGGAGGTTTCCATCGGTTCAAGCGGAAGCCATGCTGACTTCTCCATTAAACCAATGTCTCTATGTTTTGTGATTTTGATATTTAGAACACTTTCCACTAGTTTTCCTGGCACTGAAGTCAGGCTAACTGGTCTGTAGTTTCCCGGATTGCCCCTTGAGCCTTTTTTAAATATTGGGGTTACATTGGCCACCCTCCAGTCTTCAGGTTACAAATTTTAACTAATAGATCAGAAATTTCATTTTTGAGTTCCTTCAGAACCCTAGGATGCATACCATCCGGTACAGGTGATTTGCTACTCTTCAGTTTGTCAATCTGGCCTACTACATCTTCTAGGTTCACGGTGATTTCGTTCAGTTCGTTTGAGTCATCACCCCTGAAAACCATCTCTGGAACTGTTATCTCCCCAACATCCTCATTAGTAAACACGGAGGAAAAGAATTCATTAGTCTTTCTGCAATGGCCTTATCTTCCCTAAGAGCCCCTTTAACCCATCTGTCATCTAATGGTCCAACCAACTCCCTCACAGGTTTCTTGCTTTGGATATATTTTTTAAAGTTTTTATTATGAGTTTTTGCCTTCATTTTGACTTCACCTCTGTAGAATTAGAGTCTGAAGAGATAGAATGAGGCACATGTGGAGACTGATGTTTTCGTTTTACCCCATATGGTAATGAATGATGTATTTGTTTGGACTTTTGTAGTCCACTGTGCGTCGATCTGTGTGTTATCGAATACGCTAATGCCTTCGGCACCATGTGCGTCGATGTTTTTTGTAAGTTGTGCGCATATACCGACTTGTGTGCAGAAGTCAGACGCCGTGCGCTCAGACGGTTTCGGCGCCGAGCTCGCTTCAGATGGGTCCGGCGCCATGCACGCAGACAACTTTGGCGCCGTGCGTGCAGATGTCTTCGGCGCATTATGCGCATAGTCTTCCTGCATTGTGCGCACCGGTGTCTTGTGCGCCGATGATGATTCGGGCGCAGAAGTATTATGCGCCAATGGTGATTTGGGCGCAGAAGGTACTTCAGGCGCATAAGTCGTCAGCGCCACAGACTTAGGCGCCGTTGTTTCCTGCGCAGATTGCCGAGGCTCTTTCGGTCCTCTCTGATCTGAAGGCCTGTGTCGGCTCGGTAAGTCCTTACCTCCAAGCCTGGAGGGTTGAGGATCCCACGACGATGCTCTTTTCTGTGACGGAGCCACCATCAACAAAGGACCCGGTGAAGAATGAGCCTCCGATAGCTCGGAAAACGTAAAAAGTTCAAACATCTTGTAGGCCCGTTGTTTTGGGGCTCTTGGGGACATTCGAGCACAAAATTCACAATTTTGTAAATTGTGCTCTGGTCCCAGGCATCGGTAACATCGGTCATGGCCATCCGTGACCGACATTACCTTGCCACAGGCACAGGGTTTAAACCCTGGCTTTTTTGACATTTCAATAAAATAAGAAATGCTGAGGAGAAGTCCGCCCTGCATGCGATCCCGCTCGCGGAAAAAACAGACTGAGGAGAATCTCTTACTTTCCTGCGCGGGAACACACGTGCAGCCGCAGAGAACTAAATCTAAATCTCTGCTTTGGTAAAGCTCCGCCTCCCGGACCTGATTGACAGATCCCCATGACAGCATGGCTAATTCAGCCTTGCTATCGACAGGAAATGTCCTCGATGCCAGTCTGAAAGGGGTACCTTGATCCACACCTTTTGGTCCTGCAGTATAACCCAACAATTCTGGGCCACGACCCTGGGGTACCTTTCCACACTTTTGCACCGATGCATCCCCTTGGTTTCTGGGGCTATCCTCTTCGACGAGACACCGTCTACTGGTCTTAAATCTAAGGGAGCAAGTCTACTGATCCGCAAAGCATGCTTATTGGGAAAGAAAGCAATCTTACTGACGTGGAGGGAAGCCGTGGGTCCTTTCTTTTGGACCTGGCGCAAGGTATTGCAGGATCAGCCCTTAGATGGTTCGACACCTTCCTTAGCAACAGAGGCTATAAGGTTAAAATCAACAACAAGGAATCCTCACACACTAATGCCCCATTTGGAGTTCCCCAGGGCTCCTCCTTATCGCCCACCCTGTTTAACATCTACATACTCCCTCTCTCTGCCATGTTCTCTCAAATCTAAAACTTAAGTTCTATATATATGCCGACGATGTACAAATTTTAATCCCCATATCCAAGTCACTGGACTCAACACTCAAACTATGGAACTCTCATTTACAAACAATCAACCATCACCTTTCAAGCATTAACCTGGTACTCAACACTTCCAAGACTGAACTATTGCTAAACACCCCAGAAGGCAGTCCCTTTCATAACCAACTGCATCCTAACATACAAATATCCCACGCCCGAGATCTTGGAGTCATAATAGATAGTCACCTGAACTTAAAGCAATCTATAAAACATACCACAAGGGAGTGCTTCTACAAGCTACAAGTACTCAAAAATCTCAAACCGCTCCCATTCCACCACGTTTTCAGATCTGTCCTTCAAGCCATTCTTTTCTCCAAAATAGACTACTGCAATTCCACCTTGCAAGGTCTACCGGCTTCTACTATAAAACCGCTCCAGTTGCTCCAAAATGCAGCGGCAAGAATTTTAACAAATACTAATCGGAGAGCGCATATCTCACCCATTCTAAAAGATCTTCACTGGCTCCCAGTAAACTTCAGGATCCTTCATACATCTCTGACAATTATCCACAAAAATATTCACCATCAGACCCCATTAGATCTTTCACACCCTCTCAAACTGCACTCGACAACCAGACCCCTTAAGAGATGCCTACAAGGGATCCTTACACGTTCCACCAATCAAAATTGTACACCATTCAAATATCAGAGACAGGGCTTTTTCTATCACAGGGCCCTCCATCTGGAACGCCATGCCTCCGGACCTCAGGCAGGAAACTTGTCTACTAACTTTCAAAAGAAACTAAAGACATGGCTATTCTGCAGAGCCTTCCCCACCACTAACCCAACAGCCTGATTTAGAACTATCATATTGCTTATGTAAATAAACGCTAATCATGTTCACAAGTCATCATGAGGTCGGCTCCTTGCCTCCCTCACATATTCTATTGTATATAGTAATTTATCTTCATTCTCCCCCTCTTTTTTTCCTTCTCCCAGTTAAGGCATCCTTGTTATAATGTAACTTTATGCTCCTCTAAATTGGCACTTGTTAATAGGTTGGTTATAGTTATGCTTTGTTCGATGTAAACCGAGTTGATTTGATTTGTATCAAGAAAGTCGGTATATAAAAGCCTTAAATAAATAAATAAATAAATTATTTCATACCCTGGCAGTAATGGACTACAAGGCATCACACAACTCCTTTAAGAAACAACAGACTTTCAACGCAATGTGGTTCAGCTATCTGGACTCCCTATCCCCAAAGGCACGGAGTTTAGTACTGAACACTGTCTCATAGTAGGCGTACATGAGACTCCATATGGTTCCTATAACCTGCTATACTTCATACCATCTTTCAGTGACATTCTATTATAGCTGCTCCATGCGCCATCAGTATACCTATCAGTATACATATCTACACTTACATGAAGGTTCTTAAGTTTTTAATGGCGCAAGCTTTTCTTTATTTATAATCATAGGTCTCAATAAGCAAAGTTATGAGGGCGCCATATGAGATATAGCTGCCCCAATTATGCACTTAGAGTCAATTGTATTGAGGTGTTGTACTTAACTTGCAACTTTATCCGGCATCAAGATCCAAATGCTGCTGATGATGGTGGTAAAATGGTAAAAACCGACTCTGGTCCGACACGGCGTGTTTCGGAGGAAACCTCCTTCCTCAGGGGGTCGGGTACCACTATTACCTGCTGTTGTCACTGACCGGAGATGCTTGACACTACTAAGGGTGAAATAGGTACAAGAGAACAAGTGCATACTAAGTCCCGCCGCAAATAAGAGATGGCAGTATCAATTGAAGGAACACTTACTGTGTATAATGCGTTGACTCAGTTTGTTGCGCCCGAAAGCGTCTCTGTGTGATTCTACAGATAAAACAACGCATAATAAAGAACAGAAGCCTTGCGTTTGGAATTTTAAAAACAGGATACCTTATGTCCACGTATTACCTTATCACGATGCTGGAGTCACTCGCTGGGCCGTGAATGTACTATCGGCAGCGAGAGACTCTTAAACGCTGACCTTTAAAGACTCAAAAAAGGCGCCAAGTGTATGGGTGTGTCCAATAAGGGCACTTACGTCACAATCGGGGCCATTTTGGGACAAGAACTGTCCATAAAAGGAAAGTGACGACATCGGCGGCCATTTTGAGAAATCTCCGATTAGGGGATTACCCATAGTGAAGTCTTTACACGAGCGCCATTTTGAAAGTTTAACTATCCATAGAAGGGAAATGACATAGAAGGAGGCCATCTTGAAAGAAGTTGAACAAGGAAAACCCAAAACTATCCTTATATGGGTAATGACGTCATTGTCCACCATCTTTAAAAGGAACGAGATCGGTGCAAGGAGGGGGAGAAAAGGCAAGCAATATGGGCAAAATCTAAATAAGAGTATACCACTCTATTTTCTCATTGAGGCCCCGTGGTTCCACGGATTGTAAACGGTAGATCCATTGATGTTCCTTCAAATTTAGTGTTGAGAGTCTATCTCCCCCCCTCCAGGATTGAGTGATTTGTTCGATGATCAACCACTGAAATTGCTCGAACTTGTGTTGATGTGTAACACAATGTTGTACCATGGGGGCCTTGACATCTAAATTCTTGATCCGGCTACGATGTTCAATCAGCCGGCTGATTGAACCATGGTACAATCAGCGGCTACGATGTGTAACACAATGTTGTACCATGGGGGCCTTGACATCTAAATTCTTGATCCGGCTACGATGTTCAATCAGCCGGCTGATTGAACATCGTAGCCGGATCAAGAATTTAGATGTCAAGGCCCCCATGGTACAACATTGTGTTACACATCAACACAAGTTCGAGCAATTTCAGTGGTTGATCATCGAACAAATCACTCAATCCTGGAGGGGGGGAGATAGACTCTCAACACTAAATTTGAAGGAACATCAATGGATCTACCGTTTACAATCCGTGGAACCACGGGGCCTCAATGAGAAAATAGAGTGGTATACTCTTATTTAGATTTTGCCCATATTGCTTGCCTTTTCTCCCCCTCCTTGCACCGATCTCGTTCCTTTTAAAGATGGTGGACAATGACGTCATTACCCATATAAGGATAGTTTTGGGTTTTCCTTGTTCAACTTCTTTCAAGATGGCCTCCTTCTACGTCATTTCCCTTCTATGGATAGTTAAACTTTCAAAATGGCGCTCGTGTAAACACTTCACTATGGGTAATCCCCTAATCGGAGATTTCTCAAAATGGCCGCCGATGTCGTCACTTTCCTTTTATGGACAGTTCTTGTCCCAAAATGGCCCCGATTGTGACGTAAGTGCCCTTATTTGGACACACCCATACACTTGGCGCCTTTTTTGAGTCTTTAAAGGTCAGCGTTTAAGAGTCTCTCGCTGCCGATAGTACATTCACGGCCCAGCGAGTGACTCCAGCATCGTGATAAGGTAATACGTGGACATAAGGTATCCTGTTTTTAAAATTCCAAACGCAAGGCTTCTGTTCTTTATTATGCGTTGTTTTATCTGTAGAATCACACAGAGACGCTTTCGGGCGCAACAAACTGAGTCAACGCATTATACACAGTAAGTGTTCCTTCAATTGATACTGCCATCTCTTATTTGCGGCGGGACTTAGTATGCACTTGTTCTCTTGTACCTATTTCACCCTTAGTAGTGTCAAGCATCTCCGGTCAGTGACAACAGCAGATAATAGTGGTACCCGACCCCCTGAGGAAGGAGGTTTCCTCCGAAACACGCCGTGTCGGACCAGAGTCGGTTTTTACCATTTTACCACCATCATCAGCAGCATTTGGATCTTGATGCCGGATAAAGTTGCAAGTTAAGTACAACACCTCAATACATTGACTCTAAGTGCATAATTGGGGCAGCTATATCTCATATGGCGCCCTCATAACTTTGCTTATTGAGACCTATGATTATAAATAAAGAAAAGCTTGCGCCATTATAAGCTTTTATTAGCATAGCTACTGGGCATTCAATATATGAGGTCTCTTTGAGCTTCCCACCGCCTACTATTTTCAGGAATGATTTATTTATTGTCGATATCATTTATTTCCTGGTATTTGTGGATTCATTCATTTTTGTATTGGTTCTTAAGTTTTGGCATACTTGAGGGGAGGGCTTGGGGGAGGGGGGAGGGAAGGGTTGGGACATACTTATGACCCATGTTTTACAAAGCTGTATAAAGGTTTCATGCATGTTGTAAGGAAGGGGTGGGTAGGGCAAGGGTACGCCCACCTGTCTCCTGTATTGAAGTTGTATTCCTTTATTCTGTTTTATATGTCTAGTTCAGGGTCATGCTGCGTTTTATCTGTACCAGATTGAATGTTGTTTATCACGGTAATAATAAAAAAACAGATTAACCATAAAAACTCAGGCCAGCAGGGTAAAGCCAGTACATTTGTTCCTGCATAATTTTTAACTACTTTGAAGAAGGTACAAAGTACATGCGTGACAGTGTGCATGAGGATTTAAAAATTAAATCTCTGCATGTACTTTCCCTCCACCATCCTAGCCCTGCTCCTTTTTCCCCTCAGGTAGAAAGGTGTATGCTGTTCACAGAGTAGTACTCCTGGGGGAATTCTGCGCAAAAAAATTTAAAATTCTGCGCACAAAAACGTAAAATTCTGCAAACTTTATATTGGTCAAAATAACACAATTTACATGACAGTCTTTAAGTAATTACATTTTTAATTAATACAGAAAAAAGTTATTACTTAAAGATGCAGAATTTTAAATATTTTGAGCAGAATTTCTCTAGAAATTCACTGTAAGAGTGTCCCTTCCATTCGCTCTCCCTACTTCCCTGGTCACTTTGCCCTCTCAGGCCCCAACTCCTCCACCTGCCAGTATCTCTCCCCTTCACTTCTAGGCTCAATCCCTTCTACTCTATCACCAGTCCCAGAGTTTGACCCCATTCTCAGTACTGTCCCTCACACAGGCTCCCTCTGTCCCTCCATCTCTCACACATATACTCCCTCTCTCTATTACACATACGCACACCCTCATACAAATCCTTCAAAATACTATGGCAAGAATCCTAACAAACACCAGAAAAACTGACCATATCACTCCCATACTCCAAGACCTCCACTGGCTCCCCATCACTTTCCGTTCCCAATACAAAACACTTACCATCCTCCATAACACATTATACAATAACAATTCACCCTGGCTTGAAGATATGCCACAATTCCGTCAAGCCAATCGCCCCACTAGAAACTCCCTTGCTGGCACTCTCCAAACCCCATCACTTAAAATTGGGCACCTTACCACCACCAGGGACAGAGCCTTCTCCATTGCGGGCCCCACCCTCTGGAATTCCCTTCCCGCTAAACTCCGCCTAGAACCGTCCCTGAGCCATTTCAAAAAAGGAATCAAGACATGGCTCTTTAAACAGGCATACCCCAATTTCTCCCAATCCTAGTCATTTTCCTCCCTGAACCACCTCAGCTCCCGCTCAGCCTATCTACCTTCTCCCTGACCTCCCCATACCTTCCCTGTACCCCCCCTCTTCCCTCCCCTAGCACCCCACAACCTCCTCCTACCCCGCCCTCTCACCCCCTAGAATCCTCTCCCTGAAAGTACCCTCGTTCTGTTGTACCCCTGTTCCCGCCACCCCCCTGCTCCTTTTCCCTTCTCCTTCCCTTCTCGCTCCCTCCCTCTTTTCCTCCCCCCTGCACCAGCATTTATCTGTACATACGTGCACTTGCCTCCTTCATACTGTAAATAAGTTCCATATGCTAACTTCTTAAGTGCACATGCTTCCTTAACATTGTTTATAGTTCACTTGCTTATCTAACCCTAACATAAATGCAAAGTGGTAACTCTGCTTGTTGACTCTCTTCACCTGTACTTTTGTATATTATCCAGTTAGCCCTCTTTCCTCGTTCATTGTAATTTCCTTCTCAGTTACTTGTAAACCGACATGATGTGTCCCTACGAATGCCGTATAAAAAAAGTGTTAATAAATAAATAAAAAATACAGGCTCCCTCACTCTTGCATACATACCCACACAAGCTCCCTTTCTCTCTCACACATACATTCCTCACACAGGATACCTATGTCTCCCTCTCTTGTGCCCCTTTCACACAGGCTCTGTCTCACACATACACAATCCCTTCACACAGGCTAGCACCCTCACATACACCACGATCCCTTTTTTCATACACACAAGCTCCCAATCTCTCACACACATACACACTCCTTCACAATCTCCTCATATAGGCTCCTTCTCTCTGATACTCACACTAAGCATTCCCCCCTGCTCTCTCTCACCCTCCCCCTCTCTTATACCCCTCTCCCTGCTCTCACACCACTCTTCCTCTCCACAAACACACACACACACACACACTCTCACCGGGGCCTTTTTATCTTCGCCAACAAGCAGAGCACACTCCATTCGCGTCACACAGGGGGCCTTCTCATTCTTTGCCGCGAACTGTTGTGCCTGGGCCTTCATCTTGGCTGCGAGCGGAACGTTGTCCTGCGGCATATGCAGGCCTTCGTCTTCGCACGCTCCATTCACGGCATGCCGGAGTCTCCTCTGCTATTTTCTGTGCAGAATTTGGCAATCTGAGCAGAAAATTGCAATTCTGCGCTCCGCAGTAGCGCAGAATTCCCCCAGGACTAGAGTAGGTATTTTTACCCTTAGTGGCAGGGAATAGTAATTTTCAAAAGGGCCTTTTACATGGGAACAGTTATTTACCCATATAAGTTTTGAAAATTACCCTCCCTGAAAACTGACCCCCTTGTAACCTGTTTTTCTTTTATACTTGTTCTTCTTTTATGATTCTTAGAAACACATACAGAATATGATAGTCACTAAATAATTTAGATTTCAGCAAAAGCAAAATAGCCTGCTTTTCAAAGAGTAAAAGGCTAATGAGATCTTCATGTTTATCTGAGTGTTCCCCTAAATAACTTTTGTGTTTAATGTCAAATCCACATCTGGCTGTTGTCTTCTCCTCCTTCCTCTTTGATCCCTGGTGATTATCTTTCCCTTCTCTTTCGAACCGTGACGGTCCTCTATTTCTCCTTCTCTCTCTACCTCTATTCAGCATGATTCCAGGGGATCATCTACTTCTCTCCTTTTATAGGCTGCCATCTGCTCTCATTCCCCTTGACCGGGTCAATCATGGATTCCTGACTCCCTCTTTATCCTTCATTTCTTCCTTCATTCCTGTCTCATTCCTTCTCCTCTCTCTTTCCCTCCATATTGTCAATCCCAGTCCTATTTCCTCCTTTCTTCTTTTGAGCCAGACTACTGGTGCAGCTCCCCCTTCTGTCTGACCAGTGGCAGGCACCTGGCACTAACTGGAAATGTTTCTCATCACTGTGATAACCCAGCTTTCCTCTGCTTTCCTCAATGTGCAGCAGAAGCTGCAAAGATTATTTATTTAGACATTTTATATACCGTTGTTGCATTTATAGATCACAATGGTTACAAAGTGACATTCATAATTATAACATAATTAACAGACAAATATAGATTGGTTACAGAGGTGTTATGACAACCACAATTTGCCCCTCTCATCCCCACATCCTCATGAAGTGAAGAAGTAGGGGTTTATGATTTGAGGCTGCAGTCAATTCCTTTCTTTCTGAAACTTCGGTAAAGATGCGGGCAATGTGGTTTAAGGCTTCTAAAGGGTGCAAACGGTTCCCCCTCTGTCCCTTCTTATGGTCTGCAGCAATGTGAAATTGATGTTTTAGGGGCAGTAATAGGCCCCACTCATTCTCCTCCTCTTAGCTTGTGGCAGCAGCTCAACTAATCACAGGTAGCTGCCTGCTCATTTTCTCCTTAGCTAAAAATTCTCTCGCATGGACCCCAGGTTGGGGACCACTGCTGTAGGGTATATGCATTTAGATCTTTAAGTCTGTCCCCATATGCTTTACAACAAAGACCACCACCTCTTTTAGTATACTCCTGCCTGGGGGAATTCTGTACACAAAAAATTTAAAATTATGTGCACAAAAACTTAAAATTCTGGAAAATTTCTGCATACTTTATATTGGTCAAGTAACACAATAAACATGACAGTCTTTAAATAATTAATTTAAATGTAATACAGAAAAAAAAAAAACCTTATAGATGCAGAGTTTTTAAATATTTGAACAGAATTTCCCTATAAGTTCATTGTAAGAAGGTCTCTTCCACCCCTCTCTCCCTGCTCCCCTGGCCAGACTCCTTTCACTTTGCCCTCTCCAGCCCCAACTCCTCCCCTGCCACTATCTCTCTCCCTCCCCCTCTAGGCTCATCCCTTCCACTCTATTTCCACTCCCAGAGTTTGACCCCTTTTCTCAGTACTGCCCCTCACACAGCCGTCCTCTGTCCCTCTCTCTCATGCACACACACCCACACAGGTTCCCTCTCTCATGCATACACCCTCACACAGGCTACCTATGTCTCTCTCTCACACACCCCTACACACTGGCTCCCTCTCTCGCTCACCCCCCATAGGCTTCCTTTCTCTCTCACACACACAATATATCCTTCACACTGGTTTCTCTTTCTTACACTTACACCCTCTCACACAGGCTCCCTTCCCTCTCTCTGGCACCCACACCCCCTCACACAAACTCTCTCTCATCCTCCAGGCTCGTAGTCTCACACACACACACACACACACACACACTTACTCTCACTGGGGCCTGCTTCATCTTTGCCGGGAGCAAGACTGCTTTCTGCTCACTGCACGCCTGGCCTGCTTCATCTTTGCCTGAAACAGTACATCACAAGGAGTAATTACTCCCTTGGTGCCACAAACAATCCTACCAGGTGCCCTAGAGAGGAAAATGGTAAATTCCATACCATCAGCACAAATGTGGTCAAAGTAGAAGATTGCTGAATTTAAATATAAGTTGCACCTGGAAGGTTTTTACTTGCCATGAAATGTGTAGTCCTGGGGCAATTCTGCACTAGTGTGGAGTGCAGAATTCCCCTGCTGTACAGAATTTGGCAGGCCCCTGAGTGCCACGAGCGGAAGCCTTCCCGGGGGCCTGCCTCATCTTCGCCATGAGTGGGATTGGCATCTGCGTGTGGCACACCGGGGCCTGCCAAATTCTGCGCAGGTGGGGAATTCTGCGCTCCACAATAGCACAGAATTCCTCCAGGACTATTAGTAGCCACCCGCTGAGCCAACTCCAACCGAGTTATATCCTTTTGAAGATGCAGTCTCCAGAACTGTATATACAGTATTCTAAATGAAGTCTCACAAGGTACTTATACAAGGGCATTATATTTTTTCCTGTTGACCATTTCTCTCCCTATGCACCCAAACATCTTTCTGGCTTTTCTGGTCACCTTATCCATCTGTTTAGCCACCTTAAGGATCATCAGATATGATCACCCCCCTAATCCTGCTCTTCTTTGTACTTAGAATTTAACCACCAAACTGCCCCTTTTGCAGCCTAAATGTACAAGTCTGCAATTTTAGCATTAAATCTTAGCTACCAGACCTTAGACCACCCCTCAAACTTTACTAGATCCCTCATGTTTTCCACACCTCCCTGGTTGTCTAGTCTGTGCAAATGTTGATATCATCAAACAGACAAACCTCTCCAAGTAATCCTTACACAATGTCGCTCACAAAAAGAGTGAAAGAACTGGTCCAAGGACCAATCCCCTGTAGCACACTACTAGTAACGTCCCTTTCCTTGGACGAAAACTTCCATTCTCACTACTTTTGTCAACTCCCACTCAACCAGTTTCCAACCCAGTCAGTCATGTTAGGGTGCTCAAGTTATTTATAAGTCGCCTATACGGAACCATGTCAAAAGCTCTCTTGTCATCTAACTCTGGTCACCTGATCAAAGAAATTGATCAGATTCGTGTGACATAAGCTACCTCTGATAAAACCAGGCTGTCTCAGATCTTGTAATCCATTGGATTCCAGAAATCCAATGCATTTTCCTCTGTTACAGCAACAATTCCATTAATTTGCTCATCACATAGGTCAGACTAATCACCCTGTAGTTCTCAACAGCCTACTTACTTACACTTTTGTGAATAGGAACCACATCCACCTGTCTAGTCCTCTGGAACTACTTCAAACTCTATAAGAAGCATTGAAAAGGTCAGCCAGCAGAGCTACCAGAAGTCTCTCAGTTCCCCTAAAACCCTTTGATGTATCCCATCCAGCCCTATTGCTTTACCTACCTTTAGTTAGCTCCTCACCAAAAAAAAAAAAAATCTTTTCTGAAAATTGATTGAAATTTACTTTCACTCCAATCTTATTTGTGTTTATGTGGTCCCAACTTCTGGCCCTTCCCACAATCAATACTGAACAGAAATAGTTGTTAAGTTTTTCCTCATAAGCCTCTAAATATTTCTCCCCTTCATCTCAGTCTCACAATGCCACTTTTGCACTTTCCTCCTGTTACTAACATCTAAAAAAGTCATCCTCCTGTTTTACCATATTTTCTATTTTTTTCTTTCATTTGCAACTTTACATTCCTGGCTACTCTGCCAGCTTCTCTTAGTTTTTCCAGATATTGTCACCTGTCTTTCCTTTTTCCTGAGATTTCTTGTAGTTTAAGAACACTAACCTTTTTTCCCTTACCTTTTCAGCTACTTTTTTAGAAAATCATTATGGTCTCTTTTCCCTCTTTCCTTTATTTAATTTACTAGCAAAAAGTTTAACTGCCTTACAATATCTCCTTTTAGTTTTGCCCACTGCTCTTCTGCTTCCTCTAGATTTTCCCCATCTAGCTAACAATTCCTTGAGGTACTTCCCCTTTTTAAACAAAATCAGTTTTCCAGAAGTCTAGGACACTCACCTTTTGAATGACCCTTCATCTCCCACACTCTAATACTGAACCACTCCAACCAGTGACCACTGCATGCCAGATGATCATCCATTACAAACGTGTGGAAACACTGTCCCCCCATTGATAAGCAACAGATCCTGTTATTACTCCCCCCCTCCCCCCCCTCGCATGGGTTCTATTACTAGTTAACGGTACAGTTTTCCTCCTGCAAGGAAACCACAATCTCCCCGCTCCTTGAAGAAATCATAGTCAGCATGTCCCAATCAACATCCAACAGATGGAAATCCCCTAGCATAGCATCTCCCCCCTTTCATAGCAATTTTGTGAATCTCCTATATTAAATCTCTTTATATTTCTTTTCTCTGCAATGGAGGTCTACACATTATACCAATATAAACATGTTTCATTCCCTCTTTCTAGATTAACCCACAGTGCCTCCTCCTTACCTCATAAAAAGGAGTGGTCAACAATGGGATTTGAACCCAGGCCTCCACTAGACCACCAGGACACCCAATGTATGGAAGAAAAAGTAAGTTTGCTTACTGTATGTTATGACCATCAGTCGCAGATGGTTGCGACTGATTCAACTCATGTCATGTGCTGCCCTGCTCTCCTCTCTGAGCCTACTCCACGGCTGGGGTTAGCCGCTGCAATACCTCCAGGTTCTCAAGGCTCTTGTGTCGGCCAGGACAAATCGCCACCCACCCACACCGACTCCGGGCCTTCCTGGATGGTGTGTGCCACCGAGCCTCCCTTTGAAGGCCCAATGGCGGGAACCTGATGACATTACAAGGTTGGGATTCTTAAAGCACTGCCTTCCGCCCTCTGCTAGCTGACTTGGCAACGAGTTCCTTCGCTATTGGTGCTTGCTACTGTCTCCTCGGAACCGCGGTTCCCGTATCGGATCTACCTGCAACTCTGGACTCCTCGGGGGCCTGTTTGCGCTCCAGTTGGAGACCCTCGTCTCCCGGCTTCCCCCACTTCTCGGGCTAGCCCTGTGCCTTCCAGAGTTCCTGCCTGCCGGCCTCCCCTGCTCCTCGGGGTTGTCCCTCGAATACTGCCTTACTGCTTTGGAGACTCGATTCTGCACTTCCTTCCCGCTCGAGGCAGTGCCTACGCCAGTGACTGTACTCCGCTCTTCCCGCTCCTCGGGGCAGTGCCTACGTTCTACACCAGTGACTGAACTCTGACCACCCCGCTCCTCAGGGTAGTGCCTCCGTTTCTCTATCAGAGATTCCATCGTGCACAGCCCCGCTCCTTGGGGTTGCTTAAGTCACTACTTAGGAGATTCGACTCGGGCTTCCCCAATCCACGGGACAGCCTACATCATCACACCAGAGCCTCTCTCGCTACGCAGCCCCGCCCCTCGGGACAGTGTCTGCTGCATTCCTCCAGAAGTTCCTGTCTCGCGCTCCCCGCTCCTCGGGGACTGCCTAGCGTTTTCCTGTCAGAGGTTCCTGCTCTGGTACTTGCATCTCCAGTTCTGCCTGAATACTGTGGGTCCCCTCCGAACTGTGTTTCTTACCCCGCTTCTCAGGATCCCTCACAGTACTCCCTCTACAAGCTCCTGCAATCACGTGGCTGTGAAGCAGGTCGCTCTATTTTTCTACCACTACTACCGTATCTCCTGCTACAGCTGACCACGCCTCCTGACGGTGAGGACCTGTGGGGTTCCTCCCTGCAAGTGGTATTACCCCTCACCTAAGGCCAAGAGTCCACAAAACCCACAAATCCTAACACCGTAAACTGTTTTCCGTAGAAAAAACAGGATGAATTAGCCATGCTGACCAGAGTGTCATCATCCAACGATGCACAATGCAGAGCTCTCTCTAAGTGGCAGAGCTTTGCTGTTCTGCTCATGCTCAGCAGTTCCTGCACAATCAACTGAAGTAGAGTCTCCTCAGGTCATAACAAAGACTACAGACCATGTCCCATGAAGGGCAGATATTAACCCAGGAGGAGGGCAGGTACGCATGGCTAATTTGTCCTGCTATCCTCGGAAAACAACATTCACAGTAAGCAAACTTGCTTTTTTTCCGTCAATAAGCAGGCAGAATTAGCCATGCTATCTTGAGGAGTCCCAAGCTAAGGGTTGCAACCACTTTGACCCCTGCTACAAGGAGTTTTGTTTTGGTTTTTTTTTTTTTGGCAACCTGTCTTCCTGGGTAGTGGTCTCTACCCTTTTGGATATAACTCAAAACCGCTCTTCCCACGGAATTGTCTGAGGCTGAGAGCTGGTCCAGGCAATAGTGGGCTGTAAAAGTGTGTACAGATGATCATGTTACAGCTTTGCAAATGTCCACAATAGGTACTTCAGCAGCCTGTTTCTAGTGATTCAAAGTGAGCTTTCATAAGGGCATTGAGAACATTGTTAATATCCCAAGGAACAGGGGGCTTCCGAACAGGGGGTGTACTTGAAGTCCCCTCATGAATCTTGATATGAGCGGATGTAGTGAATGATATGCTGTGATAACGCTCAGATGAACTCTAACCAAAGATATATTTAGACCCCTCTGGTAAAGATGATCTAAGTAGTTGAATAATTGTTTTGGAGGGCAAGTGAAAGGGTCGAGAGAGTGTGTTGTACAGCAATCCGAATAGCGCCTCTATTTGAAAGAATAGTTCCGCCGAGTCGTTAGTTTCCTGGAAGAAAGCAGGTGGTCCTGTATAGGTGGTGGCAACAGTAATCGTGCTAGGACCTCATGCTCATCAACATCCATGCCATGAGGTGCAGAGAGGAGTGGATCGGTGTTATTTGTGATAATTATGGGTGGATCCTTGGGCTGATGGTAGATGACCACACCCACGGGGGAAGAACCCGAGAGGGACCACAGGTCAGGCTCAGAGTTGGGAGACAGACACACACTAGTTCTTTATTAAACTGTTTTTAGAGGAACCACCAGAGTGGCAGTAGTGAGCTGGAAGAGCCCAGCTGGGCTGTAGTCCCTCAGGTACTGGAATAGCGATCCCAGGTTGGCTGAGCTGTACAGAAACTGAGATAGTGAGTAGGCAGAGTATGCAGAGTTCAGGAACAGAACCTTGATGGTAATACTCACACAATAGTCTCTTAGAACAGCCCAGGAGCTGGAATGAAGTAGCCCTCAAGGAGCGAGTACCTAGTGCCAGGGAAAACTCTGAGAGAGAGATGGTAACTCACTGGTGCTGTAGGCAGCGATGACTTCCTGGCAGAAGTTATATTCAGTAGCAGGTCGGGAACGGTGGGCCCTCGAGGAGCGAGTACCGGTTCCAGACTGCGACCTTAAAAGCAAGAGAGAGAGTGAGGCCCCCGAGGAGTGGGTACCCCTGGTAAAGTCCAAGGGGAGGCAGAGTAGCAAGGTAAGCGGAGAGCGAATCCCATCCGCAGCGATACCTGGAGGCAGCTAGGTAGGAAACCCTTTACTAACTCGATTAGCTAGCAAAACAAGAGACCTTAAATATCTGGTGATGATGACGTCATCTCAGGGGGAGTGCCCTGAGGTTCGCTCCACAGCTTGTTACTTGAGCCGGAGCCGCGCCACGCGCACGCCTTAGGCCTCAGGAGAACATGGCGGAAGGCAGCATCTAGCTGGTCCGGGGACGCCGGAGGGAGGTCGGCAAAATGACCGCTGCAGCAGCCAAACTTCCATCAACCAAAGAGGGACGTCGCTAAAGAGTTAAGGTGGGCAGAGTGGAGACGTCGGGCAGCGAAGGTCGCAACAATCGTTGTAGTAGGGTTCACTCCTCTTGTGTCAGGAGGTTCAGGAAACTCTCTAGGAGTCTTGGAGATTGTATTCACAGTTGAATAGACAGGTTGTTTTGGCCAGGCCAAGACTATCAAAATATCTCTGCCTCATCCTTGATACATTTCTGTATTGTGCGTGTGATGAGGGAATTGAAGAAAAAGCATATAGAAGGCCTGCTGACCATGACAGAAGGAATGGCATCTTGCGAGATCTGTTGCAGCGGGTAGCACTGAGCAAAAACGCTAGATTCTGTTGTGTTCTGTCAAAAAGGTCTATCCACAGTGTGCCCCAGTAATAGAAGATGTCGTTCACTATTTGTTGTTCCAGAGAACACCCATGTGGGTGAAAAATTCTGCTGTGAAAATCCGCTTGGACATTTGCCACACCGGGCAAGAACGTCACATGAAGGTTGATAGAGCAACTGACTGCCCAGTCCCATATCAGAACCACTTCTTTGCAAAGCATTAGAGAAACGGACCATCCTTCCTTGTTTATGTAAAACATAGCTACTTGGTTGTCCGTGTTTATCATCCCAGTTTTGCCTTTGAGCAAATGCTCGAACGCCACCAGGGCATAACAAATTGCTCTGGGCTCTAACAAGTTGATTTGCAACGCTGTCTCCTGCCCCGACCACTGGCCTTGTGTCCTGTATTGGAAGAGGTGAACTTCCCAACCCTGGGAGGACACATCCATCATGAGGATCAGCTGATGTGGGGGTAGACACAGAAGTGCTCCTATCTGCAGGATTTCCAGATTCATCCACCAAGCAAAGTCTTATTTCATTGAAGCAGTGAGAAGGATTCTGACGGAAAGTGGCTGTTGAAACTGCAACTAGAGCCTTCAGGCCCCACTGCATTCATCACATATGTAGACGAGTATGGGAAACTTCTTGGATAGTGGCAGACATATGGCCCAGGATGACGAATAGTTTACTAACCATAGTTGAGGCTTGCACATTCTGTCGCAAGATAAGATAGTGGAGACATTCCCCTCTGTCTCGAGGGAGGGATACTTCTGACTGGAGGGTGTCTATTCTGGCTCTTATAAATTGCAAGACCCATGTTGGGCTTAGGACTGACTTTTTGTAATTTATTAGGAAGCCCAACTCCTTCAGGCATTGCATTGTGCTCTGAAGGTCTGCTTGTAGAGCTAGCTGGTTTGGAGAAACTATGAGCCAGTCATCCAGGTAGGACAATATGCGAGTTCTGGTTCGCCTGAGGTGAGCCACAGCCGCTGTTAAACACTTCGTGAAGACTCTCAGAGCAGATGAGAGCACAAAGAGGAGCACTTTGTATTGCTAGTGAATATCTTCTATACAAAAACATAGGTACTTCCAATAAGAAAGATGGATGAGAACGTGCACATATGCGTCCTTCAAATCAAGAGAGTACATCCAATTGTTTGGCTAAATGAAGGGCAATATCGATTTGAGAGTTGTCATCTTGAACTTTTTCTTCTAACACCTCTGCTGAGCTGTCAGAGATCCAAGATGGGACGAAGACCCTCTGAGTTTCTCAGAATGAGGAAATACTGGAAATAGAAGCCCATATAGATGAGGTATTTTGGCAGCTGTTGAACAGCCTTCTACTCTAGCAGGCTGGCAGCTTCTGATTATAAGATAGAAATCTGGGAATGGTCTCGTGTTGATTGGGCGAGATATGGAAGGGTGGGGCACCTGGTGAACTCTAGGCAGTATCAACTCTTTATGATCTGAAGGACCCATCAATCTGTCATTATCCATGACCAGGCTGAGTAGAATCTGGTCACCCTGCCCCTACCGGAGTGGTTGGCTGTTACTTGTTCAGACACAAAAGCACTGCAGCAGCTTTGATGCCGCCTGCTGCTGTTGTTCTTGTGGCCTGTGGACATCCTAACAGCCTGTTAGTTGTGCCGGTGGAGATTGAAGCTGAGATTGTCAGTAAGATGATATGCAGTACTGTGAATACTGCCTATAGGGCTTTCTTTGAAAGTATGGTTTCTTATATTGGGAGAAGAACTGTTTGTAGGAGGCTTGTTGGTCAAATGGTAGCATTAGCGACTGTACTCAACATTCTGCTCCTAAATCTGGGCAACTTTCCCCTGTGTCCTCAAATAGCTTGTCTCCCAGGCATGAAAGGTCAGCAAGCTTGTTATGCATGTCTTCTCGTATCGCACTCGCTCTGAGCCACACTATCCGACAAACTGCAACTGAGGCCCGCAACATACGAGATGTTTTCTGGAATGCTTAGTACACAAGGCACAATAAATGCCTCAAGCCCTCTTCTAAATCTTGAAGAGGTTGTGGTGTTATCTGCTCACCAGTTTCAGACTGCACGAATGGCTTTATTTGTTGGAGGCACTCATACCAATATTGCACCATGTAAAATGTTGAGATTACTTACCTGATAATCTCCTTTTCCTTAGTGTATGCAGATGGACTCAAAACAAGTGGGATATAGTGTGCTCGTGCTAGCAGTTGGAGACGGATCTGACGTCAGCACGGGTACATATACCCACACAGGAAGTGTAGCAATTCAGTAATCTTCCTTGCAAAAGCTTTTATGGATATATGTGTGACTGACCGATCGTTTAACTGAACAGGATTACCCTGACCAATTGATGGTAGCTGGAGACCGCCAGTGTTCTTAACCGGAAGGCGTCGACACCCGGCAGGGTGGAAGCCCTATATAAGCAAACATGGCTTACCGTGAGTCGGCGAATCCCCATGTATACCGGCAGCCGGGCGGGATGCTGAGTCCATCTGCATACACTAAGGAAAAGGAGATTATCAGGTAAGTAATCTCAACATTTCCTAGCGTGTAGCAAATGGACTCAAAACAAGTGGGATGTACAAAAGCTACTCCCAGACTGGGCGGGAGGCTGCCCGAGGTCCGTTTAGGATTGCCCTCGCAAATGCTGTGTCCTCCCTGGCCTGAACGTCCAGACGGTAGAACCTGGAGAAGGTATGGAGGGAGGACCACGTCGCCGCTTTACATATCTCTGCAGACGACAGCATCCTAGTTTCTGCCCAAGAGGCTGCTTGCGCTCTGGTAGAATGAGCCTTGACCCGTAGAGGTGGTGGTTTTCCCACCTCTACGTAGGCCGCCTTGATAACTTCTTTGATCCAGCGGGTGATGGTTGGCCGTGAGGCCGCTTCTCCTTGCTTCTTCCCGCTGTGAAGGACGAACAGATGGTCCGTCTTTCATACTGCTTCTGACATTTCCAAGTATCTGGCCAGTATTCTGCTGATGTCGAGATGACGCAGTATTCGACCTTCTTCAGACTTCTTCAAACCTTCCGTGGTTGGCAAGGATATGGTTTGGTTGAGGTGAAATTGGGAGACTACTTTGGGTAAGAAGGAAGGAACCGTGCGAAGATGGATAGCCTCTGGAGTGATTCTGAGGAATGGATCACGGCAGGACAGTGCTTGTAGCTCTGAGATGCGGCGTGCTGAACATACAGCCAGCAAGAACACCATCTTCAAGGTCAACAAACAGAGAGACAGGCCTCGAAGGGGTCTGAAGGCGGATCCCGCTAGAAATTCCAATACTAGGTTGAGGTTCCACAGGGGCACCGGCCACTTCAGTGACGGGCGAATGTGTTTGACTCCTTTCAGGAAACGTGAAACGCCTGGGTGTGTGGCGATGCTGTTGCCGTCACTCCGGGGACCGTAGCAGGATAGCGCTGCCACTTGAACTTTGATGGAACTGAGGGACAGACCCTTCTGAAGTCCATCTTGCAGGAAATCCAAAATGATAGGGATCTTAGTGGCATATGGATTGGTGCCGTAAGTTTCACACCAGGCTTCAAATACTCTCCAGATCCTTATATATGTTAGTGATGTGGAGAACTTGCGTGCTCAGAGGAGGGTATCTATTACCGGCCCAGAGTATCCTCGTTTCTTCAATCTAGCCCTCTCAAGGGCCAGACCATAAGAGAGAATTGAGCTGGATCCTCGTGGAGGATGGGACCTTGCCGCAGCAGGTACTTGTGTGGAGGCAGGGGTAGTGGATTCCCTGCCAGTAGTCTTCTCATGTCTGCGTACCAGGGTCTTCTTGGCCAGTCCGGTGCCACTAGAAGAACTAGGCCTTTGTGCCGCTGAATCTTGTGTATAATGGCGCCCAGCAGGGGCCATGGAGGAAAGGCATATAGCAGGATCCCCTGAGGCCATGGCTGTACCAGGGCATCGATCCCCTGGGTTAGAGGATCCCGCCTGCGGCTGAAATAACTGGGTACTTGAGCGCTGGACCTGTCCGCTAGTAGGTCCATGCCCGGTGTCCCCCACCGATCCACAATCATCTGGAAAGCTGAGGGCGACAGCTGCCATGCCCCTGGATGTAGGCTCTCTCTGCTGAGGAAGTCTGCCGCGGCGCTGTCCTTCCCGGCGATGTGGACGGCGGATATGTCCTGGAGATTTGCTTCCGCCCAAGTCATCAGGGGGGCTATTTCTAAGGATACCTGTTGGAAACACGCTCAGCGAGCGTGAGGGAGCTCCAAACTGCTTTGGAGACGGAAATTACTGAATTGCTACACTTCCTGTGGGGGTATATGTACCCGTGCTGACGTCAGATCCGTCTCCAACTGCTAGCACGAGCACACTATATCCCACTTGTTTTGAGTCCTTCTGCTACACGCTAGGAAATTGGTGTTTAATACGGGAGGTAAGCACAGAGCTCTGAAAGACCTTTCAAAGTCATCCAGAATTGTAATATCTTTCCCAGGTGACGTACTGGAGTGGAGGTTTGACTTCTTCACCTTTTTCAGAGCAGATTCCACCTCTAGCAAAGCACGAGGTGAATGGATAATTCCATACCCCTGGGACTTCTAGCAAATGGAATTTGAAATCTAGTTTCCTGGAAACTGGCAGATGCAAGTGTAGGGACTCTCAGGGTATCCCCAAGATGTTTAAGATATCAAAAACCTCAGAACGGAGTTCTTGAATTTTTCAGACCTCTACCTGTAAGGTGTTGCCCATTTTCTCCACAAATATGGAGTAGGTGAGATCCTCCAAGGGAGATGACGGTTCTGGCGGTTCCTCCGGACGGTCAGATGGCAGATCTGGGAATGATGCTGGAGATGGAATGGGGGATCCCGCGAATCGTGGAGAAGCTGGAGAAATGGGTTCTTCTCTTGAAGCAGGTGTGGCATGATGGCTCCGAGGAGAAAAGTGCACAGGACTGACCTCCCTAGATGACACTGGTGAAGACTCTGTCCCTGTTGCATCTCGCTCCATAGGGTGAGAAGGAAATGAAAGAGATTACATAACTGAATGCAGAAACGCAAACAGGCTAGTAATGATGGAGGTAATGGTTGCACAGCCTGCGATGATCAAAGCCCTGGAGAGATAGGGGGGTCTTGCCATATCCCTTTGAGGCCTCCAAGGCGGAAAAGATAATGGATGCCTGTGACCACTGGTTGGCATGGCCGCAAGCTGGGGGACAACAGATGGGAGAACAAATGGACTCCTCCCAGCAAGACTTGTCACGTGGGAGCAGCTCTTCCTGAAGGGGGATTGTCGCTGCCTCTTGAGCAACTCCATCGAAAGATCCGAATAGCCTCAATTCCACTGTGGAAAGAGAAACAAGTTTGCTTACCGTAAACGTTGTTTCCGTAGATAGCAGGATGAATTAGCCATGCTGTCATGGGATCTGTCCATCAGGTCCGGGAGGCGGAGCTTGATAAAGCAGAGGTTGATTTTTGTATCCTCTGCGCGTGTGTGTTCCCGCGCAGGAAGATCTATTCTCCTCAGTCTGTGATTAAGCAGTAAAAGTGTTAGATATAATGTGATTGCCAGGGAGGAGGGTGGGTCAGCATGGCTAATTCATCCTGCTATCTACGGAAACAACGTTTACGGTAAGCAAACTTGTTTTTTTCCCCGTCGATAGCAGGGCTGAATTAGCCATGCTGTCATGGGAGTCACAAGCTCCCAAACGTGATGATAGAAGTGGCAATCACTTGTTATGCTCTGTTGCAGATTGTAGGACTGTGTGACCTAAACTTGCATCTGCTAAAGTTTGTTGATCCAGGCAATAATGCATAGTAAACGTGTATAAGGAAGTCCAAGTAGCCGCCTTACAAATGTCTATGGGTTGTATGTTCTTGAGGTGAGCCCATGACGTCGCTAGGGCGCGAACCTGGTGAGCTTTTGGCTTGTGCGAGAGAAGCTCATTCCGTTTGTCGGAACAGAATTGAATACATTGGACTATCCAGCTGGATATGGTACGTTTCGAGACTGGTAGTCCTGGTGCTTTAGGATCGAAAGATAGAAATAGTTGCGATGGACGTGTTGAAGATGTCGTCCTATTTCTGTAGTAAGCTAGAGCTCTTATACAGTCCAAGGTGTGAAGCAACGCTTCCCTAGGCGTTGTATGGGGTTTTGGAAAAAACGTTGGAAGTTCTATACTCTGATTAAGGTGAAATTGAGAAATGACCTTTGGTAAGAATGATGGGTGAGTTCTAAGGACCACTTTTTGATGAAAGAATTGTAAGTAAGGTTCATAGTGCACTAGTGCTTGCAGTTCACTGACTCGTCTGGCTGAGGTGACTGCTACTAGGAATACCACTTTCCACGTAAGGAATTTCATGTGCACCGATTCCATTGGTTCAAAAGGGGAAAGCATGAGTTGTTCTAAGACTTGGTTGATATTCCAAGGACCCGCTGGTTTGGTAGTGGGGGGGGTCTAATGTGTAGTAGTCCTTTGAGGAAACGTGCAAGCAAAGGGTGAGCTGCTATAGTGGTTTGATTATATGGCCTGTGGTAGGCTGCAATGGCACTGAGGTGAACTCTGATCGAAGCCGTGGCTAAACCTGTTTCGAATAAGGTATGAAGATAGTCCAACAGCTGTTGCGGGAAACAGTCCATAGGTGATATGTGGTGTGCTACACACCAGGTGGTATATCGTTTCCATTTGTATTGGTAATTGCGTCGGGTGGAGGGTTTCCTAAATTCCAATAGGATACGTTGAGCGGTGGTGGAGACGTTTTGTTCTGTTAGTAACCACCTGTCAATCTCCACGCTGTTAAGTGTAGGGATGAATGCAGTGGATGTAACAGCGTTCCCTGGTCCTGCAACAGGAGATCTGGTCGCTGTGGAAGTCGCATTGGTGGGTCGCTGGAAAGGTGCAGGAGGTAACTGTACCATGGCTGTCTTGGCCAGGCTGGTGCGACGAGGATCATTTGTGCATTGTCCATTATGCATTTTTGAATTGTTCTGGTGATCAAGGGAATGGGAGGATACGCATATAGGAGACCCGATGTCCACGGGATGAGGAAGGCATCTTGCGCTATCCGGTACTTGCTTGGGCGAAGGGAACAGAATTTTGGAAGCTGTGCATTGAGTTCCGTCGCAAATAAGTCTATCGATGGTGCTCCCCATCTGGTGAAAATACTGAGTACCACTTCCCGGTTGAGGGACCATTCATGTGGGTGGAATATGCGGCTTAATCTGTCCGCTCTCGTGTTTGCTATACCTGGCAAGTATGTGGCCTGGAGATGTATGCAATGTCTGTGCGCAAATTGGAAGATGAGTAAGGCTTCCCTGCATAGTGTCCATGAACCCGAACCTCCCTGTTTGTTGACGTAGAACATTGCCACTTGATTGTCCGTGTAGACCATGACTCTTCGTCCCTTCAGAAACTGCTGAAAAGCTTGGAGAGCGTTGCGAATTGCTCAAAGTTCCAGCAAATTTATTTGCAGCGTTTGTTCTGCTAAGGACCAAAGACCTTGTGTCTCGTGAATCTCTAAATGTGCCCCCCAGCCCTTCCGCGAGGCATCTGTTGTTAGAACGGAGTCGTGCATGGGTTGTCTGAATAAGGCTCCTTTCGTCAATGTGGACGGGAGGAGCCACCAAGCTATGTCTTTCTTCATTTCTGTGGTTAGGGCAATCGATTGAGAGAGTGGTTGGGAATGTTGACTCCATTGCCGTTTGAGTCCCCATTGTAGTCGTCTCATGTGTAACTTGGTATTTGGCACAAGAAAAATGGCCGCTGCCATATGGCCGAGAATAACTAGGATTTGTCTGGCAGACGAGGACGGTCTCGGTAACAGATCGTTCAGAAGATTTTGCATTTGTGCTTGTCGGTCCTGTGGCAGATATGCTCTGGATTGGGTGGTGTCCAGGTAAGCGCCTATGAATTGTAGCTGTTGTGTCGGTTTCAGGTGCGACTTCTGGAAATTGACCACTAGTCCTAGTTGGTGTAAGCATTACAGAATTTGACGAAGCTGACAGAGGAGGCGGTCTTGTGATGGAGCCACCACTAGCCAGTCGTCCAGGTAAGGGAAAATTGTTATCCCTTGTTGTCGGAGATGAGCCACTACCATGCACTTGGTGAACACTCTGGGTGCCGCTGATAACCCGAAGGGAAGTACTCTGTACTGGTAATGTTGTTGCCTGTAACTGAAGCAAAGGTACCGCCAAGAAGAAGGATGGATTAGAATATGAGTATATGCATCCTTCAGGTCGATGGAACACATCCAGTCGTTGGGTTGCAGTAAGGGTAGGATTGACTTCAGGGATACCATCTTGAATTTCTCTTTTATCAGGAATTTGTTGAGTTCCCTGAGATCTAGAATAGGTCACAGGCCTTCCACTTTCTTGGGAATTAGGAAGTATGGGGAATAAAATCCTCAATTGTAGTTGTTCGAGGTTAGTTGTACTATGGCTTTCTGTTGACATAGGTGTGAGATCTCCTGTTGGAGTTGTGGATGATCCCGCATAGTTCTGACGGACGGGAACTGCGGAAGGCGTGGTTTTGATTGAAATTGAAGACGATAACCTTGACTCACAATGTCCAATACCCACTGATCTGTTATTTGTTTCCAAACCACAACACAGGATTGGACTCTCCCTGGCGGCGAGAGGTGGAGTGATGGTGGCTGTATGTTCAAAAAGACTGTGTGGGTTTAGGGGCAGTCGATTGCTGTTGCGCTTGCTGACGTTGGGCGCGTGGTTTACCCCTACGAGGGAGATGAGACTGTTGTTGTTGCGGCTGTTGTCTTTGATAGGGTTGGTATGTGTGGTACGTCTGAGAGCGGTATCCTTGATACGGTCGGAAAGGTCTACGTCCGTAGGAGGACTTACGCTGATATGGGTAAAAGTGTTTTGTTGGATGGTAAGTTGCATGTGAGTGCAGGGATTGTACCGCTAACGCCTCATCTTTGAGCTTACCGACCGTTTCCTGCAGTTTTGCTCCAAACAGGTTGTCCCCTGCACAGGGAAGGTTGGCAAGTTTTTCATGAACATCTTCCCTGATGGAGCTGGAACGGAGCCATGCCGTCCTGCGTGCTGCTATGGCTGTCGCGGAAGCTCTTGAGGAGGTCTCCATGCCCTCATAGACTGAGCGGAGTAGGTGTCTGGAACATTCTTCCATATCATGTAGGGTTTGAGGTGGTTGTCCACCAGTGGTAGAAAGGAAGCCTTTAGTTGCTTGAATGCAGTCATACAGGTATTGCACCATATAAAATTGGTGGTGCATAATGCGTGTTGTGAGCATAGAGTTTTGGTATATCTTTCTTCCCACTTCATCCAGATACCTATGGTCCTTATTTGGTGGATAGGTTGCGTGTAGTTTCGGTTTTTTGAACCGTTGCATAGCCGACTCGACAACTACTGACTCATGTGGTAGTTGCGGGAGTGCATACGGAGTTTCTTTTTTTATTTTAAATTTGATATCCGATTTTCTGGATACTGCTTGTATGGTTTGAGGGGTCTCCCATGACTTTAAGCGTAGCCGATGCAGTAGTTCGTGAGGTGGAAGTGTGGTAGGCTCTCCTGGAACATCAAAAATTTAACAACCCCAATGTTTCAGCTCTGGGGTCTGGTTCCTTTTGAATTTGTAGTTGTAGGATGTTCCCTATCTTTTCTAAAAACTTTGGATAGGAAAGATCCTCAGGTGGAGAATACGGCTCATGTTGTCCTTCCGGAGAGTCTGAGGGAAACCCAGTTGATGAAGTAGGTGAATCCGAAAAGGAGTCGTCGGGTTCTCGTGATACGGAACAGGTAGGTGAATGTGGGTTAGCTTGTTCCGCCAGGGGAGATTGTTTCTCGCTAATGTCGTCTAACGGCTCTGAAATTCCTGGATCTTGTGTAGAACCCGACTTATCTTTATCTATGATAAATGATGACTCTATGGCCTCGTAAAAACCTGACAAGGATTGTGATAAGTGCCAGAAGGCATCTTTTGTAGCCTGCGGCATCAATTTTGCTGATCTCTTCTGCCTTTGTTGATCTTTCCGAGGACTAGGACTATGATCTGGTTGTTCCGGTTCACTAACCGAACCTGGAGAAGCTTGAGATGATGTGAGGTATATAGGGGAAGCGTGTTCCCACTGATGGGACAATAGTGAGGACCTAGACGTCGAAGGACTAACTTCTGTAGCCTTGCGATGTTTCATCTTTGGGTCCTGGTATGGGTCTTGCTTCCGTCTCTTTTCATGAAGAGTTGCCTGATAGTCAGATGGAGTATGAGTTCTTCGGGAACTGTGCGAAGATGAACTTGATCTTTTGTGTTTAGAACTCCGTGAGGTAGATCTATGGTCATCTGATCTTTTACGTTTGTGACCAACCTCTTGTGTCATAGACTCTTTTCTTGCTGACAAAGAATATAAATGTGAATCTCCCTTTGTAGGTATCGTCACAAATGATCCTGTTTGCTCCCTTGACTGTTCCGATGCCGAATGGAACAATGTTTCTGTGGAAAGGCACGGTGCTTCCCGTTCTTTTTGTAGTGGTAGTCCCGATGTTTTCGGCGCCGTATGGTTTTTCGACGTCCTGTAGCTGTCTGGCGTCGTACGGCTTTTCGGCGCCGTGTGGCTCTTCGGCGCCATGTGGCCTTCCTGCGCCATGCTTTCCGGAGCCGCATGGGCTTTCGGCGCCGCTTTGCGCTTCGACTGTTTCGGCGCCGTACTGTCTTGCAGGGTCGGCGCTATGTGGTGCAGCGACTTCGGAGCCTTGTGGCGCAATTCCTGCGGCTCCTGCGCTGCCATCTCTTGAGGCCTAGGGCGCGGTGATGTTGGCCTTGGTGCCGAATGGCGCGACCTCTCTTTATGACTATGAGGTGATCTGCCTCGTCTCGATTCCCGACTGGACGATTTTCGGCGATGAAGGGTTGCAGGGCCCTGCTCCCCTGTTACCTGGCTGTCTGATAAAGCCTTCGGTGCCGAACATTTCAACCTCTTCACCGGTCCCGGTGAAGAGTGGGCCTCTGATGCTTCAGGAGTGCTGAGGAGCTCCCGCAGCCTGTAGGCCCTCTGTCTTTTCGCCCTGGGCGACATTTTAGCACAATATTCGCAGTTTGACACATCATGTGCGCTGCCGAGGCAACGGTAACACCGGTCATGGCCGTCCGTGACCGACATTATGCGATTGCAGCGGCAGCGTTTAAATCCGGACTTCGACATGAGGAGAGTGTTGGCTCCGCGTGCGATCCCGCGCGCGGAAGAAACAGACTGAGGAGAATAGATCTTCCTGCACGGGAACACACACGCGCAGAGGATACAAAAATCAACCTCTGCTTTATCAAGCTCCGCCTCCCGGACCTGATGGACAGATCCCATGACAGCATGGCTAATTCAGCCCTGCTATCGACGGGAAAACCAAAGAACTCACTGAGAGTGGTCTGTGAGGGGACAACCATGGCTGTTCAGAGAAAGTATGAGGAATAGGTTCCAACTCCACCTGGTGTTCGATGCAAAGTGGCCCTGCACCTTCTGATTTCTTTTTCAGCCCGATGCTGAAGTCTTACCCGTGGTAGACAGGGGTAGTGCTTCAGCATGCTCCAGGGTTTTCTTTGGAACTCCCAAGGGCTTGTTTGATAGCTCCATAGACGCAGAATGTCGTTTCTTTGGGTGGTGATGCGATTTTGGGCCTGGTGATGAATATGTAGAGCATTGGAGTGACGGGGCATAATTTAAGGCATTTCTATTATGCCCTTCTTACATTCAGGGCAGATTACAAGAAACATTCACAGTTTTCCAAAAAAGATACAACATACATAAAAATAAAAATCATTGGAAATAAAAATAGTAAACAAAATTAGGATAAATCATTCATTAAAAGCAATCTTA
The DNA here is from genome assembly GCF_901001135.1 of Rhinatrema bivittatum. NCBI lineage: Eukaryota > Metazoa > Chordata > Amphibia > Gymnophiona > Rhinatrematidae > Rhinatrema > Rhinatrema bivittatum. The sequence continues at coordinate 296,017,922 of NC_042617.1, read as the reverse complement.
AAAAGATGAGTTTTAAGATTTTTTTTAATATCTTGGAATCATTACAATTTCTTAATTCTATAGGAAGTGTGTTCCAGAACATTGGACCTACTGCCGAGAGTGCTCTTTTGCGTGTTTCATCGAGGTGTATGAGTTTCAGTGATGGAAAGACAAGCAGGTGCTGCGCATGAGCATAACTGCCCGATGCTGAAGAGACATTATTTCTCCTGGAGTCGGGCAACCTTTTGGGCCCGCTGGTGTCCGGCACAAGGGGACAAGCAGCCGCAATCCCTATAGTTGGCCTGGTCGTGGTCCAGGCCCAAGCAGATGTAGCAGTAATTATGCCCATTTGTCGCTGACATTATGTGCCCACACTGGAAGTATTTAAACCCTGGCTGCCTCTTAGACATGTTTAACACTGAAAAGTGCTGTTGTGTGGACCCTGATACAAAAAAAAAAAAACAAAAAAAACCTAAGAAAAAGTGAGGAGCGTGAGAGGCTCTTTCTGTCCGAGCAATGGTGTGGAAAAAAAACCCAAACTGGGGAGACAACTTTGGTCGATCGCGCAGGAACTGCTGCGCATGAGCAGAGTAACAAAGCTCTGCCATTTAGAGAGTTCTGCATCATGCACTGTCGGATTAAGTCACCCCAGACAGCACAGCTAATTCAGCCTGCTTATTGATGGAAAATAAGCATTTGAATCTGGCACCTTAGGCCACTCAGCCATTCTGTATTATTATGACAATTACTTATTCATATCTGGATCAACAAGAGATTACCAAACATTTTAATTCAGAATTTACATAAGAATTAACAAAAAATAGCAAGAAAGTACAAATCCTACCACAATCTTAATGCTTGAGATTTAAAACAGTTTATAAATTGATGTATTGCTGTCCTAGTCTTACTATTCCTGCTTGAGGGATCAAATTACTACTTTATCCCTTGCCCGACCTGCAAACTTTCCAGGACTCAAGAGTTGGGAAGCCAGTGGGATGAGTATGGATAAACTGAGACACAAACAGGGAACTTATAAACTAACTTACCCAGAGTCACAAAGCCGCAGAGAGAATGATTAGAACTAAACCAGAGGAAGTCGCACAGACTCCTTAGCAGACCTGGGATTAGGTGTGAGGCACACACAAGTTAGCACCATTTAGGACTTGAATTTGTATCCTAGTTTGTTTTTAAAAATGACCCAAGACGCACTTCACTGTTCCGACCGCACCATAACCCAAAATATAAATAAAAGACTGCACAAATAAGGGGGGGGGGAGCAAAACCACTCCTCCCCCCAAAGAAAAAGCATAACAAGGTTCAAGACCACTGAAAGACACAGAGGACCCCCTCACCTTCTGGTTACATTTTGGCAGTCTAGAGACTGTCATGAAGTCCGGGGAGGTGCGAAATGTTTGACACTAGCAGCGCATCCCCGCCCCTTTTAGGAAAAGGAAACCAGCCTGGGCTGCTAAAAACAAAATCCCTACGAGAAAGGGAAGCCCGGTATTTTGATATTAAGAAAATAAAATCTATTTCTGTTCGCTATGGAAGCCGACCCTTATTTTCCAGCCACAATAGCAACCTGAAGCGTCGCTGTTCCTTCAACCGCAGGGCAGAGAACGCGTGTGCGGTGACGACGGCGGCGGCCCCATTCCTCCCACCACCCGCTCTCACTCCCGGACTGAGGAACAGGGGCCTCCCCCGGTGAGCTAGGAAACGAAGACTTTGAAAGGAGGAAAACAATGATGCGGGGAGAAGGAGGCCGGGAACCCCCTTTCTTATTTCTATTTTATTTCTCTCTCAACGCCCGAAGGTTTTCGCACGCAGACTTACCTCACGGTCGCTTTCCCCGCCGGCTGATGTTAAAAAAAAAAAAAAAAAAAAAAATTGCGGCTACAAGAAGCAGCAACGGTAGCTGGAGCCGTAAAGCGGCGCAGCCGCCTGTCAGCGCGAGAAGGGCCCCAACGGCCATATTTGATTCGGGCAACAACAAAAAAATATTCGTATTCTGAAAATACAGTGGACGCCCGTGTTTGCCTGTGGGCACTTCTTACTTTTTTTTAGCCCGACTTAAGGATGGCCGACTAGTGTAGCGGGTTGGCTCTTTATTTGGGGGTTTTCTTTTTTCGGTTTCTTTGGGGATTTTAAATCTACCGCCACTCTTTCTTCTTCCCAGCTTGGCTCGGGGGGCCACATTTCTTCTGTTTGCATTCAATACTTTATGAAGGCTTTTTAGTTTGGCTCTTTTTATTTATTTATTTATTTTTTTTCCGCATGGGTCTGAGATGAGAGAAAAAAAAAAACCTCGGTGTACTACCGGAAGCCTTGTTTTTTTGGTTTTTTTTTACGGCGTCCGCTTTACGACTTTCTCCCCAAAGATAATGTGTGTGCTGCGCTTTCCTTTTGCATTCGCGAACTCCCATCTTCCTCCATTTCGAAAGTCTTGTGCCTTAGTAATCTGAAGATACGGAAGTAGAAAAATGCTTGCTCCCCTATGAGGAAAGGCTGAAGAGCTTAGGGCTGTTCAGCTTGGAGAAGAGATTTATAATAATCTGCTCCTGTATGATTATCTTTACAAAGAAAATAAACAAAGTAACATTTTGCATACAGTGTGCTAAGTTAGACCTAGACAGGACACTGTCTCTCCTGAATATTGTATTCGTAACAGATTACATCTTTTCTATATGGAGTGAAAGCCTGCTGTTCCATCCCCTTTATCATTTTGGTTGCCCTCTCCATCGCAACTATATCTTTTTTTGGGATGCGGTGACCAGAATTGTACACAGTATTCAAGGTGCGGTCTCACCATGGAGTGATACAGAGGCATTATGACATTTTCCGTTTTATTAACCATTCCCTTCCTAATAATTCCTAACATTCTGTTTGCTTTTTTGACTGCCGCAGCACACTGAGCCGACATTTTCAATGTGTTATCCACTATGATGCCTAGATCTTTTTCCTGGGTGGGTAGCTCCTAATATGGAACTAACATCGTGTAACTACAGCAAGGATTATTTTTCTCCCTTGGGTAAGCCATGCTGACTTTGTTCCATTAAACCATGCCTTTCTAAATGTTTTGTGATTTTGCTCTTTAGAACACTTTCTACTATTTTTCCTGGCACTGAAGTCAGACTTAAGTGGTCTATAGTTTCCTGGATCGCCCTTGGAGCCCTTTTTAAATATTGGAGTTATATTAGCCACCCTCCAGTCTTCAGATACAATGGATGATTTTACTAATAGGTCTGAAATTTCACGAGATCAGCATAGAGTACATACTGGTCGCACTTGGTTTGAAGGCTGGGACACAGAGAAGCGGGAGAACGGGCTTCTTCCTCTTCTCGGCCACTGGCAGCCTCCCGAACCTCTTCTTTCTTTGGCTACCAGCAAAATGGGGTCCACCAGCAGCCTCCTGGGGCCTCTCCTCTTCTTGGCCACCACTCTCCTGGATGTGCATGCAGTTGGTGGTGCTCGGCACACCCCGTTTCAAAGTGGTGGGACCACACCCATGCCCCACATTAAAAACAGAAACTACAAAAATACAAATCCTGAGACATGAGAGGAGTGGGAAACAAAGCTCAAAGAGACCTCATATTTGAATGCCAAGAGGCTAAGCAATTATGAGCTTATAATAGCATTGAGTTGTTCTCTATGGGCTGTGTATGGAGGGCGCTTCACCATGAAGCTGCCCGGTATGCACTTTGAGTCTATAAAGTACTTGAAACACGGATCGCTTGAATGTTAAAGCTTAAATCCAATGATGTACTTATCTTGTCCGTTGACTAGCCTTGAGATGATGTAAAAGTGGTGAACACCGACATAATCCCGACACAGAGTGTTTCGGAGCAGACCTCCTTCTTCAGGGGGTCGGGTGCCACTGAGACCGAATCTGTCAAATTCAGGAGGTGAATTACTTATATTGCGGAAGTAATTAATTGTATGGCGGCGCCGATAGCGTCCAAATGCAGCTTTATGCGATGGTGGTCTGGAGTCATTCGCTTAGCCGTGAGACATCTATCGGCGATAGATGTCTATGCAACTCAATGCTATTATAAGCTCATAATTGCTTAGCCTTTTGGCATTCAAATATGAGGTCTCTTTGAGCTTTGTTTCCCACTCCTCTCATGTCTCAGGATTTGTATTTTTGTAGTTTCTGCTACTGACTTCCTGTTCTTGTGGATTCTTTATTTTTTCCATATTAAAAACATGCAGACAAAAATTGAAATGGAAACCCTGAGAAGTCAGATGCTGCATGCAGTGCAACACTGGAGAAAGAGAAACAATATGCATTTCTTTTTATCTTAGGCAAAATACAAAAATATAAGAAACGCACATTCCCAAACTAACATCTTCTAGTCATTAAACTGAAAATAAAATGTGTTTTTTTTTCTACCTGTTGGCTGGACATTTTATATTTCTAATTGGATTGGTCCCATTTCTTTTCCACCTTCCTCTTGTCTATCTTTTCCTAACTTCCAGGGTTTCCTTTCCATGTTCTTTTTCTTCTCTCTCCTGTGTTCTTCTCTTTCTTCTTTTCCTGTCTTTGACATTGATCTTTCCCTTTCATCTCTTTTCTGCTTCTATCTATTCTAAGATATATTTCACTCCTCCTCCTCTCATCCAGTCCTCGGTCTCCTTCTTTCACCTCACCTATCTACCATTGTGCCATCTCCCACTCTCTTCTCTTTTCTCCCTGCTTTCTCACAGTACTCGCAATCCCCTCTGTTCTTACTTCTTCCTGAGCCTATTTCCCCCATTCTCTATTTCCCCATTTCCACCCTCTGTACTCACCCCCTTTTCAGCCCTCAACTATTATCCTCTGCCTCTTATCCACTCATTAGCTCCAGCATCTTGTTTCACTCATCCTCCCACTTCTAGCCCTTGTCGCTTATCTCCTACCCAGTCTCCCATCACTCCTCATTTCCCATTGATAGCAGGCTGAATTAGCTATGCTTTCTGGGAGCGTCGACGCGACCGGAGTAGGCGGAGTTTCTCTCTAGTAGTGACAGAGTTTTTAACTCTGTGCATCTGCGCGGTCGTCTTCCCGTGCTAATCCATTTTTTCTCCTCAGTCTCTTTTTTTCCGCAAGCCGATAGCACACGGGGTATTTTCTCTGTCACTCCTCATCTCACTTTTTTAGCGATTTTTTGCAATTTTTGTTTCGAAAAATGTTTCTGGCAGTGATGGCTCCTAAGCCATCTGGTTTTAAATACTGCCAGTATGGCAAAATTATGTCCATAACAGATGGACATAATTATTGCTAATTATGCCTGTGCCCGGATCATGACCAAGCCTCATGTAGAGACTGTGGTCGGATGTCTCCCCGGGCCCGAAGGCACCGCACTGCGAGGCTAGCGCGCCTCAGATCGCCATCGATGCCTTCGCCGCAACTGGCGAAGATGCCAAAGAAAACATTGAAGAGAGCTGTGTCGCTGGAGCCGGGAGACCACAGTACAGCGACCAGGTTAGAGATTCCTAAAGCGCCGAAGAAAAGGGTCGAGACTATGTCTCATAAATCCCCAAATGAGCCTCGCGGGATACAGGGCCCTGTTCCTGTCCATACTAGTGCGCTAAGAAGTAAAGAACCGAAGCGTCACCACGGTGCTTCAAGGTATCACGGCGCTTCGACTCATCAAGGCGCATCACGGTGCATCAGTGCACCATGGCGCATTGGCGCACTGCGAAGCACCCATAAAACATGGCGCTTCATTGCCACTCGAAGCACCGGCGCAGCCTACACCTCCGGCACCTACGACTCCTTCCTCAGGGCCAGGAGTGCAACAGCCAAAAAAGAAGACCCAGAAAACCAAACATATACTACGGGATCCCTTCCTTTCTATTGCCTCGACTCAGCCAGATGAAGAATCTGAAGTAGACGTTGAATTTTCTTCAGCATCAAGATCCTCTGCAGCTTCTTCACTCAGTGCTGCTTCACTTTCGGATTGGTCATCCTCATCTCATAATAGAACAGGTTCCCCCCAGGGAGACCCACAGGAGCCTGAAAAGGTACCATCTCTGGACCATCTGTCTCCACTTCTTTTACAACCGCAGCCTCCTCTCGCATCCAAGGCTATGCTTCAGATTTCTCAGGCTCTCAATACATATTTCCAGGATTTACAGGCCATGCACCCACGACCCGCAACTCCATCTCTACCAGCGGATATACCAGGTCCTTCAAAACCTATCCAACCACCTACAAAATCTCCACATCAAGAGTGTCTGGATAGCCCTGCCTCTTAGTGATCTACTTCTTCCCCAAGTTCGTCCACAGGTATGCTTTCGGACCCTCCGGAGGGTCTTCCGGAACCTTATTCCCCACCGGAAGACATAACTTTTGCAAAATTTATGGAAAAGGTGAGTGCCCTTCTCAACATAGAAACTGGTAAAATCCCAGATCTGAAGTTCTGGGAATTCTAAAAATCTTTGAAATGCCGCCAGAGCCTACTGCGTTACCTCCTCATACAGTTCTAAATTCAGTCCTGCACAAGATCTGGGAAAAACCTTTTTCTTCAGGTCCAACATCCCGGAAAACAATTTAAAGTATAGGATGCGAAACTCTACTCTTTACGACTCTACTCAGTTACCTCATAATTCCATAGTAGTTGAGTCTGCCCATATCAAGGCAAAGCAATAAAACTCCATGCCAATTCACCACCTGGTAAAGATTAGAAATCTTTAGATGATTTTGGACGTAAAGTGTATCATACCTCGATGTTGACCACAAAATTTGAACATCACCAATTCCTCATTATACAATACCTCTTTGAAACACTTCAAAAATTGCGTCCACTCTGCCTAGCCTCGGACAACTCCTTACCACAACCCTTCACTGACATGGAGGAAGGACTTCGCCATTTACCCAGGACAGTTTATGAATCTTTCAAGTCTACCTCACAAGGTGCTGTCGCAGCACAATGATTAGCTTGGTTAAGAGCTAGCTCGATACGAGAAGACGTTCACGAGAAATTGGCTGATATCCCCTGCATGGGAGACAACCTTTTTGGCAATAAATTTGCCTAAACGATTACACAATTAAAGGAGCAGAATTCGGCAGTGCTTTCATTAACAACACCTACAGATTCTCACTCATCCTACAAAAAATTCTACCCTAATTATAGGAGACGTACATACCCAAGAACGTCCTTCAGACCTTTCCATCCTATAATCAACCACGATTCCAGCCTCTAATGCATCAGTCTCATGGACGCTCTAGACAACAACGTCCGCAGAAACAGGCCGCCACAGCTCCTCAAAAGCAACCACCGGCTTTTTGAGCTATCCTGAGCCACCCCCACTGCCATTCATAGGAGGTCGCCTACTACATTTCTATACCAACTGGATAGAAATAACTACAGATTGCTGGGTTTTAGATATCATTAGAGAAAGTTATTGTCTAAATTTCATAACTCCGCCAGTAATTCCCCATGTACCCCCTTACAGGGGCACGTCATCCAACACCTCCTTTCTTCAAGAAGAAATAAGGAACCTTCATCTCCAACACTCCATTCAAAAACTTCCTCTATCAAAAAAAAATCTGGGATTTTATTCTCATTACTTTCTCATTCCAAAAAAATCAGGAGGCCTTCGTCCAATCTTAGATTTAAGAAACCTCAACAAATACATCCAAAGAGAAAAGTTCAAGATGACCTCTCTCAAAAACATTATACCCCTTCTGCAACCCATGTTCCATAGACTTGAAGGATGCTTACTCTCATATACCCATGCACCCTTCTTCGTGGCAATACCTTTGTTTTCAAGCCCTGAATACACACTACCAGTACAAGGTCCTGCCCTTTGGCCTTTCTTCAGCACCAAGAGTTTTCACGAAATGTTTAGCAGTGGTGGTGGCTCACCTCAGGAAATTATCGATCCAAATTTTTCCCTATCTCGACGATTGGCTGTTAGTGGCATCGGATCCAGCCACTCTACGGACACACACTACGTAAGCAATAACTTGCCTACAGACATTAGGTTTCCTAATCAATTACCACAAGTCCAATTTGCAGCCAACCCAGGCACTTCAATTCATCGGAGCTCTCATCGACACAAAAACAGAGAGAGCTTACCTTCCAAGGGACAGAATTCAAAATCTCTCCACCCTAGCTCACAGACTTCTCAATCAATCCCATGCTCCAGCACGTCAAGTCCTCCAGTTGCTGGTTCACATGGCGGCGGCGATCCATGTAGTCCCATTCACAAGGCTCCATATGTGTCATCTTCAATGGGGTTTAAAGACTCAATGGTCACAGTTCCTGCAACCCCTCTCTACCAGAGTTCAAATCACCAAACATATGCGCATGGATATGCACTGGTGGATATCCTCCGCAAACCTAACTTCGGGAGCTCCCTTTCGATCGCCTCCACATCAACTAACACTGACGATGGACACATCCAGAAAAGGTTGGGGAGCCCACCTATTAGACCTAAAAACTCAAGGTTGCTGGTCGCCTCAAGAGACTACGTACCAGATCAACCTCCTGGAACTTCTTGCAATCTGGAAGGCACTCCAGACCTTCTCTCCTCAAGTCTGTCGCAGAAGCCTCATGATATACACCGACAGCCAAGTTGCGATGTTCTACATAAACAAGGAAGGAGGATCCGGTTCATGGACACTTTGTTGAGAGGCCCTTCGCATCTTTTTTGGGCGAATGCGAACAGAATAACACTTCAGGCCATTTATCTGCTGAGGCTGGACAAGGTCTTAGCGGATCGACTCAGCAGAATTTTTCATCCACACGAATGGACATTAAATCGCAAAGTGGCGCAGAACATTTTTCAGCAATGGGGCTACCCAACCATCGATCTATTTGCAACTCAAAGCAATCGACAAACACGAACCTTTTGCTCCTTTTACCCAAGCAACCTTCGTTATGCCCCAGATGCCTTCCTCATTCCATGGATACAAAAACACAATAGATGCCTCAGTCTTATTTCAGTATTTATTAGAACAGAGATGTGCTCAAAAGTTGCCCGACTCAGGCTGAGTTTCGCAGCTCGTTGGCCGCTGCCTCAGGGGCTACAATCAAACCAAACAAGACATATATTGAATCACATCAAAAATTTAAAAATAACAATGAATAAATAAATAACATCATTAAGATCTTATAAATATTAAAAAGTTTTTTTAAATATTCAAAAATCTTTTTAAACAATAATTAAGATCTCAGATATCAAAAAATCAATAATCTTAGTAAAAAATGACAACAACACCTATAATTAAAAAACATATAAAGAATATTTTTTACCTTGAACACTTCAAATTCTCAATCGAAATCCACACAGTGAATTTAATCAAACGTTCAGCCGATGTATGATCAACTAAAAAACAATTATTTACAATGTAAAAAATTAAAACACGTTTCATCTTCTATAGTGCACATGTGGTATATAAAAAATTTTTTTTTTAAAATATTAGAAAACATTAATTGACAGCAAATGTAAAAAATTGATGCAATCATTAATTATGCCTGTTTATGACCAATAGTGCTAAACTGAAGCGAATATTTCAGTAATGACTTAATAAAAAAATTTATGTAAATCCAAAAATAAATTTATGTAAATACAAAAAATCAATTGTGTTTGTGAGTATGCTGTTCAAAAGTACATTAATAAAATGAAATCTGAATCTATCTCAAAAATATGCATTTTTATGGGGCTTGACATGAGGTAAAGATAGGTATCGGGTGACAGGCACAAAAGCAGCAGCAACGCTTGGTAAATTGCTTAACAAAAACATCTTTTTGTGTCGGGCAGCAAGCCGAGGAAGATCAGCTGCGCCTACAATTTACATTGAATCGGGATTGTGAGCGCTGAATCAACCATTCTAAGCAGCGGTTTTGGCGCCAAAAAACAGACAGACTAATAAAACAAATCAAAATTCTAAGAGATCTAAATATTCTTATACAAGACGGCCAGAAAAATAAAGCTCTTTAAGTAAAAACTAATAACATTGTTAAGTACTGCGCTGAAACTATCATAACATTAAATCTGGACACACTGAATCTACTGCCAAAAAGAAAACAGACTAAATCTGCCGCTCAAAAGATAGCGCTCTTTGTTAAAAAGTAAGTTATAAAACAATCAAATGTTCATCAACTTAAGATAGGCTTACCAGCCTAACTTAAAACGATTATTTATGATGTCTTAAATAGTTTTAACACGTTTTTTTAAAAAATAATTTTTTTATGTACATGTGGTGGTTGGTAATACTGTACAGCATTTTTGAATTTTATGATTTTTATGACCATATGAAGTGTAAAATATTTTTTTAGTATTAGCAATTTCATCTCATTGAATGTTCCCTGGATGTCTATGTTTACCCTCACTTTCTGATGGTTTTTAAATCTTAACATGATTTTGACACGCCCACTAGATTGATTGACATATCCAGCCTTACAATGAATATGTTTTTAGTTTTTTATTTAAGGAGTGTTATTTATTTGGATATTTTGTAAAATAAGATTTAGATGTTTTAGTTTTTTAATTTATTTTAATTATATCAAAATGTATCTTGACAGCGTTTTTTTGATTTTTGGCGCCAAAATCGCTATTTAAAATGGTGGATTCAGCGCGTGAATTCTTGATTCAATGTGAAACTGAGTGCGGTACATCACCCGAAGCAGTAAGTTTTTAGATTCTCTTGACCCACTGGTTTTAAATTTTAAAGTTAGTTTTAAGTTAGGCTGGTAAGCCTATCTTAAGTTGATGAACATTTGATTGTTTTATAACTTACTTTTTAACAAAGAGCACTATCTTTTGAGCGGCAGATTTAGTCTGTTTTCTTTTTGGCAGTAGATTCAGTGTGTCCAGATTTAATGTTATGATAGTTTCAGCGCAGTACTTAACAATGTTATTAGTTTTTACTTAAAGAGCTTTATTTTTCTGGCCGTCTTGTATAAGAATATTTAGATCTCTTAGAATTTTGATTTGTTTTATTAGTCTATCTGTTTTTTGGCGCCAAAACCGCTGCTTAGAATGGTTGATTCAGCGCTCACAATCCCGATTCAATGTAAATTGTAGGCGCAGCTGATCTTCCTCGGCTTGCTGCCCGACACAAAAAGATGTTTTTGTTAAGCAATTTACCAAGCGTTGCTGCTGCTTTTGTGCCTGTCACCCGATACCTATCTTTACCTCATGTCAAGCCCCATAAAAATGCATATTTTTGAGATAGATTCAGATTTCATTTTATTAATGTACTTTTGAACAGCATACTCACAAACACAATTGATTTTTTGTATTTACATAAATTTATTTTTGGATTTACATAAATTTTTTTATTAAGTCATTACTGAAATATTCGCTTCAGTTTAGCACTATTGGTCATAAACAGGCATAATTAATGATTGCATCAATTTTTTACATTTGCTGTCAATTAATGTTTTCTAATATTTAAAAAAAAAAATTTTTTAAAAATTTTTTATATACCACATGTGCACTATAGAAGATGAAACGTGTTTTAATTTTTTACATTGTAAATAATTGTTTTTTAGTTGATCATACATCGGCTGAACGTTTGATTAAATTCACTGTGTGGATTTCGATTGAGAATTTGAAGTGTTCAAGGTAAAAAATATTCTTTATATGTTTTTTAATTATAGGTGTTGTTGTCATTTTTTACTAAGATTATTGATTTTTTGATATCTGAGATCTTAATTATTGTTTAAAAAGATTTTTGAATATTTAAAAAAACTTTTTAATATTTATAAGATCTTAATGATGTTATTTATTTATTCATTGTTATTTTTAAATTTTTGATGTGATTCAATATATGTCTTGTTTGGTTTGATTGTAGCCCCTGAGGCAGCGGCCAACGAGCTGCGAAACTCGGCCTGAGTCGGGCAACTTTTGAGCACATCTCTGTTCTAATAAATACTGAAATAAGACTGAGGCATCTATTGTGTTTTTGTATCCTGACGGCTATCATAGATCGCCTACCTCTTTGTTTTCTTGGACCATTCCTCATTCCATGGACGGACGGCTTGCTGTATGCCTATCCATCCATTCCGCTCATCTCCAAAACGATTCAGAAATGTATTCAGGACACAGTGGACTTGATCTTAATAGCTCCAGCTTGGCCAAGACAACCATGGTATGCATATCTCCATACGCCCACCCATTCCCCTAGAATACCATCCACACCTGTTAACTCAGGAAGGGGGATCTCTTTTCCACCCAATGCACCAGTCCCTGCATCTGACAGCGTGGAGGTTGAACGGCAAGTATTAAGCCACTTAGGCCTCTCTTCAAACTTGGAAGACATACTACTCACGTCTAGGAAACCCTCGTCTAGACGTAACTATTCAGGGAAATGGCATCGCTATACCCAATGGTGCCAACCAAGGCACCTAGATCCTTTTTCATCTATTTCGACCTTCACACGCTCTACCTCTCCGGTCTAGCGTACTCTTCAGTTCGTGTACATATTAGCGCTATTGCTGCATTTCACCACTATCACCAAGGTCTACCAATTTCTAATCACCCTCTAATCTCTAGATTTATGCGGGGTATACTTCACCTTCGGCCTCCAATTGCGAAACCTCCTGTACCATGGGATCTGAACATTGTACTCGAACAACTCATGGCTACTCCCTTTGAGCCTTTGGACTCAAGCCATGTAAAATACCTAACCTGGAAAACCATTTTTCTGGTAGCTATAATATCCGCACGGAGAGTTAGTGAGCTGCAGGCCTTAGTTCACTGTTCTCCTTACTTGGAATTTTATCATGACAAAGACACCCTCCGTACTCATCCATCCTTCCTTCCAAAGGTGGTTACAGCATTCCATCTCATTCAAACGATTACACCAATTTTCAAACCCAAACCTCACCTTTCTGATCGTGATAAACTCCTACATTCACTGGACCGTAAGAGAGCTTTAGCCTATTACAAACAGAGAACTTTTTCCCTGTCAAGACCGTCTCAATTATTTCTTTCCTTCAATCCAAACAATCCAGGGCAACCGGTTACAAAATGAACCTTTGCGAACTGGTTAAGCCAATGCATAGAATTCTGTTACAACAAACGATCTATCACGCTTCCCAGCAAACCTAACGCCCACCAAATACGGGCCACTGCTACATCAATTGCCCATCTCAAGAAAGTTCCGCTACAAGACATCTGCAAAGCGGCAACTTGGTCTTCTCTGCATACTTTCACATAACACTACTGCATTGACAAGCAAGTCTCTTCCAATGCTACATTGGGCGCAGCAGTCTTGTCCATTTTGCCTGGTACTTAGGACTGTCTACTCTACTTATGGGTTGTTGTCCTGAACTTAAAACAGCACACCTGTGCGGACACAACCCGGGAGCTTGGGACTCCCAGAAAGCATGGCTAATTCCGCCTGCTATCAACGGGAAAAAGCAAGTTTGCTTACCGTAAACGGTGTTTCCGTAGATAGCAGGATGAATTAGCCATGCGATCCCTCCCACCTCCCTAGACAGTCCACTATTACTACTACTTTCTACCTTTTTGTTTTGCTACGCATCTGCTTGGTTACTGTTATGTAGGGTTGATTTCGTGTGCCCATGGGCCTCAGCCCGACCCCAGATGGATCCAGGACCGAACCGAGGGTTGACGGCATGTTCTACCATGGCTGACGGTCTTACCCTCTGCCAGGCCTGCAAGCTCCCATGGCCAACAACAGATGATGTTGGAATGTGAATGGTCCTCCGACCATTCCGAGCCCTTTCGGACCTGCTGCATAGAACAGCATGGAGCAGCAGGCCTGGCCTGAGGTCGAGGGCAGACGGGCCTTGACACGAAGACATGACAGCAGAATCGATGCAACGGCATCGCGGACGAAGACTTGACACCAAGGCTGATGCAGATGGCATCAAAGACGAAGACTTGACACCAGGATTGATGCAACGGCATCGCGGACGAAGACTTGACACCAAGGCTGATGCAGATGGCATCACGGACGAAGACTTGACACCAAAGTTGATGCGAAGACATCATGGACCAGTGGTCGATGCGACGGCATCCCGGACCAGGGTCGATGCGACGACATCAGGAACAAGACATCATACCAGGACGAGACGAGGAACTGGCGAAGTCCAGATGAGACGAGAAGCTGGGCGGAAGGACATTGGCACTGTCACTCAGGGTGCCCTACTCAGCCCACCCGCGGGACTGAGTCGCGGACCACCCTGTCCCACTGCGCGCCCTACACAGCCCGAGGAGGCTGGTCACGGACCATGCTGGGAGCGGGACAAGCGCAGGGAAGGATCCAGTCGAAGCAGAACTCCAACGACGGAGCCAATGTCGTCCGAAGCTCCACCAATGGCTGGCAGGGCATGACAGCTCAGGAGCACAGGACACACGTCCACCTGTAGGCTAGTCCACGCTCGGGCAAGACATCATCCGAGGGACCCCAGGCCTAACAGGTACCAGAAGGCTCAAGAGCGCTGAAGACGAAGACACAGGAGCAGCACATCAAGGAACCTGGAACATCAGGAAACGGAGGATCAAAGCGAGACACTAGGACACCTGGACAGGGACCTCAGGCAACGAAGACATAACTTGACATGGCGTGACAACAAGAACTCCATGGAGAAGACTAAGAAGACCTGACGGAGCTCTGGCAGGCAGGAGCCTCCAGAGTGAAGCAACTCCGATGCAAGGCAAAGACTGACTGACGGGGCAGCCCTTTTATAGGGCTGATACAGGAAGTCCCATTAAAGGTGGGGCCAGCACACTTCCTGTGTCTGGCCCTTTAAATGTAGTAGAGAGGCATGGCCACGCGCATAGAGGAAGCAGGAGAGCTGTGCAGGGCCATGGACAGCGGCCTGCACCGACACACAGTGTGCAGAAGAGGTAGGGCTGGCCTGAGACACAGGCCCGACATAGGCAGCGGCTCCAGCCGCTGCAGGAAGCCTTAAGGGCGGCTCCAGCCGCCAGGAAAGACCGAGGCTTTTGCGGCCTCCAGCCGCAAATATGGAGAAACGGCGACGGTGGTCCTGGGCCGCGAAGAAGGCAGGAAAGTCCGCGGCTCCGGCTGCGGTGAAGAGGAAAGACAAGGGCGGCCTCCGGGCCACAGAAGGGAGATAAGTCCGCGGCTCTGGCCGCACAGGAGACCCGACAGCGGCATCCTGCCGCGTCGGGAACAGAAGAAGCAGTATGGGGTGAGTGAGCCTGCTCGCAGGGGGACCCGCGGGCAGCATTCATAACAGTTACAAAGAGACTGAGGAGAAAAAATGGATTCGCGCGGAAAGACGACCGTGCAGACGCACAGAGTTAAAAACTCTGTCACTACTAGAGAGAAACTCCGCCTACTCCGGTCGCGTCGACGCTCCCAGAAAGCATGGCTAATTCATCCTGCTATCTATGGAAACACCGTTTTCAGTAAGCAAACTTGCTTGTCTTTTCCTCCACTGTTCCATTTTCACCCTCTCTCAAACCCTCCACCCCCTCCCTTTCCCATCTACTTCTCATCCACTCCCTAGCCCTCCAGGTCCTTCATATCATATCTCAACCCTTTATTATCCCTTCTTATGCCCCCATCTCAAATCCACATCTTCAACTCATACTTCCTAGCCCATTGAGCACACCAATACTCCTACCCTAACCCAACTCTGAATGCTTACTTTTCCCTCAATCATGGCTCAGTCTCCAAATCTCCATTCTCCATACCTATTTCCAAGTACTGGCTTGGGCCCCTGCCCCCACCCCCAAGTATCTAAGTCCCTGCTATCTCTCCAATCTCTGCTCACTCTCCAAATCTCCATTCTTCTTACCCATCTCAAGATCCCCATTCTCCCCAACCCAATCTCTTTGTGTCCCTGCTCTCTTCCTGATTCCTAAGTCCCCACTTTCCCATCTAATCCTCACACAATCTCTGAGTGTCCACTCTCCCATCCCTAAGTCCCCCACTCAATATAGGAGTTCACATTCTCTTCTCCACCTACCCACTATTGTGGAGTCCCTGCTCTCTCTTCCTATCCATCCATACCCATTTCCCATGCCCCTCCAGATATTCTACCCCCATATCCCATCCCATTCCATCCTGAATTCACTGTTTTAGTAGAGTGCTAGCTTTCCTCTTCCTTGAAGCTTGCTCCTGCTTCTTCCCATGGGCTGCCTTTTTTCCCTTCACCACCCTCCATCTGTGTCCCAGCCCAGAACTGTAAAACTTGAGGTTCTTTCTAGAGGGGGCTGGTTCCTCTTCACTTACTGTTACAGCCTGTGTGGTTCAAATGGCTGCTCTATGAATCAGGCAGTGCTCTCCAGAGAGCTCCATGGGTGCAAATAGCTCTGCTATATTAACTGTGTGAGCTGTGACAGGAAGTGAGAAGGAGTTGCACACCCACCAAAGAATCTCAAGTTTTACAGTGTCGTGCAAGGACAGAGACAAAGGTAGGGGGAAATGGCAGGACAGAGATAGGAGCAAGCTCTGGGAGGAGAGAGCAAGGACTTGGGGCACCTCAAGAATGGGCCTCATATGCCCGTAGCTAACAGCGCCCCTCCTTACATGATGGTTCTCTCATGCCTAAAGTCCCTGTTTCCTAGATGAAAATCTTGTGCATGGATTAATGCAACCTGTCCCTGTTTTACCTGGAGCCAGACTTACATTTCTCATCTCTGAGATCTCCCTCTCATTGGCTTTTAACAGATGTTTGTGGTTAAAATCAATGAGATATACTTTTAAGAATTCAACCGTGGTTTGTAGGTCTCCAGTCATGTTTGGAGTGGCTTTCATGCTCGGGTTTCTTGGCAGCATTAATGTTGTAGTAATGTAACATTTAAAAAAAGGTATAATAATTTATTTCCCTGGGCCCTGCAAAAAATGGCCCCGGGGGAAGAGAAAAGTGGAACTGTATTTGCTTTAGCAAAGATCCTGTGTTTTTTGTTTTGTTTTGTTTTTTTGCTTAATTGCTGCTGACCCGAAGGGCTCCTGCAGGAAAGAGATGTAAACAGAGAGAGCAGGTGGGCAGGAAAGAAAAGTAAAGAACAAGCCTTTGAACTGAGCAGTGCTGGTGCTTGCTGCTTTCTCTGGTTGAGGAGGAACGTTTTGGAGCCAGATTGCAGAATGATTTGAAGAGGATTAGAAGCATTTGTGTGTAGCTGCAGCCAGAGAGAAAAAAAGCACTTTTTTTGGTAAGAGAGAAAAAGAAGCTTTTGGCTAAGGACAGTTCTCAAACCTGGCAGATGTGGGTTGCCTTTATAATCCATACAACTCTATGAGAAACAGACCTTTTGAACAGAGGATAAGGGTCAAAAAAGACATATTTAGTTAGGAATGCATTTGGCCTTGAATAGTAGGGATGTGAATCGTTTTTTGACGATTTAAAAAATCGTCCGATATTTTTTAAATCGTCAAAAATCGTTAGAGTGTGAGATACAATAGAAATTCCCCCGATTTATCGTGAAAAATCGTAAATCGGGGGAGGGGGAGGGCGGAAAAACCGGCACACCAAAACAACCCCTAAACCTACCCCGGCCCTTTAAAACTAAACCCTTACCTTCCCCCATCCTCCCGAACCCCCCCAAAACATTTTACAAGTACCTGGTGGTCTAGTGGAAGCCCCGGGACCGATCTCCCGCTCTCGGGCCATCAGCGCCATTTTGATGCCACTAATAAAAATGGTGCCGATGGCCCGATAAAAAAAAAAACCCCACGACCCTTTAAGCGCCGGCCATCCAGTGCTCCTACCATGTGACAGGGGCCGGCCAATGGCACGGATACCCTGTCACATGGTAAGGGCAAAGGGCCATCGGCGCCATTTTTATTAGCGCAGTCAATGGCCTGAGAGCGGGAGATCGCTCCCCGCACCCCCACTGGACCACCAGGTAATTTTAAAATGTTTTTGGGGGGGTCGGAAGGGTGGGGGAAGCTAAGGGGTCGATTTTTAAGGGTCGAGGTGGGTTTTTTGTTTATCGGCTCGAGCGCAGCTGATAAACAAAAACCCAATCGGGCCGGACGATAAAAATTTTAAGATTTGAATCGGAACCGGAACCGATCAGATTCCGGTTCCGATTCACATCTCTATTGAATAGCCAGCATAATTATCACTGGACTATGCTCAGTGTTTAAGGGTACATCCTGGTATGGCTGCTGGATTTGTATTGCTGTTGCTTAGCAACAAGCTTATTAGTATGTTTTGCAATCCTGTTTGTCTTTACATTTTGTATATGTATAACCAGTATTAACCCTCTTTGAACTTTATGTAATTGTATTGAATAAAAATATTCATATATGTACATGGTTTAGTACAATGGCCGCTCTGTCGGAGGCCTCTGGCCCCGCCCTGCCCCACCCCCCCCCTTTAGTAAAGCCCCGGGACTTACACGCATCCCGGGGCTTTACGCGCGTCGCCGGCCTTTTTTAAAATAGGCCCAGCGCACGTAACCCTTTTAAACTCCAGCCCATAATACCCAGATTTAACCTGACAGACGCTACTAAAGGTTCTATGGTCAAGCCAAATAGGAGCGGGGACAGCGGATAGCCCTATCTGGTACCACATGCTATATTCATAAAGGAAGAAAGTAAGCTATTAATTAATATGCCGGCTCTAAGCCTTACATACATGGTTTGAATTCACACCACAAATCAGGCCGGTTAACCAGGATGCTGTAAAACTGCAAATAAGAAAGGCCATGATAGCCTATCGAAGGCTTTTTCTGCATCCAGTGATAATACCAGGCCTGTAACACCCTGCTCTGGGCCATATGCAAAATATTAAATAACCTCTTGGTATTAATCATTGATACCTGGCCCTTCACAAACCCTGTTTGATCACTGTGAACCAGGGTAGGGAGAATCTTCTCACACATTTATTTAGATTTATATTCCACTTTTTGCAGTGCTTCAAAGTGGATTACATTCAGGTACTGCAGGTATTTCCCTATTCCCAGAGGGCTTACAATCTAAGGGGTGGATTTATCAAAATGCGGTAAGTACTGCATGCGATAGCAAAAGGGGAGTGTTTTATGCTAATATAGCATTTATTGCTAATTACCTGTGCGAAGAGCTAAGTTAACGCAAATTGCGATACCATTTCAGATTCTGCGATAAGTGCCAGACCTGTTGTATTTCCTGCATTGAGAGAGAGAGAGAGAGAGAGACTGGCCATAATATCATGGCCCATAGGTAGGTATTTGTATCCCTGTAACCTTGCCCAAATTTGTATCCCTCTAACCTTGCCCAAATCTCATCTTGGAGTGAGTTTCCTCACTCCGAAGGCCAGCAAATCTTCACAAGAGACCACTGTTCTGTTCGTAGGTATCACGTAGAATGTCAAAGTGGCCCCTAACCCCCTACACTCTTACCTAATCCCCACCTCGAGTTACTATTTTATTTATTTATTTATTTGCTTTTTTATACCGACATTCAATTCAAAATATCACACCGGTTTACATTGAAACAAATTACTAGGTGGGCCTACCATAGGGATACAAATACCTACCTATGGGCCATGATATTATGGCCAGTCTCTCTCTCTCTCTCTCTCTCTCTCTACCCTCTTTATAAATCAAAGAGATGGTGGCATCACCCAGATCTGCGCCTTGTTCTCCAGTCACATTATATAACAGCACCAAAAAATAAGTAATATCTGGCAAAAACTTTTTGTAAAAATCTATAGAGAAGTCTGGGTCCAGACACTTCTCCCCTGACAGTATTTTAATTGCCCTCTGTATTTCTGACAAGGAAATAGACGCCGCTAACTGCACTGCCTGTTCCTCATCAATTCGTGGTAAAGCTAAAGAATTTAAGAAATTCTGAATACTCTTGGTGGATGCTGGGGCTGAATCAGTATATAGATAAGAAAAAAACTTTACAAACAAGTCCTCAATCTCCCCATTGTCCATTGTATGTCTTCCAGTTGTTTTTTAAGCTGTCACTATATGTGATTTCATAGCTTTTTTCCTAACTGCCTTAGCTAGAAAGGCTCCGGCCTTGTCTCTATGCTGATAGAACTTAGGTTTAGTAAATTTAAGGGCCTTTTCGATCTTATTTATCTCCAACAATTTTATTTCCCTTCTGCAGGCTTCTAATTGTTTATAAGTTTTGGCTGAACAATCTCATTTATGCTTTGCTTCCAACATTCTAATCTTAACTATAAGCTCATCCATTTTCATCTTATTTTCCTTCTTAAGAAAGCTCGCATAACTAATCAACTTTCCCCTCAGACACACTTTAAACGTCTCCCATCTCAATAAAGGAGTATAGTCTGCCTCAGGATTTTGCTCAAGAGGGTTGGGAAATGACTGTACTCCAACATAGTTGTATTCATTCGCCAATGAAAAGCCCAAGGCTTCAATGTGCCCAAACAGATACAAGTCTTCCACTGGCGTGCGATCTGATAATGTAGTAGCTAAAATTTTATTTTCTTAGAAATGGGACACAAATTGTGGTGTAAATAAGAAATAACCAATTTACTGTACATATGATGCGGCAAATTGTAAGTATAATTTTTTTCTGTTGGATATTGTAAACTCCATGTATCAGTGAGTTGGAAGGTATCTATTAGGTCTTTAGTACTGGGTACAACTGGTGTCCCCAGCTTTGGTTTAGATGTTTTATCTAAAAATTAATCAAAGCATGTATTCCAATCTCCTCCTAGACAGAGATTTTCAAACCCAATTACCGCTAGTACATTAGTTAATGCTTTGTAGATCTCTACCTGTACACAGTTTGGGCCATATACATTAACTAGAATAAAATTAGTGGAAAATAGCATGCATTCCAAAATTATATATGTCCCTTTATCAATGCGATGACAATGGATAACCAGAGGGAGATGTTTATCTGTTAAAATACAGACCCCTCTACTCCTGGAATTGTAGGAAGAATAATAAGTTTGACCCACCCAGCCCTGTTTTGGTTTGTTATGCTCTTTATTTGTAAGGTGAGTCTCCTGAAGGAGAAGAATCTGTATCCCATTCCTATGTGCAAACTGCAGTATACCTTTCCATTTAATGGGTGTTGATGATATTCCTCGGACATTCAATGAAACACATTTGACTATATTCATTATAATTTGTTTACTTTCCAGCATGAACATGAACTAATAAACAGGAATAAAGCTCCATGTCCATGATCCTGTTCAGCCTCTATAGGGTAACGGAGACCCGCTGAACCAGGATCCTGAGTATATACCGTAATTTGCTTGCACACTTCCCATAAGAAAATAATGTTCTGTGAAATCGTCAGGGAGCCATACGGACAGGATGAAATGCTAATGAGTCTCCAATGACAAAAGAAAAAACTAGAGGCCTGAAGTTGAACTTGCACAAGCCTCCGATTCCCAGAGGACCATGTCTCCATAAACACACTCACCCCGGCGGGGACTCCCACACGTCCATAGGAGCCAGCAAATCAGCCATGTGCCCTAGCCATAAAAAGTGCAGCATAAACCATCTTTCTTTCCATTGGCAAGTTAGCCAGAAAATCTTATCCAGCTAACTTACGCGCCGATACAGTAAAGCGGAGCTTCAGGACGCCTTGTAGACGCCGGAGGAAGGCCTGGCGTGGCTCCCATCTTTCTGGCGTCCGTAGAGGCGAACATGTCTCCGCTGGACCCCCGGAACCTCAGGATGCCTTGTAGATGCCGGAGGAAGGCCTTGCATGGCTCCCTTCTCTCCGGCGTCCATGTCTCCACTGGAGCCCTGGAGCCTGAGAGACGCCCAGAGATGGATGGGACCGTTGAACACCGTTGAACACATACCTCCTCCGGTCTTGCTGCAGGGTTCTCCTGTTGGCTGGGTTGCTGGGTTCTCCTTGGCCTCTCCAATCTGCCTTCTAGAAATTGGCTTGCCGAGCATTTCTTATTCTGCTTCTCAATCGATTGAAAAATATCGCCAAAGCCAATATATACATGTTGTCCTTGACACTGTCCGGTCCACAGCTGACTGAACACCACACTAACGCCAGGGTCAGGGGGGTAGGCGGTAAATATAGAGGTTAAAGATGCGATAAATAAGCTGGTTAAAGACACGATAATTTGGGCGCGTGTTACTGTATCGGGGGAAATAGCTAATCCGATCATTAACATACCATATACATGCGGCGGACGCAAATGGATACGCGTCTTTTTTGGCATGCGCTAAGGACGCGTAAAAGCCGATACTGAATCGCGCGTCCGTCTTAGGCGCTCAAAACGTGCGTCTAAAGTGGGTTAAAAAGCGCGGAGCTTTGAATGGCGGGAACAGGCCTACAAAAGCGTCCTTCTTGCGCGTGCGCGCACCTAGAGACAGGGCGTCCACCGAAGATCTCCCACCGGCGTCGCTCCCGCGGGGACGCCGCCACACAGGCCGCAAACTCCGCCAGCTGAACCGGGAGCGGGACCAGGAACATGGAGGTAAGGGCCTGATCGCGGCACATGCGACCGGGACCGTAACAGTTAGCTATCTGTAGATCTGTTAGCGAACTGCTGTTAGATGCTCCTGTAAGAAAGGAGGTAGCAAGCTGTTATGGATCAACTCTCTCAGGGAAGAGGAGTTGGCAATCTTGTTCAATGATACTCTACTGAGGAGAGGAGCTAACAATAGGTAAATTGTACTTCGCTACTGAGATAGTAATCTATCATGCCTCCGCTAAGGACTAGCAATCTGTTATATATAGGCTGCTGGCAAGACCCATAGTAAGAGAGGTTAGCTATCTATATAATACTTCCGTAAGCGGTGGTAGTGGTCTGTAGAGGTTGGCTCCCACAGAATGATAATAGTGTAAGGAATGACCATTTGGAGGAAATGGTGAATCCCTGGGCCGATTGCTGATAGCGCCCCCAGGAGGAGATCCTGAGAGGAACCACTGGCTAGGCTAGAATATGAAATCACAAATAGTTCTTTATTAGACTGGAAGCTGGACCACCAGTGGTGGCAGTAGTGAGTCGATGTGTTCGGCAAGGTTGAAGTCCTTCTGATACTGGAATATAATCTCTGGGTTGCTGAGCTGTAGAGAGAGACTAGAAGTAGTGAGTAGACAGGGTATACTGGATACAAGATGGTACACTCACAATAGTAGATATCTGCAATGGTCTCTATGCCACAGAGAGTCTTCAGTATATTCAGGAACAGGAGCCGTAGACGAGCACTGGTTCCAAACAGTCTGTAATAAGAACTCACAATAGCTGTATTTGAAATGGCTACTAGAGTAGAAGAGAGTCTGTAAAGGATTCTAGGAACATGGGCCCTCGTGGAGCGAGTACCGGTTCCTATCTGTAATCTTGCCAATGTAACTCTCGATCTCCATACTTGCGATAATGTCTTGGACGGAAGGGAGTCTTCAGAGCTATAGTAATGTAGGCCCTCGTGGAGCGAGTACCAATTCCTATGTACAATAGAACTCACTGTGTTCACGTCCGCAATCGCTTCCAGGCAATGAGGACTCTTCAGGAACGTAGGCCCTCGAGGAGAGAGTACCGGATCCCATCTTGGCAATCTGAAATCAAGAAGAGAGAGAGGAGCCCCTGTGGAGCGGGTACTCCTGGTAAGTTTGAAAAGGCCGAGCAGTGGAGAAGGATTCCCCTGGCTGACTTGGATCATTGTTGCAAGTAGCGTGGACTGCCGAAGCATCACAGGATGGAGCCCTGTACGGAAAACTTTTCTGTCAAAATTTCTACAAAGCTTTGACTGACACTGGCACACTGAGTGCACTGAGCATGCTCAGCCTGCAATTATCCCTGTGAGCCACAGGTGTCTCCCTCAGTCTCGTCTTATAGCTAAAAGCGCAAGCGAAATTAAATAAAAGTAAAAACGTATATAGACCCAACTCCACGGGGTGGCGGGTGGGTTTCGTGAGGACTAACATCCTACTGTCCTATGAGAACACCTGTTACAGGTAAGCAACACATGCTTTCTCACAGGACAAGCAGGATGGTAGTCCTTACATATGGGTGAGTACCAAGCTGAGGATGCCCGAGAGTGCACCAAATGCACCCAAGACGCGCGAATGGCGCAATGACGGGGGTGGAATTTGGAACAGAGGGCATCCTGAAACCCTTAACGGGTTGGTGGAAGGATGTTGGGTAGTTAAACCGAAAAGAATAAGAGTAGAACTCCAGGTTGCAGCCTGATAAATATGTACAAGCAGCAGCGGCCGAGAGGAAGCTATTAAGGCTGGGACAGACGCAACAGAGTGTGGTTACACACAGTGTTGTAGTGAAATGCCTGCTTGTTGGTAGAAAAGAGATACAGACTGTCAATTAGGAGGAATAGGTCTGTTTGCCCACTGGAACTCGTAGATTGACTCTTGCCACAGAAGGAAAGAGTTAGGTGGAATTCCTATGGAATGTAGTGCGATCTAGATAGAATGCAAGTGCACTATTACTGTCCAAGAAGTGGAAAAAACCCTCTCGCTCTGGTGAGAGAGAGGTGTTGGGAAAAATGGGCAAAGTATATCCTGAGTAAAGTGAGATGCAACGTCTACCTTAAGAAAGATAGGAAGTTGAATGCGTAAAAACCACTCGGTGACGAAGGAACGCAGGGTCGGATGAGTATGTAACAAAGTGTGTAACTCACTGACCCTGTTGGCAGAAATGACACTTATGAGGGAAAGTATTTCCCACGTCAAACTATGAAATGACAGGAATGGAAAGGCTCGAACGGAGAACGTATGAGACTTATAAGGATAAGATATAGGTTCCATTCCGTGACTAGTGAAAATAGAGGCGGCTTGATCAGTGGATAATCTATGGTAAGTTGACTCAGAAGGGGTTTACCGTAAATCAGGTATCCCCACTCCCAAACGATACACCAATTGGAACAGAGGTGTACCTATGTGGAGGATGTCTGGGGAGCAGAATCCGAGGGAGCAAGAGAAAAGAGTGGTGTAGAAAAAGAAAAAAAGGTAATACCCTTTTGTATGTGTCATGTGGTAAATCATGCCATTTTGAATGGTAGGATTTATGTGTGGAAGGTTTTGTGATGCTACCAGTACCTGAGAACATCAGTGAGTCTACGATTTGAGACTGACTTGTGAGAAGGCAAATTGGTTACTTGGTGTGATAGATTAAGAAGTATGGGAAGCATACTGGTCTCGGCCAGGACATGGGTCTGAGGAACAGTGAACCTCGTCCCGGTTCAACATTAGAAGAGTGCTGGCTATGAGAGGCAGCAGAAGAGACAAATTTAAGAGGCCCTTGATGGAAGAAAGGCGTCTATGGGAACGCATTGGAAACATGTGTAGGGAGTAGAATCTGTGCACTGTATGGTTCGATTCGGACGCAGAGGGCAAGTTCGGTTGACCTCAGCGTTAGAAGATTTTTCCCACTACACATGTAGTCCGAGACCATTCGAGAGGATGGAAACCTACATGGCGAAGGTCTGCTAGTGCGTTCAGTAAATCTCTTAGATAAGTGGCCTGAGGATGCATGAAGTGAGCAAGGGCCAAGGGTAGAGCTGCGCAGCTTCCTTGCAGAGCAGCGAAGAAGTTGTGCATGCATGTGTGTTGGAAAGCACATTGTCCTTATGCTGTCTGTCTGTATGCCCAAAGATTTGTTGCAGAGACAGTATTGAAAGGCATAAGGGTATAACTCATGGCTACAAGCTCCAGGAAGTTCATGTGAAACTGTGCCTGGAGTGGAATAGATGCATATTGGGTTGAGAAGCTTTTAGGTCAAACTTTACAACCCTGAGTAAATGCGAGCATGAGCAGAATCAGACTAGGTTTTGGTTCTAGATCTGCAATATGGATGAGGGATGAAAGCGGTTGAACAGCTTAGACCACTGATAATGGAATTTCACTGAATCTAATCCATAGCAGTTTTGGATCCATGAGGAAAGTGCATAGTGAAAAAACCCCGTGGCCCGACAATGAAGAATTGAGGGGCTGAGGTTATGGAAAAATGCACTCAGGGACATATAAGAATTTATTAGAATGTCTGCGCGTATGCTGGACAGGAAGGTCATTATGACTGTGGTGTCCAGAAGTGTTGTCGGGCCATGGGGTTTTTCACTATGCACTTTCCTCACAGATCCAAAACTGCTATGGGTTAGATTCAATGAAGAATTGAAGGGCTGAGGTTATGGGAAAATGTGCTCAGGGAAATGGATGATGTCACTATGGGGGGACGCCCCCTGAGGTTCGCGCCCTTGCTGGTACAAAGTGACCGCAGTACATGCGGTAGCGTCTCTCCTTTGAGGTTAAATGGCTGCGGCCTAACTGCATTGTCTCGTCCTCCTCACTGGGTGAAAACTGTGGGATAGGAGCTGTGTGCAAAGGCTTAGGATGGGTACCTCCCGAGATGTACTTCTTAGGACTCTTGGCCTCCTGGGTACGATCTCGAATGTGGCAATCAATCCTCCCAGCTAATTCGATGAGAGATTCCAGGGTATCAGGCAAATCACGAGCCACTAGTTCGTCCTTCAGTCGAGAGTTGAGGCCCTCTAAGAAAATAGCACGCAAGCATCCCAAGTCCTAATGGAGTTCGGACGCTAAAGTTTTAAATTCAATCACATAGTCCGGTAAAGGTTTGTTCCCTTGCTGAAGATGCAGCAGAGTAGACCTTGCAATGGTCTGACGAGCTGGGTCATCAAATCCTGACTTGAAAAGGATTAGAAAGCCAGTCAAATCGTTCAAAATAGGGTCACCGCATTCCCAGAGCGGTGAAGCCCAGGCCATGGTTCTTCTATCGAGTAACAAAAGGATGTAGATGGTCTTGGCCACTGCTGTAGGGAAGTAGTTAGGTTGCAAAGAAAAATGCATACTACATTGGTTAATGAAGCCCCTACACATCCATGCATCTCCAGAAAAGCGTGTAGGAGCTGATAGAGGTACAGTAATCTTGACAGTAACCACCTGAGGTGAGGAATCTTTATCTGGAACCGTCGGGGCATTCAGTCGAGCGTTCAACTGGTTGAAGGCGACGGCTAGTGTCTCCAGAGTCTTCTGTTGCTCGGTGATCCGTTGGGCCAGGCCAGGGATGGCCTGTAAAGCTGAGAGCTGAGCCGGGTCCATGGAGTTAGCAATCTGTTGTGGGTTGACATGTTTGTGGACCCTTGGTTGCTATCTTGATGACTCCTCCCAAGGGGAGGAGCCCCATGGAGAAAATATAGCAATAGGCTGTCTCTACAGTAATGAACACAGAGAGAATGGAAGCTTTATTATACAGCAATAGAGCAATGCCCGAGGAGCGGGCAGCACTCTTCAGCCAATGGCGTTTGTCACAGATGATAGAGTTCAGTCCAGGCACTGTCTTGTAGCAAGTGTGGAGAAGGTCTCACCCGAAGCTGGGAAGTGAGGTCTCCGGTAGTGGTCCGCAGAGCGGGGTAGGCCGAGAACCCAGTCACAGATGACGTAGCCAGTGGTGGTAGATCCGGTAGTGGTCCGCAGAGCGGAGTACGCCAAGAATCTATTCTGTAGTGAGACAAGGCAGAGAGAGACTGAAGAGTATGAGTACTCACGAAGGCTGGTAGGCTGTTGGAGAGATTACCTCCACAGCGTGAAGGTAGAGACGAGGCAAGGCCCGGAGCACCGGAGCCAAGATGTCCTTGTAGAAACAGGTTGACCCAGAGAGTAGACAGGAGAGAGGCAAGACCCCCGGGCAGCGGGTACCTTGGGTCCTTGTAGAAGCTGGGTAACCTGGAGAGTAGACAGGAGCGAAGCAAGACCCCCGAGGAGCGGGTGCCTTGAGCATCCTTGCTGGAACAGTGTAACCCCGGAGGGTAGGGAGGAGCGAGTAAGGCCCCCGAGGAGCAGGTACCTCCTGCTGGAATCAGCGTAACCCCAGAGGGTTCTTAAGAGCGAGAACTCAGAGCGGAACGCCTCTGAACGAAGTTGAAATTAGCTGGACCGTAATCCTTGCTAACTTGTAGCTGGATTGGAGATCGGAGGCTAAGTACCCAGAGGTAGTGACGTCATGCGGTGGGGACGCCTCCGAGGTTCCCGCCATGACGTATTCCAAAGGGAGGGCGACGCACGCGCGTGTGCCCTAAGTGACCTCAGTGTAAGAATGGCTCATGCCGGTCCGGGGACGCTGGAGAGGTCAGCGAGGGGAGGCGGAGGCAGCCATCTTGCCCAGAGAAGAGGAAAGAAAAAGGAAAGAGGTGAGACAGAGAGGGCGCAGCCGTCTGCGTCCGACCAGTGCAACATGCTGGAGCTTCACCTGTACCTGCCTCCTTCCCCACAGTTTGAGCCTTTGGGTTCTGGTGGCCAGCAGGGCTTAGGTGGGTCCCTGAGGTGGTCAGTGAACAAAAGTCCAAGGGCTGGGGTCAGGACAGGCAGCAGATTGGAGAACCTGGGGGCAGGCCAAGGTCGGGGCAGGTGGCAGATAAGCGTGGTCAGGTGCAAAGCTAGAGGTCAGGTCCAGGTGGCAGGTAAACATGGTCAGGAATGAAGCAAGAGGTCAGGACCAGGATATCAGGCCAAGGATGGATGAAGACATACAGAAGACACTGGAATGAAGGGACGAGGCTGGACAAGACAAGGCTGGACAAAGCAAGGATGGACAAGGCAAGGCTGGACGAGGAAGCAAGGCAGGAACAACGCAAGTACCAGGAACCCAGAAATAACCAGGAACACAGGAGCAACACACACTACTGAAATGCAGGAGACCCATTGCTGAGGCATCTGAGGAGCTACCAGGGCAGCCTTATATAGGAAGGTATCGCTGATGTCATCATAGGGCGCCGCAGGGACTTTCCCGCCGTGGTGATTTAAGACTCCCTGCACACCATGCATGTGGACATAAGGAAAGTTGCCAGGAGTGGTGGCTGTTCACATCTCAGTCGTTCTGGATGGCGTTTCAGGGAGGAAGGCTGGACGCTGGCCATGTTAGGGGTCAGACTGCGTCAGGGGTGAGCGAGGCTGTCCCGCAAGCCGCCAGATATAACAATAGGAAGGAATAGTACATGCTTTCAATACATTGTAGGTAATCATGCATAACCAGACATACACACGTATATTTGGAGATAGACATACATATATTTTATAATTTGTGCATATATGTTACTCTCAGGTTAGAAAATACTGTAGTAGATTTTTGTGTGGCCATATATGTCTGTATATGCTGTTACGGGACCAGGCTGTGCGCCGGTCCCTCCTCCTACCTCGGGGCCGGCCTGACCCGCACGGACTCCTCTTCGGCCCGGTAGGCCCGACCAGCATCCTGCGTGGCTCTCCCTGTACGAGGGAGACGCCGCCAACCCGACGCGCTTGGCCCCGCTCCCTAGGCGCGCGCGCGCCCGGGGGCTGGAGCCTTAAAGGAGCCAGCGCGGGAAATACGAAGGGGTCACCCCAGATGACGTCAGACGCTGCAGGGTATTTAAACCCTGCAGCTTGACTAGGACAGGGCCTTGCAACGAGGTTCACTCAGTCCCCTGAGTTGCTAGTTGCTGCTTTGGATCTTGGATCATCTCTTCTGGCTTCTGACCTGACTTTGTCTCTTGACCTCGTCTTCAGTTTCCACCCCTGGTTTTGGTTATGACTTCTGGCTTCTGACCCGGCTTCGTCCCACGACTCTGTTTTCAGCTTCCGCCCCTGGCTCTGGCTTCGGACCTCTGTCTTCTGGCTTCTGACCTGGCTTCGTTCTTGGACTCCAACTTCAGCCTCTTCTACCACCTCAGGTATCCGGTACTTGCTGGCCCAGAGGATTCTCCTAAGTCCCAGCGGCTCGGGCTCTCACAGGCTCCTCCCAGGAGAGCCGCGGGCTTCCGAGGGTGAAGATTCTTCCAGCCTCCTGTGCCCCGCCGTCCTCATCGTCCATCTCTTCGGCCGCTGCCCGGATCCTTGATCGCATAGGGTCCCGCCTAAGCCCAAGAGGTCCGGGTTCCTACGGGCTCCTCCTGGGGGGACCTCGGACCTCCAGTGGTGAAGTCTTCTCCGGAGTTTCTTCAGCGCCACCTCCCGGCTGTGACGCTCCCTGTGGGTTCCCACAGTATAGCATCTGCAGTCTCAGCCGGCCCAAGGGTCCACGACCATAACATATGTGGCTCAGCAGAGTTGTTTGGAAGTTTCCTTCAGATTGTACTAGATTTAAAAAAAACTTTTTATTTAAATTCTGGCAAACAATTAGGTTGTTTACAATATTCATAACAACTGTAATTTAAATATTTCATCATTTGAGCTACAAACTATGTCTTGTTCTTATACCCCTTAACAGAACAGTGCTTTCCAGCAATCCAATCCACATGCAAACCATAGTATGCCCTGTAACAGCCCCGTGTCCTGTTATATTTGGACCTTCCCCCAATATTCCATACCTCAATTTCTTCAGTGTCTACAATGTCCCTTGTCTATCTGTGCCAGTAATCTAGGCATGGGTTGAACTTCGAGACTGTAGCGATTGTAAAACGAGCAACCAACAACAGGGGTGACCAGCATTCTCTGTTGAAGGAGAACTAATAGGAGATTGTAGTTTTTTTTTTAACAAAAAATGTTTTAGAAAGAGAATTGCTAAATAAAGAAAAATGACCGCACAGTAGCTGACGTGCTCTGTTAGTAAAGGGGCCGTATTTTGTACACCGTGTAGATTGGAAGTGAATCACTTGTTTTTTGAAAAAGAAAGAACTTGAAGCAAAGTAGTAATTCTTTAAATTGAGTTTATTATAAACTGATTGAGCTTGAAAAAGAAACAAAACTACTGGCAAACAGTATTGCAGAGTTGTTGCAGTAGTTCTCTCATTGGCCTCCAGAGGGCTTCCTTTTAGAGGAGACAATGAAATTTTTGATTCCTCAAGTATTGATAATTAAATGATGGCTCTGGAATTAGCACAATTTGATCCATTTTTAGGTGAACACATATCTTGTTATGGCTATAGGGGAGGTCATTTTCAAAGGAGTTAAATGAGAAAGTATAACTTCTATCATAGCAATTTTCAAAAGGTGTTAGGGTTAACCTGATCATGTAAATGACGAAGAATTAAATAACAAAGTCAATGTTAAAAATGTATAATGTCTGCTTTGAATGAATCTATTTAAACTCAGTTACATATGTGTATAGATATAGGTGGAATGGTGGTGGTTTCATTTCATATATTCACCATCGCTAGCCCCAAACCAAGGTTGCTCACTGGCTATTCACAACGTATAATCATTAACTCACCACCGACCACCCACGATTATGGCAGACACACCAACATTTTTTAAAGTAATTTTAGGTGCACCCTCAAGTGTTTGTGAATAAAAATCTTTAGTTTACTTTCAAACATGGATTATTTTCAAATCAGTTTTCCACTGTTGATCGGTTTTCCACTGTTGATCAATCTGTTCTAGAGTTACATTTTATATGGTGCCTTGTCACCGGATCAGTCCACACGTCCCGTTCAATAGTGTAATCACACATTTCACAACGTAAACATTTACAATGTTTCCCATTACCCAGCCAGGCAATATCTTGTTCTTCTACATGAGAATGTACAATGAAGTCCCGAATATTCGGACCTCGTGAAGTAGCTATTAACTCATGTATATGCTATGTCCCGTGTGCAAGTGCAATTTTTTTATGTGCACAATTTCTGAAAATTCACCTTTTAAACAGCACTTATGCATATAAAGCCTATTGACAATTCAATGGCATATACTGTAGCAATTTTCAAAAGCCCACTTATATGCATAAAGTGCATTTACATGTGTAAAATCCAGTTTCAAGCATGTAAGTCCTTTTGTAAATTAACCCTAAATATAGTAGTACTACTTCATGTCTATCATCTACTATTTGTGATGAACACCGGTGTGATCCGCTGAGCAAGCTGTGCAATTGCACAGGACAGTGGTTCAGAAGGGGTGGCAGCCTGGCACAGGTGGGCTGGCCCTGGAGACAGCAGCAATGGGAAATACCAGAGTCCTAGTTATGTTTTAACCCTGCTCCTGAGGCAGGAGAAGCAGCAGTGCCACTGTTTAATATAGTGTCACTCCAGCATGTGGGGCAGTCTACACCAACCTGTCCATCCAACCCTGCAACCAATGAGAGCAAGGCAGAGGTGAGTTGCTCCCTAGGCTCTAAGTCATGGCTTTGGAGCCACA
This sequence comes from Rhinatrema bivittatum, assembly GCF_901001135.1. NCBI lineage: Eukaryota > Metazoa > Chordata > Amphibia > Gymnophiona > Rhinatrematidae > Rhinatrema > Rhinatrema bivittatum. Next base: position 295,986,043 of record NC_042617.1, on the reverse strand, counting down.
GCCGTTGTGCCCAAGCTGTCCAGCTTTGTCAGGTGCCAGATGTTGCATGGCGAGCAGAAGCAGCAATGGGCTCTAAGGCGAGAGGACAAGGTGCATGCCAGCCGGTCAGGAGAGGTGAGGGGAAAAAGTGAGGCAGTGACCCTCAGGAGAGGGGATTTTCACTAGATTACCATCCCCATTAGAGTTGTCATCATCTCCCTATCTGCCTGTTGTGCTACAGTCATGACATGAGCAGGAAGAAGCAGGCAGGAAAGAAAAAAGCAGCCGAGGAGAAACCATAAAAACCTTAAAAACTACTTCAGTTCAGTTCAGCACCATAGCGAAAGCAAATCAAACGCGAAAGAGAGAGAGAAGGAAACATACACCTGATCCACTTTTCTTGGAGAGCATTTACCAGTAATTTACTTGCTTGTTACCTCCAGATTGAAAGCAGCAATAACTATTTTCTCACTGAATGAGAGAACTGAGATCAATAATTAATTATTGTAGTTCTGCAAGGCCATTTCATTTGGCTTTTCAACTTTGTAGTTTGTCAGATATTGTAAATTCCCCCTACTCCTTCTATTGTCCAAAAGAGTAAATAACTGATTCACATTTACCCATTCTAGACCTCTCATGATTTTAAACACCTCTATCATATCCCCCCTCAGTGATCTTTTCTCCAAGCTGAACAGCCCTAACCTCTTTAGCCTTTCCTCATAGGTCTGATTGCCAGAATGTATGAAAGCACAGTCTTTTTCCTCCACACACTGACCACCACTCATATGGCAATAGTACATGGCATAGTGGTGAAGGAGATCTTTGCAATACTAGAGCTTCCAGAGATCCCTAGAACCAGGGTGGTGCTTTCTAATGTGCTATCCTATGTACTTGAGGCAGGGCTGCAGGGGATGTTTACTAGGGATGTGAATCATTTTTTGACGATTTAAAATATCGTCCGATATATTTTAAATCGTCAAAAACCGTTAGGGCCACGATACAATACCAATTCCCCCGATTTATCGTCAAAAAATCGTAAATCGGGGGAAGGGGGAGGGCAGGAAAACCGGCACACTAAAACCCCCTAAAACCCACCCCCGACCCTTTAAATTAAATCCCCCAGCCTCCCAACCCCCCCCCCCAAATGCCTTAAATTACCCTGGGGTCCAGCGGCGGTCCCTAGCTAAATCGGGGGAAGGGGGAGGGCAGGAAAACCGGCACACTAAAACCCCCTAAAACCCACCCCGACCCTTTAAATTAAATCCCCCACCCTCCCGAACCCCCCCCCAAATGCCTTAAATTACGGAAAACGATTCGCGGCAGGAAATCGCTCCCAGACCCCCGCTGGACCCCCAGGAACTTTTGGCCAGCTTGGGGGGGCCTCCTGACCCCCACAAGACTTGCCAAAAGTCCAGCGGGGGTCTGGAACGACCTCCTGCAGTCGAATCGTGTTGGTCTATGGCCGCCGCCATTTTGCGGCGGCCATTTTGCAAAATGGCGCCGGCTGAAGACAACACGATTCAATAGCAGGAGGCCGTTTCGGACCGCCGCCGTTCCGGACCACCACTGGATCCCCAGGTAATTTAAAGCATTTGGGGGGGTTCGGGAGGGTGGGGGATTTAATTTAAAGGGTCGGGGTGGGTTTTAGGGGGTTTTAGTGTGCCGGCTCACGATTTTAACGATTTTCACAATACTTTACCCACCCAAACGGCAACAATACGATTCCCTCCCCCTCCCAGACGAAATCGATCGTTAAGACGATCGAGGACATGATTCACATCTCTAATGTTTACTCTCCAATCTCAGTGATACCCCTGGGGTGCAAGCGCAGGACTATGTCACATCCTGTCCTTCAGACTGCAGGTGACCCTGAAACTGTCTTGGGGACAAGAGAAGATGGAGGGTTCCTTTGTGTTATGTTATACCTATATCTGCCTTTCTTGAACGAAGGTTCAGCCCAAAGTGGGTTACATCAGAGTAATATAATAGTCAAATACATCATAATATATCAATACAACAATAATATATACAATAAAATACATAAAAACATTTTAGTAATTGCTTTTATGTTTAGGCAAGATTTCATTAATTTACTGATGCTTTAAGTGGGATAGTTCTATGTTAAAATTGTTATTATGGGTTTTAATTTGATGTTATTGGTTTGAATTTATTGCATATGGCTTCTGTGTTTTATTCTTATGGGGCTGCTCTTCACTATATATTGCTATTATGATGACTTTTGCGATACTTCTGATTTGCATGTTGTTGTTTTTTAGCAATTCCTCATTAGGGGGCCCTGCACACAGTGTATTATAGCTCGGAGATGGTGAAGTGTTTTCTGTATTGGGGCATACCCAAAGGTTGACCCAGAATAAAGAAAACTATAATGAACTTAAAGCCTCTTGTTTTAACTCCCCCTACAATGAACAATAAATAACAACTAACAGAACAAGAAGTTCACGATAAAAATGACTAAAAATACTAAAACACAATATTATAAATAAGTAGCTGCATACAAAGGAAAAACGGTACTTGTGCACAGCTGGAGTCATAACCTAAGAATGTGGTTATTATCCACAAAATTGGTACCGGACACCAGAGTTTGGAAATTAGATTTTGACTCATTTTGTTATCAGAATAAAGAAAGCCAACAAATCTGCCACCCTCACACCTTCTCCTCTGCAATACCCTTTCCTGTAACTGTTATTAACACCCCTGCAAGGCCATCCACTCCAAAAACCACCTGTGCCCCGACTGGAAGCTTGGATCTTTGCAGGGGTTCTAACATCGTATCATAGTAAATGTCAGCAGAAAAACTACTATGTGGTCCATCCAGTCTGCCCAGCAAGTTTTTGTTTTTTTTTAATTGGTATTAACTGTGACTCCATGCAGGTTACCCCAATGCCCTCTGTTATGAGTAGCAACTGTCACTCTGTGCAAGTTACCCCCATACTGTCTGTAACCGGTAGTAATAGTTGCTCCAGGCAGGTTACCCCATACCTTCTGATATGGGTAGTAATTGCTGCTCAGTGCTAGTTATCGCTATGTCTTCTGTTACAGGTAGAAACTATTTACGGGTCTCTATGAGTGAGGGAGGATATGGCCTGGTGTCTTTCCAAAAGCAAGTCTAGATTTTCTTCTTCCAGACCCTGCAGAGGCTCTTATATGCAGACTCCCATCCATGGTGGTGCATACTTGCTTATTACTTCCTTTGACAATTGCGTAACCCACAGTATGACTGGCAGTTTTTCTATGTCCATCAAAGAGGTTTCAGCAGGGACCTCTTGACAGCCAGTCTTCTATCAAGATCTGGTAAGAGCCTGGAACATGATCTCTATGACCCAAGAGAAGCCCCAGTGCCCATGAGTGTGGACTTTCTAGCTGAGCCCCTAAACTTTAACCCTTGTCTAGTTATGAACATGCTTGGGTGATCCAGGGTTTGCCATCGGTTAATATTGGCTGAAATCACAAGGGTCAAAGAGATCTTCTGGATTATGATTGAAACAAGTGGGTAAACTTAGAGACCCTAACACAACTTATGGATCTAGGAACTCCTTGTGTCATTTTTCATCTGCTCCGGAAGATCATGACAGACTGTGTACCAACCAATGCACGTTCCTCAAGGGGATTCTACAGACCAAAGGTCCCTACCCATCGCTGACCCCATGCTTTCAGATCTACTTTTCAGCTCGGTGAGCCCCCTCAGTCTCCCCATCCTGACAGCTCCCAAATTTACTTACTTGTATTGCATACCATACACTTCATCACCCTCATCTCCCACTCAGATACCATCTGGTGGGATGCTCTCCCATCATCTGACGTTGAAGATTTTGCTAGGCATCCTTCTATTTCCAGTTGATCCCAAGACCCACCAGGGTCTTAAGCTGGAGGATTTTGTATACTGCTTTAAGCACAGGTGAGTTTTTTTGCATGGTTCACAGACTTCTTATCTTCCTGTCCCTTCTAAGGGATAAAAGTCTATGTTCCTTTTTTTAAATTGTGCAAGACTATAGTCCTTTTCTTTTTGTTAAGGAACCTGCTTCTGTATAATTCTGGCTGCATTTCTTTCCTCACTTATTCATTTTTGGGCGCACCATATCCAGTAGGGATGTGCATTCTTTGGGTCATTCGTTTCGGCTGTGTGCGCACATCTGATCAACAAGTATGAGCACAAAAAAGATGGTTTGCGTGTGTTCAGGTTGGCGCCCACATGCACATATACCATCAGTTTTCTACTCGTACATTCTGATTGTGAGATACATGTACACGGGCCAGAACGAATGAACTAAAAAGACCAACAAATGCATTCCCTAATAATCAGGGCCCTGATGTAGAGGGGCAAGAGATCTCATCAATCTTCTCCTGACTTTTGCAAAGTTGTCCATCTAAAAGATCATGAGACAGCTCTTAGACTGTGGGGTTCTGTTGTAGGCAATGGTGCACTCTTGCATTCTAGAAGAGGTCTATGTTGTGGTGTCTTCTGTGAATGTCTTCAACAGACAGTGGCACTGAGTTGTGTGCTCTGCTTGACCCCTTCCCCTGATTATGTTTTGTAGATGAGTATTTTATTTTTGATTTGCAGTAATGCTATTACTAGTTTTTGTTTATTTATTTTATATTCTGTATTTAGTTTAGACTTTTGGGGTTTTTTTACATTCCCTTTAGGGAACTAAACTGATGAAAATGACTGTTACCACCACCAGGTGACCCCAGTCTAAACTAGATCTGATTTTCTCAGGGAAATAAATGGAAACTATAAGTCCATACATTAAATGGGAACAACACCAGAACTGGCTTAGCCTGTTTCTGATGAGTGGGAACAATTTGGTAATCCTGTCTCATCAGAATCAGGTTATAAACTACCACATTTATGTTTGATTCAGTCATGGTTTTACGCTACTGCATACATGGAGATGCAAGTCCTGCCTTTTGTAGAGAAATCAAAACTGCAAGTCCATGCATCCAGTAGGTACTGGCCACATTGTCCTGAATAAAGTTAGTTGATAACTAAATGAGAATCCGTGCATAATATTATAACATGATAATTGTTGGCAGATAAGGCCTTCTTGACCTATTCAGACTGCCCAGTTGCACTACCATGTCACCATAAACTCAAGGCAGAAAGTATAGTGAAACAAATGGTTTCCTGCAGCCTATAATAACGCAGCTTGCAGCCCTTGACGTCTAATGGAGAATTGTACCACTGCCACAGTGTCAAAGATAGCCAGCGAGTGACTCAAGTCCCAGGTGCAGTGCTGGCTGCATGTTGCAGTCTGGGAAGCTGCAGTTCGAGAGTGGACCCTTGAGCCGAACCACCCTGGGTAGAGTAGCTCGGGAGGCGGAGCCACAGGCACAGATCTTCACCCGGGAACCAGGAACTAGGGATGTGAATAGTTTTTTGACGATTTAAAATATCTTCCGATATATTTTAAATCGTCAAAAATCGTTAGGGCCATGATACAATACCAATTCCCCCAATTTATCGTCAAAAAATCGTAAATCGGGGGAAGGGGGAGGGCAGGAAAACCGGCATACTAAAACACCCTAAAACCCACCCCCGACCCTTTAAATTAAATCCCCCACCCTCCCGAACCCCCCCCCCCCAAATGCCTTAAATTACCTGGGGGTCCAGCGGCGGTCCGGAACGGCCTCCTGCAATTGAATCGTGTTGTCTTCAGCCGGCGCCATTCTGCGCCGCCATTTTGCAAAATGGCGGCGGCCATAGACCAACACGATTCGACTGCAGGAGGTCGTTCCAGACCCCCGCTGGACTTTTGGCAAGTCTTGTGGGGGTCAGGAGGCCCCCCCAAGCTGGCCAAAAGTCCCTGGGGGTCCAGCGGGGGTCCGGGAGCGATCTCCTGCCGCGAATCGTTTTCCGTACGGAAAATGGCGCCGGCAGGAGATCGACTGCAGGAGGTCTTTCAGCGGGGGTTCCGGATCCCGGCTGAACGACCTCCTGCAGTCGAATCGTGTTGGTCTATGGCCGCCGCCATTTTGCGCCGCCATTTTGCAAAATGGCGGCGCAGAATGGCGCCGGCTGAAGACAACACGATTCAATTGCAGGAGACCATTCCGGACCGCCGCTGGACCCCCAGGTAATTTAAGGCATTTGGGGGGGGGGGTTCAGGAGGGTGGGGGATTTAATTTAAAGGGTCGGGGTGGGTTTTAGGGTGTTTTAGTGTGCCGGTTTTCCTGCCCTCCCCCTTCCCCCGATTTAGCTACGGACCACCGCTGGACCCCCAGGTAATTTAAGGCATTTGGGGGGGGGGGTTCGGGAGGGTGGAGGATTTAATTTAAAGGGTCGGGGTGGGTTTTAGGGGGTTTTAGTGTGCCGGTTCACGATTTTAACGATTTTCACGATACTCTAAACACCCAAACGGCGACGATACGATTCCCTCCCCCTCCCAGCCGAAATCGATCGTTAAGACGATCGAGGACACGATTCACATCTCTACCAGGAACCCCCCAGGAGGAGCCCGTAGGGTCCTGGAGCCTTGGGACTTAGGAGACACATGTATGGATCTTCACCCGGGAACTGGGAACCCCCCAGGAGGAGCCCGTAGGGTCCCAGAACCTTGGGACTTGAGAGTGCAGATAAGCTCTTCACCCGGGAACCGGAACCCCCCAGGAGGAGCCCGTAGGGTCCCAGTCCCTTGGGACTTATGCACAGTGTCAGTCTCTATAGAAAGGCCTGGGCAAGGAGTAGGTACAGAGTCCAGCAGCAAGGGCCAATAGGCCAGGAAGCACAGAGCAAGCGGGAGCAGGGTCAGAGTCAGTAATGTCTTGAGTGGAACTTGCAGGGTGTAATATGGGAGCCAGCAGCGAGTAGGCCTGAGCCTGGCAGGAAGTAGAAGGTATCACGACCCAAGACAGTCTGGCAGTAGTTCCAGCCCAGACCTGCGTAGGACGCTGTCCGGAGGACCGGAGCGCAGCAGCTGCGGCAGAGAAGCCGTGGACTGAGGCAGGCGGTAGGCAACAGCAGAGTCAGGAACGAGCAGAGGTCAGTGGCTGGCGGCAGGCAGAAGCAGAATCAGGAACGAGCAGAGGTCGGTGGCTGGCAGCAGGCAGAAGCAGAGTCAGGATCGAGCAGAGGTCGGTGGCTGAAGCAGTACAACGGAAGTGCAACTAAGAACTACTACACACTGTAGCGACCCTCGTTGCAAGGCAATGAGAGGATTGAAGAACGCCGGTTATATCGGGCTTGGGGCGTGGCGTGGCCAGCTCAGGCGGGGTCAGGCTTCCGGTGTGCGTACGTCCATAACGCGCGTCCCCGCATGCACGCGGGGCGGCAGCGAGACGGCCCAGCAATGGCGGACGCCCTGAATACTCAGCAGAGCCGCGGAGGCGGCGTTCCCGGCCTCGGAGGTGAGCCCTGATTACAGCCAGTAAGGGGAATGCGGTGGAGACCGCAACACTGCATGGAAGAATATACTAGACTTTTGCTCACTGGAACTAATGGTTATAGAGATGCTAGTTAGGGCAGCAGACCTTGAGTGATGTCTTTTTGTAATTTTGATGTACAAAAATATGTATGGCGCGCGTGTGTCTTTATAACACGCATGTGAGAAAGAAAGCCTATATATCTTTGTGTCAGCAGGAGGTTGTGTGTGTGCCTTTGTTTTACTTGTAGCCCATGATTCCAAAGCACAGTTAGACAATCATCATAGTTCCAGATTTTACTGACCTTAGAAGGGATGAATTGACTGTACCATCACTGCAATATGTGAACCTCACATTTTACATAACTGCGCAGATATTCGTAGACAGAAGCTTCTGTTCAGTTTAGACTTCCAGCTCAGTCATGACCAGTGCTGGCATTCTGTAGCCATGAGCCTTCATTCACAACTGCTACCTTTTTTCTTTTTTTTTTTTACCTGGTTGTTTCCTCCTGCTCTGTTGGGCTTCCAGCTCATTTCGAACCAGGGCTAGGACCTGGCACCACGAGTCTTCATTTGCAACTCCTCACAGATTTTACCCATTTTATATCCTCTCTCCTGCCCACTCACAACGTGCCTAGCCTGGTCATTGCAATGATGGTCCTGGGCCAGGAGCCAATCACAAGGGCTCCTTCTGGAACCCTGCAATCATAAGCTCTAAATCTGGCCAACAGGTGTCACTCAAGCAGTGACCATGATTCTATCTGCCCAGCGCCCCCCCCCCCCCCTTCCCCAGCATTGTAATCACTGCCCTTGCAGCATCCCCAGCCCCAGCCATCAAGGGAAGGGGAAGACCTGACTCTGGGATTGAACCAGGGACATTCTGCATGGCAGTGCACAGCGCCGCTGACAGATTTTCCAGAATACAGGACTGTACCAAATATTACCATGTTTATAAGGCTGACCTCCTTGTGCCTCTCCTCCTTGGCATCAGCTCAACACCAATGACAGACTGGCAACATGGAGGACAGGGTAAGAATGCACTCCCAGTCTCTGCTGCTGCTTCTTCTCCTCTCCTATGCTTTTGGATTACAAAGGAATCGCCACACCATGGGGGAAAAGCAGCTGAGTGGGTCAGGAAGCACATACAACTCCACTCGAAGTGCTGTACCCCAAACCAAACAGAGAAACCCAGGCCAGGCTGCTGGCTCAGCAGTGGTGCCATATTCTGCCTTGAAGAGGACCTGGGTTCGACTGCCATGTCAGATTTTCCACTCCCTGGGCTGGCTCGAGCTGATGATGCCATAGTGTTGACAGCCCCTGCGGGGAGGGAACCTCGGCCATTGCTCGACGGTGACACCTGCTGGCTGGGCTTAGGGTTTATGTGTTACAGATTGCTGAGGGAGCTTCGGTTTGCAGGCCCCAGCCAAGGACCATCACTACTATGGCTGGGCTGAGCTGGGCAGAAGATTAGGGTCATAAAATAGAGGGGGATGGAAATTCTCAGTAAGTTGTGATTGAAGGCTCATGGTGCCAGATCCCAAACCTGGTTCCAACTGAATTGGAAACCCAAAGTGGCAGGAGGAAACCTCTGGGGCAGAAAACTTATAGGAAAAAAAAAACCCTGACAGGAACCTGAAGGAGACAAGGGGAGGATGGGGAGGAGCCTAAGGGAAAGGAGAGGAGTGACAGAGAAGAATCCAAGGACAGAAAAGGTGAAAAGGACTGTGGAAGATGGGAGGAGGAGATGGATAGGAACCTTGTAAGGGTCGGTGGTGGTGGTGTGTGTGGAGGAGAGGAATTAGATATCAATTTAAGAGACATAGTAGATGAAGAGATACTGGAGGGACATGAAGAAGAACCCTGAAGGGCAGAGGAGATGGGAAGTATGGAATATAGAAAACAGTGGAAGAGGGGAGGTGGACAGGAACCTGGGGATGGGTGGGACTGGAGAGGAACCTGCATGGAGCAGAAGGGATGGGGAGAGAAGAGGAGCAAGAGCAGAGTGAAAGATGAGAGTGACTGATCTGTCCATATAAATAGTGCATGAAATTCAGTTGAATTTATTTTTATGTGCGTGGCCAGACTGAAAATAAAAAAACAAAACAAAACAGGACAACTGAGTGTACTGTTCAATCCCTAGGACAATTTCTTAGAAAATGGTACTGTCCTTGTATAAAGCAAGACACACTCCTCGTGGTATACTGCTGTATCTGTAGTTCTGACTGTAAACTGGAAGAAATAGGGATCACAAACACCACAATGCACTGGGCTACTAATCCCCAAACCGGGACAACTAGAATCCTCCCTCCCGAAACTGGGTTATATTCCACGGCTAGCTGGAGCATCAGCAACAGAAAGTGTCTGAGGAGGGGGTGAGGGGAAAACGAAGGAACAAAAATTATAAAGCAGAACCCCCCGCCCCCTGCCCCACAAACCACAATGGGAGAAGACTCAGAAAGGGTGCCTGTACAATATTATAAAACTGCTCAGTTGCCATGGTAACTTCTTTCTTTATATCACTTTTCCAGTAGCAGATATTGATATACAATGCATCTCTCATCTTGTTGTGCTTTGTATGGACATGTGTGTACACAGTACAGATACTGGAGTGAGATCAACACTTTATACATGTGAAGACATTCCAAGATCAGTAACTGAAAGACAGCACAAGAGCAAAACTAGGCCTACACTCTACAGAACACATATATACAATGATATGGCATTTACATATATAGTAATATATATATATATGTGTGTGTGTCTGTATATATGTATATATATATAAAATATACATGTAATAATGTAAAACAAAGCTGGTAAAAAAGTAAAAAAAAAAACCCAAAATTAAAAAGAGCTAAGCCAAAAGTCAAAATTCAAGTTACCATCTTTACAAGTTTAGCAAACAAAGGTTAAGTGGATCCACAAGAAAATTTATGGAAGCCCGCGATTCATTTCATCTTTGGAGGAATCGAGGATTAGAAATTTCACTTCGTATCACAAGGCAGTAAAAGTCCATTAGCTAAAGCTCCTAGAAATAAGAGAAGTCCTGCTTTGCTTTCAAGCGGTGGTGGATGGATCTCCAGTCCACCTGAACCTAGATATTTCTGAGGAGCAAGCCCAAGGGGATTAGAAAAGAAGGAGAGAAGTTTCTTCTTCTTAGAAGCCTCCTGTATGCTTTTCAGTGATGCCACAGCTACCGTTGCAAACCAAGAGATTGCTGTTTTCCTATAGTGCAACCTTGCATATGAACCTGGCCTCAGCAGAGGATGGCAGTTTAGGGTTCCATATAAAATACAGCACTGGTCTCTTTACTGGAATAAGGTCTAGGGCTTGTTTCAGAAATACAGTGCAGTCCTCCATACATGAATAGTGACCAGGCACTGATGCAGCAATACTGTCCAGGCTTTGATATAAGAATTCAGTGTAGGCCACAATGGAATAAGCAAATGTTGTTTACCTGTAACAGGTGTTCTCACAGGACAGCAGGATGTTAGTCCTCACATATGGGTGACATCACAGGATGGAGCCCAATCATGGAACACTTTTGCCAAAGTTTCTAGAACTTTGACTGGCACCTACTGGGCATGCCCAGCATGGGACTAAACCTGCAGCCAGCAGGGGTTCCCCTTTAGTCTTGTTTATAGCTACAGGAAGTGCCAAAAATGAAAATAATAAAACATAACGAACCCAACACCGCAGGGTGGCGAGCAGGTGTCGTGAGGACTAACATCCTGCTGTCCTGTGAGAACACTTGTTACAGGTAAGCAACATTTGCTTTCTCACAGGACAAGCAGGATGGTAGTCCTCACATATGGGTGAGTACTGAGCTGAGGATGCCCGAGCAATGCACCAAATGTACCCAACGGCGTGCAACAGGCACAACTACTGGGGTGGAATTTGGTAGAGGGCATCCTGAACCCTAACGGGTAGGTGGAAGGGTGTTGGTACATCAAGTTGTAAAAAGGTTGTGCAAGACAGCTTGGCCGAAGATGGAATCTTGTCTTCCAGCCTTGTCTAAACAATAGTGGGCTGTGAAGGTATGGAGAGAACTCCAGGTAGCAGCCCTACAAATATCAGGAAGCGGCACCGAGTGTAGGTGCGCTACTAAAGTTGTCATGGCCCTGACAGAGTGCGCTTTAACTCGTTCTTGAAGTGCAATGCCTGCTTGCTGATAGCAAAAGGATATACAGTCCGCTAACCAGGAGGAGAGAGTCTGCTTAGCCACAGGCTGCCCCAATTTGGTGGAATGGAAAGAGACAAATAATTGAGTGCTTTTCCTGTGGGCAGCTGTATGGTCTAGATAGAACGCTAGAGCCCATTTACAGTCAAGGGTAAGCAGAGCCTGTTCTCCTGGATTGGAATGGGGCCTGGGAAAGAAGGTAGGTAGTATAATGGATTGATTAAGATGAAACTCCAATACTACCTTAGGCAAGAACTTAGGGTGAGTGCGGAGTACTGCCCGATCGTGCAGAAGTTTAGTGTAAGGCGGATAGGTAACTAGGGCCTGTAACTCACTAACTCTGCGAGCAGATGTTATTGCCAAAAGAAAAATCACTTTCCATGTGAGATAGCAAAGATTACAGGATTGGAGAGGCTCGAATGGTGGTTTCATGAGCCGAACCAAAACCAGATTGAGGTCCCAAGAAGGGGCTGCAGGGCGCAGTGGAGGCTTGAGGTGAAGCAAGTCCTTCAGAAATCGTGTTACCAGGGGTTGTACTGAAATAGGAACATCCCCGACACCTTTATGGAAGGCGGCCACCGCACTGACATGCATTCTGATGGAAGAAGTTTTTAGACTTGATTCTGACAAGTGCCAGAGATAGTCCAGAAACTTCGTGGTGGAACAGGTAAAAGGATCAAGGGATTGAGCAGAACACCATGACTTAAACCTGTTCCATTGGTAAAGATAAGATTTTCTCATGGAAGGCTTCCGCGAAGCAATCAGGACATGGGAAACTGGCTCCGAAAGGTTAAGTGGCTGAAGAATTAACCTTTCAACATCCAGGCTGTCAGGGACAAGGCCTGAAGATTTGGGTGACGTAGGCACCCGTCGTTCTGAGTGATCAGAAGCGGGTCCTTTCCCAAGGGAATGTGCCTGCGAATGGAGAGGTCCTGAAGGATCGGGAACACACTTGGTGTGGCCAGTGAGGTGCTATCAGGATCATGCTTCCCTTGTCCTGACGTAGCTTCACGAGAGTCTTCGAGAGAAGTGGAAGTGGAGGGAATGCATATAGGAGACCGGTTGCCCATGAGACGGAGAACGCATCTCTTGGCTGTGAGTGAGAGAGCAAAAGTTCTCTACTTTGCGGTTTTGAGGTGTCGCAAAGAGGTCTATGTGAGATAACCCCAACGTTGGAATATTGAGTCTGCTACTGTGGAGTTGAGAGACCACTCATGTGGCTGAAAGATGCGACTCAGCTTGTCTGCCAACACATTGTCCACTTCCGGCAAGTAGGTGGCCTTGAGGTACATCGAGTGGGAGAGGGCCTCCGCCCATATCTGTGCAGCTTCCTGACACAGTAGGTAGGAGCCCATCCCTCCCTGTTTGTTGATGTATCACATGGCCATCTGGTTATCCATCTGAATCAGGATGACCTGGTTGGAAAGGCAATCCTGAAACACCCTGAGAGCATATCTGATTGCTCGCAGCTCCAGGAAATTGATCTGGTGTTTGGCTTCCTCTGGAGACCAAGCTCCTTGTGTCTGCAAATTGGCGACATGAGCTCCCCAGCCAAGGTTGGAAGCATCGGTGGTGAGAATTATTTGAGGGTCTGGAGCCTGGAAGGATAGGCCTTGGAGGAGATTGATCTGATTTTTCCTCCAGGCTAGAGACTGACGAAGTGGGTTGGTGATATGGACAATGGTCAATAGAGGTTAGACAGACTGAGTCCATTGTGACCTTAGAGTCCACTGCATGACTCTCATGGCCAAGCGGGTCATTGGGGTAACCTGTACTGAGGACGCCATGTGTCCCAGCAGGATGAGGAAGTGGCATGCAGTCAAGCGGTGCAGAGACTGAAGCTGGTGTGCGAGAGAAATGAGAGTGAGAGCTCGCTGTCGAGGCAGAAATGCCTTTGCTTGAAAGGTGTCCAAGTCTGCCCCTATGAAGGACAAAGTTTGAGATAGGACTAAGCAGGATTTCTCACAGTTGACGAGAAATCCTAGTGAAATCAGAGTGTGTAAGATAAGATGTAGGGACGACAGAGCAGCTTGCTGAGTGGGAGCCCTGATCAACCAATCGTCTAGATAGGGGTAGACGTGAACACCTTGAGTCCTGAGGAAGGCTGCTACTACTACGAGGCACTTGGTGAAGACTCGTGGTGCAGATGCCAGGCCGAATGGTAGCACTTGGTACTGATAGTGCTTGGGGCCTACCAGAAATCTCAGGAATCTGCGATGACATGGAGTTATCGCAATGTGTGTGTACACATCCTGGAGGTCTAGAGAGCAGAGTCAGTCTCCTCTTTGGAGAAGAGGAAGGAGGGAACCCAAGGTTACCATCTTGAACTTTTCTCGGTAGAGGTACTTGTTGAGGGCACATAGGACCAGAATTGGACGAACGCCACCTGATTTTTTGGGGATTAGAAAGTACCGGGAATAGAAGCCTAGGCCTTGTTGGGAGTAGGACACTGGTTCTATTGCTCTGGACTGGAGGAGAATGGAAACCTCCTGTTCCAGGAGTGGTGAGTGGTCGGCTGTTCCCCACGTCAGCTGAGGTGGGGTGTCCGGTGGGATGGAGAGAAAGTTTAGGTGATAACCTTGAGAGATTATAGCAAGGACCCACTGGTCTGAGGTAATTGAGTGCCACCTGTTGTTGAAATGGCACAATCGACCTCCCACTGGTATCTGAGGTAGTGGAAGCTGGCTGCTGCTCTCTATGCAGGAGTCAAAAGCCAGAAGCAGGGCCCCGCTGAGGAGCTGCTTGTGGCTTTTGTTTACGAGGTTGACGAGACTGGGCCTTTTGGAAAGGCCTCGTAGCACGACCTCTAGACTGAGGTGGATAGGACTTCTTCGGACGGAAGAATGACTTTTTAGTATCTTTCATGAATGGCTGTTTGGAGGAATACTCAGAAGGCATCAGAGAGAGTTGGCGAAGGGTCTCATGATGCTCCTTGAATTCCGCCACCGTCCGCTGAATCTGTTCACCAAACAGATTGTCTCCCATGCAAGGCAGATCAGACAATCTGTCTTGTACTTCAGGGCGCAAGTCTGAAGACTTAAGCCAGGCCCTTCTCCTTGCCGAAATAGCAGCTGCAGATACCCTGGAAGCGGTGTCGAAGATATCATAAGAGGATCTTATTTCATGCTTCCCTGCCTCAAACCCCTTGTGTACCAGGGTTTGAAGCTGTTCCTGAAATTGCTGAAGCAGGGACTCTGCAAAGTCTTGTATCTGCTTGAATAAGACCCTATTGTATTGGGTCATATACAGCTGATAAGAGGCGATCTGAGAGATGAGCATTGATCCCTGGAAGGAACGCCGGCCAATAGCATCCAGGAATTTCTGCTCTTTACCTGGGGGGAAAGAAGAATGGGGTTTTGAGCGTCGTGCCCTCTTTTGGGCAGATTCTACAACCACAGATTGGTGATCCAGCTGAGGTTTCTGGAACCCTGGGGCTGACTGTACTAAGTAAGTGGTATCTGCCTTCCGGTTGACTGGGGCTACAGAACCAGGGTGTTCCCAGTTCTTTTTAAGAAGATTCAAAAGAACCTGGTGTATAGGGATGGAGGTTATTTCCTTGGGAGCATCCAGGAATTTTAACAACTCCATCATTTGGTGCCTATCATCCTGTTCAGTCTGTAATTGGAAGGGAACCAATTCAGACATTTCCTTCACAAAATTTATGAAGGACAAGTCCTCTAGAGGAGAACGCTTCCTACTTAAAGTAGGAGAAGGTGGTGACGGCAAATCATCGGTGTCTTGAGATGAATCATCAGTCTAGGTGTCATAGGGATCAGCACCTGTCCCTTTAGGAACCTGAGAAGGACAGGACGA
The DNA here is from genome assembly GCF_901001135.1 of Rhinatrema bivittatum. Classification (NCBI taxonomy): domain Eukaryota; kingdom Metazoa; phylum Chordata; class Amphibia; order Gymnophiona; family Rhinatrematidae; genus Rhinatrema; species Rhinatrema bivittatum. The sequence continues at coordinate 295,970,692 of NC_042617.1, read as the reverse complement.
TGGTATTCCTGAAGGTCCTGGTCTAGGCTCCGAAGGCATTGAGGGGAGTAGTGGAGGCACCGATGAAGGCATCGAGGGAACCGGTGCAGGCATCGAGGGCATCAATGGATTGATCGGTGGCCTGATGGCCACATCGGCATTGGCAGAACTCCCGATGGAGGAATGCGGAGCACTGTTTCTCCTTCCGATGACAGAGTAAGCGGAAAAGGCACCAGATCCATCAGTGACCCTGGATCCATCGGTGGAAAAGCAGCTATAAGCGTGTCCATCTTCGAGAGCAGCAGTGCCAGCGCTGCCGGAATGGGATCGATGGTCGGTTCCGGAACTGGCACCGATTTCGGTGCTGGGGGAACTTGGAATCTGTACATCGCCTTATCGATGGCCTCCTGAACCATCTGGTCCAGTTCTTCATGGAGACCTGGAGCAATCAGCCCCAGCTCCAGAAGGGAAGAAGGAGGCAGAGGTATAGCCAGAGGGACCACCGTTAAAGACGGAGTCGCGGCTCCCAATACCCGTCCGGGTGAGGGTTGCCTCAGTGACCCGGTCTCAGAAATGGTCGATGCCTTTTCTGGACAGGGTCTCTTTGATGGCGGCTCGGACGATGGCCAGGTCGATGATTTTCCTTCCTCGATGGTCCAAGACTTCCGGTGTCGATGCCGACGTTTCTCTCTACGATCTCCTCGGTCCTGAGGGGGAGTAGAGGTAGTCGAAGGCCGAGAAGTTGTCAATGCCGGGCGGTTACCGGCTGGTGGACGATACTGGCGCGAAGTGGACGGTGCCGGTTCAGACGACATCGATGCAATAGATGGCATCGGAATTTGAGAACGAGAGAAGTTCCATTTTCTCCATTCTGGCCTTGCGACCTTTTGGTGTCATTAAGGCACATTTGGTGCAAGTCAGGACATCATGCTCGCACCTGAGACACATTACACAGACTTTATGAGGGTCTGTTATGGACATGGTGCGAGTACAGTCCGGGCACCGACGGAACCTGAAAAATTGAGCCGCAGTGCGGTCGTCGGCCAGTAGGCCACGAGGGCCAAATTCGTCGGGAATCGACCGAAAATGGGTAAAAACTTACCGGAGTACCGCGGAGTCAAAAATTTGAAAGCGGGACCCCTGTGGGGTATGAAAGATTTTAGTAATTCCGTGAGGAAAATTCCTGTCAGGAATCTCTGTGGAGCTCCTTAACCCGCGTGGCTACTGCTACGTTGAAAAAAGAAGACTAAGGGGGACCCCTGCTGGCTTCAGGTTTAGTGCCATGCTGGGCATGCCCAGTAGGTGCCAAAATTCTAGAAACTTTGACAAAAGTGTTCCGTGATTGGGCTCCATCCTGTGATGTCACCCATATGTGAGGACTACCATCCTGCTTGTCCTGTGAGAACAGAGTTCTTCATATAGGAATGTGGTCCAGGCATGTATATAGGCATATGATCTCAGTCTGATTATGCAAATATGGTTCAGACCGTATTATAGGAATAAGGTCCAGGTTCTCTTACAGGAATATAGATCCTCTTCGATATACTGTGAGGTGTCCTAGCATTGCACTGAATGCCATGGGTTCAAATTCCTGGAGCTGTTTCAGCCTTTTGACTTCCTGGGGCCGTATCTGTGTACCTTTTCTGCCTGGTGCTTGGCCTCTAGCCTGAAATCAGACTAGATTTTCTCACTGATTCTATTTAGTAAATTAACACTGGCTCAATCTGTAACTCACACAATACTTCATAAAAAGGATTCTATTGTCATGTCTCTGGATGTCTTTTAGGGGACAAAATACACAGTAGGTTGTCTCTTTAGGGCAGGGCACATAGAGCAGGGAATTTCCTGGGGGGAGGGCAGAGAACACCCTACAGACTGTCTTCAGGCATTCTCCCAGGGTAAGGGCACCCAGCAGAATGTTTCTTGGAGGGTGGAAGCATCCAGCAGGAAACCTTTTACAAGTACAGGAACTTAATTTACAGACCAGGACATATCAAAGACTCTTCTATAATTTGCCTGGCGCTGGGAGGAATGACCATCTTCACCCATCAGGCAAAACTATGGGAAAGAAGGGAAATCTAACAGACCCAAGACACTTTTAATAAAGTACCTGAAAGGGAATCTGTGTTCTCTTAGTCAGATGACATCTGCTGCCCTCAGAGTCCTGAGAGGAGACGATGCATACCAATATGACGTTTCGTCTTTATATTTAATTTGGGATGCAAAATGCCTAGCTGCCCAGTTATGGATATAGAGTGAGTGGATTCCAAAGTCTAAGAGGTGGAACAGGAGGAACCTGAGAGAGAGAGGGGATATAAACTCTCCCTGGTTCCCCATGTCCTCCCTGAGAGTGCAAGGAGGAAGGACAGGACTTCTAAGTCCCAGCTATAAAGCTGAAATATAAAGAACCCTCAATCCTGGAAGACAGAGAAAGGAATCTCTTCCATCCACCAAGTCTAAAAGCTAGAATAGGATGACAGAGATAGAGTGGACCACCCAGCATGTTTAAAGAGTTGGAACACATCAAAGCCCTCCTCACCAATTTTACCAACAAAATATCAAGACACCAAGTCTGAGGGGAGGCACAGGTGGAGTCCAAGTGTGAATAGTGGCCGGGAGAAGGTTCTTCAGACTCGTTCCATAGACCAGGGGAATGTTTTTTTTCTCTTTGTAAACTGGTTCTAAAATCTGGAGAAAAGAGAAAGCACATGCACCAGGAAAATTGGTCAGGGCATTGTCATTGTGGGTCAATAGAGGCATTAAAGGAGCAGAGAGTACAATGACAGCACATCTGACAGAACTTTGGAGCACCAAGAGAACTTCTCAAACAACCTTACGATTAGCAGATCCATAGAAAAGCAATGCTGCTGCTGGAACAGGAGAAAATCTCTCTTTTCACTATCAACGAAGTCAGATTTTACGAGAATAGAAGCTGTTGTCTTTGAAGGGTCCCTTTTGAATGGTCCCTGCAATCGTGCTCTCACAGTAGGGACGCTTTCAGTCAGACTTTGGTAGTTTGGGGCATCCTGTGTAGGTACCACTTAACAGGTGAACTCTTCAAAGTTGCCCCGGGCTGGGTGGTGAGATAGGATATCGGCAGTATATGTCATGCCTGCTGGGTGACCCCTCATCCCTTCACACGGATTCTGGGAAGAAATCAGAGAGAGAGAGAAAAAAATCCGTCAAGGGCCAAAAACTCAAAATAGAAGCAGCTGGTAAAGATGGAGAGACTGGATAAGGAAGAGAAAGAGAGAGAGAGAGAGAAAGCAAAAATGTGAATCTAAGGCACAAGTGCTCAAAGTGACATTCACTGCCAAACACACTGGCAACTCAAAAGGCACACATGTCCAAGAGTAAATGAACGGAAGGCCCATTGGTGCTGACACCCATCAACCAGGTAATTCTTGATATTTATTTAATTATTTATTTATTTGTAGAGTTTTATATACCGTTATTCGGTAGAGCCATCATAACGGTTTACAAAATATGCAATTATCATACAAAATATGCAAGTAGCATACAATCAAATGGAGTTAACATGGTAGTTGGGAACAGTAGAGTATTGTGAACAGTGAACATTTTTTCTTAGTAGTTGAATAACAGAATAGTGAGGAGAACATTTTCAATGAACTTAATGAATCAAGTGAGAGAGCAGGGAGGGGTGAAAAAGGAGGGTACATCAGGAGAGCATGAAGAGGAGGATTATGCTTGCGAGTTCTGTTGAGGGCTGGGATGATCAGGTGTCAGATAGTTAGAATAGAATATTTGCCACGTCACACCAGCTGAGCTAAGAAAACATTCTCAGCAATAGCCCAGAAGAAAGGAGAAGAAATGGGGGGTGGAGGGTGTTGGAGGGAACATGGACAGAGATCCAGAAGGGAAACAGAGATGGCAGTAAAGAGGTGAAGGTTAAGGAGAAAGGGGAAAGCTGATGGGGCTAGGGGAAATGAGGTGACATGCAACAGGAGCCAGGAAAACAAAGAGCAGGGAGTCAATGAAAGAGAAAAGAGAAGAAAAGAAACATCAGGAAAATGATGAATGTGATATAAAACCTTTGGGATGAACTATCAAAGGGCGACAGAGTGGCTAAGATATCTGACTATACTTATCCGGCTACCTTTAGGATAATTTTCAGCCACAGCATAGCCGGCTAGATTTTGGTTGAAAATTATCCTAAAGTCAAACTTAATCAGCTATAATCTAGTTGCTGAGCGGCTCTATGAAAATGTACCCCAAATGATGGTACAAAGAATCCTCCCCCTGGACCCGTCATCCAACCTCCCATATAGATGGGACTCTGCCCAACCCCAAATTCAAAATCAGCTCCCCTCATGATTTTGACTTGTGTGGTGTGTAAATTATGAGTTGAGTATGTCCTCTTTACTATTGTTATTCTTTACTGTACCTCACCCTAGGCATTAATTTGTAATGATTAGGATAAGAAAAAGTTATAATAAATACATAAATTAGCTCTCCCACTCCCATCTCTGAAGTCAGAATAAGATGCTCCCCCAGGCCCTTCCTCCCTCCCACCCAGCACCCCTCCAGAATCTGCACTTACCACTCCGGAGAGTGCCCGTCTTCACTGGCAGGAAGGATGCAAGAACCTTTCTTACTGGCAACTACTGCTCATTGCTGAATGGGGGGCAGGGGTAAGAGGGAGGTCCGGGAAGTCGGCCGGAGTGGGAGCAGGGACTGAGAAGACAACTGAATCTGACTTCCAGAATTGTGAGTGGGGGAAGGGGGGGGGGGGAGCAGGATAGTGGATTCAGACTTCAGACGTGGTAAGGGAGACCGGAGGGACAGCTGATTCTAACTTTGGGGATGGGAAAGGGGATTGGGGGAACGGCTTATTCTGACTTCTCCGATTGTGGGGGAGGATAGGAGGACCACGTGATTCTGACCGGATTGGGGGGGGGGGGGGCGTGACAACTGATTCTCCCTCCTGTGATTGAGAGGTGGGGGATTGGGGATAGTTGATTCTGACTCCAGAGGTGGGAGGGGGGGAACAGCTGATTCTCCCTTCTGTGACTGGGAGGTGGGTCGAGATCTGCTGATTCTGACTTCATGGTGGGAGATGGGGGTCACGGGGATGGCTGAGTCTCATTTCTGCGATTAAGAAAGTGGATTGGGGGCAGCTGACTTTGATTTCAGGGGTGAGAGGTGGGAATTGGAAGTTGGGGGGGGGGGGGCAGCTGATCCTAATTTCTGTGATTGGGAAGGGGGAATCAAAGCCCCACAAGAAGGCTGATCCACACAGAGATGAGAGGGTGGTAGAGACCCGTTGTGAAGGGATTCCTGGCTCATTTTAGGCCAGCTTTCCTTGCACCTTGGTTTGGGTGCCTAGCACTGAAAAATCAGCACTATGGGCCCAAAATCTCTTCCTGTACACAGGGACAACCACATTTAGGGCCTCATTCACTAAGGCTTTTTTATTTATGCATGTATGTGTCCACGCATCGATTTACTATAGTATTTTATAACACACGTGTATGGTATTTGTGCGTTTATAAAGTAAGTGTATCTCTACCACGCAACATACGTACATATGTAGGCTTATGTGCAAATGTATGCAATGCACTGAAACCACACACATCAATGCACTGAATGTGAGTACATTACCCACCTATTTTAAAAATATGTATATGTGCAAGCTGGTGTATTGTATAAGATGTGTGCGTCGATGAAACTACCAGTTTTACCAATTAGTCCACCATTAGCCCAGTCCTTCTGCATCTTAACAGGACCCTCCTGATTTTTCAGCTTGAACTCCCCTTAATTCATCCAGACCTCCCTCCTGGTCAGTACTACAATACGTTTACGGGCGGATTTTAAAAACCCTGCTCGCGTAAATCCGCCCGGATTTACGCGAGCAGGGCCTTGCGCGCCGGCGCGCCTATTTTCCATAGGCCGCCGGCGCGCGCAGAACCCCGGGACGCGCGTAGGTCCCAGGGTTTTCGGAAGGGGGCGAGTCGGGGGCGTGTCAGGGGTGGGGCCGAACGATGCGGCGTTTCTGGGGCGGGGCGCAGCGTTTCGGGGGCGGGCTGGGGGCGTGGTTTCGGGCCAGGGCGTTCCGGGGGCGTGGCCGCGCCCTCCGGAACCGCCCCCAGGTCCGGTCTCGGCGCGCCAGCAGTGCGCTGGCGCGCGTGGATTTACGTCTCCCTCCGGGAGGCGTAAATCCATGGATAAAGGTAGGGGGGGGTTTAGATAGGGCCGGGGGGGTGGGTTAGGTAGAGGAAGGGAGGGGAAGGTGAGGGGAGGGTGAAAGAGAGTTCCCTCCGAGGCCGCTCCGATTTCGGAGCGGCCTCAGAGGGAATGGAGGCAGGCTGCGCGGCTCGGCGCGCACCGGCTGCCCAAAATCGGTAGCCTTGCGCGCGCCGATCCAGGATTTTAGAAGATACGCGCGGCTACGCGCGTATCTTATAAAATCCAGCGTACTTTTGTTTGCGCCTGCTGCGCAAACAAAAGTACGCAATCGCGCAGTTTTTCAAAATCTACCCCTTAATATCACTTACATCAGATAATTAGCAGGTGTAAGAATACATGTGTATCTTTTATAATAGCAGCTTACCCACATAACACTTTTAGACTGCCACTTTTTTACATGCATATATGTGAGTGCAAAAGTGAACATACACACATATTTTGAACTCATAAAATAGAGAATACACAAGTAGAGGCTATTTATATGTCTATATGTTAATTTTCACGTGTGTAAAGTTTTAAAAATTCACCTTTAAGGGTGCAGTACAGTATAGCGGATGAAGTGATCTGTGCACGATCTGGCGGTGATCAAATCTGATGATCCTAAGGTGACCAAACAGGTAGATAAAGTGATGGCAAAAGCCAGAAAGATGCTTCGGTGCATGGGAGAGGAATAGCCAGCAGGAAAGAGGAGGTAATAATGCCTCTGTAAAAGTCTTTGGTGAGACCTTATTTGCATACAATTCTGTAGACTGCACCTTCAAAAGGATATAAACCAAACAGAGTCCAGAGCTGCCAGGAAGGAGATTTTAGGCCAGTCCTGGATTTCTGACAACCCCACTGTGATGCATTATGGAACTAGCTGCACGGATCTCAATGGTTAAAATCAGGGACTACAAATGCTACACTGCCAGAAAATCTCTCTCCTGGAATTGTGTAACTTGGTAACTGTGAGTCCTTCGAGAGGGTGCCTGCTAAAATGATCAACTGTCTTCAGAATAAAGCATATGGGGACAAACCTAAAGATTTAAACAAGTATATCTTAGAGGAAAGTAATACGAGATATGAGAGAGACATTTACACACCTCCAAGGAATAAATATAGAGGAGGAGGGTCTCTTTCATTTGAAAGGAAGCTCTGGAAGAGGGAGTCATGGGATGAGGGTGAAAAAGAATAGACTCAGGAATAATATACAGAAATATTTTTTCACAGAAAGGGTTGTGGAAGCATGGAACATCCTCCCTGAGGAGGTGGTGGAGAAAAAAGAAAATATGAAAATTCAAGAGAGCCTGGGACAAGCACAGAGGATCTCTAAGGAATAGGGAGGGACTAGAAAGCTGAGAAGAAGATGTGGACAGGCAGACTGGATGAGTTGTATGCAATGTTCCCTCTTATCTCTCAGCTGCTTACAGCTTTTTACCCACCTCCCCCCCGAGCAGGAAGACCAGTGGGGCCGTGGTGAAGCTCATCCCACTATGGCCTGAAGCAAAGAATACTCCTGGGGGAATTCTGCGCCATTCACAATTCTCCTCCTGTACATAATTTAAACGTTTTGCACAGAATTTAGACTAGCAGCCCAGTAGGCCACGAGTGGAGACCATCCCATGCGCAGCGAAGATTGGAGAGGCCTGGTGGCTGTGAGTGGAACTCATCTTGCTCGTGGAGAAAACCAGAGAGTCTCGGTGGTTGTGAGCAGAACCCATCCCTCTCATGGCGAAGATCGGGGAGGCAGAGATAAATCGCAATCAGAGCCAATCCCACTCATAGCGAAGATCAAAGAGGCCAGTAGGCAGTGAGTGGAGCCCATCATGCTGGTGGCAAAGATTGGAGAGGCAGCTAGGCTGTGAGCGGAGCCCATCCTTCTCATGGTGAGGATAGGAAACCTAGTGGCGATGAATGGAGCCCATCCCGCTTGCGAGCAAAGATAGGAGAGGCCCAGTGTCCACGAACTGAGCCCATGCTACTTGCGGCCAAAGACACAAAAGAGAGTCCCATGATAGCTATAGGTCGAGCCCATCCCACCTGCAGCTGTGAGGCAGCCTGTGAGTCTATCGTGAGAGAGGAAGGATGTGTGTGTGTGTGTGTGTGTGAGTGTGTATCTGTGTGCGAGAGAGAGAGAGAGACCCTATGTGATGCAGTGTGTATGTGAGCAAGAGATTGAGAGCCTGTGTGCCTAAGTGAGGGTGTGTGAGAGAGAAATTGTGTATGAGTGAGGGTGTGTGTTTATGTGTGAGAGAAGGAGCCTGTGTGAAGGTTTGTGTGTGTGAAAAAGAAAGGGAGCCTATGTAAGGGAGGTTTTGCAAGAAAGAGAGGAAGCCTGTGTGAAGAGGAGTGTATGGGAGAGGGACAGATGGAGACTCTAAGAACATAAGAACATAAGAACATGCCATACTGGGTCAGACCAAGGGTCCATCAAGCCCAGCATCCTGTTTCCAACAGTGGCCAATCCAGGCCATAAGAACCTGGCAAGTACCCAAAAACTAAGTCTATTCCATGTAACCATTGCTAATGGCAGTGGCTATTCTCTAAGTGAACTTAATAGCAGGTAATGGACTTCTCCTCCAAGAACTTATCCAATCCTTTTTTAAACACAGCTATACTAACTGCACGAACCACATCCTCTGGCAACAAATTCCAGAGTTTAATTGTGCGTTGAGTAAAAAAGAACTTTCTCCAATTAGTTTTAAATGTGTCCCATGCTAACTTCATGGAGTGCCCCCTAGTCTTTCTCCTATCCGAAAGAGTAAATAACCGATTCACATCTACCCGTTCTAGACCTCTCATGATTTTAAACACCTCTATCATATCCCCCCTCAGTCGTCTCTTCTCCAAGCTGAAAAGTCCTAACCTCTTTAGTCTTTCCTCATAGGGGAGTTGTTCCATTCCCCTTATCATTTTGGTAGCCCTTCTCTGTACCTTCTCCATCGCAATTATATCTTTTTTGAGATGCGGCGACCAGAATTGTACACAGTATTCAAGGTGTGGTCTCATCATGGAGCGATACAGAGGCATTATGACATTTTCCGTTTTATTCATCATTCCTTTTCTAATAATTCCCAACATTCTGTTTGCTTTTTTGACTGCCGCAGCACACTGCACCGACGATTTCAATGTGTTATCCACTATGACACCTAGATCTCTTTCTTGGGTTGTAGCACCTAATATGGAACCCAACATTGTGTAATTATAGCATGGGTTATTTTTCCCTATATGCATCACCTTGCACTTATCCACATTAAATTTCATCTGCCATTTGGATGCCCAATTTTCCAGTCTCTGTGTGTGTGTGTGTGTGTGTGTGTGTGCGTGCAAGAGAGAGGGAGTCTGTGGTGCGAGAAAGAGAGCGGGAGCTGTGTGAGATAGTGAAGGGCAAAGTGAGATGGGTCTGACCACAGGAATAGGATGATAGGATGTTAGAGACATTCTTACAGTGTACTTTTAGGGGAATTCTCAAAATATTAAAAAAACTCTGCATCTTTGAGTAATACATTTTCTGTATTACATTTTACATTAATTCCTCAAAGATTGTGATGTATATTGTATTTTGACCAATATCAAGTATGAATAATTTTTCAGAATTTTACATTTTTGTGTGCAGAATTTTTAACTGCACCTTGGGTTATGTTGCAGTGTCAGTAAAACTTTCTTTGTCTCCATCTGCTGGAGGGGAGGCAAAACCCAGGAGTCTGGACTGATCTGAGTACATACAGGGAATTTAAAGTTTTCTGTGTAGAATTCCCCCAGGAGTATAAGAAGAGACTCCCAAAACTCCGGGTGCTCTTCCTTCTTCCTGCCCATATGGCCCTGGAAGAAAAAAGTTGCCAGAGCTGCATAGGCAGGAAGGAGGAGGAGCATCGGCTCATAACCAGAAGAGGAGCGGCATCTGTGGCAGAGTGGATTCCATCTCATGACTGCTAAGGAGTCCCGGTAGCAGGGCCGACATGGATTCCATCCCCTGGCGACCCGCGAAGAGGAGGCCCAGAAGCAAGAGGGAGGCTGAGATCCTATAGAGCTGTGGTTCTCAACCGGTGTGTCGCGGCACACTAGTGTGTTGCGAAGCACTGGCAGGTGTATCACGCACCTGCTGCTCTCCCCCCCCCCCCCCCCCTTTTACCTCAGCGAGATGAACACTGCTGCTATTCCTGCCTGGGCTATCAGCACATTCAAGCCCCAAGGGGAATGGCAGCAGTGTTTGTGGAACCCGGCAACAGGAACATGACCTTTTCTTCTTCCTGCCCCTGTGGCCCGGAAGAGCAAGTGATGTTTACCAGGCACGCGGGAAGAAGAAAAGGCCATGCATGCTGCTGCTGCAGAAATCACATCCCAATGCTCTCCCCGGCCCCGATACACTCAGCAGTTTGCCTGTACTGCGATCATCGCGGCACCGAGCAGTCAGCTGAGAATGTGGCCGCCGGGATTTCCTGCCACGCGGCTGTTGGGGAAATCCATCCATCAGCTGCCTGGACCTGGAGCTGAAGATCGGTGCTGGCTAGCCACTTTGCCAGGGGCTGCAGAAGTACAGTGCCACTGTCCCCCCCCCCCCCCTTGCCCTGGCTCCGACCTCCCCTTCTCTCGCCAGCACGACAACAGCAAGAAAATATAAAAATAATAATAAACTGCAAAAAAAATAAAAGGCTGGGGTGGGGAGAAGAAAAAGCATAGAATTACATTTTAGGCTGACTGCTCTGTACCATAATAGCAGCACAAGCAATCAGCTGAGTGCTGCCTTCTTACCGCTGCGGGGTGGGGAGGTCATTCCTGCTGCAGTTTCCAGCCTGTCAGGACTCTGCTTTTAATAGCAGCATACCGGCTCCCTTGTGCTATAGCTGCCATGTGTGCTGTGGGTGGGGGTGGGGGTGAGTGAGTGAGACAGAGAGAGTGAGCCAGCATGTGTGTAAGTGTATGAGAGAATGTGTGTGTGTAAGTAAGAGAGAAAACGTGTGAGAGCAAGAAACTGCTCAGAAAAGTCACTGGTGTATGTGAGAGAGATTGGTCAGGGATGTGACTGGTGTGAGAGAGAGAGAAAGAGAGATTGTTCAGGAAGGTGATTGGTATGTGTGTGTGTGTGTGTGTGAGAGAGAGAGAAAGAAAGATTGTTTAGGGAAGTGACTGGTGTGTGTGTGTGAGAGAAAGAGACATTGGTTAGGGAGGTGACTGGTGTGTTTGTGTGTGTGTATGTGTGTGAGAGAGAGAAAGACATTGGTCAGGGATGTGACTGGTGTGTGTGTTTGAGGGAGAGAAAGATATTGGTCAGGGAGATGACTGGTATGTGTGTGAGAGAGAAAGACATTGGTCAGGGAGGTGACTGGTGTGTGTGAGAGAAAGAGAGATTGGTCAGGGAGGTGACTGGTGTGTGTGAGAGAAAGAGAGATTAGTCAGGGAGGTGACTGGTGTGTGCGAGAAAGAAAGATTGGTTAAGGAGGTGACGTGTGTGTGTGTGAGAGAAAGAGAGATTGGTTAAGGAGGTGACGTGTGTGTGAGAAAGAGATTGGACATGGAGGTGACTGGTATGTGTGAGTGTGTGAGAGAAAGAGAGATTGGTCAGGAAGGTGTCAGGTGTCAGGAAGGTGTCTGGTGTTTGTGTGTGTGTGTGAGAAAGAGAGATGGTCAGGGAGGTGACGTGTGTGAGAGAGAGAAAGAGAGATTGGTCAGGGAGATGACTGGTGTGTGAGAGAGAGAAAGTGTGTGTGTGTTTGTGTGTGTGTGAGATAGACTAGTCATGGGCCCTAAGGAAGAAGAGCGTGAGGACAGAGCTTCAGCAGCCCTTGCTGCTTCTGGTATCTGCTATTGGCCTACAAGGGAAAGGAGTAGGTAAGTAAAGGTGGCTTTTAAATTTTATCTTTCTTGATTGACTACCATATTAATTTTGGGGTATTATGTGATATGTCTGCATTTAGAAATATTTTATTGGTGTTTGGAGAATTTGTAATAATTTTGAAAATTTTTAATGATTGGATGTTATTCCATTTATCAGTTGTTTTGAAACATTTATTATATTCTAGTTTTAGAATTATTTTATATTTCTCGAGGAATGTATAAATAGAAATGTGGAGACAAAAACTGAACTGGAAAAGCAAGAAGCCTAACTTTGTATGCAGTGCAACAACGCAAAAACAAAAACATTGATTTTATGGTCACTTTAGTCTGTATTTGGTGAGGGTCTCTGTATTCTGCTAAGAGTGTTCTGCAAGCTTGTAGTTTCTTGGTAGGGATCTACAGCAGCTTGGCTTGTTCTATTTTCCTAATAAGAGGTGTAATGGTGTTTAGGGCCTGGTGTAATTTTTGCATTGCTGCCTTTTCATAGGTAGGGTTGTTACTGTTTGAGTTCCATAATGCAGTGTAACTTTGTGCACATTAGCTTGTGTACATTATTGCAGATCCTGGAAGTCTGTTAGGTGCTATATTTCTGTTTTGCATAGAATGCAGAGTGGCTTTTTTGGATTTCCATTCCAGTTTCTGTTTTCATATTTGTAATTTGTAGTCTTTCTGTACTTGGTGAAGGTCAATTCTATGTGTGTGACCGAGGTGAAGTATTTTACTAACATGTAGGCAATTGTATCAATATTATTTGTTGTGTTTTTTCAAAAGAACATGCATTGTGGTAAATTACTGTTTTTTCATTAGGAGGGCTATTGCACCTGGTAGGAGAGAGTATTTATGTTGCTGTTGTTGAGATGTCACCAGAAATATCTTTTTTGTATGGTAAATTGAATGGGGAATGTCCTAGTTCTGTTCTGTAGCCATTGTTGGGGGGCTAGGGTGGATCCTGTAGATACAGAGTATATGTTTACATTTAGCCCCATGACAATCATGTGATCAGTGTGTCACGCATGTGAGAAACATCTGTCAGGTGTGTCCCGACAGAAAAAAGGTTGAGAACCACTGCGGTAGAGAGTGTATATGTATGAGAGTGAGTTGAGAGACTCTGTGTGTGTGTGTGTGTGTGTGTGTGTGTGTGAGAGAGAGAGAGACAGCATGTGAGAATGAGAGCCTCTGTTACTAGGGTGGACACTTGGACCAAGTTGAGGTTGACACTACCTGCAGGGAAGAGCTCTGCAGGTCCTCGTCATTGGCTGGCAGAGCTGGCCAGTGCAGAGACCCAACAGAACCTTCATCAATACCAGTCCTTGTTCCCTGCAGGTTGAGCCTTTGGGTACCGGGGCTGGCTGGACTTAGGCGCAGGTCTCCGAAGGTGAACAATTCCACACAGGACAGTAGGACATGAGCTGAGTCAAGGCATTCCTAGGGTCGGGGAAGGCAGCCAGCAGTGGAGTCCGCGAGACATGCCAAGGGTTGAGGCAGGTGGCGATTCAACCAAGTCCAGAAGGCGTACCAGGAGTCATGGCAATTGGTGATCCAATGAAGCCCAGAAGGCGTAACATGAGTCAGGGCAGGCGGCGATCCAATGAAATCCAAGAACAGTCCAAGGTCAAGGCCAGAGAAGCAATCCAGAAGAGGACAAGGTCAGGAACATGGAGTCAGGAGCATAGAGTCAGGAACACAGAGTCAGGCAATTAGCTACTCACAAGGAGTTTGATCTGTTGTTGAGGCGAAGACTGAAGGCAAGGGCTGGCTTAAATAGTTCTGGAGTGATGACATCATCAGTGAGGGCCATGGGGCTTTTCTCGTTGCGGGCCCTTTAAATGCTGCAGAAAGGCGTGTGTGCATGCCTAAGGAAGTGCTGGCTGAGACCAGTCGTTGGTGGCATGGGCAGTGGCCTCGAGCCATAAAGAGGAAGTACGGTATTGGTGGCGGGTCCCTGCCGCCACGAGAGAGGTCAGAGCTGGTTGAGTCGAGGTGGGACAGTGCCGGGTGAGGCCAGCCGCAAAGCTCTGCGGCTGGCGAGCGTAATAGCCTCTGTATGTATGTGAGAGAGCATGTGAAAGTGAGTTGTGTGTGTATGTAAGAGAGCATATGGGAGTGTGAGTCTGTGTGCGTGTGTGTGTGGGAAAGAGAGATACAGCTTGTGGGAGCCTCTGTTTGTGTGAGAGCATGTGAGCATGAGAGCCTGTGTTTGTGTGTGTGAGAGTGAGACAGCATGTGAGAGACAGAGCCGGTGTATATATACAGTATGTGAAAGTGAGAGCCGTATGTATGTGTGACAGAGACAGTATCTGAGAGTGGGAGCCTGTGTGTGTGTGTGAGAAAGAGAGAGTTAGCATGTGAGAATGAGAGCCTGAGTGTGTGTTTGAAGGAAAAAGGAAAGAAGACGGCTGGACAGAGAAGAAATGGAAAGAAAAAAAGACCCTATAAAAGGAATTGGGAAAAGACCGTGGAAAAAGAAACCTGGGACCAACCAATTAGAAAATTAAGATCAGACAACAAAGGTAAAACAAAAATAATTATTTTGAATTTTTAGTGACTGGCAAATGTTATCTTTGGTAACGTGCATTGCATATTTGTATTTAGTTCCTCAATGTTCCACTGTTCATTCTGGTTTCTCGGGCTTTCCATTTTATTTTTGTCTGCAAGTTTCTGTTTTTAATGTGTAGGCCCTTATTCTCTATTAGGTAAGGGTCTGCTGTGTTCTGCATATATAACTGAGGTGCAGTATTTCTGCTCTCATGGAGTTTTTCTGTAGGTGGTGTATTAGTGTTCTAGGGCATGGTATAATATTTGCATTGCTGCCGTGTCATAGATAATGCTGCTGCTGCTGCTGTTTGAGTCCTGAGATAGTGCTGGTAGGTATGGCAAGGTTCTAGGTGTCTTTTTTTTTTTGCAGGGGTTTGTGTTACTTCTCAAAGTATTTGGCAGTGAAGTGTTTGCAGTTACAGAGATGAGTGTGTGTATGGAAGAGGAGGAGAATTGAGTAAGTATGCATGTGCGAGGGAGTCTGAGGAGTGAATGAGAGTGTGTGTGTATGTGTTTGTGAGAATGAGTACGTATGCATGTGAAAGAGTATGAGAGTGAATATGCAAGTGTGTGTATGTGAAAAAGTGTGTATGCATACTGCTACGAATGTTCCCCCTAAGGATTGGGTTGCTGTGAGCATAAAATTGATAGGCTTTTTTCATCAAAGAATGTAGTGCTCACAGGGCAATGAAACAAAAAATGTTTGCTCATGAACAAAAATTGTTGCACACTGCAACCCAATCCTTAGAGGGAACATTGGTTGTATGGTCTTTATCTGCCATCATGTTTTCTGTTTCCCATTCTTGTCTATTTGGAAAAAAAAAAAGGTTAGTAAGATTGGTTAAATTTAACACTTAGCCCTAGTCAATTTTCAAATGATCTGGTCTAGCTGCCTGACTCCCGGTTTGGCAGCTAGACCTGTTGAAAACTGACCCCTTAATTTGTAATGGCATTTGAAAAATGAGGGCTCCAGCCCTTACGGTCAAATACCAAAATGAAAAACATTATTTGCTATGCTCCGAATCTCCTTTTCCTTTGATATATTTCTCACCAGCAAATTACTATGCAAATGAGAGGGAAAGCTGCCAGACACATGCTTATCTCTGTAGCATGAGTTTTTAAGGCTTCTAGTGTCTTTTTAACCCCATTTATTCTAAACTGGCATTGCGGGAGGTGCTGCAGGGCAGGAATGAGGTAGAACGGCAGAACCGTGTATAGGGGATATTAGTACCAGAAAGGGGCTGCTGCAGGGCAGGATTAAGGTACATTAGCAGAACTCTGTGTGTGTGTGTGTGTGTGTGTGTGAGTGTGTGTGTGAGAGTGTGAGGGGGGTGGGGTGGGGGGAGAGGCATGTCATTACTGGAATAGAGGGGGTGCTGCAGGGCAGGATTAAGGTGCATTGGCAGAGCTGTGTGTGTGTGTGTGTGTGTAAGTGTGAGGGGTGGGGTGGGGGGAGAGGCATGTCATTACTAGAATAGAGAGGGTGCTGCAGGCAGGATTAAGGTGCATTAGCAGAGCTGTGTGTGTGAGAGTGTGAGGGGGGTGGGGTGGGGGGAGAGGCATGTCATTACTAGAATAGAGAGGGTGCTGCAGGCAGGATTAAGGTGCATTGGCAGAGCTGTGTGTGTGTGTGTGTGTGTGTGTAAGTGTGAGGGGTGGGGTGGGGGAGAGGCATGTCATTACTAGAATAGAGAGGATGCTGCAGGCAGGATTAAGGTGCATTGGCAGAGCTGTGTGTGTGTGAGTGTGAGGGGGTTGGGGTGGGGGGAGAGACATGTCATTACTAGAATAGAGGGGGTGCTGCAGGGCAGGATTAAGGTGCATTGGCAGAGCTGTGTGTGTGTGTGTGTGAGGGGGTGGGGTGGGGTGGGGGGAGAGGCATGTCATTACTAGAATAGAGGGGGTGCTGCAGGGCAGGATTAAGGTGCATTGGCAGAGCTGTGTGTGTGTGTGTGTGTGTGTGTGTGTGTGTGTGTGTGTGTGAGTGTGAGGGGGGTGGGGTGGGGGGAGAGGCATGTCATTACTAGAATAGAGGGGGTGCTGTAGGGCAGGATTAAGGTGCATTGGCAGAGCTGTCTGTGTGGGTCTCAGTGCTGCAGTTAGGACTCAGGTGCACTGGCAGAGATGGAACAGAGAATCAAGCTGTGTATTTTGCTGTGTGGGCAGAGTAAGGATCCAGGGCGTGGAGGAGTGTAGATAAGAGAAAACACAGCAAATGATTATTGTAATGTCACACACACACACATGATACTCACATGGCGTTTGACATCATCCATGCTCAGGGCCACTCCTTTATCATTGTTGTTCCTTTTGTGATCCTTTTGGCATTTAACCTTGCGACACAGCTTGTGCCTCAGGACCTGGGAGACACAAGGCAAAAGAATCTGGGAAGATCCATCTTCCAAAAACCACTCGTCCAATCAAGGCATTTAACTTACCCTCTCCCCAAACTCCTGCTTCCACCTCTTTCAAGTGTGAGGGAGAAATCCCCTTGATCTATCCCCACAAGCCTCACCCACCTGCATCTCCTCATTCCCTCATCTCCCTGCCAGTGTTCCTTGAAGCTCTGGAGGGAATGGGGGCAAAAGACTTTGGACACTGACAAGGGCGTTTATCTGGATAACTACTGAGTTATCCGGATAAATGCAGAGGTTTCGATATTGGTGCCACTTCTCTAGAGGCAATGGGGCGGAGGTAAGTTTCTTGGCCAAATCTGGAAGCCATCAACTTTTGTAAAATCTTTGTGAGTGCTTGGGAAGGGAGGTGGGTTCAACATTTCTCTCACTTAGGTGGGGGATTGGGCTCGCAGGCTTAGCTACTTTTTTTTTTTTTTTTTTTAAACATGTTCCACCATTTAATCAACTATATTGTTTGAATATAGTCAGATATATACCTGGATAACAATTAAACCGAACTAGCGATAAATTTATTCAGGGATATTCAGCAGGACTTTTATCCTGTTGAATATCCCTGATTACTTATCCGGCTAAGTTACCTTTTTTGTGTGTTTTTTTAAATATTGACCTCTGCGGATTTATGTGTCAGAAAAAGCCATAGAAGAGGAAGTTTGAACAGTTTGTATCTGATCACTTAAACATTGCCTATACGCAGAGGCGTCCCGAGGGTCTCCAGGTGCCAATGCATTTGTATTGCCTCCCCCGCGTGCCCCCCCCCCCCCCCCCCCAATCCTCCTTGTGGAAATGCTTGCAGTCACATAAAATCACACTAATGCAAACCCGGGAAAAAAAAAAAGAACTGATAGACTGCTGTAAACAGCCTATGGAGCATAAGCTTCCCTGCCTGCAGACAGGCTGCCAACACTGCCCCTTACCTCTGTGGTACTGTAAGCAAAAAAAAACCAAACCAAAACATTCTCTAGTAAAGAATAAGATCAAGAGTCAAGGAGTGTGATGTAAAATTTATAAATTCTTCCAAAATTTCCACTTCTGACCATCAGGGAAAAAACCAAAAAGGAAAAACCATTCCAAATGTCCCTTTTCTCCAGACCTGCAGACTTCACTGCAGCCTCATTACAGCACACTGCCTGTCCCTTTACCAAATACAGAATAACTGACTACAAATTAGAAAGAGAAACATGGAGACATAACCCGGGCATGCCACACCTTCCGCCCAGTATGGCTGAACAAACCCCACTTCCCCTTCCCAATAACAACATCGTTCCATATCCAGATAAGCCTTTTTTTATTTCTTTATTCAGTGGATGAAACAGCCACAGCAGCTTTATTTAACATACCTAAAATGCAAATGTAAATGTTCTAACTCTTCACTGTATCCCCACCATATCCCGTGAAACCTGAAGCTTCCTAACTAATCCCTCAATAGTAAAGCCCAGCAGCATCCTGCTCTGTTAATGCTGTCGCTAAGGGCATGCGACAACAGTTCCTCTGTGCTGTTTTCCTCCTTCTCACTTTTTAACAGCCTTCCCCAGACCACCCCTACCATGGTCTGATGATAACTGCCCAGACCCCCCTCCCTTTCTATCAGGGACCTGGGACGCTAAATTGCCCATGGCCGTCACCAACCCAGGTGCCGCCCCCTATCAAAATGGCACCTGAGCATTAACTGTTCAAGTTGCACCCTCTTCTTGCACTGGTGAGGAGCGCCAGCTATCCCACACCCAAATGGTGCTGCCTCCCCACCTTCCTGGCTTCTTCTATGTCTCCAAGGACCCTCATCAGAGGATTGGCCAGTTCAGACTGCCAGGATGGCCATGATACTTGCTAGCCCTGCCCTATTCTCCTGCCTTCCCCCCTCCCTCCAACTCATCTCTGGCCATGCCCTCACTCCCAGACGGCAGCCCTTCTTATGTAGCCCATGCTCCCCTATGCAGTCTGGGCCTTCTAAAACTGAACTGGAAACCCCCAAAAAGCCACTTGCATCTTCCCTGTACTATAAAAATATAGAAATATTCAGATACTTATTTCCCAGAAATGACACAGAGGAAGTCATATTCTTCCCATTTCCCATCTCAGAGAAACAGAAGCAATAGCAGCCTCATTCTCTTAGCCCTCCCAGGCTCCAGCTGTTATGAACGCTACACTTTTTAGGATCAGCTTTTTGCATCAGCCCCCTCTTGCTTGACTTGAGCTTTCCACCTCAGTTGGTTAGAGACACACAAATGTGTGAAGACAGAATAAATGTTCATTGTCTGCGATCCCACCTCCCTTCACTAGCGAGACCTATTATACTGGGAGGGAGTAGAGGGGGGAGGTGAACAGTATGTGAGTGCCTGGTGGGACAGAGGGAGGTTATCCAGGCAAACATCCCCATCAATTCTTATCCCCAAATTTATAATACCCACCAAACAGGGGGGGGGGGGGAGGAAGTGCAGGGAGAGAGGAGGAAGCAGAATCTCACCTCATAAGCATAGTCAAACAACTCCAGCACTGTCAAGATACTGGCTCCGATGAACAGTCCCATCTGTCCTCCAATGTCTCCTGCAGAGATCATGGGAGGCAAGGAGAGGAGAGATGTATAAACCTAGCAGGAAGCAAATGATTCTCCCCTTTCCTTTCCTTCCCCTGCTTTTTTTTTTTTTTTTTGCCTTTACTCCCTGCCTTCTTCTGGGACTTATCCTTTTTTGTACTTTCTCTCCGCTGCCCTCTTTTTTTTTTGGGGGGGGGGGGGGTGTTCTTCTCTCATCTCTGATGCTCTCTCTCTCGTATACAAGAGCAGGAGCCTTAATCTCCTGCTGACATGCACTGGCATCAGGGAAGTCTTAGGAGGGCAGCCAGGAGAGAATTGTTTCATTCTTTAGCCACAGAAAAACGAAAGTTAAGCTTTGCTTTCCTTGCGTCTCTGTCTCCTGTTCTCTCTCATTTTACCCTGCACATCGAGCACAGAAAGGAAAATTAGTTCTTACCTGTTAATTTTCGTTCCTGTAGTACCACGGATCAGTCCAGACCATGGGTTGAGCCTCCTTTCCAGCAGGTGGAGACAGACCAAAACTGAAAGGGTATCTTATATGAGGACAGAGCCTACCCTGCAGCCCTTCAGTATAACCATTGTCAAAGCAGAAAAGGCATAAGATCAAGCAAGTAACAGAATAATTAGTAATTTAATGTAAACAATCAGAATAGAACAAGTGAATGAACTGTGTTACTAAAATGCTCTTGCATGACTACCCCTGATCATCATAAAGATGCTTCCAGTGCCTGTAATGAAATTCCATGAGAGCCATGCAGAGACACTAATGTCTCCTATAAGAAGGAGAAAACAGGAGAAATTCGAGTGGACAGACAAGACGGGAGGGCGTCTGGACTGATCCGTGGTACTACAGGAACGAAAATTAACAGGTAA
Source organism: Rhinatrema bivittatum (assembly GCF_901001135.1). Lineage (NCBI taxonomy): Eukaryota > Metazoa > Chordata > Amphibia > Gymnophiona > Rhinatrematidae > Rhinatrema > Rhinatrema bivittatum. Next base: position 295,950,337 of record NC_042617.1, on the reverse strand, counting down.
GAACTAATTTTCCTTTCCCTGTACGTACCCGGATCAGTCCAGACCATGGAATGTACCAAAGCTTCCCTACAAAGGGTGGGACCTGTTGACCAAAGGAACCAAAAACTGGTGCCTGAACATCAAGGTGGTAATGATGAGCAAAGGTATGCAGGGACTTCTGCCCTGCAGATTTCCTGTGGAGAGACCGACTGACTCGCTGCCCAAGAAGTAGCTTGAGAACGCAAGGAATGAGCTTTCAAACCGTCCGGAACCGCCCGGCACTTGCAGATATAGGCCGAAGAAATTGCCTCCTTCAACCATCGAGCGATTGTAGTCTTAGAAGCTTGTTTGCTCCTATTTGGACCACTCCACAGGACAAAGAGATGATCCGAGACCCGGAAGTCATTGGTAACCTCAAAGTAATGCAACAAGACACGTTTAACATCCAGACGGCGAAGATCACTGCCTCCGGGCCCCGCGATATCCTCCGCAGAAAACGCGGGGAGTTCCACCGACTGATTTACATAAAAGGAAGAAACGACCTTTGGCAAGAAAGAAGGCACTGTCTTGAGAGACACACCCGAGTCCGAAAACCGCAGAAAAGGATCTCTGCAAGAAAGGGCTTGAAGCTCCGACACCCTCCTGGCGGAGCAAATGGCAACCAAGAAGACAGCCTTGAGCAAGTGGGCCGGACAGGTGGTTTCAGATGTTTAGCACCCCTGAGGAAACGGACTACATCCGGATGAGAGGCCACCGCCCGACCCTCGATGTTGCCCAGGAGGGAGCTGAGAGCCGAAACTTGCACCCGCAAAGAGCTGACTGAAAGACCCTTGGAGAGTCCTGTTGCAGGAAGGTGAGGACTACAGAGACCGAAGGAGAACGGGCCAAAATGCCCCACTCCTCACAGGCGTTTTCAAAGACCTTCCAGACCCGGACATAGGCCAGAGATGTAGACTGCTTGAGAGCCCTGAGCAGGGTGGAAATAACCTCTTCCTTGTAACCCTTTCGCCTCAAATGTCGCCGTTCAAAAGCCATGCTGCTAGACAGAAGCGATCCGCCTGGTCGAAAAATACGGGACCCTGCCGAAGAAGATGGGGCAGGTGGCTGAGGCGAAGAGGACCGTCTGCCGCCAGATTTACCAGATCCGCGAACCACGGCCTGCGAGGCCACTCGGGGGCCACAAGAATGACCGGACTGCGATGGAGCTCTATTCTCCGGAGAATCTTCCCTACTAATGGCCACGGCGGAAACACGTAGAGGAGGACGTCGGGGGGCCAAGGAAGAGCCAGCACGTCTACTCCCTCCGAGCAATGCTCCCTCCTCCGGCTGAAGAACCGAGGAGCCTTGGCGTTGTCCAACGTCTCCTTGAGATCCAGGTGAGGGGGACCCCACCTGCGAACAATGAGTTCCATGGCTGCGTCAGACAACTCCCATTCGCAGGGATCTAGATGTTGGCGACTGAGGAAGTCAGCTTGAACATTCTCCTTGCCTGCTATGTGTGAGGCAGCTAGGCGATCCAAGTGCCTCTCTGCCCAGGAAAAGAGCTTGCTGGCTTCTAGTGCCATCATATGACTTTGAGTACCTCCCTGGCAACTGATGTAAGCACCATGGTGGAATTGTCCGACAGAACTTGAACCGCCTTGCGGCAGATCAGGGGAAGAAAAACTGGAAGGCCAGGCACACCGCTCAGGACTCCAGGCGATTGATGTGCCAACGGGACTGGAGTGGGGACCAGTATCCCTGAGTCGCTTGAGATTGGCAGACCGCCCCCCACCTGGAGAGGCTGGCATCCGTTGTGACTATGACCCACGAGGGAGTCAGAAGAGGCATCCCCTTGAGGAGGTGCACCGGCGAGAGCCACCACTGTATGTCGGCAATGGTAGAATCGGAAAGAGGCAGGACCTCCTGGAACTGCTCGGAAACTGGTTGCCAGTGGGATAACAACGCTTTCTGTAATGGACGCATATGCGCAAATGCCCAGGGGACCAGGTCGATCGTGGAAGCCATGGTCCCTAGGACCTGCAGATAATCCCAAGCCATGGAAAGCGGTAGGGAAACAAAACTGTCCACTTGATCGATCAGTTTGAGTGCCCGAGAGTCTGGGAGAAAAACTTTCCCAACCCAAGTGTCGAAGCGAGCTCCCAGAAATTCCAGAACCTGATAGAGCTGAAGATTGCTTTTGGAGAAGTTGATTCCAGCCGAGCGAAGTGAGGAGGACTAGCACTCTGTTGACTGCGCGAGCGCACAGGGCAGAGGACTTGGCCCTTACCATCCAGTCGTCCAGATAAGGATGGACTAAGACTCCGTCCCTGCGGAATGCAGCCCCCATGACTACCATGATCTTGGTAAAGGTGCGGGGAGCGGTGGCAAGACCGAAGGGAAGAGCCTGAAACTGAAAGTGCTGGCCCAGGATATGAAAACGAAGAAACTTTTGATGTTCTTGCAGAATTGGAATGTGGAGATAATGAGGGAGGCCAGAAATTCACCGGGGTGAACCGCTGCGATCACCGCCCTCAGGGTCTCCATGTTGAAACGGGGAATCCTGAGGGCCCTGTTGACCCTTTTGAGATCCAGGATTGGACGGAAGGAATTGTCTTTCTTGGGAACGACGAAGTAAATGGAATACTGGCCAGCGCCTTGTTCTTGTACTGGCACTGGAATGATCATCCCCAGTTCCTGGAGCCTGACCAGGGCTTGACAGACCGTGGGCCTCTTGCATGGGCCACAAGCGGAAATGAGATACAGATCCAAGAGGTCCCGGGCAAACTCTAACTCGTAACCGTGTTCTATCACCTTGAAGACCCAGTGATCAGACGTGATTTTGGCCCACTCCTCGCGAAACAGAGAAAGACGCCAATCTAAGTTTCGTGTGGAGGAATGGACTGGCTGGATCTCATTGGGGAGCGGACTTGGTGGCCAGGTGTTGCTGGTGACCATCTCTGAAGCCTCGACAGCCCCGAAAGGAATGAGCCCATGACTGGGACCTGGACACGCCACCTCTAGGATATGAACCACGTGCCCTGTTCCCATACCGGCGTTGCCCCCTAAAGTGGGTACGAGTCGGAAAGAAAGACTTCGACTGTTTGGGGCGGTCCTCCGGCAGCTTATGAACCTTGTTCTCGCCCAAGGATTTAATAAGCTGTTCCAGGTCCCCACCAAAAAGCAACTTGCCCTTAAAGGGAAGAGTGCCCAGTTGAGCCTTCGATGAAGCGTCTGTGGACCAATTGTGTAGCCAGAGGAGGCGTCTGGCCAAAACTGTGGAAACCATAGCCTTTGCCTGGACGCGAAGCAAGTCATAAAGTGCATCTGCGCCATATGCGATGGTGCCCTCCAAACGTTCCACCTGCTCTGCCTCTGCAGACAGGAGATCCTGGGTGCTGAGTAATTGTTGCATTCACCTAAGACTTGCCTGTTGCATGAGACTGCTGCAGATTGTCACCTGGACCCCGAGAGATAGGACCTAAAAAATCCGCTTCAAATAAAATTCAAGCTTGGGGTCCTGAACATCCAGTAACGCTGTGGCACCCACCACTGGCATAGTGGTATGCTTCGTTACCGTGGTGACCAAAGAGTCCACCTTCGTAATTTTCAACATGTCCAGGCAGTCTTCGGGAAGCGGGAAGAGCTTATCCATAGCCCTCCCAACCCGGAGACCTGTCTCAAGGCCTTCCCATTCCCATAGGAGGAGCAGTCTGTGCATAGGATGGAAAGGGAATGTACGTGGTAGTGCCCTAAGTCCCGCCAGGATTGGGTCTGCGTTTGGAGTCATCGCCGCCACCACAGAATCATCCGGTGGGGCATCAATTCCTAATTCTTGGAGCATGAAAGGAATGAGAGGTTCCAGTTCCTCATGCTGGAATAAGCGTAGGACGCAGGGATCATCTCCCTCGAGTGGGGGGGGGGGAGGGGGCCTGAGCCGAGGCCTCCCCATCTACTTCATCAAGAGGGTCCACGGGGGGCTGAGGGGGGGATTCCCGGGACCACCCACACCCGGACAGGGCCTTGGGGATCAGGAACTGCGGCGGGAGCTGGCACGGGCAACCGAGGGAGTTTCAGAGGGGGGAGGAAGAGGTAGGGGGGGGTCCACCTCCTCCTGTAGGCTAGCTAAATATGATTTGTGCAGTAGCAGCACAAAATCCGATGAAAAACGGGCCTGGGACGATTTTTCTGCGGGGGGAGGAGGGCGAGGGAGGTGAGGGGGGGTCGTGTCACTCCCCTGAGAGCACACCAGGCTCAAATTGGGGGGTAAAAGTAGCAAATTCGGCTCCTCTGCCCCGGGAGAAGCAGAGGCTGCATCGGGTGAAATACCCAAGATGGCCACCGTTCCCGTGATTTCTCGGGACGGGAACGGCCTGGCCATGCGTCGAGGATCCCGACCCCGGGCTCGAGTGATCTGCGCCGCCGTGGAGGAGCCCTCCCCACTCGGGAGGCATCGGGAGCACACCCCATCTCGGGAGAGCCGAGAGGCCGGCTCTCCACAGGCCAGGCACAGGTTAGAGCGTGGCATGAAGGAAAACACACAGCCATGAATAAACAGAAAAACAGCTGATAGGGGAGTCCCGGAGCAGGAGATCGAACCCTGCTCCCTCCTACAAATAAAAATCTTGCTGCCTGTATTTATTTATTTTTTTTAAACTTGTCCAACCAAAGTACAAAATTTGACTGCTTCTATCTTTTTTTTTTTTTTTCCACAGACAGTCACAGGGGAATTCGCTTCCCTGAAAGTGCACCCAAGGAATGGATATCTCAGGGCAAGATAGCAGACTAAGGGAGAGAGACTGGCACCACCAGTATTGCTCGCAAGAAGGTCACCGGGAAGTGAACCTAGGCTGAGCAAATCAAGGGGCCAAGCCCCCCTAGGAACCCCAAGAGCGAGGGAGACAGCTGCCTCCCTGACACAGTGAATGAGAATGACAAAAATTTACAGTAATTTTTTTTGTTTTACAAAGAAATCAGATGAAAACAATACTTGCTTGAGTTTGCCCCAGAGAAAAGAATCAAGAAGAAACCCCAAGGGGAACAAAGGATAAGCTAACGGAACCACAGGGTGAGCTATTCCACCTGCTGGAGACAGACAAATACTGAAGGGCTGCAGCGTAGGCTCTGTCCTCATATAGGATACCCTTTCAGTTTTGATCTATCTCCACCTGCTGGAAAGGAGGCTCAACCCATGGTCTGGACTGATCCGGGTACGTACAGGGAACATGCCTTGCCTTTTACCCCTGACAGTCTGCCTCTCTGTCACCTTCTCTCCCCCATTTCTGATAAACAGAAGATTCAAACAGCCTAGAATTTTATAATCCTCTGCCACAACCCCCCCCCCCCCCAAAGAAATCCCCCTACTGTTTGACCTTAAGAAAGTGGAGACAAGCCATATATGTTTGAGTGAAGGGACAGGAGTGGGAGCAGGATGGATTCAACAGGGGAGGGCAACTAGGATTTTCAAGCAGGTACATTAAAGTGAAGCTTGATTGCACACAATAAAAACATGAATTAGCATTTTCTAATTAGTTTATTCAAATACAGGGCAAGGCTCCTGCTGGCTCCGTTTTCAGCTTTGGAGCAGAACATTAATGCAAGAGGTCAGGAGTTTGCTGAAAAGGGAATGGAGAGGAGGGAAGAGGGAGGAAACAAGAGCTAGGGAGGAACGGTGGAGGAGCTGAGTCCTGGTAGCCCTGGAGGAAACTGGATACAATGCAGACAGCAATACCTTTTACTGACCAACTATAAGGATTCTTAAATATTAAATCTGGTGCTACTCAAATAAAAGGAGTTGCAATTGATTTCCTCCAGGGCTGATATGGCTATTGAAACCAGTAGTGTATTGGCCGAGCTGTCATGTGACCCAGTTTCGGCAGTCCTGGTGTAATGACATCCTCCCCCGATGCCATTTAGCACCTATAAGCACTTTTTCGACATGGAAGAAGGAGTACAAACACCACAATTTATTTATTTATTTATTTAAAATCTTTTCTATACCGTCGCTAAGTTATATACCATCGCAACGGTTTACATGTAGGCACATATTTAATGTAGGTAAAAGTGTACTATAGTACATTCTAACAGGTGCCATTAAAGGTTCGGTTACAATATATCATTAGACATAATCATTTTAGAGAAGTAGGTCATGACCGAGTGTACCAAAGGTACTTTCATGGGTAAATTTATCATACATAGTGTTATAATTATGCTTATTGTGATATAGAGTTCATAGACTATTATAATGCACATTCTTAGAATAGTGCTGTGCGCTGGTGCTCTTCTGCCTATTCCTGAGTAATTCCTATTCTCCCATCTCTTTGTAAAATGCTTGTTTAAAAAGCCATGTTTTTAAACTTTTCTTAAATGCCTTGAGATCTCTTTGTAATCTGACCTCTAGAGGCATTGTGTTCCAAATTGTGGGTCCTGCTAATGATAAGGCCCTTTCTCTCACTTGGGTTAGTCTTGCTGTTTTGAATGAAGGAATGGTTAGGAGTGCTTTATTTGCTGATTGAAGGTTTCTGTGTGGGACGTGTACCCGTAATGCTGTGTTTAGCCAGTCTGATTTCTCATCATGAATTAGTTTGTGAATGGTACAAAGGGTTTTATATTTAATTCTGTGTTCAATCGGTAACCAATGTAGTTCCGCCAGGGTTTCAGTTATATGGTCCCTCCTCCTTTTTCCGGTTAGTATTCTAGCTGCTGTGTTCTGAAGTATTTGAAGTGGTCTTAATGTTGTATTTGGTAGTCCTAGCAGAAGGGCATTACAGTAATCCGTGCTGGAGAAAATTAGTGCCTGTAGAATTGTTCGGAAGTCATTTTGAGTTAGTAGTGGTTTTAGTTTTCTGAGTACCATGAGTTTTGCATAACCTTCCTTTACTTTTAGTGATATGTGCTGTTTTAGATTGATTTTAGGGTCCATTATTATTCCAAGGTTACGTACTTTTCCAGCTAGTTCAATTTTCTGGTTGTCTTTGAGGATTATTTAAGTTTGGCTGATTTCAGTATTTTTTAGGGATGTGAATCGTTTTTTGATGATTTAAAATATCGTCCGATATATTTTAAATCGTCAAAAATCGTTAGAGCCGCGATACAATAACAATTCACCCGATTTATCGTCAAAAAATCGTAAATCGGGGGAAGGGGGAGGGGAAGGGGAGGGTGGGAAAACCGGCACACTAAAACAACCCTAAAACCCACCCGACCCTTTAAAATAAATCCCCCACCCTCCCGAACCCCCCCAAAATGCCTTAAATTACCTGGGGTCCAGAGGAAGGGTCCCGGTGTGATCTTTTACTCTTTTACGGCCCATCCAGTCTGCCCAGCAATCACACGATTCACATTTTGCGCAAAATGGCGTCGGCCGTACAGCAAAATGATTCGACTGCAGGAGGTCGTTCCGGACCCCCGCTGGACTTTTGGCAAGTCTTGTGGGGGTCAGGAGGCCCCCCCCAAGCTGGCCAAAAGTCCCTGGGGGTCCAGCGGGGGTCCGGAACGACCTCCTGCAGTCGAATCGTTTTTCCGTACGGAAAAACGATTCGCGGTAGGAGATCATTCCGGACCCCTGCTGGCTTTTGGCAAGTCTTGTGGGGGTCAGGAGGCCCCCCCAAGCTGGGCAAAAGTCCCTGGGGGTCCAGCGGGGGTCCAGGAGCGATCTCCTACGCTCCTGACGTCGGGGGACAAAAAAACGAAATGGTGCCGGCGCTATCTTTGACTTGTCATATGACAGGTCAAAGGTAGCGCCAGCGCCATTTCTACAATGCACGGAGGTCCGAGAGTAAAAGATCACACCGGGACCCTTCCTCTGGACCCCAGGTAATTTAAGGCATTTTGGGGGGGTTCGGGAGGGTGGGGGATTTATTTTAAAGGGTCGGGGTGGGTTTTAGGGTTGTTTTAGTGTGCTGATTTTCCCGCCCTCCCCCTTCCCCTCCCCCCCACTGGACCCCAGGTAATTTAAGGCATTTTGGGGGGGTTCAGGAGGGTGGGGGATTTATTTTAAAGGGTCGGGGTGGGTTTTAGGGATGTTTTAGTGTGCCGGTTTTCGATTTACACGATTTACACGATATTTAAAAAACCCAAACTGCGACGATCCGATTCCCTCCCCCTCCCAGCCGAAATCGATCGTTAAGATAATCAATCACACGATTCACATCTCTAGTATTTTTCCGTTCTAGGTGTAGAAATTCTGTTTTATCAATATTAATTACAAGTTCCATTTGGGTTAGTAGTTGTTTTATAATGCTTAGGTACATGTTAGCTAGATTTAATGTTTTCTCTAATGTGTCATCTATAGGTAGAATTAGCTGAATATCATCAGCATAAATGTAATGTATGATTCCTAGTCCTGCAAGTAAGTGGCATAATGTAAGCATGCATATGTTAAAAAGAGTCGCAGACAGGGCTGATCCCTGTGGAACTCCTGTTTTGAGATTGATTTTTTCTGATAATGTGTTGTTGATCTGAACTTGGAAAAACCTGTTTTTTAGATATAAACTGAACCAGTTTAATGTTTTGCCGTGTAATCTGATTTCTTCTAGTCTATTTAGCAGTATTTTATGGTTTACTGTGTCAAAGGCTGCCGATAGGTTGAGCATTATTAGAATATAGTGTTTACCGCTATCAAAACCTCTTAGAATGTTATCTGTTAGAGAGAGGAGCAATGTCTCAGTGCTGTAGTGTTTTCAAAATCCGTTTTGAGATGGATACAGTATGTTATTGTTATCCAGGTGTTCAGCTACCTGTTTCTGTACTGTTTTTTCAATTAGTTTAGCTATTAAAGGAAGATTTGATACTGGTCTGTAGTTGTTCAGGATAAGGGGATCACTGTTTTTTTTCTTAATGATTGGTTTTATCATTGCTCCTTTCAGTATATCTGGCATTGTTCCTTCTTCTAGGGATAGGTTTATGATTTTAGTTAGTGTGTTAGCTGATTTCTTAAGTTCAATTGTTGGTATTGTGTCAATTTTGTGTGGGGCGGGGTTGACATTTTTTAGCATTTGTTCCACTTCCATTTCAGATATCTCAGTGAATGATGTCCATTGGTTGACATCTCTTTTTTGCATTTTAATTTCTTGGTTGGCAGTGTTTGGAAGTTTGTCTCTTAATTTAGTAATTTTGTCACTGAAAAATTTGGCAATTTCATTACATTTTGCTTCTGGTAGGTTTTGTGGTGATTCTTGCTTGTCACTGGTTAGGTTTGAAACTATTGAGAATTAGGGATGTGAATCGTTTTTGAACGATTAAAATTATCATCAGATAATTTTAAAATCATCCAAAATCGTTAGAGTGCACGATACAATACAAATGCCCCCGATTTATCGTCAGGGGCATTTGTATTGTATCATTAAATAGGGCGCGGGAAAACCGGCACACCAAAACAACCCTAAAACCCACCCCGAACCTTTAAAACAAATCCCCCACCCTCCCGAACCCCCCCAAAATGTTTTAAATTACCTGGGGTCCAGTGGGGGATCCCGGCGTGATCTCCAGCTCTCTGGCCATGGCTGCGTTGAGAAATGGTGCCGGTGGCCCTTTGCCCTTATCATGTGACAGGGCAAAGGTAGCGCCGGCGCCATTTTGGTTCCTGGCTCCCGACGTCACGCGTGCAGGAGATCGCTCCCGGACCCCCAGCTGGACCCCCAGGGACTTTTGGCCAGCTTGGGGGGGCCTCCTGACCCCCACAAGACTTGCCAAAAGTCCAGCGGGGGTCCAGGAGCGACCTCCTGCACGCGGGCCGTATTGCCAATCTTCAAAATGGCGCCGGCACTACCTTTGCCCTCACTATGTCATACGGGCCTGCGTGCAGGAGGTCGCTCCCGGACCCCCGCTGGACTTTTGGCAAGTCTTGTGGGGGTCAGGAGGCCCCCCCAAGCTGGCCAAAAGTCCCTGGGGGTCCCTGGGGGTCCGGGAGCGATCTCCTACACGCGTGACGTCGGGAGCCAGGAACCAAAATGGCGCTGGCGCTACCTTTGCCCTGTCACATGATAAGGGCAAAGGGCCACCGGCGCCATTTCTCAACGCAGCCGTGGCCAGAGAGCTGGAGATCGTGCCGGGACCCCCCCACTGGACCCCAGGTAATTTAAAACATTTTGGGGGGGTTCGGGAGGGTGGGGGATTTGTTTTAAAGGTTCGGGGTGGGTTTTAGGGTTGTTTTGGTGTGCCGGTTTTCCCGCCCTCCCCCGATTTACGATTTTTAACGATTTAAAAAAACAAAACCAAAAACACGATGATCAGATTTCCCTCCCCCCCCCCAGCCAAAATCGATCGTTAAGACGATCAATCACACGATTCACACCCCTATTGAGAACAGAGTTCTTGGATTGTTCGCAAACTTTTCTATTTTATTGCTGAAATATTCTTTCTTAACATTGAGTATTAGATGTTTGTAAAAAGCTGGATGTTTTCTGTATTTGGTTAGGTTATCGGTTGTTTTGTGTTTTCTCCATCTTCTTTCCTTGATCTGAGAGTCCTTTTTGCATCTTTTACTTTTACATTATGCCAGGGGTTATTTTGTCTTGCTTCTTTTTTCTGTATTGATTTGATGGGGTTTATTTCGTCAGCTATTTTTTTGCTTGTTTCTAACCATGTTTCTGTGGCAGAACTGCAGTTGTTGTAGTCAATATCAGTTAGTTTTTCCTCTAGTTTGTCATTTAGTTTTTCAATATTAAAAGGTGGTCTGTATTTAAATTCTATGGCTTTATGATTTTGTTTGATTTAAGGTTTAAGGAATTTTACGTCGGATTGAATAAGGAAGTGGTCTGACCTTGGAATTTGTGAGTATTCAGTTTTACAGTGTTCTAAACATAGAAACATAGACATGTCGGCAGAAGACCAAACGGCCCATCCAGTCTGCCCAGCAAGCTTTCACACTTTTTTTTTCTCTCACATACTTATCTGTTTCTCTTGGCTCTTAGTAACCTTTTTTTATTCTATTTCCCTTCCACCCCCACCATTAATGTAGAGAGCAGTGTTGGAACTGCATCTAAGTGAAATAGCTTAATTTAGTTAGGAGTATTAACCACCACAATAAGCAAGCTACACCCATGCTTATCTGTTTATTCAGACTGTGTAATTCAGTCCTTGTTGATTGTTGCCTGAATATAGATCCACCTTTCTTCATTCTCCCCTGAAGTTGAAGCAGAGAGCCAAGCTGGCTATGTATTGAAAGTGAAGTATCAGTCTTGCTCCCCTGCCGTTGAAACAGAGAGCTATGCTGGCTTTGCACTGAAGTGAAATATCAGACTTGCTCCCCTGCCGTTGAAGCAGAGGGCTATGCTGGATATGCGTGAATTGTCAAAATTTCCTCCCCTGCCATTGAAGCAGAGGGCTATGCTGGATATGCGTGAATTGTCAAATTTCCTCCCCTGCCGTTGAAGCAGAGAGCTATGCTGGATATGTGTGAAGTGTTAAACTTCCTCCCCTGCTGTTGAAGCAGAGAGTTATGCTGGATTTGCATTGAAAGTGAAGTATCAGGTATTTTTTGGTTTGGGGTAGTAGCCGCCGTAACAAGCAAGCTACTCCCCTGCTTTTATGTGGTTGCAAATTCTTTTTTCCACATTTCCTCTTGCCGTTGAAGCATAGAGCAATATTGGAGTCGCATTATTGAATAAGGATATTCATTTCCAGGTAGTAGCCATCATTCCCTCAAGCCACCCCCATGCCTCTTCTCTTCATTCACATCCTCTAGACTTTATGGATCCACAGTATTTATCCCACACCCCTTTGAAATCCTTCACAGTTTTGGTCTTCACCACTTTCTCTGGAAGGGCGTTCCAGGCATCCACCACCCTCTCCGTGAAGAAATACTTCCTGACATTGGTTCTGAGTCTTCCTCCCTGGAGTTTTAAATCGTGACCTCTGGTTCTGCTGATTTTTTTGCAATGGAAAAGGTTTGTCGTTGTCTTTGGATCATTAAAACCTTTCAAATATCTGAAAGTCTGTATCATATCACCCCTGCTCCTCCTTTCCTCCAGGGTGTACATATTTAGATTCTTCAATCTCTCCTCATAAGTCATTCGATGAAGACCCTCCACCTTTTCGGTCGCCCTTCTCTGGACCGCCTCCATCCTGTCTCTGTCCCTTCGGAGATACGGTCTCCAGAACTGAACACAGTACTCTAGGTGAGGCTTCACCAAGGACCTGTACAAGGGGATAATCACTTCCCTTTTCTTACTCGATATTCCTCTCTCTATGCAGCCCAGCATTCTTCTGGCTTTAGCTATCGCCTTGTCACATTGTTTCGCCGACTTCAGATCGTTAGGTACTATCACCCCAAGGTCTCTCTCCTGCCCCGTGCACATCAGCCCTTCTCCCCCCATCGAATACAGTTTTTCCGGATTTCCACATCCCATATGCATGACTCTGCACTTCTTGGCATTGAATCTCAGCTGCCATATCTTCGACCACTCTTCCAGTTTCCTTAAATCCCGTCTCATTCTCTCCACTCCTTCTGGCGTGTCCACTCTGTTGCAGATCTTAGTGTCATCCGCAAAAAGACAAACCTTACCTTCTATCCCATCCGCAATGTCGCTCGCAAAGATATTGAACAGGACCGGTCCCAACACTGACCCTTGCGGCAATCCGCTCAACACCACTCTCTCTTCAGAGTAAGTTCCATTTACCATCACACATTGTCTTCTGTCCGTCAACCAGTTTGCAATCCAGGCCACCACCTTGGCACTCACTCCTAAACTTCTTATTTTATTCACCAGTCTCCTGTGCGGAACCGTATCAAAAGCTTTGCTGAAGTCCAAGTAGATGACATCGAGCACTCTTCCTTGATCCAATGCCTTGGTTACCCAGTCAAAAAATTCTATCAGATTTGTCTGACAGGATCTTCTCCTGGTGAATCCATGCTGCCTCTGGTCCAGCAATTGTTCCGACTGTAGATAGCTCACTATTCCTTCTTTTAACAGCGACTCCATTACTTTTCCCACCACCGAGGTGAGGCTAACTGGTCTGTAATTACCAGCCTTTTCTCTGTTTCCACTCTTGTGAAGCGGGATCACCACAATTGTGGTTAATGACTGTGAGATCCAGTGAATGTCCAGCTTTATGTGTTGGTGTGTTTGTTATTAGTGAAAAGCCTAAGGCTGTCATAGCGTCTAATAGTGTTTGGCATGCGTTTGATAAAGGGTGGGCGTCCATGTGAAGATTAAAATCTCCTAGCACTATGGTTGGTTTAGAGATGTTTAAGTGTGTGGTAAGGAACTCAATTAGTGGTGATATATTTAATTCTAGGAGGCTTGGTGGGCAGTAGATAAGGCATATTTGTATATTATTGGTATCAAAAATGGCAATTTCATGATTTGGGGGGGGGGTGTTATTTGGATAGGTTTACATTTAAAGGTTTTTTCAATAATTAGTAAGAGACCTCCTCTGCACTTATTTATTCTGGGGACTGAAAATACTTTGTAATTTTTGTGTGCTATTTGATTTTTTAGAACTACGTCTGCTTTTTTTAATCATGATTCCGTTATTGCAACAAAGTTTGGTTTATTGTCATACAGTAAATCCGTGATGATTGGGAATTTCTTTGCGACTGAATGTGCATTTACTAAGATGAATGTTAGCATGATTAGTTTGTTTATTGCAGAGGTTTTGGAAATAGAAATAGGGTTCTTTTTTATCTGTATCAAATTATTGCGTGAGGATTTCATTGTCTTTTTTTGTTCTCTCTCTAGTATTGTTCTTTAAGTAATTATTTTCATATTTACCTTTGTTCATGCAGATGGAGATTGGATATTTAAATGGTAGTTCATTTTCCTTGTCCATGTTGAAAGTTGGTAGCAGTGGGCTGTAAATTTAAAAAAACAAAACAAACAGAACTGCGGAAACTGGGTACCTTGGTGGCTCTGTATGGGTCTGCTGCTAGAAGCCATTTACTAGGTCCTGTCTCAACATTTTTAGTGGAAGGGGGTTTATGGTGAAGGCTTGAGCAGCTCAGGAGCGTGCCGTGAGCTCTCAGGACTCACCTAACAGCCCTGCAACCTCGTAAGCTTTCTTCTGCTTGATGGTCTCAAAGTTTAGTGCTTCGAAGAAAATATCCAGCACAAGAATGTTCTCCCTGGAACACAAGTCAGACATGAGCCTGCACTGCCCGAACTGTTTTACAGGCTTTACTGGCAGCAGTTAAACATCTCACGAGAATAAAGCGTTACACATCAGACATCAAACCCTGGAGGGGATTCTTGGAACTTGAGCCACAAGTGGTGTTACACCTTCAGAGCCAATCACAAAGGGAACAGGGCGAGAACCAATACCAGAGCCAATCACAAAGAGCCAGGGGAGAACCAATACCAGGCAACTTATGAAGAAGGGTTGGTACTGGAGAGCCAGGAGAAAACTGATCCCAGCTGCAGGGAACTAAGGTGGAGACAACGGAACTATTGGGGCAAAACGAGAGCGGAGTCAGCATGGAATTCTGTCACTATCAGTGGCGCTCACGTGGCACAGGGCACCATTACTGCGCATGGCACACACACACACACACTTCATGGGGGCACGGTTAAGTTAAACAGGACTTACGAAATGTATTGCTCGGACTTGTTGTACTTTTTGGCCAGGTACTTGGCAGAGGCCTTGCTGGGTATTTTCACCATGGACAGCTCCTTGGCGTACCGTGTCATGTTGCATGGTGTCTCGCAGTTGCAGTAGTCATTGTCCATCTCTTCCAGGTAATCTGTAGCAAAGACGAAGAAAGGCTGCCAACTCTGAGCCCAGCCAGCAACTGAAACCCCAGAAAAAACAAAAAACAAAAAAAAAAAAAGGGAGGGAGGGACTCACCTAGGGCTGGGTCTGCACATTCCTTGTACTGCTCAGGGGTGCAGTAAGCAGCATCACCTGCAGAGGGAGAAAGAACAGACAGCAGGGACCACAATTTTAAGAAGAGCATGGCCCAAGCTGGAGTGTTCAGAATGCCTGCTTTCCTCTTCCCTGGTCCTGCTGCCTTCCACCCACAACTTTTAGTTTTATTCCTAGGTCTCCTTTCTTTTCTTCTCCACTACACAGCACAGACTCAACTTTCCAGTAATGGTATCAAATTCCATCTCCATCTGATTTCAATCAAGTGTCAGTTATTGCCTACAGTATGCTGTCAATGCACAGAGTTTTGTAAAATCCATGGTTAATGAATCCTGCTCCCTCCTATCCCATAAAGTTGATAATCTAAATGTTGAGTGGTGGAGAGGTTAAAGGACTTGCTCACGGTCATATAAGAAGAAGTGTTTCCAGGTTTCTCAGCGCTGTCTTAGGGAAGAGGCAATGGGACTAGACGTCTAGAACTGTACCCTACCCTACCTAGGATTTTTCTTTTATTTTGTATCCCCATGCCTGTAATTTGTATCCCCATGCCCTATAATTTGGCCACTAGGTGTGTCACCCTTGAGTGATAACCCCAACTCCCTCCTTCAAGGGCTGTGAACCCTGTCTCCATGGCATCCCCAACCCCAGCTGACTTGGGAAGCAAAAGACCCAATCTGAGGATTGAATCGAAGGGCCCTCTGTATGGCATGTGCAGTACGAACCGTCTGAGCCACTAGGCCAATCTGTGTATATTTCTAATGTATTCATCTCTTGCTGCAGAGCCAAAGAGCCTCCTGGCATACTAACTCAAGGAGAATCCAGGATCCTGTCACTGCGCAAAAGCCCAGGCGGGCCTCTCCCTCAGTTTACTACACATGTCCCATCAGAAATAGGCCAGTCACCTACAATGACCAGGGTGTTCAAAGGCCTTCTGCTGGCTCTCACCTGGCATGTGCACCATCTTGCAGTTACATTTCTCCGCTAAGTAACGGATCTCACAGTCAATGCGGCAGGCCGTGATGCTGTAGATGTCAAAGAAATCTGAGTCAATGGGGGTGGATTTGCAGTCGCCCCAGGGAGGAGGCAGGTAGGTCAGCTGCGGAGGCAAAAAAACACAATATCACACAGAGGATGCAGGTCAGCTCCGATGCTGTGCTCCACAACATGCAGCAATGTAACTATGCATCGATGGGATGAAGCAAGAGAGAACTACAGATGCAAAATAGAAGACAGAAAAATGAGATAGGTAGAAAGCGAGGGTGAAGGTGAGGGTTAGCATTAGAAAGAGGGACAGGAGAAACAAAATAAATGAATAAGGAGGGATTCAAATGATGGAGAGGAAGAATGGAAGAGGAAAGGAATGGATAGGAAGGAGAAATGAAAGGATAGCGAGAAGTGACCCACAAGTTTTGGGGTATTTTGGTCTACCAATTTATGTTAACAAGTTCCTCTGGGCAAGACTCTGGCACTGGTTATGACTGCCTGGAGTTGCACTAGATTAGGTTAACAAGTCTCCTATGCAATTTGTCTCTTGGCATGTTGTGGGAGCAACCTCCTGGCTTTATCCAGGGTCCTTACCCTCTGCTCCTGGCAGGAAACAAAAGTCTGGAACCCAGGTGCCACTCCAAATCCCAGCTGGTCTATGAAAGGTGGTTCTTCCTGGCTGTGAATTTGCACCTTAATCCCAGCTTCGAAGGATGTTTCATCTACAAAACAGAAGAAACAGATGGACCAGCTGGAGTACCTCATATCCTCGTATCTATTGGAAGGTGGAATCCACAATCCAAAGTCAGCATGACATGCAGTGCCTAAACACCAAGAGCAGATAAACACAACACGAGGGATCTAACAGGATGTGCAACACATGGCCTTTTATGGCTGGATCGCTTGCTCCTCCATGCTTCCCTATGAAGAGAGGAGAGCCTGCTATGGAGTACTGCCTAATCTGGAGAAAGTTAGCCAATTAAAAAGTTACATTTCTGCAAAACTGCATTAAAAAGGCCAACCAGTAATAAAAATTATTCCGTGAAAAATCTCTGAATTACCTACTGGGTGACTACACACCATCTTTTCTTAGTTTACCAGTTAAAATTAGTCTTTTTTTCAAACTTTCCACTGCACAATTAAAACAACATACAAAGCTCAGGATATATTTGAGTCTGCGCTGATACGAGATAATTAGCTGATATCATGTGCCTACAGCTATCTTGTTTTTCAATGATGTCACTCTAGAAAAGAATGTGCCTCAAACTTTGCATCCATCCAAGTGTTAAAGAAAAAGAGATTAAAACCCATGAACTCAGCAGCTATGAGCTGGGATTTCCAGGGCAGTCTCACACAGGCACAAGCTGCAGGGCACACAACCTGTTTTAGTCTTAAGCGGACACCTTAAAGGATAGACTAGACTGGTACTGTGATGGGGAGAAGCTGCATCTGTGTTCAGCACCCAAGTTTCAAAGCCTAAGGCTGGTACAAAACACGCAGCCAAAGCAGAGGGAAGGGGGTGATGAGGCATCCAGCAATGAAAGGTTTTCTCAAGATGATAATGAACCACGCTTCGATTTAATATTCTCCCTCCATGCCACTGATACTCATCCTCTGTATTGTTCAACCGGCCGTTTTCATGTCTCTCTCCAATGCCCTGCTCTGCAGCTGTAAACATCTCTCTGAACTGCTTCCGGGAGAATAGGGAGTGCAGGCTGCTTCAGCCCTTCTCATACTGAGGTGGTGTGAAGGGAGGGGATTGCTCACAAGGACAAATGATATAACATCTGATCACTTAATGCAGGCCCCAGTTCCCAAAGGTGATCATCTGGCTCCATATCAAAAGGAGCCAGTCCTGGTTTGGCCCCACTGTACGCAGGGAGATGTAGTTCCTGCTTTTCTTAGGGAAATCAGAATTGCTTCTCCGCCCATGCAACGGAGTAAAACCGGAACTCGATCATTCTGGGTCTTCTGACATTCTGACATGGAGCTATCTGGCCACCTTACTATTTCCCCAGTGAAGCTGCTGAAGATGGTTCCAGACTGAGCAACCCAGTCTCCCCCTGGGGCCAAATCACGGGTTCCTCCAGAGCAGAGCCGCTGCTGATGGTCAGTACCCCACTGGGGAGGGGCAGAAGTTGATGGTGTGGGGAGGGCCAGAAGTTGATGATGTGCTGACCGCGAGGCACTGGCAGTTAGGACAGCGGCCGGAGGTGAACCAGCTTTCATCAGAAATCCTCTTCATGGAGGATGGAGCGATGGCTTCACACTGCCCACAGCCTTTCCCTTTTCTGTACCAACGTCGTTATCCCTCCTCAGCTAACGTATTGGTTACACAACGTAGGCTCAGTGTTTTCGTTTGAAAGTGCCTTATGAGTGAAGACATTAAGGGGCAAATAATCAAAACGGGTCAAGCTGGTGCAAACTCCATGGGTACATTTACCTGCGGCCTTTCTACCAATAATCAAAGCAAAACTACGCCAACAGTCCCTCTTTTTATGTGGGTACTTTTTAAAGGCAAGAACTATGTGCATAGTTACTTCCTCTGACTTAACCCCGCTCTGGAAATGCCTACAAAAATATGCTGGTAAAAGTATGCGCATTGTCGACATAACACGCACACTCCTGCCTGCGCAGTGCGTGGTTAATAATCGAAGAGCCCATTTCCACATTGGGTTTGACTACTGCTCTTTAAGTAGAGAAATTTAGGAATAAGGCTGAAGCAGCAGCAGTTTATAATTCTGACAGTCTTGGGAATGACACTTAACCTCTGTTGCCCTTGAGGCACATCACCAGAAACCATTGGCATGATGCCAGCTTTATTATGCATAATAAGGGACATATAATCTTGTAGGTGATTATTCAGGTCTGGCTGAGGAACGCCATTACTATTTATAACCGTCTGAGGGTGGTGTGTGCAGGAGACAATGGCAAACTTTACATTAGCGGCAAAACATCCGTGTCTTGAGTCAGGTAGGGTCACATACAAACATAAGCAAAGGTGCCGCAGCAGGGAGAGGAAATGAAACATCACCAGCAGTGTCTCTGAGCACGTCTTCCTGCATTTAAACACCATTCTTCAGGTACGTTGAAGCTTCATTGTTGCTCATAATGGAAAGGTGCTGGACACCCACAGACTCACTTGTGTGGTGAGCTCTCCAGACACTTATGTGGGCTGGGGTGGCTCTCATTTTACAGAGCTCGGAAATGACTGGATACATGAGAAATGAGACTATAAGTCTGATGTGTCTCAGCTACTTAAGGAAAATAGACAGAGCCTGTACGAGCCTGCAGTTCTTTTTCCGCTGTCACATTCAATGTGCCTGTGTGGTGAGGACTGGGGAACAGCAGTGCAAGGGCACACACAGAAAGTTTTTCAGTGGTGGGTAGCAGTGGGGGTTGCTAGTTTAAAAAAAGTGCGGATGTATAAAAACAAAATCATAGAAATAGTAAAACTAATTAGCATTAAAATCCAGGGGAGGGAGGGGTAAATGCCCCCCCCCCCCCTTGCAGTTTCCCATGAGCAGTGCTGAATTTCTCTAGGGACATCTTTATTGCCACTGCTGGTTTGCAATTTGCTGAAGGGTAAGGTATATGCCACAGATTCCACCATCACCATGCTCATGAGATGGGCTGAACCCATGGGCACTGCCACAACCAGATCACAAAATATGCTTTTTTTAATTTTTCTGCCTCGCCAATCAGGTCTCCTTTGTAACTGTGTGTCACAGAGCACCAGTTAATCCCTTGGTGGTTTAAAAGAAAAAGAAAGCTCTTCAGGATAGGTGTCCTGTGATTGTGCATGTTACTTGGTAGGACGCTAAAAGCAAATGGCACTTGTACCAGGTGTTGCATAACCTTTGCCTCCCCCACTGCAGCAGCAACCAGAAATCTGATAAAAAAACATGCAATATATCATTTTAATCAGCATTCAAAACAGAATTAAACAACATATAATTAATAGTTGGTGAGCCCACTGTTAGCGTGCAAAATGGCCTTAAAACAAGCAGGTTATGAATACAACAAATTTTGAAATAAATCTGTATCATTTTCCAAATTTAGTGAGATCAATTCCAAATTCTGATGCAGAGTTTCAGTGCAATAATGTCCCTGACCACTTTCCTTCAACATTAAACTCTCCACCTCATCCTTAATAATGGCACCTATGTTTTTGGCAGTGTTCAACTCTGGAGAGTTCCCTGGCCAAATGTAATTACCCCAAAAATCAATGCCATTTTCTTTAAGCAGCTGTTGCATAGTATTGGCGCTCGCATGCCTACTACCAAAACGTTTTCCAGATCACTCAAAGATGGGATAACATTTTCGGCTAAACTCGTATTCTGAAATTAATTGCCATCCCAAGATTCTTCACTTTCTTTGATTACCCACATTTTCTTCTCTGTGAACATGACAAAAAGACCAACGCAAGCAGGGTTTCTGATAATTTGGCTATAATGTTCCTTGTCGCTAATTTCATTCAAAGTTTTTGACCAAACTTGATCATTTTGAAAATGTGGTTTTCGAATTAACCAAATGGAAAATTCATCGGAAGGTGCTAAATGAAAGAAATCCTCTTCATCCCAATTTCGTAACCAATTCACTAGCCAGAGACTGTCTTGGAAATGGGTTTTGGTTTTCAATGTTTTTAATGTTTTTGAAATAACATGAAACACCTGTACACAAGCCCTGACTTGATAATGATAAACTGTTCCTCTATCAACTTTTTTCCTCCTCTTATCCAAAATCTTTTGTGTCACCCGGTAACAGATTTTTTTTTCTGCTTGTTGCTGGAATTTTCAATAATCTTTTAGTTTTCTTGAGACAATTTTAGCATTCGACCATCACCAAATTCCGTAAAACACTCGTCAGCAGTCTTGCCCCATGTCCTCTGAACCCAGCTTTCACTTCGACTCAATTTTTCAGCAATCCATTTTTTCTTAATAAAAGTTGCTCCAGAATTATGCACCTCACGAAACGCAATACACTTAATATGGTCAATCTGGTGCTGTTTTTCGCTATTGTACATTCTGGCCATAAATAATACATTGTAATAATGTGTAAGGTACTGTTAAATTCCAAATTGAATGGCCTAAAAAATGGTACATAAAATTATATTAGCAGGATAATCCAGTGGGGCACTGGGGGAGGGGGAAGGCAAAGGTTATGCAACACTCGGTACGTTCCCCACTGAAAGCTGCAACCACATCAAGAGTTTCTGACGGTGCACAAAATCCCAAGACATGATGTAGTCAAGCCCTCAGAGCTGCAGGCTGCTTCATTCAACATACAACTAGCTCGTTGACTATTTGTAGGCTGCAAGGGAGATGGGGCAATTTTTATAGCAAGGTTGTGGAACACCTTTTCTGTCCCATTTGTAGGAGAAACCTGTGCCTTCGGGTGCTGGGGGGAGGAGCGTGGGAGGGAAGGAGAGGGGTTGCTTTCCAACACCTGTGGCAGACCCTTGCTCTCCTCTCTCTCACATTTCCTCCTTCTCCATGCTTGCGTCCCCCTGAATATAATCTCCTAAAGTTATCTGGCTAAATACAGCCGGATAACCTTAAAATCTAACCGGATATGCATGACAATAACTGGTTAGGTGTTAAGTGGCAGTGTTCGGAGAAAACAAAAAGTGTAGTGTGAGCCTACAGTCCCGTCCCCCAAATTTGGTCAAAGGCTTTACTGGACCAAGCACCCCCTCATCACCCCGCAGGTTGGGGTCCTCCCATCCCCTTGCCTGTTTTTTCTGGTAACTCAGTACTTAATTAAAATGCCCTTCTAAAGATAGGCAGAGAGTATCTGTGAGTGCGTGACTACACAGGAGCAGGAGGATCTACCTACAGAATTGCTGGGTTTCTGTTTGCATTGATTCATCATTCTTCCAAAAACAAAAAAAGGAAAAGATTCTTTAAGGCAGAGAGAGAGAGAGAACGCTTCTGTGCCAGTTACTTACTATAAAATATACTAATTGCATTGTTATGGCTTAGCACAGACATGATGACACCTTGGCAGAAAACCATAGTTCTCTTACAAATGCACAAACTGGTGCCAGAGTGGGGGTTCTAGTAACACATTTTTTGGTAGCCTCAGATGGTCGCATTCACAATGTTTACCTAAAATACTCCTGCTCCTCACTGTCCATCCGTCTACATAATCATAGTATCCATTTACAAAAGGCTATTTATAATATAATTAGTACTTATTCAGTGTCTGTTATCCATTGAAACTGAACACGTGCTTTGAGGAAAAAAGGATCCGGGTGAGATGACACAGTTAGATGAAAAGTGCTGATCCAGGGACTTAAGTTAATTTCCAGATACGGAGCGGAGAGAACGTTTCTCTTTTTCATTGTGCGGCAGAATTAGTCACAGATGCACAGCGCTTTCCTCAGAATTACTAACCCTGTAGCGGGTGTGTATTTATTCTAACTATAGCTACTGTTTGCCATTGCAGCTGCGCTAAACTTTGAGTTGCCCCAGAGATGTACTGGAAGCTCTTCAGCTGAATATTTGCAAAGAAGCTGCAGTAGATAGAAAAGCTGTTCCTGCAATGCATAACACAGAATTATCTTTATTAAACAGAGTTGAGAAGCCACCAGAGGTGGCAGTAGTGAGTAGAGATGAAGCCTGGCTAGGCTTGTAGTCCCTCAGGACAATGGAACAACCATCCCTCAATAGCTGTGCTGTAGTGGAGAGAAACTGAGATAGTGAGTACAGAGGAGCATACACAGGGTTCTGGTATAGAGCTTCGTTGGTAGAATACTCACACAGCGGTTTCTCCCGGAGGGTAACATAGAAGCTGGAATAGAGGCAGGTCCTCGAGGAGCGAGTACCTGGTTCCAGGGAACAGCTCTGAGAGAATATAGATGGTAACTCACTGATGGTGTAGGCAGCGGTTTCTTCCAAGCAGAAGTGAGCTCAGGTAGCAAGTCCGGGAACATGGGCCCTTGAGGAGCGAGATCCGGTTCCAGACAGCGACCTGAAAGAAAAGAGAGAAGTCCCCAAGGGGTGGGTACCCCGATAGAGTAAGTCCAATTAAGGAGAGGCAGAGTAGCTAGGTACGGAGAGCGAATCCCATCCGTAAGGAGTCCCTTGCTAACTCGATTAGCTAGCAAACAGAGTAGGCATTTGTATCTGGGATGCGTGACATCATCACAGGGGGACGCCCCTGAGGTTCGCGCCAAAGAAGGAATAAGAAGCAGGGCCGTGTGGTGCGCGCCCCCTATGGCAGCTGAACAACATGGCGGGATGCAGTGCCCAAGTCGGACCGGGGACGCCGGAGAGGACGGCAGGCAGATGCCATGGCAGCAGACGTCCATCAACCGCGGGAGGAGTCGCCAAAGAGGTAAGGAGAGCGGAGTGGAGACGTTGGGCAGTGACAGTCGTAACAGTACCCCCCTTCAAAGGGCGGTCTCCTCTGTGGGTACCAGGTTTAGGCTTCAAAGGATGCGCGAGATGAAATTGATGGAGCATCTCTTTATCAAGGACGTTAGCCTGAGGCTCCCAAGAGTTTTCTTCATGGCCGAAACCTTCCCAAGAAAGAAGGTATTCAAGTGTTTTGCCTCGTCTTTGGACATCAAGAATCTCTTCGACCTTAAATTCTAGGTCATCTTCTGCGTTGATGGCAGGTGGTTCCTGAGTCTTGGAAGAGAATTCACTGAATAAGAGAGGTTTCAAGAGTGAAACGTGAAAAGCGTTGTGGATGTTTAGCCCGGGTGGTAGTTTCAGACTGTAAGTGATGTTGCCAAGACGTCGGAGGATTGGAAATGGTCCAACGTAGCGAGGAGCAAACCGAATGGAGAGTAACTTCAATCTGAGATGTTTGGTAGATAACCAGACTTTGTCACCGGGTTTGAAGACAGGCGCTTGAGAATGGTGAGCATCATAAAACTTCTTAGCACAGTCACTCGCTTTAACTAGCATGTCTTTTGTCTGAGTCCACAGGTTATGGATTTCATCAGCAGTAGATTGAGCTGCTGGGGACGTCACTGAGAGCTTCAGTGGAAGTGGCGGTGTTGGAGAGCATCCATATACCACTTCAAAAGGTGTTGATCCAGTTGATGTTGCTGGATGAGAATTGATGGCGAATTCAGCCCAAGGTAACAGTTCAGCCCAATTAATCTGACGGCAACTCACGTAGGCTCGAATGAACTGTTTTAAGGTTCTATTCATCCGTTCTGTTTGGCCATTTGATTGCGGATGATAGGCTGAAGTGTAGTCTAGAGAGATGTCGAATAACTTGCACAAGGCCCTCCAGAATCTTGCCGTGAATTGAGATCCTCGGTCTGAAACAATGTGTCTTGGTAGGCCGTAAAGGCGAAAAATGTGCGATATGAAGAGCTTCGCAAGCTCCAAGACTGAAGGTAAACCAGGCAGCACCACGAAATGGGCCATCTTGCTGAAACGATCAACTGTTACCCAGATGGAATTCATTCCTCCAGAAAGGGGTAAATCGACTACAAAATCAATAGTGATGTGTGACCAGGGCTGTTCCGGAATTGGCAGTGGTTGCAGCAATCCCCACGGTTGGCCAGAAGCAGGTTTGTGTTTGGCACAGTTGTTACAAGATGCCATGTAGGGTAGGATATCTTTCTTGATAGTAGGCCACCAATAGAACTTCTGGATCTTGAACAGGGTGCGGCATTGACCAGGATGGCCAGCCAGCTTGGAATTGTGTGCCCAAAAGAGCACTTTCTTCCTGAGGTGATTAGGCATGATGGTCTTACCAGCGGGCACAGAATGTGTAGTCGCCAAGATGACTTTCTTCGGGTCAGTTATGTGCTGAGGTTCTTCAGGCACATCCTCTGAGAGAAAGGAGCGTGACAAGGCATCAGCTCTGGTATTTCTGTCTCCGGGGCAATATTTAAGCACAAAGTCAAAACGATTGAAGAATAAGGACCATTTGGCTTGTCTGTGGTTAAGACGTTGAACATGGCGCAGATACTCTAGATTTTTATGGTCCGTGAATACGGTTATTTGATGTTGAGCGCCTTCAAGCCAAAGCCGCCATTCCTCGAAAGCTAGCTTAATAGCCAAGAGCTCTTTATCTCCGATCCCATAGTTCTTCTCTGCCGGGGAGAAATGTCATGAGAAGAAAGATTTGGAGTCTCCAGTTTGGCTCAATACAGCCCCCATGCCGACATCCGAAGCTTCAACTTCTACGATAAATGGCTTGTTGGGGTCAGGATGCCGCAAGCATGGTTCCGTGGAAAAGGCAGTCTTTAATTTCTCAAAAGCGGAAATGGCCTCCGCAGACCATTTTGAAGCATTGGCACCCTTGCAGGTCATTGCGGTCAAGGGTACTGTTAAAGAAGAGTAGTTCTTTATAAAGCTTCTATAATAGTTGGTAAACCCCAAAAATCGTCTCGGGGCCTTCAGGCTGGTAGGTTGGAACCAATTTTTGATACTCTCTAGCTTTTGAGGGTCCATCTGGAAGCCATCTTTAGACACGATATAGCCAAGAAAAGGCACGGAGTCTTTATGAAATTCGCACTTGAATAGTTTGGTGTAGAGCCGGTGTTCACGGAGTCGGCGTAGTACTTGCTTGACATCCTCTAGATGAGTGGGCAGATCCTGAGAAAATATCAGGCTATCGTCCAGGTATACCACAACACTCTTGTACAACAGGTCCTGCAAGATGTCGTTCATCATGTTCTGAAATATAGCGGGTGCATTGCACAGGCTGAAGGGCATTACTAAGTACTCAAAATGGCCGTCTCGAGTGTTGATGGCTGTTTTCCATTCGTCGCCACTGCAAATGCGAACTAAGTTGTAGGCCCCCTTCAGGTCAAGTTTTGAGAATATTTTGGCCCCCTGAAGCCGGTCAAACAGCTCTGAGAATAAAGGCAGGGAGTAGCGGTCTTTAATCGTGATCTCGTACAGACCTCGGTAATTGATACAAGGACATACGGTACCGTCCTTCTTCCCCACAAAGAAGAAGCCTGCGCCGGCTGGAGACTTCGATGGTCTAATAAACCCCTTCTGTAAATTCTCCTCGATGTATTTGGACATCGCCTTGTTCTCAATCGCTAAGAATGGATAGACACGTCCTTTAGGAGGTTCAGTATTGGGTTTCAGTCTTATGGCACAGTCATAGGACCTATTCGGAGGAAGAATGTCAGCAGCTTCTTTGGAAAACACATCACTGAAAGATGCGTATTGGGGCGGCAGTCCCGGCATCACTGGAGTTATAGGCATCACTGGAGATATAGAGATGACAGAAGCAATCTCCTTTAGGCACTTTCCATGACAACCTAGGCCCCAGCGGGAGAGTTCCAAGGATGCCCAATCAAATTGGGGTTGGTGCGACTGCAACCAGGGTAATGTTACGCTCTCCTCCTCCAGAGAGGAGGAGTTAGCAATCTGTAATCGCTCACCCCACCAGGAGGGCGGAGTTAGCAATCTATTCTGCTTTTCTCCTAAAAGGGGGAGGAGTTAGCAATCTGTCATGATCTGCTCCTCCAGAAGGGAGGAGTTAGCTATCTGTAGTGCTTATCCCGCCAGGAGGGCGGAGTTAGTAATCTGTTAGCGAACTGTTGTTAGATACTCCTGTAAGAGAAAGATGTAGCGATCTGTTATGGATCAATTCCCCAGGGAAGAGGAGTTGGCAATCTGTTCAATAATATTCTTCTGAGGAGAGGAGCTAACAATATGTATATTGTACTTCGCTACTGAGATAGCAATTTATCATGCCTCCGCTACGGAGTAGCAATCTGTTATATAAAGGCTGCTGGCAAGTCCCATAGAAAGAGAAGGTAGCTATCTATATAATACTTCCGTAAGCGGTGTTAGTGGTCGGTAGTGGTTGGCTCCCACAGAGTGACAGTAGTAGAAGAAATGATCACTTGGAGGAAATGGTGAATTTCTGGGCCGATGGCAGATGACAGCGCCCCCAAGAGGAGATCCTGAGAGGAACCACCGGCTAGACTAGAATATGAAATAAACACAAATAGTTCTTTATTAGGCTGGAAGCTGGACCACCAGTGGTGGCAGTAGTGGGTCGATGTGGCTGGCAAGGCTGAAGTCCTTCTGATACCTGAATGTAATCTCTGGGTCGCTGAGCTGTAGAGAGAGACTAGAAGTAGTGAGTAGATAGGGTATACTGGATACAAGATGGAACACTCACAAACAGGTCAATCCAGTAACGAGCGGTAGGAAGAGCTGCGTTAGTGCCCGGCGCACCAGCGGTTGCCGCACGCACAGTCCAGCTCACCTACCGCTCGATCCTATATGTAAACAGCTTGCAAATGCAAGCTGCGTCTAAGAAGCGTCCATGAAGCGTTAGGCCCGCGCAACCCGTTTTACTGTATAGAGCGCTATACAGCGCCTATACAGTAACCTGGGTGCGCAGGCCTAACGCTTCACAGACACACTGGTATCTGTCATTTCAAATGTCATTTCAAATGACATTTGAAATGACAGGTACCAGGAAGTGGACAGTTCTCCGACGCTCGGGATTGTCAGCCCTCTCTCCCCTCCACCCAAAGCAACAAAAGCGAAAAAAATAAAAAAAAAAAAGTTGAAAGAGAGAGAGGGGAGAGAGGACGGGCCATCCTACACTCGGGACTGCCCATCCCCTCTCCCCTCCTCCTGAGGCAAGGCGCGAAAAGCAGCCTTGCTCCGGGAGGAGGGGAGAGAGGATTGGCAGTACACTGCACGGGAAGAGCACCAGAATCTGCTGATCCCTCCCTGCCCATGTGGCTTCCCAGCTCCAACCAATAGCATCAAAGCGAGTCAGTATTCTGAGTCGGCGGAGGCAGGAGCTAGAAAATGCAGGCAGCTGCCCAGACTACCAAGCAACGAAGCAACTTACTTTTTTTGCAGCCCCTCTCCAGAGACGGACATCAGCGAGGACGACCGCAGCTGCTCGCGAAGATGGACGCCTGCACGGGCGAAAGCGGCCCCTGTTCGTGCAATTGGGCAGCTCAAGGCGTGACGTCACATGCCGTGACGCCAAACGTCGTGACATCACGTCTTGAGCGACCCAATTGCACGAACAGGGGCCGCTTTCGCCCATGCAGGCGTCTATCTTCGCGGGCAGCTGGAGGCAGGGAGCCGTGGTCGTCCTCGCCGATGTCCGTCTTCGGAGGGGGGCTGCAAAAAAAGTAAGTCGCTTCGTCGCTTTACACTGCCAATCCTCTCTCCCCTCCTCCTGGAGCAAGGCTGCTTTTCGCGCCTTGCCTCGGGAGGAGGGGAGAGGGGACTGGCAGTCCCGAGCGTAGGATTGCCCGTCCTCTCTCCTCTCTCTCTCTTGCAACTTTTTTTTTTTTGATTTTTTTCGCTTTTGTTGCTTCGGGAGGAGGGGAGAGGACTGGGGCTACCCCGGAGACCAGCACCCATGGACGCGGCCAGGGCAGGTGAGCGGGGGCTGGGGGAAAGTTTGCCGCCTACCCTTACCCCTGCCTCTAACGCAGAGGTAAGGGTAGGCAGTAAGTTAGCAGGTTAAACGCACGGCAAAACGGCAGGGTAAAAAAGCAATAGTCGGGGCGCGCATTACTGGATGGTAGGGAATAGCTAATTCGATCGTTTACATGCAATATACATGCCGCGTGCGGAAGGGGTTGCCCGGGGATTTAAGGACGCGGTAAGAGTAGGTTAAAGGGGATTGGGGTTCGCAGGAAGGGCTAACGCGGCCGGAAAGTGAGTAGAAAGCGGGTTAGGAACGGGGAAACCGTGGACGTACTTTACAGGATTGACCTGAATAGTAGATGTCTGCAATGGTCTCTATGCCACAGAGAGTCTTCAGTATATTTAGAGACAGGAGCCATAGGCAACCACTGGTTCCTATAAACAGTCTGTAATAAGAACTCGCAATAGCTGTATATGAAATGGCTTCTAGAATAGAAGAGAGTCTGTAAAGGATTCTAGGAACATGGGCCCTCATGGAGTGAGTTCCGGTTCCTATCTGCAATCTTGCCAATCTAACTCTCGATCTCCGTACCTGCGATAACGTCTTGGACGGAAGGGAGTCTTCAGAGCTGTAGGAATGTAGGCCCTCGTGGAGCGAGTACTGATTACTATCTACAATAGAACTCACTGTGTTCACATCTGTGATCGCTTCCAGGCAATGAGGAGTCTTCTGAGTATTCAGGGACATAGGCCCTCGAGGAGCAGGTACCGGATCCCGTCTTGGCAATCTGAAATCAAGAAGAGAGATCGGAGCCCCCGAGGAGCGGGTACTCCTGGTAAGTTTGAAAAGCCGAGCAGTGGGGAAGGATTCCCCTGGCTGACTCGGATCGTTGTTGCAAGTAGCGTGGATTGCAGAAGCAAGTCTTGTCCGAGTTCCTTGCTAACTCATTAGAGGTAAGCAAACAAAGACCTTTTAAAGTGGAAATGGATGATGTCACTACGGGGGGACGCTCCGAGGTTCGGACCCTTGCTGGTACAAAGTCTGGAGCGTGCGCGTGCACCCTTAAGCCATCAGGAAACATGGCGGAGCCGTAGCATCAAGCCAGCCCCGGGGACACCGGGACCAAGAGGCAGGGAGAAGCCGTGGTCACAGCTGTCCGTCAGAGCCGAAGGGAGTCGCTCCCAAGGTAGAGAAGGTGGAGCGAGGAGCGAGAAGAGGCACGAATGCAACAGGTAACCCCAGGACGAAAGGGTGCATTGCCTTCTCTATCATAAAGAAGGGAATTGACTCGGTATGGAGAGCTCCGGCGCGAAGAGTTACCGGTACAGTTTGGCAAGTCACATCACCCGGTAAGGGCTCCCCATGGATAGAAGATAGAAGAAGTGGAACCTTCAAAGTGACGAGGGGGATCCTCAAATGTTCCACTAGGCGTCGAAGAATAAAGTTGCCTCCTGCCCCCTGAATCCACCAGGGCAAGAGTTTGAAACTCAGAGGGTCCGCAGTTCAAGGAGACTGGGAGAGAGAGTGGAGGAGAGGGCATAGTAAAGCCTAAGAACAGTCCTTCTGCAGGACTTAGGCCCTTCTGTTTCTCGGACGAATTGGGCATACACAGACCATGCCTCTTCCGAAGTCTTCTCTCTTTGGAAGTCAAATGACTGTGACCAAATTGCATCGGTTCATCTCCACTGGCAGCAGGAATTACTGGAACCATCCAAGGTGCAGGTTTAGCACTAGCCTCCTTCTGACCTGGTCCTCTATTAGGCCGGAGTTCTTTCACCTTATCACGAAGCCGGTGGTTGATCCAAGTAGCCAAAGCCACTAGTTCATCCAGTGAGTCAGGTGTTTCACGAGCGGCCAGCTCGTCTTTCAAGCGAGTATCCAGGCCTCTGAAGAAGAGAGTTTTCAGGCATTTGGGATCCCAGCAGAGTTCTGTAGCAAGAGTCTTAAACTCTATCGCAAAATCAGCCAGTGGTCGGTTGCCTTGCTTCAGGTCCACCAGAGCAGAACCGGCAACGGTCACTCGGGCAGGATCATCGAAAACGGATTTGAATAAGTCCAAAAATCCATCTATATCCTGCAAAATAGGATCCTTGCGTTCCCACAATGTAGAGGCCCAAGACAAGGCCCTTCCATCAAGATAAGCTGTGGGGAAGTGAGAAGGCTGTTGTGCAAAGTGCATGCAGCACTGGTTTAGAATGTCCCTGGTCTTCTGAATCTCTCCTGAGAAACGAACTGGAGCAGCCAGCAGTACAGCAGTCTTTAAAGTTACTTCAGGTAACTGATCTTCATTACTGGAAGTAGCGCCTTGGGTATTCTGTGCGTGCAGCTGATGAAAAGCTGAAGTGAGTTTCTCCAATGCATCTTGCTGTTCCGAAATGCGCAGGGCCAGGCCCGGAATGGCCTGCAGGGCATTGAGCTGTGCCGGATCCATGGAGTTAGCAATCTGTTATTGTTTGTAAGGTTTTGGGTGGACCCTTGGACACTGTGGCAGTTGACCATGCCCACGGGGGGAAGTCCCATGAGTGGCCACAGGTCGGGCTCAGCTTTAGGACACACAACACAGAATTATCTTTTATTAAACAGAGTTGAGAAGCCACCAGAGATGGCAGTAGTGAGTAGAGATGAAGCCCAGCTGGGCTTGTAGTCCCTCAGGACACTAGAACAGTGATCCCTCAATAGCTGTGCTGTAGTGGAGAGAAACTGAGATAGTGAGTACAGTGGAGCATACACAGGGTTCTGGTATAGAGCCTCGTTGGTTGATTACTCACACAGCGGTTTCTCCCGGAGGGTAACACAGAAGCTGGAATAGAGGCAGGCCCTCGAGGAGCGAGTACCTGGTTCCAGGGAACAGCTCTGAGAGAATATAGATGGTAACTCACTGATGGTGTAAGCAGCGGTTTCTTCCAAGCAGAGGTGAGCTCAGGCAGCAAGTCCGGGAACATGGGCCCTCGAGGAGCGAGATCCGGTTCCAGACAGCGACCTGAAAGAAAAGAGAGAGGCCCCCGAGGAGCGGGTACCCCTACAGAGTAAGTCCATTTAAGGAGAGGCAGAATAGCTAGGTACGGAGAGCGAATCCCATCAATAAAGTGTCCCTTGCTAACTCGAATAGCTAGCAAACAGTAGGCTTTTGTATCCAGGATGCATGACATCATCACAGGGGGACGCCCCTGAGGTTCGCGCCAAAGAAGGAATAAGAAGCAGGCCGTGCGGCACGCGCGCCCTTTGGCACCTGAACAACATGGCGAGATGCAGCACCCAAGCCAGACCGGGGACGCCGGAGAGGACGGCAGGCAGATGCCGCGGCAGCCAGACGTCCATCAACCGCGAGAGGAGTCGCCAAAGAGGTAAGGAGGGCGGAGTGGAGACGTCGGGCAGCGACAGTCGTAACAGCGATGGAGGGAGTTCTGGAGGTAAGAGGGAGACAGATAGTCCCCCACTCAGTATGGGTCAGGTGGGAAAGTTCTGCGTATTGCGGTGGTCTTTTTCCTTTTTTTGTATGATATTGGATATTAATTTCCAGATATTTAAGCTACTGCCTGGTGTTATTGTTCATTGTGAGAAGGGATGCAGTTGTGACTATCTTCTTAAGAACATAAGAAATTGCCATATTGGGTCAGACCAAGGGTCCAACAAGCACAGCATCCTGTTTGCAACAGTGGCTACAAGTACCTGGCAAGTGCCCAAACACTAAGTAGACCCCACGCTACTGATGCCAGTAATAGCAGTACTGCTTCCTCTCAGTAGCTGATCCTCAACCCAATTCTTGGGGATCCTCCAAACAGCTGGGTTTTCAGGATATCCACAATGAGCATGCATGAGATAGATTTGCTTACAACAGTAAGTAGTGCATGTACATCTATCTCATGCTTATTCACTGAGGATATTCTGAAAATCCACACTGGTCCAGGGGATTCCCAAGGACTGGATTGAGGACGGCTATTGTAAAGCAAAACCAAAAGTCTCAGTCAAGGTAATTGGACCTCTGATTTCTTAATACTGCTGTGATGGTTTGTACCCTGCTCAGGACATTGAATTTGGTCAGGTAAATGCTATAGAAAAGTTTAAGTAAATAAGTAAATAGATAAGAGGTGAGAGACTTTCTTACCTGTTTCCTCCCAGACAGGCATGTACTCATCCTGCTGAATATCCAACATGAGTTCCAGACCATTCCCAGTTCCTCCTCGTAATGAGATCAAAGGGGCTTTCCCATTCTTCCCAGAGTTAAAGGTGTAACATTTTCCATAGCGAGTGAAGACCTACAGCAAAAGATACAGATGGATTAAGTACACAGTGATGCTGACTTTTTAATGGGAAAACTTCCACACGGAGATAATCAACGCGTACACACACAGCCCCCCCTGCAGAGATAAGAAATATAGTACCAGTGGCAAACTCTATGAAGACATGCCCTACAGACACACATCCTACAGAGAGACACATATAACATGGCAAAATGTACTGAACCATACCATACATACACACCTTAGGAGGACACGTCTTATGGAGACATATCTTACAGAGACAACACATGGAGACAGACATTTCATAGCATCCCTAGCCTGAGAGCCACACCTTACTATCTTGAAATATCAGGATGTGTCCAAGCAATAAAGGACAGGCTGAGGCAACTTTGATTTTGCCCTATTCTACTGCACATATTCTTCAGAGGCAAACTCCATGAAAACACAGTCTACCGAATGACGGTATATAAAACTCATCAAATAAATAAATAAATACAAGCAAACCCTGTGGAGTCATCCAACATCAACTTGAGACACACCCTACAGGCAAGGCATATGGAGATGTATCCTAGTGAGACGCTCTCTGCAGACACACCCTAGAGAGTCATACTTTAACATCTGCCAACTTGTTTCAAGTCATGAATGGCAGATTGAGATAGTCCTATTTTGCTGAAACATCATTTTTGCAAGCATCTACATGGACAAAACAGAAGACACTTTGGAATTAATGAATCCACCATGACCCAGCAGTGTAGTAAAAAAGCCTAATTCAGAGTTTCAAACCCATCCTGGGGGAACTCAAGCCAGTCAGGATTTCAGGATATCCACAATGAATATGCATAGATAAATTTGTATGCAATGAAGGCAGCGCATGCAAATCTAGCTAATGCATATTCACTGCAGCTATCCTGAAAACCTGACTGGATGAGGGTCCTACAGGACAGGTTTGGAAACCACTAGCCTAGTGTTCATACAATCATCTGAGCACTTCAC
Organism: Rhinatrema bivittatum; assembly: GCF_901001135.1. NCBI lineage: Eukaryota > Metazoa > Chordata > Amphibia > Gymnophiona > Rhinatrematidae > Rhinatrema > Rhinatrema bivittatum. Next base: position 295,917,014 of record NC_042617.1, on the reverse strand, counting down.
TGCCTCTTGACTCACAAGCTTCAGTCCTGAATCCAGTACAAAATGTTAATACTACTACATTCCTCCCTTCATTCTCACAACACTAGCCTGGTAGGGGTGGCGATACAACCTTACAAGCCACAGAGATCACTAAGATCTCACAATAAAGGATTACTAGTTGTGCCATCATTACAGAATACTCTTCAGGCAAAAATAAGAGACTGTATGTTCTCCATAGCAGGCCCTAAACTTTGGAACTCTCTACCCGAGACACTACGACTGACCACTGAAACAAAGAAATTCAAACGCGACCTTAAAACGTGGTTATTTCAAAATGCCTACAACCTAACTTAAACCTTTCAGAAATCTGTACTTGCCCCTTCATGGTCAAACTCACCATGAACCTAACTAAAGTACACAATACCTCATCACTTCCCAACTCAGCCTAAATACAAATCTTTGGGACTTCCTCTCCCCTCCCCTCCCCATTTATCCCTCCAGCAGTCTCTGTCGAAAATACTACCTCATCCCCGCTTCCTCACTCCTCCCTCTTGCTAAAATGTATGATTTTTGAACACATCTAGTGAATATAACTGCCTACCTATAATATATATTTTTATTTTTATTTATCAATCTTTTATATTATTTTTCAAGTAAACACTTGAGATGCAAAAACTTGTGATTAACACAAATATACAACTTTGATATACTTTCAATGAAACAATTACATCACATGTATCTATTTAGACCACTGTAAGAGCCAGCAAAGATCCCAGTATACACAATCCTAAGAAAAATCACAGGAAATTAGCGGTATAGGATCTGATTTATTTATTCAAGATCAATTGTTCTCTATTAAGCTCCCTTAGCCAGACATTAGGAACTAACCTAATCTCCCCCCTTATTACTAATGGGCCGATATAGTACAGTACACTCCGACGGAGCTCACTGTTAGCTGGCATTTGGACGCGCGTTTTGGACGCGCTAGCTTTACCCCTTATTCAGTAAGGGATAATAGCGTCTCCAAAATGCGCGTCCAACCCCCCCCGAACCTAATAGCGCCCGCAACATGCAAATGCATGTTGATGGCTCTATTAGGTATTCCCGCGCGATACAGTAAGTAAAATGTGCAGCCAAGCCGCACATTTTGCTTTAAGAAATTAGCACCTACCCAAAGGTAGAAGTTAATTTCTTCTGGCACCAGGGAAGTGCACAGAAAAGCAGTAAAAACTGCTTTTCTGTGCATCCTCCGACTTAATATCATGGCGATATTAAGTCGGAGGCCCCAAAATTTACAAAAAGTAAAAAATAATTTTAAAAAAAAAATGTAAAATGGGCCCACAGCTCGCGGGCCGAAAACCGGACACTCAATTTTGCCGGCGTCCGGTTTCTGAACCCGTGGCTGTCAGCGGGCTTGAGAACCGATGCCGGCAAAATTGAGCGTCGGCTGTCAAACCCGCTGGCAGCCGCCTCTCCTGTCAAAAAAGAGGCGTTAGGGACGCGCTAGTGTCCCTAACGCCTCTTTTTACCGCTGGCAATAATTAAAATAAATTATAATATGAATCGCACGCACAGGAGAGTGGCCTGTGCGCGCGCTGGGAGAGTGGGCGTTCGCCCGCTCTCCTGCGTTTTTACTGTATTGGCCCGTAAGAAAAGTAAATAGCTGGGAAAGAAGAAAAAACTGGTATGAAACACCCTGATATTTTATCAGGCATTTACAGGGAAATTTAAGAACAAATAATGCTCCAAACTGTAAAACTCTAGGTTTTAATAACAGAAATTGGCGTCTGCGCTTCTGTGTTTGCCTGGAAAGATCAGGAAACATCTGTATTTTACAATTCAGGAATGGTTCCTTCCGATGTAGAAAATATTTTTTAAAAATCCATTCCTTGTCTGAATCGAGTAGAAATGTAACGATCAATGTAGATGGTACAGCCACAACATAATTTATTTATTTAGAGTTTTTCTATACCGGCATTCGTGATTAGAAACCACATCATGCCGGTTTACATATAACAAGGGGGTGGGAACAAAAAAACGGAACATAAACAAGTGCGAAGAGATCAAAAGTTACATTACAACAAGGGTCATATAACTGGGGAGAGAATTAGAGTAAGATAACTGATCAGTTAGGATTAATTATTTACATTATATAGTGTGTTCCAAGATATCTGAATGTTCCAAGATATCTGAAATATTCATATTAGGTGTATCTTTATATCTTTTTCTTCTTGAATTAGACTCTTCTTTATTTGTGGTATATAATACAATTTAGCTGTTATGGGAAGTGTCTCTTCTGGAATTTTCAATATCTCAATTAGATACCTTTTCCAGATATCTTTAGGTGACGCATATGGGATTTTTGGGAAATTTATACAGCGAATATTATTATTATTATTTTTATTATTTAATAATTTTTATATACCGACTTTTCATGCAAGCATATCAAATCAGTTACAGTAGTTAGCAATTAATCATTTAAAATTATTTGCATTTCCAAAGAAGAAAGAAGTAAATACATTATTTCATAATATAATTAACATAGCAAACTAAATAGTATACTGAATAATCAAAATTTAAACACTTAGAGATATTCTTTGCACGTAATAAATTTTCCAAATTTTCCAACTTAAAATTGAAAGAAGTGTTTTCTTTAATCATCTGTTGCTGAGTAGGACTTTCAGTTTTAGTACTATATAAGTCCCAAATCTTTTTACTATCTCCCAAATCATTTTCAATCAATTCCAGTCTTCTATCCATATCTTGAACTGCTTTAGAAATATTATTAATTTGAAGTGAAACATTAGTATTCAAAATATAAATGGCTTCCCATATCGTTTCAAGGTTAATCTGCTGAGGTCTCACCAACTCCATTATTTGAAATAGAGAATATTTAGGTTCCTTCCCATATCCCTGGGACTGGGCAGCTTGAGCTGCAATTTCGCCCGGAAATGTAGGGGCCTCTCTCTCCAGCACCGCGGGCTTCAAGAAGGACTCACCTCGGGCGCCGACTTCTGACCCCTCTGAGTCCCTCTGCCGTTACTGGGGTCGAGCCTCCGCTGGATTCTCAGGCGGCGATCTCTCTACAGGAGATAGGGTTGTCATCAGCTCAGGGAAGGTTGCGGGCACTTCTTCCCCCCGTTCTCCTCCCAGCGAGCCCGCCTCCATATTTCCAAGGACCCGAAATACATGTTCTTCCATCGGCCCAGCCAAGGTTTGTGGAGAGGATGTCTCTGGAGCTAGACCCATGCTATAATTACACAATGTTGGGTTCCATATTAGGTGCTACAACCCAAGAAAGAGATCTAGGCGTCATAGTGGATAACACATTGAAATCATCGGTTCAGTGTGCTGCGGCAGTCAAAAAATCAAACAGAATGTTGGGAATTATTAGAAAGGGAATGGTGAATAAAATGGAAAATGTCATAATGCCTCTGTATTGCTCCATGGTGAGACCGCACCTTGAATACTGTGTACAATTCTGGTCGCCGCATCTCAAAAAAATATATAATTGGCGATGGAGAAGGTACAGAGAAGGGCTACCAAAATGATAAGGGGAATGGAACAGCTCCACTATGAGGAAAGACTAAAGAGGTTAGGACTTTTCAGCTTGGAGAAGAGATGGCTGAGGGGGGACATGATAGAGGTGTTTAAAATCATGAGAGGTCTAGAACGGGTAGATGTGAATCGGTTATTTACTCTTTCGGATAATAGAAAGACTAGGGGGCACTCCATGAAGTTAGCATGTGGCACATTTAAAACTAATCGGAGAAAGTTCTTTTTTTCTCAACGCACAATTAAACTCTGGAATTTGTTGCCAGAGGATGTGGTTAGTGCAGTTAGTATAGTTGTGTTTAAAAAAGGATTGGATAAGTTCTTGGAGGAGAAGTCCATTACCTGCTATTAAGTTCACCTAGAGATAGCCACTGCCATTAGCAATAGTAACATGGAATAGACTTAGTTTTGGGGCTGTACTTGCCCCAGGTTCTTATGGCCTGGATTGGCCATGTTGGTAACAGGATCTGGGCTGATGGACCCTTGGTCCTGACCCAGTATGGCATATTCTTATGTTCTTATGACCCAAAATACATGTTCATCCATCAAGAGCCCAGCCAATTTTGTGGAGGTATGTCTCCGGAGCTAGACGCTCCCTATTGCCCTAGCTTGCGGACAGAATGAGGCATTAATCCAAAAGGAAAAATTCCAGTAAAGGAAAAGATGGAATCAGGGCTACAAGCTATGTCACCATCTTGGATCCCCAGGGTACCTATGATATGTATGTCATGATGTAAACCGTTGTGATCTTTCTTGGAACGATGGTATATAAATGGCCAAGTAAATAAAAAAATAAATAAATAAAGTTCAATGGTTCTCTGAAAAATCCCCCCTAATCAGAATATTTAAAGTTTGATGGACCGTAATAAAAGAAGACTGATCAGAAATATTCCACCATCAGTTACTGACTTTCTCTCTCTGGGGTAGTCTCACCCTTATTTCTTCATACTCATCACCATCTTCTGTCCCACCCTCAGAAATTCCCAATTCTAGTGAATTTCTCTCTGCTACAATTGTATTTGTAAAGAGAGTTTGAACCTTGGCACATGTGAGGGTTCCTCTCTCTAAAATGCTTCACACTGCCACAACTGAAGCTCTTAGAATTTGAACATGTGACCCTTTGGGCTCTAAAACCAATGATTCTACTGTTGGCTGAGCGTGCAGGATGCTCCCAACTACTTTAGGCTGAGCGTGCGGGATGCTCCCAACTACTTTAGGTATGTCATTCATATATCTTCCCTCTCATGCTGCCCTATATGGCATACCCTCCTGCTGCTCGGGACAGAAACTGCTCTCTTGTTAGCACCCATCCCACCATTGGTCCAGGCAGCATGCAAAATCCTACTTTTGACATTATATGTGAGGATTCGGCCCTCACTGAAACACTCCCCTATGTCTGTCTCCCAATTTGGGATATCAGAATCTTAACTTGCCAACCTTGAGGCTTCAAACCACAGACGCCACTGCTGGGCTAAAGAAGCAGCTCCTCCAGCTGTACTAGTACAAGATCCCTTTGGACATTAGCCTGTTCCTCATAACCCTGCTCATTGCACTCCACTATTTGCTATTGCTACATGCACTACACTTGGAGCTACCTTTCCACGGTATATTAAACCTAACCTTAATAATTTCTCTTGTATAAAATCCAGCTGCAATATTGAAGCTGATAGTAAGGATTTACTGCCAGAGCATTAAATGGATAATTTATTCAAGAGGGGGAGAACACATAACAAATCTCCTTCAGAAATCTGCATATGCATCTTTGGTGTGTGACTTCTTTTAACAGAGAGAACTGTAAGTAAATTATTTTTTGTTGGCTTTCCATTTCTGTAGAAAACCTAAAGGATCTCTGCTAAAGAGGACTGTTCTATTTTTCACAGGGGACAGGAGTAATATTATTGTGGGTTATACCGCCCCCATGTGGGAGTCTGAAATGGTGGAGTCTCGGGGAGGCCGATATTTAGTGCTACTTAGCTGGATAAAAAGGGACTTATCTGGCTAAGCGGCAGCCGCTGAATATCCGGCTATATTCAGCGGCCACCACTTAGCTGGGCAATGGGCAGATCAAGGCAGGGCAATTTATCCACTTATCTTAACAGGATAAGTGCCTATATTCAGTCTTTATTGGTTAAGTTAACCAAATAAGTTAGAGCTGCTCAATAGCAGGTCTACAGTTATCCGAATGTAACTTATCTGGCTAACTAGAACTTATCTGTTTATATTCAGTGGCATGAAGCTGATTATCCCTTCTAACAGGTCGATACAGAAAAACGCGCAGGAGAGCCGGCGAGCGTCCGCTCTCCGGCGCACGCACAGGCCACTCTCCTGGGCGCGCGATTCAGGAGGGTTGGCCTATGCAAATTAGGGCCTGCGGTAAAAAGAGGCACTAGGGACACTAGCGCATCCCTAGTGCCTTCTTTTGACAGGAGCGGCAGCTGTTCAGCGGGTTTGATAGCCGATGCTCAATTTTGCCGGCGTCGGTTCCAAACCCACTGACAGCCACGGATTTGTAAACGGTCGTCGGCATAATTGAGCGTCCGTCTTCCAACCTGCGGGCCGTGGGCCGATTTAAAAATTTGTTTTTAATTTTTTAATTTTTTATGTTGGGGCCTCCGAAGTCGGAAGGGGTACAGAAAAGCAGTTTTTTCTGCTTTTCTGTACACTTCCCCGGCGCCGGTAGAAATTAATATCCAGCCTTTGGGCAGGGCGTTAATTTTTAAAGTAAAATGCGCGGCTTCGCTGCACATTTTGCTTTCTGGATCGCGCAGGATAAGTAATAGGGCCATCAACATGCATTGCATGCTGCGCAGTGCTATTAGTTTCGGGGGGGGGGGGGGGGGGGGTGGCCGCGCGTTTTCAATGCGCTATTACCCCTTACTGAAATAAGGGGAAAAGCTAGCGCGTGGAAAATGGCGCGGCCAAACCCGGGCTAACAGTGCGCTCCACCAGAGCGCACTGTATTGTATCGGCCCTTATGTTAGATAACCAGATATCTTTGAATATTGGGGCCCAGAGTATATAAATCCATGCCACCTTTTTTTTAAGTTATCCCTTGAAGGGGAAGCATGTCACTATGCTTGCTCCTGGTTTGTTTAGTTTTCTTAGGAAAGGACCCTGGGTATCTAAGGATGAGGCTTGCGAATGGAGAAGTTGGCCTTTGCCTAACCTTGCCGTGTTTTTTTGGAATGGAGGAAGAAGTTGTTCCATCCTTCCTTTCTCTGTTTTTGATTTTCCTTTTATAAGATTTTCATATTTACCACATGCTTGCGTATCCTAGGGCCCGGAGGCTCAGTGTGTGCCATTTAAGAGGAGTGGTGTCTCTCAGCCAAAGAGCACGTGGTGGATTACTATTAGTCCCGGGGGAGGAATAGATCTGGACTCATGCCTGGGGAGAAGGCCGGCAGTGAAGAAGATCTGAGGCACCCGTCCAGTGACAACCACATCTGCTTCATCAGGATATTGCTGTGATCCACTAAGAACTGTGGATTGCTGGAATACAAACGTTTTAAATAAATAAATATTGAAGAGAGGCGTATGGAGGTCCACTCCATGTACCAACAAGCGAAGAAAGGAGAGGGGACTGAACAATTGGACTAAAGCTATGAGAAACTGGACTTGGAATTTGTACGTCTAAAATGAAATAGCATCCCATTCACCAATTGTGGGAGGGAGCTTTAACACTACCCCATTAATTGGACTGGATTAGAGAGAAGAAACCTATTTGACATCAGTAACAGAATACATTAACTGGAAGTTGAAAGTCACTAATTTTATTAGATGATCTGAAGCTGTAAAATGGATTTTAAATACCAAGACCTTAAAACAGGGGTCGGGAACCTTTTTGGCTGAGAGAGCCATGAACACCACATATTTTAAAATGTAATTCCATGAGAGCCATACTAACTACAACCCCCCCCCCCCCCCACCCTCCTGACTCCCCAAGACCTACCAAATTAATTTACTACACCCCCTACTCTCCTGACCGCCCCAAGACCTTGCCAAATTAATTTACTACACAACACCCCCATCCTCCTAACCCCCCCCCCAAGACCTGCCAAAAGTCCCTGTGATCCAGCGGGGGTCCAGGGCTCGCAGACAAATCTTTATAAAAAGTAAAAATCTAACACAAAACCCCCCACCCTCCTGATGCCCCCCCAAGTACCTCCAAAATTAATTACTACAACCCCCACCCTCCTGATGCCCCCCCCAAGACCTCCAAAATTAATTTACTACACACCCCCACCCTCCTGACCCCCCCCCCCCAAGACCTGCCAAAGTCCCTGGTGGTCCAGCGGGGGTCCGGGAGCGATCTCCTGGACTTGGGCTGTCGGCTGCCAGTAGTCAAAATGGCGCCGACGGCCCTTTGCCCTCACTATGTCTCTGGGGTTGACCATTGGCGGCGGTAGCCCCTCTGACATAGTAAGGGCAAAGGGCCGTCGGCGCCATTTTGACTACTGGCAGCCGACAGCCCAAGTCCAGGAGATTGCTCCCGGACTGCTCCTGGACCCCCGCTGGACCACCAGGGACTTTTGGCAGGTCTTGGGGGGGTGTCAGGAGGGTGGGGGTTGTAGTAAATTAAGTTTGGAGGTCTTGGGGGGGGCATCAGGAGGGTGGGGGTTGTAGTAAATTAATTTTGGAGGTCTTGGGGGGCATCAGGAGGGTGGGGGTTTTGTTAGATTTTTACTTTTTTATTAAGATTTGTCTGCGAGCCCTGGACCCCCAGCTGGATCACCAGGGACTTTTGGCAGGTCTTGGGGGGGCGGGTTAGGAGGATGGGGGTTGTAGTAAATTAATTTGGCAGGTCTTGGGGGCGTCAGGAGAGTAGGGGGTTGTAGTAAATTAATTTGGTAGGTCTTGGGGGAGTCAGGAGGGTGGGGGGGTTGTAGTTAGGTTCCTTAAATCCCGTCTCATTCTCTCCATTCCTTCTGGCGTGTCCACTCTGTTGCAGATCTTAGTGTCATCCGCAAAAAGACAAACCTTACCTTCTATCCCGTCCGCAATGTCGCTCGCAAAGATATTGAACGGGACCGGTCCCAACACTAATCCTTGCGGCACTCCGCTTAACACCGCTCTCTCTTCAGAGTAAGTTCCATTTACCATCACACATTGTCTTCTGTCCGTCAACCAGTTTGCAATCCAGGCCCCGCCTACCTCTCTCTCTACTCTCGGCTCCTCCCGCTCACCTTGGACTGATGGCCACCACAGTGTCTGCTTGCTGTTCTCTCCGGCGTCCCCGGACTGGCTTTGGTGCTACCTCCCGCCATTCTCCTTCAAGGTACCTCTAGGGCGCATGCACGCAAGCCGCCCTCATCTTAACTCTACGTTGGCACGAACCTCAGGGGCGTCTCCCTCTTCTGACATCACATCTTCTGGGTATATCTGCCTACAATATTTGCTATCTCATTGCGTTAGCAATAGGATTCGTATGGATGGGATTAGCTCTCCGTTCCTAAGCTACTCTGCCACTCCAGCGCTATCTGGAACTCTTACTACCCTTCGGGGTTCTCTAACGGGGTACCTGCTCCTCGAGGGCCTCTCTGCTTCTTTCAGGTGCTTTCAGGAAACTGGTACTCACTCCTCGAGGGCCCATGTTCCCTGTGTCTCTGCCTGCAACCTCTACGCTTCTACTTGGAAGAACTAACTTACAGATACCATCAGTGAGTACAGATAACATCTCTCTCCACAGTACTGCTTCACTGGAATCAGGTACTCGCTCCTCTAGGGCCTGCTTTCTGCTCCAGTGCCAGACCTCTCATCTAGTGGAATCTCTGTTACTGCTAAGTGAGTACAACGCTGCCGAGTCTCTCTGCTCTAAGGTATCAGGTACTCGCTCCTCGAGGGTCTGCACTCCCTGTCTCGGAGCTTCTCCTATTTCTTCTTTGGGACTCTGAATGTTAATCTTATTGTGTGCTCATATCTCTCAGTCTCTTTCCACTACAGCACTGCCCTGCAGAGGATCTGCTGTTCCAGCGTTCTGTGTGAGATGCACCTAGCCGGGCTCTACAACTACTACTCACTATTGCCACCTCTGGTGGTCACCTAAACTGTCTAATAAAAGATTCAAATCTGTGTTTGTCTATCCGGAGTTTAGCCTTATACCGTCGTCCCTCACGGGACTGCCCCCCGTGGGTGTGGTCAGCTGCCACAGTGTCCAAGGATCCACCCAAACACCATTAACCATAATGCACACATTGTCTTCTGTCCGTCAACCAGTTTGCAATCCAGGCCACCACCTTGGCACTCACTCCTAAGCTTCTCATTTTATTCACCAGCCTCCTGTGTGGGACCCTATCAAAAGCTTTGTTAAAATCCAAGTAGATGACATCGAGCGCTCTTCCTCGATCCAATTCCTTAGTCACCCAATCAAAAAAGTCGATCAGATTTGTCTGACAGGACCTTCCCTTGGTGAAACCATGCAGCCTCTGGTCCATCAATTCTGCTACTTGTAGATAGTTCACAATTCTTTCCTTCAGCAGCGACTCCAATATCTTTCCCACCACCCAGGTGAGGCTAACCAGCCTGAAGTTTCTAACCTCCTGTCTGCTCCCGCTCTTGTGAAGCAGGACCACCGTCGATCTTCTCCAATCGGCACCACTCCCATTTCCAGGGAGCTATTGAAAAGGTCACACAGCGGAGCTGCCAGCACATCTCTGAGCTCCCTTAGTATCCTGGGATGAACATCAGGCCGCATGGCTTTGTCCACCTTCAGTTTTCCTAGCTCTTCCCATACATTCTCTTCCATAAACGCAGTTTCATCCATTCCGCTTCCCTTCAGTTTCTTGTTAACTAGTGTCGGTCCTTCTCCGGGGTCTTCTTTAGTGAATACCTAACTGAAGTATTCATTTAATATTTCTGCCATTTCTTCATCTGTCTCCACCCATTGATCCTTTTCACCTTTCAATTTCAGCATACAACTTTGGACCTTTCTCCTTTCACTGATATATCTGAAAAATGTTTTGTCACCTCGCTTTACCTCTTTGGCAATCCTTTCTTCCGCTTGAATTTTCGCTTTCTTGATTGCTTTCTTTGTCTCCCTCAGTTGTACCAGATATTCTTCCTTGTGCTCCTCTCTTTGGGATCCTTTATATTTCCTGAACGCTGTTCTTTTAGCTTTTATTTTGTCAGCCACCTCCTTTGAGAACCAGATAGGTTTCATTTTTCTCTTGTTTTTCTTTACTTTCCTATCATATAGATTAGTTGCCTTGGTAATTGCTCCTTTTAGTTTGGTCCACTGTTGTTCCATATCTCTCTCTTTTTCCCAGCCTTCTAGTTCTTCCTCCATGCGGCAGGATGCCGCCAGCTCCTGATTCGCACTGCTCCCCATAGGCGCGCGCACACCCGATGCCAGCCCTCTTAAAGGGACCTGGATGGGAAAGTCTCTGTGGCCCCTGCTGATGATCTCACAGTCTTCGCCCTATTTAAAGTCAGCTTCCCTGATGCACCCTGCTTCAGCAACAGGTCCAGCTATCTCCTGTAGTGCGTGTTGCTTCCTGGCTTCGTTTGCCCAGCTTGTTCCTGCCTTTGTCTGCCCACTGCCCAGTCTGCCCTTGCCCAGCTTGCCTCAGCCCTATCCGTCCCCTTACCTCTCCCTTGATGGATAGCTGGTTTCGATCCTTTCCATGGTCCCTCGCTATGCCTGAATGCTGCCTGTCGGACCCTTGCCTAGACCTTCACCTATACCTGAGCGCTGCCTGCCTCTGACCATAGCCTGCACTTGGACCACGACTCTAGCCATCTCCTGCTGGCCCCGGCACCCAAAGGTTTAAGCCAAGGGGAACGTGGGCTGGTAAAGGAGAAGCTCTAGACCGGTCTCTGCTTCGCCTGGGTCTGCCTGGGTTGCCTGGCATGTCTCCTGCCTGCAGGTGGAGCTAAATTCACCCCAGCCTAAGGCTCCACAGACATAACAGTTTGTGGGGCTCCCGGACTGGAGTTGCCTATCCCTGTCTTTGGTGCTACACCAATGAAGACATACTGATTTCCTCATATGAAGCAGTCTGTGGGGGAAATCAGAAGATGGACGGACATCCACATAGTAAAGGGAGATGAAGTCTGCAGAAATGACTTGATCTTTTCTGTCTCCATCTTTGCTGCCAGGACTTTGATTTATGGAGGGAGTTTCCCCATTCCTTGTCTACAGTAAGACTTTTTAGTAGCTAGATTAGTCTTGTAGGTTTGAATAACTCTGCAGGCTCTGATGCCCTTTACCGGACCAAAATAAGAATTATGCAGGGGTGAAGCTGTATATGCCCATTCCAGGCTATACTGGTCCCTTCTGCAGAACCACTGGTCCCATCAGCACCTGCATGGCAAGCAGCAACGTTTCTTAACCTGCAGTATGCAAACACCCAGAAGTATGTGAGCTGCAGGAAGCGGGTAGGAGGGTGTCGACAAACCAATGTAAAGGAAGGGCTGCTTGTTGAAGAGAGCGGCGGCACTCCCTGCCCCTGCTGGTGCTCTCCTATTTAGTCTTCTGGGATACTGGTGATGGGGTAAGAGAGGGACAAAGAGAGAGAAGGTGGGAAGCAGGAGGAGAAGAGAGAGAGGGGAATGGGCATGAGAGAGAGAGGAGGGCAGAAGGAAAGGACTGAGAAGAGGGAATGGGGTGTGAGGAAAGAGGATTGGGGGAATACTGGTGCTGAGTGTGGGGCAAAGGAAGTCAGGGCAGAGTGGGAGCAGGAAGAGAAGAGAAAGGGGGTGGGGATGTGGGGCGAGGGAGATAAAGGGTATGGGATGATTGGGGAGAGAAGAAGTGGTAGACAGGGGGGAGGGGAGTGGGTCAGGAAAGGTGAAGGGAAGGGAAGAGATGGAGAAACTGCTGGGCATTTTGTGTAGGAAAAACGGGATTGGGGGAGACAAATGCTGAGTGAGAGGCAGAGAGATAGGGTGGCGGGCAGAGAGGAAGGAGGCTGCTGGGTACAATGTGCTGAGGGAAAGAAGACTGGTGGATATTGTGCTAAGTAGAGGGTAGGGGGAGAGAGGGTGTGGGAGCAGATGGGAAATAAGAGAGGGTGGGGGAATACTGGGTGTTGTTCTAGTGGGGGATGGAAGGTGTGGTGTTCGGGCTGTTCGGCTATAAGTGTTGTTTTTGTGGGGGGGAGGGGCAGGAGGTGATGTTGGGGTTGCTGAGTCCCCAATACTGTTTGTGGATTGGACAGGAGGTGCTATGTTGTGGCCACAGAGTCCCCGTCTCTCTTGGAACAATGGTGAATAATGTACCACAAACAACTTACGTAGAATTGATGTCTATATAACAAGAAAAAAAAGAAATCCAACATATCAGACTGTAGCACTAGAAAAAGAAAATTGTTTGCACATGCAAAATCCTTCCGTGATCACTGCACAATCTTGCCTAGCATTTACTAAAAACCCTTTATTTATGTCTAAACATTTATTGAGTAGGAAAGACAAAAATATACAAGTCTCATTTTAACCTGGGTATCAGGAGATGGGGCAGGACCAGCATATTGTGACAGTGACATAAAATAGCTAATCAAAGCACTCAGAAGCAAGGACAACTCTCAGATAGTCAATTTGAAGCCGATATGAGTCCTGTCTCCTTTCTAGTGCAATCAATCAGGATAAACAGAAGCTGGGAAGGGGAATATCGGGAAGAATATCCACAGGAAGCACTTATTTAAGTTTCTGTTGGCTCTGCTTCACTTTGAGGAGACAGCCTGTGGCATAAGCTTTATAACAGGATGTTGCTGTCCCATTTCACACTGTACTTGGGAAGTGGAAAAGCCAGAGACAAGGAAATATATTTAAAAAAAAAAAAGAATTCTTTATAAACTAGGAAAAGCAGAAAGACAGAGAGCAGACAAGAAGGGATAGAGTTAAGGTGAGGGTCCCCTCTTTGCTGTTCTAGCCAATATCAGTTTCTTGTAATAAGCATCTCGGTTCAGGTCTGAAATCATCCTCTGGACCCCCTTATGACTTCCTGCTCGTATATGTTTGCATGTTTATACGGGAATGGAATGGCTCTCATGACAATAAATTAAGTTAATTTTATTGATTCAATAGACTTGGAAGCAAAATTATCAATTCTAGGCACGAAAATCCTCTTTCACCTTCTGCCTATCCCACAAAACTTCTGCAGTGGACTTAGTACAGTTTCTGGAGAGGTTTAGCCCTGTCTGCTACTGAAATGTAAAACTTAGAAAACAGAAACTGGAACCATTTTATGGTCTGATCCATTAAACATGACCAGGTGCTGGGTTTTCATCTGGCACCTCACTTGTTCAAATCTATACATCTTTCTAGGAGTTGGCTGCAAGATAAGACAGACAGGAACCACTCTTCTTATAAAAGTTTAGTTCCCAGCTAGCCACTGGTGCCCCTTTCATGCTGGTTAGTGGGCTGCCCAACCACAGCTGGATCCGAGCTCGAGCTTAGCTTCAGATATGACAGCAGGTATCTATGTTTGACAGCAGAGCCATCTGTACTACAGCTTCCCAAACCTGGGTTTTCAGGATGTCCACAAGAAATACGAATGAGGTAAATCTGTGTACACTGGAAATCCAGCACATGCACATGTTATCACACGCATACTCACTGCGAATATCCTGAAAACTCAACTGGCTGGGGGGTCTCTAGGACAGGTTGGGGAAAATCCTGTGATATATCTTTTCTCACTGCTGACTTTTCAGGCACCTGGTTGGGTTCAGTTGCATCTCCGCGGTGGTCCAAGTTTGAGTGTAATGGTACCAGGCACCGTTCTTTTCCTTCACAGACCGGCACCATCGTTTAGCTTTTACTGTACACCGGATCCTTCTTTCAGAAAGCCAAAAGGATTCTAAGTGTGTAACGGGATGGAGCACGACACATGCCCTGTTTCTTGTATACTTTCTCTAAGCATCTGTGTCTTCTCCCTGTCAAAAGCACAATTTTGGATTTGATGGCTCTTTTGGTCTGGTAGTTAGTGTTTCCCCTCTCACCTTGACTAGTTTTCTTCTACCAATGACACTGCCTTTGAGTTGCCTGAAGGTGGGGTGGGGGGAGGAGGGGGAATGAACCCCACTTACCACAAAGAAGTCAGAAGCTGTGCACTGCTTCCCCTGAAAGGTGCAGTTCAGGAGCATGTCCTCAAGCTGGTGACAGGTGCGGTCAAAGAACTGGAGCGTGTTGTAATTCTCCTGAAAGGTATCCGCAGCAGCAGTGGGCATAGGGAAGCTGAAATTCATGTCTTCATTGAACCCCACTAGTGGGCCCAGGTACTGCAGGTCTGAGAAGCTGAGCTGTGGAAACCGGAAGCGGTTCATGTTACATAAGGTGATAGCTGGAAAGGTCAGGTTGGGGCTGTCCTCTTCATCCAGCACTGTGACGTGATGGTACCCCAGGTAGAACTCGACACGGTCAGCCACCTGGTAGAGGAAAGCAGAGAGGGAAAGTAGAAAGACGCAGGCCCACAGCACTTGCCGGAGCCCGCAGCCACCCTCCACGAAAATGTGCCTGGCACCATGGAGCGTGCAGTTACTGGCGAAGGTTACAATGTCAGCTGCGGCTTCCTTCTCCTCCTCCTCCTGGCACAAGAACTCGTGGGAGCTCTCTTCACTTTTCCCCTTCCTCCCCTCATCCAGGGAGTCTTCATTGGAGGAGAAGGACACTGTACAGAATATCTGGATGGGCATCCTAAACTTGGTCCTTCTGTTTCTCCTTAAGCGACTGAGCAAACTGCCTTGCCTTTCAGGCTGGTGCCAGGCGGGCGCCTAAGAGTCTGATTTCCTCCTCTGTGTAAGCAATCTAGAAATTATGGAGAGAGCTGCAAATGTCATTGGAAGCCCCCCTCCCCCTACCTGGCATCACCTGAAAACTTCTCCGTCGCCCGAGTGCTCCATCAGATCTCCAGGATCTCTCGCAAAACACCACTTCAAATAAGTTGTCGGGAGGGAGTATCTTATCTCTGCGAATAGCTGAAAAGGTTGGGAGCTCAGGACCTCTAATCACAGACTGTGTCCTGCGCTGATCTCCTCCTCAGCTCTGGATGAGATTATGTGTGTGTGTGCGTGTGCGTGCGTGTGTGTGTGTGTGTGTGTGTGCGTGTGTGTGTGTGGGTAGAAGCTGTGCTGGAGAGCTGACAGCCACACACAAAGTGCAGGGACTGGTGGAGAGTGGTTAATCATTTATTAGATTCCTGTCTTCTGCTGCTTCAGGGGAGGGGCTCTGGCTGGCTCTGAGAGTACCTGGGCTCGGCCAGCCCCACTGGCCCAAAGCTCCCTGGCACTGGCTGCCTATAGCCATACCAAGATGGGGGGCACAGAAGAAATGCGCCAGAAAAGTGACTTTTTAAAAATCTGCTCATGAACCATCTTTACAAAAAACTCAGAGGGGCGAAGGAATGTCCAGCAAAATAACTTTTGGGCATTTTCTTTTGGACTCTGCGGGGATTTATTAGGGAAGGACGGGATTTCTCTCATTCTTTTTTTTTTATTAGCAACTACCATCCCCTCCAAAATTCGAGTATAAAACAATACAAACACTTCCAAATATGGAGCTCTGATGGACACTGCTCCTGGGGCTTTTACACTTATAAATTGCCATCAACTTCTCCTTTTTTCCTTTTTCAGACAATTAGATAACAAGCCATGGAAAACACTATCCAAACTAGTAAAAACCTATTACACACATGGAGGCAACACACAATTCGACACATTCACATCACAGAACAACAGGCTTTTTCATCTAAGCATTTACGTCATGCAGCTTTTCTTCAAAAGACGCCGTACCTGCTTTCTCTGAACACCTTTCCACCTCGGCATTACACAGTAACCAACGTTCTGCCAGGTAGAGACTACTAAAGAATCATAAATAACCTGTTTGGCCTCAATGAGTTTCTCCCATGTTGTAAAAAAGCTGTCCACTTCTCTGTCTCGGCCCTTTAAAGTGGTCCATTTCTCCCTCCCCAGGAGCCCAGTCATGGATGTGGACCACTGTAGCATGTCTAGGCAGGGGAGGCTCAAGGCAACCTGCTGCCTGAGGTAAGGGATGGTGCTCTCCCCACCCCCCCCAATGCATGACTCAGGTCAAACAATCAAGGGAGGGTCTCTTTGCCATCCTGCTTTTTTTGGCGATTTCAAATGCTGTGGAAAGGGGAAAGCAGGGGCCAGAGTTTCCAGAGGCATGGCAGGTGTCAGTGATAATATTTCTAGGAAGCAGGCCAGCCTGCACACTCCCAGGACCCCTACGACCTGCCTCCCACCTTTCCCCCCACCCCCAGCATTTTCTCCAGGAGAAGTGGGAGTTGGGTGAATGGTGGGAGACTTTGTGTGGCACACTCTCTCCGGGCCACTGCAAGGGCATTAGGTAAACTTTACAGCCTTGTGCCTGCTTCTCCTTGCACTCACCACACACAATTAAAAATTCTACACGTATAATAACCAATTTTACATGAAAAAGGACATTGAAAGAATAGTCTACTGAGGTAAAAATACCACAACCCTGTAAAAAAGCAAAACACAAACTTGGAGTGCATATAGTATTAGGCCTATTGTAATGCATGTTGGATGTGGGCTTTGCCCTCAGAAAGCCCAGAGTAAACTGAATTACAATTACAATATAGCAAACCTCCCCTATTAAAAGAGCACTAACTGCCAACATTCAAAGAGTAAAAACCCTAACTATGAAAAGGCAATGCTGCAAATATTACACCAGACTCTAAACACTAATATACCTCCTATTAGGAAAATAGAACAAGCCAGCTTGCTATAGATCCCTACACAGAAACTATATACCAGCTGGCAGAATAATTTACCTTGGTCACACATGCAGAATACAGACAAACACTTACCAAATGCAAAATAAAGAGACCATAAAGTATGAACAGAAACATGTAGACAAAAAATGAACTGGAAACTGTGTATGCAATGCAACAATAGAAAAAGAGAAATACCATGCCTTAAAACAATAAAATCAAGGAATACCAGTAAAAACATACTAATAAAAAAGAATAAATATTTACTTCTGCAGGAATTTTGCACACAAAAATTTAAAATTCTGCAAAATTCTGCATACTTTATATTGGTCAGAATAACACAATATAAATCTCTGTTTTCGAATAATTAAATTCAAATATAATAAAGAAAGGTTATTACTCAAAGATACAGAGTTTTAAATCTTTTGAGCAGAATTTCCCTAGAAGTACACTGTAAGAGTGTCTCTTCTACCCTCTCTTCCTACTCCCCTGGCCAGATCCCTTTCACGTTGCTCTCTCAGGTCCCAATTCCTCCACCCTCCACTATCTCTCCCCTCCCCCCCTAGACTCAACCCCTTCCACTCCATCTTCATTCCTCAGCCCTAAACTCCCAGAGTTTGACTCTCTCAAAAACTAGCCTCTCAAACAAGCTCCTTCTCTTTCTCATGTACATACTCACATACCCTCACACAGTCTCCCTCTCTCTCTTGCACACACACCCACACAAGCTCCCTCTCTCTCACACACACACATCCCTTCACACAGGCTCCCTCTCTCACAAACATGCACCCTTACTCCCTCATTCACACATACCAGCAAACAATCTCTACTCATATTCACACACACACCCATGGCATGCACCCTCACATAGGCTCCCTCACTTGCAAAGAAACATGCACCTCACTCCCTCATACACTCACACCAGCTTCCAGTCTCTCACTCATACACACTCTCTCACAATCTCCCCTCTCATTCACATACATCCATGGTATGCACTCTCACACAGGCTCCTTCTCTCTCTTGCAAAAACACACATGCACCCTCACACTGGTTCCTTCTCTCACATACACACACACATATACACACACACATACACACACACACACAGGCTCCCTCTCTCTCTCTTACACATACACCTCTGCACACAGGCTCTCTCTCACTGGGCCTCTCATCCCGTTGAGCGTGTCACATCTCCACGAGTGAGATGGGCTCCACTCATGGCTGTAGGGCCTGCCAGATCATCTTTGCTGCGAGAGGGATAGGCTACCTTGCTGCTGCTGGGCCTGCCATCTCTTTGCTGGGAGTGGGATGGGCTTCATTCGCGGATGCTGGGCCTGCTAGGTCTTCATTTCACTTCAAGTGGGATGGGCTCTGATTGCGGTCGCCGGCCCTACCAAATCTTTGCCATGAGTGGGATAGGCTCTGCTCGCAGCTCACAGCCACTTTCTCCAAATTTTGTACAAAAAATTGGAATTCTGTGCAGGAAGGGAATTCTGCTCTCTGCAGTAGTGCATAATTGCCCTAGAAATAAATATTTCGAAACAGCTGCCAATACTTAAAAACTCAAAAAATATAAAACATTTCCCAAACATCAATACAATTGTGCTAGCTCAGTAAGAAACACCTGGGTTTCCCTCTTCCACACAGCTAACTTTCCTTCCAATCTGTCCTCAGGACAAAGATCTTTTAAGTTTGAAATTATTTATTGTACAGATAATTTTCCATTACTTACAATTGTCGCATTCCAAACTCATATGCTTCTAGCAGAGATCTTTGCAGCTGGAGATAGGCAGGAGAAGGGAGATGGAGTTTCTTGGGATTCAGGGTGAGAAGGCAAGGGGTTCTGAAGCTGATTAGTCTTTAGAATTAAAGCGATGAGAAGAAATGTAAAAAAGCTAATTGTATTACAGAGGCTGCATGCACTTCTAGCTTTGAGGCAGCATGCTTGAGACTGACTAACAGTCTTGGAGAGTGATTACAGGAAAAATCCCCACAAGCTGGGGCTAGAGGGCAAGATCCAATGGTAGCAAGCCTAGGATCCATGTGACACAGGGGGGAGCATGAAGAGCAGTTCCTTGAGCCAATAAGGCACTTAAGAAGACTCAAGTTAGATTGAGAGAGCATGCAGACCCTTCCCAATGAGAGAAGCAGGGGGGAGGGAGTTTCTCTTAAAGGCAAAACTCCCCTTAAAGGCAAGGCTCACAGGCTTTTATCATGGGTTACAAATAAGGACTGCACTAGATATAGTGAAACTGCAATGTATATACAGATGCCAACATGTACCCACTGCTGGGGACAGAACACGCCCCGTCTGGTATCGCAAGATACCACTATATCAGATCTTATATCATTATGCAACAATGCAAAGTCCATTGTAACTGGATCTTTCGACGTTCGAGGGAGTTCCCGATCATCTCAGTCGTCCAGTCGTCCAGGTGATAGGCGGTGTCTTCTTCACAGGGTTTCACCAAGCTGAAATGAAAGACAGACAACACAAAGAGAGAGAGAGTCTTTGGTGTGGACAATGGTCCATGAAGTTCAAGTTTCTTCATGCGGCATGAGGAGTACCACCTCATTGATGGGCTGGTAGAAGATCTTGGATCGCCACTTGCTTCGATGCTGCAGAGTCGGCAAGTACTCTTTCTTCCGATGGATCCAAAGGGAGTTGGCAAGCTGTTGGATTTGTTTCCATTGACACTTGTGGAGCTCCCCGCCGTCATGTTTCCGCGTGGCACAGGAATGTGAATAGACTTTTTCATTAAAGGCATGATGGGTGTAATGCTCAACTCTTTATAGGTTCCTACGAAGTCAGTTCCACAGTCGGAGCGGATCTGGGTGGCTGAACCCAAGAGTTGAGCGTATACATGGAACCTTCCTGTCTGGTTGTAGATGTAGCTCAGCACTACTTTGCTGTCCATGTGAAGATGAACGGCATAAATTCAAATGTCCATTTTGGCTGTCGTTAACTCCACTGTTTCCACTGCTAGCGCCGCTCCACACAATTCTAGACGTGGTACGGTGTGGTTAGGCTGTGGTGCTAGCTTGGCTTTGCCGAAGATGAAGTCTCCACGCACTGTTCCTTCTGCATCTGTCGCTCTCAAAAAGCCTACCACAGCTACGGCCTTCACTGATGTATCTGAGAAGATGCAGATCTCTTTGCGGCTGGCTGTATTGAGTGGTGTTAGAACGTGGGTGCGTGGTATATGGAACTGTTCAAGTACCTTCAGGGAGCTCTTCCACTTTTCCCATTCTGGCTTCATTTCTAGAGGTAGTGGGGTGTCCCACTCAGTGGCACTTGACGAAAGCTCTCTTAACAAGGCTCTTCCTTGTATCGTGGCTGGAGTCACAAACCCCAGTGGATCGTGCAGGCTGTTGACTGTGGACGGGATACCTCGGTGAGTGTACGGTTCACCTTGGGTCGAGACTTGGGACGTGAAGATGTCACTCTTTGGATCCCAATTTAACCCAAGGCTTCGTTGGAGAGGAGGTGTGTCCACTCTCAGGTCCGAGTTCTCTGAATCTCTGGCATGATCGTCTGAAGGAGTTGCCTTCGTTGCTTCAGGACTGTTGGAGGCTATTTCGTGGAGCCTTAGGCTGGCGCTTGCCAGTACTGCTTCCTCTGCAGTGGGTAAGGACCTTAGCTCATCATCTACGTAGAAGTCCTTTTCCACGAGGCATCTGGCATCTGCGTCGTACTCTTTATCTCCTTCTTGAGCTGTCCTTCCGAGCCCAGGCGTGGCCTCTGCAGGCGATGGACTATTATTCTCTACCGAAAGGGTAAGTTTGTCATCATCCTTGGCGACTTGAAGCACTGGGTCCCCTAGATGTTCCTCTTCATCTAATGGGGGGGCGATCCAACTGGTATCTGAATTGAGATTCGGTTCTTCGCAGCTTAGGATCTCCTTGGTGCTTAGGTGATTAGGGCATGATTCAAATAGGGTAGGATTTCCATCCTCTGAGACATTCATGGCGAACGCCTGAATGCTTGGTCCCTTTGTTCGCTTCAAGCCGACCTTGCCGACTATCACCCATCCCAAGGCGAGTCGGTAAGCGTAGGGATCGGCTGTTGGGCCATCACGTATCTCCAAGACCTTGGTTAGTGCTGGTGCATCTCTGCCCAATAGCAGCAGGATTTCTGCTTCCGGATCTAGTGGTGGGAGCTGGTGCATTATGGACTTTAGATGAGAATGGTACCGAGTGGCTTCTGGTGTGGGAATCTCATCTCTGTTGTTAGGCATCTGGTTGCACTCGATGAGCGTGGGCAAGTTTGACTTGTTGCTGCCGTCCATCGCTTCTATCACATATCCGCCTGTTCTCCTCCCTGTCACACGGGTGACTCCTGAGCAGGTTTTGAGGTTGTATGGAGAGTAGTGGTGACGGATGTCAAACAAGTCGAAGAATTCCGGCCTTGCCAGGGATCTGTTGCTCTCTCATCTATGATGACATACATTTTGACTACCTTCTCAGGTGACTCTTCGGGATACACTCTGGCCAAGCATATTTTTGTGCAGGATTTCCCGTCGCTGTTTCTCCCATATACTTGTGTGTATTTGGGGATCACTTCAGGTTCTGGCGTTTGCTCGTCCTTCTCCTCCCCACCGTGGTTTGGACTGGGGTGTGAGGTTCCCGAAGGGTGAAATCTTGCTTCGTCAGGGTGCAGGGCGCTATCGTGTTGGTCACTCCCACACTCTGAATATTTAATGGCTATTTCACAGTCTTTAGCCATATGGTTAGACGAAGAACAGCACCGGTAGCAAATTCTGTACTTTTTCAACAGTTCCTTGCACTCTTTCAGGAGTGGGTGAGGTTTTTTGTGCATGGGATACTGCCGGTCTGGATTCTCTGCCCTATCCGTATTGGGAAGTTGATCTGACGTAGATGCCATAGGCGACACTTCCGTTTTGTGTACAGAAATGGGCTTCCTGCTGCCGCCATGCTCCTTGGTTGGCCTTTCGCCCACTCAGTGGCTGATTCTGTGTGTCTCTTGGGTGCTGAATGAGAAGCTGGGGTCATTCCTATGCCTTGCTAAGTCCCGTATGAACTTTGCGAAGACATGGAAAGGTGGGTACTCTTTGTTGTCTTCTTTGTACCGTGCACCATGAGATGCCCATTTATCTTGTATATCACTTGGCAATTTATTTATGATGGCGTTCGTGCCTTGTGATGTGTCCAAAAGGTTGAGACACGGATAAATTAGTTTAGCCTTCGCTGTCTCCATCTCTTGGAGGAGATCTCCCAATTCTTGTAATTTTCGGTTATCCTTTCTGGATATTTCTGGAAAGTTTTCCATTTCCTCGAACCACGCATTCTCTACGGTGACTGGGTCCCCATAGTATCGCTCAAGTCTCTCCCACACCTCTTTTAGCGCTGTAGGAGGATCATCTAGGTGGATGTCTTTTAATCTTGTCATGTGTTCGGCCGATTCACGTCCCAACCACTTCATCATCAGTTCATCTCTTCCTTCAATTTCAGTCTCAGATCCTTCACAGCATCTTGAAGTCAGATTTCCATGCCCTGTAACTCTTAGGGCGGTCGTTGAACATGTAGAGCCCTGCAGTTATGAATTCCCAACGAGTCATGTACCTTGCTAAGTTTTCTCTTTCTGAAGACTCATCCTGAAAGGTAGCAGGCCTTGCTGGGCGGATGTCCTGTAGTTGACTATGCACATCACTCCTGTTGTGCATTGGCTCGGGTTGTGGTTGGTCAACTATCTCCAGTTTAGGCTCAGGGTGTTCAGCTGGGGCCCTTCCTGAGTGTGGCTGCCTAGTTTTTTCTCGTTCCCAATGCCCACGGGACGTTGGGATCCACGGTTGTGTGGAAATATTTAGCTTGGGGCGTGTACTTGGCTCATGAGTTGGCTGCCGTGCATCCGTGTGATTTAGAGCCAGTGGATTGCTGCGATGGGGTTTGGTACTCATGGTGTTTTGCGCTTCAGGTCTGTTTGAGGCTTGAATTTGTGAAGGGAGGCGTGCTCCCTCCCGGTGCGAGGGTTGCTCTGGGGGAGGTGGCGTTTTGGCGTCGGCATGAGTTGGAGGGTGAGCCATGACTAGGGATGTGAATCGTGTCCTCGATCGTCTTAACGATCGATTTCGGCTGGGAGGGGGAGGGAATCGTATTGTTGCCGTTTGGGGGGGTAAAATATCGTGAAAAATCGAAAAAATCGAAAAATCGCAAAACCGGCACATTAAAACCCCCTAAAACCCACCCCCGACCCTTTAAATTAAATCCCCCACCCTCCCGAACCCCCCCAAATGACTTAAATAACCTGCGGGTCCAGCGGCGGTCCGGAACGGCAGCGGTCCGGAACGGGTTCCTGCTCCTCAATCTTGTTGTCTTCAGCCGGCGCCATTTTCCAAAATGGCGGCGAAAAATGGCGGCGGCCATAGACGAACACGATTGGACGGCAGGAGGTCCTTCCGGACCCCCGCTGGACTTTTGGCAAGTCTCGTGGGGGTCAGGAGGCCCCCCACAAGCTGGCCAAAAGTTCCTGGAGGTCCAGCGGGGGTCAGGGAGCGATTTCCCGCCGCGAATCGTTTTCGTACGGAAAATGGCGCCGGCAGGAGATCGACTGCAGGAGGTCGTTCAGCGAGGCGCCGGAACCCTCGCTGAACGACCTCCTGCAGTCGATCTCCTGCCGGCGCCATTTTCCGTACGAAACGATTCGCGGCGGGAAATCGCTCCCTGACCCCCGCTGGACCTCCAGGAACTTTTGGCCAGCTTGTGGGGGGCCTCCTGACCCTCACGAGACTTGCCAAAAGTCCAGCGGGGGTCCGGAAGGACCTCCTGCCGTCCAATCGTGTTCGTCTATGGCCGCCGCCATTTTTCGCCGCCATTTTGGAAAATGGCGCCGGCTGAAGACAACAAGATTGAGAAGCAGGAGCCCGTTCCGGACCGCTGCCGTTCCGGACCGCCGCTGGACCCGCAGGTCATTTAACTCATTTGGGGGGGGTTCGGGAGGGTGGGGGATTTAATTTAAAGGGTCGGGGGTGGGTTTTAGGGGGTTTTAGTGTGCCGGCTCACGATTCTAACGATTTATAACGATAAATCGTTAGAATCTCTATTGTATTGTGTTCCATAACGGTTTAAGACGATATTAAAATTATCGGACGATAATTTTAATCGTCCTAAAACGATTCACATCCCTAGCCATGACGTAGTTCAGCATTCGCTGGGCTGTGTCCTGCTGGGCCATGAAGCTGAGTGGGTCCCCTTCATCGCCGCGGTTCTGGGCCGCGTCAAATACCTTAATTTCAGCTTCAAGAATTGCTGCTTTTCTTTTCTGCCACAACAAGTCCAGGGTGATCTCTCATTCAGCCTTTTGGCATGCTTCGGCAGCAGCTGTAACGGCAGCTGTGGCCATAGCTGCAGCGGCAGCCGCAGCAGCTGTGGCAGTAGCTGTAGCAGCAGCTGCGGCAACTGTGGCAGCAGCTGTAGCGGCAACTGCCTTCTGTTGTTCCTCTATTCGGAGCCCTTCTCTTTTAAGGGCTGCTTCTTCTTCATCATACTGTATGCGTGCTATAGCTGCTTGGGACTCTGCTCTCTTTTGGAGAATGATAGAGCTGAGTTGAGAGTGGCTCGAGTGCCTTGACCCGCGTGACTTTGCGGACCTTGATATACACTTGGAGGTGCGAGAGTGCTGAGAGCCAGTCTCGCTTGTTGATCTACTTCCGCACTGTTAGTGGTGTCCACTACCATTTCTTGGCGTATTTGGTACAAGTTCTGTTGGCGGCTCTTTTCTTCAAGGCTTTCTGCATTGTTAGTTCGTGTCAAGAACTCTTTTGTGATGAGTTGATAGGTTTGGAAACAAAGCTGCAGCTGTTCTATGTAGTGCTTGAGATGGGTGGGGCTTCCTAAGATTTTCTCTCTTTCTTGTTTAATCTTATGCCATTCTCTTTCTATACTGTTTTCATGCCCCTATTTGCTTTTCTCATACATCTCCCCGCCTTTCTCTGTTGGCATGTGCAGTCTTTTTGATTTGCTGCCTTCATCTCTCCCTTCGAGGTTCTCCCTTCCTTGCTCTGAGTCATTTCCTGGTTCCATGGTTTCAGCTGGCTGGTTTGAGGTGTTTTGCTTTGAAGCTGCTTCGGCCATGTGGGTAGCAAACACTTTTTATTTCAGCTACTAAGTTAAAGGGAATAAACTTTGAATAGCTTCAAAAACGGGACCAGGCTAATTAACACTTTGTTGCCTCGGGCTCTCTGTTCCCTGGCCTTGGTGTGGGCAGGAATCTGGTATCTATGCCAACTGATTGCTTTCAGCTTCCTGCCTGCTGAAACGCAGTGGAGAGGGGAGGGCTTCTGCCTTTTAGCGGCAAGGTGTGTAACAAACAGACTCAAAGCTAGTTCCGAAGTGTAAACCTTTACAATCTAGGGTTTTTTATGCTTGGTTCTTCCCACACTGTGGGCATGAGAGGCTCATTCAAATGCAAGGCAGTCTTTAATGATTTCTGTTCAATGTAAACCTTCTGTAGCAGGCTGAAATCCCTGTTTCCTTATACTGCATATAGTTCTTTTTAAACACTTGCCTTATTGCAGCTTTCTGTATGATACAGTTTTCTTATTTGCTGTTATCTAATTAGCTTTTTTACTTGCTATTTTCTGTATAAATAGCTTTTTTACTGTGCTGGCTCAGTAAGAAACACCCAGGTTTCCCTCTTCCACACAGATAACTTTCCTTCCAATCAGTCCTCAGGACAAAGATCTTTTAAGTTTGAAATTATTTATTGTACAGATAATTTTCCATTACTTACAATTGTCGCATTCCAAACGCATATGCTTCTAGCAGAGATCTTTGCAGAACAAAAATATTTCAAAATGGCAGACACATCAAATAATTTGGGGAATTAGGAACGCGGGGGCACCCAGGGGCCAGCCTTTGCTGGCCCAGGTAGGTAGGGGGAGGTCCTCTCATGCCTCGATGGCCCCCCTCACAGCAGCAACACAGAGGTTCATCATCAGGAGGGCGGTCTCTTGATCGCCTTTGTCCCAGCAGGAATTCCGTGCTTTTGTGAGGGGGGTACATGGGGCACTGGGGGCCATCTCTGTGTATGAAGAGAGGATGACCAGGACCACCGAGCAGATCCTCTGGGCTCTATAGCTGCTTGGCGCAGCTGTGAGAGTCCTGGGGGATCAGGTCCAGCAGTCCTGAGCATCCTCTCCAATCCCTGCCGCCCTTACTTCCCAGGGGTTTTTTTTCTGTAAATAGTTTTGCTCCCTAGTTCTTCCCATCCCATCCCTTTTTTTTTTTTCCATTATGTTTGTACATATTTTTAATTTTTTACAACAGTAAAAAGTTATTTTCTTAACATACCTGTGTGTTCATTTGAAATGAGGGCCTGGTGATGGAAGGGGGTGAGGGGTGTTGGGAGGAAGGGGGGTGAGGGGAGAGGGGTTACATGAACAAAGCAAGATATTGTCCAACGGTGAAGGAGCAACAACACACGTGCAACCCAAGGTCCTCTGGCACAGTGATCATCCAGGAGGAAGACAAACACCATCTCCAGCTACACATATAGAAATAGAGCTGATGAGCAAACACCACACTGTTTACTAATTTATTCACAGCTGTGCACAGCATGAAGCTACTCATGCCAGTTATACAGCTTCACATTCCATATAGGTTATCTCTACCTTTCAATACCTTCCCACATATCACACAGGAACCTGCCATCCGGATAGCAGATATTAGGGATGTGAATCGTTTTAGGACGATTAAAATTATCGTCCGATAATTTTAATATCGTCTTAAACCGTTATGGAACACAATACAATACAGATTCTAACGATTTATCGTTATAAATCGTTAGAATCGTGAGCCGGCACACTAAAACCCCCTAAAACCCACCCCCGACCCTTTAAATTAAATCCCCCACCCTCCCGAACCCCCCCCAAATAACTTAAATAACCTGCGGGTCCAGCGGCGGTCCGGAACGGCAGCGGTCCGGAACGGGCTCCTGCTCCTGCATCTTGTCGTCTTCGGCCGGCGCCATTTTCCAAAATGGCGCCGAAAAATGGCGGCGGCCATAGACGAAAAAGATTGGACGGCAGGAGGTCCTTCCGGACCCCCGCTGGACTTTTGGCAAGTCTCGTGGGGGTCAGGAGGCCCCCCACAAGCTGGCCAAAAGTTCCTGGAGGTCCAGCGGGGGTCAGGGAGCGATTTCCCGCCGCGAATCGTTTTCGTACGGAAAATGGCGCCGGCAGGAGATCGACTGCAGGAGGTCGTTCAGCGAGGCGCCGGAACCCTCGCTGAACGACCTCCTGCAGTCGATCTCCTGCCGGCGCCATTTTCCATACGGAAAATGGCGCCGGCCATACGCGTATGGCCGGCGCCATTTTCCGTATGAAAACGATTCGCGGCGGGAAATCGCTCCCTGACCCCCGCTGGACCTCCAGGAACTTTTGGCCAGCTTGTGGGGGGCCTCCTGACCCCCACGAGACTTGCCAAAAGTCCAGCGGGGGTCCGGAAGGACCTCCTGCCGTCCAATCTTTTTCGTCTATGGCCGCCGCCATTTTTCGGCGCCATTTTGGAAAATGGCGCCGGCCGAAGACGACAAGATGCAGGAGCAGGAGCCCGTTCCGGACCGCTGCCGTTCCGGACCGCCGCTGGACCCGCAGGTTATTTAAGTTATTTGGGGGTGGGGGATTTAATTTAAAGGGTCAGGGGTGGGTTTTAGGGGGTTTTAATGTGCCGGTTTTTCGATTTTTCGATTTTTTAACGATTTTCACGATTTTTCACGATATTTTACCCCCCCAAACGGCAACAATACGATTCCCTCCCCCTCCCAGCCGAAATCGATCGTTAAGACGATCGAGGACACGATTCACATCCCTATATTCTGCAGAGCTCCTACAGTGGGAAAAGACACAAGTTTACAACTACCAAACCTTGATGGTGAAACTC
Source organism: Rhinatrema bivittatum (assembly GCF_901001135.1). Taxonomy (NCBI): domain Eukaryota; kingdom Metazoa; phylum Chordata; class Amphibia; order Gymnophiona; family Rhinatrematidae; genus Rhinatrema; species Rhinatrema bivittatum. The sequence goes on along the minus strand of NC_042617.1, from coordinate 295,888,894 downwards.
ACATACAGGCCGATACAGTAAAAGTCGCGGGAGAGCAGGCGAGCACCTGCTCTCCCGGCGTGCGCACAGGCCACTGTCCTGTGTGCGCGATTCAGTAAAAAAAATATTCAAATTAGGGCCCACAGTAAAAAGAGTCGCTAGGGACACTAACGCGTCCCTAGCACCTCTTTTTTGACAGGAGCGGCGGCTGTCAACGAGTTTGACAGCCGATGCTCAATTTTGCCGGCGTCGGTTCTCAAACCCGCTGACAGCCACGGGTTCGGAAACCGGACATGGGCAACATTGAGTGTCTGGTTTTCAACCCGAAAGCCGCGGTGCGATTTTACATTTTATTTTTTTTATTTTTAATTATTTTTAACTTTTGGGACCTCCGACTTAATATCGCCATGATATTAAGTCGGATGGTGTACAGAAAAGCAGTTTTTACTGCTTTTCTGTGCACTTTCCCGATGCTGGCAGAAATTAACGCCTATCTTTGGGTAGGCGCGAATTTCTGAAAGTAAAATGTGCGGCTTGGCTGCACATTTTACTTACTGAATCGCGCGGGAATAACTAATAGGGCCATCAACGTGCATTTGCATGTTGTGGGCGCTATTAGTTTCAGGGGGGTTGGACATGTGTTTTCGATGCACTATTACCCCTTACTGAATAAGGGGTAAAGCTAGCGCATCGAAAACGCGCGTCCAAACACGGATTAACAGTGCGCTCTACAGCTCAGCCATCCTGGGATCGCTGTTCCAGTGCCTGAGGGACTACAGCCTAGCCGGGCTCTTCCAGCTCACTAATGCCACCTCTGGTGGTTCACTATACAGTTTAATAAAAGATCAAGTGTGTGTCTGTCTCCCAACTCTGAGGCTGACCAGTGGCCCCTCTTGGGATCTTCCCCGTGGGCGTAGTCATCTGCCACCGGCCCAAGGATCCACCCACAATTATCACAAATAATAACAGATTGCTAACTCCATGGATCTGGCACAGCTCAATGCCTTGCAGGCCATACCGGGCCTGGCCCTGTGCTTTTTGGAGCAGCAAGACCCCTTGGAGAAACTTACTTCAGTGTTTCATCAGCTACACACACAGAAGGTTCAAGGCACAGCTTCCAGCCATGAAGGTCAGTTACAGGAGGTAACTTTAAAGACTGCTGTACCACTGGCGGCTCCAATTCGTTTTTCCAGAGAAATCCAGAAGAACCGGGGCTTTTTAAACCACTGCTGCATGCATTTTGCCTTACAGCTATCTTTATTCCCTACGGCTCTCTCCAAGACTACCTACATCCTTTCATACCTGGATGGGAGGGCCTTGTCTTGGGCATCTACCTTGTGGGAATGCAAGGACCCCATTTTGCAGGACATAGAAGGATTTATGGACTTATTTAAATCCGTTTTTGATGACCCTGCTCAAATTTCTGTCGCTGGCTCTGTTTTGGTTGAATTGAAGCAAGGCAACAGATCATTGGCTGAATTTGCCATAGAGTTTAAAACTCTTGCAGCAGAACTCTGCTGGGACCCCAAATGTCTCAAGACTCTCTTTTTCAGAGGCCTGGATAACCGTTTAAAGGACAAGCTGGCTGCTCATGAAATACCTCACTTGCTGGACGAATTAGTAGCCTTGGCCACTCGGATTGATCACCGGCTCCGGGACAAGGTGAAGGAACTCCGGCCTAAGGTGTTACCTGGGTTGAAACAGGCTAGTGCTATACCTGCACCTCGGATGGTTCCAGTAATCCCTGCTGCTGATAAAGATGAACCGATGCAACTTGGTCATGGACGTTTGACTTCCAAAGAGAGAAGACTTCGGAAGAGGCGCGGCCTTTGCCTGTACTGTGGTCAGCCCGGCCACGATGTCTCTACATGCTCCATTCATCCGGGAAACGGTCGGGCCTAAGTCCTGCAGGAGGGCTGTTCTTAGGCCTCACTACGCCCTCTCCTCCGCTCTCTCTCCCAGTCTCCTTGACCTACGGACCAGTCACGGAACATAGATTCAGACGAGACTCAGAAGCAGGGTACTGGAAGTGCAGACGTAGACTCAGAAGCAGGGTACTGGGAGTGTAGACGTAGACTCAGAAGCAAGGTACTGGACGTGCTGACGTAGACTCAGAAGCAAGGTACTGGGAGTGCAGAGGTAAACTCAGAAGCGAGGTACTGGAGATGCAGAGGTAGGTTCAGAAGCGAGGTACTGGAGATGCAGAGGTAGGTTCAGAAGCGAGGTACTGAAGGTGCAGAGGTAGACTCAGGAACAAGGGCTGAAGGAAGACATGGGCACTGTCCCTCAGGGCACCCCGCTCAGACCATTCCTGGGACTGAGTCAAGGGCCACCCTGTCCCATGCGTCCCCAACACTGCCTTGGAGGGCAGGTCACGGACTACGCTGAGAACAGGAGAATGCAGGAGAGATCCAGGCGAAGAGAACTCCGATGCTGGGATACTGACATCCGAAGCCCCGTCGGCTGGCAGGAAGGGAAGCTCCAAAGCACAGGGACGAATCCCACCTGTTGGCCACTCCAGGGCCCAACAGGCCAGAAGGCTCAGGAGCCAGACGAAGACAAAGGGCAGAACATCCGGGACTGGATCAGGAACTGGATCAGGCACCGACATCAAGGCAACAGGGAAGAAGCAGGTTGCTGCACACCGGCAGCCACAGCAGAATTGCTGCACACCGGCAGCCAAGGTAGGATTGCTGCACACCGGCAGCCTAGGCAGGAAACAGGGTCAGGAACAAGGACTTCTCAGAGACTTAGAAACGAGGTACATGGCTTGCATCACAGAGGGCCCTAATCAGCCCGCCCCGAGGGCTGGTCACGGACCACGACGTGGCTTGCCGCGAGGTACCAGGACATTGGAAGACACAGGATCAAGGTGCTAGCTTTCAGGAGATTCAAGAGCAAGATACTTAGCTTTCAGGCGAGTTTCAGGATCAAGGTGCAAGGCTAGAATTATCTGGGCTGGACCATGGATACCGGATTAGAAATCAGACCTCAAGGCAGGAACAGGAACAAGCAAGCATCAGGACTGGAACAACTGGAAACATCAGGACTGGAACAACTGGAAACATCAGGTCTGGAACAACTGGAAACATCAGGTCTGGAACAACTGGACAAGAAGCTCCGACGGAAAACATGGAACACTGGACCTTGCAGAAGGCTGGAACACAAGGCAGCTCCTGGAACGAGGATCTCAGGTGTGACCAACTCCTTGCGAAGGCAAAGACAGACTGAACGCAGAGCCCTTTAGTAGCGCTGAAGTGGACAACGCCAAGGGAGGGGTCAGCAGGGGCCACACCTGGCTGACCCTTGAAGAGGAGCAAAGAGGCGCGCGCTCGCACCCTAGGAAGCTGGAGAGCTGGTGCTGGAAGCTGGTGGCGTCCTCAGCCACGTGGAGGACCCATGGAAGCCAGGCAAGCATGGGGGCAGCCCTGCCCTGAAGCTGGAGAAGTGGCAGGCTGCTGGAGCGGCTTCCAGCCGTGAAGTCAGAAGCAGGAGAGAAGGTAAGGCTGGCTGCAGGGGCTGAGTAGGCTGCAGGCACCGGCAGGGATGGCCTCCCTGCCAGCTGAGGACCCCAGGAAGGCAGAGGCACGTCGGGGAGAGCCCGGAAGGACAGCGGGGTTCCCGGCCGCGAGGGAGAGCTTGCGGTGGGTCGGCCCCGCTGCACGGAGGAGATGGCAGCCGGGGAGGAGCCCGGACACCGCGGAGAGACCGCGGCAGCAGCAGCGTCGGTGGCTCAACTAGCCGCGTGAAGGTGAGGGCCTGCCCGTGCTCCTCGCGGGCAGGATCGTAACATTGAGAGTATAGTGGCTTGTAGAACTGTGCAGAAATCGTTAAAAGTGGAGTAGTGGTCTGAGTTTTTTCAATGTGTTAAGCTTAAAATAGCATTCTTTCATCGTTGAGCCGATGAATTTTTTTTAACTTTGAGGTGGTTATCTATCATGACACCAAGATCTCATATGTGCTGTGAAAATGTGAAGGTTTGGGGAAGTGCACTTAATGAGTTGTGAGGTGGGGAGATGATTATCAGTTCTGTTTTGGAAGTATTGAGGGCAAGGTTAAGGCTGTTGAGGAGACGATTGATGATAATGCATTTTCCCAGGTTTTAAGGGTGATAGCTAGAGAGTCAGTAATTGGGATGAGTATTTGTACATCATCCACGTAAATAAAGTGAGCGAGGTTGAGGTCGGTGAGCAGTTGACAGAGCGGTAGTAGGTAAATGTTGAAAGGGTAGAGGAGAGTGAGGAGCCTTGTGGAACACCCCTGGCGAGGTGTATAGATTTAGATTCAAAGTCATCTATTCTGATCTTGTACAATCTGTTTTTAAGGTATGAATTAAATCAATGGAGTGGGATTCCTGATATTCCAATTTCTTTAAGACGGGTTAGGAGTATGTTGTAGTTTACTGTGTCAAATGCAGAGGAGATGTCGAGTAGGGCGAGTAAGAATGATTGCCGTTTGTCAAAACCTTTAAAGATGGTGTCAGTGAGGGAAATTAGGAGGGTCTCTGTATTGAAGAATCTGCAGAAGCCGAATTGCAATGGGGAGAGGATTGTGCTTTTCAAGGTGGTCTGAGAGCTGGGTGTTGACTGTCTTTTCTAGTACTTTGGCTAGGAATAGAAGATTTGAGATCTGTCGGAAATTGGATGGGTCGTTGGGGGTCAAGATTGTGTTTTTTGAGGATGGGTTTGATGGTGGCTTGCTTTAGAAGGTCAGGTACATTTCCTTGGGAGAGAGCAATTAATGATATCAATGATGGGTTTTGCTTTTATACTGGGTATGGACAGTAGGGCTTTGGTGGGGATGGTGTCAGAGGGGTGTCGTGCAGGTTTCATTTTCTTTGGCATAGCTTCAGTTTCAGAGGATGAGGTCAGTTCAAAGGAGTTAAAAGGGGTATGGGGGGTTGTTATGGGGAGAGAAGTGGGCTGGGATGTAGAAGGAAAGAGATGTATGAGTTTTGTGATTTTGTCGCTGAAGAAGTGTGTGAGCTTATCGCATTTGGATTATGTGTCTTCTTCTGTCAGAGGTGAGGTGGGAGATTTGGTGAGCTCAGCAACGTATGTAAATAGGGCCTTAGCATTGTATTGTAGGTCATGTATTCTGATGGCAGAGAAGTCCTTTTTTGTTTTATGTATGGTAGTGTGGTATGTGTGTAGGGTGGTTTTGTAGGTGGCCAAGAGAGATGGGGAGGGGTTTTGGCGCAATTTCTTTTCCTGGGACCTCAAGGCATGTTTAAGTTTTTTGAGTTTGTTTGTGTACCATGGTTTTTTTGGGTTGATAGCAGTGTTTAGAGTTTTGGTGGCTTGTGGGCAATGGGAGTTGGCAATGCTACTGGTGATCTCATTCCAAGAAGAAATTGCCGCTTCAGAATCAGTGGTATCAAGATTTTCCAGGGCGTTGGAAAGTGTGGTAATGAGGTCTTCTCTGCTGCATGGTCTTCTGAACTGAATAGTTTTTTTGTTAGTGTGATGGGGAGGGGGGGTGTTTATTGATTAATGAGAGGAATAGGAGAGCATGGTCAGAACATGACACAGGGGTGCAAGAAGGAGCTTTGGTTGAGAGTATGTGAGAGTTAATGAATATTAAATCAAGGGTGTGGCCAGCTTTGTGGGTTGGGTTGTTGATAATTTGGCTGAAGTCCATAGCTTTAAGAGAAGAGAGGAAGGTGTCGCATGTGGAAGTGAGAGGTTTGGAGTCAACGTGTAGGTTGAAGTCTCCGAGAATGATGGAGGGGCTATCCAAGTCTATGTTTTCAGTGAGGATTTCAATAAGTGGTGATGGGTGGTTCTCAAGGAGGCCAGGGGGAGTGTAGACTAGGCAGATTTGTAGGTGAGAAGATTTGAAGAGGCCAATTTCAAGTTTGGGAATAGTATTCACTGGGTGTGCAGAAAATCTGAGTTCTTTCTTAGCAGCTAGAAGGAGACCTCCACCTCTTCTTTTTGGTCATGGGAGTGAAAAGATGTTGTAGCTGTGTAGGGGCAGTTGATTAAGAAGGACAGTGTCAGTGTCTTTGAGCCAGGTTTCTGTTACAGCGCAAATGTCTGAGTCAGAATCTAGCAGAATATCATTGAGGATAGGCATTTTTTTGGAAATGGATTGTGTGTTGAAGAGTAGGAGTATAAAGGCAGTCAGACCAAGAAGCTGCGTGAATGGGGAGAGCATGAGGGGTAGGAATGCTTTGGGTTGTGGTGTGGGTATGTTAGATAGCGGCTTTCTGAGGTTTTGAGAGTGGTATTTGAGGATGAGAATAGGATGTGTCAACATCTTGGGTGCTGTGGGGGGAGGGGGATATGGTGTATTGGGGCTGAGGGGGGATAATAAGGTGGACAATGGGGTTGGTGATTAGGTGATGTGTGGGTGGGTGGTGTAGAGTTATGGAGAGAAGGGAGAAGGGATATTTATAGTGGTGATTGGGTGGAGGGAGCAGTGGGGGGGGATAGAAGAGGATGTGGCAGGGAGGGGTTATAAGAACTAGGAAGCGTAGGTTGGTATGTAGGTAGTTGGCTTGCAAGAGGTGGGAGTGTGGGAGGGGACAGAAGTAAGTTAGGTTGAAGGGTAATAAGTGAAATGAGTGGTAGAGCAAAGGGATATGCGACACAGGCGTACGGCGCCAAGGGCTCACTGGCACTGCTTTTAAAGAGTCCTGTCCCACGTCGTCATCAGGGTCCAATGTTGCCGCCTTGAGTATGTAGGTGGCCAGAGTCAGGAACGGGTAGGCAAGGGCGGCCTCACCTGGCATGCTCTCAGGCCTGTAGGTAGTCGGAGGGCTTTCCCTAGCCTGCCGGGGCTGTGCAGCTGAAGAGAATCTCGAGGCAAAGTTAGCCAGCAGGAGAGTAGCTTTTGCAGCCTAGAATGAGCGGTGGCAGAGGTATAGGTAACTCTGTCTCGGCGGTGCAGGTGGATCTCGGCGGCAGTGGAGCTGGCGTTCTCGGTGGCGGCGGTGCAGGTGGATCTCGGTCCTTCAAGTGCCTGCGGCTCCCGGTAGCAGGGGTGAGAAGGGCCTACAATGGCCAGAATTTTAATTCATTGATCTGTGTGATATGTGGCGAAATTCTGTGAGTAACTGCCGCACATAGACCAATATCTTAACAGAAAGTTCAATAGAAAGTAAATGGAAAAAAAAAGGGGGGAGGGGAAAGGAAAAACAAACAGGCTGATACAGAAAAATGCACGGGAGAGCCGGCGAGCGCCCGCTTTCCTGGCGCGTGCCCAGGCCACTCACCTGGGCGCACGATTCAGAAAAACATAAAATGCAAATGAGGGCCTGTAGTAAAAGGAGGCGCTAGGGACACTAGCGCATCCCTAGTGCCTTCTTTTTGACAGAAGCAAAGCAGCGGCTGTCAGCGGGTTTGACAGCCAACGCTCAATTTTACCGGCGTTGGTTCTCAAACCCGCTGACAGCCTTGGGTTCGAAAAACGGACGCCGGCATAATTGAGCATCAGTCTTCCAACCCGCAGGCCACGGGTATATTTTTAATTTTTTTTTTTAATTTTAATTTTTTTTTATTTTTGGGGCCTCTGACTTAATATCGCTATGATATTAAGTTGGAGGGTGTACAGAAAAGCAGTTTTTTCTGCTTTTCTGTACACTTCTCCAGTGCTATCCTAAATTAACGCCTGCCAAAGGCAGGCGTTAATTTCTGAGAGTAAAATGTGCAGCTTGGCTGCACATTTTATTTTCTGAATCGTGCAGGAATAACTAATAGGCCCATCAACATGCATTTGCATGTTGCGAGTGCTATTAGTTTCAGGGGGGTTGGCCGCGTGTTTTCGATGCGCTATTACCCCTTACTGTATAAGGGGTAAAAATAGCGCGTCGAAAATGTGCAGCCAAACACACTTTACTGTATCGGCCTGAAAGAGAGAAGAAGTGACACAGTGGGCAAGTTTTGTTTGTTCATGGTGAGAGAGGTAACAGTGGTGGGGCCTCTTGGCAACAGGGATCATAACATGATCAAATTTGAACTAATGAGTGGTTGGGGGACAATATGTAAATCTACAGCACTAGAACTACATTTTCAAAAGGGAAACTTTGATAAAATGAGGAAAATAGTTAGAAAAAAACTGAAAGGTGCAGCTGCAAAGCTTAAAAGTGTACAATCTTAGAAGTGCAGTCCAGATGTATTCCATGCATTAAGAAAGGTGGAAGGAAGGCAAAACAATTACTGGCATGGTTAAAAGGTGAGGTGAATGAGGCTATTTTAGCCAAAAAACAACTTTCTAAAATTGGAAGAAAGATCCATCTGAAGAAAATAGGAAAAAGCATAAGCATTGTCAAGTTAAGTATAAAACATTGATAAGAAAGGCTAAGAGAGAATGTGAAACGAAGTTGGCCGTAGAGGCAAAAACTCATAATATAAACTTTAAAAAATATATCCGAAGCAAGAAACCTATGAGGGAAATGGTTGAACCAGTAGATGACCGAGGGGTTAAAAGGGCTCTTAGGGAAGATAAGGCCAATGCAGAAAGACTAAATGAATTCTTTGCTTCTCTGTTTACTAATAAGGATGTTAAAGACATACCGGTTCCTGAGACGGTTTTCAAGGGTGATGATTCAGATGAACTGAACCAAATCACTGTGAACCTGGAAGATGTAGTAGGCCAGGTTGACAAACTAAAGAGTAGCAAATCACCTGGACCAGAAGGTATGCACCCCATAGTTCTGAAGGAACTAAAAATGAAATTTAAGATCTATTAGTTAAAATTTGTAAGCTATCATTAAAATCATCCATTGTACCTGAAGACCAGAGGGTGGCCAATGTAACCCCAATATTTAAAAAGGGCTCCAGGGATGATCCAGGAAACTATAGACTAGAGAGCCTGACTTCAGTGCTGGGAAAAATAGTGTAAACTATTCTAAAGATCAAATTCACAGAGCATATAGAAAGACATGGTTTAATGGAACACAGTCAGCATGGATTTACCCAAGGCAGGACTTGCCTCACAAATCTGAAGGGGTTAATAAACATGTGGATAAAGGTGAGCCAGTAGATGTAATGTATTTGGATTTTCAGATGGCGTTTGATAAAGTCCCTCATGAGAGGCTTCTAAGGAAACTAAAAAGTCATGGGATAGAAGGTGGTGTTCTTTCGTGGATTACAAACTGGTTAAAAGACAGGTAACAGAGAGTAGGATTAAATGGTCAATTTTCTCAGTGGAAAAGGGTAAACAGTGGAGTGCCTCAGGGATCTATACTTGGATTGGTGCTTTTCAATATATTTATAAATGATCTGGAAAGGAATACGACGAGTGAGGTTATCAAATTTGCAGATGATACAAAATTATTCAGAGTAGTTAAATCACAAGCGGATTGTGATAAATTGCAGGAGGATCTTGCGAGACTGGAAGATTGAGCATCCAAATGGCAGATGAAATGTAATGTGGACAAGTGCAAAGTGATGCATATAGGGAAAAATAACCAATGCTGCAGTTACATGATGTTAGGTTCCAAATTAGGAGCTACCACCCGGGAAAAAGATCTAGGCGTCATAATAGATAATAGGGATGTGAATCATATTTCGGACGATTGAAAATATCGTACGATATTTTCAAAATGGTCAGAAATCGGGGTCTCCCCGAAACCGATAGGAAAACCCCACGATATTGTTCGTGGGGTTCTCTTATCGTTTTGGGGGAGGGCGGGAAAAACGGCACACAAAAATAATCCCTAAACCCACCCCGACCTTTTGAAACTAATCCCTTAGCTTCCCCCACCCTCCCGACCCCCCAAAAAACTTTTCACAGGTACCTGGTGGTCCAGTGGGGGTCCCGGGAGCGATCTCCCACTCTCAGGCCGTCGGCTGCCACTAATCAAAATGGCGCCAATGGCCCTTTGCCCTTACCATGTGACATGGTATCCGTGCCATTGGCCGGCCCCTGTCACATGGAGGGGGCACTGGATGGCCGGCGCCATCTTTAAAAATGGCGCGGGCCATCCAGTGCTCCTACCATGTGACAGGGGCCGGCCAATGGCACGGATACCCTGTCACATGGTAAGGGTAAAGGGCCATCGGTGCCATTTTTATTAGTGGCAGCCGACGGCCCGAGAGCAGGAGATCGCTCCCGGGACCCCCACTGGATCACCAGGTACCTGTAAAAGGTTTGGGGGGGGGTGGGGGAAGCTAAGAGATTAGTTTTAAAAGGTCGGGGTTGTTTTTTTGTTTATCGGCTCAGGCGCAGCCGATAAAAAAAAACCCGATCGGGCCGGATGGAAAAAAAATCACGATGTGAACTGGAACTGGAATCAGAACCGAATCCGGTTCCAATTCACATCTCTAATAGATAACACAATGAAATCTTCGGCTCAGCGTATTGTAGTCAAAAAAGCAAATAGAATGTTAGGAATTATTAGGAAGGGAATGGTGAATAAAACGGAAAATGTCATAATGCCTCTGTATCACTCCATGGTGAGACCGCATCTTGTGTACCATGTTCAATTCTGGTTGCCGTATCTAAAAAAAATATAGTTGCGATAGAGAAGGTACAGAGAAGGGTGATCAAAATGATAAAAGAGATGGAACAGCTCCCCTATGAGGAAAGGCTAAAGAGGTTAGGGCTGTTCAGCTTGGAGAAGAGACGGCTGAGAAGAGATATGATAGAGGTCTTTAAGATCATGAGAGGTCTAGAATGGGTAAATGTGAATCGGTTATTTACTCTTTCGGATACTAGAAGGACTAGGGAGCAGTACATGAAGTTAGCAAGTATCACATTTAAAACTAACCAAAGAAAATTCTTTTTCATTCAATGCACAATTAAGCTCTGGAATTTGTTACCAGAGGAAGTGGTTAGTGCACTTAGGGGCGGATTTTAAAAGAGTTACGCGCATAACTCTTAAACCCCGCCCCTGCGCGCACTGAGCCTATTTTGCATAGGCTCGGCGGCACGCACAAGCCCTGGGACGCGCATAAGTCCCGGGGCTTGCAAAAATGGGCGGGGGTGTGGGCGGGGCCGTGGGCGGGGCCACAGTCTGTGGGTGGGGCCAGGGTGGGGCCGAGTGCTCCAACACAGTGGCCTGTGTCGGGGCCTGCTGCGCCGGCAGACAGCTGTCACGCGCAAGTTACGCCTGCCAGAGGCAGGCGTAACTCAACAAAATAAGGTAGGGGAGCAATTTAGGTAGGGCTGGGGGGTGGGTTAGATAGGGGAAGGGAGGGAATGGTGGGGGGGAACAAAAAAAAAGTTCCCTCCAAGGCCACTCCGATTTCGGAGCGGCCTTGGAGGGAACGGGGAAAGCCATCGGGCCTCCCCTAGGGCTTGGCGGTCGCAAGGTGCAAATGTGTGCACCCCATTGCGTGCGCCGACCCTGGATTTTATAACATGCACGTGGCATGTTATAAAATCGGGTGTACATTTGTGCGCGCCGGGTAGCGCACACAAATGTACCCCCCGCGCGTAATTTTAAAAATCTGCCCCTTAGTGTAGCTGGGTTTAAAAAAGGTTTGGATAAGTTCTTGGAGGAGATGTCCATTAACTGCTATCAATCAAATTGTCTTAGAGAATAGCACTGCTATTACTAGCATCAGTAGCATGGGATCTACTTAGTGTTTTGGTACTTGCTAGGTACTTGTTGCCTGGATTGGCCACTGTTGGAAACAGGATGCTATGCTTGATAGACACTTGGTCTGACCCAGTATGGCAATTTCTTATGTTCTTATGTTCTTATTAAAGATTCAGAGGGTTGATTTCTTATAGTGGCAGGTGTACTTTTTGGGGTAAATGTTCTTTTTGTTAACATTTATGTGCCCATCAATATTCTCACAATTTTTTTCTTCCCTAGTGGCTAAACTGCTTACATGAAAGGATTAAATGCTTATTATGGGGGGAGATTTCGATACCACCAATAATCCACTAATTGATTGTCAACTGCCTAAAACACCCCAAAAAAATCAGGTAGACATTGGCATAAATTTAATATGTCAAAAATTATGGCTAGTGGATGTTTGGCGCCTGTCTCATATTGAGGAGTATAATTACATTTACTATTCCCAGGTTCAATATGTATATTCCAGGATAGATTATTTCCTTATACCAGATGGGTGGTTTGATAGGATACAAACATGTGAAATAGTTGAGGCACTTTTCACGGATCTTTCTTTGATTGTAACAAAATTAGTCTTTTTGGATGTTGGTGGGAGAGTTCTCAGATGGTGAATGTCTCCACTATTATATCATGACAAAGATTTTGCAAAATTCCTTAAAACTCAGTGGGAGGAATATCAAAGCTTTAATCTTACGAAGGAGATTGACCCCCATCATGTACTGGAATATGGCTAAGGCGGTGTTACAGGGACAAATCATAGCCTATCAAGTGCGAAGGAGTCGAGAATGTGCCAAATACTGGAGCTTTCAAAAAAACTGACAGAGTTTAAAAAGTTGCATATACAAAGGATCTTAGGCAGCAAATGATTGCAGTGAATAGAGAGTTGGATGTCCTTTTGGAATTTAAGGTGAAACAAAACCTAATTTTTTTTTCAAATAAATTATTCCAGTGGGGAAATAAATCTGGGAAACTACTTGAGAATCTACTTACAAATAACAAAAAAAAAGTGTTTGTTAACAAATTATCATTTTAAAATAAGGAATATAAAGGTGTGGCAAAAGCGGTAGAAGTGTTTGAAGCCTTCTTCCAGCAATTCTATACTAAAGAACCATGTTCATACCCAGGCATGCAGGAATTTTTTCAGGGTTTAAAATTGCTGCAGGTTTCCTTAGCAGATAAGAAAATTTAGCAAGGCCTATTCAGGAGGCTGAAATCAGGGAAGTCATTGTTTCATTGCGGTTAGGGAAATCTCCAGGTCTGATGGTTTTGGCGCAGAATTCAACAAATTATTAAACGGTGAGGTTATCACTCCTTTGACAGAAATGTTTAAAGCTACGCAAAGGGGCATAATTTAACTATTATTATTCTATTGCAAAAGCCTGGTCAGAATCCAATGTATCCTGAATCATACAGACCTATTTTGTTACTTAATCAGGACATTAAAATCCTAGCATCCATTTTAGCATGTAGCGTTAATAAGCTGATGCATACCCTTGTGGCTCCCGATCAAACAGGGGCAGACATTCCTTTTCTAATTTGTTGAAAGCACCTTTAACAAATTTTTGTAACTAAGGATATCCATTAAAACTGATTATTAGCCTAGATGCTGAAAAGGTGTTCGACAGGGTGCAGTGATCAAATCTCTGGTGGATTTTAAAGCAATACAATTTTGGAAAGCAATTTTTGAGATGGGTACAGCTGGATAACATATTTGTGATAACATATTGACCGAAATCTGCTCAACCAGTGGCACAGATTTCGGTCAATATGTTATCACAAATTTTCTCTCTGCAGAGGGGAATGAGGCAGAGTTGTCCCTTCTCTCCATTATTGTATGTATTGGCATTAGAACCTCTAGCTATTAAATTATGATGTATGGCTGGTTATAGGGGATTTCCTATAAGTGGTAGCAAATTAAACTTAGTTTATTTGCAGACAACATGCTTTTGTTTATAAGTAATCCCAGATAAAGTATTCAGGAAATTATTCATACTATAAATCTGTTTGGTGTGTTCTTGGGTCTAAAAATAAATTATAGCAAATCTGAAGCGTTTCTTCTTCATCCTGAGTTAGTGGAAACGTGGTGTGAGGCCTTTCCGCTGAAGTGAAATTTGGAAGCCATGAAATATTTGGATATTTGACTCTTACATTCAATTAAAGAGATGTAATTCCATGAATATTATTCATGTGTTGAAGAAAATGAAATCCCTCTCACAAAAATGGATGTCCTTTCCATTAAATGTCATACATCACTGTGCAGTAGTTAAAATGATCATTCTTCCCAAAATTCTGTATAATTTGCAAATGCTCCCTTTTTGGGTGCGGAACTCAGAAATTCAAGCATATCGATCTATGATTTCTGATTTTATTTAGAGAAACAAAAGGGCAAGAATTAAGTTGGATGTCTTAATGGAAGAAAAAAAGCATGGGGGCTTAATCGTCCAGATTTATGGTTGTACAACACAGTGTGCTTAATGCGGTACACTCAAGACTAGGTCTGCCTTCATAATAAGTATGATCATGAAAGATTGTTAGAAGAGTGGATTAAGTTACACAAGCCCATTAATATATTGCACTATTCTAATATGGTAATTTGAGTTTTACACTTCTCTATATTCTGGGTGGTTGTGTTTAGGAAAGCATGGAAATGGTGGAAGGGTAAAGAACATAGATTCTGGCAAGTTTCCCCAATTTATGGATGCCCGAGCGGGCCCCGTACCGCTTGGGCCAGATAATGTGGGCCCAGGCCCACTCGAGAGCCGCGCGGTCAGGGGGAGGGAAGAGGGGCGACGGAGCGCGGGGGGGGGGGGGGGGGGGGGGAAAGGGGGAAGGGGAAGGTCGAAAGGCAGGCAGGCAGGTCGCGGGGAGGCCAGGGCGGGTGGGGGGGGGGAGGAGTTAAGGGGAAGCGCGAAGGAAGGCAGGGATTGGGGACCATGGCGTGTTGCCATGGTCGTGGCGGCTCTGATTGGCCGGCTGGCCGTCGGGGTCGAGGGTAGTGCTAGGGCACGGGGGCGCGCACGGGAGAGCTCGGGGCAGCAGCGATTAGGCAGCAGCGGAGCGAATCCTGCAGGACATCGCTACGCGTGCCGTTGGATCGGTGATGGAGGCGGAGTTTGGGCCTGAGTCGGAGGAGGCGGCGTGGGTCCCGGCGGAGGACGACGAGTCAGATGAGAGCATGGGTGGGGAATCGTGCGGGCTGGCGGTGTTCCGTAGGGGAATGGCAGTGTTGGAGAGGGTAAGTGCGAGCGCGGTGCCTGTGGGGGGTGACCGGACGGGAAGCATGGGCGTGGTGCGGCCTGGTGGCAAGTTGGAGCCGGATGCTGGGCCTGCGGGCCCGGAGCCGTCCTGCGTGCGCGGGGGGGCCAGAGGCAGGGGACTGCGGGTGGTCCGCTCGTGAGCTCGGGGGCGGGGTAGAAGTTCTGAGGGGGCTGAGGGGAGTTTGGAGTCCGTGGTGGGGCGGAAGGGGAGCGGGGGGCGGTCAGGTGTGCCGGACGGTGCGAGGGAGAGTGCCGGAGGCATTCGCAGCCAGGGGGGGGGGGGGACGGATTGTCTCGGGGGGAAAAAGGGGGGCAGCGCGGGGGCCGAGGGGACCGGAGGACCTGGGGAGCGAGGCGGGCTCGTGGGGTTGGGGGGCACGGGGGTTGGGGGCCGCAAGGGTCCGGTGCGGCACGGCAGCAGGGGAGAGGGGTTCCTCGCCCGGTCAGCCGGTTCGGGCGAGCCGTATAAGAGGAGCCGGGCGGGGGAGGGGGTCCCGCTCGCGGAGCGGACGGGGGTGGGAGGACGTGGGGTTGGGGAGCACCACGTGGGGGGACGGAGCCGAGTTCGGGCTGGACGGGGGGTGGGGTACGTCGGGGCGGCCTGATTGCCCTGCCCGTGCGGCGGAGGCTGGAGAGGGTCGGCGTCTGCCGAGGGGGTCCGGGCCAGACGGCCGGGGCCCGGCTGGTGCGGGAGTGCCCGGGGGGCAAGGTGGGGGGGGGGGAGAGGGGATGGACTGGCCGGTTGGGGGGGCCTCATCGGAATGGGGGCTAGGGCCGGCAGCGTGGAGGTTGCCTGAGGAGGGGGTGGTCAGGGGTGGTGTGGCACTTTCTCCGTCGGCGGCTGTGGTGTCTTCGCAGGCGGCGGGGCCGGTGGTAGACCTGGAGGAGCCATGCTCCTTGCGCTTCGAGGACTGGAGGAGCGTGGAACCGGAATCCATGCGGCGGAGTCGCAGCGAGGCGGGGCCGGGGCGAGGTGCCGCAAGGGAGGCGCAGGCCGCTGCAGGTGAGTTCGGCATCTTCCCGGGCTCGGTGTCCGCTGGGACGGGGGGAGGAGGGATTGCCTCGGCGGCCGCGGGGGGAGGGGAGGAGGGGGGTGTGGGCCAGGGGGCGAGGTCGCGCCGGAGTACGGGCGCAGAGGCGGGGGTACCTGCCGGGGGGAAGCGGGGCAGGCCCAAGAAGGGCCGAAAGCGGAGTAGGGGCTCCTCTTCGGATTCTTCTTCGTCCTCCTCGTCGAGCTCCTCGTCGTCCATGTCCGCGGAGTCCGTGGTTCCGGTGACGGGTGGCGCGGGCGGGGGAGGGGAGGTGCGAAGGGCCCCGGCGTTGGTGGCCTTGACGGAGCTTTGGGAGGAGGTGCCACGTTCCTTGCGGAAGCGCATTAGGCGGCGCCAGTTTATTGACATATTTCAGCTCCTGGAGAGGCGGCAGGGACGGAGGAAGGGGAAGAAGAAGAAGAGTAGGAGTGAGCGGATTGCAGGCGGGCCCCAGAAGGTGGCTCGGAACATCCACAATTGGATGCGGGCGTTCCTACGGCTGGCGAGTGTAGTGGGACACCGGGATCCGGCGCAGTACGGGCCGTTGCTGGCGTACGCGGACGCTATCTTGGCAGCTAGTAGGACGTACGAAGGCTGGTCGTGGCTGAACTACGACGAGCGCTTTAGGGACCGCATGGAGGAGAACAAGTTCATGTCTTGGGGTACACAGGACGTGGGCTTGTGGCTCACCCAAATGGCTGCCAGGGTATCGGGGGGGGCTGCGGGTCTAGGTGTGTCGTCCAGCGGGGGAGGGGTGCGGCCCTTTCGGAAGGAGGCCCTGTCGGGGGGCCCGGCGAAGCGTGGACCGGGACGTAGCGACGTGTGCTGGCGGTTTAACCGTGCCACGTGCCTCTTTCCTGACTGCAAATTTCGGCACGCGTGCTCCTCGTGCGGAGCGGGGCATCCAGCAGTCCGGTGTCCCAAGAAGCAGGGGGAGGGTCCGGGGGGATCCTCTGCCGCTAAGGGTGCAGGCAAGTGAGG
Organism: Rhinatrema bivittatum; assembly: GCF_901001135.1. Taxonomy (NCBI): domain Eukaryota; kingdom Metazoa; phylum Chordata; class Amphibia; order Gymnophiona; family Rhinatrematidae; genus Rhinatrema; species Rhinatrema bivittatum. Next base: position 295,872,113 of record NC_042617.1, on the reverse strand, counting down.
GCTTAGGCAGGGCGGAGACGCTGATCCGCCTAGCGGCTATGCTTCCTTGGCTGGGAGTTTATCCGGAAGTGGAGGCGGCGGGGTTGTTGCGGGAGGGGTTCTCGGCGGGGTTTCGTATCCCAAGTACGGGGAGGGGCGTGGTGGGGGGGGGGGGGACAACTGTCCTTCGGTGCGGCATGCGGTCGCGGTGGTTTGGGACAAGTTGCGGGCGGAGTTGGCGTTGGGGCGGATTGCGGGCCCGTTTGAGGTTGCTCCTTTCCCTGATTTGGTCCTCTCGCCGTTGGCGGTGATTCCCAAGCGAGAGGTGGGCAAATTTCGGTTGATTTATAACCTATCATTTCCAGAGGGGCGGTCGGTTAATGACGGGATACCCAAGGCACAGTGCGTGGTGCGGTACGCGTCCTTCGATTCGGCGGTACGGATGGTGCGGCGCTGCGGTCCGGGAGCCCTCATGGCTAAAGCGGATATCGAGTCGGCGTTCCGGCTCCTACCGGTGCATCCGGATTGCTTCCGCTTATTGGGGTTTCGCTTTCAACGGGCGTTCTTTGTGGATAAATGCATGCCGATGGGCTCTTCGATCGCCTGTGCCTACTTTGAGGCGTTTAGTTCCTTCCTGCACTGGGTAGTGAGCAGGAGGGCGGGGTCCCGGGACATTGTCCATTATTTGGATGATTTTCTCTTCGTGGGCCCGGCGGCATCAGGGTAGTGTCAGAGGGTGTTGGGGCATTTCCAAGGCGTGGCGGCGGAGTTTGGGATCCCACTAGCGGCAGGTAAGACGGAGGGGCCTTGCTCTCGACTGGTTTTCCTGGGGATTGAATTGGACTCGGACAAGGTCGAGCGGCTGCGGGGGCTGGTGCGGGCCGCGTTGGAGCGGCCAAAGCTGACGCTAGTGGAACTGCAGTCTTTGGTGGGCAGCCTTAATTTTGCCTGCAGGGTGATTCCCATGGCGCGAGTGTTCCTGCGGCGGCTGTCGCACGCTATGGCGGGTGTTCGGAAGCATCAACATAGGGTCCGGGTGACTGCACCGATGCGAGCGGATTTGCGGATTTGGGATGTTTTTTTTGAGCAATTCAACGGGTTGGCGTTTTGGCAATCCAGTCCGGCGTCGAACCACGATCTGGAGCTCTTCACGGATGCGGCTGGGTCAGCGGGGTTTGGGGCGTACTTTCAAGGCACCTGGTGTGCGGCTGCGTGGCCGGCAGATTGGGTGGAGGCGGGGTCAACCAAGAATATAACGTTCCTGGAACTGTTCCCTATAGTGGTGGCGCTGCACGTCTGGGGAGCGCGGCTGCGTGACATGTGGGTAGTATTTTGGTGCGATAATCCGGGGTGGTGGACGTTATCAATAAGAGATCGGCCCGTTGCGTATTGGTCTCGGAACTGTTGAGGGAGATGGTTCTGCAATGTATGTTGCTCAACGCGTCAGTGTGGGAAAGGCACGTCCCAGGGGTGGCTAATGGGGTGGCTGACTCTCTATCTCGTTTCAAGTGGGAGTCTTTCCGAGAGTTGGCCCCGGATGCGGACCCGAGTGGGGCGGTCGTGCCATCTTCCCTATGGAGGTTCGGTGCCCGGAAGCCCGGAGCTTGCTGCGGGCTTCACTAGCCCCTTCTACTTGGTCAGGTTACGTGGGGGGGGCGAGGAAGGTGGCTGGGTTTCTGTTGTCCTTCGGGTGGCGGGGCGGTCCGGTGCCGGATGTGGCTCTGGTGCGTTTTCTCGAGTGGGCCAGGGGGGCGGGCTTTTCACAGGCGGCGGTAGGGCGTCAACTGGCGGGGTTTTCCTTTTTTATGCGGGCGCATGGTTGGGGCTTTCCGTCGGGGCGCTTTGTGGTACGGAGGGTGCTGCGGGTTGGCAGCGGGCGGTGGGGCGGGGCCGGACCGGCGTCGGCCGATCACGCACGAGGTCTTGCTGCACTTGTGGGATGCCTTGCCGGGAATCTGCTCGTCTCCGTACGAGACAGTTCTGTTTCAGGTGGCATTCGTTTTCGCCTTTTTCGGGGCGTTTCGGGTGAGTGAGCTGGTGACTAGGTCGGCGAGTAGCATGGATTGCCCGGGGTTGCTGGCCGGTCACGTGGTGGTAACCAGTGGCTCCATGGTCATAAGGGTTCCGCGATCCAAGACGGACCAGGAGGGAAAGGGGGTATCGATAGTCCTTAAGGCGGTTCAGGGTTTGCGGTCTTGTCCGGTGGCCAATGCGGTGCGTTATTGCCGGCTTCGGCCGGCAGGGGCGGGAAGGTTTTTGGTCCACGAGGATTCTCGTCCGTTGACAAAGTACCAGTTTGAAGCGGTGCTGCGGCGCGTATTGGCAGGGGCGGGTCTGGACGCGCGCGACTTCGGGACGCATTCGTTTTGGATTGGCGCAGCGACGTCCGCGGTGAGGGCAGGTCTTGAGGGGGGTGTCATCCAGAGGATTGGTCGGTGGAGTTCGCCTGCGTTCCAGAGTTATGTCCGTTTGGGGCAGGGACTCTGGTGAGAGGTGCTAACGCTATTTTCTTTGCAGGTGCGGCGGTGGAAGGGAGGTCCGTATGGATCGTGGGACACTCCTATACGCACTGGGCGCACCGGCATGCCTGCGGACGGCCATACGGGGCTCACCTGGATCTTGCCTGCCGGGGGGTTCGAGTGCATTGGCTGGGGCGGAGGGGGATGATGTGGGATGAGTTAATTCCCTGCGTCTGGAGGGAGTGCGAGCGGCGGGGCCCACCGCAGTCGTTGGTGATCCATTTGGGGGGGAACGATTGGGGGAAGATGCCTGGCAAGCAGTTTATCTGCATCGTCCGGAAGGACTTGATGACAGTTTCCCTGTTGCTGCCAACCACCATTCTCTGCTGGTCGGACATGGTTATCCGGCCGGCGGAGGCAGAGCGGGTCATCTGGTGGTGGAGCCGGGCCAAGGCCAATCAGCAGATTGGTGCCTGGTTGGCCCGTTTGGGGGGGCGACATATTAGGCATGAGTGGTCGTGGGGTAGCGTAGCGGGGCTGTTCGGCAAGGACGGCGTTCACCTGTCCTTCCTGGGGATGGACCTCTTCCTGGTTTCTATCCAGGAGGTTCTGGAGGGGATATTTCCCCGGCTGTAGGCTGCATCTTTGGGGGTCCCGGGCAGATGCTGCCTGTGTCTTTGACGGAGGGCCCGAGCCTGAATAGTATATTTGGTTGATTGTTAAATCAGGGTTTTCAGCGGAAGACGGTGGTGACAACTGAGGGGGGCTGTTGTCACCACCGTCTTCCGCTGAAAGTGGCGGGAGATGGCCGGCGGGACTCCTTGCAGGATGGCGGCAGGAGTCCACCCGGGGGGGGGGGGGCTCCTTGCAGGCAGGTGGCGGAAGTCCGAACCCGGTGGGGGGGCGAGAGCCGGTTTGTTGAGCCGAAGGCTGGTGGTGACTATTCCTGCCGGGGGAGCGGCGGATGGTCAGAGGAGGGGGGAAGCTGAAACTGCTATTGTGAATATATTGTTAATATATTGTAAATATGGTTAAATTGTATGTTGGGCTCGGGTCTCCAGGTTAATAAAGCTGCGGCCTTTATTTACCCAAAGAAGGTGAAATGTGATTCTTGGTATGGGAATGGGAATGGGGAGCGAGTGAGGTCCTGGATGTCCATATTATGTCTCTGGTGGGATTTTTCAATGGGTTTCAGATCTCTTGGTTTTTCATCAGTGGGAAGAGGAGGGGCTACATCACATTGGTTAATTGGTAGACACTGAACTAAAAAGCTTGTACTCATTTCAACAGTTGAAAGAACAGTGGGGGATACCGGGTTGTAATTTTTTTTGATTACTTACAAGCTTGCCACTATATTTTACAGATTGATCAAGGGGGTAGATGCAATAACCTTTACAGATAATGATTGCGCCCCAGAGTAATAAGTTGTGATATGGGTGAGACACCTGAAAAAAACAACCAACAACTGGAAAGCGGACCTAGGATTGGAGATGGAGGAGGCAGATATTATGGAAGCATTTGCCGCCATCTATCGATACCTGCTTCCAGTTAATCTCATAGAATTTAAATTCAAATTATTGCATTGGGTATATATTATTAGAATGAAGGGAGTTAAGATGCATTTGTGGGATTCCCCTTTGTGTTTAAAATGTCAAATTCTTAGTGTCATATGTTTACAGATTTATATAAGCTAAACAATTTCTGGAGACAGGTACGGGAGTTCTTAGAGCAGTTACTAAACAGATCTCTTCGATGGGATAGTAATATGTTGTATTTACATTTGTTTAAGAGGGATACTGTTTTGCCCAGTGGTGGAAAAAAAATTCTTAGCTGTCTCTCTCATGCTGGCAAAAAAAATCAATCTTGTTGCACTGGCACAACGATGAAATACCCTCCCCTACTGTTTGGAAATTGATGATGCAAAGGCCTGAGACCTTGGAATAGATAAGAACGAGAAAATTATATGGGAAAAAGGCCTTGTTATTTCAAATGAGATATTTTAAGTTACGGGATGAAGTGCTGAAGGTGACCTAAGCGTTATGATATAATTGGATGTGCATCTGGGTGCTGGTAAATTGTTGCTTTATGCTTTTATATATCATGCTTTAGATCTGGTGTGAGTGTAGGTAAGTATAGCTGGAATTTGTGTGAGACAAGATGCCGTGTTTGTGGCATAATGTGGACTCCTGGTCGGAGTGGTGATGACTCCTCCCACGGGGTGGGGGCTCCCTGGGGAACCACAGCGATAGGCTAGACTCAGAAAGCAGACACTGAAGGTGGAAAAGCCTTTATTATACTGCTGTTGATAGATGGTACTTGCTTAGGAATGTTATAGCACTGAAGTCCTGCGATATCCACTATACTCATATAGTCTCTGATGGAGCAGATCTCACCCAAGGTGGAGCAAGGTTGGTAGTGTTCCGCTGAGCGGGAAAACCCGAACCTGCAGGGTGGTAGTGGAGAACTGGAGCATAGAGGTACTCACAGATGAAGTAGTGCTGAGGTCTTCCTTGGTAGCAGGATGGAGAAAGGGACCCGAGGTCCGTGGTGCAGGATACTCTGTACTGGCAAGGCCCTCGAGGAGCAAGTAACATAAGAACATAAGAAATTGCCATGCTGGGACAGACCAAAGGTCCATCAAGCCCAGCATCCTGTTTCCAACAGAGGCCAAACCAGACCACAAGAACCTGGCAATTACCCAAACACTAAGAAGATCCCATGCTACTAATGCAATTAATAGCAGTGGCTATTCCCTAAGTAAATTGATTAATAGCGTTAATGGACTTCTCCTCCAAGAACTTATCCAAACCTTTTTTGAACCCAGCTACACTAACTGCACTAACCACATCCTCTGGCAACAAATTCCAGAGCTTTATTGTGCCACATGTTTATTAACCCCTTCAAAAAAATGAAGCAGATTTGTTAGGCAAGACTTCCCTTGGGTAAATCCATGTTGACTATGTTCCATTAAATCATGTCTTTCTATATGCTGTACGATTTTGGTCTTGAGAATAGTTTCCACTATTTTTCCCGGCACTGAAGTCAGGCTCACTGGTCTATAGTTACCCGGATCACCCCTGGAGCCTTTTTTAAATATTGAGGTTACATTGGCCACCCTCCAGTCTTCAGGTACAATGGATGATTTTAATGATAGGTTACAAATTTTAACTAATAGATCAGAAATTTCATTTTTTAGTTCCTTCAGTACCCTAGGATGCATACCATTCGGTCCAGGTGATTTGCTACTCTTTAGTTTGTCAATCTGGCCAACTACATCTTCCAGGTTCACAGTGATTTCGTTCAGTTCATCTGACTCATTACCCCTGAAAACCATCTCCGGAACTGGTATCTCCCCAACATCCTCATTAGTAAATACGGAGGCAAAGAATTCATTTAGTCTTTCTGCAATGGCCTTATCTTCCCTAAGAGCCCCTATAGCACTGAGGAATCCTGTAGAGAGAGAATAAGACCCCCGAGGAGCGGTTGTCTAGTTAGAGAGAGAAAACCCCGAAGGGTAGATGGAAGCGAGAGGCCCCCGAGGAGCAGGTGCCTAGAGCTTATTAGAGAGCGAGGTAATCCCGGAGGGTAATGGAGACTTCAAGCGTGCAGCTTAGAATCAGGCAGAGAAGTAAAGTGAGGTCCTTGCTAACTTCATTGTATTTTTATTCCCAAGTTTTTTCTTGATCCAAGTTCATCTTCCTGTTCGATGTAATCGCATTCTTTCATGCGTGTTTAATGTTATAATGTAAACTGAAATGATATGTAACATTGCTACATGAATTGCGGTATATAAAAATGTTAAATAAAAATAAAATAAATAAATAAATGGAGCGGAGAGAAGGCTTAAGTACCCTGAGGTACTGACATTATGCAGTGGGGACATGCCCGAGGTTCCCGCCATGACGTGTAGATAAGCGTAGGCAACGTGCGTGTGCGCACACCTAGGGAGGCCACAGGAAGAAGCTTGGCGGACGGGGACGCCAATGGTGTGCTGAAGGTGCCGCGGGACTCGGCACTCAGCACCGAAGGCAATCAACTTCCCTATGGAGGTGGAGATAGGCAAAAGAGAGGTGAGGCAGAGCGGTCGCAGCCATCTGCGCCCAACGGATGCAACACAAGATCTGTTTTTAAAATGGTGAGCTTCGTTCTACTTGTATGGTAAAAGTGCAAAGATGCGGTTAGAAAGGAGACCGTGTGATGCGGTAAACGTGGAAGGTCACCTTCCTTGAGGCTCTGGGCCTGCCCTGGCTCCAGACACATTCCCCTCAGATTGACAGGGACAACTTGCAGATCGCCTCCTGGGGGTCCTGATGCCAAACCACCTACATCCAGAAGATCTTGCAGCCTGCAGTCTCTCTGGGCACTACTCCACTCACCTTGCCTCCGCAGTATGTGGAGTTCGCAGACGTCTTTTCCAAAGAGAGGTCGGAGACACTACCTGAACACCGCCCATTCGACTGCACCATCAATCTCCTTCCTGGCACCACTCCACCTCGTGGTTGGGTATACCCACTCTCGCTGCCTGAAACTCAAGCCATGTCAAATACATCCAGGAAATCCTTGACCGGAGCTTCATTCGTCCATCTACCTCGCTGGCTGGCACCGGCTTCTTCTTTGTGGCCAAAAAGGATGGGTCCTTGCGGGTCTGTATAGATTACCATGGACTCAACGCCATTACCAGGAGAGACCACTACCCATTACCCCTCATCCCAGAACTTCTGGATCGTCTTCAGGGAGCCCGGGTATTCACAATATTGGACCTCGGAGGGGCTTACAACCTCGTACGAAGAAGACCGGTCGACGAATGGAAGACCTCTTTTAACACTCGGGATGGTCACTATGAATACCTGGTGATGCCATTCGGGTTGTGTAACGCCCCTGCAGTCTTCCAACACCTTATGAACGAGGTTTTCCGGGACATGCTCCACTCCAGCGTTATCATATACATGGATGACGTATTAATGTATTCTCTAAGACGCGTGCTCCAGCGGCTACTGGATCATAAGCTATACGCCAAGTTGGAAAAATGCCTCTTCGAACAACAATCCTTGCCCTTCTTGGGTTTCATCGTCTCAACCACAGGCTTCCATATGGACTCCAAGAAGACTACCAGCATCCAGAGCTGGCCACAACCATCCTGACTACGGGCATTGCAGCGATTCTTGGGGTTTGCCAACTTCTATCAGAGCTTCATTCCCCAGTACTCTAAACTAGTGGCACACCTTACCCACCAAGAAGGGAACTGACCCTAAACATTGGCCATCTGAGGTGGTCGAGGCCTTCAGGGCCCTGAAGGAAGCCTTCCTACAAGACACATGATTTCGACACCCGGATCCGTCTCGCTCCTTTGTGGTGGAAGTTGACACCTCTGATACCGCCGAGGGGACCGTGTTAAGCCAGTACTCTGATAAGGGGGGTCCTACTACCATGCTTGTAGTTTTCACGATGGTTCTCCCCAGCTGAAAGTAACTATAATATCGGGGACAAAGAGCTCCTTGCCATCAAGATGGCGCTTGAAGAATGGCACCAGTGGCTTGAGGGAGCCCAACATAACACTATGGTCTTGATGGTCCACAAGAATTTCGAATACCTCTGCCAAGTTCAACGTTTGAACCCCCCGTCAAGCCCGGTGCTCACTATTCTTTAGTCGATTCGACTTCATTCTGCAGTACTGACCTGCTTCAAAGAACGTACGGGTGCATGCTCTCTCTCTAGATCCTTCGAGACTGAGGACATTCCTGCAGTGCCACATTACATTTTGGACCCAGGAAAGGTTTGCCTGGCTGCCATTCAGACGACCCCTCCCAGGAAGACTGTGGTTCCTCTCCGTCTCAGGTGAAGGATTTTGTCATGGGCCCACAACTCCCTCACTGCCGGGCACCCTGGAAGGGCACGCACTCTGGACCTATTGCAGGGCATGCACTCTGGACTATTGGTGGGCACGGATGTAATAAGATGTCCGTGGTTACGTCGACTCTGCCCAACATGTGCCCAGCAAAAAACCCTTGACTGGACACCTCTGGGGCCTTCTACAACCTCTACCTGTACCTAAGTAACCATGGACCCATCTTTCAACTGACTTCATAATGGACCTACCCTCGTCAGCGGGCAACCATGTCATCTGGGTTGTCGTAGACAGATTCTGGAAGATAGTCCACTTCACACCTCTTCCAAAGCTTCCCACGGTCCCCGAACTGGCCCGACTATTCACCCAGCACGTCTTTCACCTCCATGGACTCCCGCAATACATTGCCTCAGATCCCGGGGTCCAATTCACACCTAACTTCTGGAGGTCATTATGTAAAAAATTCAATATCCAGCTCGACTTCACCACTGCATACCACCCGCAGGGCAATGGCCAGGCCGAACGGGTGAATCAGACCCTAGAAATCTTTCTCCGCTCCTTCATGAACGCCAGGCAAGATGAATAGTCCACCCTTCTCCCTTGGGCAGAGTTCTCCCATAACTCCCACACCAACTCCACTACCGGCACTTCACCATTCAAATTGGTCTATGGCAGACAACCAACGCCACCACTTGCCACACCTCTATCTGTGCCCTCGCCGTGGCTCAGCTCACTGCCCAACAACTTTTATCCCTATGGACTAGCACTCAGAACAATCTCCTTCAGGCAACACAGCAGGCCAAGAAGATGGCCAACAAATATAGATGCCCAGCACCCCCTTTAGTCCTGGAGACCGAGTGTGTCTCAGTACTCGCCACATCCGCCTTCGGGTGCCTTCAATGCATCTAGCCCCTGATACTTCGGGCCCTTCTCCATCACCGAGAGAATTGGCCACTTGAGACTTCCATCCTCCCTGAGGATTCACAATACATTCCATGTATCCCTCCTGAAACCTCTCGACAGAGAAGGATCAGATCTACCAAATCAAGGAGGTCCTAGATGTCAGACGTCTACGCGGAAGGTGGGAATATTTAATCACTTGGGAGGGGTTCGGACCCAACGAAAATACATGGGAACTCGCCTCCAACATCCTCGACAAGAACCTACTCTGGCAGTTCCACACCACTCATCCAAAGAAGCCTGGACCTTCTAAAAGGGGGCATAAAGGAGGGGGTATTGTTGGGATCCCTGCCCATAGACGACCCCATCCGGGTCCCCTCACCATCCGGAATTTGTCTGGCGCAGGGCACGGGTGTCGGTCAAAACACTAATGGTGCCAAAGGAGGCAGGAAGAAGGGAATTCCCAAACTTTCGCTACTATAACTTAGCCTGTTCCTTAAGAGCTCTAGGAGACTGGCTGACGAGCACCAGCAGCTTCGCGGATGTAGATGAGGCTGTGGCGGTATGCCTGTTTGTACTGAGCTTCCTTGTGCATGCGAGCAGGGGAGAGCTCCCAGGCAGTCTTGCCAGCAATATTTTAGTTCAATACATGCAATATGCTTGGCACAAACTGCAGAAGCTGCTGGGATTGCCGTGGAGATCCAGCCCGTGGCTCCCTATTTGTGGCAACCCGAGGTTTCCAGCGGGAATGTCTATGAAACCTGTATCCCAATGGGATTTTGCCTCCCAAATTTGCTTCTACGAATTGATTGATCTCTCCAGTAACAATATGTTCTCCTTTCAATATTGCCAGGAGAATTTCCATTTTCAGGCCCAGATTTTCTAGCAGTATCTCAAGCTTCAGAGCTTCATTACCAAACTCATTCAGCTCACAAGGAGGCCTTTCACATCTGGTCCATTTCAGAGGTTGCTGGTACTATACCAGAAAGGGAAACAGACAATAGCTAATCTCCATAAATTCCTTCACTCTGTCACATCTTATGCTACATTACCTACATTAGCTTTGGTCTGGGCAACAGACTGAGGATGCGCAATAGAGGGTGAAGACTTGCAAGATTGCTCTTGATCAAAACCAGACTATGTACCTTCTATCTCAATTTGGGAGCAACAAATGTGTATCATTCACAGAATTGTAATTTCCCCATATCGTGCTTACCAAATGCGATTAATACCCCGACCGAACTGCCGTAGATGTCCAGAATCCAGGGCGACACTCAGTCATGGCCTATGGGATTGTCCGGTTATTCAGCAGTTCTGGGCAGAGATCAGGACATTTTATAGTGACGAGATACAAATAGGATTTCCTGCACGAGCAGCCCTATGTATATTGGGGATATTGCCTGAAGATATCTCTGGCACTAAGTTTGCAAGGTCCCTACTTGTCAGAGGCCTCTGTGTTGCCCGGTGCTGTATATTGAGCAGATGGGTGGAGGGAGATTCTCCCACGCTATCCCTTTGGCGAATAGAAATGCTCGATTTACTTTTAATGGAATAGAAATCATGGAATTTGGGTTTGGAGGGCAAATGCAAGAAACGATTTCCATCTATCTGGGGGCCGTTTGTAACCCAGATGCCTGGGGAGGTGCAAGCCAGATTCCCTGGGATCTGTGGTGGCCAGACAACCCCTGAGTCATCCTATGCCTGGCCAGGAACCCAAATCATCGAGATACTCACTGTGTGTGAAGTGCTTCCCTCTTTACTTTTATTTTTAACTAGATTGTCTTGGTGAAATTCATTAAACGACCAGTTTGCAGTGAGCTGGGGGAGGGGGGGTGGATGGGGGGGGTGCATACTTTCTTTGGGAAGGATTTTCTGTTACAGGGATTGTATGATTTCCGCTGGGTTTGCATTTTCGAATGTTATATATTGTTTGTTTAAAAAATTGAATAAAGATATGGATTAAAAAAAAGTGCAAAGATGCTTACTTGTTTTGTTTGTGGTGATTTTACTGGTGTAAAGCCGACTGTATGTCTAAATTCTCAATAAAACTTACTATACAGGGAATGTTTACACCAGCTCTTTGTCTCCTCTTGCTGTGTAACTTCTCAGAGCCATTCCACCTTACTTTTCTGAACAAATCACCAGGCCTGTTTAGTGAAACTGGAAGCTTGGTGCTATGTCCGCTGCAGCTCTAACTTCTTCATCCCTCCCCCCCTCCCTCTCCCCCATCAGGCAAATGATGCTATCGCTTTAACATTTTTTGCAGAATTGGGCAAAACTTACACTTTGCTGTCCTCCCTTCCATTTCAAAATCTTCAGAATACATCTCTTATTTCCCTAGCTTCAATACAGAATTCTTTCATTCTTCATTGTCATAGCCTGAACATGATTTCTGTGTTAATACTTAGCTTGTACAGTACTCATGAGACCTGCATTCATTAACCACATTTATTATATATTTTTTAAATCAATCCTTGGAAATACCGGAGCAACTTTATCTACACTGACCTTCTATGCAATTATTATTGAACCTCTCTATCACTGATTTCTGTAGATATATTCCTGTAATTTTTCCCAACTTCCCGTGCTTAGGGATCAGGTACAATGGTATCATGTTTTGCCCATCCCTCCCCCCTCATCAGGCCTGGACATGACTGCTGATTCCCGTCATCGGCTGAACTGCAGTTCTTACCCACCTCACACCCCCCCCCCCCCGCCCCCGCCCGTGGCTTGCCCTAGAGCATTAGCAAGAAATCTTAACATGGTGGCCTGCTGGCCTCAGATGGGTCTCTGGGGCTTAATTTTCCTTGCACTGAAGCATTAACAAGGAGCCCGGCGTGACCACAGAGTGAGATTTGGCTGGTTTTTTTTATGCCTCTTAATTGGAGAGGGGCTAGAGCAGCTAAGGATGAGAAGCTCTCTAAGATTGTTCAGAAAATGGTCTTGCGGCTGGTGCCATGGAGATCATATATGGATGAACTGGAGATGGGGGCCCAGTTCTCTCACTGCTCTTTGCCTCGGTATGGTAGGTTGATTTAATCCATGTGCTGCATCACATGAGAATGGTGATCCGGATAACACATAGGAAATCTTGACAATGGATTCAACAATCTCGAGGTTTCCAAGGATCAAAGTAGGTATCTGTCCACTAATATTTTCCAGTCCCTGCAGACAATAACAACATGGGTTCTGCAGGTGCCTACCATTCCCTTGTCTTGTCCTAAATAATGTCTGCTAAGCTCTAATAGCATCCACCATTTGGTTTATGGCTCCTGCAGGTGCTTTAATTGAGGGCATGAGAGTACTAATACCCTTAGGGGCGGATTTTCAGAGCCCTGCTCGCGTAAATCCGCCCAAAACCGGGCGGATTTACGCGAGCAGGGCCCTGCGCGCCGGGAAGCCTATTTTACATAGGCCTCCCGGCGCGCGCAGAGCCCCGGGACTCGCGTACGTCCCGGGGTTCTCGGAGGGGGGCGTGTCGGGGGGCGGGGCCGGAGCGCGCGGCGTTGCGGGGGCGTGTCGGCAGCGTTTTGGGGGCGGGTACGGGGCGTGGCTACGGCCCGGGGGCGTGGCCGCGCCCTCCGTACCCGCCCCCAGGTCGCGGCCCGGCGCGCAGCAGGCCCGCTGGCGCGCGGGGATTTACATCTCCCTCCGGGAGGCGTAAATCCCCCGACAAAGGTAAGGGGGGGGTGTAGACAGGGCCGGGGGGGTGGGTTAGGTAGGGGAAGGGAGGGTAAGGTGAGGGGAGGGCAAAGGAAAGTTCCCTCCGAGGCCGCTCCGATTTCGGAGCGGCCTTGGAGGGAACGGGGGGAGGCAGCGCGGCTCGGCGCGCGCAGGCTATACAAAATCGATAGCCTTGCGCGCGCCGATCCAGGATTTTAGTGGATACGCGCGGCTCCGCGCGTATCTACTAAAATCCAGCGTACTTTTGCTTGAGTCTGATGCGCAAGCAAAAGTAGGCTGATCGCGCTTCTTTTAAAATCTACCCCACATTCAATAAACATACACATGGTTAATGCAACTCCAACATTGCTCTATGCTTCAACGGCAAGAGGAAATGTGGGACAAAGGATTTGCATTCATAAATAAGCATGGGAGTAGCTTGCTTGTTGCGGCTGTTACTACCCAAACCAATTAAGCCTGATACTTCACTTTGAATACATATTCAGCACAGTTCATTGCTTCAACGGCAGGGGGGAATGAAGATAAGAGGATCTACATTCAGACAACTACCAACAAGGACTAAATTGCATAGTCTGGGTAAACAAATAAGCGTGGGAGTAGCTTGCTTGTTGCGGCGGTTACTACTCTGAACCAATTAAGCCTGATACTTTACTTTGAATACATATACAGCACAGCTCACTGCTTCAATGGCAAGAGGGAATGAAGAAAAGAGGATTTATATTAAGACAACCAACAAGGATTAAATTGCACAGGCTGGGTAAACAAATAAGCATGGGAGTAGCTTGCTTATTGTGGCGGTTACTACCACTGTTCTCTACATCAATGGCAGGGGTGGAAGGAAATTAGAACCAAAAAATTACCAATAAGGGCCCTGACATCAGCGGTCAGAGTAACAGATAAGTATGAGAAAAATAACTGTGAAAGCTTGCTGGGCAGACTGGATGAGCTGTTTGGTCTTCTTCTACCGTCATTTCTATGTTTCTATGTTATGTTTCTTTAAGAGTCTCATGGCAGAAGTTTCTATATAAGGTGGTATGTTGATACAGAGGGTGCTGTGGGGGTTAGGGGGCATGGAGTGATGATATGAGTCACAAAGTACAGTATGGTAGTACCATGCCAGTAGAAGAAGGAGGATTCTTTCCTCTGGTACTATAATAAGAATAGTAGACATGTAAAAAAAAACAAAAACATTTTTAGCATCTAGCAAGAGAGAAAAAAATGCATGGATGGTGGGAGACCCAGTTTATTTTGAAATGACCTATGTCAATAGGAAATGGGAAATTGCCTCCTCGCCATTATCTGTAGGCAACACACATTGGGAGCTAACCCACCCAGCATCCTTTCTACAGGAAACTGGAATTCATCCCTTGTGACTTTCATAGACACCACCTTCCTGGGATACACCCAACTAGTCAATTGGTACAATTCTTTGCTTCTTTCAGCGTATTTTAGATAAGCAATACTTTCTTTCTCTCTTCTTGACCTAATTGCAGACATTTCCAGCCTCCTTGCCAGTATAAAACAGATGCATATAAGGCCTTGTCCTGTACCATGGGTGTCATAATGGGGTAGGCCACAGTGGTAATAGCCTGACCAAAATCTGATCCACCCACAAAATCGCTGTGGGAGATCTGGGGCTGGGGCTGGCAGGCAGCAGCTGTTTGGCAGCAGGAGGAGAGAAGTTGGTGATTCGTCGACCACATCCTTCCACCTCTGCAGCTCCTGGGCCCTGACCTCTGCTATGTGTTATGGCTGCCGGCCGCGGCCGCCTGCAGCAGGCTCATCTCACGTCGTGTCGTGCTTGGCTCACTACTCCTGGTACACTTGCGGCTATAGCCAGTCGCTGCTGCCACGTTCCTCCTGGCTCCCTGTGCTCCACGAGGCTGCTGGGATGCTGCCGACCAGCTTTCTGACCCTGGACCTCCCTAGGCACAGGCGCGTGCGCCATCTGTCCTCCCTTTAAAGGGGCAATGGCGGGAACTTTAGGCACTTCCCCAACTGATGACATCATGGGCCCAGGATATTTAAGGACTACCTCCAGCCATCACTAACCGACTTGGCAACGAGTTCCATGCTTCCTATCTGGTGCCTGCTCCTGCACTCCGGACCTGTTATTCCTGCTCTACGGATCCCTGTGCTTCACGTCGGTATCCTGTCTCGACGCTCCCGCTCCTCGGGGCCTGGCTCAGTGCTACTTCACCTGGGACCCTGTCTCAGCGCTCCCCGCTCCTCGGGGACTGGCTCTGCGCTACCTCACCTGGGACCCTGTCTCGGCACTTCCCGCTTCTCGGGGCCTGGCTCAGCGCTACCTCACCTGGGACCCTGTCTCGGCGCTTCCTGCTCCTCGGGGCCTGGCTCAGCGCCTCTACACTTGGGACCCTGCCGCTGCGCCCTCCGCTCCTTGGGACCAGCCTCAGCACTTCTACATTAGAGATCCTGCTTCAGTGCTTTCACTCTTCAAGACCTGGCTCAGAGCTGCGATACTACTGGACTGTGTCTCTGTGTCCCCGCTCCTCGGGGCACCCCCCAGCGCTTCTACATCAGAAGGTCCTTTTACTGCATTGCCATGTCTCAGGCAGTTCCTCTGTGCTGCTACTCTACTTGCACCTCCTACAGCGGATTCCCCGCTCTAGCCCTACTTCAGCATCCCACAACACAAGTCTCTGCTTCTGCACCTCCTCATCTCAGGGCCACTTCCACGTGGTTCTGCTCTACAGTCTTCAGAACTGCAGTGGTCTTTCACCCCTTGAGACTTTCTCTCCCTCTCCCTCCGAGACTACCTCGGTCTTGGACTGTACCTAACCTCACTGACACTCTCTGCTTCCAGCCGCCTACTCTCTTCGGGACCAGACACACAGAGGTGCTCCTAAGACCAGCCAGCCCCGGCAACCAACGGCTCAACCTGTGGGGAACGAGGGCCAGTACTGGCGAAGTCCCAGTTGCCTCTGTTCCCGGCCAGCCTCGCCTCCCGACGGTGGGGACCTGCGGGGCCCAACCTCTCAGGTAGCGTCAATCCCACCTCGGGCCAAGGGTCCACAAATCCTAACACTTTGAACTGCATGAGACTCTGTACAGTCCATGCGCTTCAAAGCAGTAGTCAGGCCAAGTGGCAGAGGAGGAGGAGGAGGAAGTCATGGCCTGAGGCACTAGTGCTCTCCTTCTCCTGCCAATGATCAGTGTGGGAGGGGGAAGGGGGATAGTAAGGGTGAAAATGGAGTGGTATATAGAGGAAGGCGGGGCAGGGTAAGAAAGAAAAATTTTAATAGAGGGAGGGGTGTGTGGGAGGCAGGGGAACAGAGAAAGGAGTGATGAGAGGGAGGGAGGGGGCAGAGCTTGACTGGCTTGGTCCCCCACAGCCGAAAATGAGTTCCACTGCCCCTATCCTGCACTGGGATTTCATGGCTTTAAGAATCTGGATTGCAGAAGATAGGGAGATGGCCCTTTCTGCTTCCAGCATAACTAAGAGGCCCTTGGGATCTGCTGTGCTGTGCTGAAAAATAAAAATCAAGAAATTGTTTTATTTTCCTTTGTGGGATATCAAAGCACTTCCAAGCAAGTAATGGGCAGCCATCATCTGGGTGGAAAGAAGCAGCAGATTTTCTTGCATCAATAACATTGTGTGGAGAGGATGAGAGGAAAGATTAAGAAAAGCATGGAGTAGGATCTGGTTGTGCACAAGCTGTGAGTGGGGGTTAAACAACTTGTTATAGTTTATTTGTTGTGAGTGACTTGTTTCTACTAGGTTGAGAACAACTGCTGGACGGGGTCAAGCTCAAGGTCATTCCAGCCCACTATCCTGTTTTCAACAGTGGCAAGCAAGAGATGCACAGTTCCCAGTAGTCAGGTTTTATTTATTTATATACGTATTTATAGATTTATTTATCGCCTATCTACAATTCTAGGTGATTTACAATAAACAGGTATGGTCAAATAAGCAACAATGGTAAAATAAAAACAGAAAAAATTAAAATAAAGGAACATATAAACTTATCTAATAGATCCAATTAATCATGAGTGGTATTTAAATGTTAAAACTGATAAGCCTGTGTAAATAAATAAATAGGCCTTTAGCATCCTCCTAAAATCAATTAAGACTGTTTCTTTTTTTTAACTGTTTAGATAATGCATTCCTCAATTGTGGTCCCTGAATACAAAAAGGTGAGCTAGGAGTGGCTGTACAGAGCATAAAAGCTTCCCCTTCTAGTCCCTGCGACAGGGGTTCTCACCCCAGTCCTTGGGACACACCCTAGTCAATCAGGATTTCCACAATGAATATGCATGAGATAGGCAGTGCCAGTAAATCTGTCTTATACATATTCATTGTGAATATTCTAAAACCCTGACTGGCTAGGTGAGCACTGAGGACTGGGTTGAGAACCACTGTCCTGATACTGCCTCAAGGGGGAAGAAAGGAAACAGGTTGGAGAAGTGGGGGTTACAGTTGCTGCCTGACCCAGATCAATCCCATGATGTTGATCCAGATCTGATTTTGCCCCAATGCATCTAATTAATTGAATTTAATTTTCAGCATTTATATTCTGCCTTTATGAAATAGAATAGCGGATTGCTTTAATGTGACTGGGGCCCTAAATTAGGTCTGATCACTAGAGATTTATTTTATTTATTTATTTATTTTTTATTTTTATATACCGGTGTTCCTGTATGAAATACAAATCACATCGGTTTACATTGAAACAATAAAACAGCGGTTTACAATGAAACAATAGAACAGAGAAATGAATTCACCCGGAGGCGGTACATGGAACAAGGGGTACATGAAACTTGGAAGGGGGAAACTATTCTAGCTAAGTTATGGATTGGTCCATAATAACAATCATAAAACAAACTTGGAAGGGGAGAACTATTCTAGCTAAGTTATGGATTGGTCCATAATAACAATCATAAAACAAACTTGGAAGGGGGAAACTATTCTAGCTGAGTTATGGATTGGTCCATAAAAACCAATCAAACAGTTACCTGTATAAAGTAATCTGTATAATGGTAATGGGGAGTAGAGAAAAAAAATATAGCTTGTGAGGGTGACAATCAATAACCTACGACAGTGAAAACTAGAAGGGTACATCGTGCCTAGAACGACCTTAATTAGATCAGCCAGTGAGAATGATCAGAGGAACGAGCAAGCTGGATGCGGGCAAAGGACTTATGTTCCTGGAAAAGCTTGGCAGAAGAGCCAAGTTTTGACTTTCTTTCTGAAAATCGAGTGGCATGGTTCTTGTCGGATATCTGGAGGGAGCGCGTTCCACTGTGTGGGGCCTGCTGTAGATATGGCGCGTTTCCTAAGGGAAGATTTTGCTGGGGGGGCATAGAGTGTGCCTTTGTATGCTCCTCTGATAGGTCTGGTTGATGTATGAGGACGCAGTTGGGAGCTGAGGTGGAGCGGGGAGATGTTGTGCATGGCTTTATGGATAATTGTGAGAGCTTTAAAGAGGATCTTGTATTTAATGGGCAGCCAGTGGAGGTTCTTAAGGATGGGGGTGATGTGTTCTCTTTTGTTGGTGTTGGTAAGAATTCTGGCTACGGAGTTCTGAACCATCTGGAGAGGTTTGATGGTGCAGGCTGGGAGCCAAGCAGGAGAGAGTTGCAGTAGTCGATTTTGGATAGGATAATAGATTGTAGTACCTCCGGAAATTGTTGAAGTGACGTAGTGGTTTCAGCTTTCTAAGGACTTGCAGTTTGTAGAAACAGTCCTTGGTGGTGGTGTTTACAAATTTTTTTAAGTTTAGCTGGTTGTCAAGCTTGACTCCCAGATTTCTCACATAAGGAAATTGATTTAATTTTGTATGGTTGATAGAAGGGTGCCAGTTGGGTTGAGAAGCCCGGTGTTGTCATCTTGTGAGATGATTAGGATCTCCGTCTTGTTGTTGTTAAGAACTAGGTTGAGACTGGAGAGCAGGTGATTGATTGCAAGCAATTGTTCCAGTGTGTCATAGTTTTGTGTAGGGATTCTGTGATCGGGATGAGAATTTGTACGTCGTCCGCGTAGAGGTAATGAGTTAGCTTTAGATTGGTGAGTAGCTGGCAGAGCAGGAGAAGGTAAATGTTGAAGAAGGTCGGTGAGAGGGAGGAACCTTGGGGGACTCCCTGGTTGGAGAGGACCGGATGTGATTCTTTGTTGTTTATCTTTACCTTGAAGTGTCTGTTAGACAGGAAGGACTTGAACCAGCTAAGGACTGTTCCCTTGATGCCTATGTCTGCCAGATGCTCTAATAGAGTTAAATGGTTTAGCGTGTCGAAAGCCGCGAGAGATCTAGTAGAATCAAGAGATAGGGTTGTTTTTTTTCCAGGTTTGTTAGTATGATGTCCGTAAGAGATAAAAGGAGGGATTCTAGGGCAGATTTTCAAAGGGATATGCGCATACCCCCCGAAAACCTACCCCAAACCCCCCCTGCGCGCGCCGAGCCTATTTTGCATAGGCTCAGTAGCGCGCGCAAGCCCCGGGACGCGTGTAAGTCCCGGGGCTTGCATGGAGGGGTGTGTCGGGGGCGCGTGTCGGGGGGCGTGCAGGGAGTGACGCGACGTTTTGGGGGCGTGTTGCGAGTGACGTGGTGTTTCGGGGCGGCGCCGCAGGCGTGGTTTCGGCCCAGGGGCGGAACATGGGACCGGAACATGGAGCGGGGCAACCGGCCGGTGCCTCCATTCCCTCCGAGGCCACTCCGATTTCAGAGCGGCCTTGGAGGGAATGGAGGCAGGCTGCGCGGCTTGGCACGTGCAGGCTGCCGATTTTGGGCAGCCTTGCACGCGCCGACCCCGGATTTTAATAGCTACGCGCGTATCTATTAAAATCCCGCGTACTCTTGTTCGCGCCTGGTGGGCGAACAAAAGTACGCGCTCGCGCAAATTTATAAAATCCGGCCCTCTGTGTTTAACGATTTGCGAAATACGAACTGAGAGGGTGCGAGAATGGTATTTTCTTCCAGGTAATCAGATAGTTGCTTGTTGACTATCTTTTCCATAAGTTTAGCAATCAGAGGCAGGTTAGCTATTGGGCGGAAGTTAGCTGGGTCCGTTGGTGACAGATTAGGTTTTTTTAGTAAGGGTTTTAGAATTGCTACCTTAAGTTGGTCAGGGACTAGACCTTGAGTTAGAGAGCAATTAATGATATCTGCAATTGTCTTTGAGATGGTATTCCTTATGGAAATGAGGAGGTTAGTCAGAATTGTATCCAATGGATGAGAGGAGGGTTTCAGTTTCGTGAGAATGTTTTCTATCTCAAGAGCTGATGTGGTCTCGAAAGATTCAAAACTCGTGTTTTGTTGAGGTAGGGTAGCGAGAGGGAGAGGGGGCAGGGGATTGGATGTCAAGAGGGGTTCGGTCAAGTTGGCAATTTTTTTCTTGAAGTAGTCTGCTAATTCAGTGGCTTTGTTAAGTGCTTGGTCGTCTGGAATGGTAGGAGGGGATGGTTTAGTGAGTGATGAGACATAAGAGAATAGCGCTTTCGAATCGAAGATGAAATGGTGGATTTTTTTTTTAGAAAAAATCTTTCTTTATTCTAAGAATAGCATTCCTGTAGGCATTGAGGAGGGCTTTGTATGTGGCTAGAGTTGTGGTGGATGGGTTTTTTCTCCAAATATGTTCTTTACTTCTTAGTTTTTGTTTGAGCGACTTCAGTTCTGGGTAAACCATGGTTTCCTGTTGTCTGGTGAGGGTTGTAAGACTTTTGTGGTGGACTGGCAATTTAGGTCCACAATTTTTTTAGTGATACTGATCCAGGAGGAGGTGGCTGCGCTTGCATCAGAGAGATCGAGTTGTGTTAATTCTTTAGAGAGCTGGTTGCTGAGGAGGTCTGTGGAGCATGGTTTCCTGAATTGGATTGTGGTTTTCGGGAAGGATTGGGGAAGGTGCTCTTTGATCTCGAGAGTCGTGTTAATGATTCGGTGATCCATCCAGGGGACCGTCGAGCATGTGGGCGTGGTGGAGAGAGATGCGTTCATTCATGAAAATAAGGTCCAGAGTGTGGCCTGCTTTATGGGTTGGGCTTTGGATAATTTGTGTGAATCCCATGAAATTGAGTGATGAAAGTAATGTAACGCAGTTCGGGGATTGTGGTGAGGCGTCAACGTGCATGTTGAAGTCTCCCAATATTATGGCGGGTTTGTCATGGTTGATATATTTGGCAATGAACTCAATGATGGGTGAAGGGTCCGAATCTAAGGTTCCTGGCGGGGCGTACATTAGGCCAATTTGTAGGTGATTGGATTTGAAGAAGGAGAGTTCAAGGTTGGTTATTGTGTTTGATTGTTGTAAGGTTAGGCCTAGTCCTTTTTTTGTGGCTAAGAGAAGCCCTCCACCCCTTTTTTTGAGTCTGGGGATTGATAAGAGGTCATAAAGCTGGGTGGGAAGTTGATTCGTCAGTACTGTATCAGTGGGTTTCAACCATGTTTCTGTGATTGCACAGATATCTGGATTGATTTCAATAAGATAATCGTTTAGAATATGTGTTTTTTTCGTGAGCGATTGTGCATTAAAGAGAGTTAGAGAGAATAATGAGAGGCCCAGAAATTGTGTAATAGGAGAGATCATTATTGGGATTAGCCTCTGTTGACGGAAGCTGGGAGGTGAGGAAGGTTTAGCTTGAGTTCTGCGTTATTTGCTGATAATCGGGATAGTGAAAGAACCATGGAAACTGTGGTGAAGAGTAGGGATTGGGAATCCTGGTAGCATTGTGATCTAGTTGTGCGGTAAAGGATGGGTTGAGTGCTGGAGGAGGCTGGATGAAAGCTGGATGAGTGCTGGACGAGGTTGGATGGGTGCTGGATGTGGCTGGATGAAAGCTGGATGGGTCCTGGACGTGGCTGGATGAGTGCTGGACGTGGCTGAATAAAAGCTGGATGAGTGCTGGATGAGGCTGGCTGAGTGCTGGACTAGGCTGGCTGAAAGCTGGATGAGTGCTGGACGAGGTTGGATGGGTGCTGGATGTGGCTGGATGAGTGCTGGATGTGGCTGGATAAAAGCTGGATGAGTGCTGGACGAGGCTGGCTGAAAGCTGGATGAGTGCTGGACATGGCTGGATGAAAGCTGGAAGAGTGCTGGACGAGGCTGGGTGAAAGCTGGGTGGATGCAGGCAGAGGCGGAGGGGGTGAAAGTATGTTGGCTTTAAGTCGTGTGTAGCAATGCTGTGGCGAGGCTGTGTAGAGGAAGATGGGCCTTTGTTCTGATCCCTTTGGCTCACAAAGGGGCGCACTAAGGGGCAGGCCCCTTAGGTTGCGCGACGCCCCTGGAAGCGTCGGAAATTTAAAGGGCCTGTAGCAGTGATAGGATAGGCCGGCTGGGTTAGGGTGGGAGCGGCTTGACTCACCACGTGATCCTGCCGCTTTTCTCTTTTTTTTCCTGATTTTTAACTCCCTTTCCTCCGGGTCTCTGCTGGCTCACTGTTAGGGCAAGTGAGCGGGCTCTTGCCCCGACTGGGCTGCACCGACCGCGTGAGCCCCTGCAGCGGAGGAGGCGAGTCGGATCGCGGCGAAAGAGATACGTTCCTGACCAAAATGTTTAGGGATGTCATGCAACCTCTGCTTGTGGGTAATGGTGACAAATCATTGTGGCAAAGGTTTATCATTGCAACAAAAGTTTATGATGGAGGTTTGGTAGATTCTTTTCAGGGAGAACCACTAGGGAGCCAGTATAAGGTGATGCTTAGAGTGGGAAAGTGTGAGTTTCTGCTGGGAACTTGACTTGTACAGTGACTGAGGAGTAGGGGAGCTCCACAGCTCCTTGGAGGGCAGTAGGTCTATTCAGTCCAGCAAGGCCAAGGCATGGGAGACCAGTACCTATTGCTGGGCTTCTGGATATATGTACCACTTTTTGCAACGGAGGTGAACAGTAGGGATGTGCAGACAAAAAGTTTTCGTTGAATCATTGATAAGTTTTCGTGGGGTGTCGATTTCGTTCAATATGGACTTATGGAGAAGTCCATAAGTTGAGGATCTGTCCATACTTTTCCCGGTTCCCTAAATAAAAATTTAAACCCCCCCACCCTCCTTAATCCCCCCCCAAGACTTACCAAAACTCCCTGGTGGTCCAGCGGGGAGTCAGGAAGCCATCCCTGCACTCCTTTGCAATTTCCGCATGGCGCCGATAGCCTGTGTCACAGGGGCTGCCCGTGCTATTGGTCAGCCCCTGTCACATGGTCACCGGCGCCATCTTGTGCTCCTACCACGTGACAGGTAGGTCATGTGGCAGGAGGTCGCTCCGGGACCCCTGCTGGACCCAACCGGAACTTTTGGCCAGCTTGGGGGGGTCAGTGTTTATTTAGGTTCAAAGTATTCAACATAGCTATGTTGAATAAGTTGGAAGTCGCGATGCGTTGCGCATCAAACATTTTTTTTCTCTTTTAAAAATATAAGTTGCGTTTTACATATGCGTTCAAAACGAATGCACACCCCTAGTGAACAGTTCAGATGGGACCATGACTGAGAACTTTGTGAAGGGACGTGAATTCTAAAAGCTCATTTGATTTTGTTGTTGCTGTTGTCGTTATTCAATGCTGTAAGTGCCTGCAAACCCTGATTTCATCAATGAGTTTTAATGATATTCATTTCTGACTGCTGGAAACCTCAGAAATAAAAGTTTTGATTTGTTGAAGATATCTTTTGTGTCAGATCCTCCTTTATCCCAAGGTATGAGTTTGAGAGAGGCATCTTTCAGTGACAGAGGAATGGGATCTGAGGATTCTGGATGTAATAGACTGGTCACAAAGGCAAAATAAGTGTTTTGGGTTTTAGTTCTTTATCCAGTTTGAGGAATACATCCCCATGCCTCTGTGTCAGATGCATTACACCATCTGCTTGACCGTTTTTTAATTTTTGTGAACCCACAGACACTGGTGCTTAGCTGTCAAATAAACCTCAGAAACCTCTGTCATTTTATGTGCCCCGAAAGGAGGTTACATTAAAAAAAAATACAATTTAACAGTCAATTATAACAAAATAAAAAAGCAGAGTCTATGTATTTTGAAACTGTAGGTCTCTTTCCTAAATAAATTGAAACTATAAAAGTCAATAGAGGCAATGGGGCAAAGCCAGGTTGTTTATTATATCGGCTTGTTAGAATTGATGTGGGTCAGGTGGTAACTTCAGGGTTGCTGGAAGAGGCGTGCAAGATAGGTGGCTACACGGGCTGCAAGACTGGGAGGGTGCCATGCCATTGTCGCTGCAGCAGCACTGAAAATATGTTCCTGCATTGCCGTGTCATTAGAAGGGGACGGTTTCAGAAGGTCCCATCCCATTAACTTGCTTCAACATCAGAGGATGGCCCTCTCTCCTATTAACTGCCCGGTGTCTGTCCTGGGTAATCCCACTTACAGGAGATGTCAGGAGTCGGGTGGCACCTTAGAGGCTAACCAATTTATTGAAGTATGAGCTTTCAAGGACAAGTGCATCTGATGAAGTGGACACTTGTCCTCGAAAGATCATGCTTCAATAAATTGGTTAGTCTCAAAGGTACCACCCGACTCCTGTCATTTTTTTTTGCTACACTGGACTACATGAGGGTATAGCGCAGAAGCCTTTTAGGACCTCCCCCATTCGTTGGCGTCTCCTTCTACATTGGAAAGATAAGAAGGAGGTGGATTGGTGGAAGGAGGAGTCGTCAAGCAACAGCAGCAAGAGAGAGTGATTTTGTTTTAAATTTTAATACATTTCTTGTAAATAATTAAAATGGAAAATCTCTGACGAGACTGCAGAGATGATGGCATTTTAATGAAAATGTTCCATCATCTCTGAGAAGTAGTTGCTGTTAGCTGGCCTTAGGGCTCTGGTTAAACAACACTGTGATAGAATTAGTGCTTCTCCAGGCAGTGACTGCATGAACGGCACTCCAGTGCCCCAGTTAAGGTCATTTACATCCAAAAATAGAACTGGGGTTATCAGAGGTCTCTGGGTCATCAGGGAGGCTGAGCCAGTACTAGTTTAATGAATCTAGGGAAATGTAGTTCTGATTTTTCTAAGCATCTATTTAAAGGCATTAATCCTGAAGTTTGCATGGGAGGCTACCTTTGGTGGCCTCCTATGCTAATGCATGAAAAACATTAAAATCCATTGCAGCCTCTGCATCCCACTGGGCTGCACTAAAATATCTTCAACTGTAGCTTCAGTTCTCATTGGGGCCAGACACGGTCTTTTAGCTATGGCAATAGAGGAGTGGATACACAGGGAAGGGGAAGCCCACTGCACCTCCCTGAATGGTTAAGTTGATGGGGAAGTGGATTAGAGAAAGTTTTCTTTCCAGAAGGAGGACTTAAGCAATTCAAATAACATAAAAAGAGATGGTGGTGGTGGAGGGCTTTGAGGACTTTATAATGGAGGAACCTTGGCCGGAAAGCTTCAGGGTTGCTCCTGCTTGTCCAAGGCATGATCTCAAAACTCATGATAGCTAATGGTGTGAACTCCTCACTTTTCCTGCACAGGGCTATTTCCACTGCTCTGAACCTAGCCCAACCTTCAACCTAACTACCTAAATGAATATAACATGGATTTTCCTAGGGAAATCAATGGAAAATCAGAGCTTTAAGTCCCCAAATGCAATAGAGATAAAACCAGGACTGGCTCAGCCTGTCCCTGATGAACTATGTCAGGTGTTAGGCCTCTGACGTCTTTCTCAGTGCATTCTGAGATTTGTAGTGTTGCAGTCCCAGCATAACATAGACTGAGGTTTCTTTCAAAAAAAGGTTGCTCTCATTTTATCCCTGTTAGCTTGAATCCCAGCCCCCAACCCAGTAATCAAAAAAGTCTGCACTTTTCCTAAACCTGGTAGAGGTCAGTGTGCAAGAACCTATGCTCATACATTGGGCTTATTACTAATATTTGCATTTCAACCAGTCTTGGGAGATTTCTCTAACTCAGGGCTTTCCAAACCTGCTCTGGGAATCCCCCAGCCAGCTGGGTTTTCAGAATATCCACAATGGATATGCATGGGATAAATGTGCATATGCTGGGTCTCCACAGCATGGAGATTTATCTCATGTAGATTCATGTTCTTTATCCTGAAACCTGACTGACTGTGGGGTTCCCAGGGCAGGCTTAGGAAGCCCTGTTCTAACTTTATCCTTAGGACCCTCAACCCGCTTGGTATGTCTGGATATCCCGAGTAAATATTCATTAAGAACATTTGCATACACCTGGACTCATTGCCAGGTTGCTTTGCACATTTTGCTGATCCCTGAAGAACGGACATGGTTGAAAGTTCTGAGGACTGAGTTTGAAAACCCTACCAGGAAAAGAGTGATCCAGTCCTGGTTTTATTCCCACCTCATGCAAAGACTTGTTCTCTTGCTTTCAGGAAAATCTGGACTAGAAACTGAAGCTTGTGATGAGGTAAAACCAGAACTGGATTAGCTTGCTCTGAAAAAAAAAAAAAAAAGTTAGCAGCAGCAGGCAGTCCTAACAGTGATTAAAGATCTATAAACTTGGAGACTCTCATTAAATCTTCTCTCTCCATTACACACTATGCGACTTTCAGCAAATCCCATAACTGTTTTGTGCTGAAAGTTAGAATGCAGGTTCCTTCGGGCAGGCACGCTGCAGCCATATGAATTATAATATAGTGGAGTGCTGGAGTTAGGGGCCCAGCTGGCTCAGATCCTGACTCCCAGTGACCTCGGTAGCCCACCCTTTCTCTTCTTACAATAATTATCCTGTCTGCAATTACAGTCAGTAGCACTTGCAGATTTGAACAGCATCACTGTGTTTATTAAATGCTTAAAATATCTTGGGCTTGGACCGGGGCAGGGTACTACAGTCATCTGTGTCTGTCTGTCTCCTTATAATCAGTCATGCTTCTTAATTGCCATCAAGTATCATGAACTTGCATTATTACCAAGGAACAACACCAACACACTGGGAGTCACTGCTTTATACCTATCCACCCAGCCAGAAGAAATCCCATACAGAAGTGGAACCTGGATCCTCCACATCTACCGAGATGCGACTGGGCTGTTTTAAAGTAACATGGGGCAATAATGCATAGGTGTATTAGGAATGTGAAGGGAAATTTATTTTTTTTTATGTTTTGTTTTTAGTTTTTTTTTCCCGGGGTATTATTTTGTTTAATGTTTATTTTGTTTCTGTCCTTTGCAGAAATTACATAAACATTAAAAGAAAAAAGAAAACAGAATCAGGGCCTATCCAAGCCTCTCTGTGCCCCATATCATCTGCCCCCACCCAAAAACATAGGCCAGGGCCAGAAAGTTCTCCAGCTCCCAATTACCATTCCTGGGAACTCTCAGGATTTCACTGTGAGACTCAGGGAATATGCAGGTTCTCAGGGGAAACATTAGAAATCTCAGGACCTCACAGTAAACAGCTCAGCCACTCCCCTTCCTCAATAAGCCTGCTGAGAACCAGGAGAAGTGGGGTGACTCTCACTGCAAGGAGCATGTGGGGAGAAACTGGAAAGAGGCTGCCACACACACAAAACTCAGTCTGCAGCTGTGATTCCAGGACTTGGGAATCACTCAGCTAAGGGTAGAGTGAGGATGCATAAGTCATGGAGCTGTGACTTACAGGGGGTGGGAACAAAGAGAGTGCTGGAAGAAGAACGGGAATTATGGTGGGACTGTATCTGGAGGGAGGACAGATGATGGTGGTGGGTGGAAGAAAGAATGAAACTGGGGAGGGGTGGAAGAGAGAAATCTGGGGGGAGGAGGAGAGTGGAAGAAAGAAAGCTGATACATATTATTCCACTGTTTTCTCCTCCCCCCCCCCACATCTGCTAATCAACAGCAATCTCAGGGTGATCACAATTCAAAAGTTCCCAGGTATACCAATTAACCGGTTTGTGGGAGTCCCATCATTGCCACAGCCTAGTATGGTGGTTGAGGCATAGGCCAGATGCCCAAGGCCTTGGCCCCTTCTCAAGACTTAGTTCCTAACCTAGGCCTCGGCCTAAACCAGGCCTTTCAATGGCTTCTCGCTTCTTGGTGGAAGCAATAAGAAGAAAGGCCTTCTTTAGGCTGAGGCCTAGGTTTAGGACATGGCGCTGGGACCTGGCCCCAGACTGGGCCTCGGTAATAGGATCAGGCCTTGGGTCAGGCCCCGTTGATGGGACCAAGTCTCAAGCCGGGCCCTGGCGCTAGGAGCAGGCCTTGGCACTGGGTCTAGGCTTAAGCGACAGGACCAGGCAATGAGCCAGGTCCTGTTTTCGGCCCTAGGCCTCGGCTATGGAATCCAGCTTTGGGCTAGGCCCAGCGCTGAGCTTAGGCTTAGATGACGGGACTAGACTTCGGGCCAGGCCTGTTCCCAGTGCCAAGCCTAGGCCTGAGAGACAGAACCAGGCCTCAGCGATGAGACCAGGCCTCAGGCCATGCATTTCTGCCTTTTTTTCCAAAATGAAACTAAGTTAAACCAATTAAATCTCGTTGGTTGTTTTTCATTCTGTTTTGTAAACATCATGAAACAAACTTGGAAATGTAGTTGACATTTTTTATTTTGTTTCAAATGAGTGTACATCCGTAATGTGTATATTCAATTAAAATATTCCAGTCTGGATAATTGATAGAGCTAGTGATACAGCATGGCCCATTTTATTACCACCTTATTTGCATTCTTCCCTTGTCTTAGTCTAAGGCTGGTTATGTAGTAGAGGAATGATGAGAATAAAGAGCTGGAGAAACCCAATTTGAGAAACACAGGTTCTGATCCCACGTGACCTTTGGCAGGCATTTAACCTTCCTGTACGTGAGCATGAGGTACAAGTTCCTTGGCAGAAGGAGTGTAATGCAACTTGTATGGCTCTGGACTGCACGTCAGCCCTCAGTGAACACTATCAGAAGCTAAACAAAATGTTCAGCTTCACTCTCCAAGCTGTCTGAAACATAATCCTTTAGAAATTTCATTTTGCAAGTCCCTCTGGATGGGGTGTTTTACCATCGGTTAATACCCAGCCTGAGTTAAAGGCAATCAGCTGTGCCTCGGGGAGCACAGCCCCTTACGGCAGGGTATTAAATATCAGTAAATGCTGTTTCCATTAAGAGTGGTATAATTAAGAGCTCTTCATGGCATCCACTTTCTGCTCGCCATTCCCTTTGAATCCATTTTTGTACTTAGCCAGCACAGGTGCCCAGGAGGATTCTGGGATGATTTGAATTAACAAATACATTGAAGTCTTATCTTCACTGCTTGGGAAGAAAGAGATACAGAGCATAATGGTGTCCTCTCTCCCTCATCTCTTTCCACTATCCCTATGCCTTCCAGCCCTCTTTGATCACTCCTCTGCATTATCTTAGTACAGTAAATGCATTCTAACAGTGACTGATTTTTTCGAGAATTCTAATTTCGGAATTACAGAATACTCTGTGTTTGGGAGCCAAGGGGTGAGGGTGGACGGATTTCAGCAGAAGTGGTGCATAAGATTTTCACTCTTCTTTGCCAGCAATTTCCAGGGGGAAGTTCGGAATGTGCTGGGACATCTCAAATTCAATGTGAGACCCTTCCCCAAGGGTAGACTGGGAAGAGAAGGATAGTGATGATACAAGGGACTTCTGGTGAAAATGAGAATCTTTGGATAAAACAGTTTGAAGAAACAAGACATCAGAAATGGATGAACTCCAGGATGAGACGCATCAGCTGACCTCTTTGTTTTGGGATGTGAAACAGGATTCCATACCCTGCCATTTAATTTGCTCAGTGTTCAAATTAAAGGTCCATCTATGCTGCCATTTTCTCATCCTATTACAATACCCTAGATCCTACTTGATCGCCAGCTTTACTCCTCCCTTCTCCACTGCTGAGGATCCTCTGAACTTTCCCCATGATTTCTTAAATTTGGATTTCATTGTATTCACCCCACCACCTCTACTGGGAGCCTATTTTATGTCTCTACCACTCTTTCTGAGAAAAAATATTCCCTGTGTCTACCTCCTTTGAGCTTCACATCATGATCTCTTGTCCTAGAGCTTCCTTTGCACTGAAAAATGTTAACTTTTTGTGCATTATTTACATCTTTGAACTATCCAACTATCTCTATTATATGCCTCCCTTCTCCTGGGTATGCATATTTAGGGCCAGATATTAAAAAGCCCTACGCGCGTAAATCCATAGGATTTACGCGCATAGGTGGGGTTACACGCGCCGGGCCTATTTTAGAAAGGTCCGGCGACGCACGTAAAACCCCTGGACGCACGTATGTCCCGGGGCTTCAAAAAAGAGGCAGGGAGGGGTGGGGCAGGGCAGTCCAGGGATGGGGCGTGGCCAGAGGCCTCCATCACAGCAGCCATTTGCCGCTGTGTCAGAGGATCGCATGCCGGGTAGCGAGCGCACATGGACATGCATGTGCAACCTTTCAAAATCTACCCCTTATAATATAGACTGCCTTCAAAAAATGGGGGGTAGGAACTGATGGCCCTCTCATTTTCCCAGATGCTACTTTCTTAAAAGTCTATCAATTCTTTTGTATAGGAAGATTTTATAAAATGCAAAGTTAAAATGCAGAAATGGATTTTAGCCTCCATTTCCTTGTAACACAGCTAACACATGCACACATGTACATGTGTAAAGGGTTCACCAAAAGTCCCTTACTATTGACCTCATCATCTGCCTGTAAGTTGGTGGATGAGATCATAGGAAGCAGGAGTTGGGGGTGTGACCTCATCATCTCCCTGTAAGCTGGTGGATGAGATCATAGGAAGCAGAATTTGGGGGTGTGTCTTACACTCCCCAATGTAAACTGTTTTTCTTCTGTGAGTGGTTTAACAAAACTCATGAGCTGGTAGACCCAAGAGTGGGGTTCCCAGGCTCTTATAATCAGTGAGATTCATCTTGGGGACCAAAAGTGTACTTCTGAGATAGTCCAAGGAACTAGAGAAGAAGTCTTAAGCAATAGGTGAGTTAGTCTTATACTCCTCAGCCTCTTATACTCCTCCTCTCTCAAGCTGAGAGAGATTTCATCAGCATTTTGGAGGAAAAGGATTTTCTTTGTGGGGAGTCAGAAGGAAGATTGCCTTGCAGGGAGAAAGTCCCATACAGCTGCTGCTTACAGAAAAGCATCAGCCTAGGAATTTACGTGTGTCAGCAAAGGTTCCAGTTTCCTGTTGAGAAGGAATCTGCATCCAGTCTGCGGGTACCATTGGGGAAGTACCAAGCAAAGGTCCCATGTGAAGAGTACCCACTGCAGGCGAGTGCAGCTTTGCCAGTGACTATATCTATGTCTTTCTTTTGAAACTTTATTTTCTATATTCAAGTGCACTGTTCAAACGTGTACCATTTGTGATTTGTCACCTGCAAACAAGTATTCAGTAAAAGGATTTATTTTTTAACAATAGCTGACTTATGCAATGCGGTTCTTTTACTAAAGCATAAAACCTCTACAGGAAGCCCAAGGTCCTTAATTAAAGACTTTACTTTCCAGCCCCTGTCAAGAAAAGAACTTGGGAGCATGGGTCACTCAGAATGTGGCTCCACCATTCCCCAGTGTGCCCCTGAACCCTGTTAGCCAGTAGGACAAGGGTATACATGTATCCAGTAGCTCGGTGTAGAACTCTGCATGGACACTCATTGGAAAATGCTTCTGACTCTCCCTCTAGCAATTAAGTCTGCAGCCTGACCAGAACAGATAACAAACGGCCATTCACAAGCAGCAATTCTGTGCATGCATACAATGCCTTTTTTGCATGTTTATAGGAATATTATAAAGCACAACACACTAGTAGGAGTCAAAAATAACTTTGATCTTAAATCCTGGAGTCGGCTGTATGTTTCCAAGCTGCCGAGTTTGCAGCACGCATCAAGATTCACCACTGAAAGCAAGGTACCATGGCAGAAAGCAAGGGATGCTGCCAGAATGGATCAAATTTTAAAGCAAACATTTACCCACTCTCTCAGTTCACCCAACTCCTTTCTGAAGCTTTGCAGAAAGACTATTTTGAAGGAGCTGCATCAGCATTAATGTTTTTTCCAATAGCTGACCACATGTCTATAATAGGTCAACTGGTCCATCTGTCTCCTGAAACGAATGCATAAAATACCAGACAGTTAAAAAGACGTGTTCTCATGCCATACAGGTCAGCTACAGCCTCTCAGAACAAAAAAGCAAAGAAAAAGAGAAAAAAAATGTCTTTGCTTTATTTCAGAAATCTATGGTTGGCATGCCATAGAAATCCACTTACCATTACACTCCTTTTGCAAAAATACACTGGTGGAAAAGTATATTTTTGTTTTGGACACAAAAGGGGGACTGCACTTAAAGGCTAAAGCAGTTCCTAGTCCCTGGAATTAGAATCTGGATGCTAAGGTCAGGAGGTCAGAACCAAGGTCATCAGGGTAATCCAAAGGCCTTTCTCAAGAAAAAGGTTTGTCTCCCCGGATAGGGGAAAGTGGGTTACTGGATATTATGTCATTGATTTTTAATCTTTTCCCCTGACAATGTCTATTTGTTCTTGATTTTAAAGAATGTTATACCGAAAATATTCTTTGTTTTTAGGAAAGAAATTCTAAAAATGAAAAGTGGGAGAACCAGGCAAGGTCAAGCTTGGTCTGAGCCTACTCTTTTCCCTCTTTTCCAAGACAAAGCCAAAAAAAAAAAAATTTGTCACAATTCTGGCTGTCAAGCTAAAGTTACATTATTCCTGTTGAACACAAGACAGCTGTTGAGTAATTTTGAAAGTCATGGAAAAGCTGCAGTGAGGGCCGGGTGGTTACACTTTTAGCCACTAGATTGGCTTGTGATCACTGAATGTTTTCTTTGCTTCAGCTCCTAGGAAAGTTGCAGGTGAGTTGTGTGGAGCTGTGGTTTGGTCCCCTGGATACAGTTATAATCACTGAACATTCAACCCATCTCAGTCTAATCTTGGTTTTCCAGCCAAACCAGAGGCCCAACATAAATTTTCTACCCTGACCTTCTCTTCTAAGCAGACAAATCAGTGGCCTAACTCACCCTTCAACAACTAAACTGAAAATTCCCTGATAAAAGCCTTTAGAGATCAATATTCAAATAGTTGAATTCCTAAAGTTAGGATTCTAAGGGGCTCATTCACTAAGTTGCGTGTAACCCCGACTAGGGTCACTAGATAGGAGTTTCTGGAGGGTTCCTACTCTCTAAGGGTTCAACAATAGGTCAGAGAGCTCTGATCTAGCAATGATCTGCAAATTGCAAGATCCTTCTTTTTTAGGAGGGGTTTGGGAAATTCATAGAAAATGCAGCTAGTGCTGGGTCATAGTAGGAAGTATCATTCCCCCAAAGGGAATGGCTTAGGTGAAAGGGCATAAAAGGTGCTTTCACAGACATTTGGGGAATCAGAGGAGAGAAGGCTTGGAGAGGGTTGATGAGCTGGGACCAGCTGTTTCTGCATTTGGGGCAGACATTCAGAATTACACCCCCCCCCCCCCTGCATACACACTCTCCAGGTACACTCACACACCAGGTACACTCACACACACTCCTCTGTATTGCTGCTGCTGCTGCTCATCTGCTCACTCAGTGAGTGCTTCCCCTCCCCAGAACTGCCACATTATGTAAAGTTCTTGCTTGCTGCTAGCCCTCCTATAGCCTGTAGCAGCCCCCTCCCTTTCCTATTCTCACCCCTTCTTGGCACCCACAAGCTCCAGAAGACTCATTAATGCTACTGCAGTGCAAAAAGTTCATGAAACACCAGCTGGTCACCCCTGTGCTAGCAGAATACTTCACATGCACAACACAGAAGGACCCCCACCAATTACAAAACAAAAAAAGAGACCATAAAGTAGAAATTAGAAACATGCAGACAAGAAGTAAACTGGAAAACACAAGCCCAACTGTATTATGCAGTGCAACAATGAAAAAAGAACCACCACCATTCTTCATAAAACACCAAATAAAATCAAGAAATATAACATATCAATCATAAATGTAAAACCTTAACAATAAAAAGAATAAGATTCAAAATAGCCAACCACTAGAACATCCAATAATTAAAAACTCACATAACTATTTAATATTTCCCCAAACACCAATAAAATATTTCAAAACAGAGGACACATCAAATAACACCCACAAATTAAAACAAGCAAAGATTTAAAATCTTCTGCTCTCTATACCTGGGATCTTCTGATGGCCAGTCAATCTGACATTGTTGTAGATTGGGGAGATGGGGAGCACCCAAACTTTATCCTCTCTATCTCTCTCCCACACTTACATATGTTCATTCTCTCAAACATTCCCCACATGCTCTCACACATAGGTAGGCAGTCACACAGGCAGGCAATTTTTTCCTCTCTCACACACACACACACATGCAGGCAGGCAGGCAGGCAGGCATCTCTCATACAAACACAGACAGGCACTCTCTCATACATACACACACACACACACACATGCTGGCACACACAAGCGAGTATTCTCTCAGGACTTATCTTTCCTCTTTCACAGAGGCCTGTGAAGACTTCATCATAGGCCACCAAAGGATGGGCTCTGCAGTGGCCCAGGCTTCTTTTCCGACCACTGAGGCAGCCACTGCAGCAGCCCAATTGGACTTTGCTTTCAGCCATCATATAGGGAGGATGAGAAGGATGCAGATGTGAAAGCAAGCAGGAGGAGGGGAGCGGGAGAGGAGAGGAGGAGTTGCTACCCTTCCAATTGTGTCCGGAGGTTGTCAGACAATAAAGAGAATGATCCAAAGTGCAACGGCGTTCCCTGCTGGGCAGTGACCGAACATCTGCTCCCACATTCAAAGAGGAGCTACAGGTCCAGGCCCGACAGCGGCAGTCCCGAGTCATGGTGGTGGCACGTGGACCAGTTGGCAAGTCAGTAAAGTGGGCAGATCCAGAAGCATAAAGGGCCTACAAGTATTCTAGGCCCCTTTATAATCTTTCTTTAAGATGTAATTTCCCCTGCACGCAAGCTGTAGCTCAGGCAGGAGGAGGGGGAGGAGGAATTGCTGTCTTTCCGATCCTGAGCATAGGAGGAGGGGAGAAGGAGGGGAGCAGAGTCGGCGTGGCAACCTGAATTTTATGGGGGGGGGGGTGCCATGGCCCCTGCAGTCCCCCCTGTTCTGACGCCTATGTGCTGCTGCCTGACCTAGAAAGACATGCCGATGTCCCCGGTAGTATAACCCCTGGGGCAGCTGCCCCGATTGCCCCCCTGCCTAGTCCTGCCTGAAGTTGGAAGTATTAATGTAGACTACTGTTTAGTCCTCCAGAAATTCAGCCTTCTTCAAGGAAAAGCAGGAACTTTTCTACTTGGGGTGGTCCACAGTGGAGGTTTTGCATTGGTATTATACTGGGACCTATGGGTTTGGGGCCCTGACAGAAGAAAGGATTTGACAACAGAGTTGTTGCTCTGGTAGAGAAGGAGTTAACAGCAAGAAAGACTATAATTAACTGTACTTCAATTCAATTGTTCTTTTGCCTATTTCTGCTATTAAAATCTACTTTGGAAGATCTCAACTTTCTACACTCAACTTTCTACTTTACAATAAATTTTACTTTTTGGAACCAGCCATCAGGTGTGGACATTGAGTTTGTGTTAAGTCTCCCCTTGGGCTTCCCAGAATCATATGGTCCACAGTTGGCGATCCCTGATAGAATAAGACTCATCCCAGGACTGCAGCAGTGTCACTCACCATCTCTGCAGTCTACGAAGGTGACCACCGCAAAAAGGGGGAGTTACATGTGTTAGGGCATGTACCACATGAAAAACGCCGTAAATGGCCTAATGTGGGGATAACACAAGGTTTTTCAATGTCTTGTATTATTTCAACACCCCGACACACGCAAGCTGACCAGCTCATAAATAACCTAGATGATGCAAATCAAATAATGTGGCTTGCCAAGGGCAAAGGTCATATGATGGAGCAAAGGCCAGGCAGCGTCATTTTGAAAAATGGTGGCCGCCGGGTACAGAATCTAGGGTGCGCTCCAGGCCCCCACTGGACTATCACAGCTATTTTCATGAGTAATAAGAGGTCTGGGGGTAGGTTCCTGGCCTCTGAGGGATGGATTTTTTTTGATGAATGGAGGGATTGGGGGGTAGGGGCAGGGCAGGGCCTGGCACCAATATAAAAATTTTATTTTTCTTAAACTTTGACAATGGAACTGCATCCAGGTGCGGCCGGAGGGGGGGGGGGGGGGGGTTGGGAGTGAGGGTCTATGCTGATCCATTGAACATAGTTTGGGGAGCTTTACTGGTGCAGTGTTTCTCACATTATTTAATCACAAGGAAAAATACCAGGGGAATCGCAAAGCGGCAGGGCCTTTTACCATAGCTTTGTGACTCTTGTGCTATTTTTCCCATGGCTTAGTGAATGAGCCCCTAAGTTAGGTGCCTGTTTTCAGCCAAACTTAGAACTCTTAAGTTTTCGGCTGAAAACTCAGTTGTGCTTAGGATCCTAAATTTATACCTACAATTCATTTGTCTAGATTTAGGAGCCTACATTAGGTGCCTGGTGCTGAAAATCAGTGCTGAGTGCTTAACCTTTTACCTTTTAGCCAGCTAGATGAAAGCCTTTGGAAACTGTAAGCCTTAACCAGCTAAATTTACCCCGCTAAATTTCACTAGCTGGCTAAATTTACAGCTCGATACAGTAACATTCATTTGAAGATTTCTCGTCTGTAATGAGCTCGCTGCGCACAATTCGGACGCGTAAGGCAAACCAGCGATACAGTCTCCAGTTTCGTGCGTCCGTAGCGCTTCTTAAAACAGACGTGTAACCCTTCCCCACCCGGCATGTAAATGAACGAATTAGCTGTATAATGAAGGAATTAGCTATTCCCCTCCGATACCGTAACGCGCGCTCAGGTTATCTCATTAGTAACGCACTGTTTTGCCGCGGCCGTAACGTCTTAGTTTACCGCCTCCCCCTAGTAGGAGTTAGGACTGTGAGTCTAGTAACAAATCCATCGACACCGCTTAAGACACTCAAAAACAATAAAAAAAAAAAGCGATACAGAGATGATCGAGAAAATGTAATGATGTGGGACACATAAAACCTGTCAGAAAAAATAATAAAAATTTTTAAATACCTGTCGGAGGGCCGCGTGGGTTCAGGTGGCGGCAGGAGCCGGGTGGTCGCGTGTTAAATCTAGGCCGCGGGCGGGCGGGTGGGCGCCTGTTCCAGGCGGCAGCCCCCACCGGCAGTGAATGAATGCGCGCCTGTGTGGACCCGGCCTAGATTTAACACGCGACCACCCACCGCCCACCGACCGTCTCGAACTAACGCGTGTCCCCCCGCCGCCGCTGCTGCCTGGAACAGGCACCCACCCACCCGCCCGCGGCCTAGATTTAACACGCGACCACCCGGCTCCTGCCGCCGCCTGAACCCACGCGGCCCTCCGACAAGTATTTAAAAAAAATTTTTTTTGAACACTCAGGTTTTTACATATTTTGGTATTTTTTTTTTTCACTTCATGGTGCCTGTCATTTGAAATGACATTTGAAATGACAGGTACCAGCGCACCCTGGTTACTGTATAGGCGCTGTATTAAGCGCCTATACAGTAAAATGGGTTACGCGGGCATAACCCTTCCCTACCGCTTTAAAGCCGCGGCATGCATTTGCATGCGATTAGAGGAGAGTATCGGGGAGTTAGTGAAGAGAACTGTGCGTGCGGGGAGGAAGGGTGCGCCTGACACTGCCGCACTGTTATTACCGCGGCCTTACAGGATCGACCCGTTAGTGAGACAAACTCCGGGTAGGTCTGGGGGCAGGGTTAGGGTGGGAACAGCAATAGAAGGCCTAAATTTGTCCAGCTACTCTCCCTTCTGGCTCTTTTAAGTAAAAAGAAAATGCTCTCCAGAGCCTGAGCTGTTTTCTGCCTTCCTCCAACTCTTTAATATATATATATATATATATATATAAAATATATAAAAAATGGTTCCTTGGGCACCGCATCCCCTTCCCTCCCTTAAAAAAATATTTAAAAATATATGTTCCCACGTTGTGGTGTCCCCTTTCTTTCCCTCCTTCCACCCTTTAAAAAAAAAAAAAATGTCCCTGCTGGCCGAGGTCCTCTTGCTTTCCCTTCCTCCACCCATTCTAACAATGGAAAATTTCCTTCCTTCCCCGCACAGCAGGGACCCTCCTTCTCTGCCTCCCTTACTGTTTGCTGGCAGGGCTTCCATCTCTTTCTGAGAAAGGACAGCGCTGCCCTCCCCTCCTCTCCACAAAAGGGCAAGGTCCTTTTTTTTTTTTGGACAGGAGGGGAGGGACCGTCCTTTCCTAGGAGGGAGATGGGATCCCGCCCAACCGCTGGTTTTGACTGTTATCAGGTAGCAAGTTGAAAGCAAACAGGAGGAAGTTACTGCTTCACTGAACACAGCTAATTTGCAGAACTCATTGTCACATTAGTTTATGGAGGCAAAACAGAATAATTTGGTTCAAACAAAGATTAGAGAAATTATGGCAGATAAATCAATCACAGGTGGTTATAAGGTGACAGCCAGAGATATCAGCCCTGGGCCCAGTGCATCCTTAAACTCCTGACTGCTGGAAACAAAGAGGACAGGACAGGATGGGCAACTCTTACCCGTGCCCTCTGCACACCTGCTGCTTGCCCCCCCCCGTCAGAGACAGGGCCGGGTCACTGGACCTTTTGGTCTGTCCCAGCGTATCGGTTCTTTGGCACTTTATCCCTTGCGGAGAAGTCTTATTGTAGGAGAATCCTAAACATTTTGGGGACCAAGGCTTCCCTTTCTTACAGCGAAGGGTTTTCTCTGTAAAGGAAGGGGGAAGAGGCGTTGTAACGAGGGGAGAGGCCTACGTGAGGCACAGGGACATTTTCAAATCTGCCCCTCATTCTGGACTTGAGG
Organism: Rhinatrema bivittatum; assembly: GCF_901001135.1. Lineage (NCBI taxonomy): Eukaryota > Metazoa > Chordata > Amphibia > Gymnophiona > Rhinatrematidae > Rhinatrema > Rhinatrema bivittatum. The sequence goes on along the minus strand of NC_042617.1, from coordinate 295,833,519 downwards.
CTGGATATGGAGTAATCAACGGGAGGAGGGGGGTGGCCCTGGTGGTTAGAGCAGCGAAGCCAGGGTTCAAAACCCACTTGCCCCACTGACACTTCTTGTGGCCCTTGGGCAAGTCCCTTTATCTCCCGTTGCCTCAGGTACCTGCTTAGATTGTAAGTGCGGTGGGGCAGGGAGTTATCCTACAATACCCTGTAAGCAGCCATGAGATGCATCATTTGGAAAGGCGGGGGCTGGAAGAAAAATCCCCAAATACCGTTGAGCTCCAGATGCGTTCGAGTTAGGGACAGTTAAGGAATAAAGAGAGGCTTGAGGATTCTTCCTCGATCGAGGGTTATTTATTGGCCCGGCAGAGTGCACAGAGGCAGTGGGGAGCTTGGCCTGTAGCTCGGACTCGACTCTTTCTGACATTACGGGACTCGCAAAGCCATTTGATGCCACTCATACTCCTTTTACTCTTACCCACAATATCTTGAACCTCTGCCCTATCTCATTTCTGACCACAGGGTCCAGATTTACTGTAAAGGGATGGGGGAGGGGGGGGGTTGGCGAAGGAGGGGGAAGGTGCGAGTCATTCTTGTGCATCTCCAGTTTCGCAAACCTTCTCTGTGCCAGAGCTGCAGCTCTTTATCTTCTCCTCCCACACAAGCTCGGCCTTCCTCCTGCACCCTCCCCTTTTCATTGTGTGCCAGCTCTTTTCAGTGGTTAACCAGAGCTGCTTTAGCTGGCTGCAGAGAAATGGACTTGCAGCTTCTTCTTCCTGGCAATGAGTGCATCCCTGCAAAGGACTCGTTTTAATTACTTATTTGTTTCTTCTTTTCTTGCAAATTCAGCATTGTGAGAACCCCTGGAGTTCAAAATGTCTTTTCCCAAATCCTTAAAACTGTCTTTCAGTTTCTGACCAGCTTTCAGGAGTCGCACTCCCATCACTGGATCAGAGCAAAACGTATGCGCTGCCCTTCCTTCCCCGTATGAAAGTGGGTCGGCCTGGCATCCAAGATGAAACCCAGGCAGAAAACCAAGATTTATAATGCCATGTTTTATCCGAGATGAGATGCTGCTTTAATTCTTGTTTTTTTATGGTTGAAGTTAAAAGCCCTAAGGATCCCTGGGAGGGGTCAATGAGAAACGCTGTTTTGGATGGATGGTGGCTATCTGCACTGTTCTTGGTCTCATCGAGCGGTGGGGAGCATGGCATTGACGTTGCATTAGATACAATCTCTTTCTCTTGCTCTCTTCACTGAGAGATGCAATCTAAGTGTCCCAGTAATGCACCAACAGCAAGAATAGTCAGCGTTTGTTTGGGGGTTTTTTTTTTTGGGGGGGGGGTCATTCCTCACAGTGGAAAGATGAAGCAGCCTTTCTGGGGGGAAGGTTAGTTCTTCTCTCACCAGTCTTCTGGAAACCACATGAAGCTGCTCTCCGAATGAGTCCCCCAGGACAGTAAGAAGATGTGATATGCATCCCAGGTCCTGGCTGAGATTCAGAAAGTGGCTTTCTCCATAGATGTAGTCATCAATGGAGCAGTCAGGTATGGAATGGGGTGGAGAATGAGGGCTACATGAGGAAAATGGTGGCCATACCCTGATACCGTTAGTCCTTAGTGGCACCCAGCAAAACGATCTGAACTGAGGAAATTTCAGTGGAGTATGCAAGTCTTAGCAAGACAGATTCTTACACTTTTTGGTAGAAAGGAACTTGTAGAAGAAGGCTGGAAGAGGAAGAGTTGACTCAGGAAATATCCCTGGACAAAATGGGTGATGGATGCATGGAACAGTCTCTGTGTGGAGACAACAATAACAATTCAAGAAGGCACCAAGGATTCTTAGCAATAGGGAAGCAACCTGGAAACATATAGCTGCTGATAAACTCCAGGTCATAAGAGATAAACTGAGCCAAGCCAGGTTTTACCTCCACTGCTGTTCCAATTTCTTTAAGAAAGACAAGTTTAAAAGTGCATAGATATTGGTTTGAGAATCCATTTGCTGGCTTTGCCTGGGACAGGTGGATATCCTTGGCTGGCCGGCCTGAAAGCAGGAGCAGCAGCCAGATCAGGACTTAGGAGGCAGCAGGGGTATGAATGTCTTAGGCACTGCTGAAGACCCCAGGAAGAGAAGGAAGCAGCTTTAGCCCCAGCTGTAAATTGTATGAGGAAAGAGGAGGAGGAGGAGAAAGCCTTTAAGCCCCCACTGGATTCTGGGAGGAGAGTGAGAGAGCTGAAAGGGAGAAGAGATGAGGAGAGAAAGTTGGAGGGAGGGGAAGAAGAGACTAAAATGAAAGGATTGCAGGGGTGGGACTGGAGGATGAGCAAAAGGAGTTCACAAGGGTGAGGGAAGGGAGGGGTTTGGAATGGGGGAGGGAGATTGTTAAAGGGGAAACTGCAGGGGCAGGGACTGTAAGAGGGAAGACTGGATCTGGGTGGAGTGAGGGGATATGAAGTGATGGAGAAGGAGGGTGAGAGTTACCAGGGTGGGTTAGAGGAATGTGTACTTGCTGGGGAAGAAATGCACTCATCATGTACTTCCACCGCCTCAAATTAATTCATTGGAGGGGGGGGGGGGGGAGAGAGGTTGGAGTATATGGCGAGTGCATTTGGTTCCTGGCCAGTAAGCCTCGGAGAAAGTTTGCAATTCTTCCATAGATGCAATAGGGGTAAAACCTGGACTGATTCAGCCTGTCCTTTATGACATGGAGCTTGTTGGCAGCTCTCACCAGTGTGTAATGCCCACCTGGGGCACTGGTTTGCTATTTACTCAAGAAGGGGCACGGACAGTCTCCACTGAGCCACCAACACCATTTCTTGGATTTTCCATCCAAGTGCTGGCCATGTTCATGCTCGCCTGGCTCAATTGGAGACGGAAAGTCCAAGAATGTGGCCTGGGAATATGGCCTCAGTCATTTGCCATCTGTAACCTCATGACCTTCTAGCATAGGCTTTGCAGAGCCTGAATGTATTCCAGATGTCTTCCAAAGTCTTGAATCTAAGGTCAGTTACAGGTTTGTTCCTATGGCCAAAGTTGCAAGCAGGCCACAGACAATGAAGGATTCTGGGAGTGAGCAATAGTCAATAGTCTCCATATTAGACTGCCCATATATCATTTCCCTCTTGTGCCACCTTCAGTGGCAAGAGTGGCACACCAACATGTCCGTGACGATGGGCCATAGCAAAGGGGCCTAAAAAGTGTTTCCTAACAACTAACCTTGGTATTTATCAGGTGTAAAGAGCAGTTGTGTGTGTCCCTCTAAATTCCTAATTAGTGTAAGTGATACTCATATAAGCATGGCATTCATTAGTTAATCAAACAATATAATTAAAACTGAATTACAATAGAGATCACCCAGTTCTATAATTGAGCTGCAAGTGTGATAATATTATCATAACTTTAGTCTTAAACTAGAAATTATATTGCATAAGGAAGAAATACCATATTTAAACTAATAGACTAAAGAGAAAGGACTTGCCGATTTTGGGCAGCCTGCGCGCGCCGAGCCGCGCAGCCTGCCTCCGTTCCCTCCGAGGCCGCTCCGAAATCAGAGCGGCCTCGGAGGGAACTTTCTTTCGCCCTCCCCTCACCTTCCCCTCCCTTCCCCTACCTAACCCCCCCCCCCCCCCCCCCCCGGCCCTATCTAAACCCCCCCTACCTTTATCGCCGGATTTACGCCTGCCGGAGGCAGATGTAAATCTGCGCGCGCCAGCGGGCTGCTGGCATGCCATCACCCGACCCAGGGGCTGTTCCGGAGGGTGCTGCCACGCCCCCGGAACGCCCCCGGACCGAAACCACGCCCGCTGCGCTGCCCCGAAACGTCGCGTCACCCACGCCACGCCCCCGAAACACCACGTCACGACCGCCACGCCCCCCGGCATGCCTCTCCATGCAAGCCCCGGGACTTACGTGCATCCCGGGGCTTGCGCGCACCGCTGAGCCTATGCAAAATAGGCTCGGCGCGCGCAGGGGGGGTTTGGGGTAGGTTTTCGGGGGGTACGAGCATATCCTATGCGCGTACCCCTTTGAAAATCTACCCCATAATTTCTAAAAATTATTACCACTAGTAATGAATCTAATAGAACTATTAGGAAGAAATAAAAAATAATGATTAGCAAACTTAATAACTTTTCTAATTAAAATATAATAAAGAAAGAAAACATACACCTACTAAATGATACTTCAATAGTTCAAAGATCAGTCCTTCAAAGAACAAAAAGGTCCTTAGATACTCCTAAGAATCCTACAGAATAAAATAGTCAGTTCAAACCAGTGAGGCTGCAGAAGCAGATATGAAAGGATAAAGTCTCAGCAAGTAGCCTCTGTGCTTGGACACGGCCTCAAGTCAGCTAAGTGTGTGACGGTAGTGTCAGCATCTAAGCGAGCAGCTGTAGGAGTCAACTTTGTTATTCTGTATGGTCCAGTGTACACCAGATCTTTCCACGTTCGGTGAGTAAAGTTGCAGCGATAGACTAAATCTCCTACTGCATACACCCTCGAAGGTTCTAGCACTTTGGATTGCTTAGCCCTGGCAGCATTTATTTGTTGAGTTGCGACGTGCAGACTTTTAAGAAAAATAAACAGGTTATCTGGTACCTTAGCATTTTTCTGATACTCAACTTGTTGGGGTAAATTCATAGCTCTGCCCATACCCAGCTCAAAAGGAGTGAGTCCTATAGATCTCACTGGGCTCATTCTAAGTGCCATCAGAGCAGCTGGTAAGGCAGTGAGCCAAGTTTGCTCATAAGCCAACATCAGTTGTCTTAATTTTGTTTTAAGAATCCCATTCATTCTCTCTGCCAAGCCATTTGAAGTCTATATACAGATACATGACGGCATATGATGTTCAGATCTGATGTTAATGCATGCATTAGTAGGGATGTGAATCGTTTTTTGACGATTTAAAATATCGTCCGATATATTTTAAATCGTCAAAAATCGTTAGGGCCACGATACAATACCAATTCCCCCGATTTATCGTCAAAAAATCATAAATCGGGGGAAGGGGGACGGCAGGAAAACCGGCACACTAAAACCCCCTAAAACCCACCCCCGACCCTTTAAATTAAATCCCCCACCCCCAAATGCCTTAAATTACCCTGGGATCCAGCGGCGGTCCATAGCTAAATCGGGGGAAGGGGGAGGGCAGGAAAACCGGCACACTAAATCCCCCTAAAACCCACCCCCGACCCTTTAAATTAAATCCCCCCCCCCAAATGCCTTAAAGTACCCTGGGGTCCAGCGGCGGTCCGAAACGGGCCGAAAACCGGCACACTAAATCCCCCTAAAACCCACCCCCGACCCTTTAAATTAAATCCCCCCCCCCTCCCGAACCCCCCCAAATGCCTTAAAGTACCCTGGGGTCCAGCGGCGGTCCAAAACGGGCTCCTGCTTTTGAAGCGTGTTGTCTTCAGCTGGCGCCATTTTGCAAAATGGCCGCCGCAAAATGGCGGCGGCCATAGACCAACACAATTCGACCGCAGGAGGTCGCTTCCGGACCCCCGCTGGACTTTTGGCAAGTCTTGTGGGGGTCAGGAGGCCCCCCCAAGCTGGCCAAAAGTCTCTGGGGGTCCAGCGGGCGTCCGGGAGCGATCTCCTGCCGCGAATCGTTTTCCGTACGGATAATGGCGCCGGCCAGCACGTCTTCGACCCCGCAACCTGCGGCCTCTGAAGATGACCTCACCTATCAAGTCCGAGAGGTTCTAGATGTTAGGAAACACAGGAAGAAATGGGAGTACCTGATAGCGTGGGAAGGCTTCGGTCCCGAGGAGAACTCCTGGGAACCACTGGCTAATATCCTGGACCAGAATTTGCAGGAGCAGTTCCATAAAGACCATCCAGCTAAACCCAGGCCACCTGGGAGATGCCCTAAAGAGGGGAGTACTGTTGTGTTCCGCGGTCGTGGGTAGCATGACTGCGGCCCCCTACCTTAGCCGCGGCGCTCCTGCACTGCGGGAGCCCCGGGGGAGAGCTCCAATCCTGGTCATTGCTCCCGCATGGCCTCCCGAGCTGCCCGCTGCAGGGGGAGCCGTCCTGCTCCCCCCTCGCGGCGTCCAGCGGCGTCTCTCCTCAGCGGGACAAAATCAAAGATGGCCACTGCCATCTTTAGGCGCGAGGCCGTGCCTCTTCATTAGCCTTAAAGGGACATGATCCCTTTAACCAGGCTCAGCTGTTCCCTATGAGCTGGAGCAGAGGACGTTTAAAGGGAGACTTCCTCTGCTCATTCCTCGACTTGGTAACATCCTACGTTGATCAGGTCTGCTTGCTTCGGTGAGTTCCAGTGTCTTGATGCCTGGTTCCTGCTTCATCTTGGTGTTTCCGGTTCCTGACTTCGGATTGGCTTACGGTGATTCTCTGGTTCCTGACTTCGGCTTGGCAAGTGGTGATTCTCTGGCATACGACTTCGTACTGGTGAGCGATGACCCTCTGGCACCCGACCTAGGACTCCTTCACAACTACCGTCTCCAAGGGCTAGGGCTCCCACTTAAAGGGGCAGCGCGGGAAAGCCCAGGAACAGCCCCTGATGACGTCAGACACTGCCGGGCCATTTAAACCCGGCAGCTACAGCAGTACATCGCCTTGCAACGAGGTTCCTCAGTTTCCCTGAGTATTTAGTTGCTGCAGTGTGTCCTGATAGTCCTGTATTCTGGCTCCTGACCTGGCTTGTTCTTGACTATGTCTTCGGCTTCTGGCTTTGGTATTGTCTCCTGACTTCTGTCTTCTGACCCGGCTTCATCTCCTGACTTCGTTTCCAGCTTCCGCTCCTGGTTTTGGTTCGTCCTCTGACTTCTGGCTTTGACCCAGCTCCATCCCACGATTCCTTCTTCTGCTTTCGTCCCTGGCTTTGGTTTGGATCTCAGACTTCTGGCTTCTGCCCCGGCTTCGCTCTTGGACTCAGACTTCGGCTTCTTCCATTATCTCAGGTATCCGGTACTTGCTGGCCCAGAGGATTCTCCTAAGTCCCAGCGGCTCGGGCTCTCACGGGCTCCTCCCGGGGGAGCCGCGGGCTTCCGAGGGTGAAGACTCTTCAACTACCTGGGCCCAGCCATCCTTCATCCATCTCTTCGGCCATCGCCCAGATCCTTGGTCGCATAGGGTCCCACCTAAGTCCAAGAGGTCCAGGTCCCTACGGGCTCCTCCTGGGGGGGACCTCGGACTTCCAGTGGTGAAGCCCCTTCCGAGTTCCTTCAGTGCTGCCTCCCAGATGTGATGCTCGCTGTGGGCCTCCGCAGCATACCATCCACTGTCTCAGCCAGCCCAAGGGTCCACAACCATAATAGCCACAGAATTTGTAGAGAGCACAGGCACATTTTCGGATGGATGTTTAACAGCTTTGATAGGGGACTACCCCCAGAAACCAACCTCGCAGCTTAAGCAGTTTTGTTCAAGTTAGTCCTGGAGTATCTAACCCCACAGCCAGTCAGGTTTTCAGGATATGCACAATGAATATGCAAGAGACACATCTGCATAAAATGGAGGCAGTGCAAGCAAATCTGTCCCATGCATACTCACTGCAGATATCCTGAAAAACCTACAATCTAAGAACATCCTGGAGCCATTTGGGAACCTTTTCTTCTGAATGGGTGCATTGTGGTCCCCAACCTGGTCCTAGAAGAGTTCCTAATTAGTCTAGTTTTCAGGATTCCCATAATGAATATTCTTGAGATGCAGTGTATTGATCCATGGCAACCACACAAGTACTGTGTGCAGTTCTGGTCGCTCCACCTCCAAAAAACATAAAGAGCTACTAGAAAAAGATACAGAGAATGACGAGAAAAATGCTGAAGGGGATGGAACTGCTCCCTTATGGGGAAAGGTCAAACATATTCTAACCAATTTATGGCTCCATCGACCAATCTCTATTGAGCTGTACTCCTACATTATGTGCTTGCATTTTACAGGCACTAGCTGATTGTATAATAACTGAATCACATCCAGTTCTAATGTGCCCAGTTTAGTGACATGTAAAATTTCTCTTAGCCGTATTTAACTTGAACCAACTTTGGGTCATCCATGGAGTCGCAGCATGCATGCACTGAGATAATGTCTCTAATAACTCAGACCTTTGGTCTGACTTAGCATGGCATAGTTTATGTTCTTATATTTGCATACAATGGAGGCGGTGCATGCATATCTGGTGACAGGGAACATGCTTATGGAAACTGGAATGTAATCTGCTTTTAAGTGATTGACTAGTCACGAAAGGTGGAATACAAATCAGATATTTAATTAAAAAATAATAAATCTCTCTCATGTACATTCGTGAAAACCAAAGTAGCTAGGTGTTCCTCTAAGACCGGACTGGGGATCACTGTGGCACTAGTTCTCACCTGGTCAGTTTGGTTCTCAGGATATCCTTAATGAACATACATGAGATATAGTTGCATACCCTGGAAGCAGTGCATGCAAATATATCTCATTTGTGTTTATTAGGGATGTCTTGAAAACCACACTGGCCAGGCAGTCCCTGAGGACCGGATTAAGAATCACTGCACTACCATAATACAATAACTTATAAAATAGAACCAACAGTTCCTTCAAGTATAGCTGGTTTTCCAAACCCATCCTGAGGACCTCACAGACAATTGGCTTTTCAGAATATCCACAATGGATAGGTAGAGAGAAAAAATGTACATGTACTCAGTTTCCAATGAATGCAAATTTCTCTCATGTATATGAATTGTTGATATCCTGAAAGCTTGACTGGCTCTAGGGTCCCTAGCACAAGTTTTGGGAAGCCCTGCAAACAACCATCATATCCACCAGATGGTGCTGTGTCACCATGTTATCCCAGCCTTTGTAGCGTCACCAGGTTAGGAACCCGAAGTCCAGTCAACATGCAGAGCACACGCATAAAGTGTTTTTCCTCCATTTTTTCAAAATTAACATTTTTATTGAATTTGTTTTAAAATAAACGTTACAGAGCAAATACAGTGTTTTGGGTAATCACTAATACGGAGTTTGACAATTCGACATCAGACATCCTACCAAGATTCAGGAGGACTGTGAATGGAGGTGTTGACGGCTCAGATTGGCCTCTTACTTTTTTGCCGCTAATGGGAGGGGATCCACTGGCGACTAAAAATGGAAACTCGGCATAGCCTGTTTGCTGCAGCAGGGAAAGGAGGAGCATGCAGGCAATTTCCCAATCATAGTGTAACACCACCATCAGCTATCGTTAAAATCTGGACATGTTAGCCCTCCATCTGGTTTCCAGACACTGCCTTGAAATTCTATACTATCCGAAGAAAATCCAGACAGTTGGCAATCCTAGTTCCTTCCCCAGAGAGCTTACAGCCTAAAGGGCTTATGTTTTAAATGTTTTCTCCAATTTATGTCTGTGGGGAAAATACTTAGGAAATAGGACCCTAAGTTTGTACCTGAGGTAAGGGAGGGTGAAGTAGTAGTAGGAGCAACTTCCACACACTTACAGTCACCAGCCTCCTGTCTGACCAACTCATATATACACACACACACACACACACACACACACACACACACATGCTCCCTGACTGACATCTCTTTCCCCACTAACAACAACTGTCCCCTGCCTGCCCCTCCCCCAGTATCTGCATCTCCCTCTCCTTTAGCTGTATCTGCCCACTGCCTTTCCCCCTCTGCCACGCTCCCCTTTTCCAGAATCTGCCTGCTCTCTCCTTCCCCTCTTTTTCACCAGTATCTGCCCCTGCCTTCCCCTTCTCTTTACCAATATCTGACTGCTTGCCTCACCCATTTTTAACAATATCTTCTCCCGCTTCCCTCCCCCTCCATCAGTATCTGCCCATGCCTATTCCCACTCCCATATCTCAATTCATTTATGCGGCAACTCCTTCCCTGTTAACTGGGGGGCCTGTGTTGTGTCAGCACAGTGACTAGGAACAGGTTCAAACCTTACTGCTGTTGATCTCATGCATTGCGAAGTCAGCATCAGGAAGGGCCTGCTAGCAAGGTTTAAACCTGTTGATAGTTGAGACATCACAGAGCAGCAGGGGTGGACATATTCCTGCTGCTGGATGTGACGAGCAGCAGCGGTTTCTTGCTTGCGACAGCTTATCTTTCCATGACCCCCAGCCCAACACTGGGTGAGAGTTTCCCACTCTTGCACAGAAGAGCAGAAGATGGATTCCCAATGTGGGAGATGAAACTTGGCAAGTTCATAGTACTGCCTACATACTGAGAAACACTACATAGCTCAGAAGATAGGTAAAGGGATATATAACTGGATGCTAAAAAAAAATTGATAAAGAGGTACATAGCCTGTACCTTCTAAGTGACCAGTTCAGATAGTGTTTAGCTTGGTAGAAGACAAATGTCATTATTAACTAAAAATGTTTGTAATCTACATGACATTAATAGGTGGTCTTAGTCCCATTGCCATTGAACAGGGTCCACATCATGACAATGAAAATCAGCCACAACTGGAGATGAAGATGGCCTTTGTACCGTGAGGCGCCCTACACAGCCCACCCGTGGGACTGGTCATGGACCACAACAATGGCACGCCAGGAAAGTGGACATCAGGGAACTAAGGCATGGAGGCAGTGGCGAAGACAAAGGCATCAGGAAGGACATCGGACATCAGAAGGTACGGACGAAGAACATCAGGAACATGAAGACACCTGAAGACATGGACGAAGGACATCAGGAACCTGAAGACATCTGGAGGCCTGGACGAAGGAAATCAGGAACATGAAGACGACTGAAGACCTGGATGAAGAGCATAAGGAACATGAAAACGAAGCCATCAAAGCAGGAGAAGACCACAGAGGACCTGGACCGGAGAGAAGACACAGCCAACTGTGGAACCCGATCCGAAGGTGCAGAAGAACTGAAGAAAGGCCCTTTTATAGGACTGAAGCAAGAAACTAGGTGGAGCTGGATTCCAGTGGGGCCAGGAGCACTTCCTGTTTCTGGCCCTTTAAATACCAAGAAGAGGCGCGCGCTGGTGCCTAGAGGAAGGCCCTGAAGAGAAGTAGGACCCTGGACAGTGGCGTCTTCCAGCGCAGGAGCAAAAGAGAAGCAGGCAGGCTTCGGGGTGGCCTCCAGGCCATGTGACGAGGTCAGAGCGGCAGCGGCCTCCCCCTGCCGCTCGAAAAGGATCCGGGGCGGCGGCTCCCTGCCACGAGGACGGTGTTTTGGCGGCGGTACAGGCCGCAAGGAAGATGGCATCGGGCATGGCCACCCGAGCTGCAACAATGCGGCGGCAGTGGCGGCCACATCCGCGAGGAACAGCTCCCGGCGGGGATAGCCCTGCCGCGCAGGGCAGAGATGGTCGCGGCCTCCAAGCCGTGGAGAACGGAGTCGGCGGCATCCTGCCACAAGGATAACAGGTGGGTGGAGGGACTGCCCGCGGATCACTGCGGGCAGGACCGTAACAGTTCAAAATGGTCTCCCTAAAATCAATTCTTTCACTCCTTCAACCCAACGATTGGATGTGCTCACTGGACCTAAAAGATGCCTAAACACATATTCCAATGCACCCCTCTTCATGGAAATACCTCAGTTTCCATTACAAGAAACAACATTACCAATACAAAGTACTCCCCTTCGGCCTCTCAGCAGCCCCGTGAATATTCACAAAATGTATGGCAGTGGTGGTAGCCCACCTTCGTCATCTAGGAATCCAAGTTTTTCCCTACTTGGATGATTGGCTTCTAGTAGCATCAGATCAACTAACCCTACTAGAGCACCTACAACAAACCATCTTTTATTGTAAACTACAAAAAGTCCATCCTAAAACCTTCCCGAACATTACAGTTCATAGGAGTATTATTAGACACAACAAAAAACAGATCTTTTCTTCCAAAAGACAGAAGACTATTACTTCAAACGCTGGCCAGAAACCTACATTATACGACCAGACCAACAGCCCGCCAAATATTATCAATATTGGGTCATACGGCAGCAGCCATTCACATGGTCCCAAAAACACATCTTCACATTCATCGACTTCAATAGGGGCTAAAACGTCAGTGGATGCAACACTCACAACCTATGACTCGAAGAATCAACTTAACTTCAGACATGATCGTGGAATTAAATTGGTGGTTACAGCCTCAGATACTTCAGAGAGGTGCACTATTTACAATACAACCTCACAACATAGTGCTAAAATGGATGCTTCCCACAAGGGATGGGGAGCGCACCTCAATCAGCTAGAAACACAGGGTCTATGGACATCTCACGAAGAATCTTATCAGATCAATCTCCTCGAGCTCAGAATGATCCGCTATGCCCTCAGAACCTTTCAAATTCAACTGCAAGGAAAAAGGGTAATGGTATACAAGAACAATCAAGAGGCCATGTTTTATATAAACAAACAAGGAGGGCCCGGTTAATGGATACTCTGCAGAGAAGCCCTTCTCATATGGGATTGGGCGACTCGTCACTCAATCCACCTACAAGCGACCTATCTTCCCGGCATAGCCAACACACGGGTGGACAGGTTAAGTAGAATTTTCCACCCTCACAAATGGTCTCTAGACCAACAGGTGGCCGAAGACATTTTCGCACGATGGGGAACACCATCCATGGACCTCTTTGCCACGGAACACAACAGGAAAGTACCTCAATTTTGCTTCCTGTTTCTCAGTCATCTCAGAATGGCTCAGGATGCCTTCTTACTCCCGTGGTTAGGAAGCCTAATGTACACATTCCCTCCAATTCCACTGATAACACACACACTGCAAAAAATGCATAGCTGAGGTGGCAGACCTCCTCCTCATCGCCCCAGCATGGCCGAGACAACCATGGTACTCGTACCTCCTTTGACTCTCGATCGACGCCTCCATTCCCTTGGGCCACAGGAAGGACTTCTATCCCAAGACCAGGGAACTCTCCTCCACCCAATGCAGGACTCACTCCACTTGACAGCGTGGAGATTAAACGGACAATATTAAGAGAGCAGGGGATATCAGAGCATAGCCAGAACATTCTCTTAGTGGCCAGAAAGCCTTCTACCAGGAAAGCATACCAATTTAAATGGAAGCATTATGAGTTCTGGTGCACTAATAATCACTATGATCCTTTTGATTGTGCTCCTACAAATCTACTAGATTACCTATTCTCCTTACATTCATCAGGGTTAGCGACTGCCTCGGTCAGGGTACATCTAAGTGCCATCACAGCCTATCATAGACCTCTCCAGGGCCATCCAATCTCACAGCACCCAATAGTTTCTAGATTCATCAGGGGCCTATACCACCTTCGACCCCTGATAACTAAACCACCAGTGGCCTGGAATCTTAACCTAGTTCTCGAGTAACTAATGCTACCTCCATTCGAACCATTAGACTCGGCATATATAAAATATCTCACATGGAAGGTAGTATTCCTGATCGCAGTGACTTCGGCACGTCGAGTCAGTGAACTTCAAGCACCGGTACACTATGAACCTTATCTGCAGTTCTTTCACCACAAGGCAGTTCTACGTACACACCCTTTCTTCCTCCCGAAGGTGGTCTCAGCCTTTCACATTAACCAGTCTATAGAACTCCCCATGTTCTTTCCTAAACCACATCACAACAAATGAGAAAAATTGCTCCACACCCTAGATTGCAAAAGGGTGCTAGCCTATTTTAAGACTAGAACACAGATGGATTCGAGGTCATCTCAGCTATTCCTCTCATTTAACCTGAATGCCCCTGGTCTGCCAGTAGCAAAACGGACAAATTCTAGTTTGGTAGCTCAATGCATTCAATTTTGTTACAACAAATGACATATGACACTAGACTTCAAACCGAACACTCATCAACTTTGAGCGATCTCCACCTCGTTGGCACACCTGCGTCAAGTTCCACCCCTTGACATCTGTAAGGTGGCCACCTGGTCATCTCTACATACTTTCACATCCCATTACTGCTTAGACTAGCAAACATCTCAAGGTGCCAAGCTAGGAGGAGCGGTCTTAGATACTTTGGGGCGGATTTTAAAAGGGTTATGCGCATAATATTTTTATTTATTTATTTATTTAATTTTATATACCGGCAACCGTTTGCACATCGTGCCGGTTCACAAGTAACTTACAACAGAAAGTATATAGGCATAGCCTTTACAGAGAACGGTGTATAACGTAAAACGCAGTAACAGAACAAATAACTAAGTAACTGGGGAGGGATGAGGGGGGGGGGGGTCGATACAAAGGGGGGGCAGGGGGAGGGTGCAAACAGATACATGCGTGTAACCCTTTTAAAACCCTCCTGCGTGTGCCAAGCCTATTTTGCATAGGCTCGGCGACGCGAGCAAGCCCTGGGATGCGCGTATGTCCTGGGGCTTGAAAAAAGGGACGGAGTGGGGGAGGGGTGGGGCCAGAGCCTCCAAGCATAGCGGCCATTTGCTGCTGTGCCCGGGATTGCGAGCCGGCCGTTGGCCAGCGCGCGCAACCTACGCCTGCCTGGAGGCAGGTGCAACTTATAGGATAAAGGTAAGGAGGGGTTTACGTAGGGCTGGGGGGCGGGTAAGGGAGGGGAAGGGAGGGAGAAGGTGGGGGGGAGGAAGGAATATTCCCTCCGAGGCCAAGCTGGGATGAGCGGTCTTAGATACTTTGGGGAAGATTTTAAAAGGGTTACGCGCGTAACACTTTTAAACCCCTCCTGTGCATGCCGAGCCTATTTTGCATAGGCCCAGCGATGTGCACAAGCCCCAGGATGCGCGTATGTCCCAAGGCTTGAAAAAAGGGGTGGGGAGTGGGCGGGGCAAGGCGGGACTGAGGCCTCCGGCACAGCAGCTGTGCCGGGAGATCGCACGCTGGCACTCTGCCGGCGTGCGCAACCTACGCCTGCCCAGAGGCAGGAGTAAATAAAGAAATAAAGGTAAGGGGGGATTTAGGTAGGGCTTGGGGGGTGGAAGAAAAGTTCCCTCCGAGGCCGCTCCAATTTTGGAGCGGCCTCGGAGGGAATGGGGAAAGCCATCGGGGATCCCCTAGGACTCGGCGCGCAAGGTGCACAAGTTTGGACCCACTTGTGCGCTCCAACCTCGGATTTTATAACATGCGCGCTGCTTTGCATGCATGTTATAAAATCGGGCATAATTTGTACGTGCCAGGTTGCACGCACAAATCTATGCCCGCACGTAGAAATGAAAATCTGGCCCTTTGATTTCATAATTCTAAAATCGGCTGCCTACGCTGGATAAGTCACGCAAAAAAAAAAATAATAATAATAAATAATAAAAGGAGAAATATATGACTAAACGAGACTGGGAGCTAGTGACTCCCATGACAGCATGGCTAATTCAGCCCTGCTATCGACAGGAAAAAGCAAGTTTGCTTACCGTAAACTGTGTTTCCGTAGATAGCAGGATGAATTAGCCATGCTGACCCACCCTCCTCCCTGGACAGCCTTATGTTTCCTACTGCTACAATACAGACTGAGGAGAATCTATCTTCCTGTGCGGGAACAAATGCGCAGCCGCACAGAGCAAAGCTCTGTATCAGCTTTGTGAAGCTCCACCTCCGACTCAAGACTGACAGATCCCATGACAGCATGGCTAATTCATCCTGCTATCTACGGAAACACTGATCCCATGACAGCATGGCTAATTCATCCTGCTATCTAGGGAAACACCATTTACGGTAAGCAAACTTGCTTTTCTCAAATTAACAAAAAGTAAGAAACCGAGAGAATAAAAACAAAGAAAACCTTCCAGCGATTAAGGATCTTATAGTTTCATGAGGTCATCTTGGTGCCTATAGGAGGCACTGCTGCTTCAAAAATAAAAATATATCTCCTTTTCTTTTTTTAACAATCAAGAATTCGCAGACATCAGTAGAACAGTGGGCCCCAGAAGGGAATGGGGAGGAGGAAAAAAGTTAATTATAAAAGGGGAAGATTTAGCTGAAAATCAGGGATTGCTGCTTGTCACACAAATGCATTCCTCCAGCATAGACTTCAACATACTTAGAACTAGTAATTGTCAGGTTTGGACTTGTAAGAAGGTTGAGGATAAAAAAGAGATACAGAGCCTTAGAGCTAAACAGGCTAGACCCAACAATTCTTAAAGTATCAAGATGCACTGGAAAGCTTGTTTTTACAGTTAAAATAAAAGTAAGCTAAACCAAGCTATTGGTAAGAAGCTTAAGTGGTTCAAAATATTAACAAAATAATTTAATAGGCTGAATAATAACAGAGTATTAACAGCCCTGATACTTTAATCTATTTCTCTGTATTTTTTTTTTTTTAAATCTCCCTTCGCTAAACATTTATATTAATAAAAGCAAAAGAAATCCCAGAATGCTCAGTGGTAGGCCATTTCCAAACAGAATTAACTGAAAGTGGCTCTAATCATGACTTGGAGTCAAGACAGCTGCAGTGCAATACCAGTAAGTTCTGCTTTAAATAGAACTAGAATTTAGGATCTGGTAGAAAGTTGCAGATATGGGCTTCATCTCATCTGTCTTGCTGGCTTCTTAGGGAGGTGTTTTTTTTTTTTACCTGCAGGCTGGTGTGATCCACTGTACAATTGCCCAGAAAAGGGATTTGTCTGCTAGATATCTAGAACAGTGGTTCTCAACCTTTTCCCCATCGTGACACACCTGACAGACCACATTCACATGTCTGACACACTGCTCATTACAATTTACGGCGGAAATAAAAAATAAAGGGCCAGTATTATTTTTATTGTTAAGAATAACACAAGGAAAAGATACGTATTGTATCTGAACAGAAACTGCATAAACGGTAAACATCCCACCCCAAAACAGCACCATGTTCCAGCACTTAACAGTAACCACCTTACCTAAGAAAAGGCAACACTGAAAATATTACTCCAGGCCTTAAAACAATACATCTCCTATTAGGAAAACGGACCAATTCAGGCTGCTATGGAGCCTTACATAGAAACTGCACCCCAGCAGAGAACCTCACCTGAATCACATGTGCTGACCCTCACCTAACAAAGAATAAAGAGACCAAAACGCATAACTAGAAGCATGCAGACAAAAACTGAATTGGAAACAGCAACAAGCCAGAGTCTCTGTATGCAGTGCAACAAAGCAATTATGCATATTATGCATATAAAATTATGCATATAAAAAAGCTTTAAATCATGTATATAAATTATTATAAGGACATCTACAAGTTATGATAAGGACTGCTCTTTGCCTCCCTCATATACTCATTGTATATTATACTCTTTCTTCGTGCCCCTTCTTATTTCCTACTCCAAGTTAACACATCCTTGTTATAATGTAACTTTATACACCTTCAAATTGTCTCTTGTTAATGGTTGGTTATAGTTACTGCTTGTTCGATGTAAACAGAGTTGATTTGATTTGTATCAAGAAAGTCGGTATATAAAAGCCTTAAATAAAATAAATAAATAAAACAAAGGAAAAAAAGAAACATCACCCATCCTTATAAACAAATCAAGAAATATAAAATCAGTAGCAGTAAAACCATATTAACAAAAAGAACAGATTATTTCAAAACAGTGGATGAATGGAATATCCAATAATTAAAAACTCATATCAAAAATTTCTAGATACCAATAAAATATTTTAAAATAGCAGACACAAAGACCCAGTAATGAAAAATAATAAGGATACAAAATACCTGGGAATGTTTGATATCCAGGTGCCCTGAGATTGTTTTGAATTAGCAGGAGGGATGGTTTGCTTGCAACTTTCTCCTTTCTCTCTCTCTCTCTCTCACACTGGCTCTCAGTCACTCACATATACACATGCTTTTTCTCTCTCACATATATAGGCTCTTAATTACACATTTACACACATGTTATCTGTCTTTTCACGCTTACACAAACAGGCTTTCAATTGCACACATACATGTTGTCTTTTTCTCTCACACACAGACTCTCATTCACATGCTTACAAACCTCTTTCTCTCATTTACACACAAGCTCTCAATCACATACTCTCATGCTCCCTCACCTAAACCAGCTCTCAATCATACACAGACACACATGCTGTCTTTCTCTCACTTTCACACATGCTCTCAATCACATACTCACATGCTCCCTCATCTAAACAACTCTCAGTCACACACAGACACACATGCTCTCTCTTTCTCTCATTTACACAGAGGCTCTCAATCACATACTCACATGCTCTCTCACCTAAACCAACTCTCAATCACACACATACTCTCTTTCACATGTACAGACTCTCAATCATTCACATACATGCTATCTCACTCACACACACAGGATCTCAAATACACGTTTGCTCATTCACTCACTCTCCCCCCTTCCCCGAACTAGCGGCAGCAGTAGCCTCCTCCACTTCTAACCCTAAAGGCAGCAGCAATCTACTTCATTTTCAGCCCTCGTGGAGCAAGGAGTCCCATTGGCCGCGGGAGTTGACCACATTCTTCGTTTTTCTCCGAGCCGCGCTGCTCATTCTTCAGACCGTGCCTCTCTTCTTTTCTTCGGGCTGATGCTGAGCACACTAGCAAGGTCTCTTCTTCCCACGCATGCACCCGCTGCTTACCACTTCCTCTTCCGGACCGCCGGGGGGGGGGGGGCAGGAAGAAGAGAGCATGCCGGTACCACTGACTCCTGCTCTCCTGCCGTGTTCCACCCAGGCTTTCAGCGTTTTAAGCCCAGGTGTAGGACCTGTCTTGCTCGGGTAGGGGGAACAGCTAGGTCAGCAGGGGACTGACCCAGCTGATCTAGAATACTAGGGATGTGCATTCGTTTTGAACAAATGCGCAATCCACAACTAATAGGTCCCTATTCGTTGCATTCGTGGGTCTGCGAAACGCATGGCGAACCCCCACAAATGCAACATATCATTAGTTTTATTATTTTGGTTTGCGCCGTTTCAAATAGAAGGCCATGTGAGAGAAGGGACGGATTGGCCTATCGGGGGATCAGGCTTCCCCCGGTGGGCCGGACTAGCGGATCACGTGGTCTCCTCTGCTCCAGGCCATTGAGGGCACCAGGCCGAAGAAATGAAGAGACCAGGTCAGTGGGGCCGAAGAAAAGAAGATGGCCGCTGCCAGTCACCACCGGAGAAATGAAGACTGGCACAGTCAGCCACCGACGGAGAGCAGGCCGGTGGGGCTGAAGAAAACAAGATCGGCGCAGCCAGCCACCACCCGAGACCAGGCTGAAGAAAAGAAGATGGCTGCTGCCAGACACCGCTGGAGAAATGAAGACCGGTGAAGCCAGACGCCGATGGAGAACAGCTGTTCAGCTGGGGGCCTTTGTGCGTATATGTATTTGAGATCGGAAGGGTGCTTCTGTGTGTGTGTATGTGAGAAAGGAAAGGTGCTTTTGTGTGTGTGTATGTGGTGTATATGTGAGAAAGGAATGGGGCTTCTGTGTGTGAGACAGGGAAGGTGCTTCATGTATGTGAGATAGGGAGGGTGCTTCTGTATGTGTGTGGTGTATATGTGAGTCAGGGAGGGTGGTTGTGTGTGTCAATGTGTGTGTGTGTGCGAGAGAGAGATGGAGCATGTTTTTGGCTGGCTTGTGGCTGTGAGAGAGGGCATGTGTGTGATTGAGCCTGTTTGTAAGTGAGATAGAACATGTGTGTGATTGAGAGCTTGTGTGTAAGTGAAATAGAGAGAGCATGTGTGTGATTGAAAGCCTGTGTGTAAATAAGAGAGAGCGAGAACATTGTGTGATTGAGAGAGACTGGCCAAAGAGGTGACGTGTGTATGTGTGAGAAAGACTGATCAGGGAGATGACTGGTGTGTGTGTGTGTGTGAGAGAGAGAGAGAGAGAGACTGGTTGGGGAGATGATTGGTGTGCGAGAGACAGAAACTGGTCCTGAGGGTGTGACTGGTGTGTGTGTGAGAGAGACAGAAGAGACAGGTTATGGTCCCTAAGGAAGAGGACAGTGAGGACAGCTTCAGCAGCTACTGCTGCTTCTGGTGTGGCCTGCAAGGGAAAGGAGTAGGAGAACTGCTGGAGAGGGTAAGTAAAGATGGCTTTTTAAGTTCATTTTTCTTGAATGACTACCATTTTAATTATTGGGTAGTATGTGATGTGTCTGCTGTTTGAAATATTTTATTGGTGTTTGGTAAAGCTTTCAAAATTTGCATGAGTCTTTAATTATTGGATATTCTATTCATCAGCTGTTTTGAAATTATTTTATTAGTATGATTTTACTATTACGATTAATGATTTATATATCTTGATTTTATTGTTTCATGAGGAATGGTGAAATATTGGTTTTTCCATTGTTCACTGTATAGAGTAGGGATGTGAATTGGAACCAGAATCGGTTCCGATTCACATCATGAATTTTCCTTCGTGCGGTCCGATCGGGTTTTTTTATTTTATCGGCTGCAACCGAGCCGATAAAAAATAAACCCACCCCCGACCCTTAAAAACTGCTTCCTTAGGTTCCCCCACCCTCCCGACCTCCCCCAAAACATTTTAAAATTACCTGGTGGTCCAGTGGGAGTCCCGGGAGCGATCTCCTGCTCTCGGCCCATCGGCTGCCACTAATAAAAATGGCGCCGATGGCCCTTTGCCCTTACCATGTGACATGGTATCCGTGCCATTGGCCGGCCCCTGTCACATGGTAGGAGTAATGGATGGCCAGCGCCATCTTTAAACATGGCGCGGGCTATCCAGTGCTCCTACCATGTGACAGGGGCACATGGTACCCTGTCACATGGTAAGGGCAAAGGGCCATCGGCGCCATTTTTATTAGTGGCAGCCAACGGCCCGAGAGCAGGAGATCGCTCCCGGGATCCCCACTGGACCACCAGGTAATTTTAAAACATTTTGGGGGAGGTCGGGAGGGTGGGGGAACCTAAGGAAGCAGTTTTAAAGGGTTGGGGTGGGTTTAGGGCTTATTTATATGTGCCGTTTTTCCCGCCCTCCCCCAAAATGATAAGAGAACCCCACGAACAATTTCGTGGGGTTTTCCTATCGGTTTCGGGGAGCCCCCGATTTCTGACGATTTTGAAAATATCGTACGATATTTTCAATCGTCAGAAATACGATTCACATCCCTAGTATAGAGTCTGACGTGATGCGTTTTACAATTCAGTTGTTGTCTGCACATTTCTATTTATACTTTATGTGGCTTTATTCTGTATTTGGTGAGGGTTTGTGTTCTGCATGCAAAGACTGAGATGAAGCATTCTTTTAATATGTGGTTTCTCTGTAGGGATCTGTAGTAGCTTTAGCTTGGCCTGATCTGTTTTCCTGATAGGAAGTGTATTGATATTTTAGATTCTGGTGTAATATTTGTGGCATTTTTTTCATAATTAGAATTGTTATTCTTTGATTGTTGGCAGATAGTACTGTGTTGATACGGGAGGACCATGCCGAAATATATCACAATAGGTATGATGCCATATGAATTCCAAGATGCAAAGTTTTCTTGTTGGCATCACAACAGTGCATGAAATTATCACAATAACATATATATTAATTTTACATCAGAATGTCACTTTTCATGTAAAATATGTGTTAAATGCATGATTTAAAATTGTGTATGGGGAGGTGGGTGTAGGGCGCCAGGCTGTAAGATTTGCCTAGGGTGCCTAATACCCTTGCACCGGCCCTGTGCACAGCAGCAATGCTCCACCCCACCCAGGCATAGTTCATCATGTTTCAGCTCCTAGCACACGTGTTAGACTCCTTGGTCCGTGTTTCAAGATGGGTCGGGTGGACAGTACGCCCTGGTTGACAGGCGCACCACATGCTGAGCCTTGTCTTGTCTTGCCTCCTTGTCTTTCCCCTATCAACACCATAGCGACCTGACTACCTCCGCTCTGCCAGCCTGGTTGTTCCTATCAAAACCACAGCGACCTGACTACCTCAGCTCTTCCAGCCTGCCTAGCCCCTATCAAAACCACAGGGACCAGACTACCTCTGCTCTGCCAGCCTGTCTTGCCCCTATCAACTTTCTGCCACTCTGCCTTGCTGCCATACACCAGATGACTCACTTAACTCCTTGCGGTGTTCTTGCCACTCTCATGGTTCCTCTCAGTGTGTTGGCGCTAGTCTGCTTGCTATGTTCCCCCTTCATTGTGCTGTAGGATGTTGATGCCACTTGCTTGCCACTTTGCCTGTCATGCTGCCTTCGAGGGTTCATGCATCTGTTATCAGTGCTCTCTTTTGAAGCTGTGCTGTGTTTTTGACACTCTCGCTGCTGCTTTGCACCTCTGTTAAAGCACTCTTGCCACTCCTGGTACCCCTTTGCCCCTTTAAAGTGCCTCAAGCTATTCATGCCACTTTGGTGCCACTTTGCCACAGTCTAAGTACCTTGGAGCTCTTTTCTCGTTCTGATGATTGCTCCCCAGAAGTTTCATCAGACTTGATTAGAAAACCCCAATTCTGCAGCCAAAAATAGGCTGCAAATACTTCCCCCATTGACTTTAATGGGAAAACGGAAAACGAATAAAATGAATCAAACGAATTGGTTTTTCCCCCATGAAACAAATGCAACGCATTTGGGTCCAGGCGAAATGAATACGAATCAAAACACATTTTTTCCTTCTGCACATCCCTATAGAATACACAGGAAGAAATGTACCAATGTTTAAAAAGAAAAAAAGAGCAGATCTACAGCAGTCTTAAAGAGGTTTCTTGCTTGAGTGGTCAGACTCTAGACTGCATTTTCCTGGGAGAAAATCATTGGTATTGTATTCTCTACCACCTTTCTGCAGCTCTCAGATCTCTCAGCAGGATTCAATCAGATTATTACAAGCCATAAAATAATCTCTAAGTGAAGAAAAACATAAAATTACAGTGAACATAAAATCTCTAAATATATATTTCCAAACATTTAACAATGCAAAAGTATAAATGGAATAATAAATCAAAATACAGTTAAATCATAAAAGATATGTAAAAGAGTAATTGCAAACCTGCAACTGTAGCAGAATTTGAGACTACTCAGGTGCAATAGGCAGACCCAGCTTGCCTTGCCATTGTCATAAAAAAAAGTTACAGTAGTTAGAATGCCTCCAAAAATTATAACCAACCGAATATTTTACAGGTTGCAGCCCGATTAAAATTTCTAATTCAAGCCACAGCTGTACCCATCCTGGTCTATGACTATGCTAAATTAAATATAAACATATGAGAAACAGATTTAATCCTAGACTTCAATGGCCATTCTAAAACAGCTTCACATGCCAAAGGCCTGTTTAAAAAGCCATGTTCCATAAGAGGGGTATCAGGAGGAGTATCCTGTGCCTGCCCCTCCATGGTAGCCCTGTCTCAGGCACTATGATTTCCTATCAGCCCCCCGCACAACCACAACTACACACATTAATGTTCCAAGTTCCTGCTGCAGCTTACTCACCCTGGGCTCTGCACCTTCTAGGATCAGCATTGCAGACTGCAGGTTGCAAGTATGAAGGGGTATTAAACATATACCAGCCACAAAAGGTGGCCAAACAGACTCTTTGTCATCAGGAAGAGGTGAATTAGCCCTGGATTGTCAACTCCCAGAATGCCTTGAAACAGGAACTAACAACCCTGACCAACTCACCCCTTACCTGGAGCCAGGTGGTGACCCTACTATAGTAGATGCCAAGTGACCCAGTTTAAGGAAGGATATTTTAGATTTCTGACAATGCCATCCTGGTGCATTATGATATCTATAATGCTGATTTCAAATGGTAGAAGCAGAGACTACAAATACCAGAACGCACTGGGATGTAAATTAAAAAAATCGAGTGGCCAATAATCTCTCATCTTGAACTGGTTCACTTGGCAGCTCTAAATCTATGACATTGGGTGAACTAGCTGGGCTTTAAATGATGTCATAGTCCATCTTTTAGGTCAAATCACTCCAACCAGGTTGATCCAGTCTTGATTTTACCCCACTACCTGCAATGAACTATAGTTCTGATTTCTGTTAGAAAAAAACTGGATTAGCCTTTTTGTGTTCACCTAGGTGAGGTGGGAATCTTGAACACAGTAAAGACACAATATCCTTAAAGAATAAAAATGATCTAGGTAAAGTAGCAAGCTTATTTTTCAGAGCTGTCAAATAACTCTGATCCTTACCTGTTTTTTTGTTTTGTTGTTGTTTTTTTTTACATGTATAACTGTTTATAACTCATATCTGTAAGCATATTGGGATTTGTAGTCCAGGAAGAAATCCTAGAATCTGAAATCATCCATGGCTTGTGGTGGAAACCTGTGAGGGACAATACACTTATTTAATACCTCATGTATCCGTGTGAGCTGCCAGCTAGCGTTTGTCTATTTATGTGAACTGGCAAAGCAATTTAAATTAGAAGTTTCAAACATAAGGTCAGGCTTCCACATTAGCCAATGGGAGGCATGTGTGTAAAAGGCAGCTGCTTCCAGGTTGCCAAATAATATTCTATAAATATCAGAAAGGAAAGACAGAAAGTTTTGGTAATGTGGGGTTGGCTGGACCTCTATATCGTTGTGAACAAACTTTTGATTCCTGTGGTTTTTACTGTGGTTTTCTTTCTTTTCTTGGCTTTTTTCCAGTTCCAGAAGAAAGAAAAGGAACCTGTAGGTGAGTCTTCTCCCAGCTGTCAGGGTAGTTTTTTTTTTCTTTTTCATATGAGTTGTCATCATTGTTCCCTTATCAATTAATAAAATATTGCAGAGCTTTTGTACAGCATAATCTTTTGAGTCTCTGCAAAGGCTGTTTGGTTTGTATAGGTCTTCAGGGACTTTTCAATCCTCCTTTATGGCTAAATATTTTTCTATGCTAAAATAATGTTTATTGTCTGCCCTTTGACAGGTACCCAAACAGTGGGTCTGAAAAAACAAAACAAAACAAAACAAAAAAAAAACCCAACTCTCCCTTTGCAAACAGTATTATGGCATTTCTATAAAATTTATATATACACTCTGGACTTTCATTGGAAAATTTCCACACAAGACAGAAAATGTCAAAGTATGCTAGTTCTGTAGCATTTTGTTAGCTTAAATAAAAAAAAAAGGCTTTGTGAATATAGTGAAAATGGCAATGTAACAGCTTTGTACCCGTTTAAAAAAAAAAAATCCATTAAATTCAATGGGGCAAAAATCTGAAGAATATATATATATATATATATATATATTTTTTTTTTTTTTTTCATTATTTTTGTTAGTTTTATTGCGTAGGTAAAATGCCTTGGAGGATTTTGTTCTCTTTCACTGCATTTTTCTTTTGCACATCTCTAATATGTATCCTCTAATTGTGAAAGACTTGCAGGTGGGTTACAAGTAGGGTAATCATTGCCTGTAGGGAGAGGCGGAGCCACTCCTGGTTTTACTCTCATTGCAAGGAGAAATAGGAACTAAAAGTCCATACATGCACTGCGTGAAAAACCAGAACTGGCTGTGCCTCTCTCTTCAGACAAGAAGCCCTGTGGTCACTCAGGAGTGCTGGCTACTCCAGGCTCTCAGTTACTGGAAATGGGCAGTAAGAAAAGTAATTTTGTTTGTTTATAAATGCAGTTAATTAAGTGGTAGCTGAGAAAGTAGTTGGTTGATCCCTGGTAGGGTTATCAGATGACTCCAGGTCCTCCTAGGTAGTCTGAGCTAGTCCTTGTTTTGTCCCCATTGTATTTATGGATCTGTAATCAAAATTAAATTTTTTTGACCAATAAGATGTTTAATATAGACAATAGATTTTTTAAAACCTATACATTTGTTAAGCATGTTTAAACTTCACTTGACACTTTTATAGTAGAAAAAACTTAACTATATTTATTTGAGTATTTCCCTGTCTCCAGAGGGCTCACAATAAATTTGTAACTGGGGGCAATGGAGGGTAAAGTGACTTGCCCAAAATCACAAGGAACAGAAGTGGGATTTCAACCCTGGTTCATAGCCCACTCCCCTAACCACTAAGCTACTCCTCCAAGATAATTAATGTTTTTATAAATTATTTTAAAAAGCTGATATAAAAGTACCAACCAGCCTTGAAATATAGTTTAACAGTGGTCAGTTCATTTGAGCATATTCAAGTCTGTAACTATTTTATTTTTTTATTCAATTTATCAGTGTCTCTTCTATACAATTCTCAGACCAATGAACTATTGAGCAAAAGTGTTTGTTAAAGGAGAGCAAAAAATAAACAGTGTATCACTTGGTACAGCAAATCAGTATCAGACTTCAGGTCCTTGCAGCAAATCCAGTGCTGAATGTTCTTTGCTCATATGGAACATAAAGCTTCTCCAAATTTTCCAGAACCAAGATTAGTAAATTTAGGTCAGGAGTCCTGAAACTGTCCTCAAGGGGCCACAACTCAGTTGTGTTTTCAAGCTGCCCACAATGAATATGCATGAGATACATTTGCATGCAAAACCTCCATTATATGCAGATATATATCATACACATATTCACTGTGTGGATAACCTGAAAGCCAGACCAGTTTCTGGCTCTTGGGGACTGGAGTTGGCCACCCCTGTACTATTAGGTTTTGATACCAGAAAGCACAAGCAAAGAGTCTAGACCAGTGACATTCACTTCTGGTCCTTGAGGGCTTCAAATGGGTCCTGTTATGCTTGAGATTTACATGCACTCTGCTAGCTCCTGCTTATTCATTAGGGATATCTTGAAAGCTTATCTGTTTGCGACCCTCTGGGACTGCAAGTGGAATACCAGTAGTCTAGATAAATTCAAGAGTTAAGGATGTGAAAACCAGACCAACCCAGCAGGAGTTTAATTAGAATCTTCACAATTTAAAATTTCCTTAAGGCAGTGTTTCCTATTCCTCTCCTGGAGGCACAGCTAGCCATTTGAGTTTTCAGTATATTTGTAATGAATATGCATGAACTAGATTTGCTACATTGGGTCCTGAGTATATGCAAATCTAGCTCATGCATATTCATTATGGAAATCCTGAAAACTTGACTGGATTTGTGTGCTTCCTGGAGAGGGTTGGGGAAATACTGCCTTGAGGGAAATTTGACTATAGACTAGGGCTTCCCAAACTTGTTTTGGGGACTCCACAGCCAGTCGGGTTTTCAGGATATCCACAATGAATATGCATGACATTTTGCATATATTGTCACCATGATATACAAATGTATGTCTAGCTCATGCATATTCATTGTGGCAATCCTGAAAACCTGATTAGCTGTGTGATCCCCAGGACCGGTTTGGGAAGCCCTGCCATAGAGGCTCATAAAGCCAGGACTGACTCAATCGGGTCCTGATGACATGGGGCCTATCTGATGACCCTAGGCCCAGTCTTTCTTTTTGTTTAGTTGTCGTGCCTCTGACCATTGACTGGGGGTCTTTTCAAATCATAGTTAATAGAGCAGGGCTTCCCACGGCCAGCCGGGTTTTCAGGAGATCCACAATATGAGAGAAATTTTGCATATACTGGGTCTCCAGCATATACAAGTTTATCTCCCTATGTATTCGTCGTGGATCTCCTGAAAACCCGGCTGGCGCCAGAACAGGTATAGGAAGCCCTGGATTAGAGCATGACTAGGAGCTGAAGGAAGAGGATCTGCCAGCATGTCTTCTTTCCCAGGTATGTGAATGTTTCTCTCCCCCCAACCACTTTCCTGCCTTACTTCTGAGTTTCTGAAGGGAGACTTCAGGTCAGTCCTGGCCTTTCTTAACTTGCCATCCTTTCTTTTTCCCTTCCATGATGCATTCTGGTATCTGCAGTACTGGTTATATATAAGGTGAAGAAACAGGGACAGCAGCTCCCAGAATGCACTGCAAGGGGAAGTTCACAGACCCAGGACTGGCCAAAAGTCTTTCACTCAATAGCTCAGCTGCTGTTGTAAGGGGAGAAGGGAGATGTGGAAACTTGCCAGTCTTTTTTTTTTTTTTTTTTGGCTAAGAGTCAAGTGTAGGGTCCTAGCTTTCTGGTTGAGATTGAAAAGCTGTTGAATATAGGGGGAGGTTAATACCCTATTACCTGACCCTCTTGGGGACATAATGGTGTAACAACCACCCTGAATGTAGGAAGGGCAGGTAACAAATATTTTAAAATAAAATAGCTAAAGCAGGAGGATTAAACCTTCTGCCAACCTCCAATTCCCCTCCCCCAAGAAAAACAAAACAAAAACAAAATCCCAAGCTTGCTCAATACGGAGCATTGCCACTCAACACCATCAGGAGATGTAATTACATTTTGAACATTGCCAAAGAAAAAGGATTAAACTTCTTGTCTCAAAAAAAAGAGAAAAATGTTCTTATTCTTGCAGCAAAGTTTACATTTTGTGTTGAACTGGAGGCCCAGGGACTCTGAAACTGTGAGGAGCACTGTGTTGTGATGCAAACTTGGAATCTGTAATTGTCTGGTAGGCTGTGAGCCTATAGTTTTGTCCAGACCACTAGAAAAGTCTGGGAAGTTCTGGATTAAAACAGTGCTCTGACTGTCATTGAATAAAAGATTGGAAAGTGTGTGTTTTGGTTTTTTGGGTTTTGTTTTTTTTACCAAGCTGTCTCCAACTTTAGCCTCCACTCATAAGCTGTTTTCTTTGGTAGTACATCTTTTGTTATTAGTATGTTACATCTGCATTGCACTTAAAGGGACACTATTCAGATTATCATTTTTTGGCTGAAAGCTGTGATTCTAATGGGTAACCCGATGACGTGTGCTCTACCAAGGCTCTTATCCTTTCCATATCTGAGCGGGGAAGGTGTTGCTTTAACAGTACTCTTCCTACCAGGGCTGGCTTCTGAGGTGTGTGACCTGTGCAGCCACATAGGTGCCATGCTCAAGGGGCACCACTGTCCCTCCCTCCTTCCATTCTGCACCCTTCTAAGGGATGTCTGCAGGCAGGAAAGTTGGGAATGCTGTGTAGGAGGAAGGAGGCTTCTGTTTGTGGTGGTACGTGAAGGCTCAGCCTGCAGGGAAGAAAGAAAGAAAGAGGAATACTGCTGGGCAGGAGAGGGGAGACAGCAAGATGAGGATACTAGGGGACAGAGAGGGGAGATAGCACCATAGGCAGAGGGGGATACAGATGCTGGGCAGAAGGTATGAGGTAGGGAGTGAGGAAGCGATGGTCACCAAGGGGGGGAGGGGCCCAATTTCATTGTTCACACAGGTTGTTAGCTTAAAGCTAGCTCTGCTTCCGGTCCTTCCAGTGCCAGGAAAAGGAATTCGATGTGGAAAGCAAACAATGGCCCTTTCAGCATTAACCAACCAGCCATTGAATTGGGCAATATCAAGTAATATTTTGAGTGGTGAATAGGTGGGCATGATTTAAATCTCTGAATTTCAGTGCTATACCTTCCACTCAGTGGGATATGAGAGGCTTATGATAACTGCAGCTAGTTATGTTACAGGTGTTGAATCCAAGAGCGTAAATAGCCAACGTAGCTTGCTTTTGATATAGCAATTACAAAAGAACAATTAGGCAATGTGAAGGTGTTAAGACATTTTTGGAATATTTTTCTCCAAACTGTGTCGCAAATTGCCGCTGTCCTAGGTGCTTATGAAAGCGGTGCTCGAGCAGGTATTGAAGCCCAGAGACTGTGCCTGCTCCTACAGCAGGGACAGCGTCTGCATTCTCTGGGGGGCCCCTCTTGCTCCCCGCCCTTTCAGCAAAGCAGTTTCCATTACCTGCAATCCAGGTCTTGAGAATGCAGGCGGAGACTGCTGCTTCTTCACCAGGGTAAGGCGAGCTTCATAATCCGGGGTGGCCTTAGTGACTGCAAGGCAGGGCCATATCTTTCAGTCCTTTTGAATTCCAGTTTAGATGCAAGGGAGTTGCCACAAAAGCATATATTGCAAAGTAATATTTGTTTTGGCCATGGGGCAGTGTGTGTTATATACTTTTTTTTTTCTGCTATTTTATTCAAGCAAGGGCTGCTGTTTGGTGAGATGAACAATTTTGGCTGGATTATACTGATGAAATGTTTGACTGAAGAGTTTACATTAGGAGATCAGTATTTGCACATTTTACTTTGAACCAAGTTAGATTTATTACATGCTGTGTCATGTTTTTAAAGGTCATCAAGGTTGTAAAACAGTGAAGCAAGGCAAGGGTGAGAATCTGAGGAATGCTAATGCTTGGAAGGAAGAGAGAACCTGGAGAAAAAAGGAGACAATAATGCCCCTGTACAATTTTTATTGGTGAGACGCTATTAGAATATTGTGGCCTATTCTGGAGGCATCACCCCTAGAAAGATATATATTTCATTCTAGATGCAGACAATAATTCTCCATAAACGAGTAGGCAACTCTGGAGTGTCACAAACGGGTCTTATTTTCAGGATAACCACAATGAATATGGATGAGAGAGATTTGTATACAGTGAAGGCAGTATGCACAGATAAGCATATTCATTGTGGATATCCTGTAAACCTGGCCTGTTTGTGGCACTCCAGGACTGGAGTTGCTTAACCTTATCAAACTATTAAAGCTTTTAGATTTTATATATATGAGTATCTCAGAATAAAAACTCCTCTCATTTGTCTTGCTTAATGGGTTTTACTGCATCTGTCACAATAAACATAATAGTTATTGGGTATTAAAAGGTTACATATTCAGCAATTGTCTCACATAAGAAAACTATACTTTTGTGTGCTTATAGAATTAATAAGGCAATAGCATATCAGATTAATTTAAAACTTGCAATCTATCCTTTCCAACTTTTAGGAGATTAAAGAGCCCAGACCTTATAAATGCAGTCCGTTTTCAGGAATACTTCTTTCTGTTGCCTTCTCCATCAGTACTTGTTCCAAGAGTTTAGGAATTTATTATAGCGTGTCCATATAGTGCCTGGTCTCTTTCCCATGAGAAAAGCTTGGACGGACAACACAATAAGGCTGGAAAACAAGGATGCGGTCCCAGTGATGTACAACTCGGTCCATTGGTGTCCGTTCCTTTGTTCTCACCTTTTTAAAGGCCTCAATTAGCATTTATTAGTTTATTATTGTAAATTAATAGGCTACAAGATGAGCAGCGTGATTGGTCCAGCCCATAAAGGGTTTTGGGTTTTTTGGGTTTTTTTTTTCAAACTGCTGGTTCAGCTTGTGGGTAATGAACGATTAACGCATGGCTACTGAAGACAACTCATTGAGAAATTTGTCATCTCTGATAGGCTGGTTGGTTTGCAAAAGACTCAAAGATGAGACTAGCTGCCACTATGCCTACCTGGTATGCAGCAAGACAGTCTTTCTTTGTTCAGAAAGATGGTCAAGTATCCCAGACTCCTTTGGGACAGAATGCCATGTTCCCTCATCATACAAAAGCCTGTTAGAATGTTTCTTTGGACATTGCCTCTACACAGCGAAGAGCTACCAAAATGGTGCAGACACTGTACTGTAAATCCTGTTAAGTAAGAATATGTATATCCTAGATTAGGAGAGAAGAGACTGGGGAATCTAAGACAATTAAAATAAATCTGTGGGACAAATCATGTACAAGAAGCAACAGCACCCGTTTTTAAGTCTTATTTTTTTTTTTTTAAGCCCTGCAGAAGTGACACAGGGACCAGTGGGAATATCTCATTGCTGCACTCAATTGCCTCTGGCCAGGCCCAATGCATGTGTACTGATTGCTGCAGCTTTAAGCCAGCTCTGGAAGCCATTTGCAGATGAAAGGAAGTTCCAAATCAAGAGGTCATGGTATGAGATTGGATATGGAAGTCTGGTAGACAAAAACAATATCAGCATTTAAAAGAGCATGGGACTGGCCCAGAGGATCCTGCTTTTGCAGGGAAGTGCATATAAAGCCAGAGTTCCAGTAGTCTGCAGGCAGTGATGTCACTGAGTGTGGGGGGGGAGGGAGAGCAGGAAGAGGTAGCAAGTGCTCTCCCCAGAAAATGGCTTGCTACCCCAACCTCCTGGCTCCAGGGTGCCATATCTTTCTCTTTCCCCTCCCATCTCTTCCCTCCATCCTATCACTTTTAATCAAATTCTCTCTTCTCTCCTCTCTCCTACTTCCAGCGTGGGGTATTTGGCCTAGAAGGCAACAGTAGCAGCACTTACAGCTCCCTGCTTTCCATATCTATCAGCAGCGCGGGCCATGGGGGACTTGGAGCATATGCAGTGCTGCCAGTTTCTACAGCTGCCTCCTTCTCCTTGCACACTTCTGTTTCAAGCAGGAATGTGCTGGTAGGAGGAGAGGCCTTCAGGAACCAGCAGTACTGCACATGCTTAAAACACTCCAGGAATTGCAAAGTGAATGGAATTTTTTTTCTATAATAGATGGTCTAGGAATGTGAGACAGGATGCAGAAAGGTGGAAAGGACATGGAGGGACTGAGAGAGGTTTGAGAGGGACTGGGGGGCCATGGAGGGAAATGAGCTTCCAGATTGTCCATTGTCAGAGACAGGATTCTGGACTTGATGAACCATTAGACTGACCCTATATAAGACTTATGTTGAAAGGGACAGGTCTGTAAAGGGGGTCAGAGACTGTGGAAATAAGGTAGGTGAGAAGGATGAGAAAGGCGGGAATGAAAGGCTAAGAATAAGGGTAAAAGGGGATGAGTGACAGAAGTAGCTGGTGAGCAGAGGAAGGTAGATGCTTCAACGGCAGGGGAGAAGAATAAACTGATACTTCACGCATATCCAGCATAGCTCCCTGCTTCAACGGCAGGGGAGAAGAAAAACAACCAATAAGAGCTGAATAACATATTCTGGGTAAAACAAATAAGCATGGGTGTAGCTTGCTTATTGCGGCGGTTACTACCCCTACTACCCCTAACTAATTAACGGCTCGATCCAGTAAGGCCGCGGTAAAAACAGTGAGGTAGTGTCAGGCGCACCCTTCCTCCCCGCACGCACAGTTCTCTTCACTAACTCCCCGATACTCTCCTCTAATCGCATGCAAATGCATGCCGCGGCTGTGAAGCGTTAGGGAAGGGTTATGCCCGCGCAACCCATTTTACTGTATAGGCGCTGTAACAGCGCCTATACAGTAACCTGGGTGCGCTGGTACCTGTCATTTCAAATGACATTTGAAATGACAGGCACCAGGAAGTGTAAAAAAGTTTAAAAAGTGTAAAAAACAAAAAACCTGTGTGTTATATAAAAAAATAAAACAATTTTAAATACCTGTCGGAGGGCCGTGGGTCCAGGCGGCCGGTGGGCGGCGGGCAGCCATCAGCGGCATCCGGTAGTCCCTTCTCCCTTCCTCCCTCCCTCCCCTGCCTGGATGAGCGCCAAAATCGCACGGGCGGGTCGGCAGCGGGGGGGGGGGGGGGCGGCAGCAGGATCCGGGAGCGGCGGGTAGGCAGCAGCGGGGTCCGGGGGGGCAGGGGCAGCGGCAGCGGGGGGGGGGGGGGCAGCAGCAGGGGGGCGGCAGCAGGATCCGGGAGCGGCGGGTAGGCAGCAGCGGGGTCCGGGGGTGGCAGCGAGATCCGGTGAGCCAGCAGCGGCAGCATGTTCGATCGCGCAGGCAGGTAGGTGGCAAAGTAAAGATGGCCGCCAGCACGGGAAAATCGTGCAATTGGCCGCTGAAGACGTGACGTCACACCCCGTGACGCCAAACGTCGTGACGTCACGTCTTCAGCGGCCAATTGCACGATTTTCCCGTGCAGGCGGCCATCTTTACTTTGCCACCTACCTGCCTGCGCGATCGAACATGCTGCCGCTGCTGGCTCCCCGGATCTCGCTGCCACCCCCGGACCCCGCTGCTGCCTACCCGCCGCTCCCGGATCCTGCTGCCGCCCCCCCCCCCGCTGCCGACCCGCCCGTGCGATTTTGGCGCTCATCCAGGCAGGGGAGGGAGGGAGGAAGGGAGAAGGGACTACCGGATGCCGCTGATGGCTGCCCGCCGCCCACCGGCCGCCTGGACCCACGGCCCTCCGACAGGTATTTAAAATTGTTTTATTTTTTTATATAACACACAGGTTTTTTGTTTTTTACACTTTTTACACTTACCATAGCAGGCCCGAGCCTTGCTACTTTTTCGTTTGTTTTTTTTTGCCCTGGTCCCGTCCGGTCTCCTGCAGCCCCGTCCGGTCCGGACGGGGCTGCAGGAGACCGGAAGGGACCAGGGCGGGTAAGCAATGTTTTTACCCTACACTACACTACACTAACTCCTACTAGGGGGAGGCGGTAAACTAGCAGGTTAAGGCCGCGGCAGAACAGCGGGTTACGGAGGAGATAATATCAGCGCCCGTTACAGTATCGCAGGGGAATAGCTAATTCCTTCATTATACAGCTTTTTCGTTCATTTACATGCCGGGTGCGGAAAGGGTTATGCGTCTGTTTTCAGAAGCGATACGGACGCGTGAAACTGGACACTGTATCGCCGAACTGCCTTGCGCGCCCGAATTGTGCGCTACGAGCACGTTACAGACGGGCAATCCTCGAGCGGACGATACTGGATCGAGCTGTAAGCTAGATATTTCACTTGGATGCAGCTCCATCACTGCTCTCTACATTAATGGTGGGGGTGGAAGGGAAATAGAACCAAAGAGCTAAGAGAAACAGATAAGTATGAGAAAAAAATGTTTGAAGCTTGCTGGGCAGACTGGATGGGCGTTTGGTCCTCTTCTGCCGTCATTTCTATGTTTCTATGAGAGGAAAGTACAGACTGAGTAGGGGAATAGGCTGCGGGGGTGGGAGTGGTAGGTGGTGAAGAGGGAGCTAGGAGAGGTGAAATATAGCTATGAAAGGATAGAGAAGCAGGAAAGAGAAATGGAGAAAATGGATTAAAGGGTAAGAGACAGGTATAGGGAAGACAGAAAAACAGGAAATGAAAAAGGACTTAGGAGAAGACCAACAAGAGGAAAGTGAAAAAGCCCGGGACTACCTCGATTACAAAAATAAGCAGTTCAAAGTAGAAAAAGATGTTTCCATTTTCAGTTAGTGATTGGAATATGGCAACTTTGGAATGTGCATTTCTTATATTTTTGTATTTTTGATCAGTAGAAAAGGAAATGCATTCCTATTTCTCTTGTCTTTCATGCAGAGTCTGGCTTTTCAGGGTTTTCATTTCAGTTTTTGTCCAAATGTTTGTTTCTAACTTGTGGTCCCTTATTTTATAGTAGGTAGGGGTCAACCTGTAATTCTGCACGTGTGACAAAGGAGAGGGTTTCTGCTGCCTATAGTTTTTGTGTAGGGCTCTATAGTAGTCTGACTTGTTTCTTTCTTCTTCTTTTTTTTCCAATAGGAGGTGTATTAGTGCTGTAGAACCCAGTGTAATATTTGTACTGCTGCCTTTTTTGGGATTCGTGCTGTTATGATACAGTATGTCAGGTTTGCTATTCGGCTTCTGTGTGCCTTTTGCAGGGATGTTTATCAGTGGAGGGATGCTATGTTGCTATTACTGATGATGAGAGAGAGACTGAGACATAATGACCTCTCCCTAGATAGGTATTTGTATCCCTATGGGTGGCCCATCTAGTATTGTACATACAAAGCAGGAAGATTATAATTTTGACGTGAACATTGGCGCGCACATATGCAAATCAAAACAGGAAACAGAAATAAAATACAAAGAATCTCCTAACCCTCAATGACACTATCAGTAGCAGTGACCAGTATGTGAAAGTGATATTCTTACATTGCATATTGCAGTATGCATTGTTCCTCCCAATAATCTTTGAGCATGTTTTTTACATACATCTCTGCATTTGTTATATGAATCCTCAGACCACTGAAAGCTTTGCAACACATCCTACGCATTTTTACTATTACTGATGTGACAACAGAATTTGAATACGTTTTCGTATAATGATTTATAAGAGAAAATGCCTTAGCTCTGCTTTATTCCTATTGGAGAAACTTCTGTGGCTGAAGTATGACTGGAGGTGTGAGTTTATACTGAGATTTTGTTCCATTCTGCATAGACACCAGACTTCATTCCAATATAGAAGAATAGGTTAAACTATATTAAATAATTTTAATGTTAGTTTTATTAGGTATTTGAAACTGGCCAGAGTGTTGTGTGTGTGGGTTTTTTGTTTGTTTTTTTTTTAAATGGCCAATTTACAGGTGCAGGTAGGGAGGGGGAGTATGAATGTAGAAATGTCACTTTGGCTTGCCTCCTTGATGGGTCTTCCCCCAAGAAGTGTCTAGAAGTGCCACTGTCTGCAGTATAGAACAAGAAGAGGAAATGGGCAGACTAAATTGGCCTTTGTGGTTTTTATCTGCAATCATATTCTATGTTGATATGTTATTTTTTTCCTAGTGTGTAGACAGATGGACTCAGGTTTATTCTCCCCTGCCAGCAGATGGAGACGGAGCAAGCTGACGTTGCAGTGTATATAGCCCTGCAGTGACCCCAACCTGCCAGTAATCTCAGTCTCCAGCAGATGGTGGACGTGCATCTCCCTATGGGGATTGCTTCAAGCTTTTTGGAAGGAGAAATTTGAAATTCTAAATTCAGGGGAAAAAAAAACCCCCGCTGTCCTGCGGTGATACCTAAATGTCCCTCCCCCAGTTGAGAATTCCTGAGGTGATTTCTGGGTTTCCCGGCATGGACTTAGCTGCTAGCTCAGCTGAAAAGGCAGCGGGTACAGGAGGCTGAGCGCGGCAGCGGCGGCACATGCTCTCTTCCCCAGCAGCCGGAGACAGTCTCTGTACTCAGCCGGTAAGTGCTGAGCTCAGGTAATGTGGTGTGTGTTTTTTTTTTTAAAAGGGAGAAAGTTAGTTTTAACCTGAATCAGAGACAGAGGGGTTTCAGGACTTGCTCTGTTCTCAGCAAGCCATGTCAAGGTTCATTCCCACTCGGGTTGGGGAACTGGGCAGCCGGGCTGGTTGATCGGCCCCAGTGGCCTAGGCTCCGCACTTAGGCTTTGCTCTTGCACGCTGTGTGGTAGGCCGTGGCAGTCGTTTCACGCACTCTTGTGCGTGTGCTACTGCCCACTAATAGGTTGTTGGTGTGCGTAGTGCATCAGCTCTACGCACTCGTTGTGCGCTCGGTTTTTGGGCCGCTTTTTTTTTTTTTTTCTAAGCACTTGGTGCACAGGTTGAGCATGCGCCTTGCCGCACTTTCTTCTAAGTCCTT
The DNA here is from genome assembly GCF_901001135.1 of Rhinatrema bivittatum. Taxonomy (NCBI): domain Eukaryota; kingdom Metazoa; phylum Chordata; class Amphibia; order Gymnophiona; family Rhinatrematidae; genus Rhinatrema; species Rhinatrema bivittatum. Next base: position 295,796,758 of record NC_042617.1, on the reverse strand, counting down.
ATTTTTTTTGGCGCATTTCAGCTTTGAGTATGAGCCATTCTATTGATTTCCGTCATGATGGTGCCGGTAAGCAAGAAGCCTAAGTGTCTTCCTATTTGTGTTGCCTGTCATATTAGGGCTTTTCAGCCTGACCTGGCTTCTAACCTGTGTCAGAGCTGCTCAGACGCTCAGGGAGTGTTGTCTTCCTTGGATTTTGCTACGCCTGGCTCTTCCCATTCTTATGATGGGTTTATCATGGCTTTGACTGGGTGGGGAGCCAGAGCTTTGTTCTCCCTTGACTGGCTCCTCCACTAGCGAGGGAAGTTCTGTGTGACCAGCTCCAGTTTCTTCTGGGCTTGGTCTGGATCTTGCTGATTTTTTTTTTCTTGGGAGGACGGCTTACAAGCCTGTCTTCAGGTGCAGTCTTCCATTTCCCCCATTGCTGTCCAGTCAGACTCTCAGCCGATGGCTCCTCCCCTCTTCCAGTCCTATCCTTAAGCGCCAGGGCTTTCCTCTGCTCCCTGCATGTGTTCCTGACCTGAATCCAGATGGCATTGATGATGAGGTTGATCCTGATTCCCTGGAAGATGGGGAAATTGTTTCACGGCTGGAGGAGAAGTCCATTAACTGCTATTAATCAAGTTGACTTAGGAAATGGCCTCTGCTACTACTGGCAGTAGTAACAAGGGATCTTCTTAGCATTTGGGTACTTGCCAGGTTCTTGTAGCCTGGTTTAGCCACTGTTTGAAACAGGATGCTGGGATTGATGGACCCTTGGTCTGACCCAGTATGGTAATTTATGTTCTTAACTGTGTGAACCATGTTGCAGTTCTTTCATAGAAATGAACTGCCAGCCCTGATTTCCCAGAACTTGAAACAGCTGGGTGTCCCTGGTTCGGATGCTATCTTGGAGCTGAGGAAGAATCCCATTTTGCTTTCCTTGCGTAAAGCCTCTTGTCTTTTCCCTGCCATTCAGGAATTGATTGATCTGGAATGGGATACCCCAGAGGCAAATTTTAAAGGGGGTCGGCCTTTGGAAGGACTATATCCCCTGGATCCAGCTGTGAGAGAGCATTTGCATTTTCCCAAGTGGATGCTCTGGTATGTGCCATTTCTAAGCGGGCGACTATCCCCATAGAGGGAGGAGCAACCGTGAAGGATGTACATAATAGAAGAATTGAGGCTATTCTTAAGAAAGCCTTTGAGGGGGTGGCAATGAATTTACAGATTGCCTCCTGTTGTGCCCTAGTGGCGAGATCTTGTTTGCTTCTCTCTCATGAGGTTGAGTCTGGAGGGAATTCCCGAGTGGTTATATTTTTTTTATTTAGATTTATATTCCACTTTTTGCACTTCTTCAGTGCTTCAAAGTGGATTATATTCAGATACTGTAGGTATTTCCCTATCCCCAGAGGGCTTACAATCTAAGTTTGTACCTGAGGCAATGGAGGGTAAAGTGACTTGCCCAAGGTCACAAGGAGCGACAGCAGGACTCGAACCCTGGTCTTCTGGTTCATAGCCCACTGCTCTAACCACTAGGTAGAACCTGCTGCCACCTTTTTAGCAGACAAGACTGTAATTTAGTCCTGGACCTTGGCCAGAGGTATGGTTTCAGTAATAGCAGCCAGGCTTCAACTCTGGTTGCGAAACTGGTTGGTTGATAAAGCCTCCAAAGCCAATCTTACCAAGATGCCCTTTAAAGGCTTGCTCTTTTTTGGGAGCAGGTTGAAGAAACTGGCCAGTAAGTGGGGCGAGTCTTCGGTCCTCAGTTGCCAGAGGATAAGAGGCAGGTATAGCACCCCTCTGATATGAGGGATATTCTCTGGGGTTCCAGGCATTTTTATTCCTGCTGAGGGACGACCTTTCAGCGGACTCGGCCTTTTGGTAGGTCTTGGTCCTTTTGTTCCCAACAGCTCCCAACAGCCCAAGAGAGGAGCGGGCTCGGGTGGCGGACCTTCCGAATGAAGGCTTGCCGACCCACCTTCTGGAACAGGAAATTGGGGGATGTCTCTTATTGGAGGTGGGTCAAGATCACATCGGGCCAGTGGGTCCTGGAGGTGATACGCTAAGGGTATACACTGGAATTTCACAGTATTCCTTGGGACATGTTCATGGTGTCCCCTTGCTACTCCCTGCAGAAGAAGCAGGCAGTGGAGTTCACGCTTCAAAGGCGCCTCAGACTAAGGGCTGTGGTTCTGGTGTCCATGATGCAAGAAAGTATGGGGCGATATTCCATTTATTTTGTTGTGCCCAAGAAGGAAGGCTTCCTTCATCCCATCCTGGATCTCAAGAGGGTCAACCATCATTTGACAGTGACTCATTTTCACAGGGAAATATTATGCTCTGTGATAATGGCGGTACAGTCAGGGGGATTTCTGACTTCCTTGGATCTCAGAGGCTTACTTTCATATTCCCATCCAATTGGAATACCATGGCTTTCTGCACTTTGTGGTGTTGGGCTGCCATTATCAGTTTTGGATGCTGCTTTTTGGTCTAGCCACAGCTCCCAGAACATTTTCCAAGGTAGTGGCAGCTTTGCAAAAAGAAGGAATTCTGGTGCACCCATATTTGAACAACTGGCTGATTCAAACTATATCTCAGGAAAAGAACCTCCTGGTGACACACAAGGTGATTTCCATATTGCAGGAGCTCAGTTGGGTGGTGAACCTGACCAAGAGCCATATCCATCCATCCCAGTCATTGAAATATCTGGAGATTTGGTTCGACATGGGACAGGACAGAGTTTCATACCAGAAGTTTGGATCCAGAAATTGATGTCTCACGTGTCAGTTTTTGAACACCATACGCCTGACGTTGTGGTCTTACCTATAGGTGCTTGGCTTGATGGCAGCTACCCTGCAAGTGTTGCCATGGGCAAGGGAGCATTTGCATCCTCTTCAGTGCTCTCTACTATCTCACTGGAACCCGCAGTCTCAGGACTATGCGGTTAGGTTCCATTTGCCAATGGAAATCTGCTCCCACCTCCAGTGGTGGATGCAGGAGGATCATCTGAGAAAGGGAGTTCCCTTGTCCTCTCTGGCCTGGTTGGTACTCACAACTGATGCAAGTCTCCATGGTTGGGGGGGGGGGGGGTTACTGTCTGTAGTTAACAGCCCAAGGGCGTTGGAATGCCGAAGAGTCCCTTTGGAACATCAATCGCCTGGAGGCCTGGGCGGTAAGGCTGGCATGTTTGCAGGATCAAGCAGTTCACATGATGTCTGACAACACGACTACTGTGACCTATATCAATCACTAGGGAGGAACCAAGAGCCAGCAAGTGTCACAGGAAATAGACCAGCCTTTGGAATGGGCAGAAGGCCATCTGCAGATGATCTTGGCCTCTTGCATTGCAGGAAAAGACAACATAAGAGTGGACTTTCTTAGCAGGGAGAGTCTGGAACCAGGAGAGTGAGTGTTTGCCGAGGTGTTTCAGCTGATTGTGGATCGCTGAGGCCTTCCGTTCCTAGACCTGCTGGCGACTACTCAAAATGCGAAGGTTCCTCGCTTCTCCAATTGCAGGAGAGATCCGTGGTCCCTGGGAATAGAAGATCTTATAAGGTCTGGCCGGAAGACAGATTGCTTTATGCCTTTCCTCCATGACCCTTGCTGGGCAGGATAATTCACAAGGTCACAGGGGGCTAGTACTCCTAGTGCTGCTGGATTGGCCCAGGTATCCGTGGTATACAGATTTGTGACGACTCCTAGTGGAGGTCCCCCTTCATCTTCTGTCGCACATGGACCAGTTCTTCACGAGGATCTGACTCAATTTTGTCTTACGGTTTGGCCCTTGAGAGGGCTTGCCTGTTAAAGCGTGGTTATTCCTCTGCAGTGATTGCCAACTTACTCCACACTTACAAGTTCTCTACTTCCTTGGCCTATGTGTGGGTTTGGAGAATTTTTGAGGTGTGGTGTAAGGAGCAGGGTGTTCTTCCTCGTTCAGTTAAGATCCCTCTCATTCTGGATTTTTTTGTAGGATAGGTTGAATAAAGGATTGGCCCTTAATTTCTTGAAGGTGCAGGTTGTGGCTCTTGCCTGTTTCAGAGGCCTGGTGAATGGCGTTTCATTGTCATCTCATCTGGATGTGGCCTGTTTTTTGAAGGGCATGAAGCATCTTGGGCCTCCCTTGAGGTTACCGGTTCCATTGTGGAGTCTTAATTTGGTGCTGGATTTTTTTGGCGGGCCCTACGTTCCGACCGCTGCATAGCCTTTTCTTATGATTGTTGACCTTGAAGACTGTGTTCATGGTGGCTATATGTTCTGTGCATTGAATTTCCAAGCTGCAGGCCTTATCTTTCCGGGAGCCGTACCTTCGGGCGACTCGGGGGCATTACAGCTGCATACTGTTCCATCCTTTTTGCCCAAGGTAGTCTTGGACTTGCATTTGAATCTGTCCATTTCCTTGCCATCCCTGGATAAGGTCAAGGATGTGGAGGAGTATTTCCTCTTGTGCTCCTTGGATGTCAAGTGACTTGTCTTGTGTTATCTGAAGATCTCTGAATCAGATTACTCCTGCCATGGAGAACAAACAGGCATACAGGACACTCCAGCTTCGTGGGCTACCATAGCTTGTTGTATTAAGGAAGTAGTCACGGCTGCGTAAGTGGCTGCTGGAAAGCTGTTGCCTATTCAGGTTCAGGCTAATTCCACTAGGGCTCAGGCAGTGTCAGGGGTGGAGGTTAATCTGTTGCCTCCCATCTATATCTGCCAAGCTGCGATGTGGTCCTCCTTAGATACTTTTTCCAGGTTTTATTGTCTGGATGTGCAGGCCTGGGAGGATGCAGTCTTTGCACGTGTGGTGTTGACTGGACCACGGGCCGCCTCCCACTTTGTTGGGGAGTAGCTTTGGTACATCCCACTGATCCTGAGTCCATCTGTCTATATGCTAGAAAATGGAGAAATTACTTACCTGATGATTTTGCTTTCCTTAGTGTAGACAGATGGACTCTGCTTCCTGCTCTTGACTGCCGCATGGGTGTGTCAATAGTTGTCCTGTGGGGCTTTGGGTCCCAAGAGATTACTGGTAAGTGTTCATCCAGACCCTAGCTTAGGGTACCTAGAATCTTATGTGAGTTCGCTGTTTATGGTTGGTTGAGTACAGCTCTGGTGACCTGTTTTTAATTTTTTTTTTTTTTAAAGTCTATCCACAGTTTCTTTTGACGGGAATACTGTCAGGCTGGGGTCACTGCAGGGCTATATATACTATATTAGCTTGCTCTGTCTCATCTGCTGGCAGGGGAGCATAAACCCACTGGTCCTGAGTCCAACTGTCTACTCTTAAGGAAAACTAAATTATCAGGTAATTAATTTCTCAATTAGTTTGACTTGCTCATTGTAAACTATTTTTCCTTCTTAAATATGCAAGTCTCCCTAGTTTTTTATATTTTAGGGTGTAGTTTTATCACAGTATGTAATCTCTTGGCCATCCCCGGAGATTATTATTGCTTTGCATGTTTCTGTGGGTGAATGTGACTGGATCAAGGAATTTGAGTACTTCGAGGGGTTTTACTCTATGGAAGTAATGGAGAATGAGTATAAGAGCTATATTGTGGGAACATAGTGGTCTGAGAGCTCAGAAGCACATTCTGATCTGTAGTGATGGCAAAAGCATTTCTCTGAGCCCCAACTAGCTTTACATTCAGGAAATGATTTAAGACTCTTATTCTGTCAAACCTTTCCTGAATGATGTTTTTGATTGTTTGTTAATGTTATTTTTACACTGGTTTTTTTTTATCATTGTTGCTTATGGTATATATTACTGATTTGTGTTTATATTATTTTTTAGTATTATTTTTTTTATAGTGTGTAGCTGTGATTTTTATGTAAGAAAAGCAATATCAAATATATTAAACTAACTAATTTTACTGGAACTAGGCATCTCCAGTTGAAAATAATTTTCCAGAAATTAAGCTTAACCTAGATCCCTCAAGGAAACAATTGCTTTGGCAACTCTGATCCACTTTGGTTTGCTGTGATTTTATTTCAAAGTAATCAAGAGCTGTTTTTTATTGTTCTTAGTACTAATTCTAGCATGCTACTTCATGTAAGACTTGAGTTTGATACCCAACCTATATTCCTGTAAAATAAAAATATCCATCTTTTCCTATTTAGGAGGAGGCCTTCACATTTTTATTTCTCACAAAGAATGATTTCCTTTTCCACCCCCAAGATAAAATATAGGGCTGAGTGCTCATCTCCCCCTCCTCTTGGAACCAAAAACAAATAGTTGGCCAAATCCCCCCCCCCCCCCCACCGCATCCTCATTACTGAAAGGGGATTGGCTGCTTTACCCCTGAGTGAAGTGAATACATGAATACTAAGCCCTGTTAGCTGTCAGTTATCAGCACATTGAATTCAACCAGGAGGGAGGAGGTAAGATCCTTTCCTCCTCTTGGGAGGTGGGAATTTGGCCCATTATTTTATTTTTTTTTTTGTACAGTGGGCAGGCAGTAAGGGAGGACTGGGTGCATGGTGCACCCTACTTTATTGTATCTTGGAGGTGGGATAGGGGGATCTGGCGCTTGGTCCACTACCTTTTTTTTTTTTTTAATTATATATAATATATGTATTCAGTAATCAGATGAGCAGCAAAGTAACCCAAGCAGCTTGAGCCAAATATATTCAGTAGTAATCCTACATATAACTTCTCCATTTGCAAGCTAGTTTTTGGACATTACTTGTTGAGACAAATGGATGTTACCAGGGCTGCCTATAATTGGGAATACTGTAGAGGCATCACTTAATGTCTCTAAGAGGATAGTAGGATGTACCAGGAAGTTCTCTGCAAGGTGATAACCTCCTCTTTTTTTAAGAATGGTATTGATCACCATGCTGGAAGTGTATCCCATCTTCTGGACCATTATAACACTTGGCTGTAATACAGTGGTGCAAATGATGTTGGAAAAGGTGGTGCCTGAGCTGCCCAGTAACCTCATTCTGAACAGCTATTTGGCTGGGTAGGTGTCCAGTAGAGCACCAATGATCATCATACAGTCTGGTTTAATAAAATGGCCAAGATGAAGACAATAGTAATACAAAGCTGAAGGTATAACATATGGAATTTCAATTTGATAACATAACATGCGCACACATGTTATAAAATGCCAGGTCGGCAGGCGCAAGGGGGGGGTATAATTTCACAAAATTGTGCAGTGACGCATTGGAGCCTTCCCCCAGTTCCCTCCCAGTCCGCTCCAATTAAGGAGTGGACTTAGAGGGAACTACCCCTATTTTTTTTTTTGTTTTACCTTTTGCTCCTGCAAAGGAGAAGGAGCAAGTTGCATGCGCCGGCACAACAGCAAATGGCTGCTGGACCACCCCATTTTAAAGCCCCGGCACTTGTGTGCATCCTGGGGTTTATGAGCATGGCCGGGCCCATTTTAAAATAAGCCCGGTGCACATAAGGCCCAGCCACTCGCGTAAACCCGGGATTTACACACGCTGGGGTTTTAAAATCTACCCCTTAGTCTAATAATATAATCAAAGAAGGTACCCAATAACAATTTATTAAACTCAAATAATTAAAACATACAATACATTCATATCATACAAAATATTTTCCAATTAAAAACCAACCCTAATTCTCAAATATTCCCTGAGATTCTCAAACATTTGAGTTTGTGGCATATTGTGGACTCTGGTCGAAGTGGTGATGACTCCTCCCATGGGGAGGGGCCCCGTCTACCATATTGGCTAGACTCTAGTAAGCAGACACTGAAGAAAGAAAGCTTTACTATACTGCTGTTGATGAGTTGAATCTTGCTCAAGGAATGGACAGTGCTGTAGTCCAGCAATATCACAGTAAGCTCAAACAGTCTCTGTAGTTGATGGTATCACCCAGATGTAGCAAAGGTCCGGTAGTGTTCCGCAGCGTGGGATAGGCCGTGAACCTGAAGGGTGGAATGAGGAGAGCTGGAGCGTAGTGATACTCAGAGCAGCAGAGCTAATAACTTCCTTCGGCAGTTGAATGAAGAGAGGGACCTGTGGTCCGAGGTGCAGGATACCCTGAGCAGAATAGGCCCTCGAGGCGCAAGTACCTAGGAGCGCCGAGGGTTTCTGAAAGAAAGCAGACAGGACCCCTGAGGAGCGGGTGTCCTTAAGGTTAGGCAGAGTAACCCCAGAGGGCAAGTAGGAGCGAGAGGCCCCCGAGGAGCGGGTACCCAGAACTTCAGTAGGAGCGAGATACCCCGGAGGGTAGTGAGGAATCAAAGCGAGCAGCTTAGAAGCGGTCAGAATAGCAAAACCGAAGTCCTTGCTAACTCGTTGAATTGGAGCGGAGGTTTAAATACTCGGAGGTACTGACATCATGCGGTGGGGCTGCCCCTGAGGTTCCCGCCATGACGTATTCAAAAACGTAGGCAGCGTGCGTGCCCTAGGAGGCCTCAGGAAGAAGCATGGCGGACGGGGACGCCCATGCTGGCTCAAACACCGAGGGTTTCAGGAAACAGCAGCAGAGGCAGCCATCCTTCCAAGGGAGGAGGAAAAGGGTAGAAGAGAGGTGAGGCAGAGTGGTCACAGCCATCTGTGACCGGATGCAACAACATTCCTTTTCTCAAAAGATTTTTCAGATATTTGTTGATATTCTCAGTTTTCCATCAATGGGCCTTTATTTCACTAATTGCTTGGTTTCATCAGGGGACATTAGCACACATCCATATAATCATATTTGCTTACAGTGCAATTGTAACCAAACCCATTAAATATATATATTTGGTGAAATTGTAATTGGGGTTTTCCAAGAAACAAATTCACTCAGTTATCTACAATTATCATGCAGCTGGCATTGTATAAGAGCATGGTTTTGTGCAACAAGTTCTCCATCTAAGATATAAAAATCAACACAAAATATGATACAGTTTATACTAGATAACCTTAATACTGTCATGAAAGTTGTGAACCACCTTACATACTTCCTTCTGTTGAGTATGCTATTAATAACTTCCTTATACAATAGGATAATATATTGATATTAACTGTCCAATGCCATATAGCACCAATCTGTAATATATAAACTTAATGACTTAACATATGCTATCCAAAAAATTAAATAGCAATAAACTTCACTGGTCAATAACACTGTAATTTACTCTCTTAGAACTCTTTATAGTGGCATCATTCAAATCATCTCCCTAATGCAACTGACCCACCATAAAAACAAATGGCAACATAGTGTCTAAAAATGCCATGCATTCGCACATACATTTACTGACCTATTACATAAATCCTCACAAGATGAAGAGAAGCCAACCCAATCCAAAAGTCCTGAATTTCCAAAAATAACAACTTTGGTAAAATAATCAAGGAGGCTTTGTCAAGGAGAGAGGTTGTAGGTGAAGTGGAAGAACAGTGGGCTAAACTAAAAGGAGCCATAGGAAGAGCAACAAATCTTTATCAGGAAAATAAATACAAATATGAAAAAAAGGAAACCATCATAACTTACCAAAGAGGAGACTGGAAAAGTAAGGATGAAAGATTAGCATTCAAAAAGTGCAAAAGATCTCAAAAACAAACAAATATATATAGGTAAAATTTCTGGTAAAACTGAAAGAGGTGGGTAAAGAGATCAGGATGGCAAAAGCATATCGATGAAGATAGTTTAATGAGGTTAAGCAAGGTGACAAGACTTTCAAGTATATCAGCAAAAGAAGGAAGATCCAAGGTGAAACTGTGAGAGCTGATGAAGAAAAAGCAGATCTGCTAAAATACTCAAAGGTTCTGTTCAATGGATCTTTAGAGGGGGAAATGTTTGTCTGAGTGGAGAAGGACAGATATTGGAAACTATAGGCCGGTTAGTTTGATCTTGGTGGAAGGAAAATTAATAGAGACTTTTTACTAAAAGGAAGAATAGTGGAGTTATCTGCAAGGCAGCTTGGTTTTACCAGAGGGATATCAATGTCAAACAAACCTGATTTATTTTTTATTTTTTTATTGGGTGACCAGAAAATTACGTTAAGGGTATGCACTAAATATGGTTTACTTAGATTTCAGCAAAACTCTTGTTACTGTATTGCATAGGAAATTCATAAATATACTGAGCAGCCTAGGAGTGGGTTCCAAGGTGGGGGACTGGATTAGATATTGAGTGATTAAATGACAGAAGGTAGTAGTAAATGGAATTCACTGTGTAGAGAAAAACGTGACAAGTGAAGTGCCTTGGGGATCAGTCCTGGAGCTGGTTCTGCTCAATATCATTGCGCAGGGGCTAGAAGAAAAAGTTTGCCTTTCTTGTAGATGACACAAAGATCTGCCTCAGAGTGGACACCCCTGAGGGAATAGACAAAATGACATGTAATCTAAAAAAAAGTTTAAGTGGTGGTCAAATGTGAGAAAATAGTCCCGCATTGAGGAAGGTAAAGAGCTGATGTGCACTGACCAGGAGAGAGCCCTTGGGGTTAGTGTCTGAACTCAAAGGAGCGAATTAATGTGATAAGGCAGTGACTAGAGCTAGGAGGTTGCTTTGATGTATAGAGAGAGGCATACTCGGCAGAAAAAGAGGTGACAATGCCTCTGAACAATTCATTGGTGAAGTTTCACTGGGAGTTCTGTGTTCAGATCTGAAGGCCATATCTCAGAAAGGACAGATAATTAATAATTGTAATTTTTAATTTAATTTCCACCTTTCATAGTGGATTATACCCAGGTTCTTTAGGCCCAAAGGGCCTACAATCTCAGATCTCGTTTATTAATCATTTTTCTCATAAATGCAGAATAGGAAAAAAACATTTGTAAATCAGGCCCCAAGTTTGTACATGAGGCAACGGAGGGTGAAATGACTTGCCCAAGATCACAAGGTATATCAGTATGATTTGAACCCCTGGCTTGCCTGATTTGCAGCCCACTACTCTAACTACTAGGCTATTCCTCTACTCAGAGGCTAGAGGTGGTTCAGAGAAAAGTAACGCTATGCACCATACACAAATTAATACACAACAAAAACGCAGACTGGCTAAACACGGCCCTTCGTGTACACATCCCCAACAGAAACTTAAGATCAGCCAACAAAGCACTCCTAACTGTGTACAATTCTGGTCGCTGCATCTCAAAGATATAATTGCGATGGAGAAGGTACAGAGAAGGGCTACCAAAATGATAAGGGGAATGGAACAACTCCCCTATGGGGAAAGACTAAAGAGGTTAGGACTTTTCAGCTTGGAGAAGAGATGACTGAGGGGGGATATGATAGAGGTGTTTAAAATCATGAGAGGTCTAGAAAGGGTAGATGTGAATCGGTTATTTACTCTTTCGGATAGTAGAAAGACTAGGGGGCACTCCATGAAGTTAGCATGGGGCACATTTAAAACTAATCGGAGAAAGTTCTTTTTTACTCAACGCACAATTAAACTCTGGAATTTGTTGCCAGAGAATGTGGTTAGTGCAGTTAGTATAGCTGTGTTTAAAAAAGGATTGGATAAGTTCTTGGAGGAGAAGTCCATTACCTGCTATTAAGTTCACTTAGAGAATAGCCACTGCCATTAGTAATGGTTACATGGAATAGACTTAGTTTTTGGGTACTTGCCAGGTTCTTATGGCCTGGATTGGCCACTGTTGGAAACAGGATGCTGGGCTTGATGGACCCTTGGTCTGACCCAGTATGGCATTTTCTTATGTTCTTATGTTCTTAAGGTACTGAGGATTGACTCTTTGCCATCTGCGTATTTATAATCCAACACTGTCTCTCAGGTCGTCTCAGAGAGGCCTTCTTGATATTCCTTCACCCAAAATGGCTCACTGAACTGAGACGGGAGTTTGTGCTTTCTCTGTGGTGGCCCCCATGTTTTGGAACTCGCTGCCTATGTTGTGTGTTGTAGACATTCCTGTTGAGCAAATATTGACCAAATAGTCTACGCCATAGGCAAAAAGAAAGAAGACTGTGATGAAGTGTTTGCCTTACACTCTTATGATTTCTCCACAGCATCACTGTGCCTGTCCTTTGAATGTTTCTAGATTAAGTTCAATAAATTAACATAAAATAATTATTTTAGATTATGTATGTATGACTTATATCGCTTAGGGCAATTGCGTAAGTGATCAAGAAGTTAAAATAAATGGAGCAGCAATTATAACCCAAAACAGCAGTGGTATGTCTTCTTCAGGGCTCAGAAAAAAATATAGGGAGGCCAATACTGATAAACATGATGGACTTGGCCATGCTTGGAATAGATTTAGAAACGGAGAAATGACAGCAGAAAAGGACCATATGGTCCATCCAAAATGCCCAGCAAGCTTATGGTAGTATCTGCTGTGCCATGTACGTTACCCTCATTGGTTGCTGTTTCAATCTAATTCCCCATTTTGCCTTGCCGTTGAAGCAGAGAGCAATATTGGAGTTGCATCAAGAGTATGATGGCTTATTAGTTAAGAGTAATAACCACCGCACCAGCAAGTTACCTCCATGCATTCTTTTCCAACCGCTAGCATTTTGGGATCTACAGTGTTTGTCCCATGCCCCTTTGAATTCTTTCATAGTTTTCATCTTCACCACCTCCTCTGGAAGGGCATTCTAGGCATCCACCACCCTCTGAAGAAATATTTCCTGTTGGTTCTGAGCCATCCTCCCTGGAGTTTCATTTTGAGACCCCCAGTTCTACTGATTTCTTTCCAACAGAAAAGGTTTGTCGAATGTGCCTCACTAAAGCCTTTCAGGTATCTGAATGTCTGAATCATATCTCCCTTTCACCTCCTGTATTCCAGGATATATATATTCAGATCCTTCAGCCTCTCCTCATAGGTCTTCTCATGCAGACCCCACACCATGTTGATTGCTCTTCTCTGGACTCCTCCATCCTTTCTCTGTCCTTCTTGAGATATGGACTCCAGAACTGAACACAGTAATCCAAGTGAAGCCTCACCAAGGACCTGTACAAGGGCATCATCACCTCCTTTTTCTTTCTGGTTATTCCTCTCTCGCTGCAGTCCAGCATTCTTCTGGCTTTAGCTATCACCTTGTCACATTGCTTCGCCATCTTCAGATGAGAGGAGGGTTGCGAGATCAGGGGGAGTTGATGTTAGGTTGCATTTGGGAATTTTATATACATATCTAACAAAAGAGGATGAATCTCAACTCTGCAGAATGGATGTGTCATTTTGGTATTTATCTTCCATCGTTCACTATGTTACATCCCAGTGCATTGTGCTATTTGTAGTTCCTTTTATTTTATTTTTTCATTTGCTATTTGGACTGCAATTACTGCAGTATATCAGGATGTGGATGTTTTTTTAAAAATAAAAAGCCTGGCAGCCCTGTTTTTTTTGTTTTTTTTCTTTCAATAAATCTGGGTCCTTTGGCAGCTGAGCTATAAACCAGTGAGGAAACATCACAACTGGGACTAGAACTAGCAACTCTACTGATCAGGCAAAAGAAGTAGATTAAACTGTAGAAGTTCTGTTTTGGCATTTATATAGAATCCTAAACCAGGGCACTCTATAAAAAAAATTACACCGTGCAATTAGTCTTTGCTTAAAGAGATTACAATCCAAATGGGTAACTGAGGCAGCAGGAGATATAACCTTGAGAAAGTTACTGTATTGGTCAGAATATAGACACAAACTAAGAATGTTGAGAGAACTGGGCAGGCAAAGATTTGATTGTTTCCCCTCCCCAAATACTATAAAATCCAAACTCTTTGTTTTTTCTCTGTAAGAAACCACTAACTTAACTTTCATGAAACCATACAATCTAAAGCAAACCAAACCATAGACAGTCTCTCAGGATCCAATGTTTTATCTTCACTGTGGAAAGAAAGAGTTCTGGCTCTTATATATAGGAACAGGAACTGAAGGCAGACGAAGACCACAAGGCATTTCCCCATCTTGTTGTATAAGAACATAAAATATACTATACAGGGTCAAACCCAAAGGCCATTGAGCCCAGCATCTTTTTTTCCAACAGTGGAATACTACGGACTCTGTTTGTTCTCTGGCTTTACCTTCTCTACCTCCCAGCTAAGGATCCTCTATGCCTGTCGTGTGTGTGTGTGTGTAATTTTGCATATGCACAGTCTTTTTGCAACAAATAAGAATAATGAACATTTTATGTCAAAACGTATGGTACACTTGCAACCTTTCTAAGTAATGCTAATCATTGAATTGAAATTGGATCTGCAACTAGTCTGTGCACACAGGATTAGTTGTGGCTGACGCTGCATGAAATGTAACCTACAGTGACTTTTTGGCTTGTCGTTCACAAAGGGGCCAGTACTATGCAAAGTGATAGCGTTTCCCATGAAGGAGACTTGTAATGCCACATCTGGTAGAAGAAGCGAATGAAGTAGGAGAGAGAGACAGGGGGCAGAGAATACTATTATTTTAAACATTTAAAATATTTTGTTTTCCAGCAAAAAAAATGTCTCACTTGCCAATTAAAACCCACGATGCCCAAATTCTTGGTGTTGGAAAAGCTATTGCAGTGCTGACCTCAGGTGGAGATGCACAGGGTAAGTCTTCCAATGCTCTATAGATGGACAATTTTAATGTTGTGAAGCTGAGTTATATGTCTGGGCTGCATGTGATATAGATATTCAGTGGTTGACTGAATTGCCATAAATATCGCACTAGGAATTACTTGGCATCCGAACTTGTGATAAGTGTCGCATGGTCTCCAGGATTATTTAAAGTCTTTAAATTAATGAAATGATTTAATTAACTTTTTAAAATCTAAGTAATGCACTTGCAGCAGTAGGGCCACTTACCTTTGTAGAACCAAATGAAAGAGATAGGCGTAGCTTTATTTATTTTATGGCTTTTATATACCGACGAACGTTGGGAACATCTCATCTGTTTACATAGAACAAAATTAGCAACAAGCTTTACAGGGAACACTTAACTAAAGAGGAATATAAACTTAGTAGAGATAAATTAGTAAACGTTGAGTAAACATATATTCCCAAAATTGCATGGAGGATACAAAGAACATGCTATATACAAGTAACGTATTTGTGACTAGCTTTGGCGAGTTTTACTGCCTTCTTTCATTGTACTAGTGCAGAAAGAGCACCTTGAAAAGCTGTGGCGTACATGTAATAAGATTAAAATGCCCCAGTAGATCAACCTGAAATCTTTTTCTTGGCATATATTTTTGGGGTAGAGGACTTACATGCATCAGAACAGGCCAAATCAGCCAATCAGATTGTCCGATTTTTAAGTTTTCCCAGCACATAAAACCCTTCTATGTAATTGATATCTGACTGACAAGTCAAACTTTTAATGTAAAACAAAATCTTTCCTGTTTCTTTGATCTATCTTTAGATGGTGGTCCCATTCTTCTTATATCCTACTATCGGGCCGCTACAGTAAAAATCGCGGGAGAGCGGGCGCACGCACAGGACACTCTCCTGTGCGCGCGATACAGTAAATAAATTTATTTAAATTAGGCCCGGCGGTAAAAAGAGGCGCTAGGGACACTAGCGCATCCCTAGCGCCTCTTTTCGGACAGGAGCGGCGGCTGTCAGCGGGTATGACAGCAGATGCTCAATTTTGCTGGCGTCGGTTCTCGAGCCCGCTGACAGCCACGGGTTCAGAAACCGGATGCCGGCAAAATTTGAGCGTCCTGTTTTCAACCCGCGGGTTATTTCAAATTTTTTTATTTTTTTTTTTTTACTTTTTTAAACTTTCGGGACCTTTGACTTAATATCGCCATGATATTAAGTCGGAGGGTGCACAGAAAAGCAGTTTTTACTGCTTTTCTCTGCACTTTCCTGGTGCCCGGAGAAATTAGCGCCTACCTTTTGGGTAGGCGCTAATTTCTGAAAGTAAAATGTGTGGCATCTGCATGTTGCGGGCACTATTAGGTTCGGGGGGGGGGGGGGTTTGGACGTGCATTTTCACGCGCTATTACCCCTTACTGAATAAGGGGTAAAGCTAGCGCATCAAACGTGTGTCCAAATGCCGGCTAACAGTGCGCTCCATCTGAGCGCACTGTACTGTATCGGCCTGTAAGTTGTTTCTCATAGCTTCACTTAAAAGAACCCAGTGATGACTAACAATTTCAAAAGAGACTTTTGTGAACAATCATATATTGAGGTACGCAGCTCTGACTTAAGCCACTTGTCCTCCTTTTTATAATCCTAGGTCTAAAAATCCCAAGTTCTAATTAAGATGAAGTATAGACTATAAAATCCAAACATATATGGATCCACTTCTCTAGCACTGACGATGAAGAAAGACCCTTATCGTTGTATGTGTCTCGACCTTTTAATACATAACATCACTTCTGAAGGACTGACACTTCCTTAATTTTCTGGTGATCTTTGAGAAATAAGTTAAGGAAGTGTCAGTCCTTCAGAAGTGATGTTATGTATTAGAAGGTGAAGGCACATGTTAAGATAAGTACTTTTTTTTTTTCTTTCTTCAGTGGTACGGTGTTGTGATGCCGTATATCTTATTTTATAGTGCATTCTATTTTTCCCCCCAACAAATTAGAACCTGGGGCCTTAATGGCTACACTTTTGATTGGTTAGGTACAACTAGGGGGGGGGGGGCGGTATCGGGTAGGTAATGAGTGTGGAATGTCTGTGGTCTGTCTGGGGGGGGAGTGGGAGGGGGGTAGGGGGTTGTATTCTTAACACCGTTAAAATATAAAAATGTGCCGGGGGGCAGCAGTAGTGGTTCCCTATTGTATTATTGGAGTTATATTGTTTGTTTGGACTATACTGTTTTGGTACTGCTGTCTGGTGCCGCTGCTGTATGCCTGTCCGGTATTAATAAAAAGTATTTTGACAAAAAAAAAAGAACCTGGGACTCTTGGACCTATGATTGTAAAGGGAGAACAAATGGCTTAAGTTATAGTTGTGTACCTTGATATCACTATACGAAAAACTTTCTTTCGAAATTGTTAGTATCAGCAGGTTCTTTAGAGAAGTTACTGTTCATTCTACAGAGGTTGGTTTGCTGGTGTTGTGTAGTTTCTCATACTTTTAGCACCTTTTTGGATTAAAAGCTGTGTACCTTTTATACAGTCGCTCCTCTTTCCTCTGTCACACACCTTATTTAAAAACCTCCCTCCCCTATTCAGTTCATGCTATTTTCATGTTTGATATGTCAATGTGATACCTGTGTAAGGTCAGCAAAGCAGCTTTCTGGTTCTTAGCAATAGGAGCAACGAAATGGGAAGAGCTTTTTGAAACCTTGAAGGAAAAAAAATTCAAATTAACAAGGTCTGCATATTTAGGTAAGAGAAGCGCATTGAGGGCCCCAGTGCAGCCACCTCGCGTGAGTCCTATATGGGCTGTCGCTGCTGGGCCTGCGAGTTTATGAACCCGGGCTGTGGAGTGCCATCTATACCCATGGATTTTCTGGTTCAAGATCTTACTGGTTTTTATTTTAACTCTGAACCAAACTATTTCTGCTGCTTTAAACTGAGCCCTTGCATTACAGGCAAGCAAACAGTCTGCTGTCCAAACAAACAAAATATGTAACTCTGGACAGTAAACTGTGCTGGCACATGTCAGGGCAGGGGTTCCAGCAGTCCTATTGGTTGTGGAGAAAACAGCATTTTTTTTTTTTTTTTTTTAAATTTTTGCAGGTTGTATAAGTCCTTTTTGTTGGACTTAAGATATCAATTATGCAAAGATGATGCTTTCAAGATCCTGAAGGTCCTTTTTTTTTTTTTTACATTAATATTTATTGTGGTTATCTTAAAAGGCAGCGCATAGGAGGAAATCTTTTTGATGTTTCACACCTCCAGGTCTTCGTGCAAACTTTTCATGATGGCTGAGCTTGGAACATCTCTTCTAACACCCTCAAACCCAGCTGCTCAGCCATGGTCCAACAGACAGACATGGGCATTACCTTTCTCATCCTCCTCTGGATTATTGTTGTTGGAGAGGGTTGTGTGGTGCAAAAGTGACTAATTGCTTCTACACTGCACCACAGCAGACCCTGCTCCAATAGCCCTCCCGCTTAAAGCAGTACAAGTGGAAGAACATAATCGTCTGACAGAGGGAGCCAGACTCTAAAATCTGTCCCTTTTTTTTGCAGACCAATCTACTCATCGTAACCTTGACTCTGTGAAGTTCCTGAGCCACCATATTGCCAAATGAGTAGATTTGTTTGGCCCACAGCATTTTTGTTTCCTGTTGCGATGAAGGTATCCAGGCTGGCTCAGGGGAGGATGTTTAGCTCTGTCCTGAGGAGAATTATGTAACTTTTTGTATACCTCTGAATGTCAAGGCATACACAGCCTGCATACTGGCATCTTTCTCTCTTCTAGTTAGTCTCTGAAAAAGCATGGGATGGGAATCTAATTTTTTTTTTTTTTTATCTTTATTTAAAAAAATAAAATAAAAATTCCCTCAGGATTTTCATGGTAAGTCGCATATATTGACTTTTTTTTTTTTTTTTTTTTTTGGTATGTGTTCTTGCTTCCGTTTCAGCTTCTGAAATGTGGCAATTATAAGCAGAAGAGAGACAAACCCATGGATTCAGTACCTTCTTTTTTTTTAAGCGATGACTTGTGAAAATAATTACAAATGATCTTGACTGTCTCATATCCCTATCAGTTGTTAACCTCTGAGAAATATCTTCTCCAAGCAACTTACAGTAGTGGAATATCAAGCTGTCTTTAATGTTAGCATCACTTTTGAGTTACTGCCCTGAGCGACTTATCTTTACTTATAGTATTTTTCCCTCCAGGTCATACTTTTGTATGCTGCCTAAGACCTTGATCTTATTTCTGACTCTTTGACATTTAACAGTCTGTAATATCTATCATCGGCTCTGCTATATGACACTGAGTGAAAATATGTGGCTAAAAATATCCAGACGTCGTCGAAAACGTAATACAACTCCCTTGGAATTCCCTCTCAACCCAAACCAAGCTACATGACCTGCCCCAGGAATATTCTATAATTTAAAATAAATTGTCAGCCTGGATAGCTGGATAAAAATCTTACTGATGCTCTAAGATTTCGGAAAAAGCATTCATGCTGCTTTTCTAGCAATGGCTCACTTAGTGGGTCTCTGCTGCTTGGGTTGGCTTTTGGGGGGGGGAGGGGGTGACTACACCCCGAAAGTGTGCCTTGTAAAAAGGGTGCCCTTCCATGTGGTGATGTGGGGCCAGCCTTTTTCATCTTTCCCATTAAAGGTAATCCTTTTCCTAACTCCTTGTCCTACCCATCCCCTCAACATAGTCCCCTTCCACTGGCAGGGGAGAATTGCTTTTTAATTGCAACTGCCACCTCCTCTGCAGTCTTCACTTTGAGGTTTTAACCATACAATTTATTTATTTATTTAAAAGCTTTTCTATACCGTCGCTCAGTGGTGTACCATCACAACGGTTTACATATAGGCACGAAATAGGTTTGGTTGGTTTCTAAGTTATCCATAGGGTGCCAATATTATACGGTTACATAGATCAATAATATATTCTAAATGATAAGTGGATTGGGGTTACTATTTGTCTGATTAATGAGATAATCATATGAGAATACTGTTTTAATTTAATTATGAATAAAATAATCAGTTTTTTTACAGGTGACATTCGCCTGAATATTTTGTTGTTATTCAGCGTCCTCACTGTGAAATGCTTTTTTGTAGAGCCAGGTTTTTAGGCTTTTTTTGAAAAGTTTCAGTTCTTTCATTAGTCTTACATGTCTCCAGAGGTTCCCATAGATTAGTGCTGGCCCTGTATGGTTCAAACTTCATAGTGAAGCTGGCAGAAGGAGACCAGGCCCAGATTTACGTACAGGCAACAGAGGTAACTGCCTAAGGTACTAAATACCTAAGCTGAAAAGAAGTGTTGCACCAGAGATGGACCCTTGGGCTGAGGTAGGGTTGGCGCTATCCATAGGAGGGATCCTACGGATCCCCACCGTCGGCAGGCGGAGTGGACTGAAGGATGGAGGCCGGCTGGTGCTTTACCAATACCAGCCCTCGTTCCCCGCGGGTTGAGCCTTTGGGTACTGGGGCCGGCTGGGCTTAGAGGGGCCTCCGTATGTTGTCGGTAGAAAGGAAGAGAGGTCAGCCCAGAGGCAGCAACAGGGAAATGGAGAAGTCTGTACTGGACAAGACAGAGTCCCGGAGACCCGGGCACCAATAGAACCAAAGTCAGAAAGGGCGCGCCAGAGCAAGAGCAGGCCGAAGCCTGAATAGGCCAAGTTCAGGACGTAGACTGAAAAGGCGTCATAGAGCAAGCTGAAGTCAGGGCCGGCAGCAATCAAGGAGCGGTGGCAAGGCAAGGCTGAGGGCAAGGAGAGTCAATAGCATAGTCAGGCAATATAGAGGTTCGGGCTTGGAGAGAGTCAATGGCTTGGTCAGGCAATACAGAGGTCATGTCCGAGAAAGCAGGAATTAAGGAAACCAGGAACGCAGGAGAATCACCAGGAGGCAATGAGTACACGACCAACATGGAGACCTGTTGCAAAGGCAATCACTGGAAGCCAAGCCTGGCCTTAAATACCGAAGCTTCGGTGACATCATCATCTGTGGCCAAGTTCCCACCACGGGCCCTTCATAAGTGACACCTAGGGAGGAGCACGGCGGCGTTTCTCTGCAGGCCACACGGAGAGGCCTGACGCGGAGCATGGAGGTCTGTAGCTGAGGCTGAGGCACCGGGGGAGGCCTGAGGACGAAGCCGGCGGCCCACCGCTGCCAGATATGGGGGAACTAGGCCTGGATTCGTCAGAGGTGAGGGGACCGAGCCGCGGGGCTGCCATGGCTGGTACACACAACAGAAGTAGACTGCAGCTTTTTTGATATGCTGGTGCTTCCAAATAGGGGATTTCCCCGGCCCCTTGCCCGCCCTTCCCCTGCTTTTAAGCTGATCTCCGGTTTAGCCTAGGGGCATCACAATCTTAAATCTGGCCCTGAAGCAGATACAGGTAAGAAGTGCTACTCTCCTCAGGCCAGTGGTAGGGTTGCAACTTTTAAAAAAGAATCTGACAACTTTGGTGGAGGGGGAAACCACCTTCTCCTTTCCTCTATAACCACCAACTCCCCTCCCCTTCTCCATGGACCTTTTCTTATTGAAGCATAGTCAGGTCTGAGGCCCAATTTAGTAATAGTGGTGGCAGCAGCAGTGCATTGTAAAAGTACATAGGCTGGAGACTGAGCCAGCACCTGCTCTGTTCCAAGATCCCGCAGTAGCCCTGCTTTCAAAAGGGAGATGGGACCTGGGAGCAGAGCAGGGGTGTAGACTCGAGATCTGTGCACTTTCGCTTAGGCCCCTACCTCTAGCAGCAGAGTCATGTCTCTTCTGAGTCATACCCTTAAATGCACATCAGTTAGAGGGTCTAGGGAAATTAGAATGCTAGTCTATATTCTCCTGCACCTTTAATAAGGCTAACTTGAACGGGGAAACACCATTGTCAAGCCACAATCTGAGGCCATCTAAGTCTTTCTTTCTGTTTGTTTGGCAAGTAATTAACCCCTCCCCTCTCAGCCCCTTAAAAGTTCAGGAATGCCTGGGTGGAAACTCCAAATCCTAAGAAAGCTCAAGCCACTGCTATACCCTCAAGACTTCTGAGCAGTTCTACAGGCTCTTCTCGTCTCTAAACTTGACTACTGCAATGCCCTACTACTAAGTCTTCCAGTCTCCACCCTCAAACCCATTCAACTACTCCAAAACGCTGTGGCCAGAGCACTAACAAACAGCAAGAGATCAGACCACATCACACCCATCCTCAAAGACCTACACTGGCTTCCAATCCCTCAGAGAATAAGTACAAACTCTAACCATCAACAACCAAACCAACTGCCTGCCCACCTCCCCCCCCCCCCCCCCCCCTTCTCCTCCATACTCCCACACAGAATCTTCGCTCCTCAAACTCTGGCCTCCTACAAACGCCGCCCCCTAAAGCCACTCAATGGATAATCAACAAGGGACAAACATCTTCTTTTGCCGGCCCCATCCTATGGAACAAACTCCCCACAGAACTAAGAACAGATCCATCCACCCAATCATTCAAGAAAAATCTTAAAACATGGTTATTCCGCAAAGCTTTCCCAACATCACACATGAACCAACCCTAACCCTGCACTCAGAGCAATCACTGCCCCCCACTACCACACCAATAAATTCACCTCTCCACTCAATAAGACACCTGCTCCCCTTAATACATTTTTCCTCCCCATCAAGCTCCTTCAAGATTAGAGATGTGAATCGTTTTTTGTGTTCGTGTCGTTCTTCATTTTTCAGCCGCTGCAGGAAATGTCATTTTTTTGCGGTTTAGGTTTTTTTTCCGTGAAAAATTGTTTTTTGAGTTAGTGCATGCTAACTCCCATTATTGCTTGCTAACTCTCCGTTAGTGCACACTAACAAAAATTGTTAGATTTTGTTAGTGCGTGCTAACTCCCCACTAATCCAAAAAATGAATTTTTGTGAAAAAATGGGAAAATCCCGATCGTTTTTCGGGCTCCCCGAAACATGCCAAATTGGATAATTTCGTTGAAATTTTCCAATTCGGAAAAAACGAATGCACATCTCTATTCAAGATAAGCCCCCTATTACTGTCTTTGATACAACGTATACCTAATGATGATTATTGTTACTCTAATGCTAAGTATTGTTTGATTTATTTATTTAAAGAGTCTTCTATACCGATATTAGTAGAAAACATCATATCGGTTTACATTGAACTAAAAGAGCGGAAAGTTACAGAAAACAGGGGAAAGGGGAGGGGCTACAAATTTAAACCAATAGGAAAGAACGGAAGGCGGAGGGGCAAAACAACAAGCAAATATGAAACCTTGAAAACAAGTGCAATGGCAATTTAAAAAAAAAAAAAAGTTATAACGTTATGCAGCACGGGGGAAATTGCTAAGGGGGGCTGTTATGGGTTTTGGGGGAAGGCTTGTTTGAAAAGCCAGGTCTTTAGTTGGGATCTGAATTTTATAATGCATGGTTCTAGCCATGTTGCTGCTATAACATCTTATTACATTTCTCTAATTTTCTGTACCTGTCAAAAGGAAAGGACTTCCTTCCTGCACCTTCAAATTATTTGTAAACCGATGTGATATGTAAATCGAACACCGGTATATAAAAATAAAGCCCAAGAGGCATAGGAGCCAGCTCTGTGTGTGCAGTGGGTGCTTGAGCACCCTGATATTGAGCAAACTATTTTTATTGTGTCCAGGGAAGGATGATTTGTGTTTAGCACACCTCCAATTGTTTTGAAAAGTTGGCTCTTCTTCTGCTGCAAGGTTAACACTTGTATAGAGATGTTTGGCCCACAGTATTTTTCTTTCCTGTTGTGACGAGGGAGAGCGACAGATGGCAAAGGCAAGATAGTGAGACAGGAGATGAGTCATGCCAGAAATTTAAAGGGTTTTGTTAGCCACTGCCATGAAGACCAACAAGGAAGGACTGGCCACACTGCCCACCCCATGTTTACCTTGGTGGGGGTCCACCCCCAGATTCAATGGAGCACAGTATGTGCACACTCCGTCCTCAGCCCATATAAAGTTTTTACAACGTGCTGTTGCTACTGCTACCACTGTGCTATCCAGCCTTGTACCAGTTCCTGCTTCAAGCAGAATAGGTCTGCAAGGGGGTGTCTGATCTAGAGGCTGGCAGAAAACTGACACATTGGCCAGTTTAAAGATCCTGCAGCCTCATTTAATAAAAACTGGCCAGGCCAGCCTAGCTTCTGGGATGGGATCTTGCAAGGGGGGGACACGGGACGGGACAGATTATTCTCTGGCTTGGGAGTTAGAGGGCAGAGAGATGATTTGTGCTGGGGACTAGAGGGGAGAGAAACGATAGTCATTTTGCTTTATATCCTCTTCATTAGGGGATGCCATTTTTTTTGCTTTCACGCAGGGCACTATTTTTCTGAAGATCTGCAGGTAACCTGGAAGGGTTGGATTTAGTTTCCTCCTTATTTGAGTTCCCTTGCTTCATAGATTGGCTCGAGGTTGGCAGTGCTTCTGGATTAGTCATCATAAATCTTGTTAAAGGAGGAGTTTGTAATAAGAACATAAGAATTACCATACTGGGTCAAAGTGTCCATCAAGCCCAGTATCCTGTTTCCAACAGTGGCCAATCCAGGTCACAAGTAGCTGGCATGATCTCCAAACAGTAAATAGATCCCATGCTGCTATTATGTAGTGAAAAGTAGTGGCTACACCCCAAGTCTATTTGGTTAATGATAGTTTATGGACTTAGAAACATAGAAACATAGAAATGACGGCAGAAGAAGACCAAATGGCCCATCCAGTCTGCCCAGCAAGCTTCCCTCATTTCTTCTCCCATACTTATCTGTTTCTCTTAGCTCTTGGTTCTAATTCCCTTCCACCCCCGCCATTAATGTAGAGAGCGGTGGAGGAGCTGCATCCAAGTGAAATATCTAGCTTGATTAGTTAGAGGTAGTAGGAGTAGTAACCGCCGCAATAAGCAAGCTACACCCATGCTTATTTGTTTTTACCCAGATTATGTTATACAGCCCTTATTGGTTGTTTATCTTCTCCCCTGCCGTTGAAGCAGGGAGCTATGCTGGATATGCGTGAGGTATCAGTTTTTTTCTTCTCCCCTGCCGTTGCAGCAGAGAGCTATGCTGGATATGCATCGAAAGTGAAGTATCAGGCACATTTGGTTTGGGGTAGTAACCGCCGTGACAAGCCAGCTACTCCCCGCTTTGTGAGTGTGAATCCTTTTTTCTTCTCCCCTGCCGTTGAAGTTATGCTGGATATGCGTGAAGTATCAGTTTTTCTTTTCCCCTGCCGTTGAAGCAGAGAGCTATGCTGGAAATTCGTGATGTATCAGTCTTTCTCCGATGCCGTTGAAATAGAGAGCCATGCTGGATATGCGTCGAGAGTGAAGTATCAGGTACATTTGGTTTGGGGTAGTAACCGCCGTAACAAGCCAGCTACTCCCCGCTTTGTGAGTGCGAACCCTTTTTTCTTCTCCCCTGCCGTTTAAGCAGAGAGCTCTGCTGGATGTGTGAAGTAACAGTTTTTCTTTTCCCCTGCTGTTGAAGCAGAGAACTATGCTGGATATGCATTGAAAGTGAAGTATAAGAATGGAGTGATCAAGCTAGTTGAAAGGCATCAGGAATAGAGGAAGGTGGAGGTAGTAATCTGGATATTTGGTTTGGGGTAGTAACCGCCGTAACAAGCCAGCTACTCCCGTCATTGTGAGTGCAAATCCTTTTTCCACATTTCCTCTTGCTGTTGAATCTTAGAGTGATGTTGGAGTCACAGTAACCATGTGTATGTTTATTGACTAAGGGTATTGTCTCCAGGCAGTAGCCATCATTCTGGCGAGTCACCCACTCTTCATTGGCGGCCTCTTGACTTTATGGATCCACAGTGTTTATCCCACGCCCCCTTGAAGTCCTTCACAGTTCTGGTCTTCACCACTTCCTCCGGAAGGGCATTCCAGGCATCCACCACCCTCTCCGTGAAGAAATACTTCCTGACATTGGTTCTGAATCTTCCTCCCTGGAGCTTCAAATCGTGACCCCTGGTTCTGCTGATTTTTTTCTTATGGTAAAGGTTTGTCGTTGCCTTTGGATCATTAAAACCTTTCAAGTATCTGAAAGTCTGTATCATATCACCTCTGCTCCTCCTTTCCTCCAGGGTGTACATATTTAGATTCTTCAATCTCTCCTCGTACATCATGCGATGAAGATCCTCCACCTTCCTGGTCGCCCTTCTCTGTACCGCTTCCATCTTGTCTTTGTCTTTTTGTAGATACGGTCTCCAGAACTGAACACAGTACTCCAGGTGAGGCCTCACCAAGGACCTGTACAAGGGAATAATCACTTCCCTTTTCTTACTCGATATTCCTCTCTCTATGCAGCCCAGCATTCTTCTGGCTTTTGCTATCGCCTTGTCGCATTGTTTCGCAGACTTCATATCATTAGACACTATCACCCCAAGGTCCCTCTCCTGCTCCGTGCACGTCAGCCTTTCCCCCCCCCATCGAATACAGTTCATTCGGATTTCCGCTCCCCATATGCATGACTTTGCACTTCTTGGCATTGAATCTCAGCTGCCATATCTTCGACCACTCTTCCAGTTTCCTTAGATCCCGTCTCATTCTCTCCACTCCTTCTGGCGTGTCCACTCTGTTGCAGATCTTAGTGTCATCCGCAAAAAGACAAACCTTACCTTCTAT
The DNA here is from genome assembly GCF_901001135.1 of Rhinatrema bivittatum. NCBI lineage: Eukaryota > Metazoa > Chordata > Amphibia > Gymnophiona > Rhinatrematidae > Rhinatrema > Rhinatrema bivittatum. The sequence goes on along the minus strand of NC_042617.1, from coordinate 295,770,735 downwards.
CCCGTCTGCAATGTCGCTCACAAAGATATTGAACAGGACCGGTCCCAACACCGATCCTTGCGGTACAACCACTTAAAAACCGCTCTCTCTTCAGAGAAGGTTCCATTTACCATCACACATTGTCTTCTGTCCGTCAACCAATTTGCAATCCAGGTCACCACCTTGTCACTCACTCCCAAGCTTCTCGTTTTATTCACCAGTCTCCTGTGCGGAACCGTATCAAAAGCTTTGCTGAAATCCAAGTATATGACATCGAGCGCTCTTCCTTGGTCCAATTCCTTGGTTACCCAGTCAAAAAAGTCAATCAGATTTGTCTGACAGGATCTTCCCCTGGTGAATCCATGTTGCCTCTGGTCCATCAATTCTCCGGACTGTAGATAGTTCACTATTCTCTCTTTCAGCAGAGACTCCATTACTTTTCCCACCACCGAAGTGAGGCTAACCGGCCTGTAGTTGCCAGCCTCCTCCCTGTTCCCACTCTTGTGAAGCGGGACCACCACCGCTCTTCTCCAGTCTCTCGGCACCACTCCCGTTTCTAGGGATCTATTGAACAGGTCACACAGCGGACCCGCCAGAACATCTCTGAGCTCCCTCAATATCCTTGGATGAATCCCATCAGGCCCCATGGCTTTGTCCACTTTCAGGTTCTTTAGCTCTTCCCACACATTTTCTACTGTAAAAGGATTTTCATCTATTCCACTTCCCTCCAGTTTCTTGTTGTGTAGAGATGGTCCTTCTCCAGGGTCTTCTTTAGTGAACATAGAGCTGAAGTATTCGTTTAATATTTCTGCCATTTCTTCGTCTGTCTCCACACATTGACTTCTCCAGGAACTTATCCAAACCTTTTTTTTTAACCCAGCTACACTGTGCATTAACCTCATCCTCCAGCACTGACTTCTAGAGCTTACTTGTACATTGAGTGAAATAATTTTCTCAATTTGTTTTGAATGTGCTACATAGTAACTTCATGAAGTGTCCCCTAGTGTTCGTATTTTTTTTTTTCAAAGAGTAAATACCAGATTCACATTTACCTGTTTTTAGTCCTCTCATATCCCCTCTCAGCTGTCTTTTCTCCAAACTGAACAGCCTTAACTACTATAGCCTTTGCTCATAGGGGAGCCATTCCATTCCCCTTTATCATTTTGATAGCTTTTCCCTATATCTCTTCCATTGCAACTACATCTTTGTTTGAGATACGGTGACGAGATTTGCACACAGTCCTCCAGGTACGGCCTCACAATGGAGCGTCAGAGAGGCAGTTTGACATTCTTCATTTTATTTTCACCTAATGGTCAGACACAGAGCTGCCTCCTGCCCTCAGATAAATGAGGCTGCTGCAGTCCTTGGGCCTGCCTATAGATGGAAGGGGTTGGGGAAAGTACAAGTCTTGTAGGATAAATGATATTGCAATTCTTCTTTTTTAAAGGTTTGGTCTGGTCGTAGAAAAAACAATTTTGGGTGTGTACAATGATATGATAGCTGATGTCTTGAGTATATTCTAGTTGCGCTTCCAGCCCCTGAGAAATGCTGTTCCCACTGTAGGTGCCCCTAAAATAAATGCTAGTGGTTCGGTACATATTTGAAGCTGGATTGAGATCCCAATGGCATGTTTGGGTGGGATCAGAAAACGAGCATAGATTTGAAAATGCATTTGTTTTTCCATGGAAATGTTATGTGCAGAGAAAGCAGGTACAAAAGTCTGTGAGCACTTTGTACTGGTGGCAGATTGCAAATGGAAGATGTGCGCATACCTTGCCATTGAAAATTAGGCACAAGTTCCATGAGTACAAACTACTCATGGATTTTGCACATAGATGGACTGGTTGAGACTTGCTGCCCCCCCCCCCCCCCCCGGCTAATGAACTAAACTAATATAACCGACTGGGATTTCTTTGTGTCCTTATCAAATGGGCACTATTTGAACTTTACCAAAATTATATTATTTTAAACAGGAAGTTACTTACTTTTGGACTGGAGAATAGAGTTGGTTCTTCCCCCAAGCTTAAAAGTCCAGAATGTTTCCCACAAGTTTCTTGCACTGATGGCATGTTCAAAGTCCATACTTATCTGGAAATAAGTACCTTCTGGTTTTAAAATATTATATATAGGTGAATTTTAAAAGCCCTGCACGCTCCAAAACCGGGAGAAACGTGAGTATCTCAGGCCTACATGCACTGAGCAGATTTTAAATGCCACCAGAGTATGCGCGTATCTTTCACTACGTGCACAAATACATTTTGCCAAAAAAGGGGTGGGGGTGTGGGCATGGTCTGGGTAGGGTATGGGTATTTCTGGATTTATGAATGAAACTAGCGCATAAATACTTAAGTGCACAAGCATGCCCGGGGTCTTTTACCGCCTAACTTCACTTCTGCTATGGATGGCGTGTAAGTTCTAAAACAAATAAAAGTAAAGAGGTGAGCAGGGTTTTAAGGGTTGGGACTAACGGAGTAAAAGCAAGGCAATTTAACGAGAGGTGTTAGGAAGTCCTATCCCTTAAGTGAACTGGGAAAACTGGTACTGGCATAGATGTGCACCTCTTATAAAATTCCCTCACTTGTGTGTTAGAGGCGGCATTTGCACGTGCATGCACGCGCCTATTATAAAATTGTACGCACATTCAGCCTATTTTATAACATGCGGACATATATGCACGTGTGTTATAAAATGGCCGTGTCCTTTTGCGCGAGCCAGCATACACCCACCCGCGCGCTAGTTTTAAAATTCACCTGTTAATGCCTAATTTGTAAATGAACATAAATGATTGGGATGATTATATTCTTTTGATCAGTTAGAGAGAAATTAGTGTTTCCAAAGCCATACAGTAAAGATCAGCTATCCTTGTAATCCCTTGTTTTTGCTATTGATGAAATATACTATTATACCTTACAGAAGAAAAACTAGGGTTATCCAAAAAGAGAACTCCTGAAATCTGCCAAGAAACGCCCCACCTAGTGCACAGATATTCCATGCATGTTTCACTGGAATTAACAATGGCTAAGTTTTTTTAAAGTAGTAGGCAATTGTTGATCTGGAACATGCATTGCATCCCAAATTTGGTACCATTGATGGTTGTAACATCAATGGTACCAAATTTTTAATACAAGATTTAAGTTCTCCTGTTAACCATTCCCAACCAAAACTAAGTTGGCTTGCCACATTATAAAATCTAAAATCTGGTAGTGCTAGTCCACCCACAGAATTATCCCCCATCACTGAAGTATAACCAATACACCGGGATTTCTTTTTCCAAAGAAAACTAGACACGAAGAATTTCCTGCTATTGGAAATTTGTAAACTATCAGTATTATCTATAGTATTTGAAGACTGGAGGGTTGCCAGTGTAATGCCAATTATTAGAAAGGGATCAAGGGTTGATCCAGGAAACTATAGACCAGTGAGTCTGACGTCTGAGTTTCTACCATTTTAAGAACTGATCATAAAGAACAAAATTGTTGAACATTTACATAAGTATAGTTTAATGGGATAAAGCCAAAATGGATTTAGTCAAGGCAAGTCTTGCCTCACTAATTTGCTACATGTTTTGAGGGTGTAAATAAACATATGGATAAAGGCGAGCCAGTTGATATAGTGTATCTGGTTTCCAGAAAACATTTGACAAAATCGCTCAATAGAGACATCTTAGGAAATTAGAAGACCTGGGAAAGGGGGCAGTGTCCTATTGTGGACTGCCAACTGGTTAAATGAAAGAAAATAGAGTAGGGCTAAATAGTAAGTTTTTCCAATAGAAAAAGGTGAATAGTGGAGTTCCCAGGGATCTGTTCTGGGATCACTGCTTTATAAATATATATAAAAAAAAAAAAAAACGACCTGGAAATGTGAACAAGTGAAGTGATTTAAATTTGCAAATGACACAAAATTATTCAAAGTTGCTAAATCACAAGAGGATTGTGAGAAATTGCAAGATGATATTGGGAGACTGGCCATGCAAATGGCAAATGAAATTTAATATAGACAAATGAAAAGTGGTGCATTTGGGAAAGAGTTATCCAAATTATAGATACAAAATGCAAGGTACCACATTAGTCACCACTCAGGAAAACGATCTAGATGTCGTCATTGAAAATAAGTTGACATTTTCTGCTCAGTGTGCAGCAGCAGCCAAGAAAGCAAGTAGAATGCCAGGAATTATTAGGAAAAGAATGGAGAATAAAACAGAGAACATAATGCCTCCGTATAGCTCCATTATGCAATCGCATCTTGAATATTGTGTTCAGTTCTGGTCACCACGTATCAAGAAAGATAGCAGAACTAAAAATAAAAAGTACAGAGAAGGGCGACCAAAATGATACAGGATGCAACAATTCACTTACGGGCCGATACAGAAAAACCCGCGGGAGAGCTGGCGAGCGCCCACTCTCCTGGGTGCACGATTCAGTAAGAAAAATATGCTAATGAGGGCCCGTGGAAAAGGGGGCGCTAGGGACACTAGCGCGTCCCTAGCACCTCCTTTTTTGACAGAAGCGGCGGCTGTCAGTGGGTTTGACAGCTGATGCTCAATTTTACCCGCGTCTGTTCTCGAACCCGCTGACAGCCACGGGTTCGGAAAACAGACGCCGGCAAAATTGAGCATCTGTCTTCCAACCCGTGGGCCGCAAGCAAATTTTAATTTTATTTTTTTTTACTTTTGGGGCCTCTGACTTTATATCGCTATGATACTAAGTTGGAGGGTGTAGAGAAAATCAGTTTGTTTTTTTTCTGTACACTTTCCCGGTGCCAGCTTAGCTGCACATTTTTACTTTCTGTATCATTTGGGAATAACCAATAGGCCCATCAACATGCATTTGCATGTTGCGGGCACTATTAGTTTTGGGGGGGGGGGGGGGGGGGTTGGCTGCGCGTTTTCCACATGCTAGTACCCCTTACTGTATAAGGGGTAAATATAGCGTGTCGAAAACACACATCCATCCGGGGGCTAACAGTGCGCTCTACCTGAGCGCACTTTACTGCATCGGCCCGTCATAAGGAAAGGCTAAAGAGGTTAGGACTCTTCAGCTTGGAGAAGAGACAGCTGAGGGGAGATATGATAGAGATCTATAAAATGAGTGGAATGGAACAAGTAAATGTTAATTGTTTACTTTTTAAAAAGTACAAAGACCAGGGTCGACACAATGAAGTTACTAGGTAATGTATTTAAAACTAATAAGAGAAAATGAGTAAAAAAATACTTAATTAAGCTCTGAAATCTGTTGCCAGAGGATGTGGTGAAAGCTGCATTTTAAAAAAAGGTTTGGACAAATTCCTGGAGGAAAATTCCATTAACCATTATTAAGGTGGAGTTGCAGAAATCCATTGCTTATTCTTGGGATAAGCAGCTTGGAATATTATCTACCCCTTGGGATCCTGCCAGGTACTTGTGACCTGGCTTGGCCACTGTTGGATACTGGGCTCGATGGACCTTTTTCAGTCTGACCCGTTATGGCAAGTCTTATGATCTTAGGATTTCAAATGAATAATATCGTCCTGTATCAGCCAACACGGAAGCATCTGAAGACTATATAAAAGATTGGGAAACAAAACCATTTTTACTAAACAAGGATAGGGGAAGCCCTAACCAGACCTACAATTGCTGATAAAAATAATCCAAAATGGGATTTATATAAATGAACTTTAAATATGAGAAGAAAATAGCAACCGTTTAATTCTTGAGATAGGAAGAGGTCCATTTAAAGGGAAATTCATCCTGCCACTCCCATTGCGTAGCTGTAGCCAAAGAAGGTGCTTCCCACTTAGTGTAATTAATAGCCAATCCTTCAAAATTCCAAAGCGTTCAAAAGTTATACTATAATCCCCAAAGAAGAAGCAGGATTAGCTATAAGCAACATGTCGTCAGTAGAAAATAAACACTTTTTTTTTGTTGTTGTTCCAAACGACTCAATTGCAAACCTTGTATACCCAGGTGAGATCTCAGCCAAAGGCTCAACAGCCAAAACATAGAGCAGTGGAAAGAGAGGGCATCCTTGTTGAGTGCTACCCTCTAAACTGAATGGAGATGAGACCTGGCCATTACTAATAAACTTCACCTGGGGATCTTCATGTACTAAAATAAAGCCATTGCAAAAAAATGTGGAATACTATCTTTCCAAAATAAAAAATATTTCCATTGTACTTTATCAAATGCTTTTTCAGCATCCAGACTAATTTATTATACCTTCCCTGTTGGAATTCTGCTTATCCCAAAGAGCTTGAATCAATTTATGAGCATTGCTCATACCAGGGTAGATTTTCAAATGTACGCCCAACTTTATAACACGTGCACGTATGTTATAAAATCGGGGGTTCGGTGCGCGCAAGGGGGTGCACAATTGTGCAACATGCGCGCGCCGAAGCTCGCGGGCTTCCCCCTAAAGTAACCTTCCCGCCCCTAGCCCTATCCTAACCCCCCCCCCCCCCCCCCCAATACTTTTAACTTACCTTTTGTGCCTGCCGGCAACCTGCCAGCATGCGAGCTTCCAACACAGCAGCAAATGGCCACTGTGCCGGAGGCCTCTGGCCCCGCCCCAGCCCGCCCCTTTTGTAAAGCCCTGGGACTTAGGCGTGTCGCCGGGCCTTTATAAAATAGGCCCGGCATGCATAACCCCCCCCCCCCCCCATGCACGTAAATCCTCAGAAAATCAGCCCCACCATGTCTACCTTTTTAGAAATCCCACCTGATCTGTACACAGCAAGTTCAGTAGGATCACACTGTCTAGATGCCAGGATCTTAATATCCAAATGAATAATTCCCAGGTATTAGTAAATCTTTACCTTGCTTAGGGAATATTGTAATCAACACTTGATTGTTTTCCAATCTTAAAAAAAAACAAAAAACCCCTGGAACTAGTCTTGCTTTGGAGGTGGACCCTTCGGCTGAGGTGGGGTTTTCACGCTTTCTTGCCCTGCGTCCCTCAGCCTTATTCTTTCCTGCTCCCCCTATCCCCTCCCTGTTCTTTGTAATTTCTGCCTGCTTCCGTTTTTTGTAAACCGGCGTGATATGCCCTATGAATGTCAGTATATTAAAAGCTAATAAATAAATAAATACATTTTCCGAGAGGGTGGTGAATGCATAGAACAGCCTCCCGCTGAGGTGGTGGAGGCAAACAGTATCTGAATTCAAGAAAGCATGGGACAAGCACAGGGGATGTCTGAGGGAGTAGTAGGGATTGCAGAATTGAACAGTTGTGTGGATGGGCAGGCTAGACTAGACTATACGGTCTTTTTCTGCCATCAAGTTTCTATGTAAAAAAAAAGAAATAGAAAATTGTAGCAATTTTCCCATTTCATTTCAAATGAATTCACATCCTTTAGTTAAGATAATCTCCATTTTAACTAGATTTAACCACAGCTTATTTTTCTCAGCAAGACAATCTAACACAGGGTTCTGGGTTTCACATATAACTTTTTTTTTTTTTTTCAGTGATTTTGCCACTAGCTATAGTGGCTCTATGATCTATAGTGTCATGTAGTTTTACTTTTATGACTTGGGAATATGGTGTAGATGTATGCTTTTACGTTCAATATATTATTTGTCTGTTACCCTCCAGAGCAAGCTTTTTCAAACTCACAGGATAGAAATCTGCAAAATAAATTCCTAAAGGAGCACTAGGCATTCTTGAGTGTGCAGTGCAGAGCATTGTACAGCTTGATCATTTATAAGTTTACATTATTCCCAACTGACTGTTAAAACACCAGATCTTGATTATACAAGATTAACTAACTTTAAAGCAGCAGCCACAGAATAAAAATTCACTTAGCAGTTAAAGCAGAGTTATTAAAATGTACCTCTCTTGTGGTCTGAATTTTAGTTCACTTCAAAGGATGTGTTTAGAAACTTACTTTCTGGCAACTGCTTGCATGATCGTGAATCTAAGTAAATCTGGAGCTGTTGCTATGCTGATCATCAATGGAAACCCTACTGCCACCATCACTACCAGATGTCACATTGACCTGTAAAATAGAGACAAGACCCTTTTTTTTTCTTAAGTATGTGGAGTATCTGCAGCAAAAGATGCATATTTTTACAATATAAAATATATATACAACACATTTAGGATAAAAGACAATATCTGGAATGAGAGGAAACTATCAAATGACAGGATTAAACTTAATGCAGTGAGGTAATACATTGTAGGGAATGCATGGAGAAAATGTTTGTTTTTTGTTTACTATTTGCCTTGTAGATTTATTTTTTTTTTGTCATTGTAGTGCATACTAAAAGAATCCTGTGTGTGCTAAAATGACTAAAACATGTCATTTTGTTTTTGAATGGAAAATGACATGGAACAATTCAACAAATGTCTACTTCATGTGTTTAAAATGACAGCACACTGCTATTTTGTGGAGCTTATTGCTACAAGATATTGTGGAGGCAGATTATATATAAATCTGGTACAAAAAAGGGATTAGACAAATGGTATTTTAAAACGTAACTGTTGGGGACATCACCACTGAGTTAAGTACATCTTCCAACCCTATGACTACTAGGTGAGGGTCTGGTGGGAGATGGGGGGCCATACTACACATGCCCTTTTTCTAATGCACTTCCTCTAAACGCCTGACTCCTTACAGTCTGACTTCCTTTTATTTGGATCACAAGAACTTAAGGAAAGATAACAAACTGGGTCAGATCAAAGGTCCATTCTAGCCCGGCATCTTACTTATCTGATGGCCAACTATACCAGAGTCTAAGAGGGAGAATATCCTGTCTCACAGGTCATTGTCTTCAAATGGGTTAATTTTGGGCATCCAATAATGAATGGCTAAACCAGGGCTTCCAAACCTTTTTGCCAATGTGACCCCATTTTAGCACTTGAAAATTCACATGATCCTCAAAAGGATAACCAAAACAAATTAGTGGGGCTGTAGTCCCCCCCTCCAACAATCACTTCACTCTCACTGATCCCTGCACTCCAGTTGATTTCCCCCCCCCCCCCCCCCCTTACAACCCCATGTTCCTATCTCACCATCTCCAGTCCCTCTCACATTCTTCTAGCTGATTCTCTCTCAGCTCCAAGTCATTTTTATAACCCCCAATCGATCCTTTCACCCCATTCCCCTCTTACATTCCAGCCTTCTGTCTTTCCCTCCGATCCTTTTTCTTCCATCTCCCAGTCGATGTTCTGTCATTACCCCTCTCCAGCTGATCCAACCCTCAAACCTGTCCTGCATCTGATCCTTCCTTTCAAATAGCTCCTCCTTCAAACATCCCCCTTGGCCAGAGTCAGCGGCAACATTTTTTTCTCTTTGGGCCCTGGGCCAAAGCTGGTTAACAACTTGATGGGAAGCGAGGGCAGGCTGATGATAGAGGCAACAGTCTTCTCTTGGGTAGGTTCAGTGTGGCCACTTCATTGGCCTGAGCACCCTCTGCCCACCGGTGATCTGCAGGCAGCAGCGGAATTAGTGATGAAGACCGGCACAGAGCCTACGAGCCAGTGCAAGTTCACAAGCCCCTGCAGCAGTCCCAATCTCTCCTCATGCAAGACTTCTTATTACTAAAGGAACTTGTGAAAGGGCAGAGCCGCCGCAGGACCTGTGAGCGTGTGCTGGTTCATAGGCCCCCACGCTGCCTTCTGCTACCAATGCTGCTGCCGGTACCTGAAGAGCACTGCCCTTTGAGACACTTGTGACTCCAGCTGAAGGGTTTTTTTTTGTTTGTTTTTTTGGTTTTTTTTACCCCATTTGGGGTCCCAACCTACAGTTTGAGAAGCCCTGGGCTAAATTTTTTTTTTTATGAAAGTATACCAAAAAGTGCTAAACACTTTGAGACTGTTCTATTGGAATTGGCAAGTGTAACGCCGATAAGCCCAGGGACAGCAATAGTTTATCCTAATATGTAGTTGTTGCCACACTTGAGGATATAGAAGTCTTCTCGCTTTTAATATGTTTTACAAAGCAAATGAAATGGTAACTCTGAAATAATAATTTCCAATATGCAAGAGCTCAAGCTCATAAAAATGTGTGGTCCGCACCCATCCCAAATCATGGGCTTACCATGATAAAAATGACCCTCACTCTTAAGCTGGAATACGCTGGGTACAATCTCAAATTCTCAGATTTACTGTTCTCCTGTACTTGCGTCTTACCAAAGAGTATGAAGAAGACCAGTAGCAGTAAATTTGAAATGAGGGTTGAGAGTGCCTGCCCCCCCCCCCCCCACCTCCCCCCAGGCATGGCAAAGGTCTAATCATTGAGAGGTCCCTCTTGGCATTCTTTGCTGAGTGGACCCATGGTGTCTGATCCTTTTGATGTTTTGAAATGCTGGGGAAGGTGAGGGAGGCAGAGATCACTGTTCCCAGAGGAGTGATAGAGTACTAGTGATAATTCTAGGGAGCTGACAATCCTGCTGCTCTTCTTACTGCCTCCCACCCTTCCTCAGCATCTGCCCCCAAGAAGTGGGAATAAAGGTGAGGCTTGTGTAAGGTGCACTCTCTCTCTCACTCGTACATCCCCCTCCCATAAAGTCTCTTCCCTCCCTATTCCCCCTCTTTTCTCATTTTACCACTTTCCTCCTCACTTGCATCCCACATTCCCTAACCCCTTCCTCTTTCCTTCCCTTCCTTCTCATGCACCTAGGCAAATGCTAGTGCTTTTTTTGCTGCCCTGTGCTACCCCTTCCTCCTCCTGTTTTGTTTAGTTTTTCTAATGTTTTAATTTTTATTGTTTTTCCAATCTGGGTTGGTGCAAGAGTGTAAAGTTTGCCTACATTATCTAAAAGCCTTGTGCCACGCTGGGCTTCACCCTCCCACTATGGCCCTCCCCACATACAATTAAAAATTATGCATTTATAAAAAAAAAAACAAAAAACTACATGAAAAGATATTCAAAGTACAGTCTGAGGTAAAAATATCACTTGTAACCGCATGCATATTTACTGTGGTGCCAGTCAGAAAACACTGCAAAAAAGCAAAAGACATTTGGAATCCACATGGTATTAGGCTTATTATAAAGTGTGTTGGTTGTGGGCTTGGCCCTAAGAAAGCCATTAATAAATTGAATTACAATTACAATATACCAAAACAGCACTAACTGCCAGCACTCAGAAAGTAACAACCCTACCTATGAAACGGCAACAGTGAAAATCATATACCAGACCCTAAAACACCAATGCAGTTCCCATTAGGAAAACAGAACAAGCCAGGCTGCTCTAGTTCCTAATACAAAAACTACACACTAGCAGAATACTGCATCTGTCACATATGCAGATCACAGACAGACCCTCACTAAATGCAGAATAAAGAGACCATAAAGTATAAAGAGCAAAGTGCAGATAAAAACTGAACTAGAAACTATATCGAGCCAGACCCTGTATTCAAGTGCAACAATGGAAAAATAACATCACCTTTCCTTATAAAACAAACAAAATCAAGAAATATAAAGCAATTGTAAAAGAATAAATATTTCCACACAGTTGATTAATAGAATGACATCAAATAATTTAAAACACACAAAAATTTTAAAAATTTCCCAGACATTAGTAAAATATTACAAAACAGCAGACACATCAAATAACATCTACAGTACTTGAATGTAATCCGCTTCGAAGTGCCCAAAAGGCAAAACATAAATCAAAGAAATACAACTAATAAGAAAAAAGTTCCCCACTCTCCTTACTTGGGAACGTTTGGTTTCCAGTTACCCTGAGATTGTTCATGAATTTATGGCGAAGGGAGGGTGGCGCATAAACTTTCTCCTGTCTTGCGCACACACGCATGCTGACTCGCTCAATCATGCCAAAGCCTTTCCCCTACCTTCCTTTCTTTTGTTGCTGGCTAGATTGGCAAGCCCTGGTGGCACTGCTACCAAAGTTGTTCTTCAGCTGCGGCAATCCTGCTGGGCCCCTTTCACCATTGCCACTGCTCCCCAGGAGTCTCAACCTGTGCAGTTGCATGATTTGCGTACCTGGTAGCATTGGGCCTGACCCTGCCTTCAGTTTCCCCCACCTGTCACTCATATCTCCTTCCCGCCCCTCTTCCTTCTCTTCACTTTTACTAACCCATAAACCTCTTCTCTTCCCTCTCAGAGTCCTCCTTCCGTACCCCTCCCTTTTTCCTTCTCTTACTTCTCTTACCACGCCACTCTAGGTTGTTCTTTCCCTGGTGAGGGGGGTCTTCTACTGCCAGTAAGGGGTAATAACCTCACCAGCATATCGTCAAACTGGGTGGCTGTGCCTGAACAGAACTTTATTTTATTTTATTTTTTACCGCTAGCATGATATAGGAACACCACTGGCACTTTATTAACCCATGTCAACTCACATCGTCTCTGGCTGGGAAATGAGATGGTTATTGCAGAGGTGGTGTGTTATTTTTTTTTTGGAGAGGGGGGCACTTGTTCCCACTCCAAACGTTTGCCATCCTGAGGCAACTGCCTCACCCTGCCTAATGAGAACCGCCCCTAATTTGAGAGTTCGGGATTGTACCCAGCATACCCTGAATTATAAACAAGCTTCATTTTTGTCAAACTAAGAAGTAAGGGAGCAAAATATATTGACCACCAATTTTATGCTGTTCACAGACCAAATTTTATTGTAGTTTCACAATAATTCGATTCAGCAGCAGTAAAGAGCTGGTTGGCAGTCCCCCCCCCCCCCCCCCCCCCCCCGGACACGAGCCGTGTTTCAGAAAGCTGCAGCAGGAGGGACCCAAATCTACAAAGGGAATACAAAATGCAAATCAAAGAGTGGACTAAGAGCAACAAGATGAAAGAGCAGGTAAAAATAATACAGAAAGGGGCAATAAGAGCTCACCAATAGAATGCGTGGAAGTTTACAGAAAACAGCAAAAGCAAAGAGGCAAACAGCTTACCAGAATTGTTAATATTTACATATAAGGAACAGCATGGCAGCAAAAACAAGTTGCAAAGGGGCTTAAACAGAAGTACAAAAAGGCGCCAAACACGAGTCGTATGACAGGACCTGTCAATCATGTGAACGTTGGAGGGGCATCAGATTAACACAGAGGAACAAGACAGCATCAAAGGATCAGAAAAAGTAAAAAATATTGGGGGGGGGGAAAATCAGAAAAAGTCAGGGAAGAGTCAGAAAAACAGTCCAGTTCATATCTGTATTAAACCCGTGTGGAGATAAAGTATTGACAGTGAATATTCATCAAATTTCCCGCTGAAGGAGTGTCTGAGAATAATTGCCACCTCTAGTTGAAGGGGAAACTTTATCTATGATGATGAAACGCAAATCTTCGGGTGCGCGTCGTGCCTCTAGCCAATATTGAATGAGGGGGGTGGGGGGAACAGGGGGCATTTTCACGTGAGTGGTGTAAATGAGCTAAATGGCCGTAGATCCGAATGCCGGCCGTTCATATGGTTTTGCCAATGTAAAGAAAGTGAGCAAGGGCAACGGACCACATAGAGGACACCCATGGAGAGACAATCTCGAGGGAACCTTAACTGAAGAGGCTTGTGTGTAGAGAAGGATGCGTGAATGTAGAGGTGGCTAAAGGAAGGGAACCCACTGGAATGTGAAACTGGGGTAGAAACCGGTTGGCGTTTTATTCAGAGGACCAAAATAAACAAAGCCTCTGTGAAACCCCCTACTAAACATACTGAATCCCTGAGTTCTGTATTTTCTGTTATTCAGAGGACGCCAGCACGTCACAGATTGCATCCGGTGGAAGGGAAAATTGAGGCCTTTCTGAGAAACTGGAATAGGATATAACCGGGCCCAGAGGTGCCTTGTAATGTTATAAATTTTGATGTCATGCGGCAGAAAAGGGTAGCGCACAGGTGGAAATGTCTGCGCCATCAGGAGGGGACTTCTACATTTGTATCTGCTTTTGTTGTCTTGTTGATCTTAGTCCACTCTTTCATTTTCATTTTATATTTCCCTTTGTAGATTTGGTCCCTTCCAATTCAGCTTTCTGAAATGCTGCCCCTGTCGGGGGGACTGCTGAATTGACGACTTATGAAATTTATAATAAATTTACTTTGTAAACAGCATAAATTGGTGGACATTAAATTTTTCTCCCTTTTCCACCCATATTGCTCGCCTATGCCCAAAACTAAACCATTAGGAAACACTGACTCTTTAAACAGGTTATCCATTCTAGACTCAGTATAGTTGGCCATCATACAGGATGCCAGGCTAGAGTGGGCCTTTGGTCTAGCCCAAATAAAAGGAAGCCACAGAGCCGGAAAAACGTATACCGGTCAAAATTCTGAGCACTAGAGCCAATGATGTTGCTTCAGTTATCTCATCTAAGTGCATTGTTTGGACCTGCATTTAACTGTTTTAGTTTTTTGCTTCCCATGTGTAACTGCTGTTGCTGTGCTTCTGACACAGGAATGAATGCAGCTGTCCGAGCAGTGGTGCGAGTTGGAATCTACACCGGTGCCAAAGTGTACTTTGTTCATGAGGTCTGTAGCTGATTAAATGTCTGGGCCAGCATGCATATCCCTGCCAAACAATACTGCTACCTTTTCCAAACGTTTCCTTTTTATCAACGGGCAAGCTCTGATTTCATCCTGGAAGCTAATAGGAATTTAGTAATTGTGAATGGCGAGTGTTTCTGAAAGACCTGTTCCATCTGCTGCTTCTGCCCCACCTCTGCCGTCACTACATGGCTCCAGTTTTACAAGACAAGCTGATCCTGCCCTAGTTATACCCCAGAGCATGCAGGGACTTGTAGTATTGTATGTCTCTGGGAAGACCAAACTACATTTTTGTGCATGGAATGGGGTAAAACCAGGACTTGATCAGCTGGTTCTGAAAAAGTAAACCCTGGTTCTATCTACTGTTTCTTATCCTCTTTACCTGCCACCTCCCTCCTGAAACACATTCGTCATTGCTGATGAAATATCAAAATGCTGGTTTCAAGTTTTTATCATTTCTTGGTCTCAATCCAAGTCCTTTTTTTTTTTTTTTTTTTTAATTTCCCCAAAATGTACACTTCATCTCCTTCCAATAAAAATTATGCAGCTGATGTGACCAGAGTCCCTGGTTTTTTTGGGGTTTTTTTTTTCTTTTATAAATCTCTCTTTTGGACTGTCATGATGGCATTTTAAGGAGGTTTTGGTAGGCAAAAAGATACTGATAAGTGTAAAAAAAAATTATCCAAATTCTGAGCAAAAGAATCATATCTTTTATGAAGTGATTGCCTTGATGCAGGGGATGGATTAAACTAGTTTCCACTGTATGAAAATGCTGCCCTGAAATTTTGTGCACAGTAAAGGCCCAACAGATGCAAGCGCTTTTAACTTGATTCTCCTGTCTTTTGTTCTTTGAATATTATTGCAGGGGTATCAAGGTCTGGTGGATGGTGGTGACTTTATTAAGGATGCAACGTGGGAGAGCGTCTCAATGATGCTACAGCTGGTAGGTTGTGAATAAAATCGTCTAGTCAAACCTGCCCTTGAAAGGCTGATAATTTATGTCCTAGAGGGAGAAAAGTTCCTGAAGCTGGAACCTGGTTCTCAGATATAGGAGAAATTAAAGTTTTCAAATTTTTTTTATTTATTTTTTTGCCTTAACTTTTTTCTGCCTCCCTGCCAAATCTCAGGAAGGAATTTAGGCTCTGTGGCTGCTCAGCTAAAAGTGAGTCAACTTATTTTAGATCGCTCTCAGCGATTCAAATCTGAGGGAGCGGGGCCATAATACAGGTGTTTACCAACGCTCCCATTTTTCATTTTTGATGAGAACTAAACTTGCCACCTCACTTCTTGTAAACCAGTCTGATCCACTTGTGGTTGTCCCCCATCGCTTGCATGGATTTGTAGTTTTGATTTTTTTCTTATGAAATTCAGTGGGACAATCTGAACTACAAATACGTGTGAACAGAAGCAATACTGTGCTGGGTCAGACAGTGATTCACTGATCCCAGCATCTGGTCTGCAACAGTGGCCAGTCCTGGTTTGCTTGGAAAAAGTACCCATCAGATCCTAATGGAGTGATCATTTCATGTTCACTCCCAGCTCCTGGCAGTAAGAGGTGGCGATCCCCAAATCTACCTGGCTAATGGCTGTTAATAGATTAGTCCTTCAGAATCTTATCAGACTGTTTTTTGTTTTTTTGTTTTGTTTGTTTTTTAAACCCAGCTATACTATTCTGACAGCAAATTTCACAGCTTAATTATGCTTAGACTGAAAAATAACTTTCTTAGATTAGTTTTAAATCTATTACACTAGAGTAAATGTGGAATTTAAGGTAGCGGCATTTGCAGACGACGTTATGGTATTTCTCACAGCCCCTATAAATTCGCTCCCAGCTTTGCTGGACCTTCAAGAGCAATTTGGGGTGTTTACGGGTCTAAAATCAATCGCAACAAATAAGAGGCCTTAGATGTGAGCCAAAACATCCAAACGACATGGCAGGATTCATTCCCAGTAAAATGGGCTCCGGGAGTCCTAAAATATCCATGGGGTTTTAATACCAGCACAGCTAGACTCGATCTATAAGGTAAGCATCTTGCCTAAGGTCCAGAGCACGCTTGACACCATTGTCGCTGACGGGGCGAATACACCTGTATCAGATGCTAATTCTCCCAAAATGGATGTACATCCTCCAAATGCTTCCTTTGGGACTTGGGGCGAAGGACATTCAAACGATACACAAGGACCTAAATAGATTTTTTTTGGGGGGGGGGGCAAAAAAGCTAGGATTCCCATAAAAATGCTGTACAAACCAATTAAGGTAGGAGGCTTGGGGTGTCCTGAATTATATAGATATAATATAGCCTGTAATATGAGATTCCTACGGGACTGGTATTAAGCGCCACACCATTCTTTATGACGCTTATGACCAGGGAGACAAGAACACTTAGATTTCTAGTGAAAGCATAATTTTTTTTATTGTTCAGTATAAGTATTCTTATTCTTGGGAGATGCTGATTCCATGTCTCTGACACACTGACTACCAGCATCTCATCGTATACAGGAAGTGATCCTTCTTTTATAGATAACATTCAATATTGAACACAGGTGGAAGGTTCTAGAGGTTTGTGTGACTGCCCAAAGGATCATTTACATAGGTTGTCATGGCAACAGCATGATATGACTAACTCTGAATTGCCCTGATTACTTCCCCCCAGGTGGGGCTCATTTACCATCACTCTCAAGATAGTCCTTTGTTCTGTTAAAATCTTACTGGTCAAGGTATTAACATCTGAGGCTGTGTTTATAAAAACTTCTCCTGAGAATAGTGCCTGAAGCTCCCACCATTGGTTTCTTCTTTGTGACCCTATGAATAGGCCTCACCTTTCTGGCGCCAGCTTGCCTGCCTGTCCAGCTGAATTTTGCAAGTCATACTCAGCAAGTCACTTAGTTCATTCATCCAAAGCAGGCTAAGAAAACCCGAGGATTATGGGGGGGTTTTCTTTCTCCATGTTGGTTTTCTGTTCAGGCATACTTCTCATTTCCCTCTTGTGCCACTTACAAATGGCAAGAGTGGCACACCCAAGTACCAGAGGTGAAGACAGAACCGTGAGAAGTGATTATGACAAATGGGTTGAAGTATGTAGGCTAACAACTAACCTTGTGTGTGCATTGTGATCCTTCTAGATTCCCACTAAAGTAAATGAGACTCATAGATAGCTACGCACTCTCTAAGTAACAAATAGTAGCAGTATGACTAAGTTTCACTAGATATCCATTAGCTTTATAATTGAGCTGTAAGAATACCTGCGTTTTATAAAAAGGACTTAACTTATAATAGCAAGACCACATATGTTATCTTTCAGAGTCAAGTAATTACATAATAGTGGTGTAACAAGTGTAAAGATAAAAACAGAGAGGCTACTATGAAAGTATTATTTTTCTCATATAATTCTAGGTATACTGGGCAAGTCTCTGCAAGGAGTACTGCTATTGTAAACAACACTCCAGGATAATGTTCATTAGAATGGTAAACAGGGATATAAGCAATGCACATAACCAGAAAAGTGAAGGAAGCCAAGAAAATAGAGGAAAACCAATAATCAGCAGAAGGACTCACACTGTGTTGTGCATAAATAATGTGGGACAAGTTATAAAAGTGTTGCAAAGCATAAGACATATTCTGGTCATAGGCAGAAGTGGGCCCAGGTGAACAGAAGTGTCACACTATCAGAGCACATCTGTGAGAGGTTGTGAATAAAATCTAAGTAAAGAAACTGATAGGTAGTGTTACAGGAAAAAATGCCCAAAAAGGTATATAGGGAAAAATAGAAGGGGCTCACTAAATTTGGTATATTGGGTACAGAAAAATACTTGTGCAGAAGCAGCAATAGGGCAGAATTTACCTCAAGGGAATGTGATTTATACCAAGACATATCACAATGTAAAGTGGTTAGCAGTGGGACAGGGTGATTGGTTAGTGTGATCAGATTAGCTTTCATAGATAAAAGTAAAAGAGAACATATCAAAAAAATCATCTCACGGACTCAGCAAGTAAATGCATATACTCATTATAAGGTATAGAACTGGATAATGCTACAGAACGCTGGAACTGTAAGGCTACTAAAGACTGCATTAATTCAGACAGTGTCATTAACTGCAAATGCCACTATTAAGATTTTAAAATGGGTACATAACTAAAATATTGACTAGGTGTATCATAAACATATTTTTGTTATGACAATCAGTTATCACATATGAAATAAAGGTCCATATAATGAAAGGTGCAAGATGACTTCTGTGCAAAGGATGGGATGATTTATGAAATCAATGACGCATGGCGTATGCAGTTCTCTCAGCAGGGTGGATTTCTGACATCAGAGCATAGCCTCTTAACTCATTATTAGATGCATATGTTATGATTTATAGCCAAATATAAGAGCGAAACAAATTCAAATTAATCAGTGAGACAAATTCCATCATGGCCTTAACTCCCTGCATCTAGTAATCCCTACATCTGCATAATAGTCCCTCTTTATTAGGTAACATGCAGTAGTCAGGACCACAAACAACTTAAATGCTCAGATATTTGCTACTTCCTACTATACCCCATATCCAAATCTTTGTGCATGGTACGATGTGCCCTTCTTAAATTTTGTGCTCCACGCAAAAAAAGGGAGCCTCCCGCTGGCTTTTAGGTCACAACTTATGGTACAATCATGTAGGAGGGCCTGGAGGCAGGTCTGCAACAGGGCAAAGATACCACAGGGGTGGGCCCCCATGCTAAGCATTACTGACAACCCAGTTTTTACACCAGGACAGGGAACTTCTGTATTTAAGAGATGGAAGGCAGAGGGTCTGGAATACCAGTATCAGATGTTCCACCTGGCAACGGGGATACTGCATTGCTTTAGCAACCTACACCACTCTCTTAAGCTTCCCAACACAGATTTCTATGCTTATTTACTATTACATCATTTCCTGTCTTCTTGCACAGCTAGCCGGCAGGGTGCAGAATCTGTGTCCGTGCTGGTGACCCTCATGCAGACTAAAGGGAGGAAGGGTCCAAATATTTCCAGATTTTACGAGGCATTGGGCCAGGGCCTTGAAGCAGATGCCCTATGACCGCTTTATTCTAAGTGGGCGCATTAGCCTTTATTTATTTATTTATTTATTTATTTAAAAAGTCTTCTATACCGATGTTAGTCTAAACATCACCTCGGTTTACATGGAACAAAAGCAACGGAAATTACAAGTAACAGGGGAAGGGTAAGGGGTACAAAAAACCATAAGGAGAGCAGATAAGCATAGGAACAAACAACAAGTGAACTATAATGTCATAAGAACAAGGTCATAGTCAAATTCAGGTCATGATCCATCACTGTCATACCAGGAATTCCTCACGACCTTTCCCCAAATCACGGACCTTACTACCAATGAACTCCTGCGTGAGACGCAATATAAATTTTTATGGCGAGGATATATCTCACCAGTTCGGGCATATCAATTTAAAATATGTGATACAGTCATCTGCACCAAATGCAAACTGACAGAGGGATCATATGTCCACAGCTTTTGGGACGGCCTGGTTATTACAAAGTTCTGGACCGAGGTGTTCCAACTGTGTTCCCAGATTTGGCAAGGGGGTATACCGACAGATCCGGGGACATGGCTCTTTAGGGTACCCCCAAACCAACCCTCTGTTAACCCAAACTTATTGTTTATCCAGAAAGTGGCGATAGTAGGAAAAAAGACCATTTTTAACCAACTGGATAAATGATAAACCCCCAGATAAAGAACATTGGTTCAAAAAAATGATTAACCTTTACTCTCATGAATATCAACTCACACAGGCACACTCAGACAACAATAGCAAAAAGCTTGCTGGAAGGGAAATTTGGCATAACTTTGAGGGGTATATACAATCGTCCACCCAGAATATGCCCTAGTCCTCTCCTGGAACCAGGTGCGGAAGTACAGAATTTTTATTTATTTAAGTTTTTATATACCGCACTGTGGGGTAGAAGTCTATCCATCTAAGCGGTTTACAAGAAAACATATACAATATTATTACTTACATCATTTAAAATACATCACATTTACATTTAGTTAAGGTACTCTATACTTTTCCAGGTGTGTCTTTTCTTGCCAACCATGACCCATGATTCTGCAACCAGATTGGCCTGTTTTCCTCTGTGCAGGCTAGGAATCTGGAGCGGGGGTAGGGAGGGTGGGTGGGTGGGAGGGAAGAGGGAGGTACGGGTTTCGGGTAATAACTAAGAATAAAAGAATAAACAATCTAATGGGAGGACATTTGATACATGTTTCTATTTGACCTTCTGACAGCTTTCAGGAATCCACCCTTCCCTCTGTTACATGTAAGTTTGACTAAGTAAATGCCTACAGCCTGCCTTGACAATGGGGTATATGAAACTTGCTTAACTGATCAGGTTGTAAGAGGTTTTGGAGTGTTGCTGTAAACAGTTTTCCATTGTTATACCATGTTTTATTCAATAAAAAGATTAAACAATAAATCTATTACTAGTTAGTTTCATAACGTATCTTAGTCCTGGTACTAATTGAAATGAAAGGGTACGCAGCCGTTCCATGCATGTAATGGGGCCAAATCCAGGATTGGATCAATCTATTGGATGACCCTAGCAACCCTAATCAGAATTCATAGTTTAGGATTTTAATGATTCTTAGAATGGGATTATTAAAAAAAAAAAAAAAAAAGTCCTCAATCAGATTACAAGGTGACTCCAGATTATTAGGGTTAGGGTGAGTCAGTCCCTGGACTTGCCCTAAAGAAAGTTGTATCCCCAGGCCATAGATACAATGGGATAAAACCCATGACTGCCTGATCTGTCCCTGAAAACATCTATTAACCATACTAGGGTTGCCAATTCTCCCAAATTAACACAAATATGTTTATCCAGTCCTGGTTTTACTCCACAATATGTGTGGAGATGTAGTTCTGCTTTTCTTTGTTGACCTGGGTGAATTGGCACTGCTAATCCTGCCCTTGGCTCTTCTGGCCCTAAATGCTGTTGATGCTTGATGATCACACCTGATATTCCTATCCAGTGATCTGCTACCATTGGGACACTTTGCTGCCTCATTCTTCGGGTGTTCCTTCTGCCACCTCTTCCCATCCTTCTAGGCAAGGTGATAAACCTCTGCTGTGAAGGGATTGAAAATGGGGAGAACAAATAGGTGGGGTATTGGGCCTCTCTCAGAAAATATTAAACCTAAATATACCTTTTCTCTTTTTGTTTTGACCTGGCAGTTTCCTCTTGCCCCATTTGGCTTCCAGCTCAGTCAGAACCAGGCTTGGAGTCTAGTGCCATGAGCCTTCATTCGTAACTACCTGGAGAATTCCCCCCCCCCCCCCTATTTTATATCGCCTGGCAATTTACTCTAGGCTCCGTCATTGCAGACACAGTCCTCAGTCCAGGGGCCATGCACCAGGACTCTTCTGGACCCCTTCAGTCATGGACCCTAACTCTGGCCACCGGGTGTCACCAATGCATGATGACTATGACTTCCTTTGTTCCTCCTCCCACAGTGGGGCTGTGAAATCTGCCTCTGCAGCCCCAGTCAACAGGAGGTGGCTGGGAGGATATAGAAGATCTGAGCCAGGAATCAAACTTCGGTCCCTCCACATGGCAGTGCACTACACTAACACTGAGCCATTAGGCCAATCCCCTCCCCCACCCCATTTTATTATTATTTTTTTTAATCTACTTCCCAACTTGGCCCAGCCATCACAGTGATAGTTCTCAGTCAGAAGCTACAACACATGGCTCCCTTCAAAGCCTGGCTAATGTGGATGCGATGGCTGAGACTCCCAGTCCTGCCTGGCCCAGGCAGCAGAAATCTGATCCATGAACTGAACATAGATCCTCTGCATGGCAGGGCACATAACTTGCTATGAGGACAGTCCTATTTTTTTTATTTATCTTTTTAACTTTCAGGGTGGAAATGTTTCTGGGATGGGCAGGGGAGGATTTTTCTAGGCATCAAAGTAGAGATGAGCAATGCTGGTTGCAAGTGATGAAGCCATTTGGGAGGATGAACTTTTCAGGCCCTGCAACAGAGCTGTCAGTTCTCCTCTAAGCACCCAAATGCATCACTTCCAAGACATGCAGGAACCCATCCCCTCTTTCTCTCTCTTTATTTAATCTTGCTTCTATTACTGCCCTTAGAAGCACTGGTTCTTGAAGATGTGATAAAGGTCGCTAAGATTTTTAAATGCCATCTTGTCATGCTAGAATTATTGCAGCAGCTTGACCTTTACCTGGAGGTCAGAAATGCATAAATGGACACTCGTTCCCCTGTAACTGCATCCTGTCTGCATTTGGGAGGGATGAGTTGGAGGGGGGAGGTGTCATAATCCCCATTTTAAGGCCTAAAATAACCTGAAATCATAGCTGTAGGATCCCAGTCATGAGTGTACTCAACGTTCCAAATCTGGATTAGATTTCAAAGATCAGAGCTACTTAGAGGATCCTGTGATCCTGGCCCTTCTGTCTTATTGGAGTGTGTGTGTGACTGGGTATATTTGCAGGAGCACTTCTGACCATATCGCTACAAATATAAAACATCCATAAAGAGGGTAACAAAAGTTATATTGACTTCTTTACTGAGCCTCAGACCATTTTACCTTTCAAATCGTATTATCTACACTTGGACACCAGGTGCTCTTTCATTGGAAAGCTGGGATTCTTGACACTTCAATGGATTTGAACTGTTCTGTACAGCATTCTTGTTTGTGGGTTGGGAGGGCAAGCTAGTCTTGAGGGTTTATTTTAAGCATATACTGATAGATTTTAAAACCATTTTGCCTGCCGAAGCCGGGAGCTATGCGCATGTCTTGGCGCAGTGTGTGCCACACAGATTTCTAAACTCACACGGGTATGCGCATTAAAAATGTTTTTCACCAAAAGGGGTGGGATGAGATCTGGGCAGGACATGAGCGAGACATAGGCCAAAACTGCACCATGAGGTCTGCGTATAAGTGTTTACGTGCACAAGCGGCGCTGGGGTCCCCTACTGCATAACGTTCCTTTTGCTATGGATGGCGTGTAAGTCATGTAACAAAAAAAAAAAACTAGGGAAGTCAGCAGGGTTTTAAGGCTCAGGGCAATTAGGGTAAAAGGGAGCTAGGGGGTTTAGGACGTCCTCTCCTTTACTGGGAACAAACTGGAGAAATAGGTGATTGCGTCGGCACGCGTAGCTACTAAAATTCTCCCCACTCACTCACTTGAGTCACCGTATGCACGCAGATGCCCGCTTCGGTATAAAATCATGCGCACGTGTATGCAGGTATAGCCAATTTTATAACAAAAGTGCGTTTACGTGCATATAAGCGCGTGTTATAAAATTGCTTCGCACAAGTCTTACATTTTACTTCATAATCCTTTTTTTGAAAATATAGTGTTAAAAATTTGTCATCAACAGTTAAATGGTTAATCATGCAAATGCTGCGTTCGCGTGTGTGTGTGTGTGTGTGTGTGTGTGTGTGTGTGTGTTTATACACGAGCCAAGAAAGTTTGGTCTTAGGGGCCATCAGTGGCAGGCTAAGTCCTTCTTTCTTATCTTTATTCAGGCCTTTATATATAAATATATATATATATATATATATATATATATATATATATTTGTAAGATCAGGTGCTGCAAAATGGCAAAAAAAAAAGTAGAATTACCAGATACTACTTGTCTGCTCGTTTGTTTTCATTTAGAAGTTGCATCTTGGGCTGCCTCGGTGGCATTGCTGTGCACTGCCATGTGGAGGGACCTGTGTTTGATTGTCGGGTTAGGTCTTTTGCATCCTGAACTGGGGGTGCTCAAGACTGGTGAAGGGCACATGCAAAAAGGGATCTAAAACAAAGCCAGGCTTACTTGTAGAATGGTTGTACTAAGGAAAACCAAAAGAGGAGATGTTTGCATCCTGGGAAGGAAGAGGAACGACTGGAAAGAACCTTTGTTAAGGTGGATTGCAGAAATCCACTGCTTATTCTTGGGATAAGCAGCTTGGAATCTTATCTACCCCTTGGGATGCTGCCAGGTACTTGTGACCTGCATTGGCCATTGTTGGAAACAGGATACTGGACTTGATGGACCTTTGGTCCTACCCAGTATGACAAGTCTTCTGTTCTATGTAACTAGCATGAGTTCAGTCGCAACAGGCCCTGTCAAACTAATCTTATTCTTTGATATGGGCAAACTTGAAAAATATGGGCCGGATTTTAAGAGTTACGCGCGGGCATAGATTTGTGCGTGCAACCTGGCGCGCACAAATCTATGCCTGATTTTATAACATGTGCACGCAGCCGCGCGCATGTTATAAAATCTGGGGTCTGCGCACGCAAGGGGTTGCACACTTGTGCACCTTGCACAGGCCGAGCCCTAGGGGAGCCCCGATGGCTTTCCCCATTCCCTCCGCCCCCCAGCCCTACCTAACCCCCCCCCCCCCCTCACCTTTGTTAAAGATGTCGCACTTGCTGGCAGAGTGCAGGCACACAATCCCCCGGTCTAGAGGCCCTAGGGAGGCATCTTGTCCCACCCACTACCCGCCCCTTTTTTTTTTTTAAAGCCCCGGGACATGCACGCGCAGGAGCAGGTATTCGCGGTTACCCGCATAACCCTTTTAAAATCGGCCCCTATGGATTTAGCTAACACTTTTTTGATGTGGTTCCACATCAAAGGTTTGTTTTTGAAATTAAGAAGAGATGGTGTCTAGGGTGAACATTTGCAACTAGATTAGGAGGCTACAAAGGGTCACAACTATAGTGGCACATATTCTAATTGGAATAAAGTGACAAGTGGGGATACCAGGAGGAGGTCTGTGCTGGGACCATTTTTGTTTAAAACCTTTATCAATGATCTAGAGGTGGGAATAAATAACAATATAGCCATGTTTTGTAGATGACGCCAAATGCCATCCGCTAGTTAATGCCACACAGAAGGACTTGCTGATTGCAGAGCAAAATCTCAAATGTTTTAGGCAAACTAGCGGATGACTGGCAAGATGAGATTTAAAGTAGAAAAGTGTTGGGTAGTATATTTGGGGTCCCAGGTATAGGCAGGTGCAGTATACGGGAATACTTGCTAACGCTAAGCAGGAAAATGAACAGGAGATATTAGTTTAAACCTGGGAATGGGTGTGCAAAGCCCAAGTAGCAGCAGCCAAAGCTGAGTGTGTCTTGGTGTGCATTAAATGGAGATAGAAACAAAGAATGAGGATATTATCTACTGCTGTATAAAGCATTTGTCAGACCATATTTAGTTCATTTGTTCGATTTTTATATATCTGTACGTCCAAAGCTCATAGTGGAGTACAGTAAGAAAAAACATACAAATATAAACATAAAATGCAATATGGCAAACATCTGAAAACCCAGTCCACCAAAATATAATACATAAACATCCAGAAGATGGAGTACAGGCCTTGGTTTTGGGCATCTGTTCTCCAAAAAGGATAATCCAAATGTTTGTTCCTTTTTCTATGAAAGGCCCTATATGGTACGTAAGAGGACATGTAGGCTTGCATATGCTGACAATGTCCAAACTGGGATTATTTACATTAGAAACAGACATTGCAGAGCACATTTTAGAAATGCTGATTATAGTTATTATGTAAAGTTTTTGTTGTTGGATCTCAAGTCTCACAAGGCTACTTTAGTGGTCTTTTTCATATGAATCTAAATTTTTAACTCTTAATTTTTTTATTTTTACATTTAATGTTTAATTTATCATTTCCAATTTAGTTCTTGTTAAGTTGACCCGTAGGAAATACACAAGAATCCTTGTTTCATTATTTTCATTGTTAAAAATATGTTCACTGTCAAACATAAGCCCCCCACCCCCTGCTTATTTCCTTTACGTTATCTGTAAACCGAAGTGACATCTCTGATCTAATGTCAGTATATAAAAATGTATAAATAAATATAGCAAATAACCCAATAGGCATCTCCCAGGCAATTGTTTTAAATGCACAGCTACAACAAAACAGAGCATCCTCTAAGATTGAGGGATGATAAACTTCTCTACCTCCATGGAAAGGAACTTTTTTTTTTTTTGCTTAGGGTGGTAATAATTTGCAACATTTTGCCAGCAGAAGTAGCTATGGCTGAGCCTGCAACACTAAATCTGTTCAAAACTGAATTGGGCAAACTTTTAGAAGAAACAGATCAGCAAGTATGATAGATACATGGTAGGGAAAATGGCTAATCCAGGGATTCTGAACTGACCACCACGTTCTTGGGTTGTTGCAGGAATTATTTTCCTCTTTGCAGAGTTGACGATGGATGCATAGATTGTTTTCTTCCCATGTGGATCTCTGTGTAGAGAGAGAGAGAGGTCAGAAGGCTGGACTCAACTGACCTCTGGTTTTTCAAACCAACCAGCTATAACTATAACGGTTTGATATGCATTTTATGCAGGAAAATCGGTATAAAAAAACTTAAAATAAATAAATAAATAAATAACTATGGGCACAGGTCATAAAACCTACAAGGGCAGGTCTGGCAGTGCAGATCTTTGGGTGTATGCCAGGTCTGTCTGCATATCAACAACTGGCAGGCAAGCATCAAGGCTTGGTCCCGGGTGCTACAGAACTGGATGTCCAAGAGGAATAGCCACAGAAATATGGAGCCTTTCCCCCGCTGCAGAAATGCACATGTACCTAATACATGCAGCCTACCTCAACAGCTGTATTTCTGCAGGGCTGGTACCAGCTACTCAAGCTTGACAACTATGAGGGAGATTTTAAATTGAAAGCAAGAGACATACTGTGTTCTCCTGCTGCAATGTACTGGAATCCAGGAAAATATTGTAAGGGATGCAGCACAAGAGTCCACACTAAATTGGGGCTGTCCCCGTCTGAGGACCAGCTGGCAGCTCTGGTTTAGGATATGGGTTTAAACCTGACTCATGGAGGTAACGAGCAAGCTGTTCATACCCGGAGTTGCTAGATTCAAACCTCTTCTTGGTGGAAATTGGAACGAGGGCTGTCTTTCAACCTAAAAACCTCACTGTTAGTACAAATTGGCCTTCTGGTTGGCACGTAACCTCTGGTAAGAAGTTATGTGTTGAATAGTAAAGAAAAACCTTCCACTCTTACTTTCCTCATCAAAGAACAAAGGCAAAGTTTTATGTATATTGGACAGCACCACGTCCGTTTGCACCATGGCTTCTCAGTGAGAAAGCAAAGACCTTCATTTCTAGGACACCATTACTAAAAAGTATATATGGATAACTATCCAAAAATAAATCATATTAGCTAATTTTACACCTAGTTTCCTAGTCAGGTTGAAAGAAAACCAGAGGTTTCTAGACTCCAGTATTGTTATAATTGCTGAAAACAATGGTTTCAAAGTCTGGTTAACAAGAATCTTCATGAGGTCTGGTTTTCAATATTATGAAACATGAATATTCATGATTATATTTACAGACATTGGTATAAGGATCAGGTTATTTGCTATAATTTGGTTCCTCCAATAACCAGGTTTGTGGATGCTCTTGAGGACCAGATTTGGTGTTTGCTGTTTTACTCCTATGTGGCCTGTATTCTAGCAGCTGTTCCTACATGTTTATACAGGAGAAAACAGGGAGGGGAACACTGCATCTATAGCCAATCCTGTAGCACAGAGGGAAAAAATAACTTTTCTAATATGACCTTCAGTCCTGCAATCAGCCATTTTCCCTAGGATGCAACTACCTTTATCTCACCCACTGAAAGGTCCTTATTTAGCAGCCAGCCAGCTAGCACAATTATCCAGCTAACATTATCTGGCTAACTCTGCAGGGATAGTCTTGCTGAATATCCATAGCCCTTAGGCTAGCTTTATCTGGCTAACTTTAGGACTTTTATTTGGCTGTTCTAAAGTTATTCGGCTGACTTCACCCAGGAATGCCCCCTCCGGTCAGTGTGGCAGGATTTTCAAATCTCTTACTTTTTGCTGAGCTTAGCCAAACAAATAGCGCCGAATGTTGGCCACTAAGCTTTTTCTGTTTCCTTGAAAGCTTGTCCAGTTTTACTACTGCTCTTCTTCTTCACTCTAGGGTGGCACAGTGATTGGAAGTGCCAGGTGCCAGGATTTTCGCAGCCGAGAAGGTCGCCTGAAAGCAGCGTGCAATTTGGTGAAGAAGGGAATAACCAACCTTTGTGTGATCGGCGGCGACGGCAGTTTAACTGGAGCAGATACCTTCCGGGCAGAGTGGAGCAGCTTGTTAACAGATCTACTTAAAACAGGTAATGTTGGGTCTCACTGCAATAAGTTGCCAATTAAGCAACTTATTGTATAAATTATCCTTATAAGTTTGTCCAGCCTCTGTATAACCTAACCCTGTTCTTCTTTGGCCGAATTGA
This sequence comes from Rhinatrema bivittatum, assembly GCF_901001135.1. Classification (NCBI taxonomy): domain Eukaryota; kingdom Metazoa; phylum Chordata; class Amphibia; order Gymnophiona; family Rhinatrematidae; genus Rhinatrema; species Rhinatrema bivittatum. The sequence goes on along the minus strand of NC_042617.1, from coordinate 295,742,040 downwards.
TGCACACTTGTTCAGTCAATGGACAAATAGTACGTGGTGTGTGTGTGTGTGTGTGTGTATGTGTGTATACACACCCCCACGTACTATTTGTAATTACATGAACATAATGTGAACACTTATTACTGTACCATAAATGAAACTTTAACGCATAATCTTTATTAATAAAATTACACTTGAATTTTTTTTTTGTTTACTAAAATACAAGACATCAAAATCCTGATAGCCAAGTATTAAACACCCTGGGTTAGAACTTAAAAGCCCTATGCGTGCCAGATCTATTTTCAAAAGGCCTGGTGGCACACGTAAAGCCCCGGGACATGTGTAAGTCCCGGGGCTTTTCTGAATGGGGGGGGGGAGGCATGGCAGAGGACTCCTGTGCCAGGAGATCACGTGCCGGCAATCGGCCTCTAGCTGGCGTAACTTGTGTGATAAAGGTACAGGGGATTTTTATTTTTGGACTGGGGGGGCGGGACAGGTAGGGGAAGGTGCAGGTGGGGAAAAGGAAAGTCCCTCTGAGGCCGCACCGATTTCGGAGCGGCCTCTGACAGAACGGGGAAAGCCAACTGGTCTCCCCGAGGGCTCGGCGCACACAAGGTGCACTAGTGTGCACCCCTTTGCGCACGCCGACCCCGGATTTTATAATATGTGCGAGCGCCTGCGCGCACATGTTATAAAATTGGGCAAACATTTGTGCGCACCAGTTGTAAAATCTGCCCCCCTTTGTCATGTTATCGACATTTACAATAGTGCCCCAGCTATTTTATGTTAAAACAATACATAGACGCAATCCTGTGTCTGTTTCTCCTAATGCATTAGGCAAGCAGTATCTTCGATAAGATTCATGGTCTATTCGATAAGCAAGTAACTTTCCAAAAACTGATTGGGGTAACAGATGGCAAACGTTAAAACAGTATAAGGTGTACTAGATGGGTGAATTTTACCACTTTAAAACGGTTCATAGACACGACGCTGTGTCTGTTGTATTAATAAAGCAAGTAGACCATACCTCCGATCAGATTCACAGTCTTTTCGATTGACAGATAACATTCCAAAAGCTGAGTGGGGTAGCGGGTGGCAGAATAAAAAGACATCATCAGCCCAGAGTGTGATATCTTTTCTGCTGTACAGTAAAGCTTCTTCCATCATCTGGAAAACAAACTGTAAGCAACCCAGTATCTCCCTTGCAGCACGTTTGCTCCATCGTCAAAGGCACCTCTGTTTAGCCACACCAGTGGCTTCTTCAGGAGGAATTGATCTTAACAGTGTTCCTCAAACCACTGTAGCTCCAAACAAAATCTCTCAAGGGAAAGTTGGAAAATATTACGCTTGCCGTGCTAGAATTTATCTGCGTACCCATCTCAAAACCAAGCTCTCTCACTCTCGCTGCTTCTTTGTCGGTGGATTGAAAATGAGGTTCGACAAACTCATAAACTAAAACAATATATACTATTAAAATACAGTCTACAACAAGTGTATTTTATTAATAAAGATTGTTAAATGTTTGTTTTGTATTATGTTCATGTAATTACAGTATGCATAACTGAACACTTGAATATATTACTTTGCCCAAATTGGGGTAGATTTAAAAAAAAAAAAAAAAAAAAAAAAAAAGCGCAGGTGTTCATGTGCAAGCGCTACCCGGCACGCGCACGCATGTTATAAAATCGTGGGATGGCGGATGCAAGGGAGTGCACAACTGTGAACCCTGCGCGTGCCGACTCACAGGCTTAACCCATTCCCCCCCCCCCCCCAAATTTTTTATTTTACCTCTTGCACGCACCGGCAGCTTGCCGGCACGCGATCCTCCAACACAGTGGCAAATGGCTGCTGTGCCGGAGGTCTCTGGCCCCGCGCTGCCCTGGACTGCCCTTTTTGTAAAGCGCCGGGACTTAGACGCATCCCGGGGCTTTCCGCGCCGGGCCTTTATAAAATAGGCCCGGTACGCGTAACCCCCCCCTGCCCCCGCACGTAATGGCAGTCATATAAAATAGTGTCCATGAGAAATATCAAAAAGAAAAGAAAAATTGAACCCTTATGCTAAACTATGTCCTTAAGGGTCGATTTTTAAAAATTGTGCGATCGCGTACTTTTGTTCGCGCACCAGGCTGCACCAGCCGCGCATATCTTATAAAATCCGGGGTCGGCGTGCGCAAAGGGGGTGCACATTTTGTGCAACCTGCGCGCGCCGCCTGTTCCCTCCGAGGCCGCTCCGATTTCGGCGCGGCCTCGGAGGGAACTTTCCTTCGCCCCCCCCCCCTTACCTTTATTTCATGATTTATGCCTGCTAAAAGCAGACGTAAATCTGCACGTGCCGGCCGGCTGCCCCGCTCCGTGTTCCGGTCCCGGGGGCTGGTCCGGAGGTCACGGCCACGCCCCCGGGCCGAAACCACGCCCGTGTCGCCACCTCCAAAACTCCGCGTCACGCCCCCGAAACGCTGCATCATTCTGCCACACCCCCGACACGCCCCCTCCCGCCCCTTTTAAAAAACCCCGGGACTTACGCGTGTCCTGGGGCTCTGCTCGCGTAAATCTGGCCTGATTTACGCGCGCAGGGCATTTAAAATCCGCCCCACTATGTATATAATACAATCGGTGAGCCTACAAATTATCAAATTATGAATATAGAAAATTTTATTACACTCCACACAATTTCTAAAATTCTTTACAAAAATATCATTTACATATTACTTCATTAAATGACAATATATAAACACAAAAAAATTGAAAAGGAAAAACCATTCCATTCACTGGTATCTCCTTCAAAAACATGATACAAATAGTTTTGAAGAAACAGTTGCTGGTATCCTGCTTGTTCACAATGTATCAATGTTTTGCATATAAGACACAGCTCTTCAAACAGAAGGCTGCTCAGCTTAGAAAATGAAAATCTCTTTGCAAGAAGACCTGCTTCCATGCCTCAAACAGGCTATTATGGCAATAAATGTGTATTTCAAATGCTAATCATGTAGTCTTTGTCTCACAAAAGATCTTCTGTTTCATTCTAAAAATAGTTCTTCATCAGGCAAAGGAGATAACGTAAGGTACTTGGGTCACTGATACTAGAAAATTTAAAAAAAAAATTATACATAGGGGTAGATTTTTAAAAAATTGCGCGATCGCGTACTTTTGTTCGCGCACCAGGCACAAACAAATGTACGCTGGATTTTATAAGATACGCGCGTATCTTATAAAATCCGGGGTTGGCACGCGCAAGGGGGTGCACATTTGTGCAACCTGCGCGCGCCGAGCCCAGCGCGCGCTGCCTGTTCCCTCTGAGGCCGCTCCGATTTCGGAGCGGCCTCGGAGGGAACTTTCCTTCGCCCAATTTACGCCTGCGAAAAGCAGACGTAAATCTGCGCGCGTCGGCCGGCTGCCCCGTCCGTGTTCCGGTCCCGGGGGCTGGTCCGGAGGCCGTGGCCACGCCCCCGGGCCGAAACCACGCCCATATCTCCGCCCCCAAAATGCCGCGTCATTCGGCCATGCCCCCGACACTCCCCCTCCCGCCCCTTTTAAAAAACCCCGGGACTTCCGCGCGTCCCGGGGCTCTGCGCGCGCCGGCGGCCTATGCAAAATAGGTGCGCCGACGCGCATAAATCCGCCCGGATTTACGCATGCAGGGCATTTAAAATCCGCCCCATAGTGTCTTAAAGTAAAGATTTCATGAGGCTTGGCAAAATTTAAAATAAGTAAAAAAGCTTTCAAACCTACCATTTGAAGTTACATCTTAACTGACATTTAGCGGTAAAAAGAACATTTTTATAAATATTCAAGACGTAGAATAACCTAAAAAGCAAGATTGAAAAGTTTTTTTTTCATCAATATATATATTTTTTTAATGTGCCCACCACAAATGCTTAAAACAACTGTTCTGAAATAAATGTTTTTCAAAGAAATGATCTCACAAGAGTTATTCTTGGTAGTTCCACAGGACATATTGGCACATGAAGTTTTATATTTTCATCTCTAACATAGTTTCATAGTAGATAACAGAGAAAGACCAAATGGTCTATTCAGTCTGCCTTTCTTCATTTCCATCCTCTAGCTTCTAGGAATCCACAGTGTGTTGTAGAATTGATGTGGGGTCGCCGTTTTGGCCGGCTTTGCCGGCCCGCACATCGCTCGGGGGTGGTCGGCAAGAATTCTTGTTTTTCGCGCGATTCTTTGTTGCAGACGTCTCAAGCACGCGCATGTTTGCGTGCTTGACGTCAGCTTGCACACACGCGAATGGGGGGAGGTTCGTTTGCAGCGGGTGCTGGTGGGAGTTGAGTAAGGTTCGTGCCGGGATGAGGGCGTTTCGTGGGCTGGGGCGCGAGCTGGTGGGCGTATCAGGAGGTCTCTGTTCGGGATGTGGGGCCTCGTGAGGTGTTGGGGCTCGGGATGGATCTGATGCTACTGCAAGGTACGTCAAGTTTGTTGTTTTTAACCGTACTGAGAAGAGGCGTTCTGGTTGCCTTGGAAACTTAACAGCAACCCTGATCGCTGCTTCTCAGTCAGTCTCTGCGTATGTTTTTGATTACATTTCACTTATTGCTTAGAAATATATTTTTGACTAGTACTGATTTAAAGCAAGATCCTGATGTTCCTGTGTTGAAAACTAAGTATTTCTTCAATGATTAATGAATAAATATTTCTTCTGAACTCCGTTTGAACTCAGAATATTCTTCAGCTCAAGGTCAGATCTTAGACTGTTTAATTATAAAGATCCATTTTTTATTTTAAAATCTTTAATCAAACAAGAGTCCACAAGATTAGCTCTCAACACAGTGTTTGTCCTATGGCCTCTTGAACTCCATAACTGTTTTCATCTCCTCTGCTGGGAGTGCATTCCAGGCATCCACCACTCTTTCTGTGAAGAAATATTTCCTGCATTGTCCCCCCTGGAGTTTCGTATTGTGACTCCTAGTTGTTCAGTTTCCTTTGCAACAGAAAAGATGTAATGTTTGTGTATTGAAGGTCTATATGATATATTTTTTTCCATCAATAAGCAGTCTGAATTAACCATTACATGTGGGTGATATCATCCAGCAGCACTGAATGGACTTCTCTCCAAGCTGCCTCGTGAGTCTCCTCAGTCATTTTTAATCCAAGCTAAAGCACAAATGTGTATTTCATCTCTACTCTGTTTTTTCTTTCAAACATGTTATTTCCTTCAGAAAACTTTTTTTTCTACCTTGCCTCATTGCTTCTGCAACCACACAAACACCTTTAGGTGCTACATTTAAAAAAAAAAAAAAAAAAAAAAAAAAGGAAAAGTGAGGGTCTTTCCTCACAAAAATGTCAGGCCAGAAGAAAGTCTACAACTATGAGTGGATTTAAGAACTACCCAGATGGGAAAATCATGTCCCTCACTGATGGCCATGAGTTTTGTTACCACTGTCTGGGATATCAGAAAAACTGAAGCCTGGAGCAGATGTCCATGTATTCACAATGCTCCAGGGCCTCCATTCTTAAGGACCCCAGGCTTCACTATCTTTCTGGTGTTCCAGACAATAAAACTTTTATTTCTGTGTAAACCTCTGAGTAGCAGCAATAGGTCTTCCTCCCGCAGTACAGCATTGTCTGCCTCCTTGGGGGAAAGCATTTGAGGCTGGGTCATTCAAAAATGCCTCCGTCTGTGAAGGCCGAAGCCATGGGGTTGAGTTCAGTTGCTTGTGTGCCACTGAAGCAAGTGGCATCACTCCCTTGAGGCAGTCCCAACTGCATCGGAAAAAACATAATCCTCACAAGGTGCGTCAATGCCAGTGCTGTTGGACTGTCCAACTTTGGTGTCACTGATGCAGGCCGCAACTTAACATGGTGCATTGAAGCTAGAGATGTGAACCGGAATCTGTTCCGATTCACATCGTGACTTTTTTTTCTGTCCGGCCCGATCGGGTTTTTTTTTTTTTTTTTATCAGCTGCGCCCGAGCCGATAAACAAAAAGCCCACCCCCAAACCCCCCCCCCCCCCCCCCAAAAAAAATACTTTTTACAGGTACCTGGTGGTCCAGTGGGGGTCCCGGAAGTGATCTCCCGCTCTCGGGCCGTCGGCTGCCACTAATAAAAATGGCGCCGATGGCCTTTGCCCTTACCATGTGACAGGGTATCCGTGCCATTGGCCGGCCCCTGTCACATAGTAGGAGCACTGGATTATTTTTGTGTGCTGTTTTTCCCGCCCTCCCCCAAAACGATAAGAGAACCTCCACGAACAATTTAGTGGGGTTTTCCTATCTGTTTCGGGGAGCCCCCGGTTTTCTGACTATTTTGAAAATATCGTACGATATTTCCAGTCGTCAGAAGCATGATTCACATCCCTAATTGAAGCTCCATAAGTCTGAGGCATCAAAGCACACTGCATCAACACACGAAGTATGGCACATCCATGCACCTGAAGCAATCAACACGTCTGACCTGTTTGCATTGCAGAAAAACACAAAACTAAATCAATTTTTCTCCATTCTACCAAGCGATCACGAGCTGACACAGGACACTTTTCTCCTCGACTAAGGGCAAAGCCTCATGTATACTTTTCCACTAGTTCCTTCAGGTTCATACCTGCCTGATCCGCATAGTGCCGCCATGGCCCAGACAAGTTTGGTATGCATATCTAGTCAAGCTTTCCAACAATGCTCTTATGCCTCTTGAATCAGACATTGCTCTTCTAACTCTAGATGACAGGATGCTCTTTCATCCCAACCTTCAGCCCTCAAACTCCCAGCTTGGATCTTTAGTGCTCAGTAATAGTGAATCTCCACTTACCATCCAAGATTGAAGACCTATTGGTTTCATCCAGAAAACCTTCAACCAGGAAAAAACTACACCTTTTAAATGGAAAAGATTCTCCATCTGGTGTCATCGACATAACTGACCCCTTTTCATGTGAGCCTTCACAGCCTTTAAAATACTTGCTTTACCTCTCTAACTCTGGCTTCGCCACTGCCTCAGTGAGGGTACATCTAATCCTTATAACCACTTACCATACCTTGGTGAATAGAAAACCAATCTCCATGCATCTGCTCGTGCAGGGGTAGATTTTATAAATTTGCGCACATGCGTACTTTTGTTCGCGCACCAGGCGCAAACAAGAGTACATGGGATTTCAATAGATAAGCATGTAGCCGCGCGTATCCATTAAAATCCGGGGTCAGCATGCTCAAGGCTGCCCAAAATCAGCAGCCTGCGCGCGCTGAGCCGCGCAGCCTGCCTCCATTCCCTCCAAGGCCGCTGTGAAATCGGAGCGGCCTCGGAGGTAACTTTCTTTCGGCCTCCCACCACCACCACCACCTTTGAACAAGTTACGCCTGCTCGAGGCAGGCGTAACTTTGCGTGGGCCGGCTGCCGCGTGCCATGTTCCGGTCCAGGGACTGGTCCAGAGGCTGCGGTCATGCCCCCAGATGATGTGCCAGCCACGACACGCCCCCCCCCCCCCCCACACACACACACACACAGAAAAGCCCCAGGACTTACATGCGTCCCGGGGCTTTGCGCGCGCCGGAAGCCTATGCAAGATAGGCTCGGCGCGCACAAGGGGGGTATGGGGTAGGTTTTCGGGGGTTAAGCGCGTAACCCTCTGAAAATCTACCCCATATTGTTTCATGAAAGGTCTCTGGCATATCAAACCCCTCATACAGAAACCTCCTGTTTTGTGGGCTCTAAATGTGGTTCTTTCATTTTATGAAGCCTCCTTTTGAACCTTTGGAATCTGTTCTTTCAAAGTTTTCTACTTGGAAAGTTTGTTTTTTTTCTTATTGCAGTCACTCTGCAAGAAGAGTCATCAAACTCTCATCTACTATGCTCCAAATCTGCAGTTCTATCACAACAGAGTGGTTCTCAGAACTCACTCAAAGTGCCTACCAAAAGAATTTTCAGCCTTTCGTATCAATCAATGTGTTCTTCCTGCTTTCTTTCCAAGGCCCCATATGCATGAGGGCAAGAGAGCCCTCCATACTCTAACTGCAAGTGGACCTTGGCATATTACAAAGGACTTAATTCAGCCTTATCAAACTAACCAGCTTTTCATTTTGTACAGCCCAAACCACCTAGGAATAGTGGTTGCCAGGTGATTTTTATCCAATTGGATAGCGGATTGCATCCATCACTGCTATGACTTATCAGGACTTCAACTAGCAGATTCAGTTAAGGCTTTTCAAGTACGAGCCATGGCTTCTTCTGTTGCTCATCGTTGAGAAGTATCCATCAAAGCTATCTGCAAAGTTGCGACAATGTCTTCAGTCTACACATTCATGTCCCTTTACTGTCTTGATAATATCGCAAAGTCTGACAGATTTGGAAAAGCAGTTTTGCGAAATCTGTTCTCACTGTAGTCTACTCTCCTCAGTATTATTTTATTTATTTAACAGTTTTATATACCGAAGTTCTGGTAACAAAGTTACTAATCACTTCGGTTTACATTACAACAATAGATTGACAGTATATAGAATATTGTCTTACAGTGAACAAGGTAATTAGAACTTGGAAAAATAAATAATAATAACTTACAAAGGGCAAGGAGAGTAAATATATACAAAGTAGTGGACTGTCATGGAGATCAAAGCTTAGATCTATCTTAGATAGATCAAAGCTTAGATATTTCAATAGTCAGCTTAGAACTCCACACATATAAATAATTCAGCCACCTTATCGATGGAACAAAAATGTTTGCTTACCGTAAACTGTTTTCTGTAGATAACAGGATGCATTAGCCATGGAATAACCACCCACCTCCCTGGAGAGTTGATTTTACAGCTATTGACTGAGAAGATTCACAAGGCGACACCTGCATTGGAACTACTGCTTATGCTCAGAGCTCAAAGCTCTACAGCTTGGAGAGACAAGTTCGTTCGGTTCTGCTGGATGACATCAGCCACATCAACAATAGCTCTTCCAACTCAGTAATTGTGCTATTACAGTACTATGCCCAAATTTATCAAAAAATCTCATTCAGCATTACTACTGTTAAAAGTAAATTTTTTTTATCATGAATAATCGCAGATTTATTTACATAACATACTTTATAATCCCATATAAAATACCACTCAGCAATATTGCTAAACCCATTGTCTCAAATCCATTTATTTTTAAAATAGCAGACACAGATTTAATTGCATATTGCATAAAGTGCCCTTGTTTTGCTGTACCCAACAACTTCTTCAGGGGGTTATTATCAAATACACCATCAATGATTCAATATGGACATAAAGGATAAGGTGATGTAATCCCGACATCTATAGACACTTCCACTCATAAATTATACTAAATAGAGCTGATCACTAGCCTCATACAGCTCAAGATTCATCTTTCATAATTAAAATCTGTAAATCAGAAACAAACACAATATCCTATGAATTCCCAAATATCCATATATATCCAACTCACACCTTACTCCCTATCAAAAATACTCTTACCATATTTATTTATTTATTTAACATTTTTCTATACCGAACTTCATGACAAGATTCATATCAGACCAGTTTACATGGAACTTAGGGACTAACTAAACATAACCAAATAACAGGAAGGCCGAAGCGCAGTTACATAAAACAGGGAGATAGAACTTGGGGGCTAGAGTAGCCTGGAAATAAAAGGATAGCAAAAAACTAGAAGTTGAGAACATATGTCTATACTGTGGCTGGACCGAGCATCTAGCCTATTGGTAAGCGTCTGGTTGAGAGTATGTTGAAATGTTAGATCTTAAGGGAAGGCTTGGAGGAAAAGCCAGGTCTTGAGTGTTTTTTCAGAAGGTTAGTAGGCAGGGTTCCAATCTTAGGTCAGTCGGCAGGTTGTTCCAGATGATGGGGCCTGCTGTGGAGAATGCCCGTTCTTTGGTGGAGGTTAGACGTGTGGATTTAGTTGGGGGGACTTGAAGGGTTCCTTTATATGCTTCTCTGGTCTTGCGGATGAGTATAATTTGAATGGGATAATATGATGTTCATGACTCCCTTTGTATATTCTAAAACCAAAATACATGACTCAAATGGTTTCACCAGCCTTGAATGCCTCTGACCTCTCATATCGATCTTGCACAAAAATGTCATGCATGCATATTGGCAATAATGTCAAAACGTTTTTAAAATTCCAATATGGAGTCACATCTTGCTTATCTGCCAGTCACTGTAAAGTCCCTCTCTAACACTGAATATTTAATAGAAAACCATCTACATCAGAGTACATTAGAAAAACTCTAATCATAAAAAACACTCCACTCAAAATCCCTGTTCAGACTTTTATACAGCTGTTTCTTCTGTATAAGTAATCACATGATGTCACCACCATGCTGAGTTCTAATTTGACAAAGAACCGCAATTCGTCTATAGAGTGTCTTACTATCCAGTGCTCCACCAAAGGTGCCTGCTATTTACTAGTATGAATGCAATACTTATGTTCCAAAATTCTAGTGTGTATAGGACATTTGGGTTTTTTTCCAATATAAATCATTTTACATGGACAAATTATAGCATACACCACCTGTGATGTAGAGCAATTGAATCTACCCTTCAACTTAAAGGGTGTTTTTAAGAATGGATGAGAACTCAGAAATTTCCAATATACATGGGCAGACTGAGCATGACTCACAAGTATACTGCCCCCATGATTGATGGGACATATCTTCCTGACTCAAGACAGCAGCTATTAGCTGATCACATAAACTGCGATTTTTCTTTAATGCAAAAAACAGGAGGTTCAAGGAAATGAGAATTAACCCCAACAGTGGCCAATGTTTCCAGACAATTTCTTTAATTGCTGATTTTCAGAAGGAAACCTTTTCTCATACGTCAAGGAAACCTTTTCTCATACGTCAAGGAAAAACAGGAGGTTCAAGGAAATGAGAATTAACCCCAACAGTGGCCAATGTTTCCAGACAATTTCTTTAATTGCTGATTTTCAGAAGGAAACCTCTTCTCATACGTCAAAGAACTCACCAACCCAATCCAGAATGACACAACGCCAAACTCCAACAACATCTCCAGTGACAAACTAGCTCAATTCTTCAAGGACAAAGTCGACAACATCATTGCCAAGATTCCCCAATCCCACAACGACTCAACAAACATCCCTCCACCCATCCACATTTGGACCCAATTCACTCCTGTTGCATCTACAGAAATTGAACCCTTCATCAAAAAAACCAAACCAGCATCCCACCCCGTAGACTCCATCCCCATCAAAACCCTAAAACTCATCAAAGAGATTATTGCCAAACCTATAACCCAAATCATCAACCTATCCCTCGAGCAAGGAATCTTCCCAGACAAACTCAAAAACGCCATCATCAAACCAATCATCAAAAAACCACAACTCGACAAATCTGATCCTGCAAACTACAGACCAGTCTCCAACCTCCCATTCCTAGCAAAAATCATCGAGAAAACTGTCAACAGTCAACTCACAGACCACCTCAACGCCCACAATTTTCTCCATCCAACACAGCACGGCTTCAGAAAATTCTTCAGCACAGAAACTCTCCTCCTCTCCCTCACCGACACCATCCTCAGAGGCCGAGACAGTGGCGAGACATTCCTACTGATCCTCCTCGATATATCAGCCGCATTTGACACCATCAACCACAGAACTCTCCTCACCAGACTTAAAGAGATTGGTCTGCAAGACACTACACTCAACTGGTTCAAATCATACCTCTCTAACAGATCATTCATTGTCAAGACAAACTCTTCTGAATCCTCCCAAGTGCCCCTCACCCATGGCGTCCCTCAAGGTTCTTCACTTTCCTCGACCCTCTTCAACATCTACCTCCTCCCACTATGCAAATACCTCTCTGATGCCAACCTCACCTACTTCGTTTATGCAGATGACATTCAAATTCTACTCCCCATCACCAAATCCATTGAACTCACCATGGAAAGATGGAACAAACTCAGTTCAAATCTATCTCAACTACTATCACTCTGCCTCAACCAAGCCAAAACAGAAATCATCCACATCCAGGACGACCGTCCCTCTTCCCCCCTCGAGAGCACCCCCTCAAACAACCCAGGAAGCCCAAACAACACTGGGATGCCAAACTTATCAAGAACCTCACTCACACCATCCACAAAAAACCTAGGAGTAACCATCGACAGCCAACTCAACTTTAAACGACACATCTCCAATATAATCAAAGATGGATTTTTCAAACTTCAAACACTTAAAAAACTCAAACCTCTCCTCCAACCGCATGATTTCCGAACAGTACTGCAATCAATTATTTTCTCAAAACTCGACTACTGCAACTCCCTCCTCCTTGGACTTCCTGAAATCCACATCAAGCCCCTCCAAGTACTACAAAATGCCGCCACCAGAATTATCACCAATCACAGAAAATCCTCCCACATCACACCCACTCTCAAAGACCTCCACTGGCTGCCCATCACACAAAGAATCCAGTATAAAACCCTCACCCTTCTTCACAAAAAAATAAACAACAGTAGTATGGTCTGGCTAAACAACACCATCCAACCATATATCACACAAAGAAATCTCAGATCCTCCAACTCAGGTCTCCTCTCCATCCCTACTCTTAAAAATGCTCACCTCAATACTACACGCAAACGAGCCATTACAATAGCTGGCCCTACCCTCTGGAACTCCCTCCCCCCACAGCTCAGAAACGAACCCTCACCACAAGTCTTTAAAAAACAGCTCAAAACATGGCTGTTCTTGAAAGCATTCCCTCCTGAACCCCAACATCCTAAAATAAACGCTCTTGAAAGCCTTTCCGCATAACTTCTACTCTGCACGAACGCATAACCCCTCCTCCCCATCTCTATCCTCCCTTCTTCCCTGTCACCCACCCCTACCCGTAACCAAGTCATATTGTACATATTGTATTTAGGCTATATGCCATTTCTATATACCCACATTTAATATTTAATTTTAATGTTATTCATATGTTACAATGTTCCTTATATTAATTGTTTAATCAACTGTTATCTTGTTACAATGTAAAATAGGGCAGTTCCGGCTCTATTCAACCTGTTATCTGGAAACCGATGTGATATCTCGATCGAATGTCGGTATACAAAAGAAATAAATAAATAAATAAATTTCCTTTAAAAAAGAAAAATTGCCTACAAAGTCAGCAGTTACTTTGCACTTTCTATTTCTGAGGTCAGCCAAATGGGAACAGAACAATGAATGTATGTTGAGAATCAAAGGGATGCGTGTTGTTTTCCTCCTCCTACTTAAAATGCCCCTGGGGACACTTATCTTTCCCCTTCTCTTTCTGTGGATAACACTGTCATCCTTCCAGTCCCCTCAGCCCATAACTTTGGGGTCATCTTTGACTCTCCTTCTTTACACACATGCAAAACACTGCTAAAATGTGTTGGGTCATTTCTTTCTCTGTAACATCACTAAACTCCAACCCTTCCTTTTTGAGCACACTATCAGAGCCTTCCGTTTAGACTACTGCAACCTGCTCCTCATAGGTCTCCTAATGAGCCATCTTTGTACAATCTATTCAAAATTCAGTTGCTCAACTCAGTGTTGCTACTACCTCGGCTCCCAGCCAGTTACCACATACAGTTTAAGCTTCTTTTACTCGCCTTTACTCTGCAGCACCTCCCTACCTCTCCTCTGTTATCTCTCCCTACACCATTCCTTGTAAACTCTGCTCATCAGGCAAGTCACTCCTTTCTATGTCCTTCACCACCATCACTAATTCCTGACTCCGTGCTTTCCACCTCGCTGCACCGTATGCTTGGAATGGTCTTCCTGACTTGGTATGCTTTGCTCACTCTTGCCACTTGCAAATCCAGTCTAAAAACCCACCTTTTTGAGACTGCTTTTAAATCTGGATTATGCCGCTTGCAGCCTTTTTGATTTTAACCATTTTCTTAATAAATAAAATTTCCCAAAGTCCTATTTTGCTTTGTATGTTTTAATTATATTGTAAGTTCTACTAAGCAGGACTGTATTGTGCGGCGCTGCATATATCGAGTACGTAGTGCTATAAAGTGATAAGCAGCAGTAGTAATCCAACTGAAAGTATATATGCTGTGAAAAAACCACACATACTTTTAACTGTTTTTGAGGGGGACAGTTCTCACCTGAAGCAATATATCTTAGTCCCTGTACACCTGGATAAGTTACTGTGAAAATTATCCTCCTATATTAATAAAGTACTATAAAGGAGATTTAAGTGAATCTGTTATTGTGAGCAGCTACAATAAATTGTGAAGCACCCATGCTTTTTGCTGTGTCGAAATCTGTAGATACAATACTGCTTCATATAAACTGTATGCTAAACATCTTCACAGGCAAGATCACCAATGAAGAAGCCAAGTCTTCTAGTTTCCTGAACATTGTTGGAATGGTGGGCTCCATTGATAATGATTTCTGTGGCACTGACATGACCATCGGTACAGATTCGGCCCTTCACAGGATAATGGAGATAGTAGACGCCATAACAACCACAGCTCAAAGGTATGTGGTCTTTTAGGGACAGCTTCTAACTTTAAACACAGGGCTTGCAGTCTCGTTGGGTATGTTGTGCCCATGGGAATGCAAGCACATTCTCAAAGGGAAACTCCATGCAGAGTTTTCTTTTTTGAAAATTAGGCTGGCAGTACACAGTGGGTACTTAGGTGCAAATGCATGCAGGTACTATTTTGAAGCAGGTGCAAATGTATATGCGGGACTTTGAAAATAAAAGGCCTACCCCCTTCCCTGCCCCTTTTGACATGTAAAAACCCCCCCCCCCCCCCCCCCCCCCCCCCCCCCGACTATGGAAAAAAGCACAGGTACTTTCACCTGTGTGTAAAAAAAAAAAAAAAAAAAAAGACAGGGATTGATAAGAGGTAGATTGGGGCATTCATCCTGGCATCCCTGTACACACTTGCATGTACATTTTGTATTTTGCTTCAAAGCAGGTGCAAATGTGTACAGGTATTATGTACCCAATGTGAGCCATTGGCCCTGATTTCAAAGGGAAACCTCACCCAGGGTGTCCCTCAAAGTGTGCTTGCAGCTATACCTGCAGGATTACTATCCCTGCGCTGAATTGTACAATACGAGAGACAATTTTTAAATTACAGTCCATGTCCTCCACTTTTGTTGGATTTTTCCAAAATGCAGGCAAAGATTTAGGACCTGCTCTTACTAAGTTTTGTTTTTTGTTTTTTTTATCTCCACAGACACAGAATGGTTGAAAAACCTTAGGGGTCAATTTTCACATGGACGCACAAAATGTGGGGTTTTGTCAGGTTATTCTAAAAGTTACCCAGATTAAGTCTTTCAATATCTGCTTCAAAATAATTAGTTACATATCTAATTTCAAGTTGGTTTAAAAGTAAGTAAAATAAGGAGCGGAATCTGCTCTGTGGTATTTTATCCAGGTTAGAAAAAAAACTTTCTGTATATTCTATATATGCAATGGCCAAAATCTAGAGAAACTAGTTTATTCCCAGACTGCTCAAGTTTAATAAAAAGCTACATTTTTTTTTAACTTTTTAGATTTAAGTAGAGATGGATGGAAAAATCTAAGATTGTGATAGGAAATCTTGCTTACTAAATGGATGTAATAACCCGAGAGGCTGCTTTTCCCATTTGTAATCACAATCACTCTCATATCCAGGACACTGATGGAGGAGATGTTAAATTTTAGTCTGCGAATGCTGATATTCGGAGCTACCTGGTTAAAATGACTTGGCTAAGTTTGATCAGAAAAATACCGGTCCTAAAATTATCTGGTTAATGTTAGTCTGTCATATTTAGTGGCAGACTTAAGCTGAATAAGTGCTGCTGAATATCCTGGGTAACTTTCCCACTCACTGGCCTACTGAATCTCTACTTATTTTAAATACCGTAACTAGTAAATGTAACAAATTACTTGTTAAATAAATAAAATAACGTTGACTATTTTACTGGTAGAGTCTTCGTCACTGCCAACAAAATAGCGTATATGTTCATTTTGAATTTTGGTGTTGGTTCTCTTATCTGATATATTGTCCTGGTCATTACAGCCACCAGAGGACCTTTGTGTTGGAAGTGATGGGTCGGCATTGCGGGTAGGTAACACTTTTATTAGAGCTCAGAATGATTATAACTCAAGTTTAACTTTCATTGCACTACCCACGGTTGGGGAGGTTTTTCTGTGCTGATCCAGGAGGAAAGTAAAATAGTCTGTAGGACTTCAAATTGTTCTTCAAGTATGAATTTCCTCCTTGGTCTCAAGAAGATGTAGGTGCCAGCTCTATGGATGCTTGAGCACCCCCAGTGTTGTCTCCTATAATCTTATAGATTGGGAGCCATGAGCTTCATGCTGCAGGGCAGTCGGGAAGAGCAGTAAGGAAGCTTTTGTCTCCATGCTATAGCACATGCCTCCCCCTGCAGCCTGTTGGCTGGCTACATAATGTCTGACCAATGGGTTGCAGGGGAGGACAGACTCTGCACTTCTGTCTCCCAGTTATTGCTCCCACCTTCCCCTGCGACCTTTTGGCTGGCTCTATAATGTCTGATCAATGAGCTGCAGGGGAACCAGAGAGAAGCAGTAGTGTAGGACAGACAGTCTTCCTGAGGTGCAATGGAGATGGGGGAGGGCTGCTGATAGAGGGTCTGGGAAAGACAAAGAGGGACTGAGGCGCTAAAAGGAGGGTGAGAGAGGGGTTGAGAGAACTGCTAGAAGATGGTTTAAAAGGGAGTACTGGAGGGTCTGAGAGAGGAATTGAAAGAAGGAATTCTGGCTGGGAGAAGAAGAGGCAGGGGAAGAGGGACTTGGAGAGGATATGTGAGAAGGTGAGGAGTAGACATGGGCTGAGAGAGGGGACATGGGCTGTGAAAAGGGAATACAAGCTGGGAGAGAGGTCATGGACTTTATAAGAAGAGGGGCAGGGGTGACTGATTAGGTGAAGGGATCTTAAGAGGGAGAGAAGGTGAAAGTGACTGGAAAAGGAGCTGTGTGGATAGAGGAGGGGGACTGGTAAGGGGTGTAAATTAAGAGAAGAGCTGTAAAAAGAGAGGGGATAATGATCAAGACAAAAGTCAAGAATAGGTGAGGAGAGAGATGAAGTGGCAGAAGAGGGGAGACCAGGAGGAGTTGGGAGAAGATAATGAGCTGTGGAGGGAAAACCAGGAGGAGGTGAGAGAAAGTAATGAGCTGTGGAAAGACAGCTACTGGATATTAATATATTCATGGAGGAAAAATAACAAATCATAAAGAAGGAAAACAAAGACCAGAATCTAAACTTTAAAAAGAAAAAAGGAAGGGGAGATTGGGAAGGAGTGCGGCGAGAGGTACCTGTGGCTGTCTGGAGGAGACCAGAGGCCTGTCGGGCCGGAGGAATCCCGGAGCACCGACGAGGCAGGCCGAGGACACGCCCCCCTGTGACATCATCAAGGCCGACGCCGGAGGAGGCATAAAATCGCCGCCCTACGGTGCGCAGCCATGCGTGCCAAAGGGGCGCGCGGCTTTGCCCAGGAAAACTGGACCTCTGTACCAGCGATCGGCTACCCTCCCTATCTCCACCGGGGAATTCCATTAAGTAATGATCCACTCGGCTAAGTATCAAAATAACTTCTTTTTGAAGTTTTCTCTGTGATATGCCTCACTCTGTCTGCAAACGAAGGGCTAGAGTTCTATGCTAGAACCATTAGCAGTCTGGTGTTGGGCCTTATGGATGCCCACATCAGAAGGGGAGCTATAATACGGGGTGATGTTTCACTTGATTAAGTTAAAATTTGTTTGTCTAAATAGCGACAAAGATGTTACTTAGTCAGATAAGTTAGAATTTGGCCAGATAAGTGTATGCAAATGATATACCCGCATATTTGTGCTCGAAATTTTAAAAGGGGTGTTTGCGTTATTTAGTTGTATTTGCCCCCCGTAAGTCGTTTTTACATGCATAAGTCAGAGGACTTTATAACATGGAAATGAACTAACCAGTTTTACCAATTTTTTACCAATTCGCCCAGTCTATCTGTAGCTCGTGAAGACCCTCCTGGCTCTTCAGCCTGAGGACCCTCTTTTCACCAAGACCCATTAGCTTGTTGATTTTCACTTTTAAGATATTTACAATCACTTACACCAAATATTGAGCAGGAGTAAATACAGCACATAGTAACCTAATAATGGCAGCAAAAAGGCCAAATAGTCCATCCAGTCTGCCCAGCAAGTTTCTTACGGTAGTAACTACCGCTCCATGCAGGTTACTTCCAAATCTTATGTTAAGGTAGGTTAGTAATATTTAGGGATGTGCATTCGTTTTGAACGTATGCGCAATCCGCAACGTATAAGTCCCTATTCGTTGCATTCGTGGGGTTCCGAAACGTATGGCGAATCCCCACGAATGCAACGTATCATTAATGAATAAAACCCCCACCCTCCTGACCACCCCAAGACTTGCCAAAAGTCCCTGGTAGTCCGGTGGCGTTCCTGGAGCGATCTCTGCACTCGGGCCGTCGGCTGCCGGTATTCAAAATGGCGCCGATAGCCTTTGCTCTTACAGGGACACAGGGTAAACAACACTGTAAATGTTTTCATGGAAAACAATGTCATCAGAACTTAGTGCAAAGAAACGTTTAATCCACTGTCTCTCACCTCGCAATGGGCCACAGTCAAGTGATTACATTTTAAGTGCTAACAAAACGGCTGATGCTGTTTGTGGCCCATTGCAAGGCGAGAGACAGTGGATTAAAAATGTCATTGCACTAAGTTCTGATGACGTTTTCCATGAAAACTTTTACGTGTTGTTTGATAACAAATGACTCGTTTCCTCTCTTTTGCTGTAGGCTAAATAAGATGACACAAGCACTGGCTTCTCAGTGGAGGAGCTCTTCTATGTCCACATATAGTGGAGATTGGAACAAGGAAAACTTTAGCGATTATTCAAATCCACAAGAATCCTGTCAAGATGGTGAGGTGGTACCTGCAAATCCTGTGGGGATCCTCCTTTGTCAGTATATAGCTGGAACTGAAGCCTAATCCGCTAATGCAGACTTGCATGAATAGATTCCTACGAATACAACAGTTGGGGGCAACACTAAGGGACATGCCAAGGAGTGACACCCCCTTTTTGCTTCTCCCCCTTCAGCAGTGAACCCGCTGGCAGCCTAAGTTGGGTCAGCGTTTTTTCAATGCTATCCTAGAAGTGACTGAATGGCGGGTGAGGCTTAGCAGCAGTCCCACAGTGCCAGCAGGAGGCGAGGCAGTCAACATGGGGGAATATAGCAGAAAGCAGCAACTGAAGGTGCCAAACTCTCCCTCTATTCGGGTGAAATGAGGCATTTGCCAGTCTAAAATGTCAGCATTCCATTGGTCCACCTAAATAGTAAAATTTGTCTCCACTTGTGGTGGGGTGGGGTGAAGTGCTTGGAGATGATCGTTGTAAACTGGATCTCTCTTTCCTACAACAGATACCTGGCTCTGGTGACAGCCCTCGCCTGTGGAGCAGACTGGGTTTTCATTCCTGAATCCCCTCCTGAGGAGCAGTGGGAAGAGCACTTGTGCAGAAGGTTGAGAGAGGTACTACAGCTGTGGGAGTTACACACGTCTTGAATATGTTTGGTCTGTACTCATCAGAAGTTAGGAATGGGTGTAAATTTAATATTAAATATGTGCTCCAAGACCTTTTACCTGGGTAAAATGCCCTAACTGACAATTGCCTTCCTCTAGTGTAGTTAAAAAAAAAAAAAAATCTGGGTGAGTTCCATAGCATGGGTGGTTTTAGTTACATTAAAAAGGTGTTCTTCTGGGTGTGACTAGGTTGGGGAAGGAAAACTGTGCATGCACGTTTGATTTTCAAATGTCCGGATGCTATTTCCTCTGCTGCCTGTTGCTTTGCAACTATGTAGTTGCTGGCTGCTTTTAAAGCACATGCTTTTCAAAAAGAAACAACCTGGGTAGTTTAATGCATAAAGTGCACACATTAAATCCACCTGAACTTAGCAACTACATATGTGGTTATGAAAATTTACACACACCCCCTCTCCCCCCCAAATATATGAATCCTTTTCAGTGAAGAAATATTTCCTTTTATTAGTTATGAGTTTTCTTCCCTGCCGGGCTCCTGTCATCCCTTGCTTTGGAACTGCTTTTCCTTGAAACGATGGATGCTTCTACATATCCACCCAGGAGGGATGTAAACATTCTCCGCCATTGGATGCCATGCTTTCAAAGTCCATCCAGACATGGAGTCTGGAGCTGGGATTTTGTTGCACTGCATCTCTTGCTGGACTTCAGAAGGTTATGTTTGTGTCTGGCTGCCTTTTATTAATAACAAACCCTTAGGCTACATACACCTAAAGCACTTTTTGTGCAGTTTGCCTTATTTATATGGAGAGATGTACTCTACATGTGCAATATGTATATTAAAGAAATGTATTCCTTTGTGCACAATTTTTGGATGTATGCATATTTCCCCAACTTCCCAAGGACCTACAGAAGAGAGACATCTGCTGTAGAATTTATTCAGGACATAATCATGGAAATCTGTTCTCTCTACTAGCCTTCCTTGATAATCAGAAATCATACACATCAGTTCCTGCTTTTGCATAATTTTGCCTCTGAAATATTTTTCCCTTTTTTTTTTTTTTTCTTCTTTTTCTCAGACCAGAGACAGAGGATCCAGGCTGAACATTATCATTGTAGCTGAAGGAGCAATTGACCTGCAGGGTAATCCCATCACTTCAGAGGATGTGAAGAATGTAAGTCCAGGGACCAGTAATGGACAAATACTGCAGTCTGCATTTTCTCACGGGAGCTGCACAGATTGTGGTGTCACTGTGTGGATCTGCCCTTGGAAGCCACTTAAGGCTTGCCTTATTAAAAAGAAAAAAAAGAAAATTGTGTGTCTGTTGTTAACGCCTGTCTTATAGCATTCTGAGGCTGGATGTCCTGCAGTTTACATGGCCTAAAGCCAGATTGCAGTGCTGGAAAGCTTAGAGACAAGAGCTAAAAATCCAGACAACTTGACAATTTTGAAACTGTCCAACTGGGATATTCCCCCCAAAATTGGCTGCTTTAAGCTTTGTTTTCATTTATTAATTTTGCTCCTCTTTGTTTTCCTTGGGCCAACTACCTTGAGTTTTTTGGTACAACATTTTAACTTATTGCATGATTTGGGCAGGCAGGCGAGTCATATGTAACAAGTGAGTTATAGATCACTGTAACACCACCAGAAAGTTGAGACTGCAGGAGGGGAAATAGTGGCCAAAAATCATGTGCTCCCAAATACCTATTATAGTAAATGGGTCACTATTCGGCGTGTTTGGAAATGCTTCAAAAGTTATTTTGCATGGTCCAAATAGACATTTGGAATGCACAGGAGGTGGATCCCCTTTACATTTTCCATTACTGGGCTTCTCTCCATCTCTGCCCCCGTCCCTGACACGAAGTTTTTATTCATTGTCCTGGAGTCTCTTCCTCAAACATGTTTACTCCTGCTCAAAGCAGTAGTAATTCTGGGCAGCCTCCCTTTTGCCTGTGTAAATTGTATTATTTCTTATGAAAAGAGTAGTTTGGGGGGGGAGGGGTTGTCTCTCATGGAAAATCTTGGGAGTAGGCCTATGCCACCCTCTTTCTTTTCACTCTATCTAATCCCATTGGAATGGAATTAGAAAACGTTGCAGCAAAAAAAAATAAAATCCCAATTTTCAGAGCTTTTCCCCTACTTTTAAACAGACAATAGTGTTCAAAAGTAGCTTTAACAGACCCTACCTACTGCTCAAGCATCTCTCCTCACTATCCACACACATTGTCCCATTCTTCCCCCTCCTCCATTCCCGTCTCTCTCACAGGTATACACTGTTTCTGGACTGACCTTGTACACACGTATTCACACACCTGCATGCACACCAGTAAGACCAGGAAAAATCACACAGGATACTAAACGTAACCAATAAAGTTTGGGGGGGGGGGGGGGTTTGTCTTACACAGAAAACGTACATTTTTATTTAACGATGTTTTTCACTTTTGTATGGAAACAGGCAGGTAGGAGGGTGCCTAGCTTCTCCACCCTCTGGGATGGAGTGTTCTCTCCACCTCTGGATAGTAGTCTCGTCCTTTTGTTGCTTTCTGCAGCAATGCAGCAGTAGTATATCTGGGCATGGCTGAAATGCAGAGAAAAGGAGTCGCTCAGATACTTCCAGACAATATAAAAGCAGGAAGTGCAAAGGAGGAAAAACAGCAGCACATGCAATTACACTTCCAACAGAGGGCAACCCCTTACCTCCAGTACCTACCCCGGGGAGTGCAGGCATGTCTACACTTGTGGCAAGCCTAGATTGCAGGACACTGGCCGTTTGAATAGGCTGCTGCGTACTCTTGGTAGTTAGAGGAAAAGAAGTTGGCAGAAACTCGGACCAGAGTAATGGTTATGCAGAAGATCTGGCTTCAGTTCCCAGATCAGGTCTTTTGCTTCCTGAGCCAGCCAGGCCTAGGGAAGCTGTGGATACAGCATTCACAAGCCTTGGAGGAAAGGGGGAAGGATCTCAGTGATTGCTCAATGGTTACAACTACTGGCTGGGACTAGGAAGCCTATGTACTGGGTTCAGTAGGAAATCATGGTCTCTGATTCCTGGCCAAGGACAATTGCTGCAATGCTTGGGCTAGGGAAGGTTAAAAAAATAGGGGATGTGCCCCATGATTTTCCAAATGAAGGCTCATGGTGCTGTTTACCAAGAGGGGTAAGTTCTGATTAAGCTGGAAGTCCAAAACAGCAGAAAGAAACTGCTCCAGAGACAGAAAGCGTGACAGTATGTGCAGAGATTGGATTGCCAAATCTCCATGTGTACTTTTCCCAGCTGACCCACATACAAAGTGCCCATGGATTTTGTAGGTCTGATTTTCAAAGGAAAACTCTCTGGGAGACGTGGCCTATACTGGGCATAAGTAGCAATACATTATGGTTGTTTTCATGTAGGGGTTCATTCTCACTAGCAAATGAAGGAACTTTCATAACTTACCCTTGGCTTTTACCACTTATCAACTACCTCCTTTCACTCATGAGCGGTGAGAATAAACCTCTACATCTACTGGGTAATTATCTCTTTAGTTTCCTATGAATTAACCACTAAGAGTAAGAGATGTTGGTTTTATGAGCATTGCTTTTGTGTGTGTGTTTTTTTGGCAGCTGGTGGTAAAACGCCTTGGCTATGATACCAGAGTTACTGTCCTCGGTCACGTGCAGCGTGGTGGGACTCCATCAGCCTTTGACCGAATTTTGGTAAGGAACAAAGCCGTACACGAATGTTCAGGATTGATGGGTAAATGCAAGTCCGGTACTAGAATATCAAAATTCTGCTTTCTGAGGGCCACTTGCTCCTTTCCCATCCATAGTAACATGTATCAAGGTTTAGGGGATCATTAAGATGGAAGGTTGCTTATGAAGTATGTGGCCTGTATAATAAGATTTCTTTTAATATAGGATTTATTTTTGGGACTCGAGGTTTTGTAATATGTAAAATACCATACAACCAGAGATCCAAATTTATAATAGACTTGATCTCCCATTAAACAATGAAGGGACATCACAGTATCTAAGACTAGTGATGTAAGGAATGAGGAATTATCCGTCTCGGTGTGTCAGGGGCCAGCTGTGGGAAGAATGAGCGAAACTCGCTATCACAAGATTTTTGTTTTCCCCTTCGTATGAATGGTGTTGCAGTAGCAGGATTCATGAATACTGCTCATTATATTGTATCTAGGGAAGCAGAATGGGTGTTGAAGCTGTCATGGCTTTATTGGAGGGGACTCCTGATACCCCAGCATGCGTGGTCAGCCTGTCTGGAAACCAGGCCATCCGGTTACCACTCATGGAATGTGTGCAAGTGGTGAGTCTTTCTTTTCTGTAGTCGTCTCTTGCAAAACTGCGTACTGCTGTGACCATGTCTCCTGATTTTCTAAGGAACTGGTGGACGGGGAGGGTAAGAGTGGGAAATCCCACCCTTAAAGAGTTTGCAGTCCAAGCGCTGGGAGCTTGCCTGTATGTTCTCTTAGCTTTCAAAAAGCTAAAATCATGAACAGAAGACATTTTTTCAGACTAAAAATGCCTCACACCTTCCTATCTCCTGTCGGGAGTGGTTGAGATTTTGAGCCCTTCATATCGAGTTTAATCTGAACTTTCCTAACTGATAAGGGAGGTTCAAAAACCTCAAGGGTATCTTTCAAACTGTGCATAGAAGTGTAAAGTCTGCTGGCATTTTTACCCAGTTTTTCTTGTGCCAGTTTCCAAAAGGCTAATGTTCCCTGTGAAAACAGGGCTGGAAAAAGTATGCACACAGACCTATACCTGCTATTTGCATCGGTACCTTTTCCTCTCAAATTTACATGCATACTTTTTAAAATGAAAAAGCATACAGCTTAGGCAGAGTGCATGCAAATCTCTCTCATAAATATTAATTAAGGCTATTGTGAAAACCCAACTGGTTTGCAGCCCTCAAGGATAGGAATTGCTTTATCCCTGTTTTGAAAGGATGGAAGGTTTATGAGATTGCTGTGTGTGGGAGCCACTAGGTGTTGCTGTTGTATTTTTAAACAGTCAGTCAATAAGGCAGCTAGTAAGCTGTAGGTAGGATGTTTATTTTTTAAAGTCTGTAAGGCAGCTAGTAAGCAGAACTGAGTGTTTATATTAAAAAAAAAAAAAAAAAACCAAAAGTAGCCAGAAGCTAGAAATAAGCTAGGAGCAGTGTATACCTAAGTAAAAAAGTTGAAAAGTTCAGTTCAGTTACTCACCTTGGAAAGGTGTTGAGGTAGTGTGATTTGGTTTGAATAGGTTCCAACATTTGTTAATCAAGAAAGCAGTAAGTCACTCTGGCTGACTAACTGAAGTTAGACTGTATTTCCCAGCACTCCCACCCCTCGCCCACCCACCCCTAGCTCATCCTTTAATTTATAGGCAGGTGCCACTTTCACAAAAAGGATCGTAAGCTGTAGGTTCAACTAAAAAATTTTTGAAGTTTCGGCTCTTGGTGTCCGAGCGGCTATGTGCAGCAGTTTCACCTTAAGAGCAGGGCTCCGCTGGGTTCAGCTCCTGCAGAATAATTCTTCTCTTTCTGAGTCCGAAGCTATTCAAGCTGGGTGTTTGGAAGCCACTGTTGCTTACAGTGCTGACACTCTTTATGATTTGTTACATACCTTAGCTAGATCGATGGTTTTGGCTGTCTCTGCCTGCAGACTTCTCTGGTTAAGACACTGGTCTGCAGATGTCTCGTCCAAAGCTCGATTGGGATCTTTACATTTTAAGGGTAAACTTCTCTTTGGAAAAGATCTTGAAGACTTGATTCATTCCTTAGGAGAAAATAAGGTACATCGTCTGCCTGAGGATAGGCCCAAGACAAGGGGATCGTTACCTTCCAGATCCCGTTTCCAAGGAAACCGCAGGTTTCGCTCCTCCCACTCTTCAGGTTCTTCTTTTCGGCAACAGCCAGCTAGACAGCAATCTTGGCCTCAGTCCTTTCGAGGATGTCATAATGGGAGACCTGGTCCCTCCCAATCCTCTGGTGGAACGAAAACTTCTCAATGAGATGAGGCCGGTCTGTTCCTCAGTTCCGGTAGTGGGAAACAAATTGTCTCTCTGTTTCGAGGAATGGGCCAAAATAACATTGGATCAGTGGGTCCTTACTGTGATAAAACAAGGCTATGCTTTAGACTTTGTATGGCGCCCTCGCGACCATTTTCTCATCTTTCCATGCTCTTACGCTCAAGTGTCAGGTGGTACGGGACACCTTACATCGCCTAAGTGAGCTCGGGGCCATTGTGCTAGTACCTCCGCTGGAGCAACGAAAGTGCCGTTATTCCATCTACTTCATCGTACCCAAAAAAGACGGCACATTTCGTCCCATTCTGGACCTAAAAAAGAGTCAATCGCTGTCTGTGAATCCCAAGGTTTTGTATGGAAACCTTAAGAGCAGTCTTGGCATCCGTCCACAAAGGCGAGTTCCTAGCCTTCTTAGACCTGACCAAGGCATATCTTCACATAGGAATTCATTTTGACCATCAGAGGTTTCTCCGGTTCTCGATTCTGAAGGACCACTTCCAATTTTGCACTCTGCCATTTGGTCTCGCCACGGCACCCAGGACCTTTACCAAAATAATGGTTGTAGTAGCCGCACAGCTCCGAAGAGAGGGATTCTTTGTTCATCCCTACCTAGACGATTGGCTCATTCAAGCGAAGTCGGAACATCACTGTCGCTCAGCTGTGTCTCGAGTTCTTCAGTTACTGCAGTCATTAGGCTGGGTTGTCAACCCGGCGAAGAGCCACTTAGTGCCATACCAGTCCTTGGAGTTTCTGGGAGCCCTGTTCGTCAACTGACTGGGGAAAGTCTTTCTCACAGAAGAATGGATCATCAAAATACAGGGTCAGATTTGAGTCTTGTTGTCCAAGTCTCCTCCCAGAATCTGGCATTATCTACAGGTTCTAGGCTCCATGGCTTCCACTTTGGACTTAGTTCCGTGAGCCTTTGCTCATTTGAGATCGCTTCAGTCAGCATTGCTCTCCTGCTGGAATCCGGTGTTGGAACAGTTTCATCTTCCCCCTTCCTCTTACAGACTCTGCTCATTCCAGTCTCAATTGGTGGCTCCTATCGCAGAATTTGGGTCGTGGAGTAGACCTAGTGGCTCCAGTGTGGACAGTAGTCACTATGGATGCCAGTCTATCTGGCTGGGGGGCAGTTTGTCTTGACAGGTCTGTTCAGGGCCAGTGGTCTTCAGAGGAATTTCGTTGGTCGATCAATCTTTTAGAGACCAGAGTGGTGAGGCTAGCCTTACAGGCTTTTCTCCCGCTTCTTCAGGGGAAGTCAGTCAGAATCCTTTCCGACAATGCGACAACAGTAGCTTATATCAACCACCAAGGGGAAACCAAGATCCTTCTGGTGGCATTTGAGGCTCAGCTCCTGATAGCATGGGCGGAACAACATCTCCTTCGTATTGCAGCATCTCACATTGCCGGGCTTGACAACGTTCAAGCAGACTTTCTCAGTTGCCATCGTCTAGATCCCGGGAAATGGGAACTTTCCGAGCAGGCATTTCATCTCATATGCGAAAAGTGGTCCACGCTGAGCAACATGGCAACATTCCGGAACTCCAAGGCTCCACGCTTCTTCAGTCAATGTCTGGAGCCAGGGACAGAAGGAGTAGATGCCTTGGTTCTTCCCTGGCCAATGAACATTCTGCTTTGTGTTTCCTCCCTGGCCTCTCATCGGCAAGATTCTTCGGCACATAGAATCTCATCCGTCGGAGGTAATTCTGGTAGCTCCGGAATGGCTGAGACGTCCTTGGTTTGCAGACCTTGTCAACCTCATAGTGGATGGTCCGCTTTGCTTTCAGAACCTTCCGAATCTTCTTTGCCAAGGTCCCGTTTGTTTGGAAGAGGCAGATCGCTTCTCTCTAGTGACCTGGCTTTTGAAAGGCATTGTTTGAAGGATAAGTGTTATTCTGATTCGGTGGTCACTACTCTTCTCAGGTCAAGAAAAACCTCTACTTCCCTGGCTTATGTCAGGGTTTGGGGTGTTTTTGAATCCTGGTGTGAGGAGAATCAGGTGTTCCTACTCGGGCTTTGATTCCTGACATTTTGTCTTTTTTGCAGGCTGGTCTGGCTAAGGGCTTATCTTGCAGTTCTCTCAGAGTACAGGTAGTGGCTCTAGGTTGCTTCCATGGGAAGATTAAAGGAGTCACCCTGGCTTCTCATCCTGATGTGGCTCATTTTCTTCGGGGAGCAAAACACTTGCGACCTCCTTTTACAAATCCTTGCCCTTCATGGAGTTTGAATTTGGTTCTTAAAGCTCTTTGTGCGGCGCCCTTTGAGCCTCTGAGAAGGGCTACTCTTAAGGATCTCACGTTAAAGATGATTTTTTTGGTGGGTATTTCTTCAGCCCGTAGGGTTTCTGAGTTTCAGGCTTTGTCCTGTAGGGAGCCATTTTTAAGGATTACAGATTCTGGAGTTTCTTTGAGGACTGTTCCGTCTTTTCTTCCGAAAGTGGTTACTTCCTTTCACTTGAATCAGTTGATTGATCTGCCATCTTTTCCTGCTTCAGTCTTCAGATTCTCAGTCTAAGGATTTGAGAAAGCTAGATGTTCGGCGGAGCCTATTGCTTTACCTAGAAGTCACAAATAGTTTCCGCATGTCGGACCATCTCTTTGTGCTCTGGAGCAGCCCCAAGAGAGGGCACAAAGCATGTAGGGCTACTATAGCCCGCTGGCTAAAAGAGAAGCTATTGGTTCAGCATACTTACTTCATGGTCGGTTGCTTCCGTCTGGTCTTTGTGCTCATTCTACTCTGTCACAAGCAACCTCCTGGGTGGAGTGTTAAGTTTCTCCACAAGAGATTTGTAGGGCAGCGACTTGGAAGTCTTTACACACTTTTGCTAGACATTATCGCCTGGATGTTCAGGCCCCAGGATCTGGGGGCTTCAGTGAAGCTGTAATACGAACGGGACTCTCAGGGTCCCACCCTGCGTAAAGGAGCTCTGGTACATCCCAGGAGTCTGGACTGATCCGGGTACGTACAGGGAAAGGAAAATTGGTTCTTACCGCTAATTTTCATTCCTGTAGTACCACGGATCAGTCCAGAGTCCCGCCCATTTTCAGTTTTCAGGATAACGGAGAGTCTGCTCGTTCTTGTTTACTTTGCAGATAAGTTATTTTTCTTATAAAATGTTTTCTATGTTAGGTGCTCTGCTGCCATTTTGGGTCAGTGAGCCTGGTTCTTATGGAATGTTCTCCCAGTTTTTAGTAGTTAGCTGCTTAGTTGGGGGTTTTTTTTTTTTAGTTTTTCTGCTTTGATACGTTTAAATACTGACGTTCTGTAGGTGCACCTCACAGAAGGGGCGGAGTCATTTGGAACTTTCTCTGCCTCCATCTGCTGGTGAGTGGACAGAACCCAGGAGTCTGGACTGATCCATGATACTATAGGAATGAAAATTAGCAGGTAAGAACCAATTTTCCTTTTTAGTCTGCTGCAATCCAGGACCCCTCTCCATCAGAAATGTCGCATTTTTTACTAATTTCGCTGCATTTTTCTCGTGTTTTGGGCCGATTTCCCCCCCCCCCAATGCTGCGGCCATCTTTGTGTGTGGCATGTGGAGAATCGTCCATACGGCTTTCTAGGGCTGGTATTTGCTCCCGCTGCCTACCTGGTGGGGAAGGCAGTTCTTTTTCAGGGTCTGCAGCATCAGCCAAGCCTCAAGGGGCTCCAAAACTGTCTTCTCTGCGGGAGCTTCAAGCTGATCCTTTCCCCCTCAGTGCAGAGATGGCAGCCATCTTAAACACCTTTGCTGCAGCTCAGGCAAGGGCTATGAGGGAGGGGGAACTTCCTCCAGCACGGTTCTGAGGATACTTTAGATCAGGACCAGGATTATTTACATGAGGATCCTGTTGTTCCAGGAGGACAGGATGTTGATTCTGATTCCTTTTCTTTGGATTTTGTCCTCCTTATGCATAAAGCATTTTTGGCTTCCCAGTCTCCGCAAGGTAGTGCTTTGCCGATGAGACATGCGCAGGGACCGTCCCCCAAGATTGCCAAGCGCACGGAGGTGCCCGCGTCTCTGTGGATCGCAAAGTTAAAAGGCTCTGTGGCTTCGGGAGGCTCAACCGCTCCGGGGGTCCCAGGCAGTGCAGCTGCAGATGCAGGGGTCTCTTCCCCCCCCCCCCTCCCCCACTGGGGGGAGGATTGGATGATGAACAGGGGAAACAGTCCATCTTGGATGGAGATGATGCTAAGGTTGTCCGTCTGTTCCAGAGAGAGGAATTGGAACCCCTCATTCCGGCTGTGCTTTCTGAGCTCGAGTGGAACGTCCCCCGCATGCTCTGCCACAGGACATGGTGGATCCAGTCCTGGTGGGATTGCGAATGCCGACCCGGGCTTTTCCTTTCCACCCAATGCTTCTACAGCTGATGACCAGGGAGTGGGATGCTCCGGATGCTGGTTTGAGAGTTAGGCGAGCCATGGATTAACTGTATCCATTATTGGATGAGTTTCTGGAGCTCCTGCGGTCCCCTAAGGTAGATGCTTCAGTTTGGGCTGTTGTCAAGCAGACCACTATTCCGGTCGCAGGCTCAGCGGCTCTCAAGGATCTTCAGGACAACAAGCTGGAAGTACTGCTTAAATGCATTTTTGAGGTGTCTGCCCTGGGTATCCGGGCAGCGGTGTGTAGCAGTTATATGCTGCATGCAAGCCTGCACTGGGGTACAGCAATTGCTGACGTCCAGAGAAGATCTTCCTCCGGGTGAGTCAGAGCAGGCGCAGCATTTGGAAGCTGCGGTGGCATATGGGGCGGACGCGCTGTATGACCTGCTCCACACGTCCTCTCGCACCATGTCATCTGCAGTGTCAGCAAGGCGGCTTTTGTGGCTTTGCAACTGGTCAGTGGATGTTTTATCCAAGGCTCAGCTTGGTGCTACTCCATTTAAAGGTGGTTTTTTATTCGGGGATGATTTGGAGCAGTTGATAAAGTCCCTGGCGGAGAACAAAGTTCACAAGTTGCCAGAGGACAGACCGAAAACCTCCAGAGGGTTTCCATCATCCTGTTCTCATTTTCGGGGGCAGCGGAGGTTTCAGCAGAACAGGCAGCAAGCAGCCGGACAGCGGCAGCCATTGGCCAGGAACCAAACGTGGTCCT
Source organism: Rhinatrema bivittatum (assembly GCF_901001135.1). Classification (NCBI taxonomy): domain Eukaryota; kingdom Metazoa; phylum Chordata; class Amphibia; order Gymnophiona; family Rhinatrematidae; genus Rhinatrema; species Rhinatrema bivittatum. The sequence goes on along the minus strand of NC_042617.1, from coordinate 295,711,516 downwards.
CGTCCTCTCGGGGGCGCAGAACCTCCCGAGAGGGTGGTACTTCCTCCTCTTTCACCTCCAAGACTACACAATGAGATGGGACTGGCCCATCCCTCGATCCCTCGGGTAGGGGGTCGCCTGTCCCGGTTTTACGAGGCATGGGCCAGAATTACTTCCGATCAGTGGGTGCTAAGAATAATAGAACAAGGCTACTCTTTGGAATTGCTCGGCCTCTCAGAGACTTCTACTTAATATCTCCATTCGGTCCACAAGTCAAAAGGCAGATTGTTCGTCAGACCCGAATGTCTCCTGGCTCTGGGAGCAGTAAAACCTGTCTTCCCAGAACACTGGAGGAAAGGAAGGTACTCCATTTACTTTGTAGTTCCAAAGAAAAAGGGGTCCTTCCAGCCAATTTTGGACCTCAAGAAGGTAAACAAGTCTCTCAAGGTGCCACACTTTCGAATGGAGTCTCTGCGTTCAATCATCGCGGCAGTACACAAGGGAGAATTCCTGGCCTCTCTGGACCTGATGGAGGCATACTTGCACATTCCCATCCACGAAGATCATCAAAAGTTCCTTTGCTTTATGGTCCTGGGAATACATTACTAATTTTCGCTCTGCCTTTAAGTCTCACGACTGCACCTCGTACATTCACCAAGGTCATGGTGGTTGTGGCGGCGTCCCTCCGGAGACAAGGCCTACTCATTCATCCCTACCTGGACAATTGGCTCATCGGGGCCAAGTCAAGAGATTGCTGTGTGGAAGCGATCCACAAGGTGACCACTCTCTTGGAATCCCTTGGCTGGGTAATCAGTCAGACCAAGAGCAACCTTGTTCCCTCTCAGACATTAGAATTCCTGGGAGCCAGGTTAGACACTGCAGTTGGGAAAGTTTTTCTTTCAACAGGCTGAAGGAACAAACTGATGGGGCAAGGGAGGCATAACCCATGGTCTGGACTGATCTGTGGTACTACAGGAATGAAAATTATCAGGTAATCAATTTTCTTATACTTCTATTCTAGATATATCAGAGGAACAGTGTGTCAAAAAAGGCAATCATTACTAAACCATGAAAAACACTCAGGGCCCAATATTCAATGATATCCAGGTATGAAACTTAGGCAACTATAACTTATCCAGCTAAGTTACATGGGCTATTCAGCGATACTGCTATGCCACTGAATATCCATGTAAAAATCATTACTTAGCAAGATAAGCTAGATCCATCTAAGTTAAACTTGCTCTATGGCAGGACTGACTTATCCAGTAAACTTAACAGAGTACGTAACGCCACCCCAATCTGCTCGCTGACTATCCGGCTATGGACTTAGCTGTAATTTGTAGCTTATCTGGCTAAATGGCGAATGCTGAACATAGCCGGATATTCAGAAGCCGCCACTTATCCAGATAAGTCCTATTTATCCAGCTAAATGCATTTTCAATATCAATTCCCTAAATTTAATCCTTTGTTTGTGTACAATTTCAAAATAGGTCCATCTGGCTCAGCAGCTTTTACTTAAAACAAGCACCCATAATGACTTGGGCCAGACTATTGCACACACGCCAACATCACCTCCAGGGTTGGGCGCCATTTCAGATGTGAACTCGCCAATATCATTGTACAGAGGCGTTATCACCTCGACACCATTCCAGTGATGGCAGTTCGGTCATTAATTGAATGCATTTTTCTGCTTTATTGATAACAGACCAAGGACGTCACAAAAGCAATGCATGAGAAAAGGTTCCAAGATGCTGTGAAGCTGAGAGGAAGGTGAGAGGATACAGAATACACGCACAAGTGAAAACAGCAGTACGAAGGCTGGCAAACTGCTGTGAGATTGCTTTTTGCCTTTTTGACACTTGAATATTTGAAGATCCAGCTTAGTGATCTAGTTCTGTCAGCTCAGGAGTGGTCACAGGCATAGAATATTTTAAGGGCCTCTCCAACACTTACCTAAGTTTGAACCATTCCCGAGTTTTATTGAGCAACCTGAGTAGTTTTTCAAGGTTTAAAACAAAAACAAACAAAAAAGTTGTTAATAACTTTGTTCCCACTCAGTTGTGACTAAGAAGCTTCTAGGCCATCATGTAGGTATGCTGTACATCCCTGTGGCTGACATGCCCGCAACCCCAGGATGGGGAGGCGTGTGTGCTTCGCCGGTAGCCCCTGGGCTGCTTCCTGCCACCAATGAAACTGCTGCACTAGCAGCAGAAATTTTAAGTTTGCATGCATATCCAGGCCATGGAATGGAGAGAGCAGTGGAATAGGTCCAGAGTGCCACTGCTGGTGCGATATTGTTGGAGAGAGATATCTAAAAGGGGAAATGAAAGGTTTGGAGTAATCCAGAAAAGGAGAGAGGAAGAGGAAGTTCGGAAGAGATGCAGGGAACATTGTGTTGAAAGAGGCAGGAAGTCAGAATAGGAGTTATCATAGGAAAGCAGCAGAAAAGAAGGCTAGGAAATAAGTCAGGAGCACTGCAGGTCTGTGGGAAGGAGAGCAAAAGAGGGGTATGGGGGAGAAGTGTTAGGAGGGGAGAAGCCTAGGGAGGAAGAAAGATAAAGTGAAAGATGAGGAACAAAATGAAACACAGTGGAGAGTGTTCTGGGATGGGATGAGAGTTGGGGAAAAATGTGAGGAAGAAGATCAGAAAGAAAGCTAGAGCCAGAAGAAGAAACCAAGATGGATAATATATTTATTTTTGTGTAATGGGGCCTATGCACGAAAAACCTGTGCTAAAAAAGGGTCATTTTTTTGCAGCCTGCAAAGCATGCACGATGTATACGGAGGCTTTACTGAATATTTTGTGTGCATGAGTTTTTGCTTTGAAAATCTTCAGTTAATTGGTCCAATACACCTTCTGAATGCGTGCGCATGTATCTTGTGTGATGCAATTTACACCCGCACTTCTAAAATGGAAAAGTGTGTGCATAAGTTCCACCTCCACCCCCCAGAATGCCCCTCGGCATTTTGCTGAAAAGTATGCACATACCTTATCGCAGAGCCACTTAATGCACATAAATCCTAGTTTTATGCACTTAAATGGCTTTGAAGATATTAATAGGCCTTAATTTTAGCAAACACTCATTACTGTCTCTGAGACACTGTTGAGCATGAAACCTAAGGCCATAGGGCTGAATTTTTGAAATGTTTTATGTGCATAAATGTCTGTTTGTCTTAGATTGCAAGCTGTATTGAACAGGGACTGTCTTTTTTTTGTGTGTGTGTTAGAGGTGTGAATCATGTGATCGATCGTCTTAATGATCGATTTTGGCTGGGGGGGGAGGGAAATCGGATCGTCGTGTTTTGTTTTGAAATCGTTAAAATCGGGGGAGGGCGGGGGGGTAAAGTCCAGCGGGGGTCCGGGAACGACCTCTTGCACTCGAGCCGTATTGCAAAATGGCCATACAGCCGGCGCCATTTTGCAATACGGCTCGAGTGCAAGAGGTCGTTCCCGGACCCCCACTGGACTTTTGGCAAGTCTTGTGGGGGTCAGGAGGCCCCCCCAAGCTGGCCAAAAGTCCCTGGGGGTCCAGCGGGGGTCCGGGAGCGATCTCCTGGACGCGTGACATCGGGAGCTAGGAATCAAAATGGCGCCGGCGCTACCTTTGCCCTGTCACATGATAAGGGCAAAGGGCCACCGGCGCCATTTCTCTTCACAGCAGCCGTGGCCAGAGAGCGGGACATCGCGCTGGGATCATCGCGCCGGGACCCCAAGTCATTTAAAACATTTTGGGGGGGTTCGGGAGGGTGGGGGTTTGTTTTAAAGGTTCGGGGTGGGTGTTAGGGTTTTTTTTTTGGTGTGCCGGTTTTCCCGCCCCCTGTTTAACGATACAATACAAATGCCCCTGACGATAAATCGTGGGCATTTGTATTGTATCGTGCACTCTAACGATTTTGGACGATTTTAAAATTATCTGACGATACAGGTGTAAATGTCTGCAGGTACATTTATGCACATACTTCCGAAAATCAGCATTATGCGAGTAAGCTTGCCTTAATTTTCATTGCAGATTTACACGCATAAGTCTGTTTTGAAAATTCAGGACAAAGTAAGCGAGTACTTTCTTAGTCACTTAGTTTAGCCCTACATACACTGTTTTAACAGATATCTTTATGGAGGGTCATTTCATACAGGCATCCGGGTGCACATATGTGCGCATTTGCCAGCTTGCGCCCAGGGATGCAGCCATTTTAAACCATTCATGTGTATTTGCACGCATGTTATAAAATAGGCTGACCACATGCACGTGTGCCTATGCGTGCAAAGGCTGCTTCTACTGCGTAAGTGGTGGGGGGGAGGGGATTTTAATACACCCACTTGCCAATGCCATTACCAGTTTTCCCAGGTAAGGGATAGGACTTCAAACTCCCCCCCCCCCCCCCAGTTTAATAGCCTCTCTTCTTCCCTGTTAACCTAAACCCTGCTGACCTAGATATTTATCTTTATTACTTACACATCCTCCATAGCAGAAGTAAAGGTACACGGCTGGGGACCCCCAGCACACCCCCTGTGCGTGTATTTACACGCAGATTTGAAGTTGAAATCCAGGAATGCCCGCGCCCCATCCCTTTTTTTTTTTTTTGGGAACTTTTCATTTACGCACACAGCGGGAGATATGCGCGTGCTTGGGCAGCTTTTAAAACACGCTCAGCATGCACAAACCCAAATATTTGCATATCTCCCGGTTTTGGTGCATGACGGGCTTTTAAAATTCACCTTTTGGCGTACACCTTGCTATTTTAGCACGCAGGCTAAACAGATTTAGTGTGCAAGGTAAGCTTTGGTGCACAGGCCCCATGTGTAGAAAAAAATAACTTTTAGAGTAAGCAACTTTTGAGAACTTTGCTGATCAGCAGGGGCTGACAAAAATGCTCTTTTATGCTATGAATAACGTGGAACTGGGCACCTCAGTATTTCTGCCAACTCTTGGCATCTGATGGTGTAATTAAAAAAAAAAAAAAAAACCTACTTTTGATCCCCCCCCCCCCCCCCCCCCCCCCCCCCCCCGACCCGACCCGACCCGGCCAGTCGCTTTCACAAGCTCAAAATGTAACAGCATAACAAAGTACCAGACTCAAGTTAATTGAAAAGAGAATGCTGTTTTCAGAACTGGGCAATTCAGCTTTCTCATGCACTAATCTCTTGAAGTGGATTATTATCATGGAATGTGGTAATATATGTGCACGTTAGGTCCACTTCAAGAGGGGGTGTCGTGCCAAAGTTTGACTCCAGAAATTTGCAGCATGCGTTCCTGTGTGTCATGTTATCTGATTTCAGAAGCAAGCAGCTACTGTTTGCGTGAGGAAATAGTGGGAGTGGGCCCTAGACCTTGGCACGGCAAACTAATGTTCTCTCCTGCTTTTTCCTATGCAAACTGCAACTGAACAAAGAAGAATCCTGCCATAATTTCAATTTAACGAGGTTTATGGGTAACTGAAGCTTCCATAAGAAAGTTGTCCTACATAACTTATGTGGAATTTAGTCTCATTTGACAAATATAACTGCTGTGTGAGAAATTTGTGTTGTGGTATCTCACTCAACGCCATTGGTCTAGTTTCAGAAAATATAACTTGTGGCAGGATTCTTTATTGTTCAGATGCTGTATATAAAAGAGGAAAAAGCAGCTAGTCCCCGAGAACCAGGAAAAGATAGGGACTACTTTCTTTTTCCCTATCAAAATATCTGCACAATAAGACATCCAGCCACAAGCTACATGATTTTTTTAAGCAACACTGCCTAAATTTTACAAAGCATTTGCATGTGTAAAATTGGGTTTTACACATGTAAATGCACTTTACCCATGTATTTATTTATTTGATTTATATTCCGCTTTTTCAGGCACTTCAAAGCGGATTACACTCAGGTACTGGAGGTATTTCCCTGTCCCCAAAGGGCTCACAATCTAATGGGCAGATAAGAGTAAAAACCGCAGGAGAGCCGGCACTCCGAGGCGAGCGCCCGCTCTCCCGACGCGCGCCCAGGCCCCTCTCCTGGGCGTGTGATCGAGTATTTAAATGAAGGCCTGCAGTAAAAGGAGGCGCTAGGGACATTAGCACATCCCTAGCGCCTCCTTTTTGACAGAAGCGGCGGCTGTCAGCAGGTTTGACAGCCGACGCTCAATTTTACCGGCGTCTGTTCTTGAACCCGCTGACAGCCACGGGTTCAGAAAATGGACACCGGCTAAATTGAGCGTCCGTCTTCCGGGCCGCGGGCAGATTTAAATTTTTTTATTTTTTTTTAATTTAACATTTTTTTTTTAATTTTGGGGCCTCCGAGTTAATTTCGCTATGATATTAAGTCGGAGGGTGTACAGAAAAGCAGTTTTTTCTGCTTTTCTGTACACTTTCCCTGTGCCGGCCGAAATTAACTTCTGCCTTTGGGCAGGCGCTAATTTCTGAAAGTAAAATGTGCGGCTTCACTGCACATTTTACTTTCTGTATTGCACAGGAATAACTAATAGGCCCATCAACATGCATTTGCATGTTGCGGGTGCTATTCGTTTCAGGGGGCTGGCCGCGCGTTTTCGACGTGCTATTACCCCTTACTGTATAAGGGGTAAAAACAGCGCATCGAAAACGCGCGGTCAGACTGAGGCTAAAGGTGCGCTCGGCCGAGCACACCATACTGAATTGACCCGCAAGTTTGTTTGTGGGTTTTTTTGTATCTGAGGTAATGGAGGGTAAAGTGACTTGCCCAAGGTCACAAGGAGCAGCAGTGATATTTGAACCCTGGCTGCCCTGGTTTGCAGCCCACTGCTCTAACTAGTAGGCTGCTACTCCAAAAAAAGAAAAAGTGGACTTTTGAAAATTGCTCTAATATATGCCATTGAATTGTCCATAGTGTGTAAATGCACTTTATTTTACATACATGACATTTTAAAATTGCTATGAAAGTATATTACATTTACATGTGTAACTCCCTTTTAAAATGACGATCTTAGTGTAGGTTATAGAACGAGTGATGTTTCTTTCCCTGCATATGCTTTTTTTTTTACCCACATCCCACTTGAACTGGAGTACTATTGCTCAACAGTGCTAAAGTTTCTTGTTTTATTCCTGTTCATATAACTCTGAGTACTATTTCGTTGGAGGCTGTAGACCACTTGCTTTTTCTTATGGGGCTATATTGTCACTCCTCAGATGGCTTCAGCAGGTACTGTTGCATGATTGACTTCTTTTGGGCAATTATCAAGGACGAGGCTTCTCCCAGTTTGTGCTTGTAGTAGAAGATCTTGGTATGCAGGGTGCTGGCCTGTCGCGAGGCCACGAACAAGCTTTTTGGTTCACAAGTAACGTTGATTCTCACAGGCTTCTCATTCTTGCAGGAGCTTTGAGAACAACTGGAATGTTTACAAGATTCTGGCTCACGTCCGTCCATCCCCCACAAAGGTATGAATATCAAACATGTTAGTATTATGCAGACTGGGCGATTGGCCAGTTGAATACTAAAATATTAAATTCAGCATTCCAAGAAAAAGTTCTCTAGGAAATGCAGGATCACCATCTACAGAGAGGCCTCCAGGTGGCACCATTGTTCCACAAAAGATTCAATTGTGCTGAGAAAAAAAAGTTTTAATAAATAGAGTTGGCGTTGCCTAATCCTGCTTATGATTCTTGTTTCTCCTGGAGCAGAAAGGCCCCTGGGGGCTTTGCTATTTCTGAGGAGGCAGAAATTCAGCTAAGTCATGAATCTTAGATCTCCGTGACATCCCTTGTCACTAAGGGTTCTGATGACTTCAGAACCAGGTGATCATAATGTCAGCCTTGTTATATACAGCTTGCAGTATTTAATTGTCTACATAATTATATGTGAAACTAACTAATTGATAATAGCTATCCCTTGCTAATACATGAGCAGCACCGAAGATTTAAAAAATATTTGCTTTTTGACCTAAAACAGAAAAAAATCAGAACTAAAAGTTCATTTATGCACTGGAGTAAAACCAAACCTTGCCCCCCCCCCCCCCCTCCCCCAACAAGAGAGGAAATTCTGCAGCGTGCTGTTGGGGACTCTGAGACATATTTATTATTAATGCATTTATATACCACCAAATGCCAAGGCCCGAGGCGGTATATAAATGTACTAGCCGTTAAGCCCGTAACAACGGGCTACATTAAAAAAAAACATTTTCGGTCCATTTCCTTCCCCCTTCCCCTTCCCCTCCCCCTCATTCTCCTTCTCCCTCCCCTCCCCATTCTCCCTCCCCCTCCCCTCAGTCACTCCCCTCCCAGCTCATTCACAACCCCTTCGGATGGCGCAGACGGAAGATCTCCGGGGGGGGAGGTCCCTCCCTCGCGCTCGCTGCCGCCGCTACTGCTCCTCCCAGCGCCATTTTTGTTAACAGGCAAGCTCTGACCGACGTGCTCACCCGCACATGAGCGGTAGAGCTGCTCTCTACTGCACATTTGCAGCACGTCGGTCAGGGCTCCTTTATCTAGTAGATTAGTAAATGCATATATATTATACATTAATATGCACACACTTTTTAAAGATTTTCATTAAACACAAAGGGGCAGAATTTTAAAGGAGCGCGTGCGGGGTACATTTCTGCGCGCTACCCGGCGCACACAAATGTACACCCGATTTTATAACATGTGTGCGCTGCCGCGCGCATGTTATAAAATCCGGGGTCGGTGTGCGCAAGGGGGTGCACACATGTGCACCTTGCGCGCGCTGAGCCCTAGGGGAGGCCCAATGGCTTTCCCTGTTCTCTCAGAGGCCGGGAACTTTCCTTTTGCATCCCCCCCCCCCCCCCCCCCCACCTTTGTTCTCTAAGTTATGCCTGCCCGCGCCGGCCAGCTGCTGCCACGCCGTCCCCAGCACAGCTACTGTGCCAAAGGACTTGGGACTGCTGCCGGACCGCCGCCCCACCCCCTTCGCGCCGAGGCTATGCAAAATAGGCCCGGCGTGCGCAGGAGGGTTTTTAAAGGGTTACGGGTGTATATTACGCCCGTAACCCTTTGAAAATCTACCCCATTAGGTTTTAAAACTTTTTTTTTTTTTTTGTGAATGGATTATTTTTCCACCCTTTTTTTTTTTTTTTTTCTTTTAATTTTTCTTTATTCCTGTTTCCTTTTACTTTGAATTTTCATCCGTCCTGTTTCCTACCCGCAATACTGCCTGTCTATCTTTCTCGGCTTTCTCAAAAGGGTCTCTTCTGCTCATCATCCTTCAGTATCTGCTCCTCTCTCCATCAGTGTCTGCTCTTTTGCTCTCGAATCATTTCTTATTTCAGTTTGGATTTCTATTCCACCTTATCAAACCTGATGGAAACACCCAAAGCAGCTTGCAAATACATTAGGGCAAATCTTTAAACTTACACGAGGGCGCAGATTTGTTCGCGCAACCCGGCACAAACAAATCTACGCCCGATTTTATAACATGCGGCCTTGAAGGGAACTTTTTTTTTTTGTCCCCCCCCCCCCCAACACACCTTTCCCTCCCTTCCCCTACCCACCCCTCAGCCCTAACTAAATCCCACCCCCCTACCTTATTTCATGGAGTTAAGCCTGCCTCTGGCTCCCTGCCCCAGCACAGGCCGCTGTGCCGGAGCACTCGGCCCCGCACCCGGACACGCCTGGGGCTTGTGTGCGCCGCCGAGCCTATGCAAGATAGGCTCAGCGCAAGCAGGGGGAGCTTGGGGCAGGTTTTCGGGGGTTATGTGCATATCCCTTTGAAAATCCGCTCCATTATGAATCTAGTAAAATACAATATCACAAACACTATTCACACCTATAACTCACCCAGTTTAGCTTTATTTTTTTCTCATTTTTGCCCACACTTTGACTCCAGACTCTCAGTTGTTGTTTGTCTGTGTGTCTTGTTTGGAATAACTGGATTGGAAGTTCCAAGGAGCAGGGACTCCTAATTCATAATCTATTTTATTTCATGTATTTTATTAAAAAATGTTCTATACTGCCTTTTTGATCAAAGATCATCAAAAGTGGTATAGAATATAAAAATGCACAAACCATAACAGCAAATTCAGTATCATATCCCATTCTCCCTCCCCACTACCACCACCCGAAAATTAAAATAGAGCAAAAGAAAAAAATATAAAAATGTTAGCATTACAACATTCTCATTCTCTCTCCCTCCGGTCATGAGCCTCTATCCTTGCTCCTTCCTTTCACCATGACATCGTCTCTCCTCTTCACCCTCAAACTTGTCCCTTATTCTCCCTCCCACCAATAGCATTTTATTTTCTCCCCTCCCTCGCTTGGGAGGGGCACTCCAGCCATTGTGCAGCTCTGTATGTAATGAGCCACTTGGTTCTACTTTTCAGTAAGTTGGGGATAAGTTGTCTGAATGGGGAAGGGGGGTGGATGTGCTGGCGGAAGAGTAATTGCAGGAGAGAGGGGCCAGGAGAAAGTGGTGGTGGTGGTGGTGGTGACTGTGCAAGGCACAGGTGCCGGCTCTGTGGGTCCAGTGGGTTTTTGAGCACCCCCCAATATTGTGAAACTCCTTAACTGTATCCAGGGAGGGGTGATTTATTATTGCATCCCCAATCATTTTGAAAAGTTGGCTGCTGTGTTGCAAGGTGGGGGAAACCAGGAGAGAGGATCTCTGTGGTGGCTGTTTGTGTGAAGGAAGGGGGGGGGGGGGGCGGTGCCAGAAAGTAGAGCAGCAGTAGCAGATGTGTGGAACGGAGGGAGGGGGTAACAAGGAGAGAAAGCAGTGGCTGTATACAGATGTGGACGGAGAGAAAATGGCATGAAGAAGAATTTGCTACAGGGGTGTGTGTGTGTGTGTGTGTGTGTGTGTGTGTGAAGCTGAGATAGTGGTGGCCATGGCAGCCATGAGAGATGTCGGCAGCCCAGGCAAGGCAAGGAGACAAAGGGGCTGTTGTGGTTAAGCACAGAGAGAGAATGGTGGCATTTACAAAGAGGGGTGTAGAAAATAAAGCCCTGGTGGTTGCAGGAAGGGATTTTAAGTTTCTAGCAAAACAGAGGTGTTGCTAGGTACTTAAAAGCTTCGGGCTTAGGCTATAGACCCTCCTTCTAAACCAACCCCCCCTGAGTTTGATAATTAAATTTAACAATCATGATTAGCCCCCCACCCCTACACTTTCCAAGAATGCACCTGTAAAAACATAGTACACTCACAGGGGACAATTTAAAAAATGTTCTCACCCAGCAGCCCCTATCACTTTCTCTCATTCTCTCTCAACCTTTTCATTTCACTTTTACATCCTCTCAATCTTTCCATCCACTCCATTCTGACTCCCTTACTCTCAATTTATCCCCTCTCATGCTCCCACCATCACTGTCTCTCTGATTCACTCTACCCCCAGTCATCCCTTTGCATGCTCTCAACTTCTCCCCAATATTGTCCTGTTCTCTCCTTCACCCCTCTATCTCTGATACATTCTTTTCACCAGTCACTATGTCTGAGGTCTCATTCTCTTTCCCCCCTCCTCCTGTACCCTCCCCCACCATCACACTTCTGGCTCTTCCCCCCCCCCCCCATCTCTACTTCCATCTCTAGCTTTCTGTTCCTTCTCCCTCTTCACCTCTATGTCCTTCTCAGGCAGGCCTTCCATCACCATCTCTGGCTGGCTTTCACACAGACATATTCTCCCTCTTGCTCTCTCTACTGCACCCTCACCCCATTTCCCCCCAGGTTTTGTCCTCCTATGTAGCCTGGGTTCCACTGCCTCCTGATGCTATCCCAATTCTGGGATCCTCCTTCAAGCCTGGAGGGACCATCTACACCCTCTGATCTGAGGCTAGCATTGTCTGGAACGGTTTCAGGGTCCTCTGTGCCCAAGCTGCTGGGCCAGGAAAGCCCCCCCCCCCCCCCTCCACAGGTGACTCCAGGCGATCTTAGTGAAAATGATGCCCCTTATGACCCGTGGGGGGATGATTAGGGATGTGCATCCGTTTTCCACGGATTTGTAATCCGCAACTTATTTTTTGCTATCTGTTAAATACGTGGGGAGGCGAAATGCATCGTGACCCCCCCACGTATAAAACAGATATCCGTTTTATTTGGCCTCCTAAATAAACATTTAAACCCCCCACCCTCCTGACCCCCCCAAGACTTACCAAAACTCCCTGGTGGTCCAGCGGGGAGTCAGGAAGCCATCCCTGCACTCGTTTGCGGTTTCCTCACGGCTCCATTGGTCAGCCCCTGTCACATGGTCACTGGCGCCATCTTGTGCTCCTACCACATGACAGGTAGGTCATGTGGCAGGAGGTCGCTCCGGGACCCTCATTGGACCCAACCGGAACTTTTGGCCAGCTTGGGGGGGCCTCCTGACCCCCACAAGACTTGCCAAAAGTCCAGCGGGGGTCCGGGAGCGGAGGCGCGGAGGAGCACATGACGCCAGTGTCACTCCGCTCCGGCATCACATGCTCCTCCGCTCCGGCGTAAAGTGCTCCTCCGCGCCTCCGCTCCCGGACCCACGCTGGACTTTTGGCAAGTCTTGTGGGGGTCAGGAGGCCCCCCCAAGCTGGCCAAAAGTTCCGGTTGGGTCCAACGAGGGTCCCGGAGCGATCTCCTGCCAAATGACCTACCTGTCACGTGGTAGGTCATGGCACCGGCACCTGTCACGTGGTAGGTCAATGGCACCGGCAGCCCCTGTGACACAGGCTATCGGCGCCGTGAGGAAATCTCAAACGAGTGCAGGGATGGCTTTCTGACTCCCCGCTGGACCACCAGGGAGTTTTGGTAAGTCTTTGGGGGGTTTAAATTTTTATTTAGGGAACCGGGAAATGTATTGATGGATCGGCAACTTATGGAATTTTCCATACTTCCGCATGAAACTGAATCGGCCATCCACGAATATGTATCCCGAATACGACGAAAACCTTTGGCCTGCACATCCCTAGGGATGATACCTCTGGGTCTTCTTCAGATGACTCTGGTGATCTCCCCTCGGACCCATCCCCTTCAGAGGAGCGACATCTGTCCCCGCCTGAGGACTTAAATTTTGCTGGTTTTATGCGGGCTATGGCTGAAGCCATCCCATTCCAGCTTCACAGAAGAGGACCCAAACACAAGATGCTGGAGGTTCTCCATTTTGTGGATGCCCCGAAGGAAGTTGTAGCTGTTCCCGTCCATGAGATTTTCAAGAAGTTGCTTCTTAGGATTTGGGAACACCCCATCTCCATGCATCCAGTGAACAGGAAGGCTGATTACAGTGTACTTAGTACAGCATGCTACGGGGTTTGAGAAGCATCAACTTCCACACCAGTCATTTGTGGTGGAGTCTGCCCTTAAGAATGCCAAGCATTCTCGCACCCATGCTTCCACTCCTCCGGGGTAGGAACACAGGGTGCTGTATGCACTGGGTAGGAAGGTGTTTCAGGGAGCCATGCTGATTGCCCATATCACGTCCTACCAGATATATATGACGCAATATTCTCAGAACCTCTGGAAGCAGGTCTAGGACCTGACCGAGTGCCTACCCCAGCAGCAGCAGCAGGATGCTTTTTCAGCAGTAATCCAGCAGGGTCTTGAATTTGGCGAGCATGAGGTGTGGTCTACCTATGATGCTTTTGAGACAGCAACAAGGGTAGCAGCCACAGGAATTGGGGCCCGCTGGATGGCCTGGTTATGGGCCTCTGATCTCCGACCGGAGGTGCAGGAGAGGCTCACGGACCTGCCATGTGCTGGCGAAAACATCTTTGGTCACAAATTAAGGATGTTGTGGCTCAGTTAATGGATCATCATGAGACACTGCAGCAGCATCTCGGGCCAGTACGTCGGACCTGCCATCCTTAGCTAGGAAGTCCTTGCATCAGGGCCCAAGGAGGTCCTTTTACCACCAGAGGAAATACTACTCTCCCGCCTCTTGCACCCAGTCCTAGCAGATGAGCTCTAGGGCCCACCCTAGACGGGCCTCCAGGCCTCAGCCAGCACACCAGGCAAGCCTGCAACAGGGTTTTGACTGGCTAAGAAGGAGCATAAGCCAACTACCTGTACCCTTGTCACATGGCAGCTATGGTTCTTCCTGGACCGTTGGCCCAGTGTTACCTCAGACCAGTGGGTTCTTTCCATCGTTCACCGAGGGTACAAGCTGAACATCCTAGGTGTTCCTCAGGATACTCCCCCCGTGCCCTTCTTGGGGGTCATTCATTGCATTAGGAAATACTGGTGGCGGAGCTCACCGCCCTCTTAGCGGCCAGAGCCGTCAAGCCTGTTCCGCTGAAACAGCGGAGGGATAGGAGTTCTGCTCCTGATTATTTCCTGATTCCAAAGAGAATAGGGAGGCTCAGTCCTATTCTAGACTTGAGAACCTTGAGCAAGTTTTTATAAAAAAAGGAAAAGTTCAAGATGGTCTCGCTGAGCATCTTAATTCCCCTCCTACAGAAAGCAGATTGACTTTGCTCTCTTGATCTAAAAAAATGCCTACACCCACATCGAGATCTTCCATGGTCACTGGAAGTATCTCTGGTTTGTGGTGGGCAGGCAGCACTTTCAGTACAGGGTGTTGTCGTTCGACCTAGCCTCAGCCCCATGTGTCTTCACCAAGTTCCTGGCTGTAGTGGGCACATACCTCCACAAGTTGGGAGTGTCGGTGTTCCCCCTACCTGGACGGTCAAAAGCCCCACCCAGGAGGAGCAGTTCAGACTCTGTGCTTGACCCATTTGGGTGTTGGAGTCCCTGGGGTTTTATCATCAACTACCTGAAGTCCCAGCTTGACCTGTTGCCTTAGTTGAACTTCATCGGTGCCCTGTTGGAAATGGCTCAAGCCAAAGCCATAGGCTCAAGTGCCTATGATCAGGCACTCATGTTGGTGTTCATTGCAGGAGTGATCCAGCAGATTCGACTTGCCGTATGTTGCGATTCTTGAGACACATGGTCGCAACTGTCCATGTTACTCCCTTGACTCGCTTGCATATGCGCAGAGTTCAATGGACCTCAAGCTACCCAGGACCTCCACGCCTGCATCCATGTTATTCCTCCTCTCTGGGACTCCTCGTCTTGGTGGGAGAGTCTTGCAAATTTGGAGCAGGGGGTGCCCTTTCAAAATCCCCCTAAGCAGATTGTGCTCATTACAGATGCGGCCAACCTGGGGTGGGGTGCCCATGTGGAGGGGCTCCGTACCCATGGCCTATGGTCCGCCCAGGAAACACTGTGTAAGATCAAATTCCTGGAGCTCCATGCAATCTGGTATGCATGCACTCTGGGCATTTAGGTATCTGCTGATCAACAAAGTAGTTATGACCCAGACCAACAATCAGGTACATCAACAAACAGGGAGGTACAAGGTTGTTCCTCCTGTGCTAAGAAGCAGTTCAGATCTGGTCTTGGGCTCTGTTGTGGGGTATGGTGCTCTGAGCCATGAACATGGTGGTAGGCAGGCTGAGTCGAGCCTTCCGACCTCATGAGTGGTCCTTGAAACAGGAATGGGCGGATCGGATCTTCCGCCTCTGGAGGACCCCAGCCATGGATCTGTTCGCATCCCCTGCAACAAGAAGGTGGATCAGTTCTGCTCCCTGTACAGGGTGGACGACAATCCAGCCTCGGATGCCTTTGCCCGCCATTGGGCAAGGGCCTTCTGTACACGTATCTTCTACTTCCTCTGGTGAAGACTTTCCTGAAGCTTTGACAGGACAAGGGAACGGTGATCCTCACAGCCCCTCATTGGCCAAGGCAGGTCTGGTTCCCACTCTTGCGGGATCTCTCCCTTTGGGAACCGATCAGTCTGGGGACCTCCCTAAACCTCATCACGCAGGATCGGGGAAGGCTGCGCCATCCCAACCTCCGTACCTTGTCCCTGACAGCCTGGATGTTGAGAGGGTAATTCTGCAGCTCTTTGACCTTTCTGATGATGTGTCTCTAGTCCTGGTGACTTCCAGGAACCCTTTTACTAGGAAGCCTTACAGCCTGATGTGGAGGAGGTTTTCCATGTGGTGTGAGAGCCATGGCCTGGATCCATTCTCCTGCTCCACACTGAAACTATTTAATTACCACTTGCACCTTTTAAGATGCTGGCTTAAAACCAACTCCATTAGGGTATACTTGAGTGCTATCTGTGCCTACCACTGGGGTGTGGGTGGTTCACGCATCTCTGTGCAATCCCTTGTGGGATGCTTTATACAGGGGTCTCCTTCAGCTGAAACCTCCCCTGTGGCCTCCCGCCATGACCTAGGACATCAATGTGGTGCTGGCTCAGCTCATGAAAGCTCCTTTTTAGCCGCTGCATTCTTGTGACCTCAAGTACCTGTCCTGGAAGGTTATGTTTTTGTCGTGGTCACATCAGTGCGTAGAGTCAGTGAGCTTCAGGACTTAGTGATGTATAAAATACTAAGTTTTATGTCTTTTTATTTTATTGGTATCTATTGTGATTTTATGTTTTCTGTGAATATTGTAAACCAATGTGACTGTCTTTTCCAAACACCGGTATAGAAAAATGTAACAAATAAATAAGAATAAAATAAATCCACCCTGCACAAAGTTTTTCCATGACAGGGTGGTTCTGTGCACACACCCTAAGTTCCTGCCTAAGGTGGCGATGGATTTCCATCTTAACCAGTCAATCGTCTGCCCACCTTTTTTCTTAAGCCTCATTCGCACCAGGCCAAATGGGCTCTGCACAGTTTGGATTGCAAGAGAGCCTTAGCCTCTACCTGGATTGGACAGCAGCCCTTAGGCAGTCCACGCATCTCTTTATCTCTTTTGTGTTATGATTTGTGGGTTTCGTGGGCCCTTGGCCCGAGGTGGGA
Organism: Rhinatrema bivittatum; assembly: GCF_901001135.1. Taxonomy (NCBI): domain Eukaryota; kingdom Metazoa; phylum Chordata; class Amphibia; order Gymnophiona; family Rhinatrematidae; genus Rhinatrema; species Rhinatrema bivittatum. The sequence goes on along the minus strand of NC_042617.1, from coordinate 295,694,860 downwards.
GTTGTTACCACCTGTGGGGAGGAGCCCTACAAGTCCACACTGCCGGGAGGCGAGGTCTGGTCCACCAGGAGCTCTGGGAGAGAATCTATGGGAAGGTCCCGAGGAGCGGGGTGAGAAACACAGCAATGAGGGACCCCACAGGAAGCTGGAAGGATGGAGAGCAGTACCTGGGCGGAGACCTCCAAGAGGGTGACGCTAGGCAGACCCGATGAGTGGGAAGTGTGAGGCAAGGAGCGTCGGAGGTATACTGCTGAGGCAATCCCGGGAGGTGGAGCTGCATAGCAAGAAAGGTACTGATGCAATGACATAGGCTACCCCACGGAGCGGGGAAGCCCAAGTCGGGTCTCCAAGTGATGACGTAGATATCCTCGAGAAGCGGGAAGTACCGGCTAGCACCAGCGTTGAACGTAGGCACTGCCCCGAGGAGCGGGGAAGGACAGAGATAGGTCTCCCAAGTGGCGAGGGCGTCTCAGCGGCAACCCCGAGTAACAAGGAGCCGGTGGGTACAGTTTCCTGGAAGGCACAAAGCCAGCCTGAGGAGCAGGGAAGCCAGGAGACGAAGTCTCTGGAGAGAGCGCACACAGGCCCCTGAGGAGCCAGGGTCCAGAGTCCAAGAAGGGTCCGAGACAGCCACAACTGGTCCAAGGAGACAAGTGGTAGTAGAGTAGGGATGGAACTCGTTGCCAAGTCGGCTAGCAGGGGGCGAAGGCGGTGCTTAAGAACCCAGATCCAATGATGTCATCAATCAGGGACGCCCCTGAGGTTCCCGCCGTAGCAACTTCAAAAGAGGGTGCGGTGGCGCGCACGTGAGCGCCTAGCAAGGCCCGGAGTCGGCGTAGAAGGTGGTGGCATCCTGGCCGCCATGAAGGACCATGAGATACATGATGGTAGAGGCTGTCTCCTGCCACGAGCAGGCCTGGAGAGGGAAGCAGGACAGTACAGGACATGAGTAGACGCGGTCGTAGCCGTCTGCAACCAATGGTCATAACAGACAGGAATAGATTGGGAGTTGCTGTTTCCAAGCAGACTCTGTCCAACTGGTTGGTGGATTGTATCTCCTTCTGCTAAGCTCAAGCAGAACCTCAGCTTGGGGGCCATGTCAAGGCTCATTCTGTCAGAGCCATGACTTCAGTGGCCCACTTGTGAGTGGTCCCTGTGGACGAGATCTGCAAGGCTGCAACATGATGTTCTCTCCACACTTTTTTGCCTCTCACTTCTGTTTGGGCAGGGTTAGCTGACGTGATAGCAGTTTCAGCCAGTCCGTCCTTCAGAATCTTTCAGCTGTAGAGCCTAACTCTTCCTGCCTAGGAGCCATTGTTCAGGCTATCTCCCTCTGTTACCAACAGCACCAGTGTTGTTGTGCCCATTGGCACCTGATTAGGTATCTAGTCTCGTCGTTCAGGAGTAGCCTGTAGCTACGTTTTCACCCATGTGTGAGCACTACCATCCTGGTTGTCAAAGGAAAGCAGAGTTGCTTACCTGTAACAGGTGTTCTCCTAGGACAACAGGAGGTTAGTCCTCACGAAACCCACCCGCCACCCAGTGGAATTTGGTTTCTCCTATATTTGTTTTATGTTTTCATAATTCTATATTACGAGACTAAAGAGGAACCCCGCGAGGATGCATGGATAGTGGCATAAGTTTTCCGTGCTGGGTTCCATCCGATGATGTCACCCATTTGTTAGGACTAACATCCTGCTGTCCTAGGAGAACATCTGTTACAGGTAAGCAACTCTGCTTTCCCAAAGTTGATAGAGGAAATTGGATTTCTCTCAAAAGATTGAGTAGGACAAACTCTGCATAATCATGGGGGGGGGGGGGGGAACAGGAGAAGCAGCAACTGTAGCAGCAAAATCTGTGGGTATCTTGCTATCAGGATATAAAATCTAAGCAGCAAGTACAGAATCAATGCCAGAACCTAGGAACCTGACCTTGTCGTCATTGTCCTCCTCCTACTTTCTCTTCTTTTGGGTTCTGCAGGGTCTGCTCCAGGCTCACTGCTTACCCCCTTCTCTTCCAGTCCCTGAATGACTTCTCTGCCTGGTCTAGGATTACCACTCCCTCTCCTCTTCCTTGAAGGCTGCCTGGAAAAAAAGGGCTGGAACAAGAAGCAGAAGGCTGTTCTCTAATACTTGAAATATGGGGCTCTAGCCAATAGACTCTGGACATGAGCTCCCTGTGCCCATACCTAGTGCTGCCTCTGGGTCAAGAAGCAACCTGCGATGGGTGCTGCAGGTGGGAACATTTGCCTTGACCTTCAGCTAGAGGCAAATTCTGTGGCAAACTGGGGACCCTTGGTAAAGTCATGACTGGATTAACCTGTCCTGACATAATGAAGTCAGTTGGGACCCCTAATCTGGAAGAGTTGGAGCAAGAAAATGGGAAATAAAAAAAAAATGTTAGACATGTTAAGGTAACCAGATGGCTCCAAGTCATCATCAAAAAGCTGATCCAGTCCTGTTTTTACCCTATTGGATACATTGGATATGTAGTTCTGATTTCTCAATGCTTTCCTTATAGAAATCAAAACTACAAATCCATGCATGCAATAGGGTAAAACCAGGATTGGATCAGCCTGTCCTACTGACTTGGAATCATCTGGTAATCCTGTTATAAGGTTCCATGTGTACTTGGGTAGCATGATTTTCAGATGCTAAGTAGGTGTTCTCCTATTTTTACCTGGTGCCATATGTTTACATAGCACCTTAATATTTACAGTAGAGATGAAACAGTTTGGGGATATGGAAGGGAGGTGGAGGGGGGACGACTGACTGTGTTGCATTCCACAGCAGATGAGGTTAACAGCAAGACAGAGAATGTGAATGGGCCAGGACGCTGCAAACTGATTAACATCCCTTTTCAAAAATTAACATGTTTCAGAGTCACTCACTTACATGGAGGCTACACAACCAAAGCCAAGATCCAAACAGCCATAGACCAAATCATAACTTGATATGCTTTAAAATGACTAACTGTGCGAAGAAATTAATACCCTTAAATATTTATGGGCTGTTTGATATAATTCCTGTCCAAAAGAGCTTATATTCTAAGGAGAGAAGTGACTGCACGGGGAGGAGGGAGATGGGAATTGGTAGACCATTCAGAGTTGCATTAAGTTTCTGTAGGATGTAAAAGAGCTGCTGTTGTTTCACCAGAGCGGGTATAAACTGGCAGTCCTGAATGTTGGAGCACCAGCCGCCGGGATGAATGCTGCAGTCAGGGCCGCGGTGAGGATTGGGATCATCCACGGGCACCAGATGTTGGCAGTACATGATGGATTTGAGGGTCTGGCCAAGGGACAGGTATGGCAGCTGCCTTCTGTCTGAACATTACTGTGCAAGGAATGAGAAGGGCAGCTGTGCATGCTGGAATCTGAAAGGCAGAAGTGATGTGAGTGGAAACGTACAATCTGTCAGCAGATGAAGATTGCAAGGCCCATCCATTCATTGCCTCTTTTTTTTTTTTCCCCCCTTTCTTGTTGTAAATACCCCAGACCCAGCTTGATCTCTGCCTTTACCACTTGCTTCTCTTTGGCTTAGGGATGCTTTGCATTTATGCCAAGCTTTCATGGACTCTGTTCTTTGCTCCCCACCACCTCCATTGGGAGTCCATTCTATAACCACACCTGTTTCTGTGAAGAACGCCTTCCTTATGTTGCTCTGCTTTCAAGGGAGTAGACTGAATTAGGGTATCATCTACTAACTTTGGGGAAAATAACCTGGCCCCCAGTGTGTGTTCGATACGTAAGAAAAAGCTCTGCATGCATATGCATGAGTCTAACATGCAGGAATGTGTCAGCCAGTGAAATCGATGAAACATGCCCCCATTACTTTGCCAAGGCAAAATGGTAGCCATCTTTTCCTCCTGCTTTGGCTTGGCAGGCAGCAGCACTGAGGATTCGGCACTGTTGTCACCTAAGTTTGCTCTGCGAATGCAGACTGTTGCACAATCCATATCTAGGGCTGGTTTTAGAGCATCACCAAGAGCGGTCACCAAGGCTAAACTTTAAGACTCGCTTCTTAATTTCTGCCCTGAGCCCCAGTGTGTCTAATGGCAACCCTGTCCATGCTGCATGTGTCACAGCCTACTGTTAGCCATCAGTAAACCAAGTCATTTAACCTCAGAGTCTGTGATATGCGACCACATTCTCCCCTTTTTTTTATGCCCTTAGATTGAAGAGATTGGATGGAGTGGTGTAGGTGGCTGGACGGGTCAAGGTGGATCTCGCCTTGGAACCAAGAGGTAACAGGATTATGGTGACATGCTGCTTAGCGCGCCCTGCTATATTTCGTTCTATAACATGACTGGCACCCTAATTAAGGGGGAGTATCACACACAGGCCAGAGATGTCCATGAGATTAGCCCAAAAAATATGCAAGTGTCTCTTAGAAACAATTTATCTTGTCTGTATGTCTCAACTACATTGCAAGCTCCATGGAGCAGGGACTGTTTTTATTTTATGTAACTGCATAGCGCTGCATACATCTAGTAGTGCTGTAGAAATGTTGAGTTAATACTTCTCGGAACACCATTAACTTAAACTATACAGCACCTTCAGTACTTGGTTCAGATTCCCTTGACAACTCTATGTGATTTTAGCCTAGTTACTTTCTCTCTGCCTGTCTCCCTTCTAATTCCAGTTCTGTCGCCGATTCTCTGTGACTTTAGAGTGAATTACTGTACCTCCCTATGCCTCATTTTGCTATAGTTGGGCAGTAATATAATGTAAACTCTTTTTTTTTTTTTTTTCCTTCTCTTTTTTGGAAGGTTTCATGCAGCACAAACTTCAAAATCACAAGCAGTGGCTGCATGCATTTTTCCGAAGTAGTAAATAAACGTTGTAAAGCAGCATGGAATTCTGATCTAGATAAGTCCACAATTTAAATGCAAACTATTTAATTAAAATAAACTCTTTGAGCCCAACCTGGTGCCTCAGTGGCAAGTGCTGTGCCCTGCCATGAAGAGGGTCTGAGTTTAACTTCAGGCTTGGGCTTCTGCTCTGTGGCTTGGCTGGGATTGGAGATGTGGAGGCAGCACTCACAGGCTCTGGGAGAGGGGATAGACCCTGCTCTGTAGAGCTTAAATCTCCCATGTGTATTTATGCAGCACTGCATATGTCTAGTAGCACTACAGAATTGATTAGTAGTAGGGAGCTGCAGCCATAGCTCCATGGTAATGCCTAGAGGCCAGATTCAGCATACACATTAGCCAGATTCTGGATGGAGCCATTTTCAATACTAATGGCAGTGAGAATGTGTGTCAGGTAATTTCCTAGCATGTAACCAGATGGATTCAGGACCAGTGGGTTATGTGTTTCTCTGCTAGCAGAATGGAGACGGAGTCAGGTTTTAAAGCTGACTTCACCCTAGGTATACCCCTGCAATGACCTCAGCTCTTCATTATCACTCCGTCACCTAGCAGATGCGGATGCTATCCCCACACTAGCACGGTGTTAGCGGGATTGCAGCCCTAATCCAAAGAGAAATTCTTACCTTCACTTTAAAGGAAGATCAAGCCCCACTCTCCTGCAGTGATACCTAAGGGTACCTCCCCCAGTTGAGGATTCCTAAGGTGATTTCTGAGATCCCTCAGAGGTGTGCCTTGGTCTGTTAGCCGGTTCCCGGTGTGTACTTAGCTGCTGAAGCAGCTGAAAGGCAGCAGGTGCAGAAGCAGAGCATGGTGGTGAAGGCCAAAGCCTTCTCCCCCCGCAGCCGGAGATAGTCTCTGTACTCAGCCAGTAAGCGCTGCGACCAGGTAAGTAGAGAAGAACTCCTCCGATCCAGAGACGTGGAAGGGCTTCGATAAATCTTTCCTCCTGTCTCCTTGCTCAGCACGCCATATCAACTTCATGCCCGATCTCCATTCGGGCGACAGAAGGGGGTTCCGAACGGCCCCTCCAATGCGCTATGCCCATTTTCAGCTCTGTTGACTCTCCATGTGGCGGCCTGCAGCGGCGCCATCTTGCACGTGGTTTGGTGCAGTGCCATTTCCCCTTTCAGCTGTCGGTACGCAGGATGCAGGCCGGCCTCCTCTGTGCCTAATGTACATGCAAATATGCACATAGCTGCGTGCATAACTTCGCCCACAATTGACTGCTTAGACACCGACACGCACCAAGGCGAGTCGGTGTGAGCCCGATAGATATTAACCGGCTAAACGCACAAACCACACAGGCTATGGCCCTGGCAGCAAAGAAGCTCAAGCGACACGCACTCTGTGCAGCCTGCCATATTAGAGCTACACAGTCTGTCCTGGAATCCTGCCTGGGTCGGCACACTGAGGAGGCCCAAGGAGGGCTGGATTCTCAAAAATTTTCCAAGCCTGGCCCAATCCAGTCAGAGGACGGGTCAGCAGCGCCCTTATCCTGCAGTTCCCCGGACCTGAGCAATTCCGGGATGGCATCCTTCCCAGGAGAGGGTAGCTCAGTGGCCCCTACCCCGGTTCCCCCTGGGACAAATATGGACCCGGTGGCCTTCTCTTGGTTGGAATTTTTTCAGGGCCTCCAAGCCTTTGTTCAGGCACATTCAGCCCCGATCCCTGCCCAAGTTGAACCCCAACTGGGGAGGCCTCGCTCTACCGGCCCTGCCTGCTGGCTGCGAGACATACCACACCTCACCAAGAATATCCCTGACAGGAACCTGAATACCACTGGAGGACAGGGAAATCCCTCCAGGTCTGGAACCATACTGGACCATGCTTCATTTATTCCACAGATGAGTTACCGGCACTAGTCTTCCAGACCCTGAATACTCTGGGAGTTCCAGGCATGGACCCTATGGTGGAGCCAAAGAAAAACCCCATCCTAATGTCTCTGCATAAAGCCTCTTGCTATTTCCCAATGCTGGAAGCCATCCAGGAATTGATTGACCTGGAATGAGATGCCCCGGAAGCAAGCTTTAAAAGTCGGGCCTTGGAGGCCTTGTATCCTCTGGATCCAGTGGTCAAGGAATGCCTGCGTTTCCCCAAAGTGGATGCCATGGTCTGCGCAGTCTCGAAGCAAACCATCCCTGTTGAGGGAGGGGTGGCTTTGAAGGATGTTCACGATAGGCGATTAAAATCTGTGTGGGACTATCTTCAGGTCCTCGGCCTCATGGCATCAACACTGGAAGTAGTGCCATGGGCGAAGTCTCACATGCAGCCTCTCCAACGCACCTTACTGTCACTCTGGAACCCAATATCCCAAGGCTACTCTATTCACCTCCACCTACCAACAGAGGTATGCTCTCTGCTCCAGTGGTGGCTACAGGAAATCCACCTAAACAAGGGCCTAAGCCTATCCCCACCGAGCTAGATCGTCCTCACGACAGACGCAAGCCTCCGAGGTTTGGGAGCTCACTGTCAGGAGCTGACAGCCCAGGGACAATGGTCCACGGAAGAGGCGAATTGGAACATAAACCACCTGGAAGCTTGAGCGGTCAGACTAGCATGCCTGCAGTTCAGCCACAGGCTCCAGGGTCAAGCGATCCGGGTGATGTCAGACAATGCAACAACGGTTGCCTACATCAACCGCCAGGGATCAGGTGACTCTGGAAATAGACCCCCTTGTGAAATGGGCGGAGTTAAACCTACAAGAAATTTCGGCCTCCCACATCGCAGGAAAAGACAAAGTCACAGTGAACTTCCTCAGCAGGGAAAGCCTGGACCCAGGGGAATGGACGCTGTCGACCAAAGGTTTCCAGCTTCTACTAAATCGCTGAGGCCACCTGGCCATGGACCTACTGGCCACATCTCACAATGCGAAAGTCCCCCCGGTTCTTCAGTCGCAGATGAGATCAGCACTCCCAAAGGATCAATGCCCTCGTCCAGACCTGGCCAGAGGAGGGCTTACTGTACACCTTCCCCCCCCCCCCCCCCCCATGGCAAGATAAAACACCACAGAGGTTTAGTCATCCTAGTGGCCCCGGATTGGCCCAGACACCCGTGATACGCAGACATGCAAAGGATCCTCGTGGGGAGTCCTGTGCCTCCCCCCACACAGGGTCCTTCTCTGGCAGGGCCCAATTTTTCACAAAGATCCGTCTCAATTCTCTCCTACGGTCTGGCCCTTGAGAGGGCTCGCCTGAAGAAGCGAGATTACTCAGCGGTCGTGATCGCCACCTTGCTTCACGTGCGGAAGTTCTCAACATCCCTGACATGCATATAGATCTGGAGAATATTTGAGGAATGGCACGAGGACCACGGGGTGCCCCCGCGAACGGCCAAGATTCCCATGATTCTGAAATTTTTACAGGATGGCCTGAAGAAAGGGTTGTCCCTCAACTCCCTCAAGGTCCAGGTAGCAGCCCTCTCCTGTTTCAGAGCTGTCTGTCTGCACATCCGGACTTGGACCATTGCCTTAAAGGGGTTAAAGAACTCTAACCACCCTTAAAGTGGCCGGTCCCCTTAAGGAACTTCAATCTAGTATTGGACTTCCTAGCAGGACCATCCTTCAGACCGATGCACAGTCTGTCGCTACGCCTATTAACACAAAAGACTGTATTCTTGGTGGCGATATACTCTGCCCGTCGCATCTCAGAACTACAGGCACTATCCTGTCAGGAACCATTCCTTTGATTTACTCCAGAAACAGTACAGCTTCACACTGTCCCCCTCCTTCCTTCCAAAGGTGGTCTCATAGTTTCACTTGAATCAATCCATCTCCTTACCGTCTCCGAGGGACACAAGGATACAGAAGACTCCCGCCTTCTTCGCCATCTAAACATTGGCAGACTCCTAGTGCGGTACCTGGAGCACTCTGGACTGGTGCACAAGACAGATCGCTTGTTTATTCTTCACGGCGGGAAGAAAGAGGGCAAAGCGGCTTCGCGAGCTACTATAGCCCACTGGATCAAGGAAGTAATCAAGGCAGCTTACGTATAGGCAGGGAAGCCTTTATCCCTTCAGGTCAAAGCTCATTCTACTAGGGCCCAGGCAGTATCCTGGGCGGAGGATAAGCTACTGTCGCCTGCCAACATCTGTCGAGCAGTGATGTGGTCTTCCCTACACATCTTCTCCAGGTTCTACCACCTGGATGTCCAGGCTTGAGAGGACACAGCCTTTGCAAGGGCAGTGCTAACTGGATCACGGGCAGCCTCCTGCCCCATTTGGGAGTAGCTTTTTGTACATCCCACTGGTCTTGAGTCCTTCTGGCTACACGCTACGAAATGGAGAAATAACTTACCTGATAATTTTGTTTTCCTTAGTGTAGTCAGATGGACTCAGCATCCTGCCCATGGCTGCCCAGGAGAGGCATCGAGGAATTGCCCATGAGGCGAAGCTCGATTCCATATGAATATGGGTAAGCTGTTGCCCTACCCCTAGTTCAGGGCATCCACAGTATGGCTGGTTTCGATGTTTATGTTGATTGAGTACATTGGCGGTCTCCAGTTTTTGTTTTTTTTTTTATCAAGTTTTGTTAACCAAGGGTTTAATCAAGTTGCATCCAAATTCTAATGAAGTTCTTCGATATATATGTCCATAATGGGTTTTCAAAGAGAATACTGAAGAGATGAGGTCACTGCAGGGGTATATCTAGGGTGACGTCAGCTTTGAAACCTGACTCAGTCTCCCATCTGCTAGCAAAGGAACACATAACCCACTGGTCCTGAGTCCATCTGCTACACTAAGGAAAACGAAATTATCAGGTAAGTAATTTCTCCATTAATGGATGGGATTGGCTGAGCTTTCAATTCTCTCTATATAGAAATGACGGCAGAAGAAGACCAAACGGCCCATCCAGTCTGCCCAGCAAGCTTTCACACTTATTTTTTTTCTCATACTTATCTGATACTCTTGGCCCTTATTAGTAACTTTTTGGTTCTATTTCACTTCCACCCCTGCCATTGCTGTAGAGAGCAGTGCTGTAGCTGGATCTAAGTTAAGTATCTAGCTTAATTGGTTAGGGGTAGTAACTGCCGCAATAAGCAAGCTACTCCCACGCTTATTTGTTTACCCAGCCTGTGCAATTCAGTCCTTGTTGGTTGTCTGAATATAATTCCACTTTACTTCATTCCCCCCTGCTGTTGAAGCAGTGAGCTGCGCTGGATATATATTCCAAGGAGTATATAGTAACTGCTGTAACAAGCAAGCTACACCCATGCTTATTTGCTTATCCAGACTATGTAATTCAGTACTTTACAGTTCTTTGTATACTGAATCTCTTCTTTTTCTGAACTTTTTGTAGAGTCTTGCCCAAGAAATTCTTTGAAGAAATCAGTGCAAATATCAGCAATTATAACATACATGGCCTCATCATCATTGGGGGCTTTGAGGTGAGTCTCTATATAGAAAGGAAACATTAGATGGATTTTGAACTTCAGGTGGAGAGGAAAATAAAAAAGCCACCTTAGTGGCCAGAGCACTACTAACCATATTAATTCTGGTTTCTCTTGATTTTTAAATCTAAAATGTATACTTTGAGGATAAAATTTCAGAGTTGCCCACCCTTCTCTGAAGAATGAGTTTGGAACAGATTATAAAATGATCTGGCCAGACTTGAACTTCCATGTCAACACACAGAAAAAGCTTGGAAGAAAGGCACTCCTGAACCAAAACAATAGCAGGGTGCTACCAGCTGAATATTCTGAGATAAAATAAAGCACAGACAGTGAAGGCAAACACAAGCAGCCTGGAACACCTTCTAACAATGGACTGAAACATTAGATAGATAAGAAATTTAATTTTGTATAAATAGGAGTGCTGGGTTGCTTCTTTCTCAATGTGTCAGACCAGAACTCTGCCAGACATGGGCAAATGAGGTGATCAGATGGATATTTTCTATGGCATAACTGCACAGTCCCAGGGCAAATGCTGAAGATTATCAAGATTATCAATCTGAATGTAATCTGTTTGATGTACACTTTGAAGTGCCGAAAAGCAGAATATAGATACACAAATAAAATAATGTGCTCCAGAAGTTGTTGAAATCCCTAACAAGTGTGTGTAGATAGATATAGAGATATAGATAGAAACCCAAATATATATATGCATATCTCCATTGTAAAAGTCCAAGCACACTGGGTTTCATAAAGTAAATGCATTTAATAAACAGAGCTAGTGTGTCCCATAAGCATTCCAGTCAGACCTGTTGAAAGTTCATATAGGTAACCAAAAGTTGATTCTGCTTATGGGATGTTGTACCTTCTTTTATTAAATGTAATCATTTTTATGAAATCCCAGGACCCTGAATCTTTGCTTTTTCTTTTTGAACAAGCTGATCCAGTCTGGGTTTTACCCCCTCCAACTCCCTCTCCTTCCCCCACCCCATTGCGTGGATATAGGTCTCATTTTCCCCCTCCCCATCCAAGGCAAGCAGGAACTACAAGTTGAGAGATGTGGTGGGGGGGGGGGGGGGGCGAGAACTGGGTCTGGCTGAAGCTGTGCTAAAAGAAATGGAGGCAGGTGATAACACTGGAGATTCTTTGAAAAGCCCCAGCAGAGCTCCTGAGGCCATTGAAAGAGAAGTGATGAACAATAATACTGGTTCACCAAATGAAGCTGGCACAACAAAAGTGATGGGACTTATTCATGAAACAATACTGCACAAGGATAACTTTGTGTGATAGCTGGCCGCATGGCCTCCTGTCACAGGACTTCCCAAACCTGTCCTGAGGATCCCCACAGCCAGTCAGAATATCCACAGTGAATATGCAGGAGGTAAAACTTGCATATGATGGGTCTCCAGTGCACGCAAATTGATCTTATGCATATTCATTGTAGATGTCCTGAAAACTTGACTGACTGTGGGGTCCCCAGGAGGTGTGGAAAGCCCTGCCTCAGCAGGACCTTATGGGTTGCTATTCTCAACCTCACCATTTCTTCTATTTAACCAGCACTGAAAACAGTTCCTTTCTAGCTTTTGTGAGGATCTTTCTCCCACAACTCTGGCATACTGTACTTATGTGGCTGCTAATCAATCTATGTCCTGATGGTGTCACCGAGTTTGCTGACTGTTCCTGAAGCAGATAATTATCTGCCCCACCTGTAGCTTGTCCTGGTGGCGCTGATTTTTTTTTTTTTTTTTTTATTTATTTCTGACTGCAGGCATTCACAGGCAGTCTGGAGCTGATGGATGGCCGTGCTAAATATGAGGAACTGTGTATCCCCATTGTCGTCATTCCAGCAACCGTATCTAACAATGTCCCAGGGTCGGATTTCACCATTGGAGCCGATACTGCTCTCAATACCATAAGCATGGTCAGTAGGCAGTCTTTTATTCTTTTTGTAGCACTGACAGCATGTGCAGTGCTGAACACAGTGAGCACAGATAAGTCAATAGGTACAATGAATGCTTAACAAGTGTTACACAGGCTGCTCTCCAAGCGATCATGCAACCCCACTGTTTTAGTGTTTTTTGCATTGGCTATCTGGGACCCAAAGAGTAAAGTCTTGGTTTTCAAGGCCATAAAGTATGAAGGGCCATTTCATTTAGCAAACTTTTTTTTTTTTTTTTTTGGAGTATGTACCTTCCTGTTCTTTATCAGCAGACAGGCCCTTGCTTGTTATACCTACAACAAAAGACCATCTGCAAGCAAACTTGCTGTAGTAGGACCAAAGCAGTGGGATACCCTGCCCGCAGAATTCCATCAAATAGCAGATCATAAAATTTTTCGTAAAAAGTTTAAGCCATTATTTAAGAAGCTTCTCTTAATATCTGAATTGCAGTCTCACCCTCAGGATAGAAGATATAGGGTTAGATTTTATTGGAAGAATTGTGTGGCTCTTGTCTGTCTTGTGTTGGTTTTGATAATCTGCCTAGCACAGCAAGTCTAATTACAGGTGGAATAGACACACTTTAAAATTAAATAAATATCGATGTTTCGATAAATCTGCCACAACCCTGAAAATGTCTACATCTTAATTTTTTGCCTAGGGAAAAGGGCTAGTTTTCACTACGATGACCACTGACCTAGATTGCTAGCTTATAAAATTTTGTTACTGTCTTTTACATGGACACACATCTTACATTATGAAAGTGAAAAATACCAAAAATAAAATCACAGTTAAATGTGATCTCCAGAGGAGTGGTTAAAAATAGATATTTAGTACACCCTATGTTCTCTTAAAACAGAGTGGGAAACTTTTTTTTTTTTCTCTACCATGTACACAATGTAAAAAGAACAGGAGTGAAGGAATACCAGACTGAATTTTTATGGATGTGAATTTTTTTTTAACCAGACTTTATGGACATAACATTCTTTTGCTTGTTTGTTTTTTTTCCCTGACATCTGTAAATTGATTAATGGCTGACAACCCTGCCACTGATGCATCTCCAGCATACAGTGTAAGGAAGGTGGACCTTTAGCACTGTGGCGTGGTTGGCTCAGCCTAGGGAGCGAACCCTGTAGGCCCACACAGACAACTGGCAAGAATACCCTGGGATGGGACTGGGTCTGGACCTTCACCATTACTAGCTCCTTTCCCTGCAGGTTGAGTCCTTGGGTTCCGGGGGCCAGCAGGACTTAGGCGAGAGGCCCACAGGGCAAGGAGAGACAGAGCGTTGAGGGCTGGGCTAGGTTGGGGCAGGCAGAAAGCAATGAGGTTTGGGTCCAGGCAAGGGTCAGTGGCAGGCAGCAAGCAAGGGTAGTCAAGGTCCAGGCAGTAGTCAGTGGTCAGTAGCAGATAGAGGGCAAGGTCCAAGCAATGGTCAGATTTAAGAAGTCAGTCCAAGAGCAAGCAGGATCAAGGCAAGGAGGACTGTCAAGGCAGAGAAGGCTGGATCAGACAAAGCAAAGTAGGCTGGAGAGGAAAGGCAGGACAGACTGGACGAGATGAGGCAACATGAACTGCAGAGGATTCAGGAGACCAGTTACTGAGGCGTCTGCTAGAAGCATGGCTGGGATTTAAATACCCAGCCACTCTATCACTGGGTGCCACCGCTGCTGTTCCCGCCGTGGGGCCTATTAGTACAAGCATGCGCGCCTAGGAGAAGCTTGGTAAGGCAGGATGGTGTTGTCAAAACCGCATCTGTGCTGGCAGCGTCCCGGACCTGTGGAGGTGTTGGGGATGAGTGCAGCTAGACATAGCAGCCTACCACAATCTGTAAATGTAACGTAAAGGACATGATGGAGGAAAGATGGCGAACAATCCAAAGGAAAGGAGGGAGAAGCAGATGGAGAAGAACTTAGGTAGAGAGAAGGGTGACCAAAATGATAAAGGGCATGGAATGGCTCCCCTGTGGGGAAAGGCTAAAGAGGTTATGGTTATTCAGCTTGGAAAAGATAGCTGATGGGATATGATAGGGGTCTACAAAATCATGAAAGGACTTGAACGGGTAAATGTAAATCGGTTATTCACTTTCTCAGACAATGAAAGGACTAGGGGGCACTCCAGGAAGTTAGTAAGTAGCTCATTTAAAACAAACCGGAGAAAATTCTCTTTCACTCAAAGCATAATTAAGCTCTGGAATTCACTGCCAGAGGATGTGGTTATGACATTTAGTGTAACTGGGTTTAAAAAAAGGTTTGGATAAGTTCCTAGAGGAGAAGTCCATAAACTGCTATTAATCAATAAGGAATAGTAGCTTGGGATCTGTTTAATGTTTGTGTACTTGCCAGGTCCTTGTGACTTGGATTGGCCACTGCTGGAAACAGTATACTGGCTTGATGGACCCTTGGTCTGACCCAGTATGGCATATCTTGGGTTGGGGAGCTCACATAAACAATCTTCAAACTCAGGGTACTTGGATGAGACTCGAAGCAACATTTAAAATCAACTTCCTAGAGCTTCGAGCTATACGTTATGCCCTATATGCGTTCAAGGACTGCCTTTCACACAAGACTGTTCTCATACAAATGAACAACACAGTTGCAATGTGGCACAGGCTCTTATCTTCTCTGCCAAGAGGCTGCGCAAATCTGGTCTTGGGCCCTTGCTCATTCCATGTACCTCCGGGCCACTTATCTGGCAGGCATACAGAACGTAGTAGCAGATTGCCTCAGCTGACAGTTCCATCCCCGTGAGTGGTCCCTGGATCCTGTGGTAACGACCAGAATCTTCCATCGCTGGGGTCAACCAACAATAAACCTCTTTGCATCCGTACTGAATCACAAAGTGGACAGATTCTGCTCCCTACACAGACAACAAAACAATGTAGACAGGGACGCCTTCGCTCGTCCCTGGAACACAGGCCTTCGATACGCATAATCCCAGATTCCGCTGATAGCCAAAACTCTCGTGAAACTACAACAGGACAGAGAGTCAGTGATACTCATAGCCCCGTACTGGCCTTGACAAGTGTGGTTTCCCATGCTTCTCGACCTCTCCATTCAAGAACCAATTCACCTGGGCACAGCACCCACTTTTATAACTAAAAACCAAGGCATGTTACGCCATCCTAACCTTCAAACCCTATCCCTCACAGCCTGGATGTTGAAAGCTTGATCCTACATCTGCTCAACCTTTCAACTGAAGTCTCTCAAGTGCTTGTAGCTTCACGAAAGCCTTCCACACGAAAATCCAATCATTCTAAGTGGAATAGATTTACCATATGGTGCACACAAAAAGGTATCGACCCTTTTTCCTGCCCCACTCCATCTCTTTTTAGACTATCTCTGGCACCTTTCAGACTCTGGTCTCCAGACTTCCTCTGTGAGGGTACACTTGAGTGCCATCTCAGTGAACCACAAGGGAGTAGGGTATGCCCCGGTAACAGCGCAACCCTTTGTAAGTCAGTTTATGAGGGGCCTACTACAACTTAAGCCCCCTTTACGACCACCAGTCACGGAATGGGACCTAAATGTAGTACTTACAAGGCTCATGCGCTCCCTGTTTGAGCCTTTGCACTCTTGCGATGTTAAATTTCTTACATGGAAAGTTCTCTTCCTAGTAGCCATTACATCCGCTCGAAGGGTTAGTGAGTTACAAGCACTTGTCACATACTCACCCTATACAAGGTTCCTACATGACTGAGTGGTCCTCCGTACCCACCCTAAATTCCTTTCCAAGATGGTAACAGACTTCCACTTGAATCAGTCTATAGTCTTACCCACCTTTTTCCCAAGGCCTCACTCTCACCAGGGCGAGAGGGTTTTACACACCTTGGAATGTAAATGTGCACTTGCATTTTACCTAGACCGCACTGCAGTCAATAGGAAATCCACCCAATTCTTTGTTTTTTTTTGACAAAAACAAACTAGTAGTTTCAGTGGGTAAGCAAACTCTCTCCAACTGGCTAGCAGACTGTATCGAATTCTGCTATGACAAAGCAGGCCTTCCTCTCCAGGGACAAGTGAAGGCGCACTCAGTAAGAGCCATGGCAACCTCAGTAGCACACTATCGTTCAGTACCGATTGCTGAGATCTGTAAAGCTGCAACTTGGAGCTCTCTTCACACATTTGCAGCACATTACTGCCTGGACAAGGAAGAATGTCAAGACTCTGCTTTTGGCCAATCCATCTTGAAGAACTTATTTCCAGTATAATCCCAACTCCTTCCACATACAATCTGTTGTGATTTTCAGGCTGCCTCATGTTTCTCAGCAGTACACCGTATGTTCTGCCTGTTGCATAAGTTATGTGCTATTGATACATATAAATATGAGTCAGCCTGTAGCTTGCTAATCACCCACATGTGAGGACTACCATGCTGCTTGTTCTGGGAGAAAGCAGAGTTGCTTACCTGTAACAGGTGTTCTCCCAGAACAGTAGGATGTAGTCCTCACAAAACCCACCCGCCATCCCGTGGAATTGGGTCCAAAACGTTTTATTTTATTTTTTCGCTCGTACCTTTTGCTACAAACTAACTGAAGGGAGACCCCTGTGGCTACAGGGATTATGGCATGCTGGGCATGCTCAGTGTGCCAGTCAAAAGTTCTAGAAACTTTGACAAAAAAAGTTTTCCGTGATAGGGCTCCGTCCAGTGACGTCACCCACATGTGAGGACTACATCCTACTGTCCTGGGAGAACACCTGTTACAGGTAAGCAACTCTGTTATATGTAGCCAGATAACTTTAGGTTGCACATATTCAGTGGAACAAGTTATCTGGCTAACTTTAGCCGGATAACTTTTTCACTAACAGGTTTACTGAGTATGGAGCCCTAGAAATCCCAGTAGTAAAATAAATCAGGTACTGTTCACCTTTTGGCCACCAGAGGTAACCAGTGCCTGCTATGCTCAGGCCTGAGAAAAAAGATTTTCAGAGCCCTTGCAGTACAACACACTACATATTCCAGGCTTATGTTAGGAGCCAATGACTCACTAGGGATTGGTAACTGGTTAAAAAAAACTGGAAACAGCAAGAACTAAATAGTCAGTTTTCCCAATGGAGAAAGGTAAATAGTGGATTGCCCTATGGATCGGTAATGGGTCTGGTGTTTAGCATACTCCAAAAATTTTTTGAATTGTTGGGTGTTATTGATTGCATTTTTGTTGTATGTTATGTATTCATCCAGAGCCTTTGAGGGAGGAGTGGTTTTATAAATATGAATACTAATAAAATAAGTGATGTGGAAAAGGAAACCCTGAGTGAGATGATCAAATCTGTAGGTGACACAAAATAATGCGAACTTGTGAAAACATGAGCAGATTGTAAGAAACTGCAGAAGAACCTTGGGGAATTGTTCATATTAAATCTCCTCTGCCATTTAGATGCCCCAGTACAAAGTAATGAATATAGATACAAATAATCCTAACTATAGGTGCACAGTGTTGGGTTCCGTATTAAGAGACATCACCGTGTAAAAGGATCTTGGAGACATTGTGGACCATACCTTGACACCCTTAACTCAGTGTGTGGCGGAAAAAAAAAAAAAAAAGGCAAATAGAAAGTTATGAATGATTAGGAAAGGAATGGATCATTAGATAGAGACTATCATAATGTGTTATGGAGTCTCAATTTAGTGGGCCCTTGGGCCGACCTGCAAGAGACTCGGAAAGGTATTCAATGTCTCTGGTGCACCGCAGGCCGGGAGGCAGATGTTCAGGCAGGACGTAGAGGTGCTCTTCACCCTGGAAGCTGGTGCTCCCCCGGGAGGAGCCCGTAGGAGCCCAACCGCTGGGACTTAGGTGAGGCTTCACCCTTGGAAGCCGAAGCCCCCCCGGGAGGAGCCCAGCCACTGGGACTTAGGCGAGTTGATGATCTTGAGACTGGAGCGAGCAGGCAGATGAGCAGGACTGAGAACTGGAACCAGACTAGAACAGTAGACAGGAACTGTGGCAAGACTCGAGTACTGGAACCAGGCAGGAACTGTGGCAAGACTAGAGTACTGGAACCAGGCAGGAACTGTGGTAAGACTCGGGTACTGGAACCAAGCATGTACTGTAGCAGGAATGAAGCGAGTTCCAGAAGCAGCTCACTCCAGGGCATGGAGCAACAGGGAACCGGTAGGTAGCCCGTTGCAAGGCCAAGACTGAGTGTCCGCGGCCGGCTTATCAAGGACGCGACGTCTGACGTCAGGAACTGGGCGGAGTCACCACTGGCGGGGAAACAGCCTAGAAAAGCGCCCAAGTGGCGCGCGCCTAGAGGCAGGCGTCCATGGGAGGCACCCGACGGCGCGGCCCTCGCAGGGACGCCACCAAACAGGCCGCGAACTAGGCCAACAGAAGCAGGAACAGGTCCAGGAACACGGAGGTAAGGGTCTGGTCGCGGCGCTCGTGGCCAGAACCGTAACATAATGCTACTATCAATCCATTGTGTGGCCATACGTGGAGTATTGTGTGCAGTTCTGATCACCCCATCTTATAAAAAACATAGTGGAACTAGAAAACAGCAACCAAGATATCACCCTGGATTTTGCCTTGGTTGACCTTTGGAGATGTTTACATCCAGGATTCAGAAATAATTGTGAATGACAAGTACTCTCCATAGAACTATTAGTTATCACTGAGATTTGCTTGAAACCATATTATGCCTTTGAGTCCGATCATGCATTAATATCACTTATCTGGAGTAAGTTCCCAGAATTATAAATCAAAAAGCTGGTCAATAAACAATTCCCTTTTCATAAGGGATGATTTATGTGAAGAAACTGACTTATAATGATAACTCTGGTTTCCACACAACCTCTATCAGATGATGTAAGAGGGAACATTATTGAATTTGGCTCCAGATTTTAAAAACGGGCAAATAATGAGAGAAGTTTCCTATATTAGAAGAAAAGCATAAAGTGGTGCAATCAGAAGAAAGAACTCATAAAATTGTAACTGTTAGGGAGAAAATTAGTGCATTATTGGTAGAGAAAAATTAGGCCCAAGTAAGAAAAGTAGGGCAAGTCTGTTTATTTTATTTTTTTTTCTCAGGTGGTGGAAAGATGGCTAAATCATTAGCCATGCAATTATGCTAAAAACAAATGCAAAATACAATTTTGCAACTTAGGGTGAGTGCACAGTTATGTAATACCAAGGAAAAAATGTCTCAATACTTTGGTGATTTTTATAAAGAATTGTATATCTCAGATTGGAGTTCCTCAGAGGAACATCTGGACACTGTTTTAAACTCCATTCAGTTAATTTATGTATTTATTATTTATTTAACATTTTTTATATACCTTTGCCTATCGAAACGGTTCACAACAAGTAGAATTAAAACATCATATATAGTAAAATTAAGATCAGGGTAAGGCTATTTTGGAAGCAACCATTACTATCACGGAGACCCTCTGGGCTTTAAATTCTCTTCCGAGAGGTAAATTGGTGGGATCTGATGGATTTTGATTGCATTCTACAAAACATTTGTGCAGAGTAGTCTCTATTACTAACAGGTGGGACATGTACTGTTATCTTCATGCTTGTGTTAGCATCATACACAAAAGAGGGAAGGATCCCCTTTTGTGCAGGTTCATATAAAGCAATCTCCTTGATAAACACAGATTATGGCTAAAATTATTTCCAGGCAGCTGGAAAAATATGCAAGTATGCTTCCGACAGGTCCAGGGATGCCAGGAACTCTCCCATGTTAGCTGCCGCCACCACGGTGCACAGTGTCTCCATTCGAAAACGCGGACTCCAAAGGGCCTTGTTCACTATCTGCAAGTCGAGAATGGGATGAAATGTGTCCTCCATTTTTTGGGAACCACAAAGTAAATGAGGTACCTTCCCTGTCCTTGTTCCTCCAACGGAACGGGAACTATGGCCTGTAAATCTAGCAACCTCTAGCACCCAACACTCTGAGGAAATCTTTGCCCACTCCTTGTAAACACTAGATAATCTGCCCCCTTCTATGCAGGAGTGGGGAATCCTGGCTTCATTGCGCTGACTTTCCATCACCAGTTCCCTGACCAGTCCCATCTCTGGAAGACCTGCTAGCCCCATGAAAGGACTGCTGGAGGCCCCCGACCTGTTTCAAAAATGCATCAGCAGAGGTCTTGCCTAGCCAAAACCTGCACAAATTCCAAAAATGGGAATGAAAAGGAAAAACCACCTTACTTGAGCCTCTTATCCTCAGGCAACCTGTTCCCTTTTGACTCCCTCAACGTCTTCATTAGCTGATCCAAATCCTTCCTGAAGAGGAGCTTCCTCTTGAATGGGAGGTTACAGAGCTGGGCCTTGGACCACATATCCGCCAACTAATTGCACAACCACTGAAGCCTATGGTCCACCACCACTGAAACCATGCTCCTAGCTGAGGTGCACACCAAATCATACAGCGCATCTGCCACATAAGCGACTTCTGTCTCCAGATGGGCCACCTGCAAGGCACCACTGTCTCCAGTCGGCGCCTGTTCCTAAGCCTTCTGTACCCAACACAGACAGGTTCTCTAGCAAACTAGAACAAACGGCAGTCCGAAGAATCAATGTGGACACCTCCACCTTCGGCACCCTCAGGAGATCCAATGTCTCTTCCATCAGGGGGTAAAGCTGAGCCATTGCCCTGCCCACCTTTAGACTCGCTTCCAGGAAGTCCCACACCTTGTTCACCAACCTCCGGATCTTCTTAGGTAATGGAAAAGCACTTGACGGACCACTCAGCCCATCCAGAACTGGGTACACTTCCTCATTAACAGATTCCTCCTGAGTCATCTTCATCCCCAACTCCTCCATAACCTGGGAAAGAAGAGGCTGCAGCTTCTCCCTTTTAAACAAACAAACCACCCTCTGGTTATCTTTCTCTGGAACTGGAAACTCAACTGGATCAGGGTCATCCTTGGTGCCATCTGGGTCTGCATTGGGGGCTGGCACCAAGTCCACATCCAGATCCACCCTTCCCTGAGGCCACCTTGGACTTCTTACAAGTGGGGCGCAGCGGTCTTTCATTGACCCGCTTCCTCCCTGTCCCCTTCTTAGTCAGGAAGGCCTTATGCATGAGGAGCACAAAATCTGGGGAAAATCCTCCGGATCATCAGCCCCAGCACTGGGAGACTGTCATCAAAATTCCCTCTCCCATCTTGGGCGCTCTACCCCACGGGAGAAAAGGGAAGGGGGAATCCCTGCCTCTTGCAGCCGAGATCTCCTGTCTACCAACCCTCGCGGGACCAGCTGCCGCAATAGGAAGTCCTGGTCCCTCAGATGCAAATTTGGATGAGCGGCGGTCTCTTCTCCCTCCAGAATCTCCCCGTTGAGGAGCCCTCCTCTCCCTAAATGCACTCCATGCAGAGGGAACAGGCATTCAGCCACGCTGACCAGATTCCCCAAGCATGGCATGCTGCTATCCACGGCTTCGGCGCCATTTTTGGGCGTTTAATTCTCAGCCGCGTGCCATGCGGCATTCAACTTGGTAAGGCCACACATGCAGCGAAGTCACTGCGCAGCTCTCTCGCACTCAAATCAATGGCACTTAAGTTCCTGCACCCGCAACTGAGAACGGCTCCCACTGGTACACCAAGAAGCCACCTCTTCAAAGGCCGTTCCTACCAGCACTCCAACTCATGCGGGAAAATCCAGAGCAGCACCCGTGGCTCATCACGGCCTGCCTTCGTGCTGGCCTTCACACTCACCTGGAACCATGTGCTTTCAGATCAGCCAATAACAAATACTCCCTCCTCTCTGAAGGGACTGACAGCTCCTTCCGTCCAAGGTCCTACCACTTTCGGGCAGCCTTTCCTGCAGAAGCACTTCTACTTTCTTTCTTTCTTTTTTTTTTTTTTTAAACTTAATTAACTAAGGCAATCCTTGGTATACTTCCCTGAAAGGTCTGGTGGCACCAGAGAGGGGAACCTCAGAAGGCTGAGGGAACCAGTACCCTGGCTATCGGACCCTCTGACTCATTGCGGTGAACCCAGGCAGAGGTATCCAAACCCCGGTCGCCCGGCTCCACCTGAGGGATGGCCCACGAATGTGCCTAACACCTCAGGGAGCTTCCTCCATCTTCTCCTATCAATCTCGATTTACTTTATTAATATCTTCTCTCAATTTTTTTTCTTTTTTTTTTTATAAACTAGTCTGCAGGTTTACACCTGTACCATCTACTGGAGTCAGAGAAATACTGAGGGGCTTGCAGATGGCACTCTCTGATATGTGTATCAGTGCCTCAAGCATTTTGTTCTCTGATTCCATCTGCCGGTAGGGAGGCAAAACCCACTTGTCTGGACTGATCTGGGTATGTCAAGGAAGATACATTTTGGTCTGGGTTTTGTGAACAGAATTAAAGCATTGTGTGACCAGACAAAAATTAGCTTAAAAATGTAAATGGCGCTTTGAGTCAAGCCTTTATTCTAGGAAGAAGAAATAGGGCAGGGTTGTCCCCTATCTTCCCTATATTTTGCCCTGTCCCTAAAGTCATTGGTTCCAGCAATTTGTGAGTACGGAGCTATTACACTGATTAGAATTGGGATCTCAGGACATAAAATAGCATTATGTGCTCACAACACATTTTTATTGATAACAAACCTGTTTGCTTCATTGCCTAACTTATTGATCATTTGTAAGGAATTTGGGGAGCTCTTTGGTTAATTGTTTTAGTTCATTTCGCTCATGCCTTTTCACTGGTAAATCAAGGTGAGTTACATTTAGATTCTGGAGGTATTATCCTGTCCCCAGAGGGCTTACAATTCACATTTGTACCTAAAGCAATGGAGGGTAAAATGACTCTCCCAAGCAAGGTCAGCAGAATGTGGTTCTCAGCTGCTGCTGTTCCACTCCACTCTCTGGTTATAAACTTAATGACTCTAAATCCATCACTGTTCCCTTCAGTACTCTAGGCTAATGAAAATAATCCATCCATACCAATTTCCCATCAAATGGCAAAAGGAGCAATTCTTGTATTTAGGTGTTTATGTACCTACTCAGATCAGTGATCGATTTGTCTTGCTTTTAACAGACTTTAAAAGAGCTCACCGGTCGTATAAAGGAGTGTCACTTAAAACCAGGACATATTTGGTTAAAATGAATATACTCCCCCCGCCCCATACAGTTCTACTTTTTTTGCACCAATACCTTGTTTGTTCCTAGATACTTTTTTTTGTTGACTTATCTAGATATATCTGGAATTGTAAGCACCCAAGAGTTTTGCTTAAATTGATTTTTTGTTTTTACCAAATGCTTTGGGCGGTCTTGCATTGCCTTATTTTTAGTGAAAACTATTTTTATTGAGCAAACACAGAATCAGTTTCACACAAACTTCCAGGGGACCTCTTCTCTGGTGCCCCCCCCCTGAGAACGAAATGTCATATAATGATGTGGTCATTTACAAGATAAACTCCCCCTTCCCAAAAAACATCCCACCCTTCCTCATCTCCCCCCCCAAAGAACCCCTTTATCTACTATTGCGTAAAGATTGATGCCCGCAGAGGTATGAACTAAGAGTCATAGCTAACCTACAGAACAGTCCCGAAGGAGAAGACTGTCCTAGCGTCCAGGTCCATTAATCATTGAGAATCCGGCTACGCGCCTGATCGCCTGATGTGGAAGCGATTGTAGATAGGCATCCCAGATCTTTAGAAAGTTGCGGCGGTGTGCAGGTGATGAGCGGGAAGCCATACTTTCCATCTGAAGCAGTCTATGAAAAGCGTTCCGCCACATCCAGTGATTGGGCACCACAGACGTTTTCCAATGCAAAAGGATCATTTTTTTCCCCCACATATCCCGCCTTATAAATTAACATGCAAGCATCAGCCCTTCTAATCACCGTGGGACGCACACAACCAGATAAGAGCACCGCCGGCGAGAGGGAAACGGTGGTGTCTAATATCTTTGTCAGATAAACGGTAGTAGAGGTCCAAAATTTTCAAATGTGGGGGCAACCCCAAAAGGAATGGGACAGAGTACAGGACATGGCCAAACACTTAGCGCATTGACTCGTCTCCCGCAAATGGGCTTTGTACAAAAGGGAGGGAGACAGATAGGCCCGTCACAAAAATTTGTATTGCATTTCTTAATAATAAGAGTTACTGGAGACCTAGGAAATCCATCTAAAGCTAGTCTGAAGCATTGCTGGTGTGACCTCAAACACTCCATCACTGTTCCACCTCTCCGCCAGCCGCTCCCCAGGTGTTGCGGAGGTCAGGTTGCGTAAGCCTACATATACTTCAGACAAAGTAAGCTTTGCAGTTCTTTCCAATCTCAAAAGCTTGTTAACAGCCTCAAAGACCGCTGGTGCTTTGCAAGCTGCGGGGAGAGAACCAATATAATGTTTCAATTGCAGGTAGGGGAAAACCTGTTTGGTTCCCGTATTGTAAAGGGCACTAAATTTGGGGAATGGCAGAACAACCCCTTCATTATCCAGCACATGCCCCAACTGAGTGATGCCTTTCAAAGCCCAGGACTGAAAACTCGCCGTCTGGAGACCAGGTGTAAATTGAAAATTACCTTGGATGGGAAGCAAATAAGCACAAAGAGAGAGAATGTGTAGGCACTGACAGTCATTTCCACACTACCCTCATTGGTTCCAACAAATCATGGGTGCGTAAGGTGTCTGTAAGGTATGGGGTGGCAGTTTGCAGGACGTATCGAAGATCCAACGGAGCTACTAGGGTCTGGTCCACCAGAATGTGTGTGTGTCGATTCTCCCAGCAGCCACTTCCGCACTATACGGAGATTACTGGCCAAATTGTATAAGGCAAAATCTGGGATCCCCATCCCTCCCCAACCCCACCTCCCTTGAAGGGAAGTGAGAGCTATACGGGCCTTACCTCCGCGCCACAAAAATTTCCAAAGGACAGAGTCCAAGGCCTTCAGATCTCTCCGGAGGAGAATGAGCGGCATATTCTGAAGAATGTAGAGCCACTGTGGGAGAACCACCATCTTAAATAAATTCCCCCTACCCCCCAGTGAAAGTGGCAGATCCCGCTAGGCATGGAGTTTTTCCCTCGTACACTGTAATAAGGGGGGATGTTTAACGAGTACAATTCATGGGGATCGACCAACATCTGCAACCCCAAATATCTCATGTTATCCTCCGCCCAACGTAACGGGAAGGGGCCTTCCCATTGATCCCTAACCGTGCGCGGGTAACACAGTGCTTCGGATTTATCCCAGTTAATTTGTAACCCAGAAAAGGTGCCATAAACATGAAACAACTCCGAGAGCTGAGAGGGACTACCTTGGCTGGGTGAGAAACAGCAAAATATCAACCGCAAAAGCGGCGTATTTAAAGAGGTGGGTCTGAAATCGTATCCCTCTAATAGCCGGAGCAGCCTGGATCATACGTAACAAAGGCTCCAGAGTCAAAAGAAATAACAGCAGTGAAAGGGGGCAGCCCTGGCGCCTCCCTCGAGCAACTTCAAACAGTGGAGATTGCGTGGAATTGGCAATGATAGCTGCAGTGGGATCCTTATATAATAAATGAATACTCTGCAGGAAAAATCCCCCGAAACCCCAGTGTTCTAGTAAGGTGAACATATATTGCCAATCAACCTGGTCAAACGCTTTTTCAGCATCTAGACTGACCACTAAGAAGGGGTCCTTTATACGCCGACAAAGTGCCATGGCAGTAGTGACCATCCGGACATTCGTAAGAGCATAGCGGCCTCTAACGAAGCCCACCTGTCCCGGTAAAATTAAAGTGGGGAGGATCACCGCCAGTCGATCAGCCAAGATCTTGACTAGTAGTTTTTGATCAAAATTCAAGAGCGATATGGGCCGATAAGATGCAGGCTGGAGGTGATCCCTACCAGGCTTGGGAATCAGGGTAATGTGCGCCATATTAGTATGGGCCGGGTAGGACCCCCTGTGTACTAGTGCATTGAAGACCAAGGCCAGGAGATCCTTCAGCTCGGCAGACGATGTTTTGTAAAATTCTGCGGTGAACCCATCTGGCTCCGGGGCCTTCAAGCACGGGGCCAAACGTATGGTTTGCTCTAATTCAGAGGCCGTAATGGGTCCATTGAGGCGGGAGATCTGCTCGGCTGTCAAGCTCGGCAGAGATACTGAGGCCAAAAAACGGTCAATAGCTTCGGAATTTGGGTGCTCTGCCGCATAAAGATCAGCGTAGTACCTTTGAAAGGCCTTTAAAATGCCGGGAGTATCAGTCACTAGGGTTCCCGTTGGGGCTCGTATAGCTGTGATCTGTTTAGGGGAACGCGCCGCACGAATCAGGTTGGCCATCATTTTCCCTGCTTTGTCCCTGTGTTGAAGTAGACGAAATTGATAATAAAGGATACTCTTTTTTTTTTTTCTCCCCCCCCCCATTGATGAAGCAACGTGTTCAACGCAGCTTGCGCGGCTAATAACTTTACACGATGCGGGGGCATACGCGTTTGTACTTACAGCCGTTTAGCCTTACGGAGCTCGAACGTTAAGGTCAACAAGCGCTTATCTAACATCTTTCGTCGAAGGGCCATATATGAGAATGTCCCCCCTAACCACTGCTTTTCCCGCATACCAAAAAAGAATAGGGTCCCCCTCGTGGTCTTTATTGGACTTCGAGTAGTCCGACCATTTCCCACGTAAAAACTCCTGAAAATTAGTATCTTCTGCTAGCTGGTAAGGATACCTCCACACAGCCGCTGTAGGGGCCGCTGCCTGCCATTGAATCTCAAAGCAAGTAGGTGCATGGTCTGAGATGAATATTTCTCCAATTTGGGTGTCCCCCACCCGTGAGAAGGCATGGGTGCTGAGAAAAAGATAGTCTAACTGGGAAAATGACGCATGTGCCCGAGACATGTGAGTAGAGTCCAACTCAGAAGGGTGCAATGTGCACCAAACATCCACCAAGCCTAGGGAGTTTTCCAGAAGCGCAATCCCCTTACTATGGGATCTAGAGGCCCCCGACCCCTGGGAAGTATCCAGACAAGGTTCCCTGATGGCATTGAAGTCTCCCCCTACTATCAAAACATGATCCAAGTAAGGCAATAGACCTGTATAGATTTCCCGAAAAAATGTGGGACAGTATCTGTTGGGGGTGTACAAATTGCAGAGAACTACTGGAGTATGATAAAGTGTAGCCCATAGTATGAGGTATCTGCCCTGTGGGTCTTGGAATTCCTGTTGTATAGTGATGGGCACCCTTTTATGTATAAGAATAGCCACGCCCGCGGACCTCGTGTTGGCAGTGGCGTAGTGTACAGCTCCCACTCAGTCCTGTCATAGTTTCTGGTGTTCAATATCCGACAAATGAGTCTCCTGTAGGAATATTATATCCACCTCCCTACGCTTCAACGCGGTATATATCTTAGTGCGCTTAACCGGGAAGTGTATACCCCCTACGTTCCAGGACACAATTTTGGTTTTAGGACCTTTCCCTCTGTTTTCTATATGTCAAAGCAAAAGTAACAGTGAAATTCACACAATAAGGGAACACTCTCCCAGCCGGAGCCTCCCCCTATAACATCGTGAGACCCAATCCTCCCCATTCGAGACCATGAACCAATATATAGTCGTCCCCCCCCCCCCCCCAACAGGCGGCATATGCAAAATCTTATCACTACTTCACAACCCATTCCCCCCCTCCCCCTCTCCCCGTCCCCTAATCCCAGTACCCCAACCCCCAAATAGTACCTTCACCCTCTGTAAGGCGACGAGTGGAGCACATTGTGACACGAACTGGGCCCCTCCCCCCCCCCCCCCCCCCCCGGGTTACCACCCCCATCATTGAGGCAGGCTTGATAAAATCATAGCAGTACCATTATGCTGTATCAATTCAAAATACATATAAAACAAGGTACATTCCAAATAACCTGAAGTGGCTAATAACGATAACTTATGAACACAATAGTCATGAATTAAACAGTATATGAGACATGGGCAAAGGAGATATTAGCTTGGGTGCACAACTAGCCCCATCAAGAGTCCAAAAAGATGTCGCCAAGAGAAACATTTTGTGAGTTACCCCACTACTGGCTCAGGTCCGCTAAGCAGGGCCAGTCACGCTGGGTAGTACCCAACGACCAGCCTCTGAATCAGGCCGTTGAAACAATGATCATGGGCCATCGCCCAACAGGAATCGCAGTCACCCTGTCCATCTCCAGTACCATAAACAAATGAACGCTGTGCAATTTGTTGCCAACTGGGCACCTTCAGATGGGAAAACTGCCAGCAATAGGTGACCTTCAGATCCTGGGTGGAAATGCAGGAACACAAACCAACGAACTAATGGCATCTCCGTGGCTGACGAGACCAAAGTACCTCTGATAAAAAATTTTCAGGTCGCACTAGCCGACGTGGGGGACGCCCCGCCAGCAGTGCCTGCCGGCAGAGACTTAATGAAGTCGTGAAGTGCCCTTCCATCAGTGAACCAGCGTGCACCCATCGCAGTCTGGACCCGGACCTTGGCAGGGTAGATGAGAACAGCACGTAGCCTCCTATTGAATAGTTGGGAGCAATACGGGGCCAGAGCCCTATGTTGCGCCGATAAGGAGGCAGAAAAATCTTGAAAGATTAAGATTTTTTTGGTTTGCATACAGCAGGGGTTCTCCTTGTCTGACCTCCCGCAGAATGGCTGTTTTGTGCCAAAAATTTAACAGCTTGGCAATTACCACTCTAGGCCGTGCCCCATCTGTCCTTCTAGGACCCAGTCTGTGCGCCCTCTCTACCCAGAGAGGGCCATGTTTTTTCCGAAAGGTGTAAAGAATCAGCCAGCCAGCGCTCCAGGAAATTAGCCAGGGTAGGCTCCTCCAGCTCCTCCGGTAGTCCGACAAAACGCAAGTTCGACCATCGTGAGCGGTTCTCCAAGTCCTCTAACTTAGAGGACTGCTTTTCAACCACCAGCTTTAGCGCTGCCAATTCGGCCTGAGCCGCGTGGAGGCCATCTTGGTTCTCCGAGACTCGCGCCTCCACCTCGGCCACTCTTTGCTCAAACCCCACCAGACCCGCCGTCAACTCGGTCAATTTAGCCGATATTTTTTGTAATTTGGGCGTGATTGCTGCTAACACGGCCGCGGTCAAATCCGCCGTGCTTACCGGCTTCGGCGCTCCAATTTCTGCCACGCCCGCGTCATCTGGCGCGGCATCGGGTGCTCGGGCCTTATCCTTATCTCTATCTTTTTTTGTGGTTCTGGATGCCATCGAAACGCCCGGAGCGATGTGGTGTCCACCCTGGGTGCATCCGCTGTACCGTGCTGTGATAAAGGTCAGAAGGCCGGTGATGGGGGAGGATTACCCGGAGGTTAGGCCCAGAGAAGGGAGCACACGTCTGCTCTCCTCAGCGTGTCATGTGATCTCTCTCTTGCCTTATTTTTAAAGATTATTACCGGGCAGCTCAGCAGAAGACAGCTATGTCTGGTGCTATCCCAACATTGAGCAGAAATGGAGAATGTCTATATGTCACCTTTATAATTTGGATAATTACTGTTTTCTCAAGAGAATATCTTTTTTTTTTTTTTTTATATTCCACTTTTCACACTTTTTTTCAGCAGTTCAAAGCGGATTATATTCAGGTACTGTAGGTATTTCCCTATTCACAGAGGGTTTACAATCTAAGGCCTGGATTTTCTAAGATCGCACTGGTTAGTGAATTGCGCGGTAACGGGGGAGGGGGTGAAGCGAGGGGGGGCGGGCCTGCGGAAGCCGGCAGCGATCGCACACCACGGTGTTATCTCTGCTGGCTTTCGCACCCAATAGCGCCATCATGAAAGGTGGTGCTATTGGGTGCACTACTGGCAGCGATAAGGGGTCTTATCGCTGCCAGCGAAGTTTCTGCAGCGTCCGCCCTGATGCCACCCCGACTCCTCCTCTTCTGGTGCCGCCGCCACCCCGACTCCGCCCCGATCTAGCTATGGCATGCGAAAAGGGTTGGAAAATAACCTCCTAAGTTTGTACCTGAGGCAATGGAGGGTAAAGTGACTTGCCCAAGGTCATAAGGAGCAACAGTGGGGCTTGAACCCTGGTCTCCTGGTTCATAGCCCACTGCTCTAACCACTAGGCTACTCAAATGCATTATTGCAATAGGCTGCAAGGTGTGGGACAAGGTTAGCAGGCTATTAAAGTTAAACTTCTTCCTTTCTTCATTATCATCAATTTGCTTTAACTCTTTTCCCTCCTGTAATGGACAGAATACTCAATTTCAAGTGCCTTTCAGAAAGAGGATTGTATAGCGTTCTTGACTTTATAGATAGCACCTCCTTTCTTACCAGAGAAGCCATTTGTGATAAATCATGTATGCCCACAGTTCCAATTTTCTCTCTTTTACAATTGGAACATTTCTTTTCTATGTATAAAAGGGAACTTCTTAAACTGCTGAGTGAGTAACTGTTTTTTATTTAAGAAAAATAATTTCAGAATGTAGGCTTTGTGAAACAGATGAGGAGAGATTTATTTTTTTTTATTAAAAAAAACAGACAGAGCAGGGGACTGCTTTCCAAATTCTACTTATTTCTTCACTCCAAAGCTTTTGAAAGGAAGCATTTCTATCGATACATATAAGAATCAGATCCTCAGTTGACAATATCCCAGAAACACTGGTCCACATTTTGGGAAAATATGTTCAGAATGTAGACATGTAATATAAAATTCTCTGTTATCTTACCACAACAAAACTGAATAAAATATGGCCTGGAAACTCCTGATACTGTTGGAGAAGACGCATTTTTAAAAACACATGTAAACATATTTGGTTGGACTACTGTGAAATTCAGAGCTTGTGGAGAGAGGTAGTGAATTTGGATATATGTCATCATGGGAAGAAATTTACCATTTGATTAATGTTGAGCTGTGGAGTTGAACCAAACAATATTGTTGTTCAGAAAAGAAGTCTAGAGGGTCAGCTGCTTCTAGCAGCGGGATTAACAATAGCATCCAAATGGAAATGCATTAACGCCCCTAATATAACCAATAGGGATGTGAATCGTGTGATCGATCATCTTAACGATCGATTTTGGCTGAGGGAGGGTGGAAATCTGATCGTCTTAGTTTTTTTGGTTAAAAAATCGTTTTATCGGGGGAGGGGGGAGGGCGGGAAAACCGGCACACCAAAACAACGCTAAAACCCACCCCGACCCTTTAAAACAAATCCCCCACCCTCCCGAACCCCCCCAAAATGTTTTAAATTACCTGGGGTCCAGTGGGGGGGTCCCGGCGCGATCTCCCGCTCTCTGGCCACGGCTGCGTTAATAGAAATGGCGCCGGTGGCCCTTTGCCCTTATCATATGACAGGGCAAAGGTAGTGCCGGCGCCCTTTTGGTTCCTGGCTCCCGACGTCACGAGTCCAGGAGATCGCTCCCGGACCCCCGCTGGACCCCCAGGGACTTTTGGCCAGCTTGGGGGGGGCCTCCTGACCCCCACAAGACTTGCCAAAAGTCCAGCGGGGGTCCGGGAGCGACCTCCTGCACGCGGGCCGTATTGCCAATATTCAAAATGGTGCCGGCGCTACCTATGCCCTCACTAGTCCAAGGTTTGGTGTATATTGGAAATGGAACAGCTCACTTCCTTGGTCAAAGACAAATTAGTTTCTGTATAACTGCACAAGGATTGTTTATTTATGTCTTTGTTGTGGCTAAAGTTATGATTGTCCAATATAATAAATAAAATCAAAGACTGAAAGAAAAAGGTGTCAGGAATGATAGAGGAGAGAGAACCTCCTTTATGAAGAAAGTTTAAACAGGTTAAGGCTTGTAAAGCTTTACAGGCTCTTCAGCTTGGAGAAGAAATGACTGAGAGGGGAGTAGTAAAAGGGAAGGGATACTTATCAAACTAATTTTGACAGATTAGTTCAGCCACTCAGCATTCATTTCCAGGATAAACCCCACCCACTTCCTATCCTTCTCAGCCAGTCAGTGTTCAATCTAGTCTAAGTCTCGCCTTCTGTCTTGCTTTTGCTGCCATTTGGATGACATCACAGGAAGTCATATCCAGGCCCCCAAAATGCATAGCCATGCCCTGAAACATGCCCCCTTCTGGCCTGTTTTGATGACATCATGGGAAGGACAGATTACTTTCTGTCCTTTTTTGATAATATATACCAAAATGGCACCAGCTATGTGGGTGGCAGGAAATGACATCATGGCTCAGCATGTGCAGTGAAAAAATGTTTAACCAAGATAGCACTGACCATATGGGGCGGCCATTTTTAATGATCTCACAGGAAATGGCTTTGCCATTGAGCATGTTCAGTGAAAGGGCTAGGGTGGGGTTTTTTTGTTTGTTTAAGGGCAAAGCCTTTTTGAATGTACAGGGTTTTTTAAGGCTTTGTGAAACAGTCGAGGATAAACAAGTAGTTTGTTCTTACAATAAAAACAGCTAGAGGCTGCTTTTTTGTTTATTTAAGAAAAATAATTTCAGAATGTAGGCTTTGTGAAACAGATGAGAGGAAAGAAGGAACACCTATAATAGTAACAAAGATAGTCAGGAAATGTTAGACTGAAGATCTAAAGGTCCCTGGTTTGACCCTAGATTTCATTAGATCTTTTTTCACTGTTCTCCCAGAATAACCACGCCTAAGTAGCAAAAGCAGTTGTTTTCTAGATCATGTTCATGTTTTAACATTTGTTTCGGTTTTTTTTAATTGTTTATTACTATCCATTCTGTGATATTTTTATAGGCAGGTAACTGGAAAAAAATAGACAAATAGTCTATGCACTTCTTTACAAAGTAAGCATACCCTATCTGATAAGCCATAAGGGCCGGATTTTAAGATGTAAGGGCGGGTGTAAATTTGTGTGTGCAACCCGGCGTGCACAAATGTATGCCCGATTTTATAACCTTGTGCACGCCAAGCCCTGGGGAGCCCTGATGGCTTTCCCCATTCTCTCCGAGGCCGCTCCAAAATCGGAGTGGCCTCGGAGGGAACTTTCCTTCGTCGTCGTCCCCCCCCCCCCCACATTCCTCTCCCTTCCCCTACCTAACTCGCCCCCCAGCCCTACCTAAAAACCCACCTAACCTTTATTTTGTTAGTTGCGCCTGCTTCCGGGCAGGTGTAGGTTGCGCGCGCCAGCTGAGTGCCGGCGCGCGATCCATGGGCCCAGCGGCAGTGGAGAGGCCTCTGGCTATGCCCAAGCTCCACCCATTGTTTCAAGCTCCGGGACTTCCACGTGTCCCGGGGCTTGCACATGTCGCCTGTCCTGTGCAAAATAGGCTCGGCGCGCGTAGGCTTTGAAAATCTGCCCCTAAATGTGCAGTCTTAAAGGACAATTTTATCTTTAACTATAAACAATTAGGATGGGCCTTAGATACAAGCTGGAACCAATTTTAAATGCTGGAGAACTAGAAAAACAGAAATGCATTTTGCTGTGCAAAAAATACCCAGGGCTGTATAAAATTTGCCAAGGCTAAAATTGCTTTAGAAAGAATCCACACAAGCAGATTTTTTGGGCTGTTAGCAGCAGCTAGAATATCACTTATTTAACCCATCAGTTTTAAAAAGCTTTCTAAAACCAGCATTGAGAAATAAGCATCTGCAGGCAGCGTCCATATTGGGAATGAAGTTGCAAACAGAAGGCATGCTGGACGCTGGTTGCTTTCCTTGCTGCTGGGCAACAGCAATGATTAGGTCCCTATGCCCTCTCTTTTCTCATGCTGCCCAAGAGGAGAGGCATGTGGTAGAACTGCAAACCCCCTCCTTTTTTTCAAATGACAGTATTGTACATATCCACCATGTAATTCAGTAAGGCTCTTGGGCCTACATGTATTGTATGATACCAACACATATACCAAACATGGTCTAATCAGGCCTGAACAGACACTGAGGAAATCCTAAGGATCTACCTATATGCTGACAGGCTTACATTGGAGACAAAGACCCAAAATGATCTAATTACCGCCTTTGGCTAACAAAGGTTAAAACCATCAAGAGCAATCACTAGACAAGAAGGCAGATATTAACTTGAAGGAAACATGCATTTAAGTTTTAGGTAATGAGATTTCCTCTTATCTTATATCTTTGTCTCTTGATTACATCACTGAACCGTCCCAGACTGTTAAAGGGACATCCACATTCACAAAGCTCTCTTCCTCACCTCTCACATCACACAGGTCTCTCTCTCTCTCTCTGTCTCCCACCTCCTCCGCTCCCTCCCTCCTTCAGTATAGCAGCTGTACACTTTTATGTAAAATAACTTTGTAACGAACTCACATACCTTATATAAAATATTCTTATTATACAAATATCTTTGTTTGTGTCTATATTCTACTATACTCACTGCCCAGGAAAAGCTGAACCAAATACCTTACACATGCATTCAGGCCTCTCTGTGGTAGAGAAAAGCTATTCTAAGCATTGGATTGCATGATTTAGTCACCTCTGTCACTGAAATCGCTTTTAACAATCTGAAAGGCAACATACTTTTGTCACAATATCAGATAAGTGTCTTGAAAAGTAGACAGCTTGCCATAAAGAATCTGAGTGACAAAAGGCTACTCCTTGAAGCTGTGAGGCAGTCAGATGGTTTTATTGGTCACTTGTTGAATATTGCCTTACTGGGAAAAGGGAGAA
This sequence comes from Rhinatrema bivittatum, assembly GCF_901001135.1. NCBI lineage: Eukaryota > Metazoa > Chordata > Amphibia > Gymnophiona > Rhinatrematidae > Rhinatrema > Rhinatrema bivittatum. Next base: position 295,660,208 of record NC_042617.1, on the reverse strand, counting down.
CCTTGTAATTTTTTTTTTTTTTTTTAAGAAAACAAAAAGAATCCTAGACTGTCCAGCTCTGACTCACTCTGTTCCTCACTATCCAGGCGGAGCTAGCCCCCTTGGCCTGCTGTACGTGCTTTCATGCCTATGGCTGCAACTGCAGACAGGCTCCAGGGAAAATTTTTCTTTTTATCGTGGTTCTCTGCTTTGTACAAGTGCTTAGAACAGGAGTCCTTTAGCACAAGTCCCTGTTCTGTGCAGTTGCTTAAAGCAAAAATGGGCCCCAAAAATTTAATTTCTGTTTAGTGTGGGTCTCTGCTTTGTGCAGGTACTTAGAACAGACATCTCACCTCTGCCACAATATATGATGCCATGTGAGCAGTCTTAGGGTTTTGTAGGTCTGGAGACCAAAACAGGCTGGACAAAAGCAGTCTACTTAGTTCAGAAATTAAAATCAAGAGTTACGGTACTCATGATCAGAATAGACTTGTAGGAGCTACCTTCTCCCCATCCCCTTCCTCCCTGGGCTTAAGCCTTTATTCCTCTTCCCAGGGGAAACACCCTGTAACCAGGATTCACTTGTGGGCTGTGTTAAGGTGGACCAGGCTAAATGCCTGGGCCTGGTCTTAATATACACTCCTTTACATACCAATTAGTCCACCAGTTTGCCTAGTCCTTCTCCAGGTCATCAAGACCCTCCTGGTTCTTTAGCTTGAACTGCTCGCAGTTCACCCAGACCTCTCCAGTCAATACTATATAATACTATATATATACTATACAATAAACATGTTTATCATTTATGCCAGATAATTAATTAGTATAAAATTGCACAAGTATGTTGGCAAATCTAATGCAACCTAATAACAACCTAGATGCATAAATATTGGCCCTGCCCCGGAATGCCACTACATCGCCCTTTTATGTGCAAGTGTATATTTATTTATTTATTTATTTAAAATTTTTATATACCGGCATTCATGTTGCAAACACATCATGCCGGTTTACATATAACAGGGGTGTACAGTGAACAATTCAATAACCTATTTGTGTAGAAGGAAGCAGTTACAAATAACAAGGTAAAAGAACTGGGAGGAGAGAAGAAAAGGGAGAGAATAACATTAGGTATAGGTATTTACATTAGTAATAACATTTTTACATGTGGAAGTGGTAGAATCTGGCTGAATAGAATTAATCGGTGTCCGGGAAAGCTTTTTTAAACAGCCAGGTCTTAAGTCTCTTCCTGAAGGTTGGGAGGCTGGGCTCCTGTCTAAGGTCCGGTGGGATGGAGTTCCATAGAAGGGGGCCGGCTGTTGAAAAGGCCCGATCTCTCAAGGTAATGTGTTTGGTAGATCTGGCTGGGGGCACTTGAAGAGATCCTCTGAGTGTGTCTCTTGTTGGTCTGGCGGAGTTATAAATTTGGAATGGGAATTGTAAGTCGAGTGGGGTGTGTTGATGGATATACATCGTATATACATGCGTATATCATGTATATCATGATATATATCGCATGTATATATCGCATGTATATATATGTATATATATATGTATATATATATGTAGATATATATGTATATATCGCATGTATGTATGTATATATCGCATGTATATATCGCATGATATACATGCGTATATCATGTATATCATGATATACATCGTATATCATGTATATCGTATATACATGCGAAAGTGAAAATCGCACATATTTTTCACTTTTATAAAATAAAGAATATGTGCATACATGCTAATTTTTGCACATGTGATGTTTTGAAAATTCACCCCTAAACATTTAGAGCGTGATATTCAAAACTGACTTAGCTGGATAACTCTGGTCAGCCACACCTGTCCTAAAATTTGCCGGATAAACTTATGCGGTTAACTTTAAGATAGCCAGGTATATTTAGCAGTATAGCTGCACCACTCAATATCCCGACTAAGGGGCGTATTTTAAAAGGGTTACGCGTGTAAGTTATGAGCGTAACCCTTTAAAAAAAAAAAAAAAACCCTGGGCCGCGCGTATGTCCCGGGGCTTGCAAAAATGGCCGGGGCCGCAGTCTGGGGTGTGTCCGGGGGCAAGACCGAGTGCCCCAACACAGCGGTCTGTGTCGGGGCCTGCCGCGCTGGCAGAGAGCTGGCACACGCAAGTTACGCCTGCCTTTGGCAGGCGTAACTCGACAAAATAAGGTAGGGGGGGATTTAGGTAGGACTGGGGGGTGGGGGGAAACAAAAAAAAAAGTTCCCTCCAAGGCTGCTCCGATTTCGGAGCGGCCTTGGAGGGAACAGGGAAAGCCATCGGGCCTGCACTAAACAAACCTGACCATAATGAAAATGCACATTCCTACTAGCATTTCCCTTGGCTCTGCTCATCCCACCTGAACGCCTATATTGTAATTTCACTTGTGGTACGCAACCTCTTTCTTGCTTGTTCTGTCAATGTTGTGTGTGCAGTCACAGCAGCAAGGGTCTCCCAAACAAGCTAATCTTCTGGGACATAATGGCGGGAATTGCATAAGCCACCTACTCCTACAAATCTGTTGAAGGCTTTGCTGGAATAACTGACAGCTTTCTCTGCATTTTCCCTTAGACTTGTGATCGTATTAAACAGTCTGCCGCTGGCACCAAGCGTAGAGTGTTCATCATTGAGACAATGGGAGGGTACTGTGGGTACCTGGCCACCATGGCCGGCCTGTCTGCAGGAGCGGATGCTGCTTATATTTTTGAGGATCCATTCTCAATCCACGACTTGCAGGTAGGAAGCCAATTAGAGATGCAAATCAAAAGGGGGGCCTCCCTTCATTTCTGGGTGTGCTTGATTGGAGAGAGAGCCAAAGGAAAAAAAGCTTCAAAGAGGAAGCAAGAGTCCAGAAAGCTGGCGATCTAATAAATATGAGTGTGCTGGCTACTGTGGCTGCTTTAAAAACATGACTCCTTCTTTTGTTGTGACAGCTGAACGTTGAACATTTGACAGAAAAAATGAAGACAACTGTAAAGAGAGGACTAGTACTGAGGTACATGGCATGTTTAAATTCATTCATTTTAAAATACAATTTCAGGAACAAAAAATATATGCACGCAGAAAGTTCTGTGGAAAAACAAAACAAAACACTGCAGGAGTTTTGCCTGAAGGTGCTAAATTTTTAAGAATTGACTCAGTATTAGCACTGCAAACTGTTATGTGGATGGAACCTGGGTTTGATTCTCAATTCAGGTTGATCAGGACTGGGGGGACAGCACTTGTAGCCCCTGGGCAGAGGAAGGAATATCGGCATCATGTTATGGTGACACTTAATAGCCAGATTTAGGGTCACATGTTTGCAGGGTTTTGGAAGGAGCTCTGGTACATGGCCTTAGCCCAGGACTATCGCCAGTTTCGCCACAGTGATTGCACTAATTTAAGTTTGAAGGGGGGATATGAAATGATGGAAAAAATCCCCAGGTAGTGGTATAAAAAGCTCCATGGTGCATGATCCCAGCCTTGAGTTCTGACTGAGCTGGAAGCCCAATGGAGCAGGAGGAAATTGCCAGGCTGAAAAAAAAAAAAAAAAGGGAAGGAAAATCAAAAGAACTGACTGAAAGTTCTTCAGCACTGTTTGCATGTGTGGTTTTTTTGCTTGCATGATTTTTCTACAGAATATTTTCCCTTCCAGATTAAATTAAATTCTCAAACAGAAGATACTCCTCTAGCTACACTTCGGTATATAAAATCGAACAAATACATAAATAAATACTGTTGCTAAATCGTGCAAGCAAATTGATTTGCAAGCTTTTTGCATATTTTTCTGCCCTGATAAAAACTGAAATTTAGGACTGGTTGCACGAAGGTTACAAGTATGAACTGTTTTACTCTTTTGTGTTACAGGAATGAAAAATGCAATGAGAACTACAGCACAGATTTCATCTTTAACTTATACTCTGAAGAAGGACGAGGCATCTTTGATTGTAGGAAGAATGTTCTTGGACACATGCAGCAGGTAAAAATGACTTTGTAAGCAATTTTGTAATCTTGTTTTTTAGTTTTTTTGTTTTTTTTTTTAATTATGGGCCAACACACAAGCTGTAAGTGATTAGATTTTTACTCCACTAACTTAATACATCTGTGATAAGTTTCTTTCTTTCTTTTTTTTTAGTAAATTTAGTGCTTGTGTAGGGTTGTCAGCACTGAAAACCAAAGTTCTTGGTTTGTGCACAGGACAGTTACAATGCAAGCACTGTGCTGCATCTCAGCCCTGCTCTGGAGAGGCTCTCTGTGAGGGTGAAAGGTTTGATTCTGACTCTGTGCTCATTTGGGCACTAATCTAACAAGCGAGTAAAAAATGTGCATGGAACTTCAGCATACAACTTTTTTATTCACATGCTTAAAAAAAAAAAAAGCATTATCTCCCGATGCAGTAAGCCATAGGTACCAGTAAGCTTCTTCAACGTGTCCAGGAAAGGGAAATTTGCATTATTTAGCAGACCCAATAATTTAAAAAAATTGGCGCTTATGCAATAAACTAATAAAAAGGCCCACACACACCAAAATATATTTAATACACACATAACATGATTTATGCACATTGTTATGTGCATAAAAGCTGTGCCCTAAAAGTTGTGCAAGCAAAATATGAAATAAAATTAGGGAAACAAAATTAGTAGCATAAAACCATGTTTTCTGCAAAAAATCCCAAGTACAGGATTCCCTTGCCATGAACTTCAGGCTCAGCCCCATGAATTAATACTAGGTTCAAATTACGCCACCTTTGATCATGAGTTAAACTTACATGGGTACATATACAAAAGCCATTTAGATGGATAATGGGAAAGTTATCGATCTAAATTGCTTAGCCACATATTTAAAAGGCTTATCGAGCTAAATTCCAACTAGGTAACAAATTTTCTGGCTAAAATTTAGCTGGGTAAGTCAGGGGCATTCCTGGGGAGGAAGGTAGGCATTCTGGGGAGGAGTGGAGTTGGTTAACTTAACCGGCTATAACTCTGCATGCGCCATAGAGCAGGTCTAAAGTTAGCCAGATACCACATATCCGGTTAACGCTAACTTATCTGGGTGAATTCAGCGGAGCAGCTGTGCCATTGACTATCCCAATTAAGGTTGCTGGACATTAGGGATGTGAATCGTGTCCTCGATCGTCTTAACGATCGATTTCGGCTGGGAGGGGGAGGGAATCGTATTGTTGCCGTTTGGGGGGGTAAAATATCGTGAAAAATCGTGAAAAATCGTTAAAAATCGAAAAATCGAAAAACCGGCACATTAAAACCCCCTAAAACCCACCCCCGACCCTTTAAATTAAATCCCCCACCCTCCCGAACCCCCCCAAATAACTTAAATAACCTGCGGGTCCAGCGGCGGTCCGGAACGGGCTCCTGCTCCTGAATCTTGTCGTCTTCAGCCGGCGCCATTTTCCAAAATGGCGCCGAAAAATGGCGGCGGCCATAGACGAAAAAGATTGGACGGCAGGAGGTCCTTCCGGACCCCCGCTGGACTTTTGGCAAGTCTCGTGGGGGTCAGGAGGCCCCCCACAAGCTGGCCAAAAGTTCCTGGAGGTCCAGCGGGGGTCAGGGAGCGATTTCCCGCCGCGAATCGTTTTCGTACGGAAAATGGCGCCGGCAGGAGATCGACTGCAGGAGGTCGTTCAGCGAGGCGCCGGAACCCTCGCTGAACGACCTCCTGCAGTCGATCTCCTGCCGGCGCCATTTTCCGTACGAAAACGATTCGCGGCGGGAAATCGCTCCCTGACCCCCGCTGGACCTCCAGGAACTTTTGGCCAGCTTGTGGGGGGCCTCCTGACCCCCACGAGACTTGCCAAAAGTCCAGCGGGGGTCCGGAAGGACCTCCTGCCGTCCAATCTTTTTCGTCTATGGCCGCCGCCATTTTTCGGCGCCATTTTGGAAAATGGCGCCGGCTGAAGACAACAAGATTCAGGAGCAGGAGCCCGTTCCGGACCGCTGCCGTTCCGGACCGCCGCTGGACCCGCAGGTTATTTAAGTTATTGGGGGGGGGGTTCGGGAGGGTGGGGGATTTAATTTAAAGGGTCGGGGGTGGGTTTTAGTGTGCCGGCTCACGATTCTAACGATTTATAACGATAAATCGTTAGAATCTGTATTGTATTGTGTTCCATAACGGTTTAAGACGATATTAAAATTATCGGACGATAATTTTAATCGTCCTAAAACGATTCACATCCCTACTGGACATGTGTATCTGGCTAACTTAACTAGCTGCTCAGCGGCTGAATATTTACCCTTCTGTGTTTGAGGAAAAAAACAAACAAACCATGAGTTAAGCCTATGTACCTCTCTGGAATGGGTAGTAATAACTAATGCCTTGTTTTAACATGGGATCTGCAAGGAATGCTAATTTGTGCAGGCTTATTTTGTGTGTGCCCTAAACCCTTTAATAAATTGGAAGTAAAGTTGTGTGCACAAAAATGTTTATACAACCCTCTGTTATATGTGCATAGCAGAGCACACCTTATTATACTGTGGCCTCCGTCCTTGGCCTCTTACCTTTTGGGCACCCATGCTTTAGGAAGATGAGCAATAAAGGTGCTAAGGCTTAGGGCTGCAACATCAGGACTGGCCTTCACCCAGCCCCCAACATGGTGATAGCTAGTCGCCCTAGGTTTATAAAAAAGAAAAAAGGCTTTAATGGACTCAGTACAGCATAGATTTTAATAAGGGCTCCTGTCATTGACTGAAAAATCTTCACATGTCTGCCAGATTATTTTTGAAGTTGGCCGTGTGGCTATTTTTGATTCTGAACTTTGGCCCAAATACTTTTTTAAATCTATAGTTTTTATTTACATTTTTAGAACTAAAAAAGGCTTTAAAAAAAATGACAAAATACTTTTGAGATGGGCTTACAGCCAAAAACTAATGTCCTCTAATAGCAAAGAATCTCTGTTAAAGATAAGAAATAAAAAAACCCCCAAAAACTTTTCCAGCCTATTGTATAATAACTTTTTAATTGTAACCCTCTGTCTAACCTATAACCATAGCCTCAAACGCCTTTATTAATAATACCTATGGGAATTCATGTTATTCTTTTTATTATACTTTTTACATCTACTGAAAGAACAACTAAATAAAAAGCATTTTGTGTCACAGGGCGGTACACCCACGCCGTTTGACAGAAACTTTGGTACGAAGATGGGAGCCAAGGCGATAAGCTGGATCACGGGGAAGATCAAAGAGTGTACCAGACACGGTGCGTGCACCAGCTGAAGCTCCTCCTGTGTGCCACGTGGTAATGCCACGGCACTAACATACCTGCGCTTTCTTACAGGACGCATTTTTGCCAACACTGCGGACTCTGCCTGCCTGTTGGGAATGCGCAAGCGAAGTTTGGTCTTCCAGCCTCTGACTGAGCTGAAGGAACAGACAGACTTTGAGTAAGCTTTGGCATTTTCTATTTTCTAATCTGACATGAAGCACACACAAAAAAACAAAAAACCCTGTCATGTAAGGCTGTCCTTGGAGAGGTGGTGGAGGGAGATGGGGACCTAAATGGGCCAATTGCTGAGGGCCTGCATGATTCTGGTAGCTCCACCCCAGACATCATTTCCTCTTCCTTTAGCAACAGCGGGCAAAGGTTTGAGTCCCGCATAGTGGCAGCAGCCAAGATAAAGTGGCAGATGTGCTTTAATCCTCTTGTGCCCCCCTCCCAGCCCCTACTCGTATACCTCTAAAGGAGATTGGCCTGGGCCCCACAGCCCTTTTAAGGTCAGTCCTGTTGTGATGCCTGCCTTACATTTAATCTATATTTAAGGCTGCCTTTAATAGTGTCTGAGCATCAATCAGTTTATAGCTATAAATACACTGCAATAGACATTCTCTGGAGAAAAAAATATCTTTAACTGATTTATTTTTCATGTGATGCACCTTGGGTTGGCTGCTTCCCTTATAGGTGACACCTCAGTACCCCCAGCTTGGCCCTTCTGAGTGATCCAGTGCTCTAAGAGCTGTAATCTCACTTAAGATTGGGTGATTTTTTAGTTAGAAACCACAGCTAATTCCCAAATCAAATTATTTCTGCAGATATATCACATTAAAATAATTATAAACTCTCAAAAGTGCAGTATTTTGCTAGCTATATTGGTCCTGCAGAAAACTGGAGACTTTTGTGGGTTACAAAACCTCTCAAGGGGCTAGCTAACACATGTTAAGTAATTTCTGGAGATCACAAGGATCCTCCTTTCTCAGAGGACAGGCAGGGTGACAGTCCTCACATATAGGTTACGTCATCTGATGGATTCCAGTATGGAAAACTTATGTCAGAGTTTCTAGAATTTTGATGATCCTTACTGAGCATGCCCATGCATGCATTCTACCACATGTCCACGCAGGGTTCCTTCATTCTTTCTTTTTCCATGGAGCCTTATGATTGCAGTGTGGTGCCTCACTCTCTTGTTGCTGGGCCTTGTTGGGGGGGTTTTTTTTTCCAGCCTCAAGGTCGTTTTTTTGTGGGGTTTCACAGTTTTGTTCCTTGTAATTTCTCTAGGTAAGGTTTTTCAGTCTTTTTGCTGAGTTTTCTTTTGATATTGTTTCCTTTCCATGGCAGTGGGGGCCGTCTGTGCCTTCCTGATCGAAAAAGGCATTAGCTTCCACCTTTTCAACTCCAGCATTGGCATGGGTCTCTATCAGTGCCTGCTGCTGGGAGCGGGGATGGTCTGGTGCATACTGTGCACCCTCAGAAGCATGCCAGGGATACCTGACAGTCTCCACCAGTCTTGATATTTGCCATCGAGCCATCTCTCAGTTCTGAAGAGGATGTGGTCACCCCTCCTGTCTCCCAGTTGGTGTTGGCATCGGCAATCTTTGAGAAGGAGTTGGATAAAAATGATCCAGCAGGCCTTGGAAGAGGTGCTACAGAGTCTGTGTCAAAGGCACAGATGTTGGCACTGTCAATCCTCCAGCCTCTCTTCTTGATTCCCTTTGGGTACCCTGTGCTGGTGCCTATGCCAGTACCAGATTTGACACAGATGCCCAGAGGGGTATCAGGGTCGATGACTGCCACCCTGCTGTTGATCTCCAGCTCCTCAGGACAGGAAGCTTCACTGGGAAGTTGAAGATCCTCAGGATCCAGGTTCAAACAGCCAAGTGCACCAGTCCTGGAGACTTTGGCTATGGATTAGGTACTGAGAGAGCCCTCACCACCAGCAGACCGGGATGAGTCAGACGCTAAGTATTCTTGGGAGTATGGTTATGACCCTGCAGATGCCTCTGAAGAGGAAGTGTTGCTTGGGCTCCCTCCTGTCCACCAGAGAGAAGGAAGTCCCCACCTGAGGACTTCTCCTTTGTAGGTTTTTTAAAGAAAATGACAGAAGATATTTCCTTTATTTTACAGACGAAGGATGAGTCCAGAACCAAAATGCTGGACATACTATAGTTCATAGAGTCCCCTAATGAGATCATGGCAGTCCCAGTTCACGAGATCCTTCAGGAGGTACAGATGATGTAGGAAAACCTCTTCTCTGTGGCTCTTATCAATAGGAAGGTGGATATGGTATATCTGGTCTAAAAGTCTCCCAAATTTGTGAAACAGCAGTTACTGCACCAATTTGTGGTAGTCATATTCACTCTCAAAAAGGCCAAGAGGTCCAGAAATCACTCCTCTGTGCCTTTCTTTCACCTCAGTGTCCACCATGTGGCATCTGGCATGGTCACTGTTGAGCCACCACTTCTTTTTTTTTTTTTTTATTTATTGCTTTTAAACTCAAATACAAGCATCCACTTGTTTAAGTAATCTTTAAGATACAGTTATAGAAATAAATTTAACATTGAAATACATTTGTCAAAGGATAAATTTCCACTGTACTTATATCAATAAAGGAAATACGGGAGAGCTTAAGAATAAAGAGCGACTATCATCAAGAAATATAATCTCATACATAAGGCTACCTGATTAGAGACCCCAACAATTATAATTGTTTATACACCGGAGCAATCATTTTTAACTAGGGTGAGAATGCGTGTCCAAAAAGGATCTTAACTGTGACAGTTCAAGAAACACGTATCTCTGCCCCCCCCAGAAGAAATACAGCATTTGCATGGGAACTGTAATTTAAAAAAGGCTCCCTTTTGATGCACTTCCTCTCTCATTGCCAGAAATAATTTCCTTCTTACTTGTGTTGGTTTTACAATATCTGGATAAAAACGTATCTTTTGACCAAAAAACAGTCTGATTGTTACAGAAATATTGTTTGAAAACGTTATTTTTATCCATTAAGAAGGCGAATGACACCAATAGTGGACTCCGATATGAAACTACCATTTCTTGAGAGGACTCCAATAGAGTAGTTAAATCCGGTAATGAATTTTCTTCCATGTTTTCTTGAACTGCTACATTGGGGTACAAGTAATATGCCTTGGTGATAACTGGTTTGACTTCCCCAGGTATTTTCAACCCTGGGAAGTATACAACTTAAATAAATCCGGAGGTGGTATATTATGGAAAACTGGAAAGTTTATAAATCTCAACTTATGTGCCCTCAGGCTATTCTCAATCTTTTCCAGTCTCATTGATGTTTCACTTTCACTCTGTACTAAGTTAAGCTGTATTTTCTCCATTGCAGCAAGCTGGTTCTCAGTTTTTTCCAATTTTACTTTTTGCTCTGCAAGTTAATTTGCATTTAATTTCACATTGTTCTTCACATCTCGTACTTCCTTCGTCAACCCCATTATAGCTTTCTCAAGAGATTGAAGTGCTAGCCAAATAGAGGAAAGAGTTATTTCTTCGTTAGGCTGCAGTATAGCTTTTTTTGAAACTTCCCGGTCTACACCTTCCCTTCCCCCACATGTTGCTTCTCCGTCACCATTACCCATTCCTGGCGCTCCTAGCATTACAGCGGTATTCAGACCCCCTCCTCCATTACCTCCACGGGGCTCTGGTTGCGTTTGCTCCTCGATGGTAAGTCCAATAGTTGTTTTCAAATGCCCTGCCGCTTCCAGCTCTCCTCGAAGATCTCTCAAGGGCTCAATGGTATCCTGCTGTCTCATACTTGCGCCATAACCGAGTGGTGTCTGCCTCCTCGGTAATCCGGGGCTCAATGATGTTTCGGCCTGGGGTGTTAGCCCATGCTCCTTGGGTTCCACCTCAGCGGCCCAGCCTCCCGGCGTTGGTGGGGGAAGGGTTGCAAAAAAATTCCTGATCCGGGGTTGGGTTGTTTCCAACGGTGTGGAAGTGTTTTCAACACACTGGACCCAAGCTTTACGCTTTGTATGGGGCATAGCCACGCCGAAATAGGTATAGGAAATAAATCGGATTGGAGCCTCCTGCAACCACGTCTATTCAGGACGCCATCTTGAAAAGCTCCTGAACCACCACTTCTAGTGTTGTAATGATATTATGCAAAGTGAGCCCTGGCAGATTGGAGAAGACCTCTTTATTCTGGCTTACCAACTGATCTAGATCCGCTTTCTGGGACATATAGAGTTGGTTCCCGAATGGTAATAATCATCCTAGGGTTTTCAGGCCAAAGTCCTGTTCTTGGACAGGGCTGCAAGATAATGTGACCCACTTCTTTAGGAGATTCACATGGAAGATCCATGCTGCTTTCCGTTTACCTCGTAATCTATGGAACTGATTTTCTCAGTTACCTCATATGAACCCAGCCAGCGGGACAACTTACTTTAGGAAGACAGTAGTAGCACCGGGATCCAGTCTCCAAGTTGGAAGACTTGTTGAACAGCAGGCTGACTATATTCCTGGAGTTGGGTAAACTGTTCTGCCTTAAGGTATAGGCAGGCAGTTTCTCCTTCCCTCCTTAGACATTCCTATATCTTGACCACATAGTCTACTACGTTCTGTCCAGAAATGGATCTCATGGATTACATCCAGGATCCCCCCTTGGCCTTCTCCTATATAGTAGTTCAAACTAGGAGGAGCCGGTTGAACTCTGTGGAACTTCCCGGATTGCAAACACATACGGCAACAACAGATCCCAGTTCTTTTCATCTTCCGTGACGAACTTCCTCAGCATTTGCTTGAGTGTTTTGTTAGCATTACAGTCCATTGGTTTGCAGATGGTAAGCTGAGGTCCTCAGAGTTTTTACCTCTAGGAAGATGCAAATCTGTTTTATCACCTTTGACACAAATAGGTTCCTTTAGTTGGTTAATATTTCCTTGGATAACTCCACCTGGGAGAAGATCTGTATTAGGGCCATTGCTATCATGGGCATCTTCATGTTTCATAGTGATACAGCCTCTGGATACCTGGTAGCATAATCCAGTATAATTAAAATGTATTTATTCCCTTGGTTGAACCTTTCTAAGGGACCTTTCATGTCCACAGCAATTCTCTCAAAGGGAAGTCTCTATGATGGACATTACTACCAGGGGAGCTGCTCTAATGCTAGCAGGCTTGGTTCGCTGACACATGGGGCAGGACTGACAATAGTCCTTGACCTTCTGCTAAAAGCCAGGTCAATAAAACTAGGCTAGGATTTCTGTCAAGTTTTATTTCCCAAGTGGTCTCCTAGCAGGTGGCCAAGGGCTAACTGCAGCACTTGTTGGTGATAAAGTTGGGGTACCAAAAGTTGTTCCAAGTTTCACCTTCAAGAATCCCCTGTTACGCGGTATACTAAGTCCTTCAGTATGAAAAGGGGGGGGGGGGTAATTGGGTTACTGCCTTTAGCCCCAGGGACTAGCTCTCCATCTATGACTTGTATATGTTCTCTGGCAAACAAGAGTTTCATCTTCTCTTTGGACTCATCTAAAGTTACCAGGATTCCCCTCCCCCACCCAATCTAAGGGAATAACTATGGGCTCCTGAGTGGGTTGGGGACCTTCATCTGATTCAGTCCCACCGCCCATGGCAGCCCCTAACTGCTGAGAATAATTAAGATTCTCCTGCCAACGTTGTCTATAGGGTTTAGGTATTTTAGGTTCTCGAAAGGGAAGACCTCCGGGAAAGATGGTTCATCCTTGTCAGAGCCAGCCAGACTGGTCAAAGGTAGCTTCAGAGAGTCCCAAAGTCTGGATAATCCTAAACCAGAACCCGGGATATGGGAGACAAAGGAGTACTCCAACTTCTATTTAACCTGTCCAACTGGGATTTTCAATATGAACTGGCTGTTTGGGTATTGGCATTGTTCTCCATGGATACAATCAATGGTTACTGTCTTCTCATAGTCTCTTGGTATCTTCTTGACCAGTCCCTCTAAATGAGGGATTTTATGCTTTCTGAATCCATGAAGGGCCTAGGTAGGGAAGCCATCTGTTTCCACTAGAAACACAAAGGTTGATAACTCTGAGCAGAGAATGTTCACAAAGTTGCAGAAATGGCAGGTCACCAAATTGATGTCCATGGGTTCATCCCCCACATGTTAAGTCATGGGCAAAGTGACCCCCCCTTTCTACAGTTGAAGCAAGGTAGTAGGCCTGGGTCCTGCAACTAGGGTAAAGAATCGGAACTGACTAGCCCCAAAGGTTGTTGCAGGGATCTCGCCTTTGGACTGTGGTGCTCCATGCCCTATAAAGATTACCTCTGACAATCACAGCTGCTCTGGCATCGACTGGACTTGAAAAAAAAAAAAAGGTATCAGCTACTTCCAAGGCAGTTTCCAGTTTGAGTTTCAGGTATTCACACTTCCACTTTCACATAGGATGATCCAGACCAGCTAGGAACTGCTTCAGTAGGACTAGCTTCGCTGCTTCATCTCCCTTCTTTCCCTCCAGCTGTAGCCATTTCCAGCCGACATCTTTGCCAGTAGAAAAGGCTCCTTGGACTCTCTCTGGGCTGGAGGATTCCCCGCTGGAATTGCTTCCCGTATACTTTGGGGGTACATGCGGCCCATTGGAGGATAGCAGCCTTAACCTCTGTGTAGCTGGCCCTGCCATCTGGGTTGGTAGCTTGGAATGTGTCCTGGCTGCTGCCTGTAAGCAGATTGCCTAAATAAGTATTCCACAAGGCTTCTGGCCAGCCCACAATCCGGGCAGTTCTCTCAAAAGTTGTGAGGAAACAGGATCTTCTCCTGGCACCATTTTAAGTATTACTGTAGATAAGGGCAGCAGCCAGGATGAAGCAGCTTGCATTGCTTGTGCTAACTGAGTCAGCAACAGCTGATTCTGGTAAATTGCTCTTGCAGTGACTGCTGCTGGGTGCCCTGGTTCTTTACCATGGTCTGTAGCTAATGCTATCCCTCTGCAAGGGCCTGCAGTATTTTGCTCCATTTCAGCTTACTGGTCTGCGGCCACACAGAGAGACTTTCTTGGAGGCCTTGCTCTGTTCAAGTGAAACACAAAAACAGTATCTTTTCCTTTTTCAGGAAGAAAGAAAGAAAACAAAAACCCTGGCCTGTTCAGCTCTGACTTACTAAATTCCCTGACTACCTGTGCAGGGCTATTCCCTTTAGCCCACTGTGGGAGTGAGAGGTCCCAAACATTAAAAAAAAAATAAAAATCATTTTTTTTCTGCTGCTGATGTGGATCCATGTCCTTAGTTTGGAGATACTGATTGTCAGGTTCTCAGCTTGAGTCTTTCCAGTTTCTAAATTAAACTTTATTTAAACACAGGAATAACAACTAGAGTTTTCAGTTTCATTTCACTGCAGAGTTTCAAAACTCAATCATAAGCTCTTCTCAATCATGGGCTATAGAGAATGAAAAGTTTTAAGGTCATCAATTCTAAGTAGTCACAAACAAGTTTGATTTCAGTACTCTCAGTACCCATAGAAATAAAACCAAGGATGCAATATGTTTCTGTAACTCAAGCATCAGAGCTTACTCTCAGGATCCAGCATGACTAAGTAGCCCTAGAGCTTCTGGGAAGTGTTCAAAGAATTCCCTTATCAAAGTCCAAGACCCAGTCTTGTTTCTTGGAGGCATGGCATCTGGTCCCTGTATCAAGCCCAATACTAGGTCTCTTCCCTTGCATATAACATGAGTTTGCCAGCACCAACAAGTGGCTCAGGGGGCAAGGTTGCACTCTCCCAGCCAGGCGGCCACTAGATCAAGACCAGCCCTGACAATGATTAAGCTTCCTTCCTTAAATTGGTTCAGCAAACTCAATTCTATTTTCACCTACTTAGAATAAAATTTTGAGACCACGAATAGCAAGTTGTTGGGGGACGCACTCCGCTTGTGGTGAAGATGAAGGCCCCCGTGCGCCGTGAACGGAGTGTGCTCCGCTCGCATCAAAGATAAAGGCCCTGGTGAGAGAGAATGTGTGTGTGTGAGAGAGGGGAGAGGGTGTGGGGGAGGGGAGGGGAGGGTGAGAGAGCGCATGGGAGGTAAGAGAGGGGGGGGGATGCTTGAGTGTGGGTTTCAGAGAGAGGGAGCCTATATGAGGAGATTGTGAAGGAGTATGTATGTGTGTGAGAGATTGGGAGCTTGTGTGTATGAAAAAGGGATTGTGTGTATGTGAGGGTGCTAGCCTGCATGAAGGGATTGTGTATATGAGACAGAGCCTGTGTGAAGGGGTGCATGAGAGAGAGGCATAGGTAGCCTGTATGAGGATGTATGTGTGAGAGAGAAAGGGAACTTGTGTGGGTGTGTATGCAAGAGAGAGGGCCCTGTATGAGGGGGATGTGTATGTGCGCGAGAGAGTGAGGGAGCCTGTATGAGGGTGTGTGTATGTGTAATAGAGAAAGGGAGCATGTGTATGAGAGAGGGAGGGACAGAGGGAGCCTGTGTGAGGGGCAGTACTGAGAACGGGGTCAAACTCTGGGACTGGCAATAGAGTGGAAGGGATTGAGCCTAGAAATGGAGAGGAGAGATACTGACAGGTGGAGGAAATGGGGCCTGAGAGGGCAAAGTGGCCAAGGGTGTAGGGAGAGCGATTGGAAGGGACACTCTTACAGTGAATTTCTAGGGAAATTCTGCTCAAAATATTTAAAATTCTGCATCCTCAAGTAATAACTTCTGTATTAAGTTAAATTGTAATTACTTAGACTGTCGTGTTATTTTGACCAATATAAAATTTTCAGAATTTTACGTTTTTGTGCACAGAATTCCTCCAGGAGTAAAGTTGCTTCACCCTCTATTGCCTCAGATACAAACTTAAGCTTTTACCACACAATGCTTATTTGCTTGCAAAAGTATGCAAATCAGCTCATTAATAATTGATCCTATGCAAACACAGCTTGCTTCAAAATTTGCAGGTCGCATTATTTGTAGGGACCTTTGTTTTCAGTTTTTATTTTATTTTTCCCTGGAATTTATCAGTGTTTATTATAACAAACAAAAGTTCTCCTGTTTTTGTTCATTCTAATAAACATTGTTAAATTCCTGGAGAAAAATAAAATAAAAACTTAAAATGTAGTTCCCTAATTATTTGATTGAAAATTATCTATACCTCAAGAAGTGTAGCTAACTATCCTCCCCACCCCCCCCCCGCAGCATTGGGACATTAACGCACGTTCAAATGCTTACAGGATATATCTTTAAAGGGCCTGCCTGGCCTGCATGCTGCTGTCCCCTACAGAGTATAAAATAAAAAAAAAAAAAAAACCTGAGGAACTATTTGACACACCCATGAGTCTGCCAAAGTAGAAAAAGTAATGTATAAAATTGCCAAGTTCCTGGACCTTGCCACACCCTCTTGCCAAACCCCACTCCCTTTGAGAAAAAGAAAAGTTATCCCCCCACCACCACACACCACCTCAGTACTTACAGCAAGTCTCCACAACACACCCCTAGGGCTGCAGGTCTGGCTACACCTTTTTAAAAATGGTGCCAGGCGGCCGCATAGACTTTTGCTTCTATGTAGCTGACAGAACCCGTTTTTTAAATAGTGACACTGGGCCCAGATGCACTTTGGGCTCCACTGAGAACTTATTAAAGTTCTAAAGGGGGGGGGGGAGGCTTGGGGGAAGTTTTTATTTTCTCAAAGGGGGTGGGAGGCCCAGGGCTGGGAATTTTCTTTTTTTTTTTTTTTTTACTTTGGCCATCTTGTGGGATGGTGAGAGAGGTGGGACAAGGGGAGGTCTCAATAGACTGTCAGGCATATTTACACTACCAGGGTGGGGCGGAGGCTGGTGGTAGGATGCAGACCACTTGGCCCTTTGTAGGATGATGGTCCAGGGATGTGGGGCCACCTTCATGCGGTGATCTTTTGGGTCATCTAAGCTGCTGTATTTTTTCCCCCATGGTATTTTACCGCTGGGGAAAATAGTGTATTAGTAAATAGATCCCTTAGATTGTAAGCCCTTTGGGGACAGGGAAATATCTAATGTACCTGAATGTAACTTGCCTTGAGCTACCAATGAAAGGCATGAGTTAAATCCAAATAAATAAAATAAAAATAAATAGAAATTCCTTTTTGTATGGAAAATTTCATTTTCCTATAATTTGCTGAAGCCTTTTAAATATTTGACTATTTCTATCTTCATCCTCCTCTTCCCCCTTATCCTTCTTTCCTTCAGCGATTACATACTGAGTGGCTTAAGTCTTTCTTTGTAGGACTTGCATTGCAGGCCATGTGTCATTAAGTAATTCTTTTCTGAACTTCAGAACTGAAAACAATATTCTCAGTGGATTCCCACAAATGAGCTATACAGAGGCAAGGGTGTTTAATATCCATGTTAATATCATTACTTAAGCAGCCAAGCATACTGTTGCTTTATTGCATTGACTGGCTACGTTCAGATCGATCATCTAAGATTATTCCCAAATATTTTTCTTTAACAGCTTCCAGTTCTTATTCTTCTACATGGTATGTAACTAGTGGAATTTTATGCCCCAAATGCCTAATTTTACACTTTTTAGTAGTAAAGCTAATTGTCCAAATCTTTGACCATTCTTCCAGCTTTTTTTCAAATCCTTGTGAGGGAGTATATAAGAAACTCCCTCAGAATACCTTAAAGGACCGGCCACAACTATCTGGCCTGGCCCTCCGTAAGACCCAAGCTAGCAAGGGATTCTGGGCCTGGGGAAGATCCCTGCAGCCTAGCATAAGAAGGCAGGGCCCAGAAGAGTGGAAAAGGCCTCAGAGAGCAGGCAGGAAGGCAGCCTAAGCCTGAACTGCTTATATTTGACTGTTTGTTAATACACGGAACTGCTGAGGTAAGCGGCCTTTACGATGTATTTTGTTTTGTCTGTAAATAGTCTTTTGTTTGTGTGGAAGCAGCCAGAGTTTGGCCTTGCTTTTGTACTCCTGGCTATTTCTCACCCATGGCGCTCCCATGGTCCCTTTTCATTTTTTTTTTCACTCCTTCCACCATGTCCATTGTTACAGTTTTTTGTATAATCTCCAGACAAGTGTGTTTTTTGAAGTTAACCAAGGGGTCTGTAGTTGCCCCCTGCCCCTTTTTTCCTACTTTTTGTATAGCAAAACTACATCTGCTATCCTCTAATTCCTCGGAACGTCCCCCATCTTCAAGGATACACTGAACAGAGATATTAGGGTACGAACAGCACATATTTTAGGTCTTTTAGTAACCTATAAAGACTCTTTGCTCTCAGGAGGCAGTAACTTTTTAAACTAGAAAGCTACATTTTCTCTGTCATTGGGGTAAAAACTGAACAAAACCCACAATCCAGCATGTTTTAGAGATTAATTCTCCTATTTTGCTTCTTCTTCCTAGGCACCGCCTGCCCAAAGAGCAGTGGTGGCTGAAGCTGCGCCCCATCCTGAAGATTCTGGCAAAATACAACATCAGCTTGGACACCTCTGAGAAGACACAAATTGAACACATCACTCGCAAGAGAGTGTCCGCCGAGTCTCACATCTGAGACTCCTGAGGGGATGCTGCACAGCCTGAGCACCTGCCATGCAACCGCCATCTTGTACAGCACCGTGTATGCCGACAGTACTCTCCAGAAATAATATAAATGCTCCCTTTCGAAAGTGTGTACTAAGAGACCTTGGTCTTATGCTCTAGAGCATTTCAGCTCATGTCACGAGAACACTGAAGTATATACATACATTCATTCATATATATATCAAGCATGGGGGGTTACTAGCTGATTCTAGGTCATTGGGACAGGTGGGGCTAGTTCTGTTCTTTTTCTAATCCTATTATATATGCAGAATTGTAGTCCTGGTTTTCACAGGACACTTGGTGCAACAAGCCTAGCTCACTTTGTTCTTGATGACCTGGAGCTGTTTCATAAACCCCCGCACCCCCCAGCAGAAACAGCAGGTCATTCACATTTCTGTTTGAAATCACAAGTGCTTATGTGTGCAGTGAATGGATGTTGTGTTTTTTTTTTTCACTGCAGTGCAACAGAATAAATCCAATTTCACTTGACAGATGTTTTGCTGAGGCAGTAAGCCAATCTTTGCTTCCAGTCTCAGATTATTCTCTAATTCAACCCAACTTTACAGCAAATAATTAAAACAATTTTTTCACTAAAAGGATCTTTAAAATATTTTCAGCACAAATAGGTTCTTATAGTGTAATTTCACTAGAATTGGGGGATTTGTAATATCATATCAGGTGTATGGTATAGAAAACCTAGTACTGTATGTATATACTTATACCCTCTCATGACTTTGTAAGACACAGCTGTGCATTCTGTTCTTGGCATGGGTAGAAAATGGACAACCATTGCGTCATCTGCTTCATTTTGTACTGTAGTGGCAGTGTTATGATAGTCTGACCCGCTGTGGGAATGGGGTGGGACAGGATGATAGTGTGAGTGAGCTGCTGCTAAGGTACAAAATGGAGGGAGCAGGCTCGAAGGTCAACTAGCTTGCAATCCTCTGGGCCATCTAAAATGCGGTCCAGCCTGCAGCCATCTTGCTGAACAAAAGACCTTAAATACATCACATGGTAAGTTCTAGCACCTGAATACTCCCATTCAGTCACTGCTATATAATGTAGGCAATTCTGTCTGTCTACTTGTTAGAAACTTAAGATCACTTCATCCTAGCCAGCTCAGCTAGCTTTATGCATTACCCAAAGGTGTGTGTATGTGGTCCAATGCAGTTGAAATTAAAAGTTGTTTTCTCCATAACTCAAGGTTTGTAAAGTGCAAAAGAACATTAGTTTCCTCCCTTTCCCTTTCCCTTCCCCTCCCCCTGTGGGGGTGGTCCAGCTCCTCGTAGGAATCTACATCCCCCTCCTTAACTGTTTCCTGATGGTGTTGGATGGGTTCAGAGGATAGCTGGCTATGCAACAGCTGCAAGAATGCTGCAGAACTATAGACAAATGTACAGGTCCAGTCAAGTGCATATAAGATAACACACCACATAACATTTTAAGGTCAGTGCACTGTTTCACCTACCTTCAAAATACAGTATACCCCATAAACTGGAGCAGATGCACAAAAAATCCGTATTCTAATCCTTTACCAAAATCTTAAGTACATATTTTCTTACTTTCCAAAATGATTCATAAAAAATGTTTTAAAAAAACAGCACCCAAAGGTGCACCAGCACAGCACTAGTGTTTTGGCACATAGTACCTGCCTCCGGGGAAATGTAATCCAAATATATTCAAGAAACTACTGCAGTCACTCGTTTCTGTAGAACACACATCTTCCCAAAAATTGCTACAATCATTTGGCTACACAGAAATAAAAGTTAACAAATAAAGTAAAATATATCTAAGGTGATACCTTTTTCTTGGATTAACTTACTACATTTGACTAGCTTTTGAGAGCTAATAACCTCTTCTTCAGGACACAAGTCAGATGAGCAAAAGATGACATTGCCATAGCAGTGATGAACTTATTTTATTTATTTACTTATTTAAATCCCCGCACCCTCCACAGTTCAGGGCAGGTTACCACATTAACATCCATAATTAAGAGACAGCACATGGGTAAAACAAGTCAAAACATCCAGACCAAATACAAAAATACTGCTGCAATTACATAACAATGAGCGTCTAATCTAGTGTCCTGGGGGTTAATGGTGGAGCAAAAATTATAAGAACATTAACCACCTTCTTTCATTATTCAGACCATTTGGTGGCATTGTATGCAAATCATAAATCCACTTTTGTTCAAAGTAGTAATTGATTAAAGTCGCTGCCCCATAAAGGGGGCTGGATACAATCTATCATGGTAAACATAAGTCCTCAAATTGATGATTCTTAATCATACAGTGAGCTACTAAGGCACTTCCATCCACCCTTGTCAAAGATTGCTTCTATTATTAGCAGTCATCCTTGTCTTTTATAGCTTGTCTCATTTTACTAAAATATAGAAACACACAGGGATACTAACAGCATATACTGTATAACTCTTAGCTATCACATGAACTGGTGAAATTAAGTGAGATATCTGACCTCTGGTATAGTAAAAATGGTCCCCTTAAAGGACTGAAGGCTTGCTGACCACCAGCTGCATTTTGAATGGCCAAGTGAAACCACAGCCTTTGCTGACCTATTCATATGTTTTAACCAAAAACCTGACTTTACCAAATGATTCCCACTTGTTTTTCCCTCTCTTAAACACAAAAAATAGGAGGGGCATTAAATACTGCATGTACTCCCAACACATTCCAGTGCTACAGCCATTACAATTGAGACATGGGTTGAAAACACTACGTTAACCTTCAAATATTGATGTGAAATGTTATGTTATATCCACTTGACTTATTATTTGATGTAGTACAGGGGTGGCCAACTCTGATCCTTAAGCCACAAACAGGCCTAGTTTTCAGAATATCCACAATGAATACGTATGAAATAAATTTTACATATAATGGAAGCAGTGCATGCACATCTATCTCATGCGTATTCATTGTGGATATCCCAAAACCAGGCCTGTTTGTGACTCTTGATGACCAGAGTTAGCCATCCATGGTGTAGAAAAACTTTAGACATATATAGTACAAGTTTATTTTCTACATCTTGGGGTATAGTTCCCTCTGTTTTACAACCCTGGGTGCATTTCAACCTAATGGAGTTTTGGTCAACTGCACTGAAGGGCCTCTAGCCAGGCCAAGTTCTATTCCACAAATTTCTTTCATAATTGATCATGCAGGTAGAACTGGATGTCAAATGTATGTGCAAATCTACACAGAGATTGCTCTGGGCAATGTTACTGTCTCCTAGTTGAAAGATCTCCCACTATTCTAGGCAGGAAGGCTTATGTTATTGGATTTGGAAGTTAATACTTTTGGAATTAAAAGTGGTCTTTTTTCTTCTCATTTTTAAACATATATTTATGTGTGTGTGTCTGTGAGAACATAAGATTTGCCATATTGAGACAGACTAAAGGTCCATCAAACCCAGTATCCCGTGGCCAATACAGAATTATAAAAAGTTGATAGATTCCATGCTGTTTATCCCAGGGATAAGCAGTGAATATCCCTGTCCACCTTAATAATGGCTTATGGATTTTTCATTCAAGAACTTGTCCAAACCTTTTTTCAAACCCAGTTGCATTGACAGTTTTTACCACATCCTCCGACAATTAATTCTAGAGTTTAATTATGCATTGAATAAAAAAAAAAAAAGTTCTCTTATTTGCCTTAAATGTTTTTCCTAGTAACTTCATTTGCGGCTCCTGGTCTTTGTACTTTTTCAAAACGATTCATGTTTACCTGTTCCACACCGCTCATAATTTTATAGACCTATATCACATCTCCAATCAGCCATCTATTCTCCAAACTGAACAGCCCTAACCTCTTTAACCTTTCCTCATAGGGGAATTGTTCCATGCCCTTTATCATTTTGATCGCCCTTCGGTGTAGCTTTTCTAATTATGATATCTTTTTTGAGATACAGTGACCAGAACTGCGCACAGTACTCCAGGTGTGGTTGCACCATGGAGCGATTCAGAGGCATTATGATGTTTTCTGTTTTATTCTTCATTCCTTTTCTAATAATTCCTAGCAATTTATTTGCTTCCTTGTCTGCTGCCGCGCATTGAGCAGAGGTTTCAACATATCCATGATTATGCCTAGATCCTTTTTCCTTGGTGGTGACTCCCAATGTGGAACCTTGCATTGAGTAGCTGTAATTTGGATTGCTCTTCCCTACATATCATCTATCATTTCGATGCCTATTCTCCTAGTCTCGCAAGGTCCTCTTGCAATTTCTCACAATCCTTTTGTGATTTAATAACTTTGAATAATTTTGTATCATCAACAAATCTAATCACCTCACTCATCATCCCAATCTCTAAGTCATTTATAAATATGTTAAAAAGCATTGGTCCCAGTACAGAGCCCTGGGATTACTCCATTATTCACCCTTCTCCATTGAGCAAATTGACCATTTAGCCCTACTCTGTTTTCTATCTTTTAACCACGTCTCAGTCCACAATAGAAAATTGCCTTCTATCCATGATTTTTTTAAATTTCCTCAAACTCTCTCATGAGGTATTTTTTCAAGTGCTTTCTGAAAATCCAGATACACTATATCAACTAGCTCGCCTTTATCTACATGTTTATTCACGCATTCAAAACAAGTAGCAGATTGGTGAGGCAAGACTTCCCTTGGCTAAATCCATGATGGCTTTGTCCCATTAAACTATGACTATTTATTGTATGTGTTAAGTATTTTGTCCTTTATAAGAGTTTCTATTATTTTTCTCAGCACTGACAGGCTCACTGGCTTGTAGTTTTCTGGATCACCCCTGGAACCCTTCTAGTTTACAAATTACTAATAGTAAGTTTACAGTTTCATTTTTTATTTTTCAGCACTCTGAAATATATATCATCTAGTCCTGGTGATTAGTTTGTCAGTTTGCTCTATTTCTACTTCGGGGTTCATTGAGATTTGCTTCAGGTCCTGTGAATCATCACCTTTAAATATCCCTTCTGGCAGGAGTATCTGCCGTATATCTTCCTCACTAAAAACCAAAGCAAAGAATTAATTTAATCTCTCTGCTATAGCCTTGTACTCTTTTAATGCCCCTTTTACCCCATGATCATCTAATGGTCCAACTCACTCCTTCACAGGCTTGGTGCTTGGAATGTGCCTGAAAGCGATTTTATTATGAGTTTTTGGTTCCACAGCAAGCTGCTTTTCAAATTTTCCTTGCCTTCCTCATCAATGTTTTGCATTTAACTTGCCAGTGCTTATGCTATTTTCTTCATTCGGATCCCTTTTCCATTTTTTGAAAGATGTTCTTTTGTCTAGAATAGCCTCTCTCACATCGTCTTTAAGCATTGCTGGTAATCGTTTTTAACTTTCCTTCCACCTTTTTTAATACATGGAATACTATCTTGGAAGCCCAGGTCACATGTATTTTTAAATAACATCCATGCCTGCTGTAAACGCTTAATCTTTGCAGTTGCTCTTTTCAAATTTTTCCTAACCATTTTCCACCTTTTATCATAGTCTCCTTTTTAAATGTTAAATGCTATCGTAGTAGATTTCCTTAGTGACCTCCCTCCAGTTATGAAGTGTATATGTACGGGTGGGGTGTGTGGGTGAGACTGTACATAGAGTACTGTATACAGTTCTACTTACCATATCTCAAAAAAAATATAGCTGAACTTGAAAAGGCACAGAGAAGGGTGACCAAAAAGGGATTGGAACAGCTCCTCTATGAGGAAAGACCAAAGAGGTTAAGACTGTTCAGTTTGAAGAAGAAACAGCTGCAGGTGGATATGATAAAATCATGAGTGGAGTAGAACTGATAAATGTGAATCAGTTATGTATTCTTTCAAAAAAATACAATCAATGGGATACTTCATGAAGTTAGTAAATAGCACATTTAAAATAAATAGAAAACTTTTTTTTTCACTCAATGCATACTTAAGCTCTGGAAATAATTGCTGGAGAATATGGTAAAGGCAGTTATTATAGCTGGGTTTAAAAAGGTTTGAACAAGTTCCTGGAGAAATCCATAAACTGTTATTAACCAGGTAGCCTTGAGGAGAGCTACTACTTATCCCTGACATTAGTATCTTGGCATCTATCTGCTATTTCGGATCGTGCAAGGTACTTTTGATCTGACCCAATATGGCAATTCTTATGTTCTTCTAGATCAGGGCCAGGCAACTCCAGTCTTAAAGTACCACAAGCTAATCGGGTTTTTGGGATATCTATAATGCATATGCATAAAATAGATTTGCATGCAGCGGAGTCAGGGCATGTATAAATGCATCTTGTGCATATGCAGTAGGAATATCTGAAAATCTGCCTGGCTTGTGCCACTCAAGGATTTCCTACCCCTGATCTAGATATGCATCTATAGTTACATACATGTTTATATAGTATATATATTTCAAGTCTAATGTACGGCACTGGACCTTTAGACCCATATCCTGTAGATATCTAGTCTTTCTCCCTGCTCTCAAAATACATCTACTATACAAATCTCCAGGGGAAAAAAACCACTGTCAAAAATTATAATTAGAGATATTGGCATCATTCAACCCACAAGAGGTGTTCCTGGGTACGGGAGTGGGGTGGGATTTGCACTTACGCACACGCTTTTGAAATTTAAAATTAGTAATAATTTATTTGATTTTATATCCCACCTTTCAGCCACTTCAAAGTGGATTAGGTTCATGTATGTGCATTTTTGGGAGGTGGGGAACTACTTCCTCCCTCCAGTGCTTGCAAGTCCCCATGCACCTGCAAGCAAATGTTCAAAAGGGGAACTCTACACCCCCCCCCCCTTCTCTTTCGAACATTCAGAGGAGCATAAATTCTTGCGAATCCTCCTAGGTTACAGGTGAAATCCCCCAAGCTTGCTTTAGTGCCTGCCCCAGACCTGCCCCTTTTCCCGCACAGGTAAAAGTAGTCCCGCTGTCAGAGTACGCGCGCATTTACCCACGTTCGCAGCGGGTCATTTTCCAACTGCACTTTTATGGGGACAAAAATACATTTATCCGCATACAATCTTTTGAAAATTGCCCCCTTCACATGCTCTCTAGCGACATAAGGACAATGTTCAAAGCCATTTCCACTGGTAACCAGCGACTTGTGCATGTAAATGGACTGTCTGACAGCAGCCCTCCCTCAAATCGGCTAAACGTCTGTGCGTTGTTCCAAAATGCGCAAGCTGTTTACCCACATTTTTGGGGGTGGGGGGGGGTTTCCCATGGGTACGTGTTGAACGGGATTAGAAAATAACAGGTGGGAACTGCATTTTCCACTCTAAATGCCTTTTCTTCCGTGAAAAGAGATCTACCCACGCAAAAAGCGGATGCAAATGCCTGCAGATACGTTGTACCTGCAACTCCTTTAAAGTGAAAGTTCCTGCACGGTCTGTCTCTGACAAGTGGTGCAAAGGCCACATGTAAGAAGTACCCGCGGACTTTGTCCTAAGGTGGAATGTCTGGAAATTTCCCCCCCAAAAATGAATGCAGAGGTGGTTAGGTAAAGGAGTCATAGTGATCACCAGTCTGGGAGACGTTTCCCTGCAAACTCTCTAAATTGAAGGTAATCCTCTGGAGGGCAAATTTCTAAGCCAGGGCCCATGGGTAAAACCGCATTTTACCCGTGGAACTGGGCTCTCTGAAAATTGCCCACCCTGCATGCGCATACATGAGAACTTTCTGGCTTTCACCTGGAGATGGTGGGAATTTCAAGCACTTGCTGTGTCCTGGGGGAGGGGGAACACTAGAAAGCTCTGGGCCCCTCTCTTTATTGCCATGCCTGGGAGCTTTTGAGTTCTGCTCACCCTGCCATGAGTGGGGAGAGGGAGGTGCATGTGCAGGCTTTGTCTCTTCCTCCACTCCTCCAAAGGAATTCGTTCCTTCTTAATTTATATTCTCTACCAGATAATAAAATAGTTTACAACTTATGGTGTGACTGGCGTGATTTTCTGGCTTGGTGTCTCTTCTTTTTTTTTTTTCCTCGTTCTCTATCCTTATTTATATTCCTTGATTTATTTTCTGTTTCTCTCTTCCGTTTTCTTTTCTGTTTCAGTTCTATCTTTGCTTAACAGCTAGCCTCCTGTATATTAGAAGCTGGTAGCAAAAAAATAATTAAAATTAAAGGATGACCATCATATAAAGTTGTGCATATTAGTCATTTGCGACAGGATTAAAGTGCACATGGAGTTAATAATCATTGGTCACTTAACGGTTTGTCTTCCTCATATAACAAAATTATCCACAGTATTTTTAAAGAATTTTTTGTATGCATATAAAAGAGATATCTCAGACAAGTAACGTCTGTGAAGGTCTATCTCGTAGGCATACAAGATGGAACTTCATAGACATTACCTGTCTGAGATAAGTTATATGAAGGTCATCCTTCAATTTGAAGTATTTTGTGCTACCAGTTTCTAATGTACAGAGGGCTAGCTGTCATGCATTGATTGATTACTCTCATGTAAGGATCTTCCTTAACTTCATTTCTATCTTTGCCTTCCTTCTGTACCTCTTCCCTTCAGCAGTAGATACTTTAATCAATAAGAGTCACCAGTGGTGTCCCTTAAACAGGTAGGAGCTCCTTTTTGGGAACGTGTATAATCATGCATGCCTCTATGTCCCAGCTCCAGCATGAGCTCTGGAGTGTGGTGATCAAAGGGCATCATGTAGGGTATGGATAAACGGGCCCTGTTGTGGGCGATGTACACAGCACCTCCTCATCGCCCCCTCCCCCTTCTGAGCTTCCTCCTTCCAACTTCTGCCCCATGCCAAGTGAGATGGGGAGAGCATGTCCTTACCACTGGATGTGACTCAGTCTGAGTGTTGGCAGCAGCAGTACTGTAGTAGCTCTGGCTGCCATATGTAGCAGCCAACATAACTGAACCGGTGGCCCACTGGCTGTATCTAGAGGGAAGGAGCCCATTATGTCAAGTTCCTGTCATCTCCACCCCCCCCCCCCCCCACCACCACGCTCCTTTTTGTTTTAAAATTTGGAGGAGAGATTGAAGGGGAGTTCATGTGAGACCAAGGTGAGGTACTCTGCTAGCATGTAGTTTATATGTAGGGATTTATAGTAGCCTGGCTTGTTCCATTTTTCTAATAGAAAGTGCATTGGTGTTTTACGGCCTGGTGTAATATTTGTAATGTTGCCTTTTCATAGGTTGGATCAGGGCTGGTGCAAGAGGATTAGGTGCCCTAAGCAAGCCTTCTCCCTTGCACCTCTACTCCTGCGCCCCGGCCGTGCCACCACCCCCTGGTCTCGGCCCCGACTCCTACATCGTTCTCAATCACTTCTAGTAAAACTACTATAAAATGATTTGATAGCCTCATTCAATTAATTCTATATGACTATGAGAGTGAAGTCTGGAATATATAGGAAGGGACAGAATGTCAATATAAATCCTGCACTTCCAGTTCTCTAACTCTGTGCATTCACTGAAATTCCCCCAAACAATGGAGCTTGGATGTTTCCCTTATAGCTCATCATACTAAAAGATATTTTCAAATTCTGGTGTCACCTCACAGTAACAACAGCATAAACACCTTCCACTGCCAGACACATTGTGAACTAATACAAAACACCACAAAAAAAGACACTCAAAATCTATACTGCAATCCTATCATAACATATCAGTAATAACACCAAGGACTCAAACAACAATAACCCTACCTGTGAAAAAGCAAGGGTAAATATTACACTGGGTCCTAGAATACCAATACACCACCTACTGAGGAAACAAAACAAACCCGATTGCTATAGATCCCTAAACAGACACACTACAAGCTAGCAGAATCTCTCGTCATGGTCACACACACAGAGCAGAAACAGGCCCTCACTAAATACAGAATACAAAATAAAGGAGCATAAATTTAATAAAAAACTGAAATGGAAACCAAGAAGCCAGACTCTGTGTATTAACAATGGAAAAACAGAACCACCATTCCTCATAAAACAAATAAAATCAAGAAACATAAAGCATCAGTTATAATAGTAAAACCATACTAATAAAAGAATATTTTAAAACTACTGCTAAATAGAATTTCTATTAATTAAAATCATATACATTTACAATTTCCCAAACACCAATAAAATATTTCAATTAAATAATTAAAACTAATAAGGATTTTAAAAAGACCCTACTGTCCATACGTGGGAGCTCTTAATTTCCAGTCACCCTGATATTGCCGAGGATTAGGAGGTTATCCTCTCTCTCTCATACATATTCACATGTCCATTCTCTCTCACACATACACACACATTCATGCTCTTATACCCACCATAACCTCTCTCTCTCATAAACACTGACACACTCTCAGGCTCTAAGACACTCTCTCCCCCTCCACAACCCCCCCCCCTTCCTCACACACACACACAAATTCTTACTCCCCTGGATTTTCTCATACACAGTCTTGCTCTCATTCTCACTGGCTGTTAGGGAATGAGAGGCGTTGAGCATAGGAACGCTCGTAGGCCTTCGCAATCTGTTAGGGAGCGCTAGGAGAGAGGTCCCATTTCCAAGGGGATTGTGTGCCCTTGAGCCATGGCACGACCCCAGAGATCCAAGGCAGTACCGAGGCAGGTGAGACATGTCCGAGCCTGGGCTGAGACCAGGAAGCGAGGCCCCTGCCGACCTGCACAGCCTCGCTCTCTGTTTCAACGGCAGGGGGGAATGAAGAAAAGGAGATCTATACAGAACAACCAAGGACTGAATTACATAGTCTGGGTAAACAAATAAGCATGGGTGTAGCTTGCTTATTGCAGCAGTTAATACCCCTAACTAATTAAGCTATTTCACTTAGATGCAGTTCCAACACTGCTCTCTACATTAATGGCGGGGGTGGATGGGAAATAGAACCAAAAGGTTACTAAGGGCCAAGAGTAACAAATAAGTATGAGAAAAAAAAAAAGTGTGAAAGCTTGCTGGGCAGACTGGATGGGCCATTTGGTCTTCTTCTGCCGTCATTTCTATGTTTCTATGTTTAACTACACAAGGTTGGTCTCTGAGTGGTCCTCCGACCACTCCAAGCCCTTTTGGTCATGCCGCTGGGAACGGCAAAGGCGGCAGGCCGGACAGGAAGCAAGGGCAGATGAAGACTCTGGAACATGGAGACTCAGACGAGGAACTTGGAATGTGGAAGGACTCGGAACAAGGATTCGGGATCAAGTACTAGGTTGAGGCTGCAACACAGCGCACCCTACACAGCCCACCCACGGGATTAGTCACGGACTACGCTTGATGCGAGACAGACTCAGGAATAGAAGTGGAAGTTGAGACTGGAACATGTCGAAGATTCAGTAGAGGCCTGCACCACTGCGCGCCCTACATAGCCGCCCATGGCTGGTCACGGACCACGCTGGAGCAGAGCAGGTTCTGGCAGAGTCTTGGTCATGGACAGAAGCAGACACAAGGGAATCCGAGGGCTGGAATGAGCTTCATGGAACAGGACCAAGACGAGACTTGGCTACAGGGAAGGATGACCCTCCGGAGGCTTGTGCTGCAGAAGAAAAGAAGGTCTTGTACCACGTAGCACCCTACACAGCCCCCCATGGGCTGGTCACGGACCATGACCGTGGCACACCAAGAAAGGTAGACTAAGAACCAGGGGTTCAGGACACCAAGGCTGGATGACAGAACATCCGGAACATCAAAACTGGATCACAGAACAACAAGACTGGAACACGGACATTAGGACTTCATCACAGAGATCAGGAACAAACAACGAGGGATCCCACAAAGAACAAGGAATGGCAACAGGAGTGAAGACGAGAAGTCCTAGGGAGGACTAACCCCTTGCGAAGGCAAGGACAGAGTGAAAGCAGGGCCCTTAAATAGGGCTGAAGATCAGAAGATGCCCAGGGAGGAGTCCAGGTGGGGCCTGGGGCATATCCAGCCACGGGCCCTTTAAATGTAGCAGGAAGACTTGGCCTCGCCCCTTAGAGGAAGCAGGACCTCGTACAGCGGCCATGCTGACGCTGATGCTAAGGAGCGAAGCAGAAGGAAGCTGGGCCTCGGGGCAGGCCCTGAAGTTGGAGGCTCCGTGCCGCAAAGAGGAGTACCAAAGTCCGCGGCTCCCTGCCGTGGTGAAGAGAACAGCGGTAGCGTTGGAATTCGGGCCAGCTGACTGAAGGAAGGTGAGAGGCAGCCGTGGGAGGAATAGTAACACTGGTTCCCTCACATACACACACCCAGGCAAGCTCCCAGTCATTCTCTCTCTCTCTCACTCACTCACACACACACACAGGCTCCCATTCATTTTCAAACCACTCCCTCCCCAACCCCCCAGGCATGCACACATTCATTCTCACACACACATACACCACACACAGGCAGTCACCTAATCTCACACATACACACCCCAGGAAGACACCCATTCATTCTCATACACAAACACACTCTCAGGCAAGCACCCATGCATTCACACACTACACCCCCAGGCAGACTCCCATTCATACACATGCACACACTAAAGGCAGAACCCCTCTCTTTCTTTTGCCAGCAATCTGGGACCCTCTCTCATTCCTCTACTGCCGTCACTGATGCCGCATGGCTATTGGGGAGGTGCTGATTGCTGCTACTGGCACTGAAGCCCATTCTGCTGTCTCCTCTGTGCAGGCCCCGTGGGCTTCCACTTCCTCCATGCTGATCTCGGTCATTGTGAGATCTGCATAGAGAAAGTGCTACTCTTGCACATTCCCAAAGATTACATGTGCTAATCACTAAAATGTAATTTTTTTTTTTTTTTACCTTTGCTGTCTGATCTTAGTTTTCTAATCAATTGGTCACAGGCTTTTTTTTCCTCCACCTTCCCTTTCTTGTTTTTTTGCCAAATCCTTTTATATTGTCTTTTTTTCTATTTCTTTTCTCTCTATTTGTCTTCTTCCCTCAAACACACAGTCAGGTTCTCATTCTCACATGCTTTCTCTCTCTCTCTCTCACACACACACAGGCTTTCACTATCATATGCTCTCTCTCATACATTCATTCATACACGCAGTCTCTCTTGCACATGCTATCTGACTCTCCCACACACAGGCTCTCTCTCACTCCCACATGCTGTCTTGCTCAAGCACAACAGGCTTTCACTGTCACATGCTGTCTCTCTCACACAGAGGCTCTCACATGCTGTCTCTGCAAATATTCAGGTCCTCACTCCCACACACAGTCTCTCAACTCCCTCTCACTCACACATACACACACACACACACACACACACACACACAATTTCTCAACACAACTCATCTCATATTTATTTCTTTTTATTTCTTTAAGTATTTTTGTATACCGACAGTCATTGTAAACATCTCATCGGTTTACATATAACAAAATGCAGCAAACAGGCTTTACAATAAACTAGTAACTGGCGAATAAACAAGCTTTGCAATAAACTAGGAACTGGAAAAAAGTGCTATCAATGGGTTAGTCAAATGCAGGAGGTGAAGAATTAACAGAATAGTTTCCAGTAGGCTGCTGCTTTGGATTCTGTCCTAGTGCCTGCCTCTTCTCAGCATAGACAGAGGAAAGAGGCAGCTTGGAGGAGGAGAGGAAATTACTAGGACCTGGAGATCCTGGGGTGCTTTATAGAGACCAAACAGGCCCATTCAGTATGGGCCTGTTTGGTCTCTATATGGGCTTTAACAAAAGCATTATTACACACTTTAAATCCAGGCAAGGCTTTTACAATTATTCAGCCAAAAAAAAATTCAAACAATATGTAATCAATACAAAACTAACTCTTAAATTTACACATTACTTAACTGGCAATAAGCAATTTATCAACATTGCAATCACATACCTCCCTGCCTGTTTACTATGCAATAGGGAGAACAAAACTTTAAATTGGAGCAATGTATTCTTACAAATAAGTATTAAGGAAAAAGAGAATAGCAGGTTTATCTAAATAATGCCGGTGCTATTAAGCGGATCAGTTCCTGCTTCACTCCTTGAGTTCAGGAAAATCAACAATTGGTCAGGCTCCATGAATAGAAATGTATTATTTTCTATATTTAATATGCATTTAACGGATATTTTATCATTACTTTCGCACCTAATTGGCGAGCTCTAGCACATAAGGACAAACATTTTGTCCTACGCAACTGCTTTGTTCTAATAATGTCCGGATATATCCAAATTTTTCCTCCAAAGTAGAGCTTAGACCTGTTTCAAAAAAAGGGCTTTAAAACCATATCCCTTTCAGCAGGAATCATAAATTTGACCAGTAGAACACATCTTTTTTCAATTTGTTCCTCCTGGGAAGTTTCAAGAAATCCAGAGAGATTTTCAAGTGGGGATAGTGACTCTGGACGCACCCTTCGATCTCCATTGTCCTCTATCTCTCCTCCACTTCTCTGTACTGGCCCAAATAAGAAATAAGCTTTCAAAAGCGTAGGCAATTCACCACTGGAGAAATTAAATATCTCCTGAAAATATTTTTTAAGCAGTTACTTAGGCGATATTAATTTGCACTTTGGAAAATTAATTATCCTCAGGTTGTTATATCTGAGATTGGAAAGTCTGGAAAACAATCTCTTATCCAATCTAGAGTCCCCTTGAATCAGGCCAGTTTGTATTTCTTTTATCTGATGAATTTGATTATCCATTTCCTGAATTTTGGTAGTGTTTGCAAGAACAACCGGGTTCACCAGATTATATTGTTCCTGAGAAGCCTTTAACTGTCGTCAAGGAAATTATTGCATTTTCCAATGTGGATAACCCATTCCATAACACATCTAAGGTAACAGTTTCAGGCTTTTTTAGTAATTTAAACTCTGGTAGATTTACTGGTATCATCTGCACTGTACTCTGCAGGTCATTCTGGTCCGATTGACTCCTTCCCTGGGCGGTTGCAAATGGCAGCGAACTGCCCACACCGCTCATTGAACTGATGGTTAGTTCTCTCAAGGCGGTTAAGGAACCCTCGCCTTGGGTTTGTCCTGTCGAGCCTGCCACGAGACCCACCTCAATCGCTTCCTCCACTCGGTGCAACTTCGGCATCGGGGGTTCCACTGGCTCGTGCATACCAACGTAGGCAGGAGGGGAAGGTGTCCCCGACGCTCCAGGGCTGAGCTGTTTCGTCGTAGGTTTGCTCCCCCTCTCGTGCCTCAGCCGACTCTCCTGGAGGATTGCCTGCTGCGGAGAAAAACTCCCTTATCTTCGTTTGGAAAGGGGTAGGTTTAAGGGGGGGGGGGGGTGTGAGGCTCCCTCCTTTACCTTACCCTTTCTTTTTGTATGAGGCATTAAAGTATGAAAAGGCAAAAAAGCAACAAATGCCTGGGAGCTCGTCTGAATATCTTCTCTTCAGGGCACCATTTTGTTCTCCTGCATTGTTTATTTTAACACATGACACAGCAAAGGTGGGGCCAAGACATAATTTCATTTCATTTATTTACTTAGTGCCCTCATATAAGCAGTCTCTAAGTGGATGCTCAGCACAGAACATTAGTCTTAAATGTGCTACTTGCTAACTTCATGGAATGCCCCCTAGTCCTTCTATTATTCGAAAGTGTAAATAACCGAGTCACATCTACTCGTTCAAGACCTCATAATTTTAAAGACCTCTATCATATACCCCCTCAGCTGTCTATAGGGAGAAGATAATGCTTCTTAAATTTATTGTAAAACTGCATGGACTACTGCTGTACAATGCTGATAAGTATTCAGATTTGACAAATCCTCATTCCAAAGAGTTTACACACGTGCATACCTGAGGGAGTGTGATTTTCTCAAGATCACAAAGAGAGTTAGTGGAAAATGTGGGATTTAAATCTTGACTTCCTTGGTTGGCAGCCTATTGCCCTAATAACTAGCCCACTGTTCCTCCAGAAGGCCAGGATCTACAGCTAGGGTGAAGAATAAAAGAGAAGCTATTTACTATTGTCGTCTCTCTAATGGCTACCGACCTATGCTGCCTGTGTTTTTAAATACAGGCCCCTTCCGCATTTTAAATCTTGCTCAAGGAGGCAGATCTTGCAAAACTTCTATCAGGCCTGTCCATCCAACTTGGTTTAAATGCGGGCGGGCTACAACAAGCCCTTTGATTAAAAAAAGGCGGAAGACTTCTGCGAGGCTTAGAGAAACCATTGCCGGCTCTTCAGCAGAAGCGGAAAGACGTGTAACTTGCCTTGAAAAAGGAACATATAAGGGGAGAAGAGGAGTACCTTCCCCTCGCTCTTAGGGTGAGCAGAATTCAGAAGTTCTCAGGTAAAGCTGTACCAGCCCCTGCCTTATTTATGCTGTTCCCACCTTTACTCTGCTATTAGAAAGCTTACAGCTGCCGGTCTGACACCTGCTCAGCCATTTCCTCACCACGTCACTATCGGCTGCTTTCATTCCGCTCAAGCGGGAGGGGAGGAAGATCAACACTACGATCCATCCCTCCAAAACTCTTTCCTATAAGTAAGATGTTTTCTTTTTTCCTGACACGCGACAGAAAATTGAAGATTTCTGATTTTGTACTTGCATCGTTTAAACAAGACAATGATAAATAACACCACCGAATAGTAGCTTCCCAGTGGCGCTGGAACTGGGAAGGAGTGGTTGCTTTGCCCCGGAAGTAATACCAGGCTGGGGGAGGGGGAGTGCATAGAGAGGAGCGGAAGCGGAAGAGGCGGTTGTTAGCGTGGTGCGGAGGGGGATGTGACAAGGAGCCTTGCCGCCGCGCTGCTGGTGCCGTCTCCTCCCCTACCTGCACTGCCGCCGTCGTTGCTTTAACCCGCCGCTTCCTATCCCTTTTCCCTCCGCCACTGCCTCGAGGAATCGCGCTCATTCTAGGATGCTCTTGTTCGTGGAGGTAAGGCGCGCGGCAGCGCTGAGGTTGGGGCCCGGCGCGCGGGCAGGCCCAGGCCGGCTCGTGCCATGTGACATTGCAGGCCCCAGGCTGTGGGGCGCCGAATGGCGGTGCCGGCTGTGACACAGCATGGGAGGCCCAGGGCCCGCTCCCACACTGCCGCCGCCGACTCGCGTGATGTTTGGCCTATGCTGCCAAGTATCCTACCCCCTAACTCCCCCCGCCAATAGTGGGGTGGGGGATGGGAGGACGGAAAGGCACTGCAGTGACCTTTCCCCGGAGCAGCCCCTGAAGGTTAGAGAAAAATAAAAACCCAAGAGAGAGAAAATCCTTATCAAAGTGAATTATTGCAGTCACCTTTTTCGGTCTCTGCTTAGCTTCCCCCCGCCCCCCTTACTAATTTTTGATAATAGGTGCATTGCTTATTAAGAGGTATTTAGTTTTTTTCCCCCAAACCAAGAAAGCATGGTTAGCCGGAAAACCTTCATTTTCACATCCTGGTCTAGCGTGGTGTATTTTTTTTTTTGGTGTATAAATATATAAAATGCTATGAAGAAAAATAAAACTTGGTTCGTTTGTCGTTCGGCGGTATGCAACAGCTTTTTTTTTTCAGTGAAAAATTGAGGCTTTGCAAAGTAACGAAAAATCTATTTAAATGTTTGGTTAGAAGGTGGCTTTAGAAAAAGATGTTTCCATTCCCCTTTTCTGTCACTGTTTTATGCTGCAGTGTGGCTAGGTAGTTGCCTCGAATCTATGTGAAGTCTTTCGCCTGCTGCTAGGGCTTGCAGCGGCGGGGCTCGCGCTGTTCCAGCGGCGGGGCGCGCGCCGGGCAGGGCTGCCTTTTGCACTTTCCCGTTCGCGCCCATAAAGAGGGCTGGAGGAAGAAGAGGCGGGGGCGCAGTCATTCAAAGCAGGCTATTAGGAGGGGGAGGGATGGTCCGCCAGCGCATGGACTTGCATCTAGGCTGTTTAGTGAGGACCTTGGTTGTTACGCCGGCCATAAAATCGGTATCAGTCCATTGCACCTATCGGAAACTTGCTGTCGTCACGTTTGAGCTTGTGATAGTGGTGTACGTTTCGCTGGCTTTTTTTTTTTGTTGTTTAAGCACTGGGTACAGGGAACAGGATGAATTGTGAGCTAAGTTTGAGAAAGTTGTAGTTTCTCCCCCCCCCCCCCCTTGTTTTTGTTTTGACGAGTTCATTTAAAGAGTTCGTTTCTCTGTCAGTGACAAGTGCTCTCTAAATTGTTTCACTGCTTGTGACCTTGCACCAAACCCAAGGGGAAAGATTTGCTGATAGGATTGTAATTGTTAAACTAACTGCTTAACAGTATTTTGTTAGGAAAACAATTTTTTTCTGTTATAAAATAACAGAATCTTGTTGCACCGAATTCAGAACAGGTGCATGTTCTTTCAGTAAATGATTACAGTTCCTTAACTAAGGTCTACTGGAGTGTTTAGAGTTTCTCAAGAATGGGGAGAGAAATGTCTTTTCAAAACTGTAGACTTATGAATATTTTATATAAACTGTTCATATTTTCATATTATATGAAACAAAAGTTGGAGATCGCTTTTTTTGTTGATGGTGTCCAGGCCTGATGTCCTCACCAATTTTCATGTTTGAAGCTTCAATTTAGAAAATATTGTAGATAAACCAATATAAAATCGATTCTGTACTACCCAGTAACCTTTGCAATTCCATTATTGAGCAATAGATATACAAAGTAATTTTGCATTTTGGTGCTTTGTGATTATTTCCATTTTTTTCATCCTTTATTTTACATTTGTTATAATCACTTTCTATGGTTTGGTACTAAAAATGTGGAATATAAATCCCTGAACTAAATTAACATTTTCATGGCTTTGGAGGGGGGGGGGGGTGGAATTCCTTTATATTAGGTGGTGCTTTAAGCCTGCCACCATTCTCACTTTACTTATTTTTCTGTGGTTCATGCTTGTATAAAAGCATGAACTAATTTTATCATTTTGTACAGTGCTGTGTTTTGGGAGTATGTTGTATGTCCATATGTGTGCTTGGATTTGGTGGTGAAGGGATAGGAAAAAAGTGACATGCATCATTGTCATCAGTGTAACAAAGCTGTTACAAAAATCCTAGTTGGTTTATATTCTGTATAATTTATACTTATGGAATAATGTGGTATCTAGTTTAAGGGCAACTTAAAGGTGGCTCTTAAATGAGAAAACTGAGTTAGAAACTGGTTTAGTGATTGTTCTAAATAGTTGAAACAAAAGGAAGAGGAATTATTGGTGAAGTACCTTCCAGGTTCAGTCTTGGGTCCAGTTCTACTCTATTTTTTTTTTTAAGTAATAATTCAGAGGTGCTGATCAGAATGACTCTGTAGTTGTGACAGTGGACATTCTAGATAATGTAAATAAGAGGAATATAAGAATTTTTAATACAGAAAAGTGTAGAATCTCGCATTTGTGTACAGAAATCCAAGAGAATAGTCTATGATATGGGTGGAAAGCAAGGGGGGGTGGGTCCTAAAGTGCACAGACAGGACATATCTTGATAGTAATCATATCTGATCTCAAGACTGCTCAACAGTGGGATAAGGCAATGGGGAGAACCAGAAGAATGCTAAGGTGCATCAAGTCGATGTATTACCTGTATGTAAGGGTGGTAATACCTCTGTACAAATCATTGTTGAGACCTCTTAGAATTAATTCCCCATTTCTTCAGTTTGTTGCTCCAAAAAGGTGTGGATGGTATAGGAAGTCCAGGGAATGGTCACTAAAATGATAAACAATCTGTACTACAAATCTAATCAGAATGACTGACTTAAAAGACCTTAAGTATATGTAGAGGAAAGAGGGGATATTATACATTCAAGTATCTCAAAGATATATATGCACAAGAAGCAAATATTTTCCAGTCAAAAGGAGATACTGAAACAAGAGATCATTATAGAGGGTGGACTTGAGTGTTAAGAGAGGGAAAAAAAATCCTTAAGGAATGGGCAGACCAGATGTGTTTTATGGCCCCTAGCTACCATTAGTATTTTTCTCTTTGAATAAACGGGTCTCACGTGTTACTTTCTTTTAACAGTGGAAAAGAATGAAGTGAATGGTTGTATAACAGTCAATTGAGCTTTTCACCATTCTGCATTTGCTAGAAGACTTTTGACAGATCTGAATATGAATATTCAAAGAAATTGAGAATGTCGTCATCTTTCCACATCTTTCTTTTTACTAAATGCCTTGTACACATTTGTGCTGGCAGATAAAAGTAGGTGTTGGGATGAACAAGATGGTCAGCCGTTTTTGTTCTATGGTGTCTGAGCTCCAAAGTAACTTTTCAGCGCCTGCATGTTGATTGACTTTCATAGTTAGCTGGATTGGTGGTAATTAGCCCAAGTAGCCATATTCAGAGGAACATTTTCTGCCATTGGCATGTCTTTTAGGAAAATCTGTATGTTCGTTGAGGATCTAGACCAGCTATAAGTTTTTTTTATGAGGGGTGCTTGCATTTCCTGTAGATTAGTGGTTTTCAGATTTGGTATCATGTCCCCAGTTTCTGACTGAAGTGGAGCATCCCCTGCCAGCTGTTGGTTCTCAAGAAGTTTGAGCTGTGCAGTACCTGTATTCAGTATTCTGTGTTTGAAGAGGGCTGAGAAGTACAAGAGTACAGGCACCCCGCAGTTGTCACTTTGAGTTCTGCAGGAGTGTCAAGGCAGTAAATGAGTGCTATGTTTGCTGGTGATGGGGTAAGTGGTGAAAGTGAACAGTAGGGGCTGGGGAACTCCTGTGGGTGGGATGTCAATGATTTGTTTTTCTTTCACTGGGTCCTGTGCAAAAGGTTTGAACACCACTGCCGTAGAAGAATGATGAATTCCAGTTATCTTTGGTATTCTAAAGATGCATATCTTAGTGACTGATTTTCCTAGTAAAGTTTTAGATATCTTTGGTTATTAAAGGGAAATCCTCAGTTTTCTAACTATGCACATGAATTGTTTTTTATGATTAAGGTGCCAACAATGGAAGGAAGTGCTTCAAGTATCTGTTGGATTTGTGAAGATTATACAGTTGCTATTTTGCTGGTATGGTTTAGCTTAGCAATAAAACTGCTATGCAAACACATTTTTCTACTGCTTCAAAATCTGTAGTAGGCCAGTGTTGCAGAAGGTAATGGAATTAAAAAAAAATGCTCGCACTTGCATGTATTAAGTGAGTGATACTTTAAACTGCCAGCATAGCTCCCCTGTGTTGGCAGGCTTTTCTGTCTGTAAAATGTTTTGTTGTTGATTATGCAGAGGTCTTGTGGAACAAGGCACCAAGATACCCACTATAAATGGTGCTAGGATTTTTCTGGATGTTAACTGGTATGATTTTTTTTCCCACCTGTTAAGGATCAGTGATATTTGCATGGAGTGCAAGCAATAAGCATAACCCGCTTATGAAATCTTCGGACGTCAAGAGTTTGCACAGGCCCGTCTTGAATCCTCTGAAACTGTCAGACCCTGGAAAGCAAGGTCTGTGTGGAAATCTCCTCTGCCCCTTTTTAGTATTGCCCCTTGACCCTGCAGTTTCTTCCTTTTTCTTTGGGCTCAATCAGAACCTTCCTCAACTAGGGCTTATAGTGCTGTAAGTTGTTGTTCAAAGTTTTGGGTGGGGGATGTCCTCTCTTTCTTTTTCTTTCTACTCCCTCTAGAGCTTGGTTACTGCAGCCAGAACTCTTGTCAGACAGAAGGTGTTCGTTGTTCCTTTTTTTATCTCCAGCATATGGAATGCTTTGTGTGCACGCATTCAAACCTGCCTGCAAAGTCTTAGTTTTTTCACTCTGCTCAAAATATTAGCCTGTCTTCAGGTTTTGATTCCTGCCTGTTCAGAAACTGACATTCCAACAGCTTGAATATTTCTTTCCCGTGTACAGCTGATCATATGATTGCCTATTTCTGTATATTTAAGTACAGTGCTTATGGCTGTTTAACATGGTTAAGTACTGTTGATGCTGAGACAAGTACTAAACAAGGTTTTTCCCATTTTGTGTCTATGGGGGGGAAAAATGCTTAGTACATCTGGTTCTGTCTGCTCAGTGATCTCTTGTGTGAGTTCCTCTTTTCTGTGCCATATTTTTGCTAGTGAGTGTAAGTAGATCTGTTTAATTTTCTTTTCTCTACATCCTCTAATTATAAAATACTTTTTCCTTTCTGTGAATAAAAAGATTTGTTGGATGGAAAAAAATTTGGTTTTTAGCTCATGTACTTAAGCATGTAACACAACTAGTAGCTGCTTGGCATCTCTGCTTCACCAGCTGGTCTAGCAGTCAGGTATTTTATTCGTGCTATGGGATTTAAAGCGGTTTTGGGGTGGGCAGTAGACCTCCAGATGGAAATCCTTGTAATTTTTGTAAACAGATTAGTGCCGAAATGTTTGCAATGGTGTCTGGGGCCCAGTGATGATCAAGTATCGCGCTAAGAGGGAAACAGGGACCTAAATTTGCAGAAATGGCCTTCTGCCTTTTCAGTAGTTTCTTCTCCCTCTTTTTTTCCTTTCTTATCTGTCTTTACTCCTTTCTTTATCTCTGTACTACTGTTTCTGACCATTGCTGCTGTTTAGTGTGCACTGACCCTATGAAAGTGAAGATTATGAGATCTGAGGGCTGTTTCTCTTAAATTGTGACATTCTGCAATGAACTGTTTTCTGGGATATGTGGAAAAGGACAGTCAAGTGTTTGGATTGGGGGGGGGAGAGGATTCAGAAGTTCTGAAATAATTGCTGCTACACAATAGAGCGTGACACGCTGAACACATGACCAAAGGGCTAGATGTAAAAGTACAGTTTGCATCCACAGGACCCCCCCCCGACCCACAATTTTGGATGTAAAGCAGAATTATGACATTCCCCATACAACTCACCTTACAAAAATGATATTTTGGTTCTAGTGTCATCTCAGTGACAGCAACACAAACTCCTACTACCAGGCTCAATAGCCCTACTTATGAAAAGAAAGCAGTTTATCACCAAAGCATGTCCTCTTGAGAAAATACAACAAATAAGACTGATAAATGCTTACATGCCAGTAAAATACCTCACCTTGGTCACATATCAGAACCGACCTA
The DNA here is from genome assembly GCF_901001135.1 of Rhinatrema bivittatum. Lineage (NCBI taxonomy): Eukaryota > Metazoa > Chordata > Amphibia > Gymnophiona > Rhinatrematidae > Rhinatrema > Rhinatrema bivittatum. Next base: position 295,618,691 of record NC_042617.1, on the reverse strand, counting down.
ACATACTCCCAGGATCTGCAGTAATGCACATAAACTAATCCGCACACAGTTACACCTGTATTATGGAATGCACGTAAACAGTAACAACCCTACCTATGAAAAGCCACACTACAAATATTATATCAGGCCATAAACGCCAATACATCTCTTGTTAGGAAAACAGAAATAGGCAACCAGCTATAGATCCCCACACAGAAATAATTGTATATTGGCCGCTGCTGCAGGACGCTGAGTCCCACTGCCCTGCATCGTTTCCTTACAAGAAAAGTCTTTTTCCTCTTAATTATTTGCTTATTCGATTGAAATGCCTCATAAGAGGAAGGGCAAGGTTAGGATATATCCTCCGGACCTACCTTGCCCCTCAGGACAGCGAGTAATAACCGACTTCGCGACCCTAGGAGTTCGATCGGGGGAGCCAATGGCCGCTGCAGAAGTCTCGAGAGGAGCAAGACTATCGCCAGGCGAGATCACACTGAGCCCCCTGGATCCCCGTGGCCCGCTATGCAGCTCTCCACTCGGCGACGCTGGAGGTACTGTACTAGTCGACCCAAGTCATGTTGGAGGAACCCCCAGCGCTGTAGGAGCATCAGACCTGCGGAGATAACATTAGAATCCCTTTGGGATCTAATGATGGTCAGTGCCCGTACCCTGAGAGATCAATCTCAGCAGATGGGGGTAAGGGTGAAAAGGCTGGATGCGGTGGAGAAGGATCAGGAAGAAAAATTTTCCCAACACAATACAGCTATCCAAGAAATTTCTGTTAAAGCTAAACAGGTTCAAGATTTGAATATTTCCTAATGAAAGAACGAATATCATCACGGAGACGAATTGAGTCAATTGAGAACTATTTGAGACACTTGAATATTAGAGTGGTGAATTTTCCCAAAGTGATGGGTGAACCAGTATTAGTGACTTTTTTAAATGATACATGTCTGAGGTTCTAAAGCTCCCTGTAGAATCGCATCCTGCTTTAAAAAAAGTTATATTTCTGCCTGCTAAAGGTGTGGCTGCACAATTACCTATGGGTGATAGCAGGGTTGATTTAGAAAACCTCACGGAGTATCTGGAAAATTCAGGCTTGGAAGTGATGGAGAGAGCAGCTCTTTTCGTGTCCTTTTTCACTGAACCAGATAGAGCTACGATGATGAAAGTTTATTTCCAAAACATTAATACTCCCTTTATGGGGGCCACAGTTAGGGTCTATCCAGACCTTTCTAGGGCCACCCAACAACGGAGGAAAATGTTTATTAATATGCGACCTGAGGTCCTGGCCAAAGGTGCAACTTTCCTCTTAAGATTTCCATGTAAATGTGTAAAAAAATATGTGGGGAATATCTATATCTTTTTCATGCCCGAACAGCTGAGACAGTTTCTAGGGTGGGGGGACATAACCATGTATATTAAGGGACATATATAGTGATGGGCTCCTTTCAGCAGCAAATATGGTATAAACTCTTGTAATTCTCCGTAGTATTTTCCTTTGATATCCTCCTCTCAGCATTTCCAATGTAAAGCAGTTAAGTTTTCTTCTACTCCATATATTTAGATTAAATGTGGAGGTAGTATTATGTTAATTTTATTTCCTATTGGTAATGTAATTCTGTATTACCTTACAAAGTTATTTCTTTGTTATATTATTTGAAAAATAATAAAATATAAATAAAAAAAAATTGTATAACTATACTAATAAGCAGAATAAATGTTTCACAGCAACTATGAACAGAATAATATCCAACAATTAAAAACTCATAAAAACTATTTAAAATTCTCCAAACACAAAATATTTAAAAATAGCAGACACATCACAAAATATTCAGTAATTAAAATGGCAGTCAATCAAGAAAAATGAACTTAAAAAGCCACCTTTACTAACCCTCTCCAGCAGCTCTCCTATTCCTCTTCCATGCAGGCCAGTAGCACACACCAGAAGCAGTAGTGGCTGAAGCTCTGTACTCATGTTCCTCTTCCTTAGGGCTCATGACCAGTTTCTGTCTTTCACACACCAGTCGTCTCTCAACCAGTCTTTCTCTTACACATACACCAGTCACCTTCCCGAACAGTCTCTCATGTGTACACACATACACAGGCTTCCCACTTTCATGTTCTATCTTACATATACAGGTTTCTCACTCCTATGCTAGCTCTCTCCACATGCACAGGCTTCTCATTCCCATAATCACTTTCACACACACACACACTCCAGTCATCTCCCCAACCAGTCACTTCCATTGTCTCTCCTATATACACACCATCTCTCTTCAAATGCTCTCACTTACACACAGATTCTCAATCACATATACATTCTCTGACAGGCTATCTGTCTCTCGCAACCCCCCCCCCCCCCCAGCAGAAATGGTAGCTGCAGCAGCCTACCATCGGCCACGGGAGGCTAATTCTGCGCCGATTTCTGGCTGCTTCTGATCTTGCTCCGGGCCCATGCTACTGCTCGGGACCAGTACTTCCGCCGCTACGTTTTTTCATGCACCCCGCTGCACATCACTTCCTGTTCTGGGCCAGGGGGCAGGTGCGGGAAGAAGAAAAGGCCCAACTGCAGTTGCCAGCCTCCAGTAACACTGCTGCCATTCCCATCCGGGCTTGAAGTGCTGATAGCCCGGGCGGCAGCAGTGGAAGACTGTCGCCCTCTCACTCAGTGAAGGAAGAGCAGCGGGAGACCGGTAGCATGGGACACACCTGCTGCTGCTGCTTGGTGACATACCGGTTGAGAATTGCTGCAATAGAGGATACAGTGATGTATCCAAAATTAAAATCTGTGAAAAAAAAAATCCAAAATGCAAGAACTGTGTGTGGGGGAAGATGACTTACCACCAAGAAAGTCATGCTGAGCCTAATCACTTTTCTGTCAGGGTAGGCTAATGGGAAAGCTTCCATGAATGCTGTAGGGCTCATGTTGGATCCTGCCGTGTGATGCTGTAATTGCATTTATTTTGGTTCGACCCTTTGGCCTAGCTCTAGTTCTGACTTCTGACTTGCTCAACTCTCAAAGTAAGAATACAGTTAAGCTGAAAATGTTTTTGGGGGGGGGTTAATGGGAAGGCATTATAATACTAGATAATTCAGCCGCGATATAGGAAAAGCCCTATCCTGCTAGTTAGCTCAGGGCTTGACACACAAATAGGCTTTTTCCCACTGTAATAATCATCCCTTTTTGACTCCTGAGATGACTTCTAAATTTTTATTTCTTACATTTATAAAACCACTTTTCTGGCTGTTAGAGGTTAACAATACAGGTAACATGAAATAAAATTAAACATTGTATAAAAACATTTAAGTCCCCCATTTCATTAACTGAAATACTGGAGGTGCTCAAGAAACAAAATCTACCCAATAATACAATTCTTAGACTATGGATTTAAAAATAGAATTCATTTTGCAAAAAAAATTATTTCTGCTCTCACATTAACACTGTTAAGGTTATTCCTTTTGGCTCACATTTTGGCTGTTTTAATGCTTCTTTTGGGACTGACTCATTCTGGGGCCGATGCAATAAAGGGGGTAAACCTATTGCGGGTTTTTACTCACATTCGGGCTGATTCAGTAAAGTCCGCGGGAGAGCAGGTGAACGCGCACAGGCCACTCTCCTGTGCGTGCGATTCTGTATTTAAATGAGGCCCAGCAGTAAAAAGGGGCAAAAGGAGGCGCTAGGGACACTAGCGCATCCCTAGCACCTCCTTTTGGGACCGGAGCGGCGGCTGTCGGCGGGTTTGACAGCCGATGCTCAATTTTGCCGGCGTTGGTTCTCGAGCCCGCTGACAGCCAAGGGCTTGGAAACTGGACACCGGCAAAATTGAGCGTCCGTTTTTGATCTGACAGCCGCCAGCTGACTTCAAATTTTTCTTTTTTTTTTTTTTTTACTTTTGGAAAGTTTCGGGACCTCCGACTTAATATCGCCATGATATTAAGTCGGAGGGTGCACAGAAAAGCAGTTTTTCACTACTTTTCTGTGCACTTTCCCGGTGCCCGAAGAAATTAGCGCCTACCTTTGGGTAGGTGCCAATTTCTGAAAGCAAAATGTGCGGCTTAGCTGCACATTTTGCTTTGTGAATTGCGCGGGAATAACTAATAGGGCCATCAACATGCATTTGCATGTTGCGGGCGCTATTAGGTTCGGCGGATTGGACGTGCATTTTCGACCCCCTTACTGAATAAGGGGTAAGGGAAAATGTGCGCTCTGGTACGTAAAAAGTGCTTTAGGGCTAAAAAATCTACAGTAGGCTAAACACATGATGCATGAAAATTGCAGGGTAATAGCCTAATTAGCTATTACCCTGCAATGCAAGGTTCAAAGTTCTCTCCCTCATTCATAAAAGCATCACTAACGAAAACACTGACTGGATCAACCTCCCGCTGCTTTCCCGTACATCCACTAGACCCACCCGTACTGCCCTCCAAGGGACACTCCGTACCCCCTCTATCAAATCCACTAAACTCATTTCCACAATGAACAGAGCCTTTTTCCCTGGCCGGCCCCACCCTGTGGAACTCTATGCCCCCAGACTTGCGCACTGAAACATCTACTCCCAAATTAAAAAAAAAAGCAAAAAACCTGGCTCTTCTTACAGGCCTACCCCTCCCTCAACAACCATCCTCCTGATGTCCCCCCAAGTGGTGTATAATGCATTCCTGGTATCACCATTTACAATGTGCTTCTGCTGACTCTTCTCTCATCTCCCTTCTCCCCTTTGATTTCCTTATATATTTACAGTGCCTTACATGTATTACCTTCACAATGTACGTTTGTTAACTTCTCCTTCATCTACTCCCAATTTTAGGAACCTTCGTTCCTTGTAAATAGTTACCCAGTTTCTGTTTGCTGATGTTCTTCTATTGTATGCAAAGTTTACTGTTCTATGTAATGGCAGTGCCAAAAGTTCTGTTTAATGACACTGTCAAAAAGTTTTAGTTTTCTGGAAACCGATACGATGTGCAAACGGCTATCGGTATATAAAATCATTTAAATAAATAAATAAATAAAATGCAAGGAGGCTCGCTAAGCAGGAGACTGCCTAGTGTGTCTCTACTACTGTGAGAAATTTAACGCCTGGTCAGAGGCAGGCGTTAAATTTCATTTGGCTGGCCTGAACAAATTCTGGGTCGGACCCGGGAGTTCTCTACCTGAAATGTTGCATTTTGAGGTCCATGTCTTAAAACAGCCACTGCCAGACCCTCAAATCCCCCTTTCCAGGTCAGGAATCCCTGCCGGAGATCCTCCTCTGGCATGGGTGTTCCTGATTGGTCCTTTTCACTGACACTTATCAGAGAAAGGAACAATCCTCTTTCAGGACAGCCTTCTAAAGGGGGATTAGTCCTTTTTCACTGACATGTGACAGTGAATGGACCAATCAGCAGTAAATGAAGGAGTGAATAAATTAAAATTAAGTGCTTCAGTAATAAAAGGCAAAGTTTTAACCCTTTCCTTCCCATCTAAAGCATCTGTCCATATATCCTTTCACATCTATTTTTTTTTCTTCCCTGGTTCTATTTTTCTGTCCATTTATGAGTGAGGGTTAGTTGATCACAGCCCCTCCGTGCTGTCCATGACCTTTTCTTGGCAGAATAGTGCAGTGGCCTGCTATCTTCTTTGGCAGCCCACAGTGCCCAGATTTCCTTGGTGGCCCCCCTCATCCAGTTACTAGCCAGGCTTGACCCTGCTTTAAATGAGTTCAGGCTCTCTAAAGTCCATGTTGCTGGGATACTAAGAAATCTCCAGTTGGCTTCATTTTATTGCATGCTGCTAATTAGAATTTCCTCTCTCCCGACAGACAAAAAGACAGAGGGGGCAGCGGCTATTGAAAAATTGAGTGATTGAAAAGTTTAGGTGGGGTTTTTCCTTTTTTATATAGGAAAACAAACAAACAAAACCCTCCCCAACACCGATGGTAACTACTAACTAGTATAGAAAAAAATTACTCCAATATCCATTTATCAGGAGTAATTCAAGAGACCTTCATATAGAGGAGCTTTGTCATGCTTGCACTGTGCAGTGCTCATATGAGCTTTATTTTTCATTCACTTTGAAAGAGCTCTGTTTTTTACTATTTGGTCTTGCATAAAACCAGTGTCCCATTTTAGCAAAATAATTATTTTTAAGACAGTTGTCTTGTGTTTATTTGTTGCATCATAAACCAATTTCCCATAGTTCAAACACAAACTCATAAAAGCCCAACACTGGCACTGTTTAATCACCTTCTTCAGGGGTATCCAAAATTGAGTTGATACATTACAAAAGCTGCCAAAATAGGTGCAAATCACAGAATACTCTGTAAAGGTGCTCATTTTACCCAGGCACTCCTGTAATTTAGGATTGCACTAAGCACAACGGCACTGTAAGATATGCTGACCAATCATTGATCAACCTGAGATTCAACCAATGCATAATCACAGATTCGCTATCGAATCAATTGATTCTCATCCATGCCATGGAGGTATATCATATCCAGTGAAAATAGATATCCAATGAAAAAATCCATTGTTCTTTAAAATTTAGTACAGTTTGTAAGTCCCATCCTTGTACTGGTTGAACTACAGAATTAGTAATACTCCACTGAAGTTCTTCAAAAGAATGGTGATATAATATGCAGTGTTTAACAATTGGTACCTGTTCTCTAATAATTTTGGTGCTCACGCAAATGGACTTTAACAGGTCTTTCAGTCCTATCCATATGCAGCTCAGGGCAGTTGTATTTTTGTCACATATATTACATTGGTTGAATTACAATTAGTATATGTTTTCAATCTGATTTTTAAATTTAGTAACGAGATGTTCCCAAACTGCTTCTGAAATTGTTGTAGCATACACATCACATTGATGACACGAAAAATGTCCAACTAAAGATGTCAGCATTGATCTTATGGATATTAGGCAATGCTGCTTTAACTAGCTAAACTTTTAAATTAGAACCCAGAGAATATGCAATTAAAGATGGCCTTACATTCAGTCTTTTCTGAACTAACACATGCCAATGGTATCTAATACTATGTGATGAGTGTTGAAGTACATGTACATCTTGTATCTGTTTCTGTCTTTCTGTATTGTAAGAGACATCTGATGTTCTAAAACTCCATGGTGTTAAAACGCGGGCTTTAGCCAAAGTAATGACACCACCATCTTAACTATTCCATGCTGAGTAACTTAACAACTAATGGCAAAATTATTCCATTAAAAATAAACTGAGCTGTTCTGCGATCCATTTCCTGTTTTTTCTACCCTTTCCCTCCCCGGATGCCAGAGGAGAATTCTGTGATATTTTGCTATTTGTTTTAAAAGTTTAGTTTTTTTTTTTTAATTTATTGTAGGCATTGTTCCTTTTATTAAACATTACTGTTGCCATTACAACATTGATCCAGCTATAAAATGTTTTCTGGTTCTTGTGTTTGGGGGGGGGGTTGGAATTTTTTTTCCCCATTGTGTGTCTGCAGCATATAAAGGTTGAAGTAAGCGGAACCTTCTTAATTGGATAATGTAGAGTACATTACTAATTACACTCACGTTAAACTGGTTTTCTCCATGTTGATGAGATTGTGCACTAGTGTGTGATTTGGTTGTAATGTCAGCGGTGCCTTCCACAAAGCACATGAGCAGTCTGAGCTGAATTCAGTTCTCCTTTAAAGTAGTTGGCATTTACGTTTGACTTGCTTTTTTTATATATTTTTTTAAAGCAGAGTTAATTAATGTTGCCCTTATAGTACATCAGTTAATATATTTGCTTATCCACCCTTTTTAAAAAGGAACCAACTTGTTGCTGTTTTGTGTGCATGCTGGTAATTTAACCTCTGAATTTCCTTTTATGAGCACGGTTTGTAACATCTGTCTAAAATACGGTACATGGGTTCAGATCATGACATGGTCTGCTCTGATTTTGATTCTACAGAGAAAGTTGCTTGTTGGAGTAGTTTGACTGTATTGTGTGCTTGTAAAGCGCTTTGGATGAATATTACTATCGCAAATGTGCTCTGCAAGCTACTTTGAGATTTTTCCTTTCCCCCTGTTCGTGATTGCTTATTTTGCTTGCCTTTAGCAAGTAACATCCAAAGGTGCTGCCTTAAACCCGAACGCAAAAGTATGGCAGGAGATTCCGCAAGGAAGCCCTGAATCTACCCAAGCATCAGATGGCACCGAGGACACTTGGCAGGAGTCGGCAACCTTAGCAGGGACTAATACTGAAGGTGAGTCATCAGTTATACAAGCAAATGCTATATTCTGCTCCCTGCCCCTAAATTGTAATTCTTTAACTAATTTCATTGATAGACTTATCTGTGAGCCTAAATCCATAGGTATGTTTATAGTTCACATTTAATTAGTCACCACATAAAGATGCCTATGGCAGCATATTTCAGTATTTCAGGATATTTTATATCGCTTGTGTGGGGTTTATATGTTCTGAAGGCAGCAAAATTAGCAATGAATTTTCACACTGCTGAGCACTTAATTAAAGAAAAAATAGTGAGTGATTAAATGATAAATAACAGAATAAAAATTATACAGCTATACACTAAAAATGCTAGCAGTTTATTTTGCAAAGTTAGACTATTTTTAACTTGAAGATTTCAAGGGATAATAAAACAAGCTAATGCTAGTATGTATATTGAAATGTATTCATTTGAATTGTGCACTGGATTGCTCACAAGGCTATGCATGGTATACACACACAAAATATAAGACCATGAATAAACTGATAGGGGCAGTTAATGCGTTTGCTGAATGCTGTAGTTACTGCCAACTTGCAAAGCTATAATAAACACTGGCTCAGTGATCAAGTATTGCACTAAGAGAGAAACGGGGACCTAAATGTGCAGAAAGCTTTCTGATTTTTTTTCCCTCCCATTATTTTCTTCTATTTTTTGTTCTTTTTTTTTTTCTCTGATCTACTATTGTGGTACTTTAGTCTTCATTGGGCCAGTGAACATAAAGATTGAGATCTGAGAGTCACGTTAAGTTGGGGGGGGGAGAGCTTCCTTATACTACTACTGGCTCACTTCAGTAGATTAGTATAAGGAGAGTAGGAAAAATGGACGAGAAGAGCTAGAGTTACCATTGCAACAGCAAAATCTCTTAGAAGGTAAATGTTACTGGGCAAATTGAGAGACCAGGTAAGCAGGGAGAGCAAGTAGGAATACCTTATAATGATCTTGTTCACCCACTCCACCATCACCCTCTACTCCCCATTCTCCCAGCCAGTACTAAATTTGAAATAATTGCAGAAAAAAAGTTAATAAATAAAAATATATGTAAGGTCATACATTATTATTAGGTTCATGTACTACATTTCTTGACTAACATTTGGGGTGTAGTCAAATGTACTATGTAAGCCTAATATAAAGGTATCAACTTGCATAAATCTTTTTTTGTTTTATTTACATTTTGTGCATTCAAGTGGACAAATGAGGCAACCAAGCTACTTCAAAATGTGAAAAGATGTGGCATGTACAAAACAATGTATACCAGAGTAATGGTAATTGTTTAATCCTCTATTCCTCTGGACGTTGACTGGTTTCAGTGATACAGCGTACTATGTAGAAACACTGTTAGAATTATAGTCCAAAAAAAGTCGAATTATTGAGAATTTTTGAAATGTGTGAAACTGAAAATACATTGTGCTGATGTGTCTTTACTAGAAGGAAGCATAGATTGAAGAAGCTGTGGATTTGCATGTTGGATTTGTTTTAAGCAGAGAATCTCAATAAGAAGGCAAAAGGGACTTTAAAAAAAAAATCTCAGCGGATTACAACACATACAGAGTAAAATCAATCTATACATAAAATGACCTGCATCATTGGCAGGAAAAATTAAAAAAAAAAAAAAAGACAGAACCTCATAAAACAAAATTGACCAACAGTGCTGCAAAACTGAATACATTGTTGCTCTGGCCAAGTCAATACAATACCCTTGTAAGGGAAAGCTTGGGTAAAAAGATGAGAATGAATTGCTTCGCTTCATGAAAACAGTTAAAGCCTGTCTTTTTAGCCAAGCTTTCCCTGGCTTATAAGGGCAATGTATTGAGCTGCTGTTAAATGTTAATGGTTGTTAGTACTGACCTGGCCGAGCTTCAGCGTGTAATACCTGCCTCAGGATCAGTGAAACAGTGTTCTGCTCCCGCATTCCTCATGCTCTTTAGAACGCATGCCGCTGAAAAGTATTTAGTTTTTTGGAGAGAACTTTTAGGTTTTCTTTACAATAACTACTGTACCAACTTGTATGCCTAACCATGTCTGTGGTTTTTTATCCATGTATAGATAGAAATTTAGGTATGTAACTTTACTGGCAAAGGGGTCCCATATGTTAAGTTTCTGAGCATATGCAAGTGAAAATATATACAGAGAACTGTGGGATCAGCGAGGATCTCCAGGTTCTGCCAGTTAGACAGCCACTGTCCTCCCCCCCACCCCCTTTCGCTTCCTGATGAGGGGGACAGGAGGCTGGAGAGCACTTGAGTAATCAGGGCGATGAGTAGAGGAAAGGTCTAGTGAATGTGGGTAGAGTGAGGTGAGGGATAAGTAGAGGAGAAGACAGAACTGCCTGGGGTATTGCTAGGAAATAAATGCATCAACATGTATTCTGCCACCAGTACCCTCAAAACAAATTATTGGATAAGAGGGGGCAGAAATACATGGTGATTGCATTTCATCCCTGATGAGTAAGTACTAAAGAAGACTAACACCTTCTGGAAATTGTGCTGTTTAGCATGCACTTTCCAGTCTTTTTCTAATTAATGTGGGCACTGATGTTAAGGGAAAAATTTGTTCCCGGGCTTCTGGGGGGGGTGGGGGGTGGGGGGTTTAACTGTGACACAGTTTGTTTGATTTTTGTGTTTTAAACAGTTTCATGACATCTTCCCAGGTGCTGAGAAGCTAAACTGTATCCATTGTGCTGTGTAATATTGCAAAAGACTGTGCAGAAAGTAGTAATATCTACCCAGTAACCAACAGTAATGTTAAGTTCAAATTGGTATTGTTGACCGTCTTGTTTGGAGTACTAGAAAAGTGTGCATGTACACACTTGAGTATGTGATGATGTATGTGCGGTTTTATAATGCTCAGTATAACTAGGGCCCTTCATTTTCAGGGTTGGTTTTTTTTTTCCCAGGGATTTATCGGGGTTTATTTTCACAAGAACAAAAACAGGAGAAAATCTGTGGAAAATTCATTTTTCTGGGAGAATATCGGAATTTATTTTGGTGGACAGAAACCTCCCACTGTACCAGTCCCTCTCAACCTACCTATATAACCTCCCCTCAAATGATTCTTCAGGTGTTCCTAATCCCTTTACCACCCACCCCAGCGTTTCCCCTTTTTTCTTTCGCTCTTTCATTATCTCCCTTTCCAAAAATTCCCTCTGCCTTTTCTTCAAGAATCCCCCAAAAATTCCTCTCCAAGAATCTCCCTCTCCTCTCTCCTGTTCGTACCCCAGATCAATGCAGACGAGTGGGTTTATGCATCCCTACCAGTGGATGAAGGTAGAGAAAACTCTGAGGCACTGCTACATAACCAAGAGTGTGCCACCTGCAGTCCCTCAGTATTTCTCTGTCTCCAGCAGATGGTAGAGGTGCAATCCTACTGTCTGGAGTTGATAGAAGAAAAAGATTTGGATAAAAAGAGGATTTGGCTCCCAGAGGTGTTTAGTTCCTTCAAGGGCTGTCCCTTAGGGTGAGCGGGGTGGTTGGTGATCCCTGTCCAGATTCTGCCCTTCTTGACAAGGGGGGGGGGGGGGGAATTAATATTCAGGGGTCCTGGTTCCCTCTCCACTTCTGGGCCCTTCACTCCCTTGGTGGGCCTGGCTCCTCAGCGTCTGCTCTCCAGATGCAGGGGAGTAGTTTTCCCCTTTTTTTGTGGCCTGTCTCTTTCAATTAAAAAAAAACCAAACAAACTGAGGAGAGAGTTGGAGCAGGGAGAGCGGTTGCAACAGTGGTTCTGTGCAGGGCAGGTAAGTGTTTTGTTTCCTGCTGGGAGGCAGGCATGAGGGAGCAGGCCGAATTGCCTGCCTTTGTCGGGGCTGGGTGAGTGCTGAATTTCTGCACCAAACTGCAGCAGAGTGATTGCGTCGGGAAAGTTTATTTTTAGTCCTGACCATGTGTGCAGGCCCAACTGCTCAGACAATGCTGGCTTCCGCGCAGCGCGGCAAACGTTGTCACGGCTGCGATTTGAGGCAAGCTCGCCTTGATGCAGCCTCGTTTTGCTGCAAATGTGCCTCGGCAGGACCCCTGAGGAGCAGCGAGAAGGTGCAGGTGGCTGGGACAGCTCTGGAGGCCCCCGGTGGGGGGGGGGGGGGGTTTTGGTGTTCAGAGGAGCCGGTGGCCATTTTGGCAGCACATGCTAATGTGCAGGCTGCCATTTCGGAGCTTCGGGACTTCCCCCCCCCCCCCCCCCCTTTTTCCACTGGGAAGGGCCCTATTGGTGGCAGGGGACTAGAAGGGCTTGAGGGGGAGCAGATCAGGACTCTTCCTCCTTGGACCCAGAGGTGTTTTCCACAGGTTTTGTACTCCTTCATAAGGCTGATTTAGCCAGGAAGGAGTTAGGGGCAAAGAGACCCTTGCCTAAGAAGTCCCAGATGGCCAAAAAGGCTAGAGGGCTGGTGGAGTCAGGAGGGATCCTGTGTATGATGAGTCTTGGACGAGGCCCGGAGGAGGATGATTCGTCTTATAGTATGGATGAACCTGATCATCTACAAGGGAGTCCGGTGGCACTGTACAAGGGACTCTGCCCTGGGAGATCCGAGGCAGGATCCAGACTCGGATCCAGTGGATACTTTGGGGGATCCAATATAGGATCCAGATGCTTAGGATCCGAATGCGGTTCCGATTGTGTAAGGAGATGACCTGTGAGGGCTATGGGGAAGCTATATCCCTTGCTGGAACAGACCTTGGAGGCATGGAGAATTCCTAAGGTGAATGCAGCCGTGTCAGTGGTTACCGAAAAGACAACCATCCCAGTATCGGGAACGGCAGCCCTCAAAGATGTCTAGGATAGAAAGCTGGAGATTCTACTCAAGTGGCTATTTGAAGTTTCAGCTTTGACCCTTTGTGCAGCAGTGTGCGGAAGTCTGATGTAAAGAGCCTGTTCTGGGTGCAGAAAGGCACATGACAAGCAGTCAGGAGCAGCATCTGATACAGCGCAGGTGGCTCATTTGGGGGGAGGGTGGGGGTGGCCTATGCGACCAATGCTCTGTATGACATGGTTTGTACTTTTGCAAGGATTATGGTCTCTGCGATGGCGGCATGAAAGCTCCTGTGACTGTGAAATTGGTCAGAGGATGTGATCTAAAACCCAGCTGTCAAACCTCCCCTTCAGGGGGAAGTTTCTCTTCAGGGAGGACTTGGAGCAGCTCGTGAAGCAGTTGGGAGAGTTGAAGGGCAATAAATTGCCTGAGGACCGGAAGGGTCCTAGGAAGTCCTTTCTGCCCCAAGCCTGTTTTCGAGAGGCTAGGAGATTTCAGCAGGCAGGACTCCTGTGCTGGCATCACAGAAACAGAGTTCAGGCAGACAGCAGCCCTTTTGGAATTGTTGCAGATCCCTGAGGGACAGTGGGTCCCAAGGGGGGAGCGGAAACAAAATTGGGCAATGAAGGTATGTTGGTCTGCCCCTCCCTGCACAGAGGCTGTTACAACTTCTGCACGCCACTGTTCCAGTGCCTCCGCAGGAGAGGGGGGCAGGGCAAGTATTCCGTGTACTTCATGGTACCAAAGAAAGAGGAGACCTTTTGGCCCATTCTCGATCTGCAGAAGGTGAATGCTGTCCTCCAGGTGCTGCGTTTTTTGGATGGAGACGCTGCACACGGTGATTAGCAGCATTACACAAAGGGGAGCTTTTTAGCGTCATTGAACTTGTCAGAGGCCTATTTTCATATCCCCATTTGGCCCAAACACCAGAAGTTTCTGAGGTTCATGGTTCTGGGAGAACATTTCCAGTTTCGAGCTCTTCTCTTTGGGTTGGTGATGGTGCCATGTGCATTCACAAAGGTGATGGGGTAGTGGCAGCAGCACTCAGAAAGGGAAGGTATCGTGGTGCACCTATACCTGGACGATTGGCTGATACGAGCGAAGTCTGAGGTGGAGTGTGGTTGCTTAGTCCGGTGGGTACTTCAACTTCTGGAAGTACTGGGCTGGGTGATGAGCCTCGCTAAGAGTCATCTGAGGCCTACCCAATCTTTGGAGTTTCTGTGGGCACGCTTCGATATCCACTGGGGAGGGTGTTTCTGACTTCAAGAGAGTCCTCAAGCTGCAGAGTCAGGATCTTTGGTTTCTGCACCTGTTGGTGCCCAAGATCTGGGATTACCTGCACGCCCTGGGTTCCATGGTTTCTACCACGGGCTTTTGCTTGCATGCATCCTCTGCAGGGGGCTCTGTTATCCCGTTGGAATCCGCTGTCGGAAGAATTTCAAATTCCTTTACCGCTGGCAAAAGATGCCAGGTCCAGTCTTTCCTGGTGGCTGCCGCTGTGCGATCTGGAAATACCTGACTGGATACTAGTGACCATGGATGCCAGCCTCTCTGGGGGGGCAACTTGTCGAGGAAAATCAGCTATGGGGCAGTGGTCGCCAGAGGAGGCAGCTTGGTTGATCAATCGGCTGAAAACCAGAGCAGTGTGCAAGGCATTGTTGGCGTTTTTTCCTGATCGTTCGGGACAAGTCAGTGTGAGTATTGTCAGAAAATGCAACAATAGGTAGCGTACATAAACTATCAGGGCGGTACAAAGAGTAGTTTAGTGGTGCTGGAGGTGCAAAAGCTGTTAGTGTGAGTGGAGAAACATCTGGTGAGAACAGCTGCTTCTCATGTGGCCAGAGTGGACAATGTGCAGGTGGACTTCCTCAGCGCCTGGACCCAGGGGAGTGGAAATTGTCGACAGAAGCCTTTGTCTTGTTGTAGGCAAGGTGGGGCAGACCAGTGATAGACCTCATGGCGACTCCAGCAAATGCGAAAACTGTTTTTTTTTTTCAGTCACAGACCGGAGGTCGGATTGGAGGGCATAGACACTGTTGTTCACCATGGCCAACACATCTGTTTCTGTACGTGTTTCCACCGTAGCCTCTCGTAGGTCGAGTGCTGCGGCACATAGAGCATCATCCGGGCAGAGTGTTTCTGGTGGCACCTGAGTAGCTACATCGACTGGTTTGCGGACCTTCTATGTCTGGCGATGGATGGCCCTGTTCGTTTGCCTCATCTCTCAGGATTGCTACAGCAGGGACCTGTATTTTCAGACCGGGAGGATTCCTTCTGTCTAGCGGCTTGGCTTTTGAGAGGCGGTGACTCTGAAGGGATATTTAGAGCCTGTGATTGCAACTTTGCTTCAGGCAAGGAGACCTTTCACTTCAATGGCTTATATCCGGGTGTAGAGAGTTTTCGAATCCTGGTGTTTGCCGAACAGGGTACAGCCTTGAAAGGTGGATATTCCGCAGATCTTGGCCTTTCTTGCAGAGCAGTTTGGCTAAGAAATTGGCCTATAATTCCCTTCAGGTCCAGGTAGCAGCTTTGGGTTCCCTTTGTGGTAGGAACGAGGGAAGACCGCTGGCATCTCATCCAGATGTGGTTAGTTTCCTAAAGGGGCACAGCATCTGCGTCCGGTGAGGAAGGTCTGTCCGGCTTGGAATCTGAATTTGGTTCTTTGGTTACTGTGTGGCCGTCCCTTCAAGCCAATGCAGAGGGCATTGTTGAAGGATTTAAACCTTGAAGGCTGTTTTCCTGTTGGCCATCTGTTTGGTTGGCAAATATCTGAGCTGCAAGCAATTTTGTGTTAGGACCCTTTCCTGCACTTTTCGAAGGATGAGATTTCTTTACGCACATTTCCTTTTTGCCAAAGGTAATGTCGTCCTTTCACCTTAATCAGGTGGTTGAGCTTCCAGCCTTTCCTAACTTGACAGCAGATACTCTGATGGCTAGGGAGCTTCACTTACTTGATGTGCATAGTATCCTTTTGCAATATCTCAAGGTGATGTTTGTCATGTTCAGTGGAGCAAAGAAGAGAAATAAGGCTTCCATGAGCACTATTGCTCGCTGGCTAACATCTGTAAGAGCCAATTGGTGCTGGATGGGTTGCAAGCGCATTCCACTAGGGCACAGGTAATCTTATGTGCAGAGTGTCATCTGCTTTCTCCGCAGGAGATCTGTTGTGCAGCGACATGGTCTTCTCTTTGCTTTTTTACCAAACATTACTGCTTAGAAGTGTGGGCTCCAGAAGAGGCAACTTTGGGGAGGGTGTATTGTGCACAGGTCTTTCAAATTCCTGCCCAGAATAGAGGGGCTTGGGTACATCCCATTTGTCTGGACTGATCCGGGATACGAATAAGAAAAGAAAACTTGGTTCTTAACTGTTAATTTCTGTTCCTGAAGTACCCTGGATCAGTCCAGAGACCCTTCCCTGTCAGTCGAAAGACTTCCTTGCTTCTGGAGATAGCTGAGCTGACTATAGTGCCATCTGATATTCTCAGAGTATTGAAGTGTACATAGTTTAGTATAGGTTTTGTGTTAAATCAAGGGGGCCTAGTTTGCAGGGGGCTGATGATGCTTTGGTTCCAACCCTCTCCCTGAGCTAAACCATTGGCCTGACCCTTTTCCTGATGTCTTCTAAAGGATTCAAGAGGAGCCTTGCAGGCTCAGTTATGCTGAGATCAATCTCCATGTGCCTGGAAACTTTCACCTAAGCGTTGGTTTCCTAGGCACGCGGAGATGAATGCAGCAAAACTCAGTCTGAAAGGCTCCTCTTGGTTCCTGTAGGAGAACGTGGCTGATGTTGGGAGAAGGTCTGAGGCATATTTTCGGAGATGGGGTGGGGGGGGGGGGACCACACGCAAAGTATAACAGGCTTTTCTGCCTGTACTGTCTTCGGAGAGCTTCAGAATTGCCTCCACAGCTGTTGAAAACATATAAAAAATTAGAGTGAAAATCTGTTTTAACCAATTTTCACCTTTGCAAAAATCTGGGAATTTATGGGTGAAAATCAGTTTAAGCCAAAGATGGAGGTCCCTAAGTATATAACCCAATCAAAACAAGGTTTAAGAGACAGGATTGATGTAACTGCTCACATCATATGTATCAGTAATATTGCACACGATAGTTTAAGCATAGTTTTAGCAGATAGAGGCTAGTGGTGAGAATGTTTGAGAAGTTATGTAAAAGATATTGGGGGGTGCATTGTTTAAGTATGGGAATTTATCTGCTCATCTACCCAAAGTATTGAAGATTGAGAACAAGACTAGCCTGGGTGGGCTAGTTAATTCTTATCTATTTCTATTCTCTGTCTTTCTTTGTCTGATAGCTGATTTTTTTTTGTCTCTTTTTTCAGTACAGCAGCTAGCCTCCTGTTAATCAGTGTATTTATTGCAGGAAGGTATCACCTTGTTCCCATCATTGTTGGAGAGCATGGAGAGAGAGCTTGTAGTTCTGTAAAATATCTGCAAGATTCTGTGGTGCTGCTTTTTTTTTTTTTTTTTGCTGCTTTAGAGCCAAGTAGTAGTTGCTGTATTTAATATGGATTCTCTAAAGTACCTGTTGGGGCAACATTCAAATTCTCTGAAGACTTATGCTTGATGGTCTCCCTTCTTCGTGGTTCATAGTTCCTACTGGAGTTCCACAGGGATCAGTATTGTCAGCTGCTCTGTACAATGCATATATGCTTTCATTATATCTGGTATTAGATTATTATGTTTAGGATGCATGCTGATGACATACAGTTGTATTTCCTGTTAGTCTCATTGCAAGAAACTTTAATTTTGTTAGCCAATGGTCTCCACATTATAAGTTAAATGTTGATAAAGCCAAATTTGTTTTTCAAAAGATTCACATTTGCAAGAATAAAATGTTAATTCTTTTACAATTTTGGGCACAAAATTGCTTTTTAAACCTGTAGTTCGAAATCTGGGTTTTGTTTGATGTCCAATTGACTTCGACCACAAATTCAGGAGATTTTAAACATCAGCATTTACATATGTTAGCCATATGGGGAGAATATGGCGTTTACTGGCTTACTCTGGGTGTTAATCATCTATGCTGTATGTTTTGTGATTTCCAAGCTTGATTTAAAAAAAAAAAAAAAAAAAAGGAATTCGGCATACAAACTTTAGAAGTATCAACAATGGTCAAGTCACAGCACTTCTCTGGACAGGGAGCGCAGGGATGTATTTCCTGGATGGATTCAGCAGAGACCCAAAGTGTGGAACACTCATGACATATAATTTCTCTGTAATGGGAATGCAGAATAGTTCTCTTACCTTTTGGAATGTTTTAGTTTACAACTTTAGTCATACAAGCCTTGGATCAAGGGCTGCTTTTCTTTTGTTTTAGCTCTGGGGAACGTTATCACTTATTTCGCTTTTTATAAATATCTGTACTAGGGGGGCAAACTGTATTTGAAGGGTAAAAGGCGTATGTGTGTGAAGGTGACATCGGAATATAAGGGATTGGAAGGGATAGAAGGGGGGATGGGAGAGTTTATAAGGGACAAATTATAGGATTTTGATCAGGTAGACCTCATCAGAACCGATTAGACATTTACTGGTCAGACTGTGGTGGGTTGCTTAGCTGGGGAGGAGCCCTCTTCTATATGTCTATATTTTATTTGATTATAATAATCTTTGTATCCACTCATCAATATGCCTAATGGGAAGTTAAAATTAGTATCTTGGAAAGTCTGTGGGATAGGGACTCCCATCAAGCACTATAAAATTCTCTCAGAATTAAAGAAGTTTTCATTAGATGTAGGGTTTCTACAAGAAACCCACTTATTGGATTTAGAGCATCAAAAACTTAAGCGTGATTGGATGGGGCAAGTTTTCTATTCCTCAGCAACTACTGGGTCTGCAGGGGTAGAGATAGTGTTTCATAAGTCTGGTCTTCAAGGTTATTCAAGAAAAGGCAGATCCCCATGGCCGGTATTATTCTACTAGTAGAAATGGGAGGGAGTAGGATGACTCTGTGTAATATATATGCCCCCAATATTTATAATCATTTGTTTTTTCTTCAGTTGGTGCAGACATTAGTCTCCATGCGGAAAGGCCCCTGATCCTGGGAGGTGACTTTAACCTTACAGTGGACCCGGAGCTCGACAGATCAGGCCCCTCACAAGGCGCACGCATGAGCTTTAGGAGGGGAGTTCCATTTCTGCTTTCGGAATTACATCTCAGAGACTCTTGGTGTCTTTCACCCTGAGGAGAGGGATTTTACCCATCTTTTACGGGCACATTCCACTTGGTTACGATTGGTCTACTTTTTGTGTTCCCAGGACCATATTTCTCAGGTGGAAGACAAGGGAATTGGTAATATAAAGATAACAGATCATGCCTTGATCTGGCTGTGAATGGCTTGATGGGTCGCTCCTCATGTTCATCATGGCGATTTCCCTATTACCTAGTCACAGATATTGCATTTCAAGAACATATAAGAAAGTGCGGGGCCAACTACATTGCCTCCAACGCAGCACATATAGAGAGTTCACCTGTACTATTTTGGTATACTGCTAAAGCAGTTTTAAGGGGTGAAATTTCCTATTTAGTATGGTGGAGGAAATACATGAATAAGCAATTAGTTGCCCTGGACGTTAAATTGAAGAAGTGAAGGTAGCGTGGCTGGCTAAGAATTCTACCGCCAGCAGGAAGGCATTGTTAGCTTCGCAAGTGGCCTTAAACACCTTATTGCATCAGAGAGCGAGGAAAAGTGTTCTATATTATACATTTAAGTTATAACAGGCTAACAAACCAGGATGGTTATTAGCCCACCTTATAAAGGGGGGCATGCTCTCCAACTGGGGTATCACACCGTAAAGATTAAAGGGGACATATATTTCATGCCAATGCCGATATACTAAGACTATTTTCTGATTGTTATGCAAAGCACATCTGAGGGATGTGATTTAGCTAAATGTCAGGCTTTTTTGG
Organism: Rhinatrema bivittatum; assembly: GCF_901001135.1. Classification (NCBI taxonomy): domain Eukaryota; kingdom Metazoa; phylum Chordata; class Amphibia; order Gymnophiona; family Rhinatrematidae; genus Rhinatrema; species Rhinatrema bivittatum. Next base: position 295,598,816 of record NC_042617.1, on the reverse strand, counting down.
CCAAATTGGGGTTGAGAGAATTTGAGGAAAAGTACGTAGATTATTTAAATCGTCCAATCAGTTTGTAGGAAGTAATGGCATAAAGTCTTTCAAATTGCCCGGACCTGACTGTTTTTTGGCCAAGTTTTACAAAATTTTGATTAACATTCCCAATAGCATGGTCAATGTTTGCTAGGATGCTTAGAGATGGACAGTTCCCAGTTGGGGAAAACAAGGCAACTATAGTTGTTCTTCCCAAGCCTGGCAAAGACCTAACCGCTATTGGTTCATACTGGCCCATTTCATTTAATTTCGATCAAAAACTTTTAGCGGGGGGGGGGGGTGTGGAGAAAGAGGTTGACGTATATGGAGGGTTGTTCCTGAAGGTGACTGGGCAGAAGAACAAAGTAAGCAAAGAAACGTGAAGCAGATGTACAGTGAGTCTACCAATTGTTAAACAATGTTTTTATTGTACAAGTGTTTATGTCTAAGTTATATATTACCATGTTTTGTGTACAATTCAATAAATTATAAATTAAAAAAAAAATTTTCAAAAAAAAAACTTTTAGCAAAGGTTTTGGCTGGCTGACTTGCGGTGATTATACTTAGGTATATTGTAGGTCAGACTGGGTTTGTACGAGGTCGCTATGTATGAACACTGCTTTCTGCCATTTCATTCTGTACTAATAAGGCTCAACCTTTTATAGTTGTAAATTTCGATGCAGAAAAAGCCTTTGATAGAGTGGAATGGCAGTATCTCTTTGTAGGCTTGTAGCATATAAAGTTGGGTGGCCTTTTTCTGGATGGAGTTTGTCTACTGAATGCTCCCATAGCAGCTATAATGGTAAATGGTATACTTTTCCCAGCATTCCAGATCCATAGGGGCACAAGACAAGGATATCCTCTATCCTCTTGTTTTTTGCTAGCATTAGAGCCATTGTTAGTGGCGAGCCAGTCCTCTGGAGAGATTCGTAGGTTACAGATGGGAACTTTTCTCTTTAAATATGCTGCATTTGCGGACGATTTGTTGGTTTTTCTATGGGCTCGCTGCCACACTTGCTGCAATTGATGTAGGCTTATGGAGAGTTTTTGGGTTTTAAATTAAACTGGAACAAGTTGGAGGCTGTAGCTTTTCCCGACACCATTAAGCAGCTTTGGCAAGATACATTTCCTTTAACAGGTTCCTTCCATTATCTGGGCGTATTGATTGCCTTAGATTTAGAAAAGATATACAATCTAGATGTCCAACCTTTGCTTATCTTTACCCAGGATAAATTGGAATTATGGAAGAATTTTCCCTTATTGGGGGGACGAGTCAGTTTATTTAAGATACTATTCCCTAAATGGCTGTGCATGCTATAAAATATCCCAATACTGCTTCGACGCCCTGACCTTTAGACATTAGGTAGATACCTGCTGCAATTCCTTTGGTCAGACAAAAAAGCAAGAATTTTTGTCTAGATTAAAACGACCATGGCTGAAAGGGAGTATGGGCCTTCCGAATTTGGCAGAATATAACTTGGCATGCTTCTTACGTATAATCCAAGATTGGTTATACAATAGGTCTACCTATACACACATTGATTGTGATCGTATTTCATAATTTAGACCATTATCTTTTACGGGCCAAATCACATGGTGTTGCCAAGCATTGGTGATTATTCCCTATGCACAGGACCTGGAGAGTTCCTCAATTTATAGTTTTTATCACAATAAACATACAGGTTAGAAAGCATGGTCCACAATGGTGTTCATATTACAACATAAAATCAACACTTTCGTAACCCGGGATCCCCCTACCCACCCTGCCTCCCCTCCCTGTCTATGAGCTCACGTAAATGTCTGTATATAATGCAATAAGTCCGTTATGATACTAGTAATGCAGAGTAAGTATAAACTGATGTCCTGTGAGAGTCCTTGATGGGCACAGAGCCTAGATGTAAAATGTAATAAAATCACTGATTAGCTTGTTGTTTCTCCCATTGTTTATATGGTGTCCATATTGCTTGAAATTTGGATGTATTATCATGTACCTCCACTGTGATCGCTGCCATTTTACAGTATAAATGTACTTTCTGTTGTATCAAATGAAGAGATGGCAATTCCGGCAGCTTCCAGTAGCTGGCAATTGTAATTCCAGTGGCAATAAAGACTTGTTGGCAAAACGCTTTTTGTGGTTTAACCAGAACTGGTGGTGGGAAGTGTAATAACTCCTTTCGTTGCTAATATACCTTCAATCCAAGACGCAAACACTGTCTGAAGTCGCTTCACAAGAGCACAAGACCACCACATATGCAGGAAGGTGCATATGCAGCCCCGCCAACATGACCCGCTGACTTGCGGATATCTGCAATGTAGTGTTTGCGGGGTAATGTACCATCTAGTGATCAATTTATAACAGTTCTATTGTAGCATAGCTGACACTGAACATTGACGGGAGGAGATATATATCTGCATCCATTCATCTGGCTGCAATGTGCGACCCAGATCCACTTCCCAGTGCGTGACATTGTGGGTATGTCTGAGCTACAGTCTCCGACAGCAATGCATACAGTTTTGAGATCACGCCTCTTTTCTTATCAATGTCTTCACATAAGTGCCCAAGCAGTGTCTTACCCTGGAATAATAGGGAGGAGAAAACTTGTGAGGAGTGTAGAAAATGTAAGATCTGGTACCCAGCAAGGAAATCCCCGCTTGGTAACTGGTATATTCGTTGGATTTCTGCCCAGGGCATTAGTGCCCCCCCTCTCATGAGGTGCTCTGTGACATATCCCCTTGTCTTGCCATGCTCGAAAAGCACAATGCTCATGCCCCACTGCAAATAATGTATTATAATATAATATTATAACGAAAATAGAATCTATTACTGATACTTCACACATATCCAACATAGCTCTCTGTTTCGACAGCAGGGGAGAAGAAAAACAACCAATAGGGGCTGAATAACATAGTCTGGGTAAACAAATAAGTATGGGTGTAGCTTGCTTGTTGCGGCGGTTACTACCCCTAACTAATCAAGCTTGATATTTCACTTGGATGCAGATCAACTGCTCTCTTCATTAATGGTGGGGGTGAAAGGGAAATAGAATCAAGGGTTGCTAAGAGCCAAGAGAAACAGATAAGTATGAAAGGAAAGAAGTGTGAAGCTTGCTGGGCAGACTGGATGGGCCGATTGGTCGTCTTCTGCCGTCATTTCTATGTTTCTGTTACCCACTAAACGCTCCCTCCATTTGTCCCACAGCGTCATGGTAGTTTCCAGGGCCATGTATCTCGGGGTTGTCATATCATTGCCGCTAAAGGCATCCCCGCCACTATATGTTCTTCAAAGTGCACCTACTGCTTCACAGAGGTCAGTCTATGTATATCAGTGACCGCAATTAATTGTGCCGCTGCGTAGTACCATTCTAAATTTGGAACACTAGGCCTTCTCTATCCCTTGGCTGATATAGCAGTCTCCTAGCAACCCTGGGGGGGGGTCTCCTATACCAGATAAAGTTGAATAATATCTTCTGCCAGGAATGTAATATAGCGGAGCTAATATAAATGGGCAGCGTGTTAAAAAGATACAGTAGGCGAGGCAGCACATTCATTTTTACAATAGCAACACTACCCAACCAGGAATAAGTTTCTCTATCCCATTTTTGAAAATAGCTTTTGATTGAGCGCAGCAGTGGTGTGTAATTGAGACTAAAAAGGCCCTTCAAATCGGGACAGAGATGGACCCCTAAATATTTAAGGGAGGAATGAGCAAGTTTGAAAGGGTACCATTCCTTCAGTTCTCGAACAACGGACTGATCTGCTGAAATATTCAGAAGCTCAGTCTTATCCAAGTTAATTTTAAACCCTGATACAGCACTTAAAGCATGCAACTCTTCTGTCACGCCCCTTACAGAATTAACCAGGTCAGTTAATGTCAGTAGAATATCGTCCGCTTGAAGTGTACGTTCCCCATTTGGACACCTGCAATCTTGTCCGCTGCCTGCACTCTGGTGGTAAGTGGCTCAAAAAATAGAGCAAATAAGAGTGGTGATAGGAGGCAGCCCTGCCATGTTCCCCATTGCACATAAAAGGGATCACCGTATCCTCCATTTACTTTAATCCTAGCTACTGGCTCATGATATAAGCTTTTTAGCTATCCCAGAAACCAAGATTCAAAGTGCATTTTAAGTAATACCTCAAATAGGGAGTCCCAATGTACAAGGTCAAAAGCCTTCTCGGCATCAATGGCTAATATTACTAACTGGATCTTTTCTGATTTGGCCCACCATAATACGTCTGACACCTTTCAGACATTATCCGCTGCCATTCTTTGTGGGTTGAAACCTACTTGGTCCCTATGAACTAGTTGTGGTAATATGGAATTCAAACACATTACCAGCACTTTTGCCAGTATCTTTAAATCAATATTAAGCAATGATATCAGGCGGTATGAACCACACTGGGTGGGGTCCCATCCCGGTTTCACCAAGATTGTTATGCCTGCCACATTGGTATGTGGGGGTAATGGATCTCCGTTTCTGAGGCTATTGAAAAAATCAGTGAGGCCCTACGAGCTGTACGCTGTATGTCTTATAATAACCCCCCATAAAACCATCAAGCCCGGGGGCTTTCCCTGCTTTAAGATCCTGTATCGCTGCTTGGGCTTCCATTATGATAATGGGGTTATCTAGGAACTGCCCTTGAGTCTCCGTAAGATGGGGTAGAGTGACTGTTAAATATTGGTCTACAGTATCGGCGGTAATAGTCTGGTCTTTGCTATATAAGGAGGAATAGAATTGCATAAAGCAATCTCATATATCCTGCCTTGTAGTTAACATCTGGCCCAGCCTATTCTTGATTTTCGCAATGTTATTCTGGGTAAGACGCCGTTTCAACTGCCTGGCATAGACAGCCAGCTTTATTATGTCCCTCAAAGTATTTCTGAAGTGTGCGATCTAAATCGTGAGCTATTTGAGAAGACGTAAGCAAATTCAACTCCGTGCGTGCTGCTCGGAAGGTAGAAACATATAGTGTGTGGGAATGTTGGGCTAATGTGCATATGGTACGGGTCAGTTCATTCTGTTTTTTTTCCCATTGTTTCCGTAAGGCCGACGTTAATGCTATGATTCTTCCCCTTACAACTAGTTTTGAGCATTCCCATAGCGATCCCGCGTCTGTCACTGGCCCCGTGTTAAGCTTAAAATAGCCCTGAATGGAGGTGAGAATGACATTGCGATGATCATGGTTCCTAAGTAAATCGTCACGAAGCTTTCAATAATGAGGGCCCAAATCCTGTGCAGTTACCACAAGGGATACCCACATCGGTGCGTGATCATAAGAACATGCCATACTGGGTCAGACCAAGGGTCCATCAAGCCCAGCATCCTGTTTCCAACATCAGACCAGGTTATATCTCCAATGCCTACATCTGTGACCTGATTTTGCATGCTTTTATCTATAAGTAGGAAATCAATCCTCGTAAGAATTATGAGGATTGGAATAAAACGTATACATGCGGGAGGTTGGATTCCTTTGTCTCCATATGTCTACAACACCCCAGCTGCGCATAATGGTGGATAATTCTGTTGTGGTTTTCCAAGCTCCAGCATTTCTAGAATTAGAAGTGTCTAGTCGCGGATTACGTATAATATTATGGTCAGTCGTCTCCCCCCCCCCACAAGATGATCATGTCACCTTCCGCGAAAGTGGTGAGATTGCTAAAGAGCGTAGGAAGGTGCCCTGATGCGTATTCGGAGCATACAGATTCACCAAAGTTATTATCTTGTAGTTTTAGAAAAATATAGTGTCCCATCGGGTCAGCTAAGTGGGACCGAGACTCAAGTTACCTGATGGGCAATAAAAATAGCCACCCAGGCACATCTGGAGTTTTTTGTACTGGCTGCTAAATAGGAGTGAGGATAGTCTTTAAAATGTAAGAATTTTTCATGATGTTTGCAAATATGAGTTTCCTGGATTAATGCTATATCTACATGTTGGCGCTGGAGATCACGCAATAAATATTGCCTTTTGGTGTGTGTATTGAGGCCCTTAACATTAAGGGACCATATTTTTAGAATCATCTCATACTCCAGATATACCACCGGAGATCCCCCTCTTCACCTCGTGCCTTAAGGACACTCTCACAGACATCAACATAATACATATCAATACAATTATCAGCATTACATATTACTTTTACCACCCTATGCCGATAGATCATGAACATAATACCCCCCCTTAACCCACTTATGTGTATCCTGACCTTGGATACCTCCAATCATAGGGGTCTGATACACCAACAAGTGAATCGCTTCCCCAACCAAAAACCTTTAAACTTGAAACTTTGCAACATCCCGAATCACACTGATACCCTTCTTGAGTACTGAATGGGTTTGCTCAGTCAGCGCAGTGTAGTGCTGGCGTCCTTTTGCTTGCGATCCAATAGTGATCTCTTCTGCCGCTCCAATCTTCTATTGTTACCCATCCTCTACCAGCGTGGCGTTTGCGCCATCTTGAGGTGGGCTGTCTCCAACCTTGGTTCCGTTCTGAGAAGAAGCAAATTTTCTTTTCTGAAGGCTTCTTGAGCTTCGCTCAGATTTTTTACGTGATACAAGACTCCCTCTACAGTAAACATGAGTCTAAATGGAAAAGTCCATCTATATCTGATGTTGTGCTCCTGCAGTGTTGAAGTGGCTGACCTCAGTTCAAACCTTTTCTGAAGTGTTGAGGCCGCTAGATCATTCATTATATATGCTCAGTTTGTGGTCTTCCCATAGCCATTCCTGTTGTGTGCGCGATGTATTATACAGTGTGGTCTTTTCCTGATAAAACTGCAGGCATACTAGTTCATCCCTGGGTTTTTCTGCCACACGTGGCCCCAGTGTTCTGTGGGCCCATTCAATATGAAATGCTGGCATAGCCTCCTTGTTGTCCTTCTCAGCTGCAGGTCCGGCCTGCATCAGAAAGCGGAATATAGACACTACCTCCCTGCAGTCAGAATACTCCGGCTGCTCGGGTATGCCGCGAATGCGTATGTTGTTGCGGCGTGACGTGTTTTCTTGGTCCTCTACCTTTTCGGCTACAGTCAGCTGCTCCACCCGATATTGCTGGGTATCGCCCACCATCTTATGCAAAAGGTCAGCATGGCCCTCCACCCTGGTATCCAGGTCGTCGACCCTATGACCAAGTGCCGCCATGTCTTCACGGACTTCAGAGATGAATTGGAGTAAGTCTTATGTTTCAGGTCTTTTCTCAAATCTATGAAGCATTCTCGTAGCTCAGTACTTGTAGTAAGTTCTGATGGCGGCACTGCGTGGTCAGGCTCTGCCTCGGAGGCCTCGCTCACAGCCTGCCCCGAGGCAGAAGCGCTTTGATCTTCTTCCGGTTTAAGATATGAAAATTGTGTCAAATCGTGGCTTTTTCGCTTAGAGGCCATCGCTGATCACGTACCATCCTTAGGGTATTGATTTTGCCAAGAATAAAAAACGTGAGCCGGTGATTCAGGCCGGTTTTACCGTGCTGTGCCGGGAGCTCTCTATGCGACCATCCCCGGTGGTGATGTCAGCGCCCCCCCCCCCCCCCCCCCCCCCCCCCCCCCCGACCTGGAGAGTTCTGATGAAAAGATTACAACTTTCTGTCACGTGCTCCCCCCTTCTTGCCTTTGCAGGGGAATTTAGATTTTAGTCTGGGCTCTCTCACTAAGTTTTAGGGCTTGGCAATAAGAGATTACACAATTTCAACATGTACTATCGACTGAGAGCACTATCTTCCCCTTTAGTGAACTGCAAAGGCAATACGGACTTGGGGCACGGGATGTGTTTCCTTGCCTTCAGCTGAGACATTACACTACACTAATTCATTGCTAAAGATTTCACTCTACATGTGACACAAAAAATAGATTAATTTTTCCATGTAGAGAAAGGGAAACTATCACAGTGTAAGAGAATTACAGAATTTGGGCTCTAAGAAAGATGTTACTTGTCTCAAGATGGTCAGAAGATGGAGGGATTCATCTGTCTGCTCAGGCATTATTGACTTGTTTTGGGGAATCAAACTCTGTGTCCTCTAATAGTTATCTCCATGAAATGCAATTTAAATTTTTACACCGGGCATTTTTTTCCCAGGCATTAGCGTTTAAGGCTAATTTGGCCCCCACCGCAACTTGCCTTAAATGCAGTCTAGCCAAAGGAACTATTGCGCATTCTTTTGGCACTTTCCAATCATATTTTCCTTTTGGAAGCATGTGAAGTGTTACATTAACTTGTTACATTGCACCATCCCATTAGATCCAGAAACTCTATTATTCAACTTAGGCTATCTAAACATATTTGTACGAACAGTCATAGGCAGTTGATTAGGAAATTATTGGTGCAAGGGAAAAGATCTATACTTTTAGTCTGGAGGGACATGGTATTTCCATCTTTTTCGCAATGGCGTAATGCCATGCATGATATGTATGTGGAATCACTTGCTGCACAATCTTCAAAGTAAGGTCTAAATTCTTGACCGTGTGGGAGCCCTATTTAAACATTTCCCATAGAGCTCAGAGTCTGATCCTGAGTACCTTTATAAGTCAGTTCTTTTTCCCTATGTTGCGTTTAGTTTGAGGGACTGGTGAGGTCTTGGGAGTGGGGACAAGGGTGAGGGGGATTCTGGGGAATGTCATATGTTTTCAAGTGGGACTGGCGTATCAGACTTCAACGTCTGCCTCAGTATGGGCATTAGTTTCTGTACCAATAAAGTTCTGTAGATGTAAGGGAGGGGAACTTTGGGGAGAAAATAATCTGTTTGGTTGTCTTTGCTATGTATAATTTGTTCTTGCATACAATAAAAATATTTTCCATTGAAAATCAGGTTTTACATCTTAAGCTTGCTTTGCCATTTCTGCTATAGGCAAAGATGATTTCCACACAATTATTCACTTTTGTAATTAGTGTTATTGATTACTGCAATGTGATATTTGTTGGTCTCCTGTTTCTACAATTCGCCTGCTTCAATTACTGCAGAATTCTGCTGCTCGGTTAATTTCAGGGGCCAGTGGATGGGACCATGTATCCCCATTATTAATGTACTTTGGCTGCCAGTTAGTAAGTGCATTAAGTTTAAATTGGCAATGCTAGTTTTTAAAGCTTTAAAGGTTGAGGGTTGTTCATTTTTGGCAGTACTTTTAAAACGATATGTACCAGAGTTGTGAGGTTTTCATGAAAGAACAAGCACTTTTTTTTTCCCAAAAAAAGCCCCAAACATGTGAGATTGAAACTTTTTTTTTTATAGCATTGAACACTTGAAATACTTTTGTAATGCACACAAAACTCACTTTATTGTAATAAATTGTAGCGCTCACAGTTAACTAAAACAAGGTCTGACAATTAGTAATAACAGCCAGTTCTTCATTCTCTATATTGTCAGCATTGTCATCATATATATTTTCATTGAATCGCTTCAGCATATTACTACCTGGCAGGAAGCTGGTATAGCAAATTCCCTCATGCACTTCCCTGGCACACACTCATTCCCCTCTCCCACCCCCTACAAACACGTCTTAAATTCCCTCATGCTCGTTCCCCCCTCCAAGCACATCCCTGGCCCCCACACACTGATTCCCCCTTCCAAGCACATCTCTTGCCCCCACACTCTCATTTCCCCCTCCCAACATACTAATTCCTCCCCTCCTGATATCTGGCTGTAGCTGCACAGTGTGAAGATTCCTTTACTGTTGCTTGCTGCCGTGCTGCTGGCCTTCCCATTCCAGGTCTGCCCACATGCGATGCTGTACATGCTGTGCTGGACGGACGGTGCTGGGTCTGCCCACAAAATGTGCTCGTGTCGTGTGAATCAACTTGGTTTGCAGCTCTGCTCTGATTGGCTTACTGCTGCAATATAGGGATATGGTGCTCCTGCTATGGACAGGCTTCATCACAGCAGCAGCCAATCACTGTAACATCAGAGCACAAGTCCCGCCCAACAAGCCCAAAAAAAGTGACTTGCAGAAAAAATAGCCCAATTTAAAGCAACCCATGAATCAGGGGGGAAAAAACCCGCGAATGACTACAAAAAGAAGCCCAATCTTGCGGTAAATAAGCAAGGTTGGCAACACTGATATGTACCTACCCATAACTTGCGATCCTGAAATAAGCAGTTGTTTGAAGTTCCTATGGTTAAAACAGGTACAGTTAATGGAAACTCAGAAGCAAGCCTTTTTTGTGGCTGGTCCACTATTGTGCAATACCCTTCTGGATGCAGTAAGAAATATTGATAGTTTTAATATTCTGAAAGCAATTGAAAACATTTTTGTTCTTACAAAATGTATAATTTCCTAGCATGTAGCCAGATGGACTCAGGACCAAAAGGTTATGCTCCCCTGCCAGCAGATGGAGATGGAGTAAGGCTGTAAAGCTGACGTCACAGTACATATACCCCTGCAGCAACCTCAGCCCTCCAGTATTCTCCATCTCCAGCAGATGGTGGACGTTCCTCTCCTATGGGGATTGCTCTACTTTTTGGAAGGAGAAATTCTACTTTCTAAATTTGAAGAAAATTGAGCCCCGCTCTCCTGTGGGGATACCTAAAGATCTTGTGATTTCCAAGATCCCTCAGAGGTGTGCCTTGGTCCGGTAGCCAATTTCCAGTGTGGACTTGCTGCTTAGGCAGCTGAAAGGTGGAGGGTGCGGGAAAGCAGAGTGCGGCGGTGACTGCCAAAGCCCTCTCCCCCGCATCTGGAGACAGTCTGTACTCGGCTGGTAAGCACTGAGCCCAGGTAAGTTTAAAAAAAACCAAAAAAAAAACCCAGAAGATTTACTTTCCGATTCAGAGACAATTGGAGGGATTTTCAGTAGGACTCCCCCAGGTCTCCTTGCTCGGTGCACTTTACCAACTTAGTTCCCGCACCCGTTAGGATAAGGGGAATTGGGCTTTCGAGTGGGTTGAGCAGCCCCAGGTGGGCTAGGCCCCGATGTAGGCTTGGTCTGCACACTGTGTGGTAGGCCAAGGTGGTGCCATCTTGTGCGCGTTTCTGTGCGGCATGTATTGCTCTCCACAGGACGTCTGTGCACGCGTCCCTGCGCATGATATAGGATGAGCTGTAATGATGGGCTGTGCGTGCATCTCACCACGCCCTGCCTAAACACTCGAAATTTGTGCGCATAAATTTGTAAGTGTAAGCCGATTGAATGCACAGCTACCACCTAAGCACCTTGCTCTCTGCACTGCTTGTCATATTAGAGCTTCACAGTCTGACCTGGAGTCCAGCTTATGTTGACACTGTGAGAAAGCCCAAGGAGAGCTGACCTCCTTGTACTTTGCTGTGACGGGCTCCTCCCATTCGGATGGTGGGTTGGTCACATCCTTAACTGGAAGTACGCTGGATCTGAGTATCCCCTTGAATGGGTCATATGAGGGAGGGGGGAAACTCAGCTGGACCCACCTCAGTGCCTCCTGGGCTAGGCGTGGACCCGGCTGCCTTTTCTTGTGTGGAGTTTTTCCAGGAGCTACCCGGCTGCCTCACTTGCCTCTGTCTAGACGGAATCGCAATCGGTGACCCCTCCCTCTCCCATTCTGATTGGCAGACCCCGAGGCATGTCTTACCTTACCAAGGGTATCCCTGGTAGGGACCTGGATGACATGGATGAAGAGGAGGTCCCAGATTCCTTGGAAGATGGGGAAATCCCCCTTGTTTGAACCATATTGGACCATGTTACTTTTTTTCATATAGACAAATTGCCAGCCCTTGCTTCCCAGACCCTGAAGACACTGGGAGTTCCTCGGGCAGATTCTATGATGGAAGCAAAAAAGAATCCATTTCTGTTTTCCCTGCGAAAAGCCTCTTATTTTATTTATTTATTTATTGGTTTTTAATATACCGCCGCTCATCAGAGATATCACGTCGGTGTACATAGAACAAAATCCGCAATTGCGTTTTACATAAAACAGTAAGAAAATCAACTGAGAAAACTTTACATTAAAAACTGTTAAATGTAACAAAAACAAAACAATTTATAAAATATAAGTAGATATATAATGATAATATTATATAAAGTAGTTATAACATTACAATTTATAACAGAGTCAAGGGAGAATAAGGGGGGGCAAGGGAAGGAGAGGATAAAAATTTGGGTAGGGGAGGAAAAGAGAAAGGTGTGAGGGGAAGGGATTATATACAAGTGGGGCTGCAAATGAGCAGCCCCACTTGTTGCGCCCTCTTGCTACTTTCCAGTGATGGATGCAACCCAGGAGTTGACTGATCTGGAATGGGATGCCCCAGAGCCAAGTTTTTAAAGGGGGCTGGGCCTTGGAAGCCCTATACCCTCTGGACCCAGCGGTAAGAGAACGTTTGTTTGTCCCTAAAGTGAATGCACTGGTTTGTGCCATCTCTAAGCGAGCAACTATCCCAGTGGAGGGAGGTGTGGCCTTAAAAGATGCATATGGTAGACGGATTGAGTCTATCCTTAAGCCTTTGATGCAGTAGCAATGACATTACAGATTGCTTTTTGTTGCGCCCTGGTGGCTCATTCGTGTATATTTGTTTCTCACAGGATAAGCAGGATGGTAGTCCTCACATATGGATGACATCATAGGATGGAGCCCAATCACGGAACACTTTGTCAAAGTTTCTAGAACTTTGACTGGCACCTACTGGGCATGCCCAGCATGGCACTAAACCTGCAGCCAGCAGGGGTCCCCCCCTTCAGTCTTCTTTATTCCGCGCAGCAGTAGCCACGTGGGTTAAGGAGCTCCACAGAGATTCCTGACAGGAATTTTCCTCACGGAATTACTAAAAACTTTCATACCCCACAGGGGTCCCTCCTTTGAAATTTTGACTCCGTGGTACTCTGGTAAGTTTTTTACTTGGTTTCGATAGATTCCCATCGAGTTTGGTCCTCGCAGCCTACTGGCCGTCGACCGTACCGCAGCTAAATTTTTCAAAGGCCATGGCGTCGGGGTTCCATCGGTGCCCGGACCGCACACATCACACCATGTCCATTACAGACCCGCATAAAGTCTGTGTAATGTGTCTCGGGTGCGAGCATGATGTCCTGACTTGCACCAAATGTGCCTTAATGACACCAAAAGGTCGCAAGGCCAGAATGGAGAAAATGGAACTTCTCTTCCGTTCTCAAACTCAGACGCCGTTAATTGTGTCGACGTCGTCTGAATTGGCACAGTCTACTTCACGCCAGTATCGGCCACTGACCATCTGGCGTCGACGACTTCTTGGCCTTAGACGACTTCTACTCCAAAGCAGGACCGAGGGGATCGTAGAGAGAAACATAGACATTGACACCGACACCGCAAGTCTCGGACCATCGAGGAAGGAAAATCTTGGACCTCGCCATCGTCGGAGCCGCCATCGAAGAAACCCCATCCAGAAAAGGCACCGACCCTTTCTGCGACTGGGTCACCGAGGTACCCCTCACCCGGACGGGTATCGGGAGCCGCGACTCCGCCTTTTAACAGTGGTCCCTCCGGCTATGCCTCTGCTGCCTCCTTCCTTTCCGGAGCCGGGGCTGCTTGCTCCAGGTCTCCGTGAAGAACTGGACCGGATGGCTCAGGAGGCCATCGATAAGGCGATGCACAAACTCCAAGTTCCTCCGACACCGGTGCCGATTGTAGAACCGACCACAGATCCGATTACGGCAGCACTGGCACCGCTGCTCTCGAAGATGGAAGCACTTATAGCCGCTTTTCCACCGATGGATCCTGGGTCACCGATAGCTCCGGTGCCTTCCCCGCTTACCCTGTCATCGGGAGGGGAAACACCGTGCCGCATTCCTCCATCAGGAGTTCTTCCGATGCCTCAACCACTGATGCCGATGTGCCCATCAGCGCCACCAATCCATCCATCGATGCCCTCGATGCCTTCGGAACCTAGACCAGGACCTTCAGGAATACCATCGTCCTGTCCTTCTCAGGCTCCTAGAGGGGCAGGTCCTGATCCCTATGACACCTGGACCGACGATTCTTCTCAAGACACTGATGACTTGCCATCACCACCTTCTCCTACTAAAAGCAGGAAGCGTTCTCCTCCAGAGGACCTATCCTTCATAAATTTTGTGAAGGAAATGTCTGAATTGGTTCCCTTCCAATTGCAGACTGAACAAGATGACATCCATCAAATGATGGAGCTGTTACAATTCCTGGATGCTCCAAGGAAATAACCTCCATCCTTATTCACCAGGTTCTTTTGGATCTCCTCAAAAAGAACTGGGAACACCCTGGTTCTGTTGCTCCAGTCAACAGAAAAGCTGATACCACTTATGTGGTCCAGTCAGCCCCAGGATTCCAGAAACCTCAGCTGGATCACAATCTGTGGTTGTAGAATCTGCCCAAAAAAGGGCAAAAAGATCAAAACCCCACTCTTCCTTTCCCCCAGGTAAGGAACAAATTCCTGGATGCCATTGGCCGGCGTGTCTTCCAGGGATCGATGCTTATCTCTTGGATCGCCTCCTACCAGCTGTATATGACCCAGTACAACAGGGTCTTATTCAAGCAGATACAGGACTTTGCAGAGTCCCTACCTCAGCAATTCCAAGAACAACTTCTAACCATAGTACACAAAGGTTTTGAGGCAGGGAAGCATGAAATAAGATCATCTTATGATATCTTTGACACCGCTTCCATGGTATCTGCAACTGCTATTTCAGCAAGAAGATGGGCCTGGCTTAAGTCTTCGGACTTGCGCCCTGAAGTACAAGACAGATTATCTGATCTGCCCTGCACAGGAGACAATCTGTTTGGGGAACAGATTCAGTGGACGGTGGCAGAACTCAAGGACCATCATGAGACCCTTCGCCAGCTCTCTCTGATGCCCTCTGAGTATTCCTCCAAACAGCCTTTCAGGAAGGATACTAAAAGGTCATTCTTCCGTCCAAAGAAGTCCTATCCACCACAGTCTAGGACTCGTTTCACAAGACCTTTCCAAAAGGCCCAGTCTCGTCAACCTCGTAAACAAAATTCGGAAGCAGCTCCTCAGCCGGGCCCTGCTTCCGGTTTTTGACTCCTGCATAGAGAGCAGCAGCCAGTTTCCACTGCCTCAGATACCAATGGGAGGTCGATTTATGCCATTTCAACAACAGATGGCACAAAATCACCTCAGACCAGTGGGTCCTTACCATAATCTCTCAAGGTTATCGCCTGAACTTTCTCTCCATTCCACCGGACTCCCCACCTCTACTGGCTTGGAGAACATCCTACCACTCACTACTCCTGGAGCAGGTCATCTCCCTCCTCAACCAGTACCTTACTCTCAACAAGGCCTGGGATTCTATTCCCGGTACTTTCTGATCCCCAAAAAATCGGGAGTCGTTCGTCCAATTCTGGACCTAAGTGCCCTTAACAAGTACCTCTGAGAAAAGTTCAAGATGGTAACCTTGGGTTCCCTCCTTCCTCTTCTGCAAAGAAGAGACTGGCTCTACTCTCTCGATCTCCAAGATGCGTACACACCAAGTACCTCGTAGTAGTAGCAGCCTTCCTCAGGACTCAAGGTGTTCATGTCTATCCCTATCTAGACGATTGGTTGATCAAGGCTCCCACTCAGCAAGCTGCTCTGTCATCCTTACGTCTTACCTTACTCTGATTTCGCTAGGATTTCTCGTCTACGCAAAATCCTGCTTAGTCCAATCTCAAACTTTATCATTCATAGGGACAGACTTGAACACCTTGCAGGTAAAGGCATTTCTGCTTTGACAGCAAGCTTTCACTCTCATCTCACTCTCACACCAGCTACAGTCTCGGTGCCGCACGACTGCACGCCACTTCCTCATCCTACTGGGACACATGGCGTCCTCAGTACAGGTTACCCCAATGGCCCGCTTGGCCATGAGAGTCATGCAGTGGACTCTAAGGTCACAATGGACTCAGTCTGTCCAACCTCTATCAGCCACTGTCCACATCACAGACTCACTCCCTCAGTTTCTAGCCTGGTGGAAAAATCAGATCAATCTCCTCCAAGGCCTGCCCTTCCAGGCTCCAGACCCTCAAATAATTCTCACCACCGATGCTTCCAACCTTGGCTGGGGAGCCCATGTGGCCGATTTGCAAACACAAGGAACTTGGTCTCCAGAGGAAGCCAAACAGCAAATTAATTTCCCTGGAGCTTCAAGCAATCAGATATGCTCTCAGGGTATTTCAGGATCACCTTTCCAATCAGATCATCCTGATTCAGTTGGTCGGCCAGGTGGTACATCAACAAACAGGGAGGGACGGGCTCCTACCTACTGTGTCAGGAAGCTGCACAGATATGGGCGGAGGCCCTCCCATTCGATGTACCTCAGAGCCACCTATTTGCCGGGAGTGGACAATGTGTTGGCGGACAACCTAAGTCGCGCTTTCCATCCACATGAGTGGTCCCTCAACCCCACAGTAGCAAACACAATATTCCAACGTTGGGGTCATCCTCGCATAGACCTCTTTGCGTCACCTCAAAATCGCAAGGTAGAGAACTTTTTGCGCGCTCACTCGCAGCCAAGAGATGCGTCCTCCCTCTCATGGGCAGCCGGTCTCCTATATGCATTCCTTCCACTTCTCTCGAAGACTTTCGTGAAGTTACATCAGGACAAAGGATGCATGACAGCACCTCGCTGGCCTCACCAAGTGTGGTATCCAATACTTCAGGATCTCTCCATTCGCAGGCACATTCCCTTGGGAATGGACCCACTTCTGATCATTCAGAACGACGGGTGCCTACGCCACCCCAATCTTCAAGCTTTGTCCCTGACGGCCTGGATGTTGAAAGGTTAATTCTTCAGCCACTTAACCTTTCGGAGCCAGTTTCCCGTGTACTGATTGTTTCACGGAAGCCTTCCACGAGAAAGTCTTACCTATACAAATGGAACAGGTTTAAGTCATGGTGTTCTTCTCAATCCCTTGATCCCTTTACCTGTTCCACCACAAAGTTTCTAGACTATCTCTGGCACTTGTCAGAATCAGGTCTAAAAACTTCCTCCATCAGAATGCATGTCAGTGCGGTGGCTGCCTTCCATAAAGGGTGTCTGATGTTCCTATTTCAGTACAACCCCTCATAACACGTTTTCTGAAGGGCTCGCTTCACCTCAAGCCTCCACTGCGCCCTCTGGCCCCTTCTTGGGACCTCAATCTGGTTTTGGAAAGGCTCATGAAACCACCATTCGAGCCTCTCCAATCCTGTGATCTTCGCTTTCTCACATGGAAAGTGATTTTTCTTTTGGCAATAACATCTGCTCGCAGAGTTAGTGAGTTGCAGGCCCTAGTTACCTATCCACCTTACACTAAACTTCTGCAGGACTGGGCAGTACTCCACACTCACCATAAGTTCTTACCTAAGGTAGTATCGGAGTTTCACATTAATCAATCCATTATACTACCTACCTTCTTTCCCAGGCCCCACTCCAATCCAGGAGAACAGGCTCTGCATACCCTTGATTGTAAACGTGCTCTAGCATTCTATCTAGACCGTACAGCTGCCCACAGGTAAAGCACTCAATTGTTTGTCTCTTTCCATTCCACCAAATTGGGGGAGCCTGTGGGTAAGCAGACTTTCTCCTCCTGGTTAGCGGACTGCATATCCTTTTGCTATCAGCAAGCGGGCATTCCACTTCAAGACCGTGTTAAAGCACACTCTGTGAGGGCCATGGCGACTTCAGTAGCACACCTACGCTCAGTGCCGCTTCCTGACATTTGCAGGGCTGCTACCTGGAGTTCTCTCCATATATTTACAGCCCGTTATTGCTTAGACAAAGCTGGAAGACAAGATTCCATCTTTGGCCAATTTGTCTTGCGCAACCTTTTTACAGCATGGGTGTAGCTTGCTTATTGCGGCGGTTACTACCCCTACTACCCCTAACTAATCAAGCTAGATATTTCACTTGGATGCAGCTCCATCACTGCTTTCTACATTAATGGTGGGGGTGGAAGGGAAATAGAACCAAGAGCTAAGAGAAAAAGATAAGTATGAGAGAAAAAAATGTGTGAAGCTTGCTGGGCAGACTGGATGGGCCGTTTGGTCGTCTTCTGCCGTCATTTCTATGTTTCTATGTACCAATACCCTTCCACTTGCCTGTCAGGGTTCAGGATGCCCTCTACCAAATTCCTTCCCAATCCTTGTGCCTATTGCACATCTTGGGTACATTTGGTGCATTTCTCGGACATCCTCAGCTCAGTACTCACCCATATGTGAGGACTACCATCCTGCTTGTCCTGTGAGAAAGCAAATGTTGCTTACCTGTGACAGGTGTTCTCACAGGACAGCAGGATGTTAGTCCTCACGAAACCCACCCGCCACGCCGTGGTGTTGGGTTCGTTTTCTTCTTTTATTTTTCTGCACTTCCTGTAGCTTTAAACAAGACTGAAAGGGGACCCCTGCTGGCTGCAGGTTTAGTGCCATGCTGGGCATGCCCAGTAGGGGCCAGTCAAAGTTCTAAAAACTTTGACAAAAGTGTTCCATGATTGGGCTTCATCCTATGATGTCACCCATATGTGAGGACTAACATCCTGCTGTCCTGTGAACACCTGTCAACAGGTAAGCAACATTTGCTTTCTCAGGAAGAGGAGGACTCTATGGTGAATTCCAGAGCGGTTATGGAACCCTCTAATCCAAGAGATTACGGGTAAGTGTTCATCCAGTCCCTCGTTTAGGATATCTGGAATTCAGTGATTATGGTTGGTTGAGTATAGTTATGGTTATCTGTTTTTAATCATTTTTTAATCAAGTATTTTCACTAGTATGTCCAGGGGTATATGTACTGTGATGTCAGCTTTGCAGCCTTATTCCGTCTCCATCTGCTGGCAAGGGAGCATACCCCATTGGTCCTGAGTCAGTCTGTCTACACTAAGGAAAACAGTTATCAGGTAATTTCTCAATTTTTTTAACGTTTAATATTAAATATTGTTACTGATGGTTTGAAACTGTTTTTAAAATATTATGTAATACTGTATACTTTTGTTGTAATCCACCTAGCTTGGATTTCTATTATAGGCGGAATAGAAATCATTTTAAATAAATTAAGCACTTTGTCTTCCGACCTGTTTTTTTTTTTTTTTTCCTTATTATTCATCTTTAATAAAATTGGATCTGTACTCTCTCCTCACTAGGTAACTCTGAGACTTTGGATAGCTGTAAGCAGTATGAAGTGATGTATTCCCCATCTTGTGAAATGACAAGAAATGGCACTGGAGTAGAGGAGGCAGCTGCAAATGGGGTGGATCTAGTGCAGGAGGAACTTGGATACCAGATGTATGAGGCTTTTGGTGAGTAAGATGCATACTGACCTTAAAATGTTCAAAGAACAAGATGTTCCTTAATCTTATAGGGCAGGAGACCTGAACCACTGGGCTGCCACCAAGGCATATGCTGTGTGTAGTTTATAATGTAGTGTGTGCAGGGCCGGTGCAAGGGGATTTGGCGCCCTAGGCGAGCCTTCTTCCTTGCGCCCCCCCCCCCCCCCCCCCCCCCCCGGTCTCGGCCCTGACTCCTACCTCATTCTCAATCACGCCCGCTGACTGGGGTTTTCTGGGTCGCGAGCAGATTGGGCACTGCTTGCGGCCCGCCAAATCTCCACTCCTCTTTGCCACCACTTGCGGCCCCATATGGCTCGCACCCAGTGGCGCACCAAGGGTCTCCGGCGCCCAGGGGCCAATGCATTTGTGTGCCACAGAAAATCAGTGGCAACTCTAGACAGAAGAATTTGTTTTGGGTGGGGGGGGGAGCCAAAATGACATTTCTTCATCTCACCCACCTCTATAGCATGGATCCTGCTTTAAAATTGGTTATAAAAAAAAGTGTTGTTAAAAAAAGTCCAAAGGGTCCTCTGCATTATTTTAAAAAGCTGGCCAGTTTCACACTTCTAGTAAAACTACTATAAAATTATTTGATAGCCTCATTCAACTAATTCTATATGGATTATGAGAGTGAAGTCTGGAATATATAGGAAGGGACAGAATGTCAATACAAATCCTGCACCTCCAGTTCTGTATCTCTGTGCATCCACTGAAATTCCCCCAAACAATGGAGCTTGGATGTTTCCCTTACAGCTCATCATATTAAAATATATTTTCAAATTCTGGTGTCACCTCACAGTAACAGCAGCACAAACACCTTCCACTGCCAGACACATTGTGAACTAACACAAAGCACCGCAAAAAAGACACCCAAAATCTATACTGCAATCCCATCATAACATAACAGTAATAACACCAAGGACTCAAACAACAATACCCTACCTGTGAATAAGCAAGGGTAAATATTACACTGGGTCCTAGAATACCAATACACCACCTACTGAGGAAACAAAACAAACCCGATTGCTATAGATCTCTATACAGACACTATATGATAGCAGAATCTCTCATCATGGTCACACACACAGAGCAGAGACAGACCCTCACCAAATACAGAATACAAAATAAAGGAGCACAAATTAGAAAAAACTGAAATGGAAACCCCAAGAAGCCAGACTCTGTGTATTAGCAATGGAAAAACAGAACAACCATTCCTCATAAAACAAATAAAATCAAGAAACAAAGCATCAGTTATAATAGTAAAACCATACTAATAAAATATTTTAAAACTACTGATAAATAGAATTTCTATTAATTAAAATCATATATATTTTTTACAATTTCCCAAACACCAATAAAATATTTCAAAACAGTACATATATCAAATAACACACAATAATTAAAACTAATAAGGATTTTAAAAAGCCCCTGCTGTCCATACATGGGAGCTCTTGATTTCCAGTCACCCTGATATTGTCGAGGATTAGGAGGTTATCCTCTCTCTCTCACACATACTCACATGTCCATTCTCTCTCACACATACACTGTCACATACATACACATTCATGCTCTTATACCCAACCATAACCTCTCGCTCTCACAGACACTGACACACTCAGGCACTCTCTCCCCCTCCACACACACCCCCACACAAACTCTTACTCCCCTGGATTTTCTCATACACACTCATGCTCTCACTCTCACTGGCTCCCTCACATACACACAAACACACACTCCCAGGCAAGCTCCCACTCGTTCTCACACAGACACACACACACACAGGCAAGCTCCTAGTCATTCTCACACTGAACCCCAGGCAGGCTCCCATTCATTTTCACACCACTCCCTCCCCATCCCCCAGGCATGCACACATTCAGTCTCACACACACAGACCCCCAGGCAGGCACCAATTTATTCTCACACACACACATACACCACAAACAGGCAGGCACCTATTCTCAAACATACAAACCCCAGGAAGACACCCATACATTCACAGACACACCCTCAGGCAGGCACCCATGCATTCACACACATACACCGCCAGGCAGACTCCCATTCATACACATGCACACAATAAAGGCAGAGACCCCCTCTCTTTCTTTTGCCAGCAACCTCAGAGCCTCTCTCATTCTTCTGCTGCCACTGTCACTGCTGCTCTATGGCTATTGCGGAGGTGCTGATTGCTGCTATTGGCACTGAAGCCCATTCTGCTGCCTCCTCTGTGCAGGCCCCATGGGCTTCCAGTTCCTCTATGCTGATCTCGTACATTGTGAGATCCGCATAGAGAAAGTGCTACTCTTGCACATTCCCAAAGATTACATGTTCCAATCAGTAAAAAGTAATTTATTTCCTTTTACATTTGCTGTCTGATCTTAGTTTTCTAATCGGTTGGTCACAGGCTTTTTTTTTTTTTCCACCTTCCCTTTCTTATTTTTTTGCCAATTCCTTTTATAACATATTTCTTTTCTCTCCATCTGTCTGCTTCCCTCAAACACACAGTCAGGTTCTCATTCTCACATGCTTTCTCTCTCTCACATACACAGGCACTCATTCTCACATGCTGTCCCTCATACAATCATTTATACACAGTCTCTCTCTTGCACATGCTGTCTAACTCTCACTCCCACATGCTGTCTTGCTCAAGCACAGGTTCTCACTGACACATGCTCTCTCTCATACAATCATTCCTACACACAGGCTCTCACTGTCACATGCTGACTCACACACACAGGCTCTCTCTCACTCCCACATGCTGTCCTGCTCAAGCACAGGCTCTCACTGTCACATGCTCTCTCTCATACAATCATTCCTACACACAGGCTCTCACTGTCACATGCTGACTCACACACACACACACACACACACACACAGGTGCTCTCTCTCACTCCTACATGCTGTCTTGCTCAAGCACAGGCTCTCACTGTCACATGCTGTCTCACACACACAGAGGCTCTCCCATGCTGTCTCTGCAAACATTCAGGTCTTCACTCCCACACACACACACAGTCTCTCAACTCATCTCATACATACACACTGTACAAACCCTCAGTCTCTCTCTCACCTCTGGGCCTCCTCTTCACGGGCCACTGCAGGATGGGCTCTGCAGCGGCCCCGGTCTTCTCGAGCCGCGCTGATCCTCTTCTGCACGCGGCTGATGCTCCTCCTCTTTCCTGCCCACGCGGCTCCGGCAACATTTTTCTTCCGGGGCCGCGCGGGCAGAAAGGAGGAGGAGCACCAGCCAATGCAGGAGCTTCTCCTCCTTCCTGCCTGCGCGGCCCCGGAAGAAAAATGTTGCCGGAGCCGCGCGGGCAGGAAGGAGGAGGAGCACCAGCCAATGCAGGAGCTTCTCCTCCTTCCTGCCCGCGCGGCCCCGGAAGAAAAATGTTGCCGGAGCCGCGCGGGCAGGAAGGAGGAGGAGCACCAGCATGCTTAGACGCGACTGTACCACGGCCCCGCCGATCTTCTTGCTGTGTGTATCCGGCACACAGCATAGCAGTAGTTCACCGCTCAGCCGCCATTGGGATGACGTCTACCGGCGGCCATTGGCCATCAGCGGCTCGGCGCCCCCTAATGCTCAGCGCCCTAGGCGATCGCCTAGTTCGCCTAGTGGTTCCGCCGGCCCTGAGTGTGTGGGTTGGTGAACTAAGACTGCAGCTTAGGATTTAACAGTAGTTCTAACCTTTTTGAAGATGCATTGGCCTTAGGCTGCTTGTTCTGAATTGGTAAAGATGCAGAACTTTTGACTTCCATTCCAGTTCACTGGTGATGGAAAATCACAATGACACATTGAAAGTGCAGTCCAGCAAAACAGTTGGCTAGAGCCTTTAGTTGATGGATATGAGGGGGAGGAGAGAGCAAAAATGTTTTCTACTGCACTAAATCTATTGAGATTGTGCAACACAGTTTCAAATTTCACCAGTATTTCTGACAATTAAAAGTAGCCCATAAGTCAATTATGTATAGTTAGGCCAAAGGCAAGTGTGTGTGTATCTAGTTTCCATCAGTAGCTATGTCTCATGGTCGATTATATTTTACTTTTGAGTTCAGTCTCGGCACTTGCCTTTTTTGTTTAAAATTTATAGTTCACCAAAGCTACCAGGAATACTCAGCTAGTCATCCGTCTTTATTTCTTTTTTTTTTTTCAATTATCTCTTTATTAATTCTTAAAAAAAACCTTACAAACATAAATCATATTCTCCAACATACATAGACAATCTTAATAAGAAATAACAAATTCCAAATAACCTTAACATAATTTTAATCTCAAACCTTTCTTACTAAGAACTAATAATTACTGCTCAAATTAATCAAATACATTATTCAAAATCAATTTGAGAAAGGACACTAATTTTTCTCTCTTGTGCCATTTCTGTTGGTATAACCTGGCTTTCTATTGGACTCGACTTCTTTTAGGAAATTATCCAAATGTAGTGGCTCAGTAAATATAAACTTTTTACTCTGGTAGTTAATAAAACATTTCGAAGGATACTTCAAATAAGACGTTGCACCAATTTCCAGAGTCTTATTTTTAAGTGCCAGAAATTGTCTCCTACGAACCTGTGTAGGTTTTGAGACATCTGGAAAAATAAACACCTTTTGGCCACAAAATTTAAAATCTTTATTCCTAAAGAACTTCTCCAATAATAAATCTTTCTCTCTCTCTCTCTAAGGCAAAGGATACAAAAAGTGTTGTTCTATTATTTATGTCTGATTCTTCTAAGAAAGTTGATATGCCAATAGAGTTTTCCTCAGTCAAACCAATACCTTTATTGGACCTTGATGTCAAATAATATATTTTAGAAATAGATGGTATATCTTTATCATACATCGATATGTAACCTTGTAACAGGAAATAGGTGATAGTAACCTTGTAACAGGAAAATTAACTAGTCTCAAATTCTTGATTCTTAGTGAACTTTCCACATTTTCTAGTTCAAGATGTAACATTTTACTATCTCCAAAAAACATACTTTCTATATTTTGAACAGTACTAACCTTTACAGACAATTCTTTCAGAGATGATTCCACCTCATTCAATCTTTTACCCCGATTTACTATAGATATTCTATTAACATTTACCAAAGCAGAGAGAGAGGAATTAACTTGAGTTAAATTGGAGTCCAATTTTACCAGAACTCTCCACAAGTCCCCAAGATTCACATTGGCAGGATCCAGAGTCTATCTGGGAGCTACCAATGTTAACAACGACATTTTCCTCCCCTGCCTCTATGCAGTTAGTTGGTAAAGCATCTGCCAATGACTGTTGTGACTCAAGACCACTCACGTTTAGCAGTGCAGTCCCAGCTTGAAGTACTTCTCTCGCAGCTCCTGGAGGTTGTGGAGGTGTAGGCCCGTTGCCTGGACTTAGCGATGCATCCGAAGTGCTACGCAAACTGTCCATTACTGGCGTACCCTGCCGATTTATATGGGCGTCCATGGGGCCCATCCCGGTTGTAGATGGCAAGGAGGTGACAAATCTCGCTTTCCTCTTCTGTCCCATTCCGGGATTAATTCCAGACAGCGCGTTGTTAATTGCGGTCATTCGCGATCAAGCCAAGCGCAGCTTCGGCGGCGCGCCTCGGGATTTAAAGATCCCGGGCCCTGGTGATGACGTAGAGCACTCTGGGTCAGCTGTTCTCTCGCTTCTCCTCCCAGTCCTTAGCAGCTTTGGTATTCAGCTAAGATTTCAATCACACAGTGTCTAGTACCAGGATGGCTCGATATCCTTTTCTCATCCACAGCCAGCCCCCATCCGTCTTTATTTCTAACTGTGAAAAGCTCTGTCCCAGTTCACCCTCTGGGTTTCACTTAAAGAATTATTGGTCAATTTGAAATTGTAGAATTTTGATTTCATATAGTAAGATATTAAATTAGTGAGTCCCCCAAGGAAATCAATTTTATTTTTTGGTATTATGCAGAAAATGTGCATATGTCAAAGGCATAAAATATTAGGATGAAGAAAGTGAATGTGTCCTGACATTCTCCCTATGCCGAACTGGTGGCTCATGCACGGATGTGCAAGGGGACCAAGGTTCACTTCCCATGTCAGATCTTCTGTTTCCTGGGTGGGCTGGGGATAGTGCTGAAGTAGCATTCACAGCCCCCTGGGTGAGAGAGTTGGTCTTAGTGTATTTCCTCACTTTTCCTAGCGTATAGACAGATGGACCAAGGACCAGTGGGCTATTCACCTCTGCCAGCAGATGGAGATGGAGCAAAGCTGACGTCAGTTTATATATACTCTTGCAGCAACATCAGCCCGCCAGTATTCTCCATGTCCAGCAGATGGTGGATGTGCATCTCCCTATGGGGATTGCTTCAGATTTTAAAGAATTAAAAAAAAAAAGCCTTGCTCTCCAGTGGTGATAACCAGATGGTCCCTCCCCCACTTGAGAATTCCTGAGGTGATTGCCATGGACCCTCAGATGTGTGCCTTGGTCCAGTAGCTGGTTTTCCGCCAGCATGGACTTAGCTGATAGTACAGCTTAAAGTCAGCGGGTGCGGGAAGCTGAGCGTCGTGGATCCAGCAGTGAGAGAGCATTTGTGTTTTCTGAAAGTGGAGGCACTGGTCTGTGCTGTCTCTAAGTGGACACTATTCTTGTGGGGGGAGGAGCAGCCTTGAAGGATGTGCATGATAGGAGAATTGAGGCCATTCTCAAACAAGCATTTGAAGCTGTGGCAATGACCTTGCAGATAGCTGCTTTCTGTTTTGTGCCCTGGTGGCACTCTCTCTTGTCTGCTTCTCTCTCAAGAGGTTGATGATTTTGGGGTGAACTGGAGGAGTAGCCTAGTGGTTAGAGCAGTGGGCTTTGAACCAGGAGACCAGGGTTCAAGTCCCACTGTCACTACTTGTGACCTTGGGCAAGTCACTTTACCCTCCATTGCCTCAGGTACAAGTTTATGGAACGATGCAGTAAAGTGCGCTCAGGCTGAGCGCACTGTTAGCCCCTATTTGGCTACGCATTTTCGACGTGCTATTTTTACCCCTTATACAGTAAGGGGTAATAGCGTGTGGAAAACGTGCTGCCAACCCCCCCCCCCCCCCCGAAACTAATAGCGCCTGCAACATGCAAATGGGCCTATTAGTCATTCCCGCGCGATACAGAAAGCCGCACATTTCGCTTTACTACATTTTGATTTACTATCACTGCCTGGGCCCAAACCATGGCTCCTCCAACTGCTACAGTTGTGGTCAGATGTCTCCTAGAGTGCAACAACACCACACATAGAAGATGGAGGTCCTAAGGAAAGTACAGATGAGTGAAAACCTGAAGCTTTGGCACAAGGCTGAGCAACAGAGCTGCTCTTAAAGTACAGTTCTTCTCCTGCCCCGTGACTTCTGTTTCCCGATTTTGTCTTTGGTCAGGAGTTGAGAATCCTGAGGTGCAGAGAAGAGTGCCTAAACAATGCAAGGTGCCTCCTTCAGCTCCATCCTTCTCAAAACTGAGGAAATGATTAGCTCAGTGTTATATCTGAATGGGCCCCCTCCTCGATGTCTTGGCAAGACAGAGCCTCATTGGTGCAGGTGTTGTGCATTAACCAAAATAAACAGTTCATGCCGGCAGCTTAAAAAAGATCTTTTATTAGATAAAATTCGGAAGTGTGAGATTACCAGTAAAGCAATTCAGAAGCAGTTTCAAATAGCATTGTGTGTATACAATAGGTGAAATGGAATTTACACACCAATGAGCTAGTTCTTGTTTTCGTAACATTTTCCTAATTGGTTGACATTAACACAATCTCTTAATAGGATAGTATTATAATTTAATCTCATATTAATGAGCTGGGATTCTTGTAAGTTCTTATAAATTGAGCCCAGAAAGTAGGAATGAAACATACGATTGAACTTGATACTACTTGATTTTTGGCCTAGATTCTAGCACTTCAGCATATCTATCCTGTCAGCAACCTTGAATTAGTTTTTACAAGTCTGATCAGTGTGATTTTTCACAGTGCAGTAATGACAGCTTCATAGAAAAACCTTTTCAAAGAACCCCAACACAGGTACTATAATCCTTCATGATGCAGATGATCCTCATGCCACCAAGCCATTTATTTTATCTGTACCCAGGGCCATCCATGCATATGTGTGGTGTTTGCATTCTAGGGTGCAGTCAGTACACTTGGTGCAATGTATCAAGGTACTGTTAATTTGTGTCTGAGCTGAAAGCTTCAGCACATAAATCCAGGAGTCTGCTGCCAGCACAATGGAGGAGGTGCTGCCGGTGCAGTCCATGGACTAAGGTGCACCATTCGGGGGTAGTAGATGCAAATGATGCAGAGTGCTTCAGAGCCAGCTGCTTCCATAGCAGATGGAGCTGTCATGATACAGAGTTCCACCTTGGTTTTGTAGGAGGCCCTTAATGTGAGGATGAGCTGATCTGTTTTTCTGAAGAGGATATCTTTTCAGCTATGGTGCAGAGGATCTGCCCTGCCTAACTATTGGAACTAGTGAAGAATTTCTTTGCCTCCTTTGCTCTGAAGACCAGAGAGGGAGAATCATATTTCTCCTATCCCAACTGGAGAAATTTTTCCCACATAGTGGGACTTAGCTCTCCTCAAGAGTTTCAAGCATTGGCAGCAAGTCCTTACCATGAGGTGGTTGATTTTCCCTCCTCTAATGGAGTCACTTCATGAATCAAAAGGGGAAGAAGTGAGAGCACTTCATTCTGAGTTGCTACTAAATGTCTTCCCCTTGGACCGGCAAAGATCTTCTCCTCTGTCATAGCTCAGGGGAAGAAGATGATTCATTCAGAATCCCTGCCTAACTTGCCTGCTATTCCAAGTTTTGGATGAGCTGGCAAAGACACTGCTCATTAATGTCAAGAAGGAAAAGGACCTGGGAACAGATGTCTGCGGGCTTCCTCAGTTCTTTCAGCTCTAGTTGGGACTCCACAACTATCCTGGTTCACAAACTCCTCAAGGACCTGCAAAGGGGGATTGTGGCAGGAGCTGACATTGTGCCTTCTGGAGGTCAAGAATCTGGACCTAAAGTACTGGGTCCAAGCCCCTGAAGGTCTGGAGTAGCCCAACTACCGTATTACTCCATGGTGGTAGAGTCAGCGTTTAAAACATGCTAAGCACATTTGTGATCACTTAAATATATCTCCTGGAAAGAATCTGAAAGTGATGAATGTTTGGGAAGAGGGTCTTCCAGGGTTGTATGCTAAGTGCCTGAATTGTAGCTCATGAGCTCTTGATTCATTTACTGATGTGCATTTTCTTTGTTACGTTCTCATCTAACTGTATACATAAATCCTGTACTTGATTTGAGGGATTAATTTGAAAGTTACCCAGGTTAAGGGCAGGTGGTTTTACTATTTATGGTTTAATGGTTTATTAAATTTTATATACCGACACATCGGACAAGCCTTCACATCGGTTCACACAGCATAAACAAAATCAGAAATACAGTATTCATAAAATAGTAACAGCTAAAAAACTATATAGAGTAAAAGAATAAATTAGCTGTTAATAAAGATAAAACTCATAAAAATTAATCAGTCATAAAACATTAATATAAAAACATATTAAACTAAATGGGGGGTCTGGATGTGGAGTGAAGGAGCATCAAGCCGCCCTGGTTCGGCTCTCAGGAGCGAAAGCGCCTGCTAATTGCCAGCTGCAGGGAGACGCGAGTAGCGGAGGAAACAGCAATTGAGACCAGCTGATCCTGAGACCTACGTCATCACCAGGTGACCGGGATAAAACCCGAGAGACGCCGGCAGTCCTTTGGGGTCTGGATGTGGAGTGAAGGAGCATCAAGCCGCCCTGGTTCGGCTGTCAGGAGCGAAAGCGCCTGCTAATTGCCAGCTGCAGGGAGACGCGAGTAGCGGAGGAAACAGCAATTGAGACCAGCTGATCCTGAGACCTACGTCTCAGGATCAGCAGTGGAGAACAACAGGATGAAAAGGAACTGCTAAACGTGAGTGCAAAAAATGTGCGTGAAGCGTTGGCTGGCTCTGAACTCTCTTCCAGCCTCAAAGTTTCTTCATCTGAGGCGTGTGAAGAGAACCCTGTTGTGACCATTGGTAATACTCAGATTAATTCTGTTGACCCTGCCAATGTGACTCTCTTGGACCTTTGGAGGGTACTGGTAAAGCTTGACATGAATTTAACTCAAGTTAACTCCTCTCTATCATCATTAGTGAATGCTAATAGATTATCAATATTGGAACAGGGTAAAAGATTGAGTGTAGCAGAAGTTACGTTTAATGAAGTATCAGAGAAAATTGGTAGTATGCAAAATCTGGAAAATGTGTTAATTAAAGATAATACCATCTTACATACTGAAATAGAAAATGTGGAAAATTTAATAAGGGTGAAAAATTTAAGATTGGTTAACTTTCCAATGACTAGGTTGTTATCTCCAACAGAAATGTTAATTAAATATCTGAAAGAAGTCTTAATGTATGTGGATAAAGAAATCCCAGCTATTTCCAAGATATATTATTTTTCTTCTCGTTATAATAAAAGTAACAAGGTGAATGAAGAAAATAGTATAGGAATTACCACTTTTCTAGAGGAATCTACTGATATTATTAATAGTAGAGCGACTCTCTTTGTATCCTTTATGGCTGAAAGAGATAAGGAGTATATGCTTGAGAAATTTTTTAGGAATAAAGATATTCAATTTTGCGGCCAAAAAATTTATATATTCCCAGATGTTTCAAGACCGACACAGGTTCGTAGGAAGCAGTTCCTGACTCTGAAAAGTAAAAACCCTTGAAATTGGAGCAACATTTTATTTGAGATATCCTTCAAGATGTTTCATAAATTTCAAGGGAAAGAAATTCAGTTTCAATGAACCGCTACAAACATGCCAGGCGGAAAACCAAGACTTGACTGCTACAGGAGAGGCATTAGAAAATAAAGAAGAAGTTGTTCCTTCACAAGATGTTTAATTATATGATGTATATGAATTAGTTTTGTTATGATACAGACCCCTCTCATTATTAGATCCAACTTGGAAATATGAGTTTATTAAGTATTAAGTATGATTTGTTATGTGGTAAAAGATAATGTATCCAATGTTTGGATTTCCTGATTTGTGAAGTAAAATGGTTATGTTTGAATATTTTGAAAAAGTTAATAAAGAAATAATTG
Source organism: Rhinatrema bivittatum (assembly GCF_901001135.1). NCBI lineage: Eukaryota > Metazoa > Chordata > Amphibia > Gymnophiona > Rhinatrematidae > Rhinatrema > Rhinatrema bivittatum. The sequence goes on along the minus strand of NC_042617.1, from coordinate 295,568,504 downwards.
GAAAAAAAAAAACCTAAATGACGTACTAATAGAATAAAAAGGGTAACTCCTTAAGATGGTTTACAGATAAAGCATGCTTATACTATGTTGCTTATTTCTGACAGTGCTGGTTAACTGATTCATACTCTTCAAATGCGCATTTAAACAGCCAGGTCTTTAGTTCGGCTTTGAATTGCTTTTTTTCGGTAGTAAGTCTCAATGAGGTAGGTAAAGATATTGCTGAGTTTCTACTCTGCAAAATGATTTCTTTTTAGGGTTTAATATTAGCTTGTTTTGAAAGTTCTTGTGTTGCTTTCATATAGGTAGAGAATATTGAAGCTGTATTTTCATGTGATCTGGAGAGCGGGATGTAAAACTGTATGTCAGCATGCAAGAAGAAAGTTATTCCTAGATTTGTCAGTGGGAGCATGTAAATATTGAATAGTGTTGCTGAGAGAGCTGAGCCTTGAGGGACACCTGTATCACACTGGAAAGTATCGGATATATGGTTTCTCAGTTTGAACGAAGAGAACCATCTGAGAACCCTGTCTTCGATCCCAATGTTTCTCATCTGATGGCATAACAGGTTATGGTCCACAGTGTCAAAGGCAGCAGTTAAGTCAGTTAGCATATGACAAGATTCATCTGCATCAAGCCCTGGTTAAACAGAGTCTGTTAATGAGAGGAGTAATGTCTCAGTTGAGTGATGTTTCCTAACTCCGAATTGTTTTGGGGAGACCATATTTTGATCTTCCAGGTGATTTACAAGCTGGGATAACACTGCTTTCTCAAGAACTTTTGCGAGAAAAGATAAGTTGGATATTTGACAATAGTTGTCCCAGTCGTCAGTTCTACCAGTCTTAGTCTTTGGGATTGGCTTTATCACAGCTTGTTTTAACCCATTTGGAACAGTTCCTTCTGAGAGAGAGAGGTTAATGTTGTGATTGTCAGAGTGATAACCCCATGTACTTGTTTTAGGGAATTTGCTGGAATTGGGTCACATGGGTGAGGGTCAGGTTTAATTTTAGTAATTTGATACTGTTTTGATACTGTTGACTGTGGACAACTTAACCATGCCATTTGAATCTTCAGGTGCTTTTATTGGAGAACAGGTAGGGAATTGTGTTTTCAACTTATTGATTTTGTCTAAGAATGTGATGGTATATTCATTGCAAGTGACCTTTGTGAAGTTAGTTTCTTGAGATGGAAGATGTCTGGTCTTTAAATGTTTAACAACCTCAAAGAGCAATTTAGAATTAAATATAACCCCATGAATCTGGGGTTTTTTTTGCTTTATTGGTTTAGGGTATTTTATAAGGAAAGACTTATATTTTTCTAGGGATTCAGCAGACAGGCATTTTCAAAATTATTTCTCTAATTTTCTAAGTTACTGTTTAGTGCTTCTTAATTCATCATTGTATCAGGGCTTCTTATTTTTGGAGTTATTTTGTCTGGACGTTTAATGTTTAAATGTCTCCATGTTTAAATCATGATTGAGCAGTTGTCTATGCTGCCCTGAATGTCAAAGGGCTTAATAGCCCCAGGAAATGCCAGTTTCTGCGAGCTGAAATGACACGTTCAGGGGCAGCTATACTGTTGCAAGAGACGCATCTGCGGAAACGCTACGAATCTCTGATGCAGTGGTCCCTTTATCCTACTCAATACTTTGCAGCTGCCACCCACCAGGATAAGTATACTGATGTGGCCATTGTTACACAAAGACTTCAAGGGAGTGATTAAAAAGCCACTTTTTTGACCCAGAAGGGCGGTATGTGATGGTACAATTTCAGATCGCAGATGCTATGTATACTATGGTTAACATATATGCCCCAGTGCAGGGTCAAACTACATTCTACACCGCATTGGGTCACTACTTAGAGCAGGCAGTAGAAGGTTACTTGGTGTTAGCTGGCGATTTTAATCTGAAGCTGGATCCCCGGATGGACAACACAAAGGGGGGTGGGGTAGCTCGGGTATGGGTACAGCTAGAACCCGGGTAAAGAAAATAATGAAAAAATGGAATCTTATAGATGTTTGGAGGTTCCAGTTCCCACCTAGTCAGAACTAAACCTTTTTTTCAAACCTTCACCATTCATACTCAAGGCTGGACTTCTTTCTTTTGGATAAATTGCTACCCTAGTACTGCAAGGTAGATAGTCAACCGATCACATGGTCTGATCATGCCCCGGTTGAGCTCCACTTGCACAATCCTATAAAAAAGGAGGGGGGGGGGGGGGGCCGATTTTGGACCCTCAACAATTCCTTATTGGGAGACTAACACTACTGTTCGCAGTTAGAAGCAGATATATCAGAGTATATTGATTTTAATGTAAGGGATGATATAAACTCATCTATGGTTTGGGAAGGCCTGAAAGCTATGATTAGGGGTCGCTTAATAGCGAGGGCGACCTATGTTAAAAAGAATAGAATTAAGCGACAACAGCAGCTCCGGCGAGAGATTCTGGAACTGGAGCATGTACACAAGCAAACTTTGGATAAGGCTTGTTATACTAAGCTCCAGAGGGCTAGAACTGCCCTCTTGAGTTAGAAACTATAGCTTTTCAGCTGCAACGGCTAAACCAGGAACGATTTGAATGGGGGAATAAAGCCAGCTGTCATTTGGCTCGGCGCTTGCATAAACGCGTAGCCCAACGGCAAATCGTGCAAATTAAATCAGAACGGGGCATTCTTCTCACTAAGCCAGAAGATATGCGACAAAAGTTCATGGAATTTTATACGTCCCTTTATGCCGCAGATCCCCTGATTCAGACAGAACAAATAGAACAGTATTTGCAGGAGGTGGTTCTCCCTGGCATATCTGATCTTGAACGACAGTTCTTTGATAAAGATATCACGGAACAAGAAATAGTACAGGTGATCAAGGGATTAAAGGTCAATAAAGCACCAGGGTTAGATGGGTATACAGCCTTATTTTATAAAAAATTTCATACCCAAATTACTCCATTATTGCAGGAATGGTTTAATTCATTGAAGTCTGGATACCCTCTCACGACAAGTGCATATGTAGCCAGGATTTCTATACTGGCCAAGCCTGGTCGAGACCCCGCCGTGTGCGGCTCGTATAGGCCAATCTCTTTGATTAATATTGACCTTAAGATCTTCGCTAAGATCTTAGCTATCAGGCTGAAGCGGATCATGACCAAATTGGTGCACTTGGACCAGACGGGGTTCATACAGGGCCGTATGACGGCCGATAATATCAGGAAGGTAGTGAATCTCATGTGGTCTGTTCAGACGCAAGGGACCCCAGCAGTATTGTCTATAGATGCCGAAAAGGCTTTTGATATGATCCACTGGCCATATCTTTTTTGCGTGTTGAGGAAAATGAACTTTGGTAACTCGTTTTTGGCATGGCTGCATAATTTATACTCCCAACCCCAGGCGAGAGTTAAGGTTAATGGTATATATTCAGAACCTCTACCCATTCAGCGGGGTACAAAGCAGGGATGTCCCCTCTTGCCACTCCTTTTTGCCCTTTTTTTAAGAACCATTAGCCCACCATATACGTGCCTCAGGAGATATATAAGGGGTCCACTTGGGAACATCCGAGCATAAAATTGCCATGTTTGCGGACAATGTTCTATTTACCCTCACACAACTAGATATCTCACTCCTGGGGACTATTGGTAAGATATCGGGGTTCAGATTAAATCTTGACAAATCTGAAGTGCTCAATTTAACTTTGGGTGAAGAGCAGCGGGCTCAATTGCAGGCCAAGCTTCCTTTTAAGTGGGCTACACATAGCATTAAATACTTGGGTATCCATCTTAGTAAGAATTCTGGGGACCTCCTAGAATTGAACTATAAGCCTCTCTGGCAAACACTCTCTAAGGAATTGGAAATCTGGGCCTCCCTTTCCTGGTTGGGGCGGATGGCCGCAGTAAAAATGAATCTACTACCCCGGCTTCTGTATCTATTTCAGTCACTACTTATACCTATCCCCAATAACATGTTGAAATGCTGGCAAAGACGAGTATTTGACTATATTTGGAAGCGGAAGCCACCTAGGATCCACCTAGGGATATAATGTATCAACCTACCAGTAGGGGGGGATTGGGAGTCCCTAACCTACAATGGTATTGGGCGGTTGCCCAGTTAAGGGCAGTTATCTGTCATAAGGAACACGATCAGCCACTTTGGGTAAAGATTGAACAGGATCTGGCTGGGAAAGTACCATTGCGGGCCATGGTTTGGCAGCCTAGGGATACCTGGCCGGGAGTTGGTGAACTGGCCCCTGCCACTAAGACAACTTTAGCTATTTGGGACAAATGGCGAGTACACTTTGGCACTCACCGTTACTTTTATAGCACTTTCCTCAATTATAATACCAATTTCTCTGCTGGAAGGGTACTACTGCACTATCACCCATTGATTAATAAGTGAGTTGTTCAATTGGAGCATTTATGGGGCTCACAGAGGTTTCTTACCTTTCCAGAGCTTTGGGAGAAGTGGCACTTAAGAGAGCAGGATGTTTTCTTGTACTTGCATCTAGGTCATTTTCTAATGACAGAGAATATAGGTGCTGAGCTTCAAAAGGGCAAGACAGTTCTGGAACATTGGTGTAATACAGCAGATGGCTTGTCCGGCATTATTTCTAATCTTTATGGATTCCTAGGTAATGCACTGTGGAGCCAGGCCCCTTATGAGAAGGCGCAGGAATGAGACTTGGGTAAATTAATTCCTTCAGAGTCCTGGGACTAGATATTTCAGAACACAAAACGCGGTTCGATTTCTGCCACGTTGATGGAAAATGGGTACAAGGTCTAATGCGATGGTACTTAACGCCTGCTAGGATACAGAAGATTATACCTTCTGTTAGTGCCGATTGCTGGAAAAAATGTGGGGGGACTGGTACATATTTCCACATGTGGTGGAGCTGTCTTAAGGTGAAACAGTTTTGGGAAGAAATCAATCAAATGGTAACTGATATTGTAGGCCTGGAGGTTCCTTTAGATCAGGTGTGGACAAGCCGGTCCTCGAGGGCTGCAAACCAGTCTGGTTTTCAGGATACCCCTAATGAATATGCATGAAATGTTAACATATTACCCTTAAATCTCAATGTTTTCTGTAAATCCTGTTGCTGTTAAATGTTTTACTGTTTAATTGTTATATGTAAAGCCTGTTGCTAATTTATCGTTTTACTGTAAACCGAGGTGATGTATAACTATACGTACCGCGGTATAAAAGAATCTATAAATAAATAAATAAATGGAATAGATTTGCATACAACTGAGGCAGTGTGTTTGCAGGTCTCTCATATGCATATTCATTAAGGATATCCTGAAAACCCGACTGGTTTGCAGCCCTCGAGGACCAGAATTGCCCACCCTTGCTTTAGATCCTGAACATTTCTTGCTTAATTTGTCCCCACAAGTTTCTCACTTTAAATGGTTACTTGTACATCAAATTATACTTGCAGCCAGATGCGAGCTGGCTTTGTTTTGGAAACGGCCAGATCTCCCTACTAAGGCTGAAGTGGCAATCCGCCTTGAACACAAATGCTTCCTTTACAAGTTAACTGCACTTAAAAATCATACTTTGCCTAAGTTCTATAGGATATGGGATCCTTATCTAACATGGAAGAATCAGTTATCATAGGGAAAACATGAATTGTACGGGATACCTAATGAAAGTGTTTAGCTTGTTTTGAACTGTGGACTTAGAATAATATTGTATGGCATGTACTCCAGATTTTCTACAGTTGAATGTAGCATTCTCGGTCAGGGGGGATGGGGGGGTTTCTATTGGAATGATAAACTGTTGGTTGTCAATTGTTCAAATGTTTTGTATACTTTTCATGTGATGACAAATAAAAACTATCAATCAAAAAAAAAAAAATTGCAATACAATCCTCAGCTTGGGACTCCCCACACATTATTGCTAATCCATGCCTGCTTGTCAATGGAGAAAGCAAGTTTGCTTACCTGTAAACGTGGTCCTCCATAGACTGCAAGATGCATTAGCCATACTTAATACCTTCCTGCCTCCCTGGAGTTGACAACTTCATTAAAGCTCTGAGGGGCTCATGAGGCAGCATGTGAGTACAGGAGCATGCGCTCAAGCCCAGTAAATTCTTTACTGAGCTCGGAGAGCTGTGTCTGTCAGTACTCTGAGTTCACCTACATGTTATGACTAATTCATCTAGCTATGCAGAACCTGGTTTACAGGTAAGCAAACTTGCTATTCAAACAGTACTTGGTTTTGTTTTGTTTTAAATTTATTTTTGATAGGATGGGAGAGGGGTGAATAGCAATTTCCTCCTCCTTTCAGTTTGTAGCTCAATTGGAACTTATCCCATTTGGTTTTGTACATCCATGGTTCTTAATTAGCAGCTGCTCAGTCGTTCCCCCCCCCCCCCCCCCCCCCCCCCCCCCAATTTTTGTTCATTCTTCCCTTCTATCTAGTCCAGCCATTGCAGCGCCATTTTTCTGGCAGAGAAGAACAGAATGAGGTTCCCTTACTCAGCTCTGTGCACATGCACTTCTTTGATGGTCAGGTCATGAGGCAGCATGAGATGTCTGTGACTTGCTGAGGGGGGGGAGCACGGCCTCTAAAGCCCCCCTTTTCCTTCCCCAGCTCCCAGTCAGCCTAAGGGGCTTGAACCAGGTCTAGGAATTAAAACCAGTACTTCTGTGGTGTTCTTGGAAATCAACCCTTGCTGCAGGTTTTCAGAGTGTTTCTGCCATAAATTGGAGTCTGAGAACTCTAAGCAGGCTGGTTGGCTGCATCTGCTTGTCACCTCCAGAGAGGATTGGTATATATCCTGTAATGATGCAATGCAAACAGGATGGGCAAATATTTGTTGTCTTGGCCTTTTGAAGGTGAATATTTCTGCTCAAATGTGCTAACACAGTTTAATACAACTGATAATGAGTGCTAGGATGTCATGAAAACAGCAAGAGCAGAACAGTTTTGGTCCTGTTGAAGTCCATGACTGATGTTTACGTAGGCACAACCTACTTACCTGCATTAGCTTTTTAAATTTGTTCGTAATGATGAAGAGTGCAGAAAGATGACCTAATTATAAAGTAAAAGATGATGACTTTTATGGCAAGTTAGAGATGCTGGAAAAATTAAACCTACTCTAAAATCTGTGCTGCATTTTTTCCCATCTTATCTGAAAGCTGAGAAATGTGTACAGCATCATGCTTGACACTTCCCCCCGCCCCCCCCACCTCCTCTTTAGGTAACTTTTATCACTTAAGTTTAACAGTGAATGTGTGCTTTGAAATGATTAATTGGAAAGTATTTGTGGGAGAGGGAAGGAAATGTTAGTTTCTAACACCATTCTTCTTTCTCTCCCACTCCCTCCCTGTTTTAGGTGAAGGCAGTGCTGCTGTAGAACAGACTATTTCTGCAGAAGATCTGAAAGAATGTTTAAGGAAGCGACTGGAATTCTGCTTCTCACGGTATTGTGGAGCTAAGTTAGATTGTTAACTAAAAGTATTTGTTAAAGCATTATAGACCTGCTAGAACAGGCCTAATGTGGACCTTGTGCATTAGAGAAGAAACCTCTGTGTGGCACACTGGTGCAGATTGATTTTGCCACTGCTCTTGGAGAATTTCTGTTTTTCATTTTATCCGGGGGGGGGGGTGGGGGCTAATCTGTGGCTTGAGAGCTACATGTGGCTTTTCCATATGCAAAATGTGGCTCTTACCCTCCTATCCCCATTTGTACCTGAGCAGCACTTCAGAGGTCAGGAGGATTGGTGCTAGAGAGCACACAACACAACTGATGAAACATGTCCCTAGATCAGCCCCTTCTTTCTTGTCCTTGTGGTGTTGCTGGTTATATTGGTGACAGGAGGGAACCAACCACCTCTGTTCTTCCCTGCTCTGCCCATCCCCCACCTGCCTGCAGTCAGGAAGGGGAGGAGGTGAGGAGGGAGCTGATAGGACAGCAGAGAAGAGCCAGTCAACGTCCTGCTCTTGCCCTTCACATCCTGTTTACCCTCCATCCCACTTGTCTGAGTAATGAGCTGTTTTTTTGTTTTTGTTATCTGAAGGGTAGGAGCTAGACTAGATATGTCCTAGGTCTAGCACATTACTGTGTTGTCAGGACTTGAGATTCAGCTAACCGCAGGGGATAAATTGTTTAAATAAGGGGGAAGGGGGGGAGTCATCAAGTTCCAGTCGGGACAGAATGATTTGTGGCGAGGGAAGGGGGTGAATCGTGAAAGGGGATAAGGGGAAAAAAGTTGAATGCAGGTAGTAAATGTTTGGGGGTGACAGTGCAAGAAGTGGTGAAAGTGAAGAGTGTATATGCTTGGGGAGAGGAGTGGTGGAAGAAAGATTGGGGGAGGGGGACATAGAATGGTGTAAGAGAGTCAGTACGTCTGGGGGGGGAGTCGCCAGAAAAGGAGTAAATGTTGGAAGTAGGTGAGTGAGGGGTAAATATCCTTCCCCCACCATCTTCCAAAAGACAGCAATGCAAACAGTTGTCTAACATCTTATTATTCTCCAAGATCTATACTTCCACATGTTCTGCAGCAGCTATGACGAGACTAGTTCTAGGATAAGGGGAATGGGGGAGAGGGCCAGGATAGGGAGTTGTACGAGAGCTGTATGCTGACGGGGGGGGGGGGGGGGGGGGGGGGGGGGCGCGTATTTAAAATTGTGTGAGGGAGTGAAGGGTTAGAGATGGGTATAGAAAGGGGTTCAAAAGAACTGGAGGAAAGGTGGTAAAGGCATGTACGTAATGGTCCCTTCTAGCTGTGGTTAACCAAAGCCAGACATGGTGTTGGGATGGGGCAGAGGTGGTGATGAGGGACTGTGTGTGAGAGAAACAGAGATGGGGTGGGGGATGAGAGGATGAGAACCAGACATGATGGGGCAGAGAAATGGTGATTGGGACAGGGGAAGAATTTGAGCTTCACACAGAAGTGAAGGAATTGGGATTGTGAGAACCAGAAGGGGTAATGGCTAAAGCTGTGGATGAAGAAAAGAGGAGAAAGGGTAGTGTGGTCAAAAAGAGAGGGGGTGAGGGCACGAGATGAGAGAAGTGAAAGTGGGTACGGGGAATTGCAGGTGCTGGGCAGAGGGTAGGGCGGGGGGGGGTGGATAACGGGTGCTGGGCAAAGTGGTGTGAGGGTGATGCAGAAGGAGTGATATTGGGGGCTGCTGAGCTTGTACCATTGTTGTGGGGGATGAGGGATGTACTGCTGGTGCTGCAGAGAGACTGGTGGGAGCAGGGTGGGGAGGATTGAGGGAGAAACTGCTGAGAACAGGATGGGATTAAAAAAGATTGATGGGAGGCATGAAAGACTGATGGGGAAAGGGTGGGTGGATTGAGAGAGACTAGTGGGTATAGGGTGAGGACCCCAAGAGAGACTTGCAGGGACAGGATTGAAAGAGACTGTTTGGGACAGGGTGAGGGAACTAAAGAGACTGGGAGGATTGAGAGACTGGTGGTGGGACACAGATAAGCCAGTGGAGATGAGGAGGGAGTGTCCCTTTTGAGGACTCCCCTTGCTCCTCAAAGGGGTCCATCTCCACTCTTGGAAGTGTGAGACTATGGCACTGTGCATTCTCATTCCTTGGCTCTTGGTGCATGAAAGGTTGGCCACCCCTGCATTGCAGGGGTTGGGGGAGGGGTGGTATTTAGGGGAGCTGTACATATATCTACTGCTGAGGCTCTTGGCAGCAGTCTTAAGTGTCAAATGATTTGTCATTGTTTATTGGGCAGGAAATATTAAAACTCTATTGGGATACTAGTTTGAACCACTAACCTTTTATTTCCTAGCGTGTAGTAGATGGACTCAGGACCAATGGGTATAGTGTGCTCCTGATAGCAGTTGGAGACAGAGTCAGATTTCAATCTGACGTCAGCACTACATACACCTGTGCACGAGGCTTTGCTCTCCAGTTTTTTCCGTCTCCATAGCAGTTCGGGACTTCACACACGCTTGCACAGCATTAGAAAACCAAACTCCAAATTTAAAGAAAAAACAAAGAAAAACTTACCTCCAAAACGAGCCCCGTTCTCCTGCAGTGATACCTAAGGGTCCCTCCCCCAGTCGAGATTTCCTGAGGTGATTTCCGAGATGCCTCAGACGTTAGCCTCGGTCCTGGTGTGTACTTAGCTCCCTGAAAAGGGAGCGGCTGAGAGGCAGCAGGTGCAGAACAGAGTGCCGTGGTGAAGGTAATTCCCTTTCCCCCGGCAGAGGACCGGGAAGCGCCGAGACAAGGTAAGGTAGAAAACATTTTCTCAGTCTCCGAGGCTCGGACAGCCGCACAGATCATCCCTCTGGCGTCTGTACATTCGGGTTGAGCAGCCCCGTCCGGGCTAGACCCTGAATCCGGCAAGAGGGTCCTCCCACGTGGAGAACCCCCTGAGGGGGCCCGCCATCTTACCGCGTGGTTGCCGGCACCCCCCCAGGTTGCCACATCATCCACACAACCGAGCCATGCGCACAGCGGCCAGCCAGGTGCACAAAGTACTTGTGTGCATAGTGGCGCACACATTGGGGTCAGGCGCACAGCGGCAAGCTCAGGGGTGCCAAGCACACAACTAGGCCCACGCACGCATCTTCCGTTCCTACGCGCACAACATAGGCGCACCCGAAACGCATAACCAGGCCGCCTGGCACGCACACCAGTACAGGATAAACGGGCAAATCATGGCACTGCCGTCCAAGACAGCTAAAGGTCCAGTCCTCTGCCCGGCATGCCACCTGAGAGCGGCGCAGCCCGAGGTGACCTCCGCCCTATACCTATTATGCGAAGAAGCTTGGGGGGAGCCGAGATAAGGTCCCCCTCAGCCTGTAGAGTTCTCCAGATCCACCAGCGAGACTACTACGGACCTCTCTATTCCCGACTCGGCTCCTCCACAGTGGGGGCCCTCAGGGAGCACCGTCGGACCCAGTGCGGTCCCAGGCAACTTCACCTGGGCGGGATTCTTTGCTGAGCTGCAATCCTACATCCACGCACAGACAGGGCCACCAGTGACATAACCACAACCCCCGCCAGTGGTCCAGAACCTCCCAGGCCCCTCCCGGCCTCCACCAGATGAGCCTCCCCTGGATGGATACCTCCCCTTAGGGGACAATGATTCGAAGGAGAAATCATAACCCTTTGAAGAGGGGGATCACCTCCAGGAATGGAACCCTATTGCACCATGATGCGCTTCTTCTCAAAAGACGAATTATCAGATCTCGTAGCCACGAGTCTGAAGGCATTGGCCATCCCGGACATATGCAACACAGCAGAGTCCAAGGCGAGTCCCTTCCTGGCCAGGCTCCGCCAGACCTCACGCCATTTCCCTACGCTACAGGCTGTACAACAACTGATCGACCTGGAATGGGACGTTCCAGAGGCCACCTTTAAAGGAGGTCGAGCCCCAGAAACTCTCTACCCCTTGGAACCCGTGACGAAGGAACTCCTGAGGTTTCCCAAGGTGGACGCCCTAGTCTACGTCACTACAAAGCACACTTCCATACCAGTCGAGGGAGGAGCTTCACTCAAGGATGCCAATGACAGAGGGCAGGAATCCATCCTCAAGCAGTCTTATGATGTATCAGCTATGACCTTACAGATCGCTGCTTTATGCGCCGTGGTATCACGCGCCTGCCTGGCTATGGCCAGGGACGCAACTACGCCAATTGAGGCATTAGATCCGGCAATATCATTCCTCACGGATGCGACCTCAAACCTGGTACGCACCTCAGCCAGGAGTCTCTCGTCCATAGTGGCAGCCAGAAGACATCTCTGGCTCCGAAGCTGGTCAGCCGACGTGATCTCTAAGACGAGGCTCACGAGCATGCCCTTTAGAGGAACACTCCTATTCGGAAGCGACCTGGACAGATGGGGCGAGTCCCTAGTACCCCATCTACTGGAGGACAGGAACAAAAGGAACCAACGCCCCTTTCCCCGGGCACCCAAGGGCAGAGGATCCCAGCATTATAGACCATACAAAAACACTTACCAAGCCCCCCCGCCGGCAAGGGGCAGTCCTTTCGGAACACACAAAAGAGGAGCTGGCTCGGGACCAGGCCCCAGCCGCAGCACACAATGAGAATCAGCAGACCCATCTACAGGAAGAGATCATAGGGGGCAGGCTTGCCCTATTCTACCAAAGATGGGTCGAAATAACGTAGGACAATTGGGTCCTATCCATCATCCGAGAGGGATACTACCTGGACTTTCACAGCATCCCTCGGACATGTTTGTGATTTCTCCGTGCCACGACCCCTCCAAGAGGAAGGCAGTGGAAACCGCCCTAAAGGCAGTAACACCGGTGCCCTCACACCAACAAAATTCTGGGCACTATTCCATCTACTTCATCATACCCAAGAAAGAGGGAACATTCCGGCCCATACTCGACCTCAAGACTGTCAATCGCTACCTGACGATACCCCGCTTCCGCATGGAAACCCTGCGTTCTGTCATAAAGGCGGTACAACCTGGAGAATTCCTGACATCCCTGGATCTGTCAGAAGCCTATCTCCACATACCATTCCATTGCCTCCGCTTTGCGATTTTGGGCCATCACTACCAGTTCCAAGCCCTACCGTTTGGGCTAGCTATGGCTCCTCGAACATTCACCAAGATCATGGTGGTAGTAGCAACGACACTGAGGAAAGAAGGAATCCTCGTGCATCCATACCTGGACAATTGGCTGACCAGAGCATAATCGCCAGAGGAAAGCCATCAAGCAACCACCAGAGTCAAAGAACTACTGCAGAACCTCGGGTGGGTTGTCAACACACCCAAGAGCCACCTGCAGCCTTCCCAATCCCTAGAGAACCTGGGAGTCCGGTTCAGTACCAAATGGAACAAAGTCACCCTTCCCCCTACAAGGAGAAGGAGATTGATGGAACAACTACTAGCATTGTTGAATTCCACTCTCCCCACGGTATGGGACTATCTCCAAGTCCTCGGACTCATGGCAACAACCATAGAAGTCGTCCCGTGGGCAAGGGCCCACATGCGGCCCCTACAACATTCCCTACTGTCATGGTGGAACCTGATGTCTCAAAACTAATCTGCCCCCCTCCGGCTACCGGCGAAGGTTTGGAACCAACTACAGTGGTGGCTACAAGAAGACCATCTGAGCGAGGGAACAAGCCTATCCCCACCGGAATGGACCTTGCTCACTACAGATGCGAGCCTGCGGGGATGGGGAGCCCACTGCCAGGAGCTAACGGCTCAAGAGCAATGGGACAAAGAAGAGTCTGCATGGAACATAAACAGACTGGAAGCCCGAGCAGTCAGACTAGCCTGCCTACGGTTCAGTCACAGACTCCGGGGCAAATCAGTCAGTCATGTCGGACAACGCCACAACAGTGGCCTACATCAACCACCAGGGGGGAACCAGAAGCCAGCAGGTGTCTCTGGAAATAGAGCCCCTAATGACGTGGGCAGAATCAAACCTACAAGGGATATCAGCCACCCACATCGCGGGAAAAAGACAACGTCACTGCAGACTACCTCAGCAGAGAGAGTCTGGATCCAGGGGAATGGACGCTGTCTCCAGCAGCCGTCCAGCGGATAGTAAAACACTGGGGAACCCAGCCATGGATCTTCTGGCAACTGGGTCCAACACCCGGGTTCCCAGGTTCTTCAGCCGAAGACGGGAGCCATTGTCCCAGGGAATCAATGCCCTTGTCCAGACCTGGCCTCAGGAGGACCTACTGTACGCCTTCCCTCCACGGCCACTACTGGGCGGAATCATCGGCAAGATAGAACACCACAGAGGGCTGGTACTTCTAGTGGCCCTGGACTGGCCAAGAAGACCGTGGTACGCAGACATGCGAAGACTTCTGGCAGGAAACCCTCTACGCCTACCTCCACACAGGGATCTACTCCAGCAAGGACTGATACTCCACGAAGACCCAACGAGATTCTCGCTTACGGTCTGGCTATTGCGAGGTCTTGCCTGAAAAAGAGTGGATACTCAGGACCAGTAATTGACACACTGCTCAGAGTGCGCAAGTTCTCCACCTCCTTAACATATATACGAGTATGGAGAATATTCGAAGCCTGGTGTGAGGACCGCGACATCCTTCCATGGACAGTCAAAATCCCCATGATCCTAGAATTTCTGCAGGACGGCGTGAACAAAGGGTTGTCCCTCAATTCCATCGAGGTGCAACTGGCCACCCTGGCCAGCTTCAGACCCAGGGTGGTCGGCACCAGCCTAGCGGCCCACCCAGATGTCTCCTGCTTCTTAAAAGGGGTCAAGCACATTCAGCCACCTTTAAAATGGCCATACCCCTATGGAATCTCAATCTAGTGTTAGACTTCCTAGCAGGAGCTTCATTCAGACCAACTCGCGGTCTGTCCCTATGACTCCTGACCTTGAAGACGGCGTTCCTCATGGCAATCTGCTCAGCCCGTCGAATCTCCGAACTTCAAGCACTATCATGCCGGGAGCCGTTCCTCAGATTCACGCCGGGATCCAAACAGGTGCGCCCTGTACCCTCCTTCCTGCCAAAGGTGGTTTCTCACATCCATCTAAACCAAACCATCTCGCTGCCATCTCCAGACGAGCATAAGGACTCTGAAGACTCACGCCTTCTTCGCCACCTGATTGTCGGCAGACTCCTAGTCCGATACCTGGAAAGATCGGAACCTGTACTAAAGACGGACCATCTGTTTGTTCTTCACAGCGGGAAGAAGCAAGGGGAAGCGGCCTCGCAGGCAACTATTGCCCGCTGGATCAAAGAAGTAATCAAGGCGGCCTACATAGAGGCAGGCAAGCCTCCACCTCTACAAGTCAAGGCCCATTCCACAAGGGCCCAGGCAATGTCCTGGGCAGAAACAAGGATTCTGTCACCTGCAGAGATCTGTTGGGCGGCAATGTGGTCCTCCATCCACACGTTCTTGAGATTCTATCGCCTGGATGTTCAGGCCAAGGAGGACACAGCATTCGCAAGGGCAGTACTAAATGGGCCACGGGCAGCCTCCCACCTGGTTCGGGAGTGGCTTTTGTACATCCCATTGTTCCTGAGTCCATCTGCTACACGCTAGGAAATGTAGTAATTACTTACCTGATAATTTCATTTTCCTTAGTGTAGACAGATGGACTTGGCACCCCGCCCATGGCTGCCTCACAATAAAGAATCCTCGGGGGGAACTCCCCCCCCCCCCCCCCCCCAAGTAAAACACAAGCACGGGTAAGCCAACCCTTATCTCTAGTTCAGACACCCGTATTATCAGGTGTCGGCGCTTCTCGGTTGAGTGCCCTGGCGGTCTCCAGCTAGAAACAGTCAACCATTCCGAGTAATTAAGTATCAAGTTAATCAAAATTATCCAAACACACATATATCCATAATTGCTTTTCAAGGAGAAAACTGGAGAGCAAAGCCTCGTGCACGGGTATATGTAGTGCTGATGTCAGATTGAAATCTGACTCTGTCGCCAACTGCTATCAGGAGTACACTAAACCCATTGGTCCTGAGTTCATCTGTCTACACTAAGGAAAATGAAATTATCAGGTAAGTAATTTCTACACTTTAGGTGCTCTTAAAGGTGGTGATGGTGTGTGTGTGTTTTGTTTGTTTTTTTAAATCAGTGCAGAGGCTTCAAACTTATTGGGTGTGACCAATTAAGCTTATAGTAAACCCTGAAATGGCTCAAATTGCTATGCAATAGAAGACTTAAACTATTACCTGTTGCTGATATTCCACTATCTGATTTCCATGAGTTTTATGTGGTAACCAAAGGTGGCAATAGAACAGGTCTGGTTCCCTGTGATGAAAGTAGCGCGCAGAGAGGGTTTAAGGCCAGCAGTATGGTGGTTTCAGCAGCCTTAGAATTTTTCATTTACTCTTCTCCATCCTACGTTCTCTGCTTTTTCTTTTTCCTTATGTCTAAGCAGCTTTTTTCTTACCTTCATTTGTTTCTACACTTCCTGATTCCACTTTGTGCTGGCTCTGACCCAGTGACCCAATAAGATTATGAGATCTGAGGGAACTAGATGCCATTAGAATTCAGTCTTTGATCTAGCAATCCTGTGTTGAGCTTATAAGGAAACTTAACTTACATTTTTGTGGTTTTGTTTTTTTTTTTTAAATTATTTTAATAGGGAAAACCTATCCAAGGATCTGTACTTGATGTCTCAGATGGACAGCGATCAATTTGTCCCAGTTTGGACGATTGCCAATATGGAAGGAATCAAGAAACTCACCACAGACATGAGCCTTATTCTGGAAGTACTTAGATGTACGTTACATACAGTATTGTGAGCACTGTGGACCATAGTGCAGCTTTCAGTTGCCCATTTAATTTTAGGCCACCAAGCAGTAATTTCAGCTTATACCAACACTGGAGCTCCAATAGTCATTTGTCCATTGTACTTCTGAATGATCTCTAATGCTCACAGGTTCTATTGTTTCTATGACTGCTGCTTATTGATGTCTTTCTGGGTGTTGGTCCAGAATGTGGTTTTAGCCTGTCTGGATGTTCTTGGTCAGTTGAAAGGTAGCCATCAAGCACTCTGTTCCCTCTATGGCCTCAGTTCTGCAGGCCAATAGAGGGAATACTTGAATGGTTTGTGAAATGGAGATGCTTAGTGTGTGGCGCATTTTCTTGCACCGCAGAGAAAAGTTTGGGCCAGCTCCAGGAATGTCTGGCTCTCCGTTGCTGTGATTTTTTATGCTTCTGCTTCATGCTTATTGCACAACTGTGACTTTTGAAGAATAGACTTTTGCTAGGGAGACACCACTAAAATTGATGAATGCACCAGTGTCACAAGTGTGAGCCTACTCTGTTTAGATTCACAACAAAATGTTTTTCCTGAGCTGTTTTCTTGTGCTAAACGTTTTTTTCACAGCTGATAGTAAATTCTGCTATAGTTTTTAATTTGTTACATCTAGCTAGGAATATTGCATGAAATTTATACAGGCTGTATGGATGAAATGTGATGTTTGTTTATGTATATGTGTGTGTTTTATGTATATACACACATGAATAATTAGCATATTATGTCCATATATACGTATTGTCAATGAAAAGAAAAAAAAATCAGCTGGAAAGGCTATAATGAGATTTGGTAAGCGGTAGTTCCCCAGCCATTTTGTAGAAAAGTTTATGGGGTCTTGTTAAACTGTGTTGAAGCACAGGGGTAATGTGGTGATACTATTTCCTCCTGAGGAAGCCATTTTCATGGCGAAACAAGGAACCTTTGTCAAGGAAGCAAGTTTGCAGAACAAATAGGTCTATACGGCAAACTGAATAGAGGAAGAAATTGGGATAAAAGCCACTATGAGACAGACAACAGGGTAATCTTTCTGTGGTTTCAAGACACTGCTATTAATGGATTGATTTTGATCCCCTATGGATATATGAGAAGATTCTCCAGTGTTTAATGGATTTATTGGAACTTAAGTAGATAATATGCTATATTTCTGATAGGGCATGTGATACATATTGAGGAACCACGTGGACATTTTTAAATGTTTAATATGCAGTTTTGTATAAAAGTGTATTAAATTATTCTCATCGTACAAAAATTTTGACTGTAAAATATAGATATATTTTCATATTTTTATTAAATACCATGGGTGTTTATATTTGCTTTTCTTCTCATTGACAGTATGTATTATTACATACTTTGTTAATGTTTTGAATGCCCAGAAATTTGTAACTGTGTGTGTATATATGTGTGTGTTTGTAGCAATAGAATATTAAGTGATGTCTGAGAAGGATGTAGTTGCCCAGTGCACCCAGAAACCCTTAAACAACATCAAATATCTTAGAAGAAAGCTTCTGCTGGAAGATTTGATCAAAGAAACTAATTTAGGAACTCATTTTGATGGGAACACAAAAGTTAAATGCTTTCTAGGATCCTTAGATATGCAAACCAGGTAGTCAAAGCAATGATAGAAGAAAATAGGGACTCATATCAATTATCCATCTGGGAACCAATGACTTTACTAGAAATGATATCCATATAATACAGAAAGAGGTCCAAAACCTAGAAAAGATTCAATTCATGGCAAAGACTATTGCTTTTTAGGAAGTATTTCCTCTTCATGGAAAGGCTATTCCATATAGATTTAATTTATGGCTCAAAACACGGTATAAAGAAAACAGTTTTGGATACATTGGAGGTTGGGATCAGGCGTGGAGCAATAAAAGGTTATATGGTAAGGGTGATCTACATTTGTCTGCGGCAGGAAAGAGGATGCTAAGAGAAATTCAAATAGTGCATTAGGCATTTAAACTAGATGGTGGGGGTGGTAGGAGGTGGCCAGTGAAATTGGCATATCACCTCCAAGCATTACAGGAAGTGGAAGTTGAAAATAAAATAAATCACTTCAAAAAAGTTGACTACAAAGAGCAGCAGACCAAGGCAGAAAAGTTGGAAAGCTATGACCATAAATGCTAGAGTCTGGGCAATAAAATTTCAGAGCTGCAGGCCTGGTTGAGGTGGACCTGGACATTGTTGCTGTTACAGAAACTTGGTTCATGGAGTCTCATGATTGGGATACAACTGTCCAAGGCTACAGTTTAAGGAAGGACAGGACAGAAAAGGAGTAACAGCAGTTTAAGTCCAAATGAGTTTCCAAACAACTGAAATGCAAGAGACATGGGATAGGGAAGAAGCATTATGGGTTGTCCTCTTAAAAAAAAAAAAAAAAAAAAAGCATTTCCATTTATACTGGTGTGGTCTACAGGCCTCCAACTCAAGTGGAAGAACTGAATAGTGATCTAATTGAAGACATCCAAAAGGTGGGAAAGGAGGAGGACGAAGTGTTGCTCATTGGAGATTTTAATCTGCCGGATGTGGATTGGAGTATCCCTTCTGCGGAATCTACAAGAAGTAGAGAGATGATAGATGCTCTTCAGGGGCCTCTACTCTAACAAATGGTAATATCACACCCTCCCTCATGGGTTCTAATCGACCTGGTGCTCACTGATGGGGATAATGTCTGTCTGGGTAGGTGCTCACCTGAACACCAGTGATCATCAGACAGTATGGCTTGATTATAGGAAACAGGATACAGAGAAGTTGCGTGAAGATCCAGGTTTTGAATGACAAAAATATGGACTTTGTCAAAATGGGAAAGAACTAGAAGACTGGGAGAAAATGGGTGAGTGGAACAATGGGCTAAATTAAATTGAGCTATTACAAAGGCCACAAATCTGTTAGAAAAGTAAACAAGTAAGAGAAGGAAATGGATCTGATTCTCAAAGGAGGTGGCTAAAAAATAAAGGCAAAAAGAGCAATGTTCAAGAAGTACAAAGTATCCCATGTAGAAGTAGATGGAAGAATCCTTAGTAAAAGTGAAGGGGATGAAGAAATCAGGAAAGCAAAAGGTCAGATTGTAGAAAGGATTGCAAAAAAGGTAAAGTGAGGTGACACACTTTTCAGATATACCAAAGAAAGGAGAATGGCCCAGTGTGGTATAGTGAAATTGAAAGGTGACAAAGAGCAATGTGTGGAGCAAAATGAGAAAATAGCAGAAATATTAACTTCAGTTCGGCATTCACCAAAGAAGACTCTGGAGATGGATGTTGGTTGGCAAAACCATGGATGGCGGCAGGGCATATGCAACCCTGTTTACAGAACAGAATGTATGGGAAGAGCTAGGAAAACTGAAAATGGACAAGGCCAAGGCCAAGGGGCTGGATGACATCACAGGATACTAAGGGACCTCAAATGTGTTGGCAAGTCCATTGAAAGACCTATTCAATAGATCCCTGGAAATGGGAATGGTGCCACAAGATTGGAGAAGAGCGGTGGTGGTCTTGCTTCACAAGAGTGGGAGCAGAGAGGAGACTGGAAACTACTGGCCGGTTAGCCTCACCTTGGTGGTGGGAAAATTATTGGAGACTCTACTGAAGGAAAGCATAGTGAACGATCTACAATCTGGGGGTTGCTGGACCTGAGGCAGCATGGATTCACCAGGGGAAGATCCTGTTAGATTTATTTTTTGGATTGGATGATTTGAGACTTGGATTAAAGAAGAGCGCTCAATGTGATTAACTTAGATTTCAGCAAAGCTTTTGATACGATCCCACATAGGCTTCTAAATAAAATGAGAAGGTTGAGAATGAGTACCAATGTATGGAATAGATTACAAACTGGTTGACTAACAGGAGATGGTGTATAATGATAAATGGAACCTATTCTGAAATGGTGTTAAGTGGAGTGCTACAGATATGTTTTGGGATCAATTCTGTTTAATATCTTTGTGAACGACATGGAAGGAATAGAAGGTAAAGTTTGTCTGTTTGCAGATACTAAGATCTGCAGATTGGATATGCCTGAGGGAGTAGAGAGAATGAAAAGTGATTTAAGAAAGCTCAGAGTGGTTAAAAACTTGGCAGCTGGGATTCAATGCCAAGAAGTGCAGAGACATGCATTTGAGGTGTGGTAATCCAAAAGAGCAGTATATCACGGAGGTGTGAATGGCAAATATGCATGGACTGGGAAAAGCGCCATGGGGTAATAGTTTCTTGCGATGTAAAGTCAGTGAAGCAATGCGACATGGCGATAGCTAAAGCCAAAAGAATGCTGTGCTGCATAGAGAGAAGAATAAGAAAAAGGTGTTAATGCTTTTGTACTGATCCTTGGTGAGGCCTCATCTTGAGAAATGTGTTCAGTTTTGGAGCCTGTATCTCAACAAGGATAAGGTCAAGACGGTTATGATCCTAGAGAAGGGTGATCAAAATGGTGTGGGTTCTGTGTCGGAAGACTTATGAGAGGCTAAATATGTATACCCTGGAAGAGGAGGTACAGGGGGGATATGATAGATTTTCAGATACCTGAAAGGTTTTAATGATGTAGAACTAGGAATCATGAAATTAAACTCCGGGGGGGAGGACTCAGAATAAATATCATAAATACTTCAAGGAGAGGGTGGCAGATTTCTGGAATGCCCTTCTAGAAGAAGTGACGAGGACAAAAACAGTAAATTAATTCAATAGGCATGCGATGCACTGTGGATCCCTAAAGACTAGAGATTGGAAATGAATAAAAGGGTCCATGGGGTAACCTGAATGGAGCAGCAGTTACTATCTTTAACAGAATGCATGGTGATTACTGCCCTTAACCAATTAGCCTGATGTTTATGATGCAACTATAGCATCACTCTCTACTTCAGTGGGGGAGGGGGGGAATGGGGAATTAGATTGAGGCGCTAATCACCAACTTTTATGGTCCAGGAAACTGATAAACAGGCAGTAGGGATAAATCAGGACTGCTTCTATGCCAAGTCCAAAATGCAAAGCACATTCAAGCCACATTGCCTAAAATTGTCATGAAGGCTGCTCATCCTGTAAAATATTTTTGTAAATTTTTTTAATGTTCAGATAAGAATTGCAGAAGTTTCTAAACATTTCTATGGGAGTGCCTGTTTGTATAAGATTTCATTTTGGGACACCACCTTTGTTTTTTGAATATTGAGGGGTCCTCTTCTTGATACAAACTCCTTCCTCCTAATGAAGTCATTACTAGACAAAACAGGTGCCTTTGTCAAGGAATGAATGGACTTTGCAGCACAATCCTCTTGACCCACTCGTGATAGGTCTTAAAATTATCAAGGGAACTGATTGCTCCCCAGCACAGAAAATATTGAGCTGTATTACTATTAAAGAACTTAATGGTTTAAGACAAATTTTGCATTCAGTTGAGTTTAGCAAAAACATTTGGATGTGTAAATTTTATTGGATCACTTGTATGTTATGAAAAGTATTCATTTGCCTATAAAAATGTATGAATAAATACATTGTTTAAGAACTGGAATATTAATTTAGTAGAAGTTGGATATTCTTATGCATGTGTATTCACTATAGTCACTTGTTTGTATATTCATGAAGACTTCAGTTTGATTTCAGACTTTGATTCTCTCCCTCTGTCTCTTTTCTGACATTTTCATTCTCTTTTGGGCTTCCAGTTCAACATGACATAGGCTCTGTTGAGCTACAGTGCCATGAGTCTTCCTTCAAGGCTACCTGAGGATTTCACCTATGTGTGTACCATAAGTCTGGCCACTAGGTGTCAGCACTGTGCCTTGCCTGGGACTTCCTCTCTCGGGGGGGGGGGCGCTATGATTGCTGCCTCCACAGACAGTCCTAGGATTTGTGTCCTGCATGTGATTCCACAAAGCCAATGGGCAAGCTCCTATTACTTCATATCCTGTACTAATGCTTTCACTTTCTTATTACCGGTCGCCCTTTGCTTGCATGGTAGAAAGCAAGGTAGATGTTTATAACTGTGTCTGTTACAGGATGTTATCTTTTGTCATGTCTGTTTCCCCCCCCCTAAACTCGGCTAATTTGTTTTAATTTTAGCATCCCCTATGGTTCAGGTTGATGAGAATGGAGAGAAAGTAAGACCAAACCACAAACGTTGTATCATAATTCTCAGAGAAATTCCAGAGACAACACCAGTTGAGGTAAAGAAAACGTAATGTTTGCAGGGTTAAAATGTTTAAAAAGGAACAATCCAAAGAAATTTGCTGTTTGTACCTTTTTTTTTTTTATTTTTTTTTTTGCTAGTCTTTTCATTTCCTATTAACATAAGAACATAAGAAAATGCCATACTGGGTTAGACCAAGGGTCCATCAAGCCCAGCATCCTGTTTCCAACAGTGGCCAATCCAGGCCATAATAACCTGGCAAGTACCCAAAAACTAAGTCTATTCCATGTTACCATTGCTAATGGCAGTGGCTATTTTCTAAGTGAACTTAATAGCAGGTAATGGACTTCTCCTCCAAGAACTTATCCAATCCTTTTTTAAACACAGCTATACTAACTGCACTAACCACATCCTCTGGCAACAAATTCCAGAGTTTAATTGTGCGTTGAGTAAAAAAGAACTTTCTCCAATTAGTTTTAAATGTGCCCCATGCTAACTTCATGGAGTGCTCCCTAGTCTATAAACAGAACAGATAGGAAGTAAAGCTGAAAACCTGAATTTTTTTTATTTTTTTTTTTTTTAACATTGTTACAGGAGGTTAAGGCACTGTTCAAAAATGAAAACTGCCCGAAAGTGATTGGCTGTGAGTTTGCTCACAATAACAACTGGTACATCACATTCCAGTCAGACACTGATGCACAGCAGGTAGGAATGGTGGTCTGTGTTTGCTTGAGCAGCTAGTATTTTGAGTTTTTTAATTAAAATCCCATTGCCATCCTGCCTAACTGCACTTTAGAAACTGCTGGTTTATGGTGACTTTGATTTTGTGATATAAGAGTTCTAGAAATCATAACTACTGCATTATTTTTTTTTCTTGGGCTGTGAATGAGGAGATTCTTTGGACTCTGGCTCTTCATCACAAAATCAAAAATCAGCTCCTTTGATCTCATAAATCTGTGGTGGTGATCTGACTTGTTTTTAAGTGTACTTTAAGAATGCCATTTTACAATGTATTTTTGAAAAGTAAAAGGATTTATCAATCTGTTTTACATATAGGCATTTAAGTACCTAAGGGAAGAAGTCAAAACCTTTCAGGGCAAGCCAATCATGGTAAGTATTCAAACCAAAAGTTTATTTTTCTTTTTGTTGCATAGTGCAGCGTCACAATTCAAGAACTCAGCGCCTCTTCCATGCTGTTCTCTGTGACACAAATTACCATGTAAAGGCAGAACAATAATAGCAGGTCTTTGTAGGCTGAGTCCTGGTTAGCGATGCTCTAGGCCTCATGATGTTTGTGACTTGTTCATTGTGGTTTAAGGGATAGAAAACGTGGAGCCATGCAAGCATGAAAGACAAGGTTCATGCACGAGTGGTAACAATTTCCTTTGATAATGTTGCACAACTGATTGTATTGTAAGAAATAACCTTCTGCCTACTGTCCTTCATTCACTCTGCCAGGCTTTTTCACTTTTCATCTTTTGCCTCAGGAATTCCTTGCATGTTGCAGCGTACCAGGCTGCCTTCTGCCCAGCCTAGTGAAGTTTTCCCCATTAGCATCATTGTTGTTCTCTGTTTGACATATCCGTAGGATCAGTCTTGCCCTTTTTATCCTTTCTTCATCAATTATGGGTCACTCGTGCTGCTTACTTGGCAACCAGCCTTCACATCCCCAATAGTGCCCTCCTCTTGTTGGCTCTCTTGGAAGATTTATGCCACAGAATTGCTGTATACAGTTGAAATAAACTTAGACTGCTTTATCCTGTTATCTATATCTAGTTTCACACGCTGTAGGTTAAGCAGACGAATGTTAATCAGGTACTGAATGTTCTAGAAAAAAAAACAGATGAGCAGTAACGTTGAAACTTTCCTTAAATTGCAGGCTAGGATAAAAGCCATCAACACGTTCTTTGCAAAGAATGGTTACCGGACGGTAGACTCCAATTTGTATGCTCAGCCTGTTCAAACACAAGCTCAGTTCCCCTCCCCCATCTTCATGCAGCCTGTGTATAGCCCCCAGCAGCAGCACCATCAGCAGCAGCAGCAGTACTCTATCTACAGCATCGTGCCCCAGACGTGGTCTCCCAACCCTGCACCTTACTTCGAAACCCCGCTGGTAAGGATGAAGCTGAAGGCATGGCATGATTAGAGCACGGCTTTTATTTATTATAATTTTGTTCTATCTTGCCTTATCAACAATTGGGCTGTCCAAAGCGGTGTACAATAAAAAACAAAAAAAACGTAATCTGCTCGCATCACAGTGTACCCATCTCTCCTGACCCTTTCACTAACCAACACACCACAAAATAAAAATTTGAAAAGCTGTCATCTTTCAAACCAAATATGTAAATACATGACTACCAGCAGAACAGCAACCCTTGAAAGAAACCTCAAAGGCCCTTCCAACTCATGGCGGGCTAATAATCCTCAATCAGCTAGGATTCCAGGAGAAGCCAGGTTTTCACATTGTTGCAAAAAGCCAGATAATTCAACTCCTGTCTAACCTCCTGTCAGTCACTTATTTCACAGTGTGGGTGCTAGTACTGAAAAAGCATGTTCTAATCTGTCTTTTCTGTATGACCCTAGCTGATGGCATCTACCACAAGGCCCCTTGGCTAGATCTTAAGCTACACTGTGGGTGGTACCAGCTCAGTTTCTCGAACAGATAAAGCGACCATTGCCTCTCTTATTCTAAACACCAATGATGTGATCTTGAATTGTTTATGAGCTGCAATGGGAAGCCAATGAAGAGAAAGGGAGCATGTTCTTCACCACAGTGAATCTTGAGCAGCTCAGAACCATCTGAGCTGCTAAAAGTTTGTGTTATCTGTAGCTGTGCATGAGCTGTTGTGGGAAGTCTGTGCACAGGTGCTTACGGTTATCCAATTGCATAATCACCAATAGCTGAACTACTGTTCTAAATACCCTCCCACTCAAAAAAAAAAAAGCGTTTTGGATGCTATCTGTTCTTTTGAAATGTGGTAGATAAGATTGGAAAGATACAATGCCATGGAGTGCACAAAACTTTCAAAGGCATTCTTTTATACTGAGCTCAAATTTCCAAAATGCTGATGTGTTGATGTGAGACTCTTTCGGTTTGCATGAGACAGATCCAGAACTCTTGTCTCAATGTGAGAGGGAGGTTGTGTAGAGAGCTGAGGTTTTGTGTATGTGGGTAACAGAAGTGCTGTCATTTGGGTTTGGGTATCTGTGAAATAAAGGATGTTTCTTGTATGTATGTAAAAGATGTAGAGGAAGTGTGTTTGAGAAAGCTGTCCTTGCAGTTTTGGCTTAATTTTTCCCAATTTGCATGTGTAACTTTCTGTTGCTGGTTAGTTTGCACACACAAATTGAGCAGTACAGGATGCCACAGACTTGGATGTGTAATTTGTTTTCCCCGGCAATAGAAAGTTACGCACATTAAATTGGGTGGAAATCCACAGCAGTGTAAGGCATTATCGGCATTTCTTGTAGTGAAAACAAAAAAGTAACCATTTCAAAGTGCTTTAGGAAGCTTTATAGATTGGCACCTTAGTTGTAAATCCCCAGCAGATGAGCAAAACTGGCTTGAGATTAATAATAAAAATTGGGTACAAAATCTTATTGGTAAGCAGTAAAATAGCAATCAGTGACTCTATCCCCAATCATTCTTCCATTCCTGAGAGACTGAGAAATGGTTTCTAGTCAATAATCTTCTGAAGTAAGATGGAATAGTTAAAATGCATAGCACGGAATAATGATGTGGTTATGTGTTTTTAGGAACTGAAATGTATTAGAAATTTTATGCTATTGTTGTGAACAGTCATGATGGAAGCTACTGAATGACGGTATACAAAAACCTATAAATAAATGTATGAACCTTATATGTCTGTGCATGGTTTGTGAGAGGGTTTCTGCTTCATCAACATGTCTGTCTTGCTTCATCTTTTTGATGCAGGCCCCCTTTCCCAATGGTGGATTTGTAAATGGCTTTAGTTCATCAGGAGCATACAAGACGCACAGCTCCCCTTTGAGCATAGGTCGCCCATTCCATCGAAACTGGTAAGTGACTGCGCAGGAGCACGTCTAAAGGTTGTGTGCAGTGTAATGTTACAGGTGAGGGCGTGAGTTATGGGACAGCACTTACAACTGGCAGTGTCTGATTCCAGGCTATAAAACAGCCCCTTCGGTCCTTTGACTGATTTTTATTATGGAATTGAGGAGTAAAATAAGTGTGTGCATTAATGTTTCTTGAGACTAACCCATGGCAGAGGCAGGCTTGCTTTCTGTGGGTTGTTCAGAGTCTTGTCCCTTTAGAATTGGAACAAAAGCATGAGTCCTATTCCAGCTTGTCATATTGGACACAATGGGGTGCCCCTCTCTTCCCCCTTTTTGTGTAGCAATTTGGAGTTCATTGTTCAAGTATCACAATAGAAGTTTCTGGAAATCTACCGGTTGTGGTGCTGGGTTTTGTTTGGGGGTTTTTTTTGTTTGTTTTTCCTTATTTGTTAAACCAGTCTGTCATAGTGAAACTGACTTGCTCTGTCAGTCTGGAAGCAGAGGTCAGGCAGTCTGTCAGCTAAGCTATATGGCAATCTGCAGTAGTTCATTTTGTTCTGTGGTTGGAATTTTATTGGGCTTCTTGCTAAACTGCTGAACTACGAGTTCATTGTTGCTGGTATTTTTTAATTTTGCAATCTTCCTAGTAACTGCCAGTGCAAGTTTATTTTTATAGCAAAGATTCTAAAAAATTTAACATGGGTACTGACCTGCCTTTGTTCCTTTGTGTTGGTGGAGGGGGCCTGCTGTAAGAGTTTTGCTGTTAAGATTGCAATTAAATTTGTTCTAAGTGAACCCCTTTTTTAAATATATTTTTTAATATATTTTAATGACTTATGACTTTAAATCATTTACAACCAAATGAAAAAAGTTCAAGAATAGTGGTATAGCAAGGCAAAATCTATCACCACTCTAGCCCACATTCGGGCCGATACAGTACAGTGCACTCCACGCCTTTTGGACGCGCTAGCTTTACCCCTTATTCAGTAAGGGGTAATAGCGCATCCAAAACGCGCGTCCAACACCCCCCCCCCCCCCCGAACCTATTAGGTATTCCCGCGCAATTCAGAAAGCAAAATGTGCAGCCAAGCAGCACATTTTGCTTTCAGAAACTAGTGCCTACCCAAAGGTAGGTGCTAGTTTCTGCCGGCACTGGGAAAGTGCACAGAAAAGCAGTAAAAACTGCTTTTATGTGCACCCTCTGACTTAATATCATGGCGATATCAAGTTGGAGGTCCCAAAAGTTTAAAAAAGTAAAAAAAATAAATTTAAAATGGGCCTGCGGCTGGCGGGTCGAAAACCGGACACTCAATTTTGCCGGCATCCTGTTTCCAAACCCGTGGCTGTCAGCGGGCTCGAGAACCGGCGTCGGCTGTCAAACCTGCTGACAGCCGCCGCTTCCGTCAAAAAAGAGGCTCTAGGGACGTGCTAGTGTCCCTAGCGCCTCTTTTTACCGCCGGCCCAAATTAAAATATTGATTTGCACGCACAGGAGAGTGGCCTGTGCGCTCTCCCGTGATTTTACTGTATCGGCCCGATTATAAGGGAAACACCACCATATCCTGCTCTTACATAGACCTGAGAGGAGCTAAATCAACATTCATTCTACTCAAATATTCCTAACACTTTGCCTTATCTGTGTTTTTTTGTTCAAACCCAGATCAGTCCAGACAAGTGGGTTTATGCATCCATACCAGCAGATGGAGGCAGAGAACAAAAACTTTGAGGCACTGCTACATAACAGTGCATGCCACCTGCAGTCCCCCAGTATTTTTCTGTCTCCAGCAAATGGTAGTGGTGCATACCTGGAGTCTGTTAGTTTAAAAAAAACAAAAAAAAACCAAAACAAAAGATCTGGCGCTCCCATAGGTGTTAGGTACCTTCATGGGCCATACCTCTGGTTGAGCAGGGTGAGTGGGGGAGGTTGGATATCCCCAGCTAGGCTCGACCCTTGATTCCAGGGGGAGGGAAAGCCAGGGGTCCTGGTTCCCTTGCTCCTCCTGAGGGGCCTCCCTCTGAAGCCAGCCTGTGGAAGTGTCCTGGAGTCCCAGAAACAGGCAAATACACCTTTCTGTCCTTTCTATTCTTCTTGGAGGGGCTTGGGGGTTCTCAGGAGTGCCAGTGCAGTTAAATTTTCTTTCCTTCCTGGGGTCGGTTGGCTCAGCATTGGGAGGAGGACAGGCTCAAGTAGCTTGTGCTGTCCATTCAGCACCCAGAGCCTGGTCAGCGGCATAGCTGCCATGGGTTATTTGTTCCTCCAGCTCAGTTTATTTTTAGCCGCGTGCGCCATGCGACTCCTGCTAAGCGCAGGAAATCTTGTCGGGCTTGCGAGGGGAGGCGTTCTCGCCTCAAAGCAGCCCTTCTTTGCCTGAAATGTGTCTCTGGAGGTGAGGAAACCTTGACACACATCCCCAGGGGCAGACCCTGCACTCAGGCTTGAGGCCCCAGCAGGGGATTCAGAGATGGTGGCCATTTTACCTCCACCTGGCAGGAGTCCTGCCTTGGATGTGGCAAGTAGGGATTCTCCTCCCCCGCTTTCCTCTGTGGTTCAGATCTGAGGGGGGTGGAGAAGTGCCAGTAAATGCTGGAAAGGACTTGGGGACCACAACACAGGTGTCTTGCGGTGTTTTTTCCGTGGATTTTGTTTTGTTGATGCACAAGGCCTATCTCACCAGTCAGGAGCTGATGAATAAGCGACTGACCTCTCAGCCAGTCCTGATGGCCTAAAAGAGATCTCGGACTGAGGCGCCTCTGCGGAAGGGGGGCTTTTTGTGCCAGTTGGGTCTCGAGCGTTCGCTTGCTGATATTTCCTCTGAAGGTTCCGATGATCCTCAAGGGTCGCAGGAGGACCAGGGCACTGGGGCTGGAACGCTGGGGGACCCAGATACAGATGAGGTCCCTTTGACGGAAGGGGATGATCCCAGGGTTGTTAGATTATTTCGCGAGGATGAATTGCGACCACTTATCTCTTGGGTTCTGGAGAAACTGGGGATTAAGGTAATGCAGGAGGACTCAGACACGGAGGACTCAGACTACCCAGTGTTGGAAGATCTGCGTGGAGCACAGAGGAATTTCCCCTTGCCGAAACAGGTGAAGAAATTGATTGACTGGCAGTGGGGATCCTCGGAAGGGGGATTGAAGGTGGTCAGGGCTATGGGCAAGGATGTACCCCCTGCTTGAAAGCATCTTAAAGATATGGAAGCTGCCGAAGGTTGATGTGGCGGTATCAGCTGTGACTAAGAAGACGACAACCATTACGGTGGCAGGGTTGGAAGCTTTGAAGGATGCCCAGGATCAGAAGCTGGAGATCCTGTGAAGATCCTGTTTTGAAGTCTTTGCTGAGCCTGAGGGCTACAATCTGCGCCAGCCTTATGCAGAGGGCTTGTTTGTGCTGGGTGTAGAAAGTGTAGGAGTTCCACTGGAGATACCCCGGAGGCTGCTGCCCAGGATGCTAGTCTTGAAGCAGGTGTGGCTTATGTGACGAATGACCTCTATGATTTGCTTCACACTTCAGCTAGAAACGTGGCTATGCGAAGGCTATTGTGGCTGCGCAATTGGTCAGCGGATGATTGGTCAAAGGTGCAACTTGCTAATCTCCCCTTTTAAGGGGCAGTTGTTCGGTGAGGACCTGGAGAAGCTGATGAAGCATCTTGCAGACTCTTAAGGGGAATAGATTGCCTGAGGATGTTAAGGGCACTAAAAAGACCTTTCCGACTCGCTCTCGTTTCTGTGAGATGAGATTTTCTGCCGCTGAAGTTCGTCCAGTTCTTCACAGAAGCAAAGTTCAGGAAGGGAACAGTTTTTTTGGGGGGGACCTGAAGACTGGACCGAGAGAGTGCCGGACAAGGGTCTGGAGGTGCCAAGTCCGCCCAATGAAGGCAAGCTGGTCCACTCCTCCTTTGTGGCTGTCTAAGGCATGTTGTCCCGTTTTTAGGAGGGGTGGACTAGAATTACCTCTGACCAGTGGATGCTGGAAATAATTTGAGATGGCTACGCGTGAGAATTTTTGACACCCCCTCCCCCCTTCCAAGGAGGCCTTCGTAGTGTCCCGTTGTGCTTTGCCCGCCCAGTCGAATGGCGGTGCGGGACCCTCTGCTACGCCTGCAGTGATTGGAAGTCATCCTTCCGGTGCCGCTCAAGGAGTACGGTCAGGAAAGGTATTCTGTGTACTTTGTGGTTCCCAAGGAGGAGGGGGTCGTTTCGGCCCATTCTGGATCTCCAAAGGATCAATACGATGTTGCATGTCCTACATTTCCACATGAAAACATTGCAAACAGTGATTGGGGTGGTGTGCAAAGGGAGTTCCTGGCCTCCCTCGATCTGATGGAGGCATATCTCCATATTCCCATCAGGGTGGATCATCATATTTCTACGATTCACAGTGCTGGGAGAGCATTTTCAGTTTCAAGCCCTACACTTCAGGTTGGTTATAGCACAGAGAGCATTCATGAAGGTGATGGTAGTAGTGGCAGCAGCCCTCAGAAGAGAAGTGTTACTGGTTCATCCTTATCTCGACGATTTGCTCATTCGAGTGAAGTCTGAAGCAGGGTGTGTCACCTCCATTTGGCGAGTGACAGAGCACCTGGAGACCATAGGCTGGATGATAAACCGGGGAAAGAGTCAGTTGGTCCTGTCTCAGTCCTTGGACTATCTGGGTGCCAGATTCAACACCCTGGTGGGCAAGGTGTTCCTCGTCCCGGAGAGGATTCTCAAATTGCAGTCACAATCAGCAGATCTGCCGATTTCCAAGGTCTGGGATTATTTACAGGTATTAGGGTCCATGATGTTTACGCTAGATCTGATGCCATGGGCTTTTGCACACATGCGTTCCTTACAGAAAGCTCTCCTGTCCCATTGAAACTCCTCTGACATTGGATTCCAGTTGTCATTGCTTCTCTAAGAGGCCAGATCCATTCTCTCGTGGTGGCTATCACGGTCCAATTTGGAGAAGGGAGTAGATCTGGTGGTTCCAGACTTGGGTGGTGGTGATCACGGATGCCAGTCTCAGTGGTTGGGGAGTGGTGTGTCAAGGATCGGCGGCACAGGGGCAGTGGTCCCCGGTGGAAGCGTCCTGGTCCATCAACCGTCTGAAGACAAGTGCCTTCGGAGGATGGGTTCTTGTTGCATGTGGTTCCTTCCTTTTTGCCCAAGGTGCTATCGGCCTTTCATCATAGCCAGATGGTGGAGTTCCAGGGTTTTTGCACTTGACACCCGATTCACCCCATGCGAGGGAGCTTCATCTTTTGGATGTGCATTGGGTTCTCCTAAGGTATCTCAAGGTGACTAATGAATTTCGGATCACGATCCACCTTTTTGTGTTATTCAGTGGACCAAGGAAGGGTGGTAAGGTGAAGAGTCCAATCTCCTGTTGGTTGAAGGAGACTATCGTTTCGGCCTATATTTGTAAAGGACGGCTGATCCCTGAGGGGTTTCGGGCACCTTCCATTAGGGCTCAGTCTGCCTCCTGGGCTGAGTGTCAGTCAGTGTCGCTGCAGGAGATTTGTCAGGCAGCAATGTGGTCCTCTTTGCACACGTTCACAAAACATTGTTTGGATGTTAGGGCCCCAGAGGAGGGCGCCTTTGGGGAAACTGTGCTGCAGGCAGGTCTTTCAGGATCCCACCCAGTTTAAAGGGGCTTGGGTACATCCCACTCGTCTGGACTGATCTAGGTCAGGAAAGGAAAATTGGTTCTTACCTGCTTTCATTCCTGGAATACCACAGATCAGTCCAGACTCACATTCTGATTATGATTTTTCGAAAGACCTCCCTGATTCTGGATGCTGCTGGTGATGCAGAGCTTAAATTTGTTCTGAAGAAGATAATTGTATATAGATTTAATTTTTTTCTTTCTGGATCAGGGGTCAGTTTGGTTAGGAGTTCCAACTTCCTCACCAGCTCTTTAGAGGAGGAGATACTGGTGGTTTGGAGTTACACATCTTGGCTAGGGGACTGCAGATGGCACTCTTGGTTATGTAGCAATGCCCCAAAGTTTTTGTTCTGTCTCTATCTGTTAGGGATTCATCCACCCACTTGTCTGGACTGATCTGTGGTATTCCAGGAACAACATTTAGCAGGTAAGAACCAATTTTCCTTTCTTATGCACAATCACACGTTCGCAACCTTGGTGTCCTTATTGATAACCATCTTACTTTCAAACCCTTCATCAAATCTATCATCAAGGAATGCTATTTCAAGCTCCAAACCATAAAAAAACTCAGACCACTGCTACACTTTTCTGATTTCCGCACTGTACTCCAGTCTATCATTTTATCTAAGGTAGACTATTGTAATGCACTCTTTCTAGGCATTCCCGCCACCTATACCAAACCCTTACAACTACTACAAAACGCTGCCGCTAGGATACTATCAAATTAAAAAAAAAGAGATCACATCACCCCCACACTTATCGAACTTCATTGGCTCCCTATACACTCCCGAATTCTCTATAAAGCCCTTTCCATCATCCACAAAAGTCTGTTGAACTCTAACCTCAATTGGATTAACCCCCCACTCCTCCCCCACTCCTCCCCCATACCTCGAATAGACCCACACGTACAGCCCTCCAAGGAACCCTACGTGCCCAACCCATCAAATTTTTCAAATTATTATCTACCATAAGCAGAGCTTTCTCTCTCGCTGGCCCCTCCATATGGAACTCCCTGCCTCCCGATATACGCCTGGAAACATACACACCCACTTTCAAGAAAAACTGAAAACATGGCTCTTCCAGCAAGCTTACCACACATCACCTGCCATTACATAAACCCCCACTGTTTAACTAAAAATTGAGTAACTAAGAATTTGCTACATGACTAGGAATCTATTTCTCGGAATACGTATCATGCCCATCGATTTTGTACTTTGACTCGGCTACTTATGTAATTAGCTTTTGTAAATAGTTGTGATTTTGCTGATTTTGCTGTATCTATTTATTGATATCACGGACGCTCGCGTCATAGTCAGCTCTATACCCTATCCCACTTTTAACCACCTTGTTCTCAGTTACATGTAAGGGCCCTGCCCAAAAGTTAACCTGTTTTTTCAATGTTATATGTAAGGGTTCTGCCCATTTGTTCCTTTTTAACTGTAAACCGATGCGATGTGTAAACGGTCATCGGTATAAAAGAAACTTTAAATAAATAAATAAATAAATTATATAGGGCTACTCAAGAAAATTGTCCCACCTATCTTCACAACCTTCTGTTCTAACTGTAGAAACTGCTTTTCATGAAGTTGTGTAACCAGTGATACATCTGGAAATACAATTGTTCTCCACAAAACAATCTAGTTTTGACTTGGCAAAATTTCTGAAAAATGTAATCTCTATCCTGCTCTGCAGCAAAGGTAAACAAAAGGGTTGCCCTAGACTAGAGGTAATGTCATCAAAAGATGATTCACGGAAAGTAGAAAGGGAGGGACTTTGAAGTAAATACACCTCCCCTTCCAGCAGAGCTTCAACCCTTCTATTTTTTGGCAAATAGAAAATTTTGAAAGAGCAGGACATCTATCTGATGGAATAACAAGATAGCAATAATATACTTAAATAATTCCAACAGCGACTTCAATCTGGTTACAGGAAAATTCAAGAAATGTAAATTCTTCCGACTCATAAAATTTTCCATTCTCTCAATCTGACCATGTAACCCTAGGCTATCTTTAACACGAGCAGCTTCCACTGTTCGTAAAACAGATACTTGAGAGTTCAGTTTTAATATTGAATTATCCACTACATTGAGCTGATTGTCTTGCTGTTGAATCTTTACTTTGTCTGCTGTTATGACTCAATTGTTGTACCATAGTGGATAAAATCTTATCAAGTTTAGATACCACTTTCCAGATATCAAGCATAGTAATGTTAGATGGTTCTTGCTATTCTCCTATATCCTGGGGTAAATCCAAAATAGAAAGTAAGGGTGCCCAAATCTCTGAGGTGGTTCTCTGCATTGAGGCAAAAACCCCTTCCCCAGATGTTGAATTGGATACCAACAACTCCTTTATATTACAGTGTTCAAATAGAATAGATGCCAAGTTAGATGTTAACTGAGGTTCAATGGCAAACTTAAATCCCTAGTAGCTAAAGTACATAGCGATATATCAGTATTCAGCATAGGCTAGGGTGGAGATAGATTAGTACCTGGATTCAGTGAGGCTCCTGATAACAATGTAGTCCCTAATTCGCTGTCCGTTCTGGTGTCCAAAGTGTGCCAAACATATTGGCCATCGGGCCTTTGATAGAGACTGCAGATGCCAAGGAGAACTCTCCCCTTCCTTTTCTTGCCCATAGGAGCCAAATGAACCAGCTCCAAATTTGGCAGAAGGGGGCATGCAGCTCGCCGCTGGCACACTGCTTTTAACAAGGGAGAAGTCCCCAGGTGACATCTGCTCCACTCACCGGCGGTAGGAGGGGGTGAAGGGCAGTCTCCACCATCCGATAGCAACACACTCCTCTCTTTCTCTGGCAGGCCTCCCTCATGAACCCCTTTTTTTGATGTATACTTATTTAAAATTTCAGTATTTGTA
Organism: Rhinatrema bivittatum; assembly: GCF_901001135.1. NCBI lineage: Eukaryota > Metazoa > Chordata > Amphibia > Gymnophiona > Rhinatrematidae > Rhinatrema > Rhinatrema bivittatum. The sequence goes on along the minus strand of NC_042617.1, from coordinate 295,533,641 downwards.
ATATGTTGCACACAACACACACACACCTACCAGAACATTGGTTAATATGTTCAAATTTAGCTAAGGGTGGGTGAGCAATAAACAGTTGGCTCTGTGGCATTAGCAGGAGAGTGGAGCATCTTCAGAAGCATTACATCCTAAAAACGAAAATTGGGATGCTGCTGTGTATTGTGGCCTGGCCATTTCCTCTTGCTCCAGTTCAGTCTGATCTGGCCTTTACTTTACTTTTTTTTTTTTTTTTTTTTAATTGGATTATGCATGCTTTAAAGCAGCATTTCAGTATAACTAACCTTAGTCTTGTAATCAGCCACACATTGGGTGACATCTGGCAGTGCTGAGAATGAAAAATTTGCTCAGAAAAACTAAAGATTTTTCTGAACATTGGGTGGGGGTTTTTCCTTTTCTAATATGAAAGGATGTTTACTCTCTCTGCTAGTCACTGGCTAAAAGTTTAACATCTATTAATTTCCTTTCAGGCCGATACAATAAGGAGCGGTAGGAAGAGGTGCGTTATGGCCGGGCGCACCTGCGTTTGCCGCACGCACAGTTCGGATCACCTACCACTTGATACTGTATTTAAATAGCTTGCAAATGCAAGCCGCGTCCAAGAAGCGTTAGGCCCGTGCAATCCATTTTACTGTATAGAGCGCTATACAGCGCCTATACAGTATCCTGGGTGCATTGGTACCTGTCATTTCAAATGTCGTTTGAAATGACAGGTACCAGGGGGGATTGCGAGTCCTCTCCCCCCCCTTCCCCGAAGCAAGGCAGCGCGAAAATTAAAACAAAAGTGAATAAAGTGTAATAAGAGTAATAAAAGTAAACTTACTGCATGTGAATTTTCTTTGAACAGTCCTCTCTCTCTCCTCCTGAGGCGCGTACTACGGCTCCCCTGCCTCCCGGGGGCAGCCGGCGGCGAAAGCGTACGGGCAAAAGTGAATGAATGCATGCCCATACGTGGCGGGAGCCGGCGGGCGTGCATTTATTCACTCACCTTCGCCGGCGGGCGTGCATTCATCCAGGCGGAGGGAGCCAGCGGGCGTGCATTCATCCAGCGGAGGGAGCCGACGGCGAAAGCGGCTTCCAGCAGCCCCCGGCGGTGAATGAATGCATGCCTGTGCGTGCAATTTGGGCGCTCAAGGCGTGACATCACGACATGTGACGTCATGGCGTGTGACATCTGCATTCGCTAATGCACTACCTTGAGCGCCCAAATCGCACCCACGGGCGTGCATTCATTCACCTTCGCCGGCGGGGGCAGGGGAGCCAAAGCGGCTTCCAGCAGCCCCCGCCGGCGAAGGTGAATGAATGCAATTTGGGCGCTCAAGGCAGTGCATTAGCGAATGCAGACGTCACACGCCGTGACGCCAAACATCGTGACGTCACGCCTTGAGCGACCAAATTGCACGCACAAGCGTGCATTCATTCACCTTCGCCGGCGGGGGCTGCTGGAAGCTGCTTTCGCCGCCGGCTCCCTCCGCCTGGATGAATGCACGCCAGCCAGCTCCCTCCGCTGGATGGATGCATGCACGCCCGCCAGCGAAGGTGAGTGAATGAATGCACGCCCGCCGGCTCCCACCACATACGGGCGTGCATTCATTCACTTTCGCCCGCCCGCCCGTACACTTTCGCCTGTCGCTTTTGCCGCCGGCTGCCCCGGGAGGCAGGGGAGCCGCAGTGCGTGCCTCGGGAGGAGGGGAGAGAGGACTGTTCAAAGAAAATTCACATGCAGTAAGTTTACTTTTATTATACTTTATTTACTTTTGTTTTAATGACATGCCGAGCCGATTTTCGCCTTGCTTCGGGAGGGGGGGATTTTGACCGGAGCCTGCCTATTGCTGTCACTCCACACTAACGCTAGGGTAAGGGTCCCGGGGGGTGAGGGGGTCGTTTGCCCATGAAATGTCGTCTCTCTGACCTGATGCTCCACACTAACGCAGGGGTAAGGGTAGGCGGTAAGTTATCAGGTTAAACGCGTGGCAAAACTACAGGTTAAAAAGGAGATAATCAGGGAGCACATTGCTAACTTCATTTGGTGACGGCCTAGACGGATGCCTCGAAACCTTTCATCCAACTGCAGCTTAATAGCCAGAGGTTCCAAGGCAAATACAAATAAGAGGGGATAAAGGGCATCCCTGGTGCACCCCACATAGAATAGGGAAAGCTTCTGACAAAGTACCGTTGATAAGTAACCTGGCACTCGGATTAGCATACAGGGCTTGCAACCAGGATAAGAAGGAGCCTGATATGCCATATGCTTGCAAAGCCCAAAATAAATAGTCCCACGAAAGGGAATCAAAAGCTTTTTCCCTGTACGTACCAGGATCAGTCCAGGACACCTGGGTTGTGACTCCGCACCAGTAGATGGAGACAGACTAAAACTTGTGGGTGGAGCCATATATGCTCCTGTGCCAGTCACAGCCCCTCAGTCTTACTCTGTCTCCAGTAGATGGTGCAGGTCCAGTCACAGCCCTGCCTGACCTGATTCTGGTGGTTAGTCAGGTTTGGTTTTTTGGGTTAGTTTTGTTAGGCCTAATGGTTTGTATACTAAATTGGGTTTTGTTTTTAATTCTTAGTTGGGTGCCCTGCCTCCCAGGGGGGTTGAGAGGTCCTGAGGGGACTACCCTCCCCCGGTTGAGGCCGCTGCCAGGGTCGAGGACCCGGCTGAGCTAGTGGCAGCGTCAGGGGTGACACCGGGGAGCCCGGTTCACTCACCCCTGCAGGAAAAGGGCTCCAGAACCAAGGACAGCTGCAAGCTGTGTAAAAAAAAAAAAAAAAAAAGGGTTTTTGTTTTGTTGTGCCGGCTCTCCGTTTCCTCGCGTCTCCACTCCGTTTCGGGGGGGGGGGGGGGCGCCGGTAGCAGGAGGGAGGTCGCCGACTTTGAAATTTTTTTGTTTTGCTGCGTTTCCCGCCCGTTTTTCGCCGCGATCGCCGGCCTGCCGTGAGGGTCAGCCTGCGGCTCGGCTCGCGCATGCTTATCGCGGCAAGGTCTATGCAGCTCCTGTCTCACGGGCGGAGGAGGAGTGCCCGGATCGCCTCCGGGGGTCCGGTCCTGAACCGCGCGATCGCCGCCGTGCGCGGGGGGGGGCTCGGCTGATAGGCCGAGCCCCCCCCCGCTCGGCCTATCAGCCTATCAGCTCCCTATCAGCCTATCAGCTCCCTCCGCTCTGTACGAGTGCGGCGGCCATTTTAATTCCCAGCCGCGAAGTTGCTCGGTTCACAGCAGGAGATTCAGCTCTGCCCCCCGCGCTTTTTCCGTAGCGGGGTCCGGCGGGGGGGGTCCCCACGGGGGGGCCTCGTTCCCCGGTGGCTACCGCGGAGGCTTCTTCAGATTCGGGTTCTTGATTTTGTGGCGCAGGATTCTTTTCTTTTCAATTGTAAGCATAGTACGCGCAGCCGGAGGGGCGTCGTGGGGGAGGGCCACCCGTAGGTCTGCTCCAAGGAAGAACACTATGGCTGTTGCGGAGGGCTCTCGGGAGCCCTCGCGGTGGACACATCCGCCGCGTGGCGTACCTCAGAAGTCGGAGAAGGAATCTTCATCTCCAGTTCACTCAGAGTCTCCAGAGGAGCCCCTGATGGGGGCCGAGGAGGCGGCTGCGGACGGTCCCGTCCAGCCCAGTGCGGGCAAAGGGACACTAGCCGTGGAAGGGGAGGTCCCCAAAGTGGTGCGGCTTTTTCGCAGGGAGGCAATGTCCCCGCTAATTCCAGCAATTCTTCAGGAACTGGCATTAGAGGCTCCGCCTGTGGTGGCCCGTCCAGAGGCAAACATGGATCCGGTGCTCTTAGGTCTCTTGGGGCCGGCAGTAGCATTTCCTTTTCACTTTTCATCGACAGATATCCTGTTCGGTGAATGGGATACGCCGGAGTTACACTTGCAGGTCAGTAAGGCCATGGACAAGATTTACCCGCTACCCGAGGGTGCGCTGGAACTCCTTCGACTGCCGAAGGTGGATTCCGCAGTCTCTGTGGTGACGAAGAGGTCGACCATTCCGGTTACAGGAGCCACGGCTCTCCGGGATATACAGGATAGGAAGCGGGAAGTGCAACTCAAGAAGAGTTTGGAGGTGTCTGTCCTGGGTTGCGGGCTGCCATCTGTACCAACTTCGCTATACGCGCGAGCCTGCGCTGGGCCCAAGTTTTTCAGTCGAACCCAGGTCTGTCGGCGGCAGAGGCATCACAGGCAGATAGGTGGAGGCAGCAATTGCGTATGGGGCAGATGCTCTCCACGGGTTGCGGCGTACATCCACTAAGTCCAGGGTGGAGGCTGTATCGGTGCGTCGCCTGCTATGGCTACGTAACTGAGCTGCAGATGGTTCGTCCAAAGCGGCTGCCCGAGGACAAATTTCAGGGCGCGCTCCTCCTTTTCGGCCAGATCCCGTTTCCAAGGGCCCAGGAATTCGCGTGCTCAAAGGTCTACAGGTCCTTCCTATAGGTCACCTTCCTCCCGAATCCCTCAATGGCAGCAGTCTTTTCGGAGTACACGCTTCGGTAGACAGGGAGGAGCCCAAGTCTTCACTGTGATACGCGGCCGGCCCATCCCTCACCTCAGCCCCAGCACGTCATTTCCAAGGTAGGGGCGCGGTTACCCTTGTTTGTCGAGGAATGGGCCAGTATAACTTCGGGCCAAGGGGTCCTCAATGTGATAACGCACGGCTACGCATTAGAGTTGTTCGTTCCCCAGCACTCAAATTCCTGGTCTCGCTGTGCAAGGCTCCCGAACAGAAGGCAGCAGTGCTAGACACCATCCGGCGCTTGGAAAGTTTGGGAGCCATTTTTCCCCGTTCCGATCAGTCAGCACGGCAAGGGGCGTTACTCCATTTATTTTATTGTTCCAAAGAAAGACTGCTCTTCTAGACCAATCCTGGATCTAAAAGGGGTGAACGGAAGCCGGCGTGTACCTCACTTCAAAATGGAGTTTATTTGGTCGGGGATCGCCTCGGGGCGTACAGGAGAGTTCCTGGCCTCACTAGATCTCATGGAGGCGTACCTTCACGTAGGCATTCAACTGTCGTTTCAGCGATCCCTAAGGTTCTGCGTCCTATGACGGTTTTATCAATTCAGGGCTCTCCCGCTTGGGGCTGGCAACGGCGCCTCGTACGTTCACGATGGTAATGGTCATGGTTGCGGCGCAGCGACGCCAGGAGGGTGCTGGTTCATCCTTACCTGGACGATCGGTTGATTCGGGCGAGGTCCGAGAATCAGTGTCGGCTGGCGGTGGCCAGGGGCCTACAACTCTTGCAGTCTCTAGGCTGGATAGTCATTTTCAACAAGAGTCAAGTGGTACCCACGCAGACCTTGGAATACCTTCGACGACACGGTGCTGCGTGTTCCTCTCGCAGGACCGAAGGTGCGGACTGCAGTCTCGAGTGAGGCGCTTGCTGTCGCTACGCCTACCACGAGTCGGCAATTACCTGATGGTCCTGGGTCCTATGGCCTCCACTCTCGCGTTGGTCCCCGGGGCGTTCACTGATCTACGGCCATTACAGTCGTCCTTACTATCCCGCTGGAAGCCGATTTCGGGGGAATTCTACCGTCCACTTCCACTCATAGGCCGGGCGAGATCCAGCCTGGCCTTGTGGCTCGATTTCAGTCTTCTGATCTCTGGAGTGTCACTCTTCGTGCCCACCTGGACAGTGGTGACCACGGATGCCAGTCTCTCCGGATGGGGAGCAGTCTGTCTAGGACAGTCAGTTCAAGGCCTATGGTCAGCGTCTCCAGCCCGAGGGGCTATCAACCGACAGGAGACCAGAGCGGTCCGGCGCTGCAATCGGTCCTACCTCTGCTGAGGGGACGGGCAGTCCGTGTTTTGTCGGACAACGCAACCACAGTGGCCTATATCACTCGCCAAGGAGGGACGAGAAGCCCACATCCATCGCCAAGGAGGGACGAGAAGCCCACAGGTAGCAGAGGAGGCGAGGCTCTTGATGGCTTGGTCGGAAATAAATCTCGACAACGTCGCAGTCTCTCACGCCGCCAGGATCGGCGACGTCCAGGCGGATTTTCTCAGCCGGCATCGTCGGGACCCCGGGGAATGGGAGCTGGCGGACGAAGCGTTTCGCCTCATCGGCAAGACGTGGGGTATTCCCACATGGACTGGATGGCCACAGGCTGCACTGCGAAGGCTCCGTGATTTTTCAATCGGTTTTGGGAAAGGGGAGCAGAAGCAGTCGACGCATTGGTGCTTCCCTGGCCGACGGATATCCTGCTGTACGTCTTTCCTCCGTGGCCGATGTTCGGCGAGATTCTGCGCCGCATAGTATTGCACCCGTTCAACATGATCATGGTGGCTCCGGAATGGCCTCGCCGTCCGTGGTTCGCGGACCTTTTTCAGTTTGTCGGGGGCGGCTACCATGCGTCCCATGCGTCTCCAGGGGGTCGCGGGGGCCCTTCCATCAGGGCCCCGTCTGGTTGCAGGATGCGGATCCCTACTGTCTCGCGGCATGGCGTTTTGAGTGGCCTCGGCTCCAGAGGAAAGGTTACTCTGACGCGGTGGTGGCTATGCTGCGGCGGTCCAGGAAGCAGTCTATGTCCTTGGCGTACGGCCGGGTCTGGGTAGTCTTTGGGGAATGGTGCGTGCAGCGGAGTGTGGCTCCCACTGCCGTTTCGGTATCTGGTCTTCTGTTTTTCTCCAGGCTGGTCTGGCCAAAGGCTTGGCATGCAGTTCCTGCGGGTCCAAGTGGTGGCGCTTGGTTGCTGGCGAGTCCTGATGTCTCCCGTTTTCTCCGGGGGGGCTAAGCTTTTCCGTTCTCCGTTGCGTTTCCTCTGCCCGTCCTGGAACCTTATTGGGTTCTTCCCACCCTGTGCACGGCACCGTTTGACCCTTGAAGCATACAACTCTTAGGGTCTTCGCATTAAAGACTGTATCCCTGGTGGCGATTGCCTCGGCGCGGCCCTTCTCAGAGTTGCAGGCTCTTTCCTGTAGAGATACGCCTCGGGGTATCCTTGCGGATGATCCCTTCCTCTCTACCTAAGGTCGTTTCGTTTTTCATCGGCATCAGTTAGTTGAGCTGTCCGCTTTGCGGCCGGGAGCTCCTCTGTTCCTTAAGCGAGGGACTTAAAGAGGCTTGCTGTGCGAAGATCCCTTCTACGCTACCTGGAGGTCACGAATTTCTTTCCGATAGCTGATCATTTGTTTTCCTTTTCGGGTCCAAAAAACGGGACCGCAGCATCCCACACGACGATTGCCCATTGGCTAGAAGAAACCATTGGTTCGGCATACCTCGTGTGGGGAAAACCGATTCCTGGGGGCCTCAGGGCTCACTCGCCACGGTCTCCAGCGACTTCTTGGGTGGCGTCTTCGCAGGTGTCGCCTCCAGTGATTTGCAGGGCGGCTACCTGGAGGTCGTTACATACCTTCATTAGTCATTACCGGTTGGAGGTTCAGGCTACTGATTCCGGGAGTTTTGGAAAGTAGGTGCTCTGAGCGGGACTCTCTGCTTCCCACCCTCGGTAATTTAGCTCTGGTACATCCCAGGTGTCCTGGACTGATCCTGGTACGTACAGGGAAAGGAAAATTAGTTTCTTACCTGATAATTTTCGTTCCTGTAGTACCAAGGATCAGTCCAGGATCCCGCCCGCAGTGCTACGCTGCAGTAACGAAGAGTCCGCTCATTGTTGTGTTTCAGTACGCTGACCCCTTATTTAGTCACTCTCCCGGTTGGGGCGCCTGGTTCCTGTAGGGGTGTTGGAATTTTTTTCCGTTTAAATAGCAAGTTTGTTTGGTTAGCTATGGTTACCTTATGGAATTTTTCTACTTTGACATTACGTATGACTGAGGGGCTGTGACTGGCACAGGAGCATATATGGCTCCGCCCACAAGTTTTAGTCTGTCTCCATCTACTGGTGCGGAGTCACAACCCAGGTGTCCTGGACTGATCCTTGGTACTACAGGAACGAAAATTATCAGGTAAGAAACTAATTTTCCTTTCCGCATCCAAGCTCAGCACCAGGGCTTCAGTGTTAGAGTGAAAATTTAATAGGCCAATCAGGCGCCTCACATTCTTGACACCCCTTAATAAAGCCGGTTTGATCACCGTGTATTACGGAAGGCAAAAGGATACTCAATCTGGCCACCAGCACTGCAGCCAATATTTTTAAGTCCCCATTTATAAGAGAGATAGGCCTGTACGAGCCCACTTCCTGTAAATCCTTCCCAGGTTTGGGAACAACACTATAGTGGATTGATTTTCTGCAAGGGTAACCGAATTTTCCAGGACTAAGCTATTATAATATGATCGTAGTGCAGGTAAAATGGGGAATTTCAAAATCTTATAAAACTCCGGCCCCAGGCCATCTGGTCCAGCCGCCTTACCCAACTTTAGACCGTGAATAACGGCATGAATTTCGGTATCAGGTACAGGCATATTTAACGATAGAATCTGCGCCTCAGTAAGGTGCGGCCAAGGAAGATTAGAAAAGAGACTCTCTTGATGGAGTATGGCTATCCTTTTTCCCATAGAGCCCACTATAGTATTCCAGAAAGCGCTCCATAATTGCTGCCGAAGTGCTTTGACTGGACCCAAACCTATCCCTAATACTCGTTATGAAAGATTTGGGGCCACATGCCCTAACCAAATTGGCCATCAACCTACTGGGCCGATTACCATAGCGATACAATTGATATTTATAATATCTCATAGACTTGGATGCTCGCTGAAACAAGAGCGTTTGTAGAGTTCCCTCAGCTCGTCTACTTCACGCTTGCTAGATTCTGACATGGTACTAATATGCCGGAGCTGTACCTGTTTCAGCTTTTCAGTTTAAGAATTGCAGCATTACGCTTCCTATTCTGGGTAGCAACATAGGCCATAATGTGTCCCCGCATTACTGCTTTACCTGCGTCCCATAGAACCCGTGGCGTGATATCAGAAGTATTATTTAGAAGCATATATTCTTCCCAACGGGTTACAAGGTAGCGAGAAAACTCCTTATCCAAGAACAGCCCTGGGGACATGCGCCAGGAAAAAGGGGGCTTAGGAGTATGTCCCAATGTTACAGCAACAGAGATTGGCGCATGATCTGATAAGGCAAAGGTGCCTATGGTAGCAGTTGTCACCCTGGGGAACAGGAATTCCGAAATCAGTAAATAATCCAAACGGGAATAAGACCCGTGAAGATGTGAAAAAAAAGTATAATCCTGCTCTCCAGGATGGAACGCCCTCCAAATGTCCAACAGGCGCAATTCATGGCATAGAAAATTAGGGCCTTTATGGGTGTCACTAGGTTCTACAGATTTAGGAGGTTTGCAGTATTCCAATTTGTTGGCTACCATATTGAAATCCCCTTCCACCAAAAGTGCCCAATCAGAAAGTTCACCAAGGATCCCCACTAGACGAGTGAAAAACTCATGTTGATAGACATTAGTCGCATATACATTACACAAAGCCACTCTTTGCTGATTACACAATCCCTGGACTATGACATATCGACCCTCTGGGTCATGCCACACCCGTTCAGTTTGAAAAGGCAGTTGTTTATGAATAAGTATAGCGACCCCTCTCTTTCTGGACGAATACGATGAGAAAAAACACTGCCCCACCCACTCTCTTCGTAATTTGACATGTTCACTCGCTGACGAGTGGTGAAGAAACACAACCTGCGACCCCAGACGTTTAAAAGCCATAAGGAGTTTTTTCCGTTTTGATAGGGGAGTGTATGCCATCTACATTAAGAGATGTACATTTTACTGTAGCCATAGCCACAAATACTTAAAAAATAGTACCAATAGGATGTGACAGAGCCGCCATGGCAACAAAAAAAATCCCAGGATCATGAGGAAATAACCTCCAAAAATATAGGTCAGTGGCCACAAAAAACTGCCTTATCAGCCAGATGAAAGGGATGTCTCCCAAGATTCCCACCCCAGACCCAACAGACTGAACTTCTCAACCCAAACACACCATTCGCACCACACAAACCACAGCCATACCAACTCAGACACACATAACCCACAACATGAACACCTGCCCCAAGAAGCTGAGCCATTCCTCCCACCCCCATTCCTGGAAGCAGTAGTGAAAAAAGGCCCCCCTCTAGGCCCCCTACACCCCCCCCAAAACGGCAGCATAACTTGTACAAAGGATCAAGCAACATTAACAGCATTTTAGAAGCATGATGGAGCCACGTGGCCCCCAATCAAGGGGACCTCGACTTGTCAGTTGTACTCCAGGGTCTCGGGCACCATAGCATAGTCAGATGAAAGCATGCCTCAGCTACAAAAACGTGTGACATGTCCCATCGATCCCTAAGGTGAGACTAAGAGTTACTTAACAAGAACCAGGATCCTCAGCTTTCCTTCCTCTATTCCGCTACAAAGAAAGCTTCCTTACAACAATCTGCATTTATTCTTCCCCTGTTGCTGGCAAGGTAGCTATAAATCTGTCCACAGCATCTCTGGAGGTGAAGAAAAGAACCTAGTTATCATGGAAAACTCGCAGCTTAGCCGGATAAAGCAACCCGAATTTGATGCCTCACTTATGCAACTCTGTACACGCCGGGGACATGGTTTTTCGTTGTGCCACTGTCGCCGCTGAGAAATCATTGAATAAAAGTATCTTATGGCCTTGAAAATCCATGGACGCCTGCTTAGACGCTCGCATGATCTGCATTTTATGTGCCCAGTTCAATATTTTCGCTAGCACTGGTCTGGGCCTGTTTGCTCCTTCCCGTAAGATTCCAATTCAGTGAACTCATTCGCAGACCATCGGCGTCACAGAAAACTCCAGACCCATTTTGTCTCTGCAACCAAGATTCCACAAATTCGGCCAACTCTCTTTGACTGACTCTGGAACCCCGATAATACGGATATTGTTCCTCCAACTTCTGTCTTCTAAATCTTTGATTTTGGCCAGCAAGTCTCGTTGGGTAGCTTGTAGTGCTTCCACACTACGCTCCGACTCGCTCAGCTGGTCTCCATGGTCCGACAGAACATGTTCCACTTCATCCAACCGTTTTGTCTGACCTTCCAGCGCTGATTTGATGTCATCCATAGATGCCTGTATTTTGGTGAGACGAAGGTCTAAGGCTGCTGTGACACTTTGAGAGATTTGAAGAAGTGCATCTGCAGACAACGAATCAAGAACCTTTGCGCCTGCAGGGGCCTCTGCCATCTTGACAGCAGGGATGTGAGACCGACAGATGACACTCTTCCGCGCGCTCCTCTGGCGCATCGCCCCTTCCTCCAAACGGTAGGGTGGACCCCTTGGGCAGCAGTACACCAGCAAAGCCTGATAGTGCAGGATGAGATATCTAGGAAGGAATGTTCCAGTTAATCAGCAGAATGCAACAGTGCTACCAGAGAGTGCAGTATGAGACATCTGAGAAAGAAAGGTCCGTATATTCAGCAAATTACAACAAAGCTTGAGATTGCAATATGTGATATCTGTGAAGTAATGTTCCAAATAATCATCAGGGTGCAACAGCGCAACCAGAGAATATAGTATGAAACATCTTAGAAAGAAATGTTCCAAATAGTCAGCGGAATGCAACAGCAAAGTTTGGGATTATAATATGAGATATCTGGGAAGTATTCAGCAAAATATTACAGCGACACCAGAGAGGCCAGTCTGAGACATCAGAGAAAGAGAATTCCAAATATTCAGCTGGGCACAACAGCAATGTCTGAAATTACAAATAGTCATCACCCTTGATGCATGGGCCTATCAAGGCTGGGCTTCAAACTTCCATGGAATAGTCAGCCAACACCATCCAGCTGCGCTCCTCACCAAAAAAAGGAGAGAGAAGAGGCCCAGAAGCAAATAAGATCCAAAGTGTGAAATACTGTAAACAGCCCCCGAGGCTCCAGCCCCCGCCTCCCAGCGTGTCTACTCACTGTACCACCGAAGAGTGGGGCCATCCCGGCCTGGTTGCCGATCGCGTTATGCTATTGCCTCCTCGGACACTTTGTCTGGTCCCCTGACCCTCCGGATGGTAGCCGCAAGTTGGTTTTTTTTTTTTTAAGGAAAAACGCTGCTGGGCCGTGGCTGTATACAGCGCAGGCAGGCGGACCTCACTGCATGGCGGCCGCCATCTTGGCAGCGCCGCTGCTGCTCTCAGCCCGATGGCAATCCGCCAGCATCCACCATCCAGGGAGGTGTACACAGCCACTTCGGAGGTCCATCTAGCTGCGAAAACCCTCCGAAGCAAAAATTGCTGGAAATGCCGGTCGTTTTAGGGCAATCGAGGGACCACGGAGCTCAGATTTCCTCCTCCGCTCTGGGTGACGTCATCACCGGACTCCAGTTAGCAGCAATTGCTCTTAACTGATGCACTTTTACTATGTGTGGTATTTCCAAATCCATGATTATAACAGTGAGCGATACACTGTGTTAAGTCTAGATAACATTTGTTTTTTGACAGCTGAGCCTTTTTTTTTTGTAAGCTGTTTTTTTTTTTTGTTGTTTTTTTTTTGGTAAGTTATAAACTACCTGGAAACGGGAGCAACAAGTGAGGTAATCAGATTTGCAGATGACACAAATTATTCAAAGTTGTTAAATCACAAGAGGATTGTGATAAATTGCAAGAGAACATTGCAAAACTGTGAGATTGGGCATGCAAATGAAATTTAATGTGGACAAGTACAAAGTGAAGCACTTAGGGAAGAGTAACTGAAATTATAGCTACATAATGCAAGGTTCCACATTAGGAGTCACCACTCATGAAAAGGATCTAGGTATCATTTTTGAGAATACATTGAAATCTTCCTCTTAGTGTACAGCAGCAGCCAAGAAAGCAAATAGAATGCTAGGGATTATTAGAATGGAGAATAAAACATAGAATATCATAATGCCTCTGTATCGCTCCATGGTGTGACCTCATCTTGAGTATTGTGTGCAGTTCTGATCACCATATCTCAAGAAAGATATAGCAGAATTAGAAAAGGTACAGAGAAAGCTGACCAAGATGATAAAGAAACAATTCCCCTATTAAAGGCTAAAGAAGCAGGACTCTTATTCTTGGAGAACAGATGGCTTGAGGGGAGATATGATAGAGGTCTATAAAATGAGTGGAATGGAACGAATAAATGTTGATGGGTTTTTTTGAAAAGGACAAAGACCAGGGGACTCACAATGAAATTAGTTGGTAATACATTTAAAACTAAGAGAATATTTTTTTACTCAGTGCATAATTAAGACCTGGAATTTGTTGCCAGAGGATGTGGTGAAAGCTATTAGTGTAGCTGCATTTAAAAAAAGGTTTGGACAAGTTTCTAGAGGAAAAGTCCATTAACCATTATTAAGGTAGAGTTGCAGAAACCCACTGCTTATTCTTGGGATAAGCAGCTTGGAATATTATCTATCCCTTGGGATCCTGCCAGGTACTTGTGACCTGGCTTGGAAACCGGTTACTGGGCTTGATGGACCCTTGTTCTGACCCAGTTTGGCATATCTTATGTTCTTATTAGAGAAAATCAACTATTCTTGTCTTTCAACCCTGTAAAACAAATATTTTTGGTTACAAAACTTTTTTCTACATGGATTTCTTCTGGTTGCATTTCTTATTGGTATAGTCAGTTGGGACAATGACTTCAAAGTAAGGTAAAATGCCCATTAAGTTAGGGCTATGGCAGCTTCCTTAGTCCATATCCATAGAAAAAAATCTGCAAAGCTGCCACTGGGAGTTCTATAACTTAGTTTGTTAAATGAAAGATGTAGATATTTATATATTTCAACCAAATGTTGACAAAGATGTACAGCTCATAAATACAAGTTAAACTCTTTTCCCATTCCCTCCTCTTGCTACTAAGAAACAGAGCATGTTAGTCTTGTAGGCACTAAAGAAAATGATATACTTCACCTCTAGTAATAAGGCAATGGTAATCTAAGAGGTTATTCTTCATCCAAATAATACAGGGCTGCCAAATTTTATTAAGACAAGATACTCTTGAGAAGTTTAATGCAGTCAACATATTTAAATATATTTTATGAAGGTGCTGACATACCACTGTAAGAGAAGGCATAACAGGCTTTTTCCAAAAGGCTGCTAGTGACACTCTGGCCACAATTATTTGTAGAATCAATATTTGGAAAGGTATAGGCACATCTGGCACCAGGAAATTCAACAGAACATTTAGACAGTAACTTTTAAACTGCCGCGCAGGTGTACATGTCCACGTGTATGGCAGCTCACTTGAATGGATGTGCGTGTGATTATAAAATGGGCTTCATGGATGAGTTATGCGTGCAATTTTGTATGGACATGTGCTTGCAAATGCCTGCTGTACCACTTAAGTGGGGGTATTTTTTATACGCACCCTAATGAATTACCAATTTCCCCAGTCTGTTCCCAGTTCGACTTTCTAATCCCCAGTTAACCTTTCTCCCATTTACCCTGTTAGTCCCAACCCTTCAAACCCCACTGACTAGCTCTGATTTTTTTTTTTAATTTTAAAACTTACCTTCCATAGCAGAAATAACGTTACGCAGTAGGGGACTCTGGCGTGCACTTGTGCGCACAAATACTTATCCGCACATTTCAAGTGACCACCTTGGAATACCCATGTCCCGCCATGCCCTGCTCAGACCATGCCCACATCCCACCACTTTTTTGCATTTTTTGATTTGTGTGCATACCGTGAGATATGCGTGTACTTGGGTGCTTTTTAAAATCCGCACAGCAGATGCTGTCCTGAAGCGCGCACACATACACACATCTCCCAGCTTTGTCGCATGTAGGGCTTTTAAAATTTGCCTTTTAGGGTCTTTGGATGCTCTCCCTTTTCATGAATAAAAGAAACCATATTCCAGTACTGATGGGTCTGGGGACAGCCCCAACAAATAATACAGAGAATCCACTTTTCCATAATTTTCCCAATAGTTTGATTAGACATTTGGGTAAATCTTATGAAGTCTCTCTAGTATCAAGTACTATCTGAATAGCATCATGTAGCCATTTTCAACTAATAATGCGGATGCAGAGCTCTTTCCCACCTTCTAATAAATAGAGATCCCACATCGATTCATCTAAAGAATTTTCCAAATCTAACTCCCAAGCAACCAAATGCCTTGGCTTAGTCGTTAATTCACCAGTGAGACTCTTATATAATTTGTCTATAAGCTTCTTGACCTTTCTCAGATTCTGGCAATACTCCTTTAATATAGAGCAACCTCTAGTTAAGCTAGATGTGATCGTCGCAGAGTGCATATAATGGGAGATTTGCATGTAAAGTGGTGCTTCCTGACAAGATCCTCAAAGCTTCATGACCTTAGTGCCCCCCCCCCCCCCCCAAATGTGCCCCAAGCAAACTAAACCTTTTTCCTTTCATCTCTGAAAATCTATAGTTTAGATGTGAATAAAAATCAAGGTTATGGCATATTGGGGTGTTAACATAGAATTTTGCTTTACCCACCCAGAGTTCCTCTCCAAGAATCCCATAGCTTCATAGTTAACTGAGTAAAAGGGGGAGAGAGTGGCTGGAATCACCTGGAATTTCTTAGGAAGCTAAAAATGGCTTTTAACAGGACAGGCCCTAGCAACAACCTGTTCAATTTCCACCCATTGTTTTGTGTCTTATACTAGATGCTACTCCACAACCGCTCTGTTGTGCTACTATAAAGTTCTTTTTGAAATCTGGGACTCCTAAGCCACCTGATTTCAGTTAATAAGACTTTTCAAGCTACCCTGGGAGATATTTTCCTCCAGATAAAGCTAAAAATGTTTCTACAATTTTCTCAAGATTTTTGTCTGAAAGAGATATGGAGAGTATTTAGAATAGATAAAGCAGGCGTGGCAGGGTATTCATTTTTATCATGGCTACTTTGTCCAATTAGGATAAATTAAATCATTCCCATGAGTCTAGATCTTTAAAGATGACTGAAATTGAGATGGGTAATTCAGCTCAACTGATCTCTGCCATCAGTGGTGTGTAAAACTCCCAAATATTTCAACTTACCCTTAGCCCATTTAAAAGGAAATTGAGTTTTCAGTGTTTGAATTAAATTATCTGATCAGGTTATATCTAATACTTCAGACTTAATAAAATACAGTTTCCTAGTGTGTAGCCAGATGGACTCAGGACCATTGGGTTATGTGCTTCCCTGTTAGCAGATGGAGACGGAATCAGGTTTCAAAGCTGACATCACCTTAGATATACCCCTGCAGTGACAGGGGTACTATTCAGTATCTCTCCATCTCCTAGCAGATGTGGATGTGCTATCCCTACACCAGCATTGGTGTTTAGTGGGATTGCAGTACTCATCTGAAGAAGAAAATTTACCTTTAAATTGGAGAAAGATCTCCTGTAGTGATACTGAATGGTCCCTCCCCCAGTTGAGAATTTCTGTGGTGACTTCCGAGATCCCTCAGAGGTCTGCCTTGGTCCGGTAGCCAGTTTCCGACATGGACTTTGCTGCTGAAGCAGCTGAATGGCAGCGGGTGCAGGAAGCAGAGTGCGGCGGTGACAGCTCTCTCCCCCCACAGCCGGAGACCAGCCCAGGTAAGTAAAAGTAGGACTCCTCCGATTCAGAGAAGTGGAAGGGATCTGGTAAGTCTTTCCTCAGGTCTCTTGCTTGGTGCACCGTACCGATGACAATACCGTTAAGGCAAGGGAAGGGGTTTCCGGGAGGGTTGAGCAGCCCTCGAATGGGCTGGGCCCCTTTTCAGGCTTGGTGGGCACTTCACATGGCAGGCTGCGGCGGTGCCATTTCTCCCATAGACCATCTGTACACGTGATGCAGGCCGATCCTACTGTGCGCCTGCATGCATAAGTACATGCATACATTTGCACACAACTGGACGCTTATAATTATGCGCGTCGGGGAGGATTTGTGCACGCTCTAATCCAAGCGCTAGCCGGCTGAATGCACAAGCTACAGTGAATTATGGCTCCAGCAACAAAGAAACACAAGCAACACTTTGTGCTTCCTGCCATATTAGGGCTGCATAGTCTGACATAGAATCCTTCCTGTGTCAGCACTGTGAGGAAGCCCAGGACTTGGAACGTCTCCAAACCTGGCCCCTCCCTGACGGAGGACAGGTCAGCCATGACCTTACCTAGTGGAACCCCAGATCTGAGCAGTCCAGGACTGCATCCTTCTTGGGGAAGAGGCAGTTCAGCGACACCTACCCCAGTTCCTCCTAGGCTAGGTATGGATCTGGTGACCTTTTCTTGGGTGGAATTCTTTTAGGACCTTTAAGCCTTTGTTCAGGCACAGTCAGCTGCTGCCCTGCCTGGTCTGAGCCCCAGCTGGGAAGGCCTTGTCCTCCTAGCCCTATTAGCATGCCTTGGGACATGCCTCGCTTCACCAACAGTATCACCGACAGGGACTCAGACACCACGGACGATGAAGGGGATGCAGACTCATTGGAGGACGGGGAAATCCCTCCAGGCTTGGAGCCATACCGGCCATGCTACAGTTTTTTTTCCACAGAGATGAATTGCCGGCCCTGGTCTCCCAGAGCCTGAAGACTCTGAGTTCCTGGCACCGACCGTATGTTGGAACCAAAGAAAAATCCCATCCTGGTGTCTCTACGGAAAGCCTCTTGCTATTTCCCGATGCTGGAAGCCATCCAGGAGCTGATTGACCTGGTGTGGGATGCCTGGAAGCCATCTTTAAAGGAGGTTGGACATTGGAGTCCTTGTGCCCTTTGGACCTGGCGGCCAGAGAATACCTGCATTTTCCAAAAGTGGACGCCCAGTTCTGCAGAGTTTCGAAGTAAACAGCTATCCCAGTAGAGGGAGGAGTGGCCTTGAAGGATGCACACGATAGGTGGTTGGAGTACATCCTTAAGCAAGCCTTTAATACGACAGCAATAGCACTGCAGATTGCTTCCTCTTGTGCCCTGGTGGCACACTCGTTTCTGATTCTTTCTCGAGAGGCAGATAGCTCAGGGGCGAATTGCAGAGAGGGGGCAATGGAGCCTGCCACAGCCTTCCTAGCAGATGCAAACTCTTGACCTAGTGCGAGCTCGGCCAGAGTAGCCGCCTCAGTGGCGGCAGCCAGAAGACAGCTATGGCTGTGAAATTGGTCAGCGGACGTGACCTCTAAGGCAAACCTCACAAAGATGCCCGTTAAGGGATCCCTCCTATTCGGAAGCGAATTGGAAAACTTGGCCAGTAAGTGGGGTGAATCTCCAGTGCCGCAGCTACCGGAAGATAAGAAAGAGGTTGCAGTGCTCCTCGCCTATGAGGGGTCGGACTAAGGGCTTCCAGCGCTTTTGGCCCTACAGAAACTTGTCTTTTCAGGCATCGCAACCCTCAGGAAGGTCTCTGTCCTTTCGGAACCGACAATCAAAAAGAGGAACTGGTTCGGGCTCAGGCTCGATCTGAGCTTCCCAACGAAGTTTGGTCAACCCATCCACGGGTCGAGGAGATAGGGGGCCGATTATCCCTCTTCTATCAGCAGTGGGTCGAGATCGTGTTGGACAAATGGGTACTGGACATCATAGGAGAAGGATACGCTCTGGAATTTTGCAGCATCCCTCTGGACATGTTCATGATGTCACCTTGCCACTCACAGCACAAGAAACTGGCAGTGGAATCTACATTGATAAGGCTCCTCAGTTTGAGGGCTATAGCTCCAGTACCTATACCCCAAAAAAATACGGGAAGTTATTCCATCTATTTCATCGTACCTAAGAAGGAGGGTTTGTTTCACCCCATCCTGGACCTGCGGATAATTCACTTCCGCATGGAAACTCTTTGCTCCGTCATAATGGCCGAACAACAGGGAGAGTTCTTAACCTCCCTGGACCTCTCAGAGGCCTACCTTCATATTCCAATCCATCAAGACCACCAACGTTTCCTAAGCTTTGCGGTACTGTGCCGCCATTATCGGTTCCGGGCTTCGGCCTGGCAACCACCCCCAGAACATTCTCCAAAATTAAGGTGGTTGTGGTGGCGGCACTGAGGAAAAAAGGGATCCTGGTGCACCCTTAAACAACTGGCTGATCTGGAGGAAGTCATTGGAAGAGAGCCTCCAGGTGAACAGCAGGGCCAGGTCCCTGCTTCAGGAAC
Organism: Rhinatrema bivittatum; assembly: GCF_901001135.1. Lineage (NCBI taxonomy): Eukaryota > Metazoa > Chordata > Amphibia > Gymnophiona > Rhinatrematidae > Rhinatrema > Rhinatrema bivittatum. The sequence goes on along the minus strand of NC_042617.1, from coordinate 295,514,689 downwards.
TTGGTTGGGTCGTGAACATGAACAAGAGCAGCCTCGGGCCCTTCTAGTCCTTAAGAGTACCTGAGAGTCCGGTTCGACACCAAGCAGGACAAAGTCTTCCTCCCTCCCTCGAGAGTAAGGCAGCTGATGTGCCAAGTGTGTCTGACAAACACAATGCACCCCATGGTGTGGAGCTATGTCCAGGTCATTGCCCTAATACGTCAACCCTGGAGGTAATACCTTGGGCAAGGCGACAATACAGAGTTAGAAGCTAAATGTCCGATCTGAATTCTTTTATTGGATAGAGACACAAAATTTTCAAACAAGCCCGACTTAGGCCGAGTTTCGCCCTCTTACAATGGGGCTGCATCAGGGGCTACAACATACAATAAATAAGACATACTGATAAAAATCAAAATCATAAAACATAATTAAAACAAACATATATAATGGTAACATGTATATAGGTGGTGTAACATATAAAATTGAAAAATGGTATTAAATGTATATCTGGTAAAATATAAATTATCAAAATATATTGCCTTTACCTCAGCTTAATCATTTTGAGGTTTCTGAGTGTCCGGGTTTCAAATTGTAAATATGCATCAAATGGTCTATAATGTTAAAAAAATAATTAGTGTTAATAAGATGTATATTAAAAAATGTATGTTAAAAATGTAAATGGAATTGTATGTAATTATTAAAATATATGTACCTCTACTCGATAATTATATCTTGTGCCGCAGTATTAACAAACAATGCTCTCCAATGCTGTAAAGAGTATTGAAAAATTAAAAATGATAAAATACCATTACTGTAAACAAAAACACTATATGTGTGATGGTTATTCTTTACTCGAATCTACATGCTCACATGCAAAGAATGTTGGACCAATGTTATTAAAAACAAGCACTATGCAAGAATGAAAAGTACAAATGACTGCCGCTATTATTGGATCTGGCAGAACACAGCCTGAATCTTAATAAAATCATTACTGGCAGGTTAATGTCCTAGGCCAATCTATTATACATAAAATACCCTACTTCTTCATGAAATTACATACTTAAAAAATGAAGCAAGTAAGAAGAGTGACATCGCTTGAAACTGAAAGCACTATTCTTAGTTTATGGTTCAATGCCGATTAATCACATAAATAACCCAACCATTGTATTATTACGTGGCTCTGCTCTAGTATATAAGAGCATATGTTATAAAAAATATATCAGAGAGGGATACTGGGTGGAAAAAACTCTTCTGCTTGATTTACCTGTGATCTCCTGCCTGAACCGGGGATTTGTGGAGATTTCCGAGCCCCGACTGAGAGGTAGAGACTGTCTGCCTGGCTGCCCCGAACCGGAACTGGAGGCAGCACTATAAAACTCTGCCGACAGTGGCACGCCGAGCACAGGTGTGTTCAGCTTAGCCTGGCTTTGCCTGAGTTGCCTGGAAGCTTCAGAATCGTAAGTTGATATTTTCTCTTGAACATTTTACAAAGGCTCTCTGTCCATATCCCTCCCCAAGAGATTCGCTATTAAAGAGAAATAGTACAAGATTCCAACTGCGCCCGGAAGTGTCCAGGTTCTTAGATTTTAATTGTTAATATGCCTCATACAAAGAGAGAGGCAAGATTGCGCCTTGTCTCTAATATTGCCTCATTACCTGGACAAAGATCGGTAGCAGATTGGCTGGAAACCTCTCAATTGACCTCCGAGGTACAGGCCGCTGTGCGGGATGGTTTAGAGCCAAATCTCCCTCACCTGGCCTCTGAAATATCTCTGTCTGGGGGCACCTGAAGTACCATCCCCTCCTGGCTATAAGGGGATTCTCCCCTTAGTAGAGCCTGAGGAAAACCGAAAGGAGGAAATTGGAATTGGAACTGTATTTAAACCTACAAGAAGAAGAAATGAAAAGGAGTGGTAATTTGGAGGAATCTCCTCAGATGGAAAAAGATCTGGAAATAAGTGGGGAAGGAAGATCCCAAACAGAACCCAGAGACTCTAGTACACCTAAGATGTCTAATAAAAATATTGTTGACTCTTTAGATCCAGTCAATGTGAAAGTAATGAAACCTAACACTATAACATTAGAATCCCTTTGGAATTATATGGTTCAGATTGATTCTCTTATTGTAAACCTGACAGGTGAAGTAAGACAAACGAATATATCCTTGAAGGAGAATAGTAAAAAGATTCAAGAACAACAGGAAAAAATAGGTAATATAGATATTCGGCTGAAGCAAGTTGAGAGTATTCAAGAGTCTCAGATAAAAAATGAAATAATATATCAAAGAAAGAAAGAAACTTTGGAAAATACAGTGAGGGCATTGAATTTAAGGATAACTAATTTTCCCATTTCTGATTATTTAAGTCCAATTGACTTGTTTAAATCATATGCCACTAAAATTCTTAATATACCTGTACTTTATTAGTTCAACTTGCTTTTGTAACGGATAAGGATAATGTCTTAAAATTATTCTTTTGAAATAGATCTAAGACCTTTTATGGGCAGAAAGTTTGGATCTTCCCCGACTTGGAGAAAAACACACAATTGCGTAGAAAAAAGTTTTTGGGATTTAAAAAAGAAGTAGAAGAAAAAGGTTTCTTTCTTCTAAAGTACCCTTGCAGTTGTGTAATCAGATTTGTGGGAAAGGATTATTCCTTTTTTGACCCAGAACAGTTTTAAAAAAAAACCCAAAAAAACCTTCTCGGAAAATAGTCAGGTGATTAAGGAATAAATAGAGCTCCATGTACTAGTATAAGTTGTATTTATTTCCTTGAATGTGGCTCCTTTTCTTTAATGTAACGGCTCTCAAAAATGTTCCTGTAAGTTAGAAGGTTCATTTACTCAAAAATGATGTTTGTTGATTTGATTGGTTAATCGATTATTCTGTTAAACTTTGATTTTATGTTGGATGTAAATGACCTGTATTTCGATTTGACAAGATATTTTGTTAAAATTCTTGCATTGGAAGTGAAAATTCATAAATAAGAACATTTTTTATATAAAAATATATCGAGGTGATTCACATAGATGTTTTTAATAACATTGGTCCAACATTCTTTGCATGTGAGCATGTAGATTCGAGTAAAGAATAACTATTACACATGGAAATAGTGATTTTGCATTTTTATTTTTTATTGCAGTATGGTGTTTGTTTTGTAATAGCATTGGTTTAATATTTTTTGCGGGTGAGCATGTAGATTCTAGTAAAGAATAACCAGTAATGGTAGATTCTAGTAAAGAATAACAGTAATGGTATTTTATCATTTTTAATTTTTCAATACTCTTTACAGTATTGGAGAGCATTGTTTGTTAATACTGCGGCACAGGATATAATTGAGTAGAGGTACATATATTTTAATTACATACAATTCCATTTACATTTTTAATATACATCTTAACACTAATTATTTTTTTATTAACATATTATAGACCATTTGATGCATATTTATAGTTTGAAACCCAGACACTCAGAAACCTCAAAATAATTAAGCTGAGGTAAAGGCAATATATTTTGATTTATATTTTACCAGATATACATATAATACCATTTTTCAATTTTATATGTTACACCACATATATATATGTTACCATTTTATGTTTTATGATTTTGATTTTTATTTATCAGTATGTCTTATTTATTGTATGTTGTAGCCCCTGACGCAGCCCCCTTGTAAGAGGGCAAAACTCGGCCTGAGTCGGGCTTGTTTGAAAATTTTGTGTCTCTATCCAATAAAAGAATCCAGATCGGACATTTGGCTTCTAACTCTGTATTGTCGCCTCCATGGCTTTGTTAGACAGCCTCCCTTGCTGTTTTATCAGTCCATACCTTGGGCGAAGGCACACATGTGGCTACTCCAACGCTCCCTGCTGTCATGTTGGACCCCACTGTCGCAAGACTATTCAATTCACCTCCATCTACCGATGGATGTATGTTCTTGGCTCCATGGTAGCTACAGGAAGTTTATCTACGCAAGGGTGTAAGCCTATCCCCACCAAACTGGCTAGTCCTCATGACGGACACGAGCCTCCTAGGGGGTGGGGAGCTCACTGTCAGGAATTGACAACCCAGGGGCAATGGGCCAAGGAAGAGGCACGCTGGAACATAATCCACCTGTGGAAGCCCGAGCTATCAGATTAGCATGTCTGCAATCCAGCCACACTCTAGGGCCTGACGGTCCACATGATGTCGAACAATGCAACAGTAGCTGATATCAAATGCCAGGGAGGAACCAAAAGCCACCAAGTGTCTCTGGAAATAGACCACCTTATGGAATGGGCGGAGAGAAATCTACAAGGGATCGTGGCCTCCCACATTGCGGGAAAAGACAATGTCAGAGCAGACTTTCTCAGCAGGGAGAGTCTGGATCCAAGGGAATGGGCGTTGTCGACCAGAGCCTTCCAGCTCCTAGTAGATTGCTGCGGTCTGCCATCCATCTACCTACTGACCACATATCACATCCCCTGATTCTTTGGTTGCAGAAGAGATCAGCGCTCCCAAGGGATAGACGCCCTTGTCCAGACCTGGCTAGAGGGGGCCTTACTGTACACCTTGTCTCCATGGCCTCAGCTGGGCAAGTTCATTCATAAGATTGAAGGCCACAGAAGATTAGTCCTTCTGGTGGCCCCGGATTGGCCCAGACGTCCATGGTACGCAGACATGCAGAGGCTTCTCGTGGAGAGTCCTCTTCGCCTCCTCCCGCACAGGGACCTTCTCCAGCAAGTCCGGTCCTTCATGAGGGCCCAACTCTATTCTGTCTTACGGTCTGGCCCTTGACAGGGATCGCCTGACGAAGCGGGGATATTCGGCGGCTGTAATCACCACCTTACTCCACATGCGGAAGTTCTCAACATCCCTGGCATACGTATGGATGTAGAGAATGTTTGAGGCCTAGTGCATGGACCGCAGGGTGCCCTGCGAACAACCAATATCCCCCATGATTCTGGAATTTTTACAGGATGGCCTGAAGGATTGTCCTTCAACTCCTTGAAGGTCCAGGTGGTGGTACACTCCTGTTTCAGGGGAGAGGTGAACGGAGCCTGCCTGTGGACGCATCCGGACTTGGCACATTTTCTAAAAGGGCTTAAACACCCTTGGACCACTCTTAAAGTTGCTGGTTCCCCTATGGAACCTCAATCTAGTATTGGACTTTTTAGCAGGTCCTTCCTTTAGCCCACTGTGCAGTCTGTCTCTGCTTAACACTGAAGACTGTATTCTTGGTGGGGATATGCTCGGCTCGTCGCATCTCCGAACTACAGGCACTGTCATGTCGGGAACCATTCCTTCAGTTCATTCCAGGAACGTTGCAGCTTCGCACCGTCTCTTCCTTCTTACCAAAGGTAGGCTCAGAGTTTCACCAAAACCAGACAATCTCCTTACCATCTCCGGATGGACGCAAGGTCATGGAAGACTACTGCCTACTATGCCACTTAAACGTCAGTAGGCTTTTAGAACGGTACCTGGAATTCTCACACCCGGTGCGCAAGACACTGCTTGTTTGCCCTTCACAGGGGTAGAAAACAAGGCTTCGCGAGCTACCATAGCTCTCTGGATCAAGGACGTGATCATGGGAGCTTATGTTGGAGGTAGGGGAAGCCTTTACCCGTTCAGGTCAAAGCTCATTTCACTAGGGCCCAGGCTGTATCATGGGCGAAAGCTCAGCTACTGTTTCCTGTTGAGTAGCGAATTGGTCTTCTTTGCACACCTTCTCCAGGTTCTATCGCCTGGATGTCCAGGCCTGAGAGGACGCAGCCTTTGCGAGGGCAGAGCTAACCGGACTATGGGCAGCCTCCCGCCCTGTTCGGGAGTAGCTTTTGTACATCCCATTGGTCTTGAGTCCAACTGACTATACGCTAGGAAATGAGAAATTAGTTACCTGATAATTTTGTTTTCCTTAGTGTAGACAGATGGACTCGGCATCCCGCCCATGGCTGCCCAGGAGAGGTGCCAAAGAATCGCCCATGAGGTGAATCTCGATTCCATGTGGTTATGGGTAAGCGATTTCCCTATCCCTAGTTCAGGGCATTTATAATATTGCTGGGATTCAGCGCTTATGTTGGTTGAGTACAGTTGCCGTCTCTGGTTTTTAATCAAATTGTATCCAAATTCTATTCAAGTTCTTCAATAGTAATTCCACAATGGCTTTTTGAAGAGAATACTGAATGGCTGAGGTCACTGCAGGGAGATATCTAGGGTGACGTGAGCTTTGAAACCTGACTCCATCTCCATTTGCTAGCAGGGGAGCACAAATCTCATTGGTCCTGAGTCCATCTGTCTACACTAAGGAAAACGAAATTATCAGGTAAGTAATTTCTCCATTTGCTTTCTGCACTCTTGAGAGCTCTTCTCTCTCAGCACTGTTGGATGAAATCACTCACTTGTGTGGCTGATTTTTGTTTTGCTGTCTACAGAGAACATCTGCTGCAATTATGCAACTTGGCTTTATCTGACAGGCTGTCTAGCACGGTCATGTAGAGTTATGCCCTTTTTTTAAAATCATTTTTTCTTTTTAACCACTTTGTATGTAATCCTGCTGCTGGTGCAGGCTATGTTCTCTAGTTCCTTTCCATAGATGTCCCTGTCATCAACAGGGAGGTCAGTGGGGAAACAAAGCATTTAGATCCTGAAATATTTTGTTTACTGAATTTTGTTTCCTTCATTTTGTCCATGGAAGGAATGTGTAGCTGAGTTTCTTGGTACAAACTTCAGAACAGTGCTCCATCTGTGGTATATAATAAGTGCTGGAGCAGCTTCTACCTGCTTTTATACCCAGTGACATTATAGTATCATGCTTACATAGACAGGTTAGACATCTCTCCTTCAAGTAAACTTTTTCTCCCTTGCCCTTTTGTCCTCATATTGCCTTAGCCCAGATAATCTTAGCCTAGGCAGAACTTACTCAGTGATAAAGCAAGCTTGAGATCTGAGGGCTCTTAGTACAGTAATACATAAGCTATTGTGTTTTTTTTAGCCGGGGCAAAGCAAGCTAATTTCCACTGTCTGTTTTTTTTTTTTTTTTTCTCTTTTTAAGCATGAAGCCTCAGTTTCGATCCACAAACAGTTTGGAGCGTTCTGGAGTGGGCAGCACTGCTATCATCACAGTCTCAATAGGGGACGGACCGCTGAATAGAACCAATTCAAGGAATTTTCAAAGTGAGCGACAGAGCAATGCACTAACGGCGCACCAGGAGAACATTTACTCTCCCAAGGAACCTTTGGTAGCACAGATGGATCAGAACAGTGATAGTGGAGGTATCGGCAGAGGGAGGTGAGGACTTGCATGATAAATGGGATTGCAGGGCTGAGTGGTCAAGGGGACAAAACTTTGACCTTAATGTATGTAAGAAGCAAATACAATGAGGAAAGCGAATAACAATATTTTTCACACAGTCTTTTAAATTATGAAAGTTCTTTTAACTATGAACTTATTTCCACATCAGCAAGCCGGACAGTGTGCCCTGCATTGCACGGGCCACTTGGACAGCTCATTCATGCGTGGAAAATAGTGACAACATATTTGCTCAACACTTTTTTTTGAACTGCAATTTAAAAATCAAGTCTAATCATTGAAGGTTGTTAGTCCTGTACCCTTCAGTATTCAAGCCCAACAACGGCCGATGTTTCACAGTGAGTTTCTTCAGGAGCTATTTATAACTTTATTGTTTGGAGACGTTCGTGTGTGAGAAAATGACAGTAGTCCGCTAGAAGTGAAATCCACACTAAGCTATATTTAGCTCCTGATGAAGCTCACTGTGAAACATTGGCTGTTGTTGGGCTTGAATGTTGAAGAGTGCAGGACTAATATCCTTCAATGATTAGACTTGATTTTTAAATTGCAATTCAAAAAAGTGTTGAACAAATATGTTGCCACTGTTTTCCACACATGAATGAGCTGTTCAAGTGGCCTGTGCAATGCAGGGCACACTGGCTTGCTGATGTGGAAATAAGTTCATAGTTAAAAGAACTTTCATCATTTAAAAGACTGTGAAAAATATTGTTTGTTTTCCTCATATTTAGATTATAGTTTTGGGATTCGAGGCTCTGTTTAAGTTTACTTAATGTAAGAAGCACACATGGTGGTGACCTGGGTGTGTTCGAATTTATTGATCTAATTCATAACACACATTCATATATAAAACTATATCTTTGAAAACTTGCATGTATTATGAAAGCAAACTAAGAGGAGGGACATGGGAATTCTGTAGCATGGAGTAAAATTTATCATCTTGTCTACTGTTAACGGTAGACTGATAGTTCATCTGTGTCCCATTGCTCTTGAGCATAAAAGCTACTTTTAGTTGGAATTTTGGTCTTCAATCTTGTAGGCACTCCTCTTCCGTGATAGCTGTTCAATATGTGGATAAAAAGCAAGGGTAGTATAAGCAAAGCGGAGCAGATTTCCAGAAACTGGCAATACTGTACTGCTTAAAGCAGTGCCTGATGCATAGGGTCTGCAGTTCTCACAGGACAAGCAGGATGTTAGTCCTCACACATATGGGTGACATCATCAGGATGGAGCCCAATTACAGAATGCTTTTGTCAAAGTTTCTAGAACTTTGACTGGCACCTACTGGGCATGCCCAGAATAGCACCAACCCTGCAGCCAGCAGGGATCCCCCTTCAGTCTTCTTTTTTCCACGCAGCAGTAGCCACGTGGGTTAAGGAGCTCTTCAGAGATTCCTGACAGGAATTTTTCCTCACGGAACTTCATCAAAACTTTAAACATTTTATCCCACAGGGTCCCCTTACAGATATCTTTGCTCCGTGGTCCAGTGGTAAGTTTTTTACCTGCTTGCGGTCGATTCCCGTTGAGTTTTTCCTCTCCTGCCTACCGGCTAAATTTTGTCGAGGCCATGGCGTCTGGTTTCTGTCTGTACCCTGATTGCACTCGAACGATGTCCATCACTGACCCTCACAAGGTCTGTGTGATGTGTTTGGGGTCCGACCATGATGTCCTTACTTGCACCAAATGTGCCCAAATGGCACCAAAGGGTCGCAAGGCTCGGCTGGAGAAGATGGGACTTCTCTTTCGGCCAAAAACCCCGACTCCATTGATAGCTTCGTCGTGTGAACCAGTACCATTTACTACGCGCCAGCAGCGGGAAACCGCTGCTGCCCGACTGGCTTCGACTCCGCAGGTGTTGACCCCCTCTGTTCGTCCTCAGGAGAAAGACAGAGCAGAACATCGAGAAAAATATCGACACCGCCATCGGAAAGCTCAGGCCACCGATACAGGCAAGCCCTCGGCATCAACGTCGTCTGAGCCACCGACAAAGAAGTCCCGAATAGAAAAGGCCCCATCCTCTTCTGTCTCTGGGTCACTGAGGCGTTCCCCCACCTGGACAGGTGCCAGGATCCGCAATTCCACCTTCACCGGTGGACCCTCTGGCTACACCAGTACTGCCTCCTACTCTAGAACCGGGTATCCATGCCCCAGGTTTCCATGAGGAATTGAATCAGATGATCCAAGAGGCATCGGTAAAGCACTCCAGGGGCTCAAACCTCCATCGATGCCGGTTCCTGCTCAGGCCACCGATTCGATACCCATGGTGCTTGCACCGCTATTGGCAAGAATGGATGTGTTAATTGGTGCCCTTCCACCGGTGCATCCAAGAGAACCGATGGCCCTGATTCCTTCCTCACGATACCCTTGTCATCGGAAGAAGAAGAAGAAACACCAATCTCCATTCCGCCCTCTGGAGTGCTACCACCGACACATCCATCAGTCACTGATGCCTCTTTCGTTGCCATCGATGCCTAGGCCCGGACCTTCCGGAATAATAGTTACTCCCTTCTGATGAACATATGGGAGCTGGTGATGAGCCATACAATCCCTGGACCGATGATTCGTCCCAGGATACAGATGATCTGCCTTCACAGCCCTCTCTTCCTGATGAACAGAAGCGTTCTCCTCCAGAGGACTTGTCCTTTATCAACTTTGTAAAAGAAATGTCTGAAACAGTTCCATTCCAACTTCAGACCAAAGAGGACTCTAGGCATCAGATGTTAGAACTTCTCCAATTTCTCAATGCTCCTAAGGAAATCATGTCTATCCCTATTCATGACATCCTCTTGGACCTTTTAAAGAGAAATTGGGAGCACCCTGGCTCTTTGGCACCTGTCAACTGTAAAGCAGATGCCACCTATCTATTTCAGCCAGCCCCTGGCTTCCAGAGAGCTCAACTAGATCATCATTCGGTAGTTGTGGAGTCAGCCCAGAAGAGGGTACGACACTCTAAACCCCACTCTTCCATTCCCCCAGGAAAGGTACAGAAATTTCTGGATGTGTTGGAAGGACCAACTTCATGCCCTAGCACAAAAGGGTCTAGATGCTGGCAAACATGAAGTGCGGTCGGCATATGACATCTTCGACACCGCCTCCAGAGTTTCGGCGACAGGAATTAGTGCAAGAAGATGGGCCTGGCTAAAGTCTTCAGACCTCAGACCAGAAGTACAGGACAGGTTAGCTGACTTGCCCTGTGCTGGAGACAATCTTTTTGGAGAAAAGATTCAAGAAGCAGTGGCGCAGCTCAAGGACTACCAAGAGACTCTGCGCCAGCTCTCCTTACTGCCTTCTGATCTCTCTTCCTCTTCCAAAAGATCTTTTAGGAGAGACTCCAAGAGACAATTCTACCGGCAAAGGAGATTCTATCCCCCTGCGTCCAGGGCTCGAGCTTCTAAGCCTTACCAAAAAGGCCAATCCAAGCAACCTCGAGTACAGAAGTCACAGCCAGCCCCCCAGCCAGGTCCAGCGTCTGGCTTTTGACTCCTTCCTAGAGAGCAGTACCCAGCCTCCACTTCCAACCATTCCCGTCGGAGGCCGGTTGTGCCACTTCTCCAAACCATGGCATACAGTCACCACAGATCAGTGGGTACTTGCTGTAATAACCCAAGGTTACCACCTCAACTTTCTCTGTTCCACTGGATTCCCTACCTCAGCTGATGTGGGGAACATCTGACCACTCACCGCTTCTGGAGCAGGAGGTCTCCCTCCTCCTCCAGTCCCAAGCAATAGAACCAGTGTCCCTCTCCCAACAGGGTCAGGGGTGTTCTATTCCCGGTATTTCCTGATACCAAAAAAGTCAGGTGGTGTTTGCCCAATACTGGACCTTCACACCTTAAATATATCTACAAGAGAAAAGTTCAAGAAGGTGACTGGGTTCTCTTCTTCCCCTTCTCCAAAGGGAAGATTGGCTCTGCTCTCTAGACCTCCAGGACGCCTACACACACATTTCGATTACTCCATCACATCGCAGATTCCTGCGATTCCTAGTAGGCCCGAAACACTTCCAATATCGAGTGTTACCATAGCATCTTCCCCACGAGTCTTCAAGTGCCTCGTAGTGGTAGCTGCCTTTCTCAGGTGTCAAAGTATCCGTCTACCCCTATCTCAACGATTGGTTGATCAGGGCTCCTACTCAGCAAGCTGCACTGATGTCTCTACGTCTTACGTGCCATACCCTGATCTCCCTAGGGTTTCTCATAAACTATCCAAAATCCATGCTAGTTCCCCCTCAAACCCTATCATTCATAGGGGCCGACTTGGATACTCTAAAAGCGAAAGACTTACTACCTCAGGATCGAGCTCTCACTTCTCTGGCCCATCGACTGTAGTCTTGACAACACTCAACTGCACATCACTTTCTGATCATACTGGGTTATATGGCTGCCTCTGTGCATGTCACTCCCATGGCCCGCCTGATGAGAGTAATGCAGTGGACTCTAAAATCGCAGTGGATTCAGTCTTCTCAGCCAATGTCCACCATTGTCCACATCACCAACCAGCTCTGCTTATCGCTGGCTTGGTGGATAAACCAATCCAATCTGCTTCAAGGCTGTCCATTTCAGGCTCCAGACCTTGACAATAGATGCCTCCAACCTCAGTTGGGGTGTACATGTTGCAAACCTGCAAACTGAGGGCATTTTGTCTCCAGAGGAAGCCAAACACCAAATAAATTTCCTGGAGCTTCGTGCAATCAGATATGCTCTCAGGGCTTTTCAGGATCACCTTTCCAACCAGGTCATCCTGATTCAAACAGACAACCAGGTGACCATGTGGTACATCAACAAGCAAGGGGGCATGGGCTCCTACCTCCTGTGTCAGGAAGCTGCACAGATATGGGCAGAAGCTCTTTCCCACTCGATGTATCTCAGGGCCACCTACTTGCCAGGAGTGGACAATGTGTTGGCAGACAAGTTGAGTCGTACTTTTCAACCACACGAGTGGTCCCTCAACCCCACTGTAGCGGATTCAATATTCCAACGTTGGGGTTACCCTCACATAGACCTCTTTGCGTTAATTCACAACCGCAAAGTAAGGAACTTCTGCTCTCTCACTCGCAGCCAACACTTTCAGCCAAGAGATGCTTTTTCCCTCTCATGGGCCAGCGGTCTCCTTTATGCGTACCCTCCACTTCCACTTATTTCAAAGACTCGTGAAGTTGCGAAGGGACAAGGGGCTAATGATTTTGATAGCCCCTCATTGGCCACGCCAGGTCTGGTTTCCAATTCTCCACGACTATTAGTACACCAGCACATTCCTCTGGGGAAGGACCCGCTTCTTATCACTCAGAACAACGGCTGCCTTCATCACCCCAACCTCCAGGCCCTCTCCCTGACTGCCTGGATGTTGAAAGGTTAATACTTCAACCTCTTAACCTTTCAGAGCCGGTTTCCCGTGTCCTAGTAGCTTCACGAAAGCCTTCCACAAGGTAGTCTTATTGCTACAAATGGAACAGGTTTGCAGTATGGTGTACTTCCATGTCCATCGATCCCTTCACCTGTTCCACACCGAAGTTTTTGGTCTATCTCTGGCACCTGTCAGTCAGGTCTCCAAACTTCTTCTATCAGGGTACATGTCAGTGTGGTAGCCGCCTTCCATAAAGAGGTCGGGGATGTACCTATTTCAGTACAACCCCTTGTAACACGCTTTTTGAAGGGCTTGCTCCACCTTAAACCTCCACTGTGCCCTCCGGCCCCTTCCTGGGACCTCAACTTGGTTTTGGGGCGGCTCATGAAACCACCGTTTGAGCCTCTACAATCCTGTGATCTCCGCCATCTCACCTGGAAGGTGATTTTTCTTTTGGCGATCACATCTGCTCGCAGAGTTAGTGAGTTACAGGCCTTAGTCACCTACCCGCCTTACACTAAACTTCTGCATGATAGGGTAGTACTCAGCACTCACCCTAAGTTTTTGCATAAGGTAGTATCTGAGTTTCATATCAATCAATCCTATACTACCCACCTTCTTTACCAGGTCCCACTCAAACCCAGGAGAACGGGCTCTGCATACCCTTGACTGTAAACGTGCTCTAGCATTTTATCTAGACCGTACAGCTACCCACAGGAAATGCACTCAATTGTTTTTCCTTCGATCCCATCAAAGTGGATAAGCAGACTCTCTCGTCCTGGTTAGCGGACTGTATTTCCTTTTGTTACCAACAGGCAGGCATTCCGCTTCAAGACCGTGTTAAAGCACAATCAGGGCCATGGCAACATCAGTAGTGCATCTACGCTATGTAAGGCTGCTACCTGGAGTTCTCTCCACACCTTAGCAGCCCATTATTGTTTAGACAAGGCTGGCAGACAAGATTCCATCTTCAGCCAGTCTGTGCTACGCAACCTATTTGCGAATTGAGGTACCAACATCCTTCCGCCAACCCGGTAGGGTTCAGGATGCCCTCTACCATATTCCACCCCAGTTCTTGTGCCTGTTGCACGTCTTTGGGTACATTTGGTGCATTGCTCGGGCATCCTCAGCTCAGTACTCAGTACTCACCCATATTTTATTTATTTATTTAACAGTTTTTTATACCGGCCTTCATAGTAATAACCATATCGGATCGGTTTACATTTAACAGGGAATAACTGGAGTAACAATTCAAGTAAACGAGAGCTAAACAATAGGTGGGAATAAGTCAAAGTTACAATCAACAGGGAAAGAGAACTTGGAAGCTTGCGACAAGCTGGAAGGAAGATAAAGGCAGGAGAAATATAAAGTGTTACCGTAGAGTGTACGGTTAAAAGCTTAATAGGTGCTTTAACCTGGAAGAGTCAGAGTCCATTCTTGAGTGTAAATGCCAGGTCGGGTAAGAGTGAAGGTCAAACTAGTGAATGTCTGGTGAATCGGTGAAGGCTTGGAGAAAGAGCCAGGTTTTAAGTCTTTTTCTAAAAGTTAAAAGGCAGGGCTCCAGTCTGAGATTTGATGGGATGCTATTCCAGATAGATGGGCCAGCTATCGAAAAAGCTCTGTCTTTGGTTGTAGAGAGGCGTGAGGCTTTAGTGGGGGGAAATTTCAGAGTGCCTTTGAGAATATCCCTAGTTGGTCTGTTGGAGGATTGGAGTTTGAATGGGATTTCCAGGTCGAGTTGAAGATGATGATGGATGGTTTTATGAATTAAGGTGATTGATTTGTATAGAATTCTGAAATGAACTGGTAACCAATGTAGGTTCCTGAGGATGGGTGAGATGTGTTCGCCACGGCTGGTACTGGTCAGCAATCTCGCTGCCGTGTTTTGAATCATCTGCAGTGGTTTGGTAGTGGATTTGGGGAGGCCTAGGAAAAGGCCTCCCCAAATCCACTACCATCCTACCATCCTGCTTGTCCTGTGAGAAAGAGTTGCTTTCCTGTAACAGGTGTTCTCACAGGACAGCAGGATGTCAGTCCTCACGAAACCCGCCTGCCACTCCGCGGAGTTGGGTTTGTTTTCTTATTTTATTTTTCGCATGTACTTTTTACTATAAGACGAGACTGAAGGGGGACCCCTGCTGGCTGCAGGGTTGGTGCTGTGCTGGGCAGGCCCAGTAGGTGCCAGTCAAAGTTCTAGAAACTTTGACAAAAGTGTTCTGTAATTGGGCTCCATCCTGATGATGTCACCCATATGTGTGAGAACTAACATCCTGCTGTCCTGTGAGAACACCTGTTACAGGTAAACAACTCTGCTTTCTGGCCTGGGACCAAATATATACTCCATTGAAAGCACCTGATCAGAGAGAACAGCTTTTTCTTTAATAGGTGCTTTGTTTCTGAGGATGGGTGAAATATTTTATTGCTATAATGAACATCCATCCTTTGAAGAAGTATTTCAACCTAGCCAGTGCATTGGTCACTTGGGTGATGTTCTACTTCAAAATGTGCTAAGGCAGGGATTAATATTTTGTCTTTGGGGGAGGCAGGAGAGAGAGAATCTCACTTTATTTCAGTATTTGTATAACTTACTATACTGAGGCATAATACGATCAATTACATACAGGTGCAACAAGTCCCTGCCGCCAAATAACTTAGAATCAAAGTGAGTCCCTAAGGGAAATGGGAGATAGTGAGTTGCCAAGGTCTGAAAAGTATCTGTGGGAGAAGTGGGATTTGACTGCTGGTCTTCTGGTTCCCAGCCCATTACTTTAACGGTAGGCAACGGTAGGTCATTATACTACAGTGGTACCTATAAGTGGGGGCCAGCATCTGGTGCTTTCCAGAATCCTGCAATGATGGGCCCTAAATCTGGCCACTTACTGTCAATATTTCATAATTGACATCCTCTCCAAGGACTCTAAACACTACTTCTGCAGTGAGCTGAGCTGAGAATCAAATCCAAGTCCCTCCGGCTCCGAGCCAGTCCCACAAAAACTATTTCTTAGCGAGTAGCCAGATGGACTCAGGACCTATTAGCAGATGGAGACTAAGTCAAGTTTCAGAGCTGACGTCACCCTAGATACACCCCTGCAGTGACTTCAGCCCTTCAGTAGCTCTGTCTCCTAGCAGATGTGGACGTGCTTTTTCCCTATGGGGATCGCCTTACCCTTTAGAAGAAGAAATTCTGCTTTTAAATTGGAGAAAGATTGAGCCCTACTCTCCTGTGGTGATACCTAAAGGTCCCTCCTCCAGCTGAGAATTCCTGAGGTGATTTCCGAGATCCCTCAGAGGTGTGCCTTGGTCCAGTAGCCGGTTCCCAGTGTAGATTTTGCTACTGAAGCAGCTGAAAGGCAGCAGATGCAGGAAGCCGAGCGCAGCGGTGATGACCAATGCCCACTTCCCCCACAGCTGGAGACAGTCTTTGTACTCAGCCAGTAAGCACTGAGCCCAGGTAAAGGGGGGGGGGGGGGGGAATTAAAAAGACAATTCCTCTCCGATTCAGAAATGTTGGAGGGGTTTTGGTAAGGCTTCTTCCGGTCTCCTTGCTCAGCATGCCGTACCAATGTCATTCCCGATACCGTTGGGATAAGGGGAAGTGTGCTTCAGAGTAGGATGAGCGGCCCCCTGGTGGGCTAGGCCCTGCTTCGGGCTCAGTGGGCACACATGTGGTAGGCCATAGTGGCGCTATCTTGAGTGCATTTTTTGTGTCTTCTATTGCCCACCTTAAGAGCGTAAGTACGAGCAGTTCATGCCAGCTGTGCACATAATGCCGTGCACGGTGCACACATACATACTCGCACAACTCTAAGTGCAGAAAACTGGAAAAGCCGAGTGCACGTGCTGTGCGTGTGCCTTGTCGTGATCCCGTGTAGACGCCCAAAATTTTTAAATGTGAGCCAGCTGAACACGCAGGTACCGTCTCTAATGGCTCCGGCAGCAAAGAATCATAAGTGCCGTTCTTTCTGCTCTGCTTGTCATATTAGGGCTACACAGTCTGATCTTGATTCTTGCACTGTGAGGAGGCCCAGTGAGATGTGGCCTCCCCAAACTTTACTAAGCCCAGCTCCTCCAATCTGAGGATGGGTCAGCTACAACCTTAACTTGGAAGTACCCTGGATCTGAGTAATCCTGGATCTGGGTCTTCCATGGGAGAGGGAAATCCAGCGGCACCTAACCCAGTACTTCCTGGGCTAGGTATGGACCCGGGTGGAATGTTTTCAAGGCCTCCCTCGCCCAGCCCTGTCGGCAGGCCTCGAGACATGCCACACCTCCCCAAGGGTATCCCTGGCTGGGACCCGGACAGCAAGGACTAAGAAAGGGACCCAGATTCCTTGGAAGATGGAGAAATCCCACTGAGTTTAGAACCATATTGGACTGTTATGTTTTTTTCCATAGAGATGAATTGCTGGCCCTGATTTCCCAGACCCTGAAGATGCTGGGAGTTCCTGGGACAGACTCTGGAACCAAAGAAGAATCCCATTCTGGTTTCTCCCGGAAAGCCTCTTGCTATTTTCCATTGCTGGAAGCCATCCAGGAGTTGATTGACTTGGAATGGGACGCCCCTGAAACAAGTTTTAAAGGTGGACGAGCATTAGAAGCTCTATAACCTCTGGATCTGGTGGCGAAAGAACGTCTGTTTACCTAAAATGGATGCGCTGGTCTATTCCATTTCGAAGTGAACAACCTTCCCAGTGGAGGGAGGTGCGGCCTTGAAGGATGCACACGATAGGCGGATGGAGTCCACCCTTAAACAAGCCTGTGACGCAATAGCAATGACCTTACAGATTGCTCCTTGTTGTACCCTGGTAGCTCGTTCATGCCTGCTCCTCTCTTGGGAGGTGGATGGATGACTGGGCGATTTCCAGAGAGGTTATGGAAACCGCCGCCTTTACTGCTGACATGGGCCCTGACCTAGTCCGTACCTCGGCCAGAGGAGTGGCTTCAGTGGTGGTGGTCAGAAACAGCAATGGCTGCGAAATTGGTCAGCAGATGCAACCTATATTGGAAACCTCACAAAGATGCCCTTTAAGGGATCCACTCCTCTTCGGAAGTGAATTGGAAAAGCTAGCTAGTAAATGGGGTCAATTTCCACTGCCCCACTAATCAGAAGATAGCAAAGCAGTTACAGCACCCCTTACCCATGAGGGGTCGATCCAGGGACTCCCAACATGTTCGACCGTACAGGAACTCGTTCAGTCCTTTGGGAGGTCTCAGTCCTTTGGGAGTCAACAGTCCAAGAGGGGCAGGTTCAAGTTTGTGCCAAACTCCCCAATGACGTTTTACTGACCCACCCTCAGAACGAGGAGATAGGGTGTCAACTATCCCTCTTCTACTAGCGGTGGGTCAAGACCACTTTGGACAAATGGGTACTGGATGTCACCATGCCACTCCTAATACAAAAAGCAGCCAGTGGAATCCACCTTGGCAAGGCTCCTCAGGTTGAGGGCTATAATTCCAGTACCTGCGCCCCAGAAAAATACGGGGCATTATTCCATCTATTTTATCATACCCAAGAAGGAGGGTTCTTTTTACCCCATCCTGGACCTAGAGCATCAACAGACATCTGCAAGTAATTCATTTCCGCATGAAAACTGCACTCCGTGATAATGGCCGTACAACTGGGAGAGTTCTTAACCTCCCTGGACCTTTCTGAGGCCTACCTTCATATTCCAATCTGGCAAGAATATAGTTTCCTATGCTTTGTGGTACTGGGCTGCTGTTATCAGTTCTAGGTGCTGCCTTTTGGCCTCGCCACCACCCCCAGAACATTTTCCAAGATTGAGGAAAGAGGGAATCCAACTATACTTGGATGACTGGTTGATCTGTGGCAAAGTCTGTGGAAGAGGGTCTCCAGGTGACCAGCAGGGTGACCTCCCTGCTTCAGGAACTCTGTTGGATCATAAATATGGACAAAAGTAGTGTCAAACCCTCTACAGTCCTTGGAATATCTAGGAGTCTGATTCAACACCAAGCAGGGCAAGGTCTTCCTCCCATCCACACAGATAAGGAAGTTGATGTCCCAAGTGCGTCAATTGATGAACATGATACACCCGACAGCGTGGAGCTGTCTTCAAGTCCTCTGTTTGATGGCATCAACCCTGGAGGTAGTACCCTGGGCAAGGGCACATATGCGACCACGTCAGTGCTCCCTGCTTCACATTGGAACCCACTGTCTCAAGACTACTGGATTCGTCTCCACCTATCGATGGAAGTATGTTCCTGGCTCCAAGGATTGTTACATGGAACTCACCCGGGCAAGGTTGTAACCCTGTCCTGGCCAAACTGGCTGGTCCTCAAGACAGACGTAAGCCTCCGGGGCTGGGGAGCTCAATGTCAGGAACTGACGGCCTAGGGGCGTTGGACCAAGGAAAAGGAACTCTGGAGCATAAACTGCCTGGAAGCCTGGGCAGTCAGATTGGAGTGTCTACAGTTCAGCCACATACTCCAAGGTCAAGCAGTTCGCATAATGTTGGACAACGCAACAACAGTAGCCTACATCAACTACCAGGGAGGGAACTAAGAGCCAGCAAGTGTTACAGGAGTTAGATCTCCTTATGAAGTGGGCAGAAACACATCTACAGATGATCTCAGCCTCCCACATCGCAGGAAAAGACCAACAGAGCAGACTTTCTAAGCAGGGAGAGTCTGGATCCAGGAGAATGGGTGTTGTCGGCCAAAACCTTTCAGCTGGTGGTAGATGGCTGGGACCTCCCGTCCATCGACCTACTGGCCACATCTCACAGTGCAAAGGTTCCCTGATTCTTCAGTCACAGAAGAGATCTGTGGTCCCTGGCGATCAATGCTGTCATTCAGACCTGGCTGGAATTGGACTTGCTATATGCCTTCCCTCTGTGGCCCCTGCTTGGCAGGGTCATTCACAGAAATGAGCACCACAGGGGATTAGTCCTAATAGTAGCTACAGATTGGCCCAGGTATGCGGACAAGCGGAGACTCCTGGTGGAGAAACCCCTGTGCCTCCCGCCGCACAGGGACCTGCTTCAGCAGGGACAGGTCCTTCAAGAGGATCCATAGAAACATAGAAATGACGGCAGAAGAAGACCAAATGGCCCATCCAATCTGCCCAGCAAGCTTTCACACTTTTTTATTTCCTCACTCTCTCATACTTATCTGTTACTCTTGGCCTTTAGTACCCTTTTGGTTCTATTTCCCTTCCAACCCAGCCATTAATGTAGAGAGCAGTGCTGGAACTGCTTCTAAGTGAAGTATCTAGCTTAATTGGTTAGGGGTAGTAACCGCCGCAATAAGCAAGCTACTCCCATGTTTATTTGTTTACCCAGCCTGTGCCATTCAGTCCTTGTTGGCTGTTATCTGTTACTCTTGGCCTTTAGCACCCTTTTGGTTCTATTTCTCTTCCACCCCTGCTGTTAATGTAACCTTATGGTTCTATTTCCAGCTTATTCTGTCTTATGGTTTTGCCCTTGAAGAGGGTTCATAAGAACATAAGAAATTGCCATACTGTGTTCAGACCAAGGGTCCATCAAGCCCAACCTTTTTTAATCCCAGCTATACTAACTGCACTAACCACATCCTCTGGCAACACATTCCAGAGCTTATTTGTGCATTGAGTGAAAGAATTTTCTCTGATTAGTTTTAAACAGGGGTCCCCAAACCTGTCCTGGAGGGCCACCAGCCAGTCCGGTATTTGGGATATCTTCAATGAATATACATGAGAGAAAATTTGCATGCACTGCCTCCATAACATGTAAATTTTCTCTCTTGCATATTCATTGAGGATGTCCCAAAAACCCAACTGGCTGGTGGCCCTCCAGGACAGGTTTGGGGACCACTGGTTTTAAATGGGTGATAACTTCATGGAGTGCCCCCTAGACCTTCTATTATCCGAAAGAGTAAATAACAGATTCACATTTACCCGTTCTAGACCTCATGATTTTAAAGGCCTCTACCGTATTCCCCCCCCTCAGCCATCTCTTCTCCAAGCTGAACAGCCCTAGCCTTTCCTCTCAGGGGGAGCTTTTTCATCCCATTTAAAAATGTGGTCGCCCTTCTCTGTACCTTCTCCCTCACAACTATATCTTTTTTTGAGATGTGGTGACCAAAACTGTACACATTACTCAAGGTGTGGTCTCATCGTGTAGTGATAGAGGCATTGATATTTTCCGTTTTATTCACCATTCCCTTCCTAATAATTCATAGCATTGTATGCTTTTTTGACTGCTGCAGCACACTGACCTGACGATTTCAATATATTATCCACTATGATTCCTAGATCTTTTTTCTGGATGGTAGCTCCTAATATGGAGCTTAACATTGTGTAACTACAGCATGGATAATTTTTCCCTATATGCATTACCTTATACTTGTCCACATTAAATTTCATCTGCTACTTGGATGTCCAATCTTCCAGTCTTGCAAGGTCCTTCTGCAATTTATCACAATCTGCTTGTGATTTAACTACTCTGAATAATTTTGTTTCCTCTGCAAATTTGATTAATTCACCCATCGAATTCCTTTTCAGATCATTTATAAATATATTGAAATGCATCAGTCCAAGTACAGATTGCTGAAATACTCCACTGTTTACCCTTTTCCACTGAGAAAATTGACCATTTAATCCTACTCTGTTTCCTGTCTTTTAACCAGTTTGTAATCCTTGAAAAGGACACAGCCTCCTATCCCATGACTCTTTAGTTTCCGTAGAAGCCTCTCATGATGGACTTTGTCAAATGCTTTCTGAAAATCCAAATACACTACATCTACTGGCTCACCTTTATCCAAAAAGCTGAAGCAGATTTGAGAGGCAAGACTTCCCTTGGGTAAATCCATGTTGACTGTGTTCCATTAAACCGTCTTTCTATATGCTCTGTGATTTTGATCTTGAGAATAGTTTCCACTATTTTTCCTGGCACTGAAGTCAGGCTCACTGGTCTATAGTTTCCTGGATCGTCCCTGGAGCCTTTTTTAAATATTGGGGTTACATTGGCCACCCTCTAGTCTTCAGGTACAATGGATGATTTCAATGATAGGTTACAGATTTTAACTAATAGATCTGACATTTCATTTTTTAGTTCCTTCAGAGCCCTGGGGTGCATACCATCCAGTCCAGGTGATTTGCTATTCTTTATCTTGTCAATCTGGCCTACTACATCTTCCAGGTTACCATAATTTGGTTCGGTTCATCTGAATCATCACCCTTGAAAACCATCTCTGGAATTGGTACCTCCCCAACATCCTCATTAGTAAACACAGAAGCAAAGAATTAATTTAGTCTTTCTGCAATGGCCTTCTCTTCCCTAAGAGCCCTTTTAACCCCTCTGTCATCTAACGGTCCAACAGACCCCCTCACAGGTTTCTTGCGTCTGATATATTTAAAAAAGTTTTTATGAGATTTTGCCTCTACGGCCAACTTCAATTCAAATTCTCTTAGCCTGCCTTATCAATATTTTACACTTAACTTGGCAATGCTTATGCTTTTTCCTGTTTTCTTCAGATCAATCCTTCTTCCAATTTTTGAAGGATTGGTTTTTTTTGGCTAAAATAGCCTCTTTCACCTCACCTTTTAACCATGCCAGTAATTGTTTTGCTTTCTTCCTACCTTTCTTAATGCATGGAATACATCTGGACTGCGCTTCTAAGATTTAATTTTTTAAACAATGTCCATGCCTGTTGTACACTTTTAACCTTTGCAGCTGCATCTTTCAGTTTTTTCTAACTATTTTCCTTATTTTATCAAAGCTTCCCTTTTTAAAATTTAGTTTTAGATCTGTAGATTTACATATTGTCCCTCTTCCAGGCATTAGTTCAAATTTGATCATGCTATGATCACTATTGCCAAGTGGCCCCATCACTGTTACCTCTTAGCAAATCCTGTGTTCCACTAAATTAATTCTAAAATCTCTCGGTTCCTGAACCAATTGCTCCATGAAACAGTTGTTTATTCCATCCAGGACTTTTATGTCTCTAGCATGTCCTGATGTTACATTTACCCAGTCAATATTGGGGTAATTGAAATCTCCCATTAGTACTGCCCTGCCAAATTGGTTAACTTTCCTGATCTCTCTTAGCATTTCATTATCTGTCTGATCATTTTTGCCAGGTGAACAATGAAGATCCAGGTAGCGGCGCTCTCCTGTTTCATGGGTGAGGTGAATGGAACCCGCCTGTCAGCTTATCCGGACATGGCCCATTTTTTGAAAGGGGTAAAGTACCTCCAGCCACCCCTATAGTGGCCTGTTCCCTTGTGGAACCTTAATCTAGTATTGGAGTTCTTGGCAGGGCCCTCCTTTTGGCCGCTGTGCAATCTTTCCTTGCGCTTGTTAACCCTGAAAACGGTGTTCCTGGTGGCTATATGCTCAGCTGATCACATCTCTGAACTACAGGCATTGTCATGTCGGGAACCAACCTCCTGGTGACTACAGGAGCAGTACGGCTTCATACTGTTCCATCCTTCTTGCCCAAGGTAATCTCAAAGTTTCAGTTGAATCAGTCCATTTTGTTTCCATCCCAAGATAAGCACAAGGACTCAGAAGAATACCGCCTCCTCCGCCATTTAAACTTCAGTAGGCTTTTGGTCGGGTATCTGGAAGTTTCAGAACTGGTCTGCAATTCTTGTTTGTTCTTCACGGTGGAAGGAGGCAGGGCGAACCAGAGTTGCGGGCTATCATAGCTTGCTGGATCAAGGAGGTGGTCACGGGAGCCGATGTGGAGTCAGGAAAGCCATTACCCTTCCAGGCTAAAGCTCATTCCACTAGGGCTCAGGCAGTTTCCTGAGCGGAAGCTGGACTGCTGTCTCCTGTTGTAATCTGGCGAGTGGTGACATGGTCCTCCTTACACCCCTTCTCCAGGTTCTATCGCCTGGACATTCAGGCCTGAGAGGACGCGGTCTTTGCAAGGGCGGTGTTAACCGGACTGTGGGCAGCCTCCTGCCCCGATCGGGAGTAGCTTTTGTACATCCCATTGCTCCTGAATCCATCTCTATATGCTTTCCTTAGTATAGATAGATGGATTCAGCATCCCGCTCATGGCCGCCCAAGAATGGTGCCAAAGAATTGCCCGTGAAATAAACAGATTCCAAGAGATTATGGGTAAGATGTCGCCCGATCCCTAGATCAGGGCATCTGTAATCTTGCTGGGATTCAGCATTTGTTTGAGTACAGTTAATTATCCGGTTTTAGTCGTTTGTTTTCATCAAGTTTTTTCAATAGTATGTCCACAATGGCTTTTGAAGAGAATACTGAAGGGCTGAGGTCAATGCAGGGGTATATCTAGGGTGACGTCAGCTTTGAGACCTGACTCTCCATCTGCTAGCAGGGGTGCATATAACCCATTGGTCCTGAGTCCATCTGTCTACACTAAGGAAAACAAAATAATCAGGTAAGTAATTTCTCCATCTGTTTTTTTGAAATGTGTGAACAGTGAGACAGTGTGAGCTCTTAACAGTCAATTTGATCTTTATACAGTTAAATATTTTTACATTTCCAATAATGCGTTTATAACACAAAAAATATCTTGAGTTCATTAAAGAGATGCTTTGAAACCTAAAGCCCTAATAATGTAAAGGTGTAAAAGCACATTGATGGAAGGAAGGAGTGCCTTATGTTTATCATTTTCTGTCTTATTTTATGCTAAAGAAGAAATGTTTTCAGGGGTAGGCGACGGCGAGAAGATGACAGGATCTCAGTAAGTATCCTACTTTTTGTTTTTTTGCTCTGTGTGCATGTTGTGCCATCTGTAGCATGAGAGAGGTTGTGTTTTGTGCTGATCACCACATGTAATCTTCAGAATGCGTGTTATAGTGCTTAGGGTCACACAGTAGGAGATTGGGTAATTGTACCAGGGTTATGTCATTTTGTAGTTTTGACCCATGTTAGAATATCCCAAGAAGCATGAAGCCAAAAAAGCCGTTAGGAAAATAACAAGGAATAGATGCCACGGTCTTTTTCAGTTCTTTATTGAAGTGGAGACGTATCTAAAATATTACAGCCCGCCTGTGGCCGAGTTTTGCCGTTATCACTACGGCTGCCTCAGGGGCTTAGATATGTATCTATTTTTGGACTCAGGCTAGCTGAAAAAGCTGTGAGCTTGTGTGACAAATTTCTTTTCATATGTAATCCGCAGTGGCACTGAATCTTATTGCTTTAATAGTGAATCATAATCTTGTAAATGCGATTCATCTATTGGCGCCCAAATTCAGAAACCGCATTGGTCATGCAGTGGAGATGACAATCCAGATGTGAAGCGCAAGAACATAATTACTCTTACTGCACTGCATGACTAATGCGGTTTCTGAATTTGGGAGCCAATAGACGAATCACATTTACAAGACTATGATTCACTATTAAAGCAATAAGATTCAGTGCCACTGCGGATTACATATGAAAAGACATGCCTAAGATATTTAGGTCCAGAGCATAACTTCAGAAATTGTGGCCCCTATGGGAGTATTTATTTGATTTATATTATGTTTTTCAAGCACTTCAAAGCAGATTACATTCAGGTACTGTAGGTATGTCTCTACAAGCCAGGTCATATTGTGAACTCAGAACTAAATGAGCTATGAAAATCTAAAAATTACTGTAATAAAGAGGCATAGAAGCTCTGAAATTTCAGACTGATCAAAACATGCTAAATGTCACAGTTCAAAGAAATTAAAATCTGATGAGTGAGAGTTTCTAAAGTGTCATGTTTGCGTGGCGCAGAACAAAAAATGAAGCATGTTTCCAGCCCGTTAGAATATAGCGATGTGACTTCAGTATCACTACAACATGCATGTGTTTGGATTCAGAATATCAAATTTATCGTTCAAGTATAGTACTGATAACTCTATATGAGGCCAGAGCACTGAATCTGCAGAGCTAACTGTGCAAAGACTCTAAAACAAATTGACGTAGATAGCACTGCGCCGAGACTTGGTGTTAGAAACTCTGCACCATGGTATGGGGCCAATATATCGGCTCCAAAATGGAGTGCAGCGAAAACAAGGAAAACAAAAGTTCAAATCAGATGTAGAAGATCAAGAACATATTCTACCTCCAAAGAAACATGAAGTAAAAAAGAAGAATATGGAAGACATTGAAAATGACAATTTTATTCAGCAGAACCTTTCTTAAAGTCAAGATTTCGGATACACTATTATGGGTTCTCCACCAATGTTATGATACAAAAAGAGTGACATTAACATCCCACCATTTCCTGGCGTGTAGCCAGATGGACTCAGGACAAGTGGGTATAGTGTGCTCGTGCTAGCAGTTGGAGACTGATCTGACGTCAGCACGGGTACATATACCCCCACCTCTAAGGGAAACCTTACAAAGATACCTTTTAAGGGATCACTCCTCTTCGGAAGCGAATTAGAATATCTGGCCAGTAAGTGGGGTGAGTCTCCAGTGCCATGGCTACCGGAAGATAAGAGAAAGCAGTTATAGCGCCCATCACCTATGATGGGTTGATCCAGGGGCTCCCAATGCTTTTGGCCCTACAGAAACTCAACCTTTCAGCGGTCTCTGTCCTCAGGGAGATTTCAGTCCTTTCGGAGTCAGCAGCCCAAAAGGGGGGCCAGATTTGGGTTCAGGTTTGGCCCGAGCTCCCCAATGAGGTTTTGCCAACCCATCCATGGAATGAGGAGATAAGGGGTAGACTATCCCTCTTATACCAGCGGTGGGTCAAGATCACGTCTGACAAATGGCTACTGGATGTCATACAAGAAGGATACGCACTGGAGTTTTGCATTACTCCTCAGGACATGTTCATGATGTCTCCTTGCCACTCCCAGCACAAGAGGCAGGCAGTGCAGTCGACCTTGATAAGGCTCCTCAATTTGAGGGCTATAATTCCAGTACCTGTGCCTCAGGAAAATATGGGTCGTTATTCCATCTATTTCATTGTACCCAGGAAGGAGGGTTCCTTTCACCCCATTATGGATCTCAAGAGTGTCGGCCGACATCTGCGGATAATTCATTTCCGCATGGACACTCTGCGCTCCTTGATAATGGCCGAACAACCGGAAGAGTTCTTAACCTCTCTGGATCTTTCCAAGACCTACCTTCGTATTCCAATCCGGCAAGAACATCAGTGTTTCCTATGCTTTGCGGTACTGGGTTGCCATTATCAGTTCCAGGCGCTGCCCTTCGGCCTGGCCTGGTGGTTGTAGCTGAGGAAAGAGGAAATCCTGGTGCACCTGTGATGACTGGTTGATCCGGGCAAAGTCATTGGAAGAGACTGAAGCAACTCGCACAGTGATAATTTGGGAAGGAACTGTACATACTCAGGAGAGTTTTTGGAAAATCCTGAGCTCAGAGCAATGAGTACCCGACACAGTGCTGGCCAGATGTCACGCAGTTGTGTAGCTGTTTGTACTGCTGTCCACAGAACACACTTGTTACAGGTAAGCAACTTTACTTTCTCCCTTTTCCCTGTGACACAAGCAAGGATGTAGGATTCAGCTTCAGAGCAAATATCACTTTAGCTTTGGCTCTTGATCAGCAGAATAGGTCTGCAAACCTTTGATAGCCTTACTGGAGAATGGGTGGGGTAAAAGTGTCCACACCATGGCAACCAATTCATTGTCAAAATGAAGCAAAATTCCTTAATCCCCCATGAAGCATATACTAAATACTTAATTTTTATTACTGCAAAACAAGTGGATTAAGGCTAATTGCATGGAAAAGAAAATGTTAAGCTTTTTTTTTTTTTTAGCGTCCAGACAGATGAATCCAGAACAAGTGGGTTATGCACCTCTACCAGCAGATGGAGAAGCAAACTGACATCACTGTATATATACCCCAGCAGTGATATCAGCCTGCCAGTATTCTCTGTCTCCAGCAGATGGTGGACGTGCATCTCCCTACTGGGAATTTCTGAGGGAACTCAAAAATGAAATTTCAGATCTGTTAGTTAAAATTTGTAACCTATCATTAAAATCATTGATTGTACCTGAAGACTGGAGGGTGACCAGTGTAACACCAATATTTAAAAAGGGCTCCGGGGCAAGCCGGGAAACTATAGACCAGTGAGCCTGACTTCAGTGCCAGGAAAAATAGTGAAAACTATTCTAAAGATCAAAATCACAGAGCATATAGAAAAACATGGTTTAATGGAACACAGTCAACATGGATTTACCCAAGGGAAGTCTTGCCTCACAAATCTGCTTCATTTTTTTTTTTTTGAAGGGGTTAATAAATATGTGGATAAAGGTGAACCAGTAGATGTTGTGTTTGGATTTTCAGAAGGTGTTTGACAAAGTCCCTCCTGAGAGGCTTCCAAGAAAACTAAAAAGTCATGGGATAGGAGGTGATGTCCTTTCGTGGATTACAAACTGGTGAAAAGATAGGAAACAGAGTAGGATTAAATCAGTTTTCACAGTGGAGTGCCTCAGGTATCTCAGGTACTTGGACCGTTGCTTTTCAATATTTATAAATGGTCGGGAAAGGAATACAATGAGTGAGGTTATCAAATTTGCAGATGATACAAAATTATTCAGAGTAGTTAAATCACAAGTGGATTGTGATAAATTGCAGGAGGAAATTTAATGTGGACAAATGCAGGGTGTTGCATATAGGGAAAAATAACCCATGCAGTAGTTACACGATAAGTTCCATATTAGGAGCTATCACCCAGGAAAAATCTAGGCATCATAGTGGATAATACATTGAAATCATCAGCTCAGTGTGCTGCAGCAGTCAAAAAAGCAAACAATGTTAGGAATTATTAGGAAGGGAATGGTGAATAAAATGGAAAATGTCATATCGCCTCTGTATCGCTCCATGGTGAAGACTGCACCTTGAGTACTGTGTTCAGTTCTGAAAGATATAGTTGCACTGGAAAAGGTACAGAGAAGGGCGACCAATTGTAAAGGGGATGGAACAGCTCCCCTATGAGGAAAGGCTAAGGAGGTTAGGGCTGTTCAGCTTGGAGAAGAGACGGCTGAGGGGGGATATGATAGAGGTCTTTAAAATCATGAGGGGTCTTGAACGAGTAGATGTGAATCAGTTATTTACACTTTCGGATAATAGGACTAGGGGGCACTCCATGAAGTTAGCAATTAGCACATTTAAGACTAATCGGAGAAAATTTCTTTCACTCAATGCACAATAAAGCTCTGGAATTTGTTGCCAGAGGTTGTGGGTAGTGCAGTTAGTTTAACTAGGTTTAAAAAAGGTTTGGATAAGTTCTTGGAGAAGACCATTAACTACTATTAATCAAGTTGACTTAGAGAATGGCCTCTATTACTGGCATTAGTAGCACGGGATTATCTTAGTGTTTGAGTACTTGCCAGGTTCTTGAAGCCTGGTTTGGCCTCTGTTGGAAACATAGAAATGACGGCAGAAAAAGACCAATCGGCCCATCCAGACTGCCCAGCAAGCTCCCACACTTATTTTCCCATTCTTATCTGTTTCACCAACCACCAAGTTCAGGGCCCTTGTTGGTAACTGTTTGATTCAAATTTCCTGCCACCCCCTGCCATTGATGCAGAGAGTAATGTTGGAGTTGCATCAAAGGTGAGCATAAAGCTTAATGGTTATGAGTAGTAACCGCCGCATCAAGCAAGTTACCCCAATGCTTGTTTACCCAGACTGCACAGATCCATGCCTTGTTGGATGTTGCCTGAATGTAAATCCTCTTTTCTGCATTTCTCCCTGCCATTGAAGCAGAGAGCAATACCGTATATGCATTCAAAGTGAAGTATCAGGCTTAATTGGTTTAGGGTAGTAACCGCCGCAAAAAGCAAGCTACCCCCACGCTTATTTGTTTACCCAGACTGTGTAGTTCAGTCCTTGTTGGTGGTTGTTTGAATGCAAATCCTCTTCCACATTTCTCCTTGATAGACCCTCCTGTGGTGATACTATAAAGTTCCTTCCCCAGTTGAGAATTCCTGAGGTGATTTTTGTGGTCCCTTAAATGAGTGCCTTGGGTCCGGTAGCTGGTTTTTCAGCCAGCGTGCACTTAGCTGCTTAAGCAGCTGAAAGGCAGTATAGGTACAGGAAGCTGAGCGTGGCAGTGACTGCATGTGCTCTCTCCCCCTGCAGCTGCAGACCATCTCTGTGCTCAGCCAGGTAAAAAAAAAAATAAATATATATAGATATAGAGAGAGAGATATATATTTATTTATTTATTTACAGAGCCATTAAAGGAGGCTTTTGTAGCATAGCGCTTCCTCCTTTTCTTGGTCTCCGTGCTTGGCGCATTATTCCAACGTTCGTCCCGTTCCATAGGAGGTCGAGGGACGTGGGCAAGCTGGCGGGTTGAGCAGCCTGTGTAGGCTAGGCCCCACTCTGAGGCTTTTTCGCTGCGAGCTGCAGGGTAGGCTGCAACTGCATTTTGCGTGCTTTTCTTAGGCTGCCCTCTACAGGATTGTCTGTTTGGAGTATGCATCTAGCTATGCATCCAGTTTTTGGACGCTTAGCTTGGCCTTGTATTCCGTGCGTCTAAGCTAAGCGGCACCTTAAGTGGCCATACGCTTATCTATGCGCCCAAGTTTCATTGTGTGTTTAAATTGTTTTTATAGCGCTTACTTTTGGGATACCTAACGGCCTAATTTTAAAAGGATAGCACTCGTAAGAACAGGTGATACACGCTTGGCTGGGTTGCATGCGTGCTGGGTGCATTTTCAATGGACTGTGGTCAGGTGCCAGAGACTAGCTCTAAAAAAAAAAAAAAAAAAAAAAAAGGGGGGGGGGTGTGGCAGGGCATGGTTGGGTCGGGACAGCATCATTAGGCACTGCTCTGGAGAGCAGGTAAGTATTAGAACAAAAAAACCCAGAGGGATTTGAGGTGGAGGCAGATAGGGGAAAAGGGTGGCAGGTCAGTTAGGGGGGTTTAGGAATTTTCCTCCTAGTCCTCTCCTTTATTGGGAGGGAACTGGGGAAAGGCCCTATCGTCTCGCCACGTGCTTCTTATAAAATTTACCCCGGAAGCGTGCATTTAGAAGTTGATGAGACGGGAGGTAAAAGGATTATTACCTGCAATGTGAAGCACTTTTTTCCTGCACCAATTTGCCTTATTCCCTGCCGTAACGAAAAGAGACTTCCGGGGGTAGGCAGGAGCCTGCCCCGACGGTTTTGCTGGACAGCCAATTGAAGAGCAGAGCTGCGGTAGGAGGGGCCGTGGGAGACCTCTTAAACGGCACTTCTACGGCGCGCAGTCGCCAAAGGGACGCGCGGCTCTGACCGGCTCCGACTGGGTCCATTGGGTCTATTGCGGTCAGGAGTATTGGACTGTTTCCTAAGGTATGCTACCTATTATTAATAATATAGATTAATAGATATCCTTTTATCCTCCCATAGGGAAGCTTAGTGAAATATATTAGGATATCCAC
The DNA here is from genome assembly GCF_901001135.1 of Rhinatrema bivittatum. Lineage (NCBI taxonomy): Eukaryota > Metazoa > Chordata > Amphibia > Gymnophiona > Rhinatrematidae > Rhinatrema > Rhinatrema bivittatum. The sequence goes on along the minus strand of NC_042617.1, from coordinate 295,483,789 downwards.
AGCTCATCTTAGGCTTTTCTTATAATCTTACCATCGATGCCGCATACAAAACAGAAGGCAAAGTTAAAGCCTTCCGTTAGCACTCCAAATCTTGAGAAAAGCCAAAAGTTGGTAGCTGATTGGTTAACTAACCCGCCGACTACTCCTGTTGAGGGGGCCGCTGTAGGGGCAGAGATGGAGCAGGATCTGTCCCTACTGGCTGATAACATATCTTTAAGTCCAGGAGCGCCAAACGTTCCACTACCTCCTGGTAAAGAAAAGGAAATATCCTCTATATTACCAGAAATTCCCCAGGATGTGTCAGGGAAGCTGGATTTATCTAATGGAGCTATACAGGAGGATGAGGCATCTGCAAGACACCCCCCAACAATTATCGAGCAAGGAAATGCAGAAGAAAATCATGTGATATCTGTACGTGTACCTAAAGAACCCTTAAGACAACTAAAAGGAAAACACACTCAAGAAATTATAGTCAGGCCAACGACTATAACAATGGACACTTTATGGAATGTCTTGACAAAATTGGACTCTTCTATAAAAAATTTAACTAAAGCGGTTAATGAAACAAACTTAACTGTTAAAAATAACTCAGAAGTTTTGGTAGCACAGCAAAAACAGATACAGGTGGTAGAACAGCATATAGAACAGATAGAAAAAATACAGGTTCAACAAATTAAGGCAGAAGATGAAATACAAAGGAAATTAGAAAATTTAGAGAATAACTCACGGGCTTTAAATTTAAGAATAATAAATTTCCCAGTTATTAGCAAAGTATCTCCTATCGAGCTGTTCAGAATGTATGTTATTAAAATCTTAAACATTACAGAACAAAATATGCCTACCATAGTTAGGGCATTCTATATAAATAATTCGATTAAGACGAAAGAAAATGTCCAAATGGTTAAAGAAAAAGTAGATGGGGAAGAGAGTGGAAAAAATGGGGATTCTACATTAGACCTATCAGATTTCCTAGAGAAATCACAAGAAGAGTTAGTTGTGGGTAAGACAGGCACGATGCTAGTAACCTTCGCTTTTCATTACCGATCGCGATTTGGTGATGAAATATTTTTTCCGTAATAGGTCCAAAACCTATTATGGAAATAAAATATGGATATACCCAGACCTAGTTAAAAACACTCAGACTAGGAGGAAAAAATTCTTGGAATTAAGGCCCAAAGTAATAGAAAGGGGAGGTCAATTTATCTTACGATACCCTTGTAAGTGCTCACTTAAATTAGATGGACATAATTATCAGTTCACAGATCCAGAACACCTAAAGACACTCCTGCGTGAATGAAGGAACGTTAGATAGAGATAGAATGAGGGGGTTAATCCTAATTTTCCTATACATCATTTTGTTTTGTTTAAAAATTGCTCATAGTTTATAAGCATCCCTAATTTTACTTTTACAAATACAGAAGTAATGTAAGAGAATATTAGGTTTGAATGAATATATTTTACATGTGATTAATTTCTTTTCTTATATTACATTACTTTCTGTAATTTTTCATATGGACAAGTTATTCTTGTATATATGTTGAAACTATAAATAAAGAATTTAAAAAATAAAAAAAGAAGTTGATGAGACAGCTCCGTCTGTTGAACACACTGCGCCCAATCATATGGTCCTACCTGCAAGTACTTGGCTTAATGGTGGCGACCCTGGAAGTGGTCCAGTGGACGAGGGCGATATGCGTCCTTTTCAGCGTTCCCTGCTGTCTCTGTGGAACCTGCTTTCTCAGGACTGTTTGATTTGGCTCTTCCTGTCGATGGAAGTCTCCTAACTGCAGTGGTGACTGCAGATAGATCATCTAAGGAAGGGAGGTTCTGTAGCGCCACTGGACTGGCTAGTACTAACGAGATGCAAGCCTCCTTGGTTGGGGAGCTCACTGTCAGGAGCTGATGGAGCAAGGGCGCTGGAATACAGAGGAATATCAATCGTCTGGAAGCCAGGGCGATCTGGTTGGCATGTTTGCAGTTCAGCAACAGGCTGCAGAATTGATTGATCCAGATAATGTCAGACATTTCAAGTGCTGTTTTACATCAATCGGCAGGGAGGAAACAGCCAGCAAGTCTCGCAGGAAATAGATCAGCATATGGAATGAGCAGAAGTGTATCTCTAGATCAGTGGTTCTCAACATTTTTTCCATCGGGACACACCTAAGAGATGAGGCTCACATGCGTGACACACTGAACACATGACCATGATGTGACTTAATATAAGCATATGCTCTGCATCCATAGGAGTCCCCCGCTTCCTAGCAATGGGTACAGAGCCGAACTAAGACATTTCTCTGTACAACTCATCATATAAAAGATATTCTGATGTCATCTTAATAACATGTACATAATAAAGGGAACCCATACAAAATAAATCATAACAAGGGCTTAATTTTTTATCTTAAAGATGTCAGCAAGCTAGATGGCATGTTCAATAAAATTAACTGCCCGGTCTTTTCTATCATCCACCTTGTGTTTAAGTGAGTCAAAATAGTGAAGCTAAATCAAGATTCCAAACTTATCTTCAAAACCACCAATTTCAAGAACATACAAGAAACATACATTCTGTTAATTAGTTTTTTAATCCTGATGATGAAATTACAAAGGAAGCCTGACACGGCCAATGTTTCACTTGAAAAAGCTTCATCAGGGGTCACATCAATAAATGGTTTTTCAATTCAAAAACTATAAAAAAATAAAAAAAAATCAACAATATCAGCATTTCAGAAAATGTTTTTTAAATATTTTAACTTATCTACACAGTCCCACAAAAAAGGAATACCATGCCCCTCATCACTCCTCACTACTCAATCATCCCTTCACATGCTCATATCCCTGTCCAACATTCAACACCCCCTGCCACATCCTCGTCCCCGTGCTCCCTCTCTCCCCAATTCAACTTTTTGCCCTTCCTTCTCCCCTTCCCTACCCAAAATACCTCTGACCACCTCTCCCCTATCCCCCAACCCAGCCGCCCCACACCTCCAATTTTCCCTTTCCATCTCTTCCCTGCCCAGCAGCCCCCACCTTTTCCTACCCAGCAACCCTAACCTCTTTTCCCCACCCCTGCCTTCCAGCCCAGTACATTTCCCCCTCCTCCTGGCTACCAGCCAGCAGAAAAGACTTGTCCAATCTAGAATCTCCCTCCCTCTTTATCAGCAGCAGATGAGGGCAAGAAGTATTGAGAGGAAGATGAGGCAGCAGCAGTGGATCTACAGAGCACACACCTTTCTCCCTCATGCTCCTGCTTTCAAAACCAGGCTCCATGGGGTGAAGAGAGCATCAGCAGCCTCACTGCCAAGCCAGGCAGAAGAAGATAAAGTTGGTGTCCTGCCGGGCCCATTTGAACAGGAGTTGGTGATATTGTGCTCTGATCTGAATGAAGGAGGAAGGAACATCCTCTCACTGGCCAGGAAGAGAAGGAAGCAAGAGCAGCTTCCAGTCACACCCAATAAAAGAGAAGTCAGCCAACTCTTGCCCAGACTAATAAGGAAAGATCAGTCTTCTGCTGGCTCTGCGACACCTCCCGGGACTTCGCGACATACTAGTGTGTCCCGACACACCTGTTGAGAACCACTGTTCTAGATGATCTCAGCCTCACAGATAGAAACTACAAGATTAAAAGCATTGATTTATTTAACTCTTTTCTATACCGACATTCATGATACAAATCATATCATATCTGTTCACAAGGGACAGGGGGGTTGTAACAATAATATTGAAGAGGAAGATAAGTTACAATAAAACAAGGTTATGTGAACTTGGAAACACAAATGTGCCGGAGACAGAGGAATAACGTTGTAAACTTAACAAGGCTATACTAGAAGTGCATTGGGTCGGAAATAAGGCACTCTAAATATATATATAGAACTTATATACAATCATGAAACTGGCTAAAAATACGGGGCTGTGACAGTGTACTGGGGGGAGGATTAGCAGGGGGTGAGGGGGGATAATGATGTTAATAGAATGAACGACGAGTAATGAGTGATGTAAAGTACATTGACAACTCTGACTAATATATAAAGACAATTGAAATGGAAATTATGTATCACAAATGACTATCCTAGCTCTCTGGTTCACATGTTTTAGATGTGTTAATCTATAATATGCATGTCACTTTTGTAAACAGTTGTGATCTTCATTTGGAATGACAGTATATAAAATGTATAAATAAACATAGCAGGAAAAGACAATTTTAAGAGCAGACTTTCTCAGCAGGGAGAATCTGGACCCAAGAGAATGGGCCTTGTCAGATGAGGCGTTTCAGTTGATTCTGAATTGCTGGGGTCTCCTATTCCTAGACCTCCTGGCGACTTCTCGCAATGCAAAAGTTCCACGATTCTTCAGTCGCAGGAGAGATCCGAAGTCGTTGGGGGGGATCGATGCCCTAGTGCAGGAGTGGCTAGAAGACTAGTTGCTTTATGCCTTCCCCCATGGGCAATGTTGGTCAGATTAATCCGAAGGGTCGAGCACCACAGAGGGCTGTGGTATGTGGATTTGCGGCGGCTCTGGGGGACCCTCCCCTTCGACTTGCGGTGCACAGGAACCTGCTAAGCCAGGGTCTGGTTCTTCATGAAGATCTGACTCTTTTTCTCTTATGGTATGGCCCTTGAGAGGGCTCAGTTGATGAAATGTAGATACTCAGTAGCAGTGATTTCCACTTTGCTTAGGGCTAGTAAGTTCTCCACTTCCTTGGCCTATGTGTGAGTTTGGCAAGTGTTTGAGGCCTGGTGTGAAAGGTACAAGTAGCAGCTCTCGCCTGTTTCAGGAGTCAGGTGAATGGTGGTTCCTTATCAGCTCATCCTCATGTGGCCCATTTCCTGAAAGGAGTGAAACATCTTTGTCCTCCCTTGTGGTTTCCAGTATCCTTATGAAGTCTAAATTTGGTCTTGGATTTCTTAGTGGGTCCTGAGTTTAGACTGATGCGTAGCCTGCCCTTGTTACTAGCCTTGAAAACGGTGTTTCTTATGCAATTTGTTCTGCCTGGAGAGTTTCTGGGCTGCAGGCCTTGTGTTGCTGGGAGCCTTTTCTCTGGGTGACTTCAGAAGTGATACAGATGCGTACAGTTACTTCTTTTTTACTGAAGGTGGTCACTGAACTTCACTTGTATCAGTCCATCTCCCTGCCGTCTCTGGAAAGAAAGAGAAATGTAGAGGAGTATTGTCTGTTGTGACCCTTGGTTGTCGGGAGACATATCATCCGGTATCTGGAGGTTACTGCAACTTCGAAAACAGATTGCCTGTTTGTTCTTCATGGCAGTACTAAACAAGGAGAACTGGCCTCACAGGTTATAATAACCCGCTGGATTAAGGAGGTAGTCACAGCAGTATATGTTGATGCTGGCAAGCAGTTACTTAAGTTAGGGCTTATTCCACTAGGGCTCAGGCAGTGTCATGGGCGGAAGTTAGATTGCCGTCTCCTGTTGACATTTGCAGAGCAACGACGTGGTCCTTCTTATACACCTTTTTCAGGTTTTATTGTCTGTGTGCAGGCCCAGGAGGATGTACCCTTTGCACATGTCTTTTTGACTGGACTGCGGGCAGCCTCCTGCCCTATTCGGGAGTAGCTTGGGTACATCCCACTTGTTCTGGATTCATCTGACTGGATGCTGAGAAATGAGTCTGTCCACAGTTGCTTTTGAAGAGATTGGCAGGCTGATGTTGTATGTGTATGTATATATGTGTGTATGTATACTATGACGGCAGTTTGCTTCGTCTCCATCTGCTGGTTAAGGTGCATAACACACTTGTTCTGGATTCGACTGTCCTAAAGAAAAGGGAATTCAGGGAAGCAGTAATTTCTCATTTTTTTTTCTACTTGGTTTATTGTGGAAACAGTTTTTTTCATTCAGCTGCAAACCAGTACATTCATTATTTGTAAATGGGTTTATTACAGCAAGAATTTTAAAGAAATAAATTCCAAAACACAACCTTGTGGGTTGGTGGGGGAGGTTACAAAGACTGGAGGGGATGTGTATTCAGTTAATGGCTGAGATTTGTAACAGGGGTCATTGTAATTGAGCAATGGGATCATCTGTGCATGAGAGAGCTGTCATCCTGGTGGTTTTATACTAAAGTGGTGTGCGAATGTCCTTGATTCTGTCATTTGGTTTTTACAAACTCTATTCCAGGTGTATGACTCTTTAAACTCAGTTGCTTGTTATAGTTTAGATTAGAAGTATGATTAGTGAGCTACTCTTGTTTCATTTTTTTATTATTTTTTTGACTTGACAATTTCCTTCTGTTCCTTTTGGGCTTCTGAACCCAATGCTGGTATCATAGCACCATGGGCTTTCATTTGCAGCTACTGGGGATTTTACACCTATTTTTAAGGGCCGCCTTTTTCAGTTTTTATTTTATGCCTGGGAATTTCAACATTAGAACACACACAAAAAAAAGTGGAAAAATGACTGTTATAACCAAGGTCCCTGGTCTTATGCAGTTCTGTGGCCATAAGGACCATAAGATTTGGCTAGACTTGGCCAAATTGCTGTGGGAGACCAGAAACCTTTAAAAAAAACAAAACAAAAAAAACATTGGGAGTGGGACAGTGCAAGGTGCATTGTCCTTCTCCTTCCTGCCCCACAAGAGGATGATTAATGGCAGTGTGAGAGCTGACAATTTCCCATTTGCCTTCCCCAGTTCCCCTCTCCCTTTTTCACTCACTAAGGTAAACAGGAGGAGGAGATGGGCAGCTTTGCAGGGTCTCCGACACCCCCTTTCTTCTCCCCTGCCAGGCCTGAATGTTACCCTTTCAACCATGTGATTCAAAGTGTGACACTTGGGCCTGGCAGAGGAGGAGAGGGAGGGGGTGAAATGGAGTGACTTGGGGATCGTGGGTTGTGAGAAGAATAGAGTGAGCCTAATGGAGATCAGGAAGAAGAGAGCAACAGAGTGAACTGGAGATTGGGTCAGGGGAGGGAGGGACAGTATTTCCTAGGATAAGCAAGATGGTATTGCTCACACATGGGTGACAGATGGAGCCCAGCAAAGAAAACTTATGCCAGAGTTTTTGGAAATTTAACTAGGCACACTGAGCGTGCTCAGCATACCCTATACCATGCATCCACGCAGTGTCCCTCTTCAGTCTCTTTTTTTTTTTTTTTTCCTGCAGAGCTTTTGCCTTGCGGTTAAGTGAGCTCTTAGCTTTTTCCTTGAAAATTGCCTTTGGGAAAACTTTTCACCTGTTTTTTTTTTTTCCCACATTCTATTGACGCTGGGTCCTCGCATTTCCTCTCTGTAGGCTCCTTAGTCAGGTTTTTCAGCATTCCCGGTAAGTTATTTTTGCTATCATTCCCCCCTGTGTCAGCAGTGCCTCTGTGTCTGCCGGCTTTGACTCTCTGCTGTCACCGCTCACGTTTTACTTTTCTTCTTTTTGTTCATTATGACCTCATTCGGGTTTTCATCGATGCCCCCAGTGCCCGAGGACCATATCCATCACGGACCCCCACGAGATATGTCTTTGCCTTTGGGCATTGCATGATGTCCAGTGTTGCCACATGTGTGCCCAGATGATCTCTAAAGGACATCCCGCTCGACTCGATAAGGTGGAGAAACTCTTCTGGTCAAGAATGTCCGAGCTATTAACATCTGCATTTGCAGCATCTGCACCGATGGACCTTGGAGCTACACTGATGGACACTGCACTATCGACATGGGTGGGGCCTTCGGTTATGTCAATGCCACTGGCCCCTGTCAGTTTCTTCCAGGTTGAGGATGTCTGGTTCATCATCGACCTCTGCACTGGTCACTTTCAGTGTACAGTGCCAGGCTTGGGGAGGCACCAGCTAATGCCATGATGCCCCCGAAGTAACCCAGTGGCGAGGAGTGCCAATCCACCATTGCTGCTGGGGGTCCGCGATGGTATCCACCGATCCTGATGCTAGTTGGCGATCCACCTCGGTGGTCCGAGGAAGATCTTGCACTCCTCCTGCCTCTGTCGGTGTTGGCATCATCAACTTTCGAGGAGGAGCTGAAGTGGTGAGTCCAGCTGGTGGTGGAATGGGTGCTGCAGGGCATCAAGCTTGTGGCACTGGTACCGATGCCAGCACTTTCTGTTCTGGCCCTACTGCTGGAGTGGCTCAATGTGCTCATCGGTGCTTTCCTAACCCAGCTGGCATCTATTCCCGGGATGCCATCGATGCCCGGCGGGGCACAGATGCTTCCCCACCGACCAATACAGTGGTCATTGCCAATTTCTCAGAGGAGGAAGCGTCACTTAAGCCGACAGGGATGCCAAGGCCTGTAGCACCTCGTCCAGCTTTGCAGAGGCCAGCACCAGTGCCTATGCCTCTGGACAAAGGTAGAGTACCTAGGGTGCCATCCCCTGTGGACTACAGTGAGGACGAGGCTCCATATGACCCCTGAGGGGTTGACACTGCAGATTCCTACTCAGAGGATCTCCCCATATCTCCTCCAGAGGAATGAAGGAAGTCTCTACCAGAAGATTTAACCTTCGCAGGTTTTGTGTGGGCGATGACCAAGGCCATCCCCTTTCATTTGTTGATGGAGGAGGATGCCAGGAACAAAATGTTAGAAACCCTCCAGTTCATGGAAGCTCCTAAGGAGATAGTGGCAGTCCTGGTGCATGAGATGCTTAAGGAGTTGCTGCTGAGGATCTGTGAACAACCCTTCACAGTACCTCTCATGAACAGGAAGGCGGATGGGGTTTACATTATCCAGAAGGCTACCGGATTCGATAACGTCAGCTGCCGCACTAATTTGTGGATGTTAAATCCATCCTCAAGAGGACCAAGCACTCTCAGACCCACTCCTCGGCGCCCCCGGGGAAAGATCACAGGGCGATGGATGCTCATGGGAGGGAAGTATTCCAGGGAGCCATGCTCATTGCTGACATCGCCTCCTACCAGCTCTACATGAGCCAACACTCGCAGAACATCTGAAAGTAGGTGCAAAAAGTGGCTGAACAGCTACCTCAACAGCAGCAGGACACCCTTATGTTGCTGATGCATAAGGGCCTAAAGTGAGGAAAACATGAGATTCATACAACCTACGATGTTTCTGAAACTGCACAGAGAGTCTTCGGTGCCCACAGAATGGCATAGCTGCAGGCCTTGGATCTCCTACCGAAGGTACAGGAAAGACTCACTGACTTGCCATGTATGAGAGAGAATCTCTTCGGAGGTAAGGTGAGGGATGCGGTATCCCAGTTTCGGGACCACTACAACCTCCCAACAATTTTTTGTCAGCACTTATGACCAGCCTTCCTCAACTAGGAGGTCAGCGAGACAGTCAGAGGAAGTATTTTTACTGCCACAGGAAGTGCTATCTTCTGGCCCCTTGCTCCCGTTTACAGCAGGAGAGCTCCTGTGGCCATCCCAGGCAGAAGAGAACTCTCAAACCCCAGTCGGCACCCCAGTCAAATCCTGAGACTGGATTGTAGGGAGCATAAGCCAGCCACCTGTACCCGAAATGCTGGATCTTCCGGTTGGGGATTCTTTGGACCAGTGGGTTCTGTCCATCGTCTGTCAAGGGTACAAATTAAACCAATGGGGTGTCCTCCAAATTGCCCTCCGTGCTTGTTTTGGGGGCCAATAGTGCACTGATAAGGAGAGCTCTTTGCCCTCTTAATGGCCAAAGAGGTTGAACCTGTTCCACCAAGGTGAAGGGGTAGGGATTCTACTCCAGGTACTTCCTGATTCGAAAGAAATCAGGAGGACTTCATCCAATCCTAGACCTGAGGCCTTGAGCAAGTTTCTAAAAAGAGAAAGTACAAGATGGTTTCCCTGGGCACCTTGATTCCCCTCTTGCAGAAAGGGGACTGGGTATGTTCCCAGGACATCTACATTCACATCTATCTTACCAAGTCACAGGAAGTATCTCAGATTTGTGGTGGGAAAACAGCACTTCCAGTACAGAATGTTGTCTTTCAGGCTAGCATCGGCCTCATGTGTCTTTACAAAACGCCTGGCCAGGTGGGGGCACACCTCCCTAACAGGTCGATCCAGTAAAGTGTGCTCCGTCAGAGCGCACTGTCACCCTGCTCTGGACGCGTGTTTTCCCTTACCCCTTATTCAGTAAGGGGAGGAAAACACGCGGCCCACCCGCGGCACCTAATAGCGCCCTCAACATGCAAATGCATGTTGATGGCCCTATTAGGTATTCCTGAGCGATCCAGTAAGTAAAATGTGCAGCCAAGCCGCACATTTTACTCTAAGAAATTAGCGCCGCCCAAAGGTCGGCGCTAATTTCTTCCGGCGCCAGGGAAGTGCACAGAAAAGCAGTAAAAACTGCTTTTCTGTGCACCCTCCGACTTAATATCATAGCGATATTAAGTTGGAGGTCCCCAAAAGTAAAAAAAAAGTAAAAAAAAAAATAAAAAAATTTTGAATTCGGCCCGCGGCTGTCGGGCCGAAAACCGGACGCTCAATTTTGCCGGCGTCCGGTTTCCGAGCCCGTGGCTGTCAGCGGGCTCGAGAACCGACGCCGGCAAAATTGAGCGTCGGCTGTCAAACCCGCTGACAGCCGCCGCTCCAGGCCAAAAGGAGGCGCTAGGGACGCGCTAGTGTCCCTAGCGCCTCTTTTTCCTCGTTTGCACCGCGTCGCCTAATTTAAATACTGGATCGCGCGCACCGGCAAGGGGCCGGTGCGCGCGCCGGGAGAGCGGGCGTTAGTCCGCTCTCCCACGGACTTTACTGGATCGAGCTGTAAGCTGGGAGTGCATGTTTTCTCTTATCTGCAATCAGCTGGTCAAGAGCACATATCAGGCAGGAGCCACTCGATCCATGCACTTGACCATTTGGGTGTTGGAGTCACTGGAGTTCGTCACCAACTACCCAAAGTCCCATCTCAGCCCTTTACCTCAGTTGGACTTCATAGGAGCCCTGCTATACACAACTCAGGCAAAAGCCTTCTTGCCACATTCCAAGGCAGTTAACTTGATATCTATAGTGGCAGTGATTCAACAGAGCCAGAAGGGGTCAGCTCGGCACATGTTCAGGCTGTTGGGCCACATGGTCGCAACTGTCCATGTTACTCCCTTGGCACGTTTGCACATGGACAGAGCACAATAGACCCTGAGGTCGCAGTGGCACCAGGTTATGCAGAGCCTCCAAGATCACTTCCGAATCACCCCGTCTCTCCGAGACTTTTCCTGGTGGTGGGTACTCTCAAATTTGGAACAGGGCATATTCTTCCAAAGTACCTCTATTCAAATTGTCCTAACCATGGATGTGTTCTCCCTGGGGTAGGGAGCTCATGTAGAGGGTCTCCACACCCAGGGCCTCTGGTCTGCCAAGCAAGCATGTCAAATCACTTCTTGGAGCTCTGGGCAATCAGGTACATGCTGTGGGCTTTGAAAGATCGGCTGTCCAGCAAAGTTGTCCTGATCCAAACAGACAACCGAGTAGCTATGAGGTATGTCAACAAGCAGGGAGGCACAGGATCGTACCTCCTGTGTCAGAAAGCGGTCCGGATCTGGTCCTGGGCCCTGATCCACAGGATAGTGCTCAGGACCATGTATCTAGCTGGAACAGAGAACATGGTAGTGAACAGACTGAGTCATGCCTTCAGCCCCCTCGAATGGTCTCTGTACCGGGGTGGGGGGGGGGGTAGTAAACCGGATCTTCCACCTCTGGGGGAACCCAGATGTGGCTCTACTCCCTGTACAGGACAGAAGGCAACCCAGCCTTGGACGCCTTTGCCAGCCATTGGGGCAAAGGTCTTCTGTATTCGTATGCGTGGTGAAGAGTCTCTTGAAGCTTCATGAGGTCAGAGGGACTATGATTCTCATAGCCCTTTATTGGCCGAGACAAGTCTGGTTTCCACTCCTTTGGGAGTTGTCCTTTCGGAAACAGATCAGTCTGGGGACTTCCCCAGAGCTCATCACACAAAGACTATGGTAGGTTTTGGCATCCCAACTTCTCAGGCTCTGTCGCTCACAGCCTGGATGTTGAGAAGTTAATTCTGCAACTGTTCAATCTGAGTATGTCTCTGGTCCTGGTGGCTTCCAGAAAGCCTTCCACTAGGAAGACTGAAGTAGAGGAGGTTTTCCATGTGGTGTGAGAAGGCCCTGGATCCATTTTCCTGCCCCACACAAAAACTGGTTGGTTACATTCTACATCTATTGGAGGTTTGAAAACCAACTCCATTAGAGTTCATCCGAGTGCAGTTGGCACATATCACCAGGGTATAGATGGTACGCCCATATCTGTGCAGCCGATAGTTATATGTTTCATGTGGGGCCCTGCTTCAGTTGAAGCCTCCCCTAAGACCTCTTGCTGTGTCTTGGGACCTCAACATGGTGCTAGCTCAGCCGATGAAAGCTCCCTTTGAGCTGCTGCACTCCTGTGACCTGAAGTACCTGACCTGGAATGTCATATTTTTGGTGGCGGTCATCTCAGCGCGCAGGGTCAGCAAGCTCCAGGCCTTAGTGACTTATCCACCTTACACTACGTTTTTTCATAATAGGGGGGTCTTGCATATGCACCCTAATTTCCTGCCTAAGGTGGTGACAGATTTGCATATTAACCAGTCAGTCATCCAAACATTCTTTCTCAGGCCCCTTTCATACCAAAGCAAACGAGCACTACACAGTTTGGATTGCAAGAGAGCCTATTTAGAGCAGACAGAAGCCCATAGACAGTCCACTCAACTTTTTATTTCTTTTGATAGAAATAGGTTGGGAATTGTTGCCAAACACACTATCCATTTGGCTAGCAGATTGCATTTCCTTCTGTTTTGCTCAGGTTAGACTGCATCTTAGGAGTCATGTCAAGTCGCATTCTGTCAGAGCCATGGCAATGTCAGTGGCCCACTTGCGAGCAGCTCCCATGGAGGAGATCTGCAAGGCTGCAACATGGAGTTCTCTTCAAACATTCGCACCCCATTACTGTCTGGACAAGGATGGCCAACGTGACCCTAGGTTCAGCTAGTCTGTCCTCATGAATATCTTCAAGGTGTAGAACACAACTCTCCTTGCCTGGGGCCCATTGTTTGGGTTCAGGCTGTCTCCCCCTCTGTTACCAGCGGCATTGTGGATATGTCATGTCTGTTGGTCCCCTTTTGTGTTGGGAAGCCACCTGTAGCTAGGGATTCACCCATGTGTGAGGACTACCATGCTGCTTGTCCTAGGAGAAAGTAGAGTTGCTTACCTGTAACAGGTGTTCTCCTAGGACAGCAAGATGTTAGTCCTCACAAAAACCACCCTCCACCCCATGGAGTTGGGTTTCTCCTTATATTTTAATTTTTTATATAATTCTATGTAATAAAGACTGAAGAGGGACCCCACGTGGTATGGGGCATGCTCAGTGTGCCTAGTCAAAGTTTCAGAAACTGACATAAGTTTTCCATGCCGGGCTCCATCTGATGAAGTCGCCTATGTGTGAGGACTAACATTCTGCTGACATAGAATACCTGTAACTGCTGAACTGAGCGTATAGGGAAGGGAGGGATGGACAGAATAAACTGGGAATAAGGGGCAAGGAATAGAGAGAGGGAGTGAATTGCAAATGGGCGGGCAGAAGTGAGCTAGGATGAGTCAGGAATTCTGAGGGGATGGGGGAGGGAATGAACAAGGATTGTAATGGGGAGGGAACCAGAATAAGTGAGGTGATTCTGTGGGAGAAAAGTGAGAGAGAGGGATCAAGAGGGGCTTTGGAAGGGGGGGATAAGGGAAAAAGACCATGGAGATGTGATTAGGGGGGCCCCTGTGACTTTGTTCTTCTCCACTCCATCCCAGTCTTCCCATCCTCCTGAATCTCATCTCTAGTCCTCCTTTCTTCATCCCTAGTCTCCCACCCTGCCCCTCTTCTCTCTCCCTCCTTTTCTCGCATTTCTTCCTTATCCACTTTGAATCCCTCATCCTCTCCTTCTCCCCCCTCTGTCATCCTCCATGCCTTCCCTCTGAACCTCCTTCCTAAGATTCCTCCTTCCTCTGCAGTCTCCTCTTCCTATTCCCAGATCCCTTGCCATGTTTCCTCCCTAGTTCTAATCACTAAAATCCTTTTCTTCTGCCAGTCCACACCCTGGTGGATTATGCATTCCTACCAAAGATGGAGATGGAGAAAACTGACTTGATGTCACTAACATATAGCCCTGCCCCCAACATTAGCATGCCAGTATTCTGTCTCCAGCAAATGGTGGACATGCATCTCTTTAGTGGGGATTGCTCGTGTTATACAGACAAAAAATAGGGAAAAAAGAAGAGATTGAGCTTCTGAGGTGACACCAGGCTGGTCCCTCCCTCAGTTGAGCGGTTGATCCTCAATGCCTGGACAGATTTAGGCTCTAAAAAAAGTGTCTGAGGACAAGGGGGTACTCGGTTCTCCCCCCGTAGCTGCTGGCCCAATCGTGCTTTCAGTCTGGAAGAGCTGAGCTCAGGTAAAAGAGAGGATGGAAGGTGATGGGATCTTCCTTTGTTAGTCATTTGTCGCCCTCAGTGCTGAATCCCCCCTCTCACGCCTCTGCTGGAGAGTGTAAGCAAGCATCAGTCTGGCAGTGTGGGTCGGCAGAGAAGGCAGTGTTCGCTCCTAGGCCCCACGTCACAGTTTTTGTTGGTTGCAGCAAAACGCGATTAGGCTGTGGTGGATGTGGATTTTTTTTTTCCTGTGAGTCTGCTCAGTGGGACACTGGCCTAGAGTATGCATATGTGCACAAGCCTGCATCCTAGACTTGAGCACATAGTTGTGGGAGTAAATCCGTGCATGCATTGGTATCTGTGCGGGAAACTACATACACTGGAGAGTGGCCTTTTGGTGACAGATAATGGTGCCGGAGGCTAAAAAGTCTAAATGTCTATTTGTGTGGCTTGTCATATAAGGGCATTATAACCATCTTTCACTTCGCCTGTGCCAGCACTGTCTAGAGGCTCAAGGCAAGTTTTCTCCCAAGGATTTTGCCATCATTGGGGCATGCCCCCCTACCAGTGGAGGACTTTGTGGAGGGAGCGCCAGAGGCAATACGATGGTCAGTTCCCCTTTTCCTTTGTTCCAAAATGGGAGGTGCATCCCTGGGGGAGCACTCAGAAAGCGCCATGTTCGGTCCTATGGGTCCTGGTATGGATTCAGCCACTTTCTTCTGGGTGGAGTTTTTGCAAGGGTTACAGGCCTTTCTGAAAGGGCATCCAGCAGAGGCTAAGCAGCCCCGTATAGAGGGAACATTTCATAAGTCTTCCCACTTGGCATCCAAGTTGGGCAAGCGCCTTAAAGAGGCTGTACTTGGTGAGGAAGGGAAGGATGAGGATTGTGACTTGTTGGATGATTCCTGTGGTGACTCAGAACTCACACCTCTGGAAGAGGGGGAAATTCCACCTGACTTGAAGTCACTTAGGGCTCTACTCTGCTTCTTCCACAAGGATACATTGCCAAGTCAGTTGACTCTGACCCTGAAAACGCTTGGAGTAGACAGGGGTGATACTATGGGACTACAGAAGAAAGATCCCTACTTGCTCACCTTGCGCAAGGCATCCAGTTTTTTTCCGTTCCTGGCACCAGTGCAGGAGTTAATCACCCTTGAGTGGAATACTCCAGAAGCAAGTTTTGAAGGTGGGCATTCCTTGGCAGATCTGTACCCTTTGGATCCAAAGCCAAGGGAGCAGTTGCGATTCCCAAAGGTTGATGTCCTGATATAAGAACATAAGAAATTGCCATGCTGGGTCAGACCAAGGGTCCATCAAGCCCAGCATCCTGTTTCCAACAGAGGCCAAAACCAGGCCACAAGAACCTGGCAATTACCCAAACACTAAGAAAATCCCATGCTACTGATGCAATTAATAGCAGTGGCTATTCCCTAAGTAAAATTGATTAATAGCCATTAATGGACTTCTCCTCCAAGAACTTATCCAAACCTTTTTTGAACCCAGCTACACTAACTGCACTAACCACATCCTCTGGCAACGAATTCCAGAGCTTTATTGTGCGTTGAGTATCACCAAGCAAACCACCATCCTGAGCAGCTCTGGATAGTTTGAATGAGGCTATCCTCAAACAGGCGTTTGAAGTGATAAGAATGAATTTACAAATAGCTTTTTGCTGCTGCTTGGTGGCCTGAGTAGGTTTGCATCTCTCAGGAGACTCAAGAGTGGGAGCCAAAAGTGGGCCAGCGATGGAACCAGGAGATGCATTTACAGCTGATACTGGCTGTGACTTGATGCGTACAGCTGCGAGAAGTGTAGCTTTCGTGATGGCAAGATGCCTGCTGTGGCTGCAGAACTGTTCGGTGGATATGATTTCTAAGTTTAAATTTGACAAGATTACCCTTTAAGGGTTCTCTCTTGTTTAGGAATGAATTGGAAAAGATGGCGAATAGATGGGATGACTCCAAAGTTACGCGATTCCCAGAGGATAAGAAAGCAGTGTTAAATTTTGGGGCAAGAGGCTGCTCCAGGGCCAGTGAATCAGAAGTTGTATCCCTTTGGAAGATCTTATTCTTTTGGCCTTTGAAGGCAAATAAGGATGTAGGCTCCAAGACTGGAGCATCTCAGTCTTCGCAGTGATGGTGCAGATATCTGGAGATAGGCAGATATCTATGATTAGCAGTTAATTTGAAAGATTGTGAGTCACACCGAGACCGTGCTTCTGGTGGCTCCAGGTTGGCCATGGATACCATGGTACACCGATCTCCAACAACTCCTAATGGGTAATCCTATGAGACTGCCGGTCAGGGAGGATCTTCTGCATAAGAGCTTGATTGTGCATGTAAATCTGGGTCTGTTTTGCCATACGGTTTGGTCCTTGAAAGGGCTTGTCTGCTGTGGCAGGTTATTCTCTGGCCGTGATATCCACATTGTTTCACCCTAGAAAGTTTTCTACATCTCTAGCTTATATTGGGGTTTGGAGCGTATTCGACAGCTGGTGTAGGGTGAGAAGTTGTCATCCTCTGAGTAGAGATCCCATTGATATTAGAATTTTTGTAGGAGGGTTTGGCATGCTATAGAGGGCTCGTTAATGGTAGGCCCTTGACCTCCGATCCAGATGTATCTAGTTCTTGAAGGAAGTTGAGCATCTATGTCGTCCCTTGTGTCTAGCAGTGCCTCTTTGGGACCTTACATAAGAACATAAGAAATTGCCATGCTGGGTCAGTCCAAGGGTCCATCAAGCCGAGCATCTTATTTCCAACAGTGGCCAATCCCAGCTACTACAAGTACCTGGCAAGTACCCAAACACCAAGAAGATCCCATGCTACTGATGCCAGTAATAGCAGAGGCCATTCCCTAAGTCAACTTGATTAATAGCATTTAATGGACTTCTCCTCCCAAGAACTTATCCAAACCCTTTTTAAACCCAGCTACACTAACTGCACTAACCACATCCTCTGGCAACAAATTCCAGAGCTTAATTGTGCGTTGAGTGAAAAATAATTTTCTCCTATTAATATTAATCTGGTATTGAAATTTTTTGGGGGAGGTCCTACCTTTCGGCTGCTGTGTGATCTCTCCTTGTGGCTGCTTACTTTGAAAACGATTTTTCTGGTGGCGATTTGTTCGGTGAGGCATATTGCCGTGAGCCGTTTCTACAAATAATTCTGGGGGCGATGCAGCTCAGGACTGTATCTTCCTTTTTGCCCAAGGTGGTATCTGAGTTCCATTTGAATCAATCTAATTTCCCTGCCTATGCGGGACAGGGAGAGAGATGAGCCAGATTTTCAGATGTTGCATGCCTTAGATGTGAAGATGCATCTGATATGCGGTACTGGAAGGTTATTTGCTCTTTGAAGAAGACTGATCAGCTGTTTGTTCCCCATGGTGGAAGTAGACAACGAGGCCCAGCATCATGGGTGACAGTAGCCCCGTTGGGTTAGAGGCCCTCATGGATACCTGTATGGATGCATATGTTCAATTGCCCAGGCAAGTCGGGGTGCATTCTGCTAGAACCCAGATGGTCTTGTGGGTGGAAATTTGACTGTTATCTCCAATTGAGATTTCCTAGGTGGCAACATCGTCCTCCTTACATACTTTTCTGCAAGCATAGCCGCTTGGATGTTAAGGCTCAAGAGGACGTGGCCTTCACATGGGCGGTATTGACGGGAGCGCAGTCAGCCTTTCACTCATTTCAGGAGTCGCTTTAGTACATCCCACTAGCATGGATTGGCCTGCCTGAGTGCAGAGGAAGGAGAAATTATTCTTAAATAATTTCCTTTCCTCTAAAGCAGGCCAATCCACAATTTCTTCCTGGGCTGCCTACTTGATTTTGGTTTCAGCTCGTCCCTTATTTGGGAACAATGCAGAGTTTTCTTTGTTCTGAGTTGTTTGAAGGACTGGCAAATGGAGAACCAACCCCTTAGATGTTAAATTTTTTTTTTACTGAGTTGAGTTGGCTGGCAGTAACGAGTCGGCTGTTAATAGTCCTGATTCAAGTATAATGAATTTTTCCACAGTTTGGCTTTTCTAGAGATACTGGCAGACTGATGTCGGAGAATGGCTTTATGTTGATGTCAACGAGTCACTTTACTCCTTCATCTGCTGGTACAAGTGCATAACCCACTGGAGTGGATTGGCCTGCCTTCTGTAGAGGAAAGACCATTATCAGATAAGTAATTTCACTTTTTCCTCTAATAAAGAACCAAATTAAGTGGACACAGAAATCAGAAAAGTACATTATAAAAATAAAGTTAAAAAAATGCATTATTTAAATTGCAAATTTGCCTCATAATTGCCACAGAATTTTGAAAACTGCCATAGGAAATCGGGGGCTCTGGTTATAAAGCACAGGAGAAAAATCAGTGGGGAAAAGTCATTTTTTCCACAATTTTTTTTTTTTTACTCACATTGAAATTCCCAGGAAAAAGAAAATAAAAACTGAAAGCAAAAGTCTCTACCTAATTCTATCTCTTTCCAGCTCATGTAGTACAGTGATCATCCTCTGCCATAGACCATACATCTGGGCTTCTTCCAGAATCCTGTAATTGTGGGCCCTAAATCCAGCCACTCAGTTTCACTACTGTGCAATAATTGGCTCCCATCTCCACTGGGGTTGTGAGCTCTACCTCCACAGCAGCATTCCCATGCACAGCCAGCAGGAGCCAAGTCTTGGTCCAAGGATCAAACACAGGTCCTGTGCCTGGCACAGAACTTGCCTCTGAGCTGCCAGGCTGGCCTGCTGCTCTTATAACTCTTTGCTCTGTTTTATTTTTTTTTTCCCATGTTAACCTTACAGCGACCTCAACTTTCAGCAGAAACGAAGACTCCAACACCAAAGTTTGACCTGTTGGCCTCGAATTTCCCTCCTTTACCTGGAAGTCAGGCAAGCACACCAGGAGAGCCTGTACTGGAAAACAGGATGT
Organism: Rhinatrema bivittatum; assembly: GCF_901001135.1. NCBI lineage: Eukaryota > Metazoa > Chordata > Amphibia > Gymnophiona > Rhinatrematidae > Rhinatrema > Rhinatrema bivittatum. The sequence continues at coordinate 295,464,548 of NC_042617.1, read as the reverse complement.
CTGACATTGTGAAAGGCATTGGCAAAGAGAAGGTAATATATTCTAGTTACAGGACTAGCAGCCTCTGCAAGACAGCCAGATATTTTATAACTGACCAGGCTGGTCTAATTCAGGAGCTGATGTAATTCAGGAGTTAGTGTCCAAGAGATGGTGGTTGAACTGGTACTGGATTTCTCCTTGGTCAAGTTCCCCCGCCCCCCCCCCCCCCCCCCCCCCCCCCCAACAAGCCTATAATAAAGTCCTTTCTCTACCACAAGTCATCGTAAAATTTAGAGGGGAGCGAGGGGTAAAATTCTGTTTATGTCCATACATCATGGAGGTGGCTACATGTGTAGACAGCAATGTTTGGCAATCAGTTTGGGAGCTTATTGAAAACAGCATCATGGTTCAACAGGCTCCTGGGGAAAAAAAAATGTAAGGTCCCATAAAAAATGACAGGGGTAAAAAAAAAAAAAGATATCTAAGTGCATACCACCACCACCAGCTAATGGGAATGCACATTTTTTTCAGCATCTGATACAAAGCACACACACGTACTCCGGCAAATAAAAGTACATGTGCTGCATGCATGCTTGAGCTGGCACAGAGGCAAGTGTTACATATGTTGTATGCATCCTCACCTGTGGTAAACATAAAAAAATTGCTGTGTGCATTCCATTGAGAATTTATTTAGGAAGTTTTTAGTGGGATAATTTAAAGTAAATCTTAAGGAAAGGATCTCAGTTGTTTAATGTCAAGAAATGGCAGCATATACTTGTGTTTCGAAGTATTACTGACAATGACCAACATACAAATATAGAAAATGCATGCCATGGAGAGAGGTGCAAGAGACTAAAGGCATAATTGAATCTTTAGGGGTAGATATCACTTGTGTGTTGGGGGGGAGTGTAGCGATAGGAGTATACTACCATCCACCTGGCCAAAATGAGACGGATAGTGAAATTAGGGAAGCTAAGCAAATTGGTAGTGCAGTAATGGGAGATTTGTTACCCCAGAATTGACTGGGTAAATGTAATATCAGTGCATGCTAGAGAGAGAGAACGTTCCTGGATGGAATAAATAACAGCTTTATGGAGCAGTTGGTTCAGGAACAGTCGAGAGATGGAGCAATTGTCAGTGAAGATGAGAGCAATTGTCAGTGAAGACCAGGATCTGGTGAGGTAACTATAGTGGGGGTCACTTGGCAATAGTGATCATAACATGATCAAATTTGAATTAATAATAGGAAGGGGAGAAAAAGTAAATCCATGGCTCTAGCACTAAACTTTCAAAAGGGACACTTTGGCAAAATGAGGAATATGATTAAAAAAACCAAAAACCTGAAAGGTGCAGCTACAAAAGGTAAAGTGTGCAACAGGTGTGGACATTGTTTAAAAATGCCATCTTAGAAGTGCAGTCCAGATGTATTCCATGCTTTCAGAAAGGTGGAAGGAAGGCCAAACGATTGCCAGCATGTTTAAAAAGTGAGGTGAAAGAGGCTATTTAATCCAAAAGATCTTCATTCAAAAATTGGAAGGATCCATCAGAAGAAAATAGGATAAAGCCATAAGCATTGGCAAGTTAAATGTAAGAAATTGATAAGACAGGCTTAGAGATAATTTGAAAAGAAGTTGGCCATAGAGGCAAACATTCATAATGAAAACTTTTTAAAATATATCTGAAGCAGAAAATCTGCGAGGGAGTTGGATCATTAGATGAACAAGGGGTTAAAGGGGCACTTAGGGAAGATGAAACCATTGCTGAAAGACTAAAATTCTTTGCTTAGTTGTTTACTGAAGAGGATGTTGGAGATGCCTGTTTCAGAGACTGTTTTAAAGGGTGATGATTAGATGAACTGAACCAAATTATGGTGAACCTAGAAGATGGCTGCACTTGACCCCAAGGACCCCGCCAACTTTCGCCCTATCTCCAATCTCCCTTTCATCTCAAAAATCATGGAGAAGGTCGTCAACTTGCAACTTACAGAATTCCTTGAAACTCACAACCTTCTCCACCCCTCTCAATTTGGCTTCCGTAAACACCTCAACACCGAGACCCTTTTACTTTCCTTGACTGACTACTTACTCAGGGGAATGGATCAAGGTCACAGCTACCTTCTTGCTCTACTGGACATTTCAGCAGCTTTTGACACCATAAATCACACCTACCTCCTTGCCCGCCTAACCGACATTGGCCTTTCCGGCACAGCCCTTAAGTGGTTCTCATCCTACCTCGACAATAGGAAATTCACCGTGAAAATAGGCAATGCTGAGTCCTCCCACTACGCCCTTGCCCAAGGAGTCCCCCAAGGCTCCTCCCTCTCTTCTACCCTCTTAACATTTACCTCACCCCCTTGTGCAAAGTCTTATCAGAACTTGGCCTCAAATTCTTTCTCTACACTGATGATGTGCAAATCATCATACCCATTCAAGGCTCCCTATCTGACACCCTTGAATCCTGGGGAAACCATCTCGCTGCCATCAACTCCTTACTTACCAACCTCCACCTTGCTCTAAACACTGCCAAAACTGAACTCCTCCTCATATCCCATCACCCCCTACCAATCCCACACTCTCAATTGACTCTGCTATCAAGATTCCTCATGCACAGCCCTGCGCAAGGAACCTGGGGGTCCTAATCGACCAACAACTGAACTTCAAAAAACATATCAGTGCCATACTCAAAGAGGGTTTCTTCAAACTTAGTCTTAAAAAACCTGAAACCTCTCCTTCACGCTAGTGACTTCCGCACTGTCATCCAGGCAACACTGGCATCCAAGATGGATTACTGTAACTCCCTCTTTCTTGGCCTACCCTACTCCTCCTTAAAGCCCCTCCAAATGCTACAGAACACTGTAGCCAGAACCCTCTCCAACGCTCACAAATACGACCATATTTCCCCTACACTGAAGGACCTACACTGGCTCCCTATTCCCTCCCGCATCCTCTTTAAATCCCTGACCATTATACATAAAGCCTTATATTCCCATCACTCCAACTGGCTGGCAGATCCCCTCCAATTTGCCTGCTCGAATCGTCCGAAAAGGACCACTAACAAAGGGTCCCTCCATGTGCCATCAAGAAAGCACACCTCACAGCTACAAGGGATCGGGCGCTCTCCATTGCTGGACCTATGCACTGGAACTCACTCCCAACCCACCTCAGACTTGAACCTTGCATCACCAAATTCAGAGCCCAGCTCAAAACTTGGCTATTCAAACAAGCCTTTCCCCAACACCCTTGATGATTATTGAATTGTGATGGATCATGACCTGAATTTGACTATGACCTTGTTCTTATGACATTATAGTTCACTTGTTGTTTGTTCCTATACTTATCTGCTCTCCTTATGGTTTTTTGTACCCCTTACCCTTCCCCTGTTACTTGTAATTTCCATTGCTTTTGTTCCATGTAAACCGAGGTGATGTTTAGACTAACATCGGCATAGAAGACGTTTTAAATAAATAAATAAATAAGATGTAGTAGGCCAGATTGACAAACTGAAGAGTAGTAAATCACCTGGACCAGATGGCATACACTCCAGGGTTCTGAAAGAACAAAAAATGAAATTTCAGACTTATTAGTAAAGATTTGTAACCTATCATTAAAATCGCCAATTATACCTGAAGACTGAAGAGAGTGGCCAATGTGACCCTGATATTTAAAAGGGGGTTCAGCAGTGATCTGGAAACTATAGACCGGTGAGCTTGACTTCAGTGTCAGGAAAAATTGTGGAAACTGTTATAAAGAATAAAATCACAAAACATTTAGATAGACATGGTTTAATGGGACACAGCCAGCATGGATTTACCCAAGGGAAGTCTTGCCTCACAAATCTACACTTTTATGAAGGGGTGAATAAACATGTGGACAAAGGAGAACCTGTAGATATGGTGTATTTGGATTTTCAGAAGTCGTTCAGCAAAGTCCCTCATGAGAGGCTTCTAAGAAATCTAAAAAGTCAAGGGATAGGAGGCGAGGTCCTTTTGTGGATTGCAAACTGGTTAAAAGACAGGAAACAGAGTAGGATTAAATGGTCTGTTTTCAAGGTGGAAAAGGTAAAAGGTGGAGTGCCTCAGGGATCTGTACTAGGACCGGTGCTTTTTAATATACTTATAAATGATCTGGAAAGGGGCATGTTGAGAGGTGCTTAAATTTGCAGATGTCACAAAATTTTGCAGAGTAGTTAAATCTCAAGCGGATTGTGATAAATTGCAGGAGGACCTTGTGAGACTGGAAGACTGGGCATCCAAATGGTAGATGAAATTTAATGTGGACAAGTACAAGATGATGCATATAGGGGGAAAATAACCCTTGCTGTGGTTACACGATGTTAGGGTCCTCATTAAGAATTACCACCCAGGAAAGAGATCTAGGTGTCAGTGCATAACACATTGAAATCATTGGCTCAGTGTGCTGTGGCAATCAAAAAAGCAAACAGTGTTAGGAATTATATTAGGAAGGGAATAGTGAATAAAATGGTGGATGTCATAATGCCTGTATATTGCAACATGGTGAGACCTCACCTTGAATACTGTGTGCAGTTCTGGTCGCCGCATCTCAAAAAAATATAGTTGCACTGGAGAAAGTACCGAGAAGGGTGACCAAAATGATAAAGGGGATGGAATGGCTTCCCTATCAGGAAAAGCTAAAGAGATTAGGGCTGTTCAGCTTGGAGAAGAGACAGCTAAGGGGGTAGTATGATAGAGGTCTACAAAATCATGAAAGAACTTGAATGGGTTAATGTGAATTGGTTATTTACTCTTGGATAATACAAGGACTAGGAGGCACTCAATGAAGTTAGCAAGTAGCTCATTTAAACATATAGAAAATTATTTTTCACTCCACGCATAATTAAGCTCTGGAATTTATTGCCAGAGGATGTGGTGACGGCATTTAGTGTAGCTGGGTTTTAAAAAGGTTTGGATAAGTTCCTAGAGTAGAAGACCATAAACTGCTATTAATCAATAAGGATTAGTAGCCTGGGATCTATTCATTTAATGTTTGGGTACTTGCCGGGTACTTGTGACTTGATTGGCCACTGTTGGACACAGGATACTGGGCTTGATGGACCCTTGCTCTGACCCAGTACGGCATATCTTGTGTTCTTATGAATCAGTTTGAGGTGGTGGGGTGAGTATAGGGGTTGGTTATGTTTGAGGTGGATAAGGTGTTAGTGGTGCATTTCTTCATGTTGGTGGCATATCTTGTTTGTTTCAGGAGAATAGAGAGATGCCAGCTGGTTGCTCAGCTCCTGCTCAGGAAGAGCAGCTGCACAATCCTATCCAGCAGCTGGCCATAAGTACAGCCGAGGTGCCTGCACTAAGGTAATAGTGGAATAAATGAAAAATGGCAAGGCAGGTGGCACCTTTATAGATAACCAGTTTACTGAGGCATGAGTTTTCCAGGACAGAGTCCATTTGGTTGGATGCATGAAGTGTACTACAGGAAGAGGGTAAAATAACCTCCTGTACTACACTTCATCCGAAGAGTTGGACTCTTTCCTTGAAAGCTCATGCCTCGATAAATTGGTTAGTATATAAGGTGCCACCTGCTTCGTGTCATTTTTGTTTCACCAGACTAACACGGTTAACCCTCTGAAGATTTTCATTGCTGTAAAGGAGTCCCTTCAGGAATTTCTGTTATTTCCACTGTTTCTTGTGACATTGTTTGTCTCAAGTTCTTAAATGTTGTCATGATGGGACAGATGTATTTAATAGTGCCGATACACCTCAGTCCTGCCCTGCAGCACCTTCCAGTTCAGTGCTGACTCTCCAAACCCTACCCCTCCCAACTCCAACCCACGTACAGCTCTGCACTGCACCTCATTCCTGCCCTGCAGTAATCTCCTCTCCCTGGCATTTTCAGTTCTAGGGTTTTTTGTGAGTAGGCTGACTGGAATGCAACATTGTGATGAATTGTTGCTGCTGTTAAAATTATTTCCACAATGCTTAATTTTACTTTTTTTTTAGCACAACTCAGCAGGACAAGAAACTGGATGAAGTCTCAATACAAAAGGAAGTTGCTAGCCAGACTTCATCTTTGCCTGTATGTCCTCTTAGCACTGCAAAGCCACCCAGGGTTAACACCACTTTACCTTCTGCCACTGTATCACCTGCTGTGATTCTACCGGTAAGCAACAGCTGTTTTATTTGATTTCTAACTAACATAATAGTTGATTAAAGGTGCACTGAATACACGTGGGGAAAATCTGCACCAAAAAATGTGTAAAATTTACGTTTGTTTCTCAAAATAACACAATTTTTGCTGTTAGCATTCTGCACCCTAGATACTACCCTGTCAATTCATGATTTACCATGCCTGCCCCACACCGGCCTCTGGTCTTCCACCCTCAACTCTGAATCCTGCCCCAGCAGCACCGTGAAACATGAGTATGAATAATGGGAGATTAAAGGTGGGGGTGGATAAGGGAAATGGTTCAGGACAGAGAAGCGTAAGGACATAGACTTGGGCAGCGGACACTGGATTGGGGAAGGAGGAAGTGGAGGATGCAGAGGAGACAGTAGGGGATCTGGATTATTGGGGGGGGGGGAGGGGAAAAAGACAAACCTGCAGTTTTGTAGGGTGGGACATAGAGGACAGAAGATGTGAGATCAAGGGGATTGTGTTGATAGGGAAATGGATCCAGGATTGGGGAGAAAGATGAAAACAAGCTGGCTGCTTTGAAATACATGCAAGGCAGGTAACTGCAGGCTGAGGAAGGTCTCCTTATAAAAGAGCTGGGCAGTCTAGCCTCCTGGCACATGCTTTTGTGCATCCTGTAATCACAGGAGGAGATTCTAGGGTCTCTTCCTAGCTGCTCAGCTGCAATAACTCCTCATGAGTCCCTCCTGCTTATGGAGTTTGCTCTTATGAAGAACCAGCTATTAACTGTAAGCTAGCTTTATATATTGCCGTGCTCATACAAGACGACTACTACTTCTGCTACTGCTACTACTCCATCTTCATCTCCTCCATCTCCTCCTCCTCCTCCTCCATCTTGGTGCCCTCTCATAAGGTGAGCAACGATTCCCGTTGAGGGAGGAGCGGCCCTAAAAGACAGACGATTGGAGTCCATCCTTAAGCAGGCCTTCGCAATAGCAATGACACTGCAGATTGCTTGCTGCTGCGCAGTGGTAGCACGTGCCTGATTACTCCTCTCGAGAGACGCAGATTCGTCCAGAAGTACGATGGAATCTGCGGCATCCTCCCTCACTGACGCAAGCTCAGACCTAGTGCGCACCCCAGCCAGAGGCGTTGCCTCAGTAGTAGCAGCCAGAAGACAACCATGGCTACAAAATTAGTATGCGGGCGTGACATCTAAAGCAAATCTCACAAGATTTCCCTTAAAGGATCTCTCTTGTTCGGGAGTGTTTTGGAGAAGTTAGCTAATAAATGGGGCGAATCACCAGTGCCCCGACTACCAGAAGATAGAGGTAAAAAGACCCCAGCGTTCCTCCCCCAGAAGGACCTAGGGCAGAACTTCGCAGCGCTTTAGGCCCAGGAACACAGTCCTAGGTACCTCACCCCTCCGGCAGGAACCAGTCCTCCCGGAGCAGACACACCAAGAGGGGAGCAGGACCAGGGGACAGGCTCCAGCCGTACCCCACATGAGAAGAGACTGGCCCATCCACAGGAAGAAGCCATAGGGGGCTGACTTGCCCTCTTCTACCAAAGATGGGTCGCTATAACGTCGGACAAATAGATCCTAAATATCATTCAATAGGGGTACTCTCTGGAATTTGGCTGCATCTGCATCCACTCAAGAGACTGGCAGTAGAAACCACATTAACAAGACTGCTCAGTCTGAAGGGTAATAACTCCGGTGCCCACTCCCCAGCAAACTACTGGGCGCTATTCCATCTAGTTTCATTTCCAAGAAGGGAAGGATCATTTCTACCCATCTTGGATCTCAAGAACGACAGCAGTCATCTACGGATGCCACATTTCCACAAGGAAGCCCTGCACTCTGTTATAATGGCAGTACAACCGGGAGAGTTCCTAACCTCCCTGGACCTTTCCGAAGCTTATCTTCACATCCCAATTCATCAGGATCACCAGTACTTCCTGCATTTTGCGATACTGGGTCACCATTGCCAGTCCTGGGCGCTTCCCTTGGGTCTAGCAACCGCCCCCAGGACCTTCACTAAATCATGGTGGTCGTGGCAGCAGCACTGAAGGAGGAGGGGATCCTGGTACATCCTCTTCTGGACAGTGGGCTGATCAGGGCAAAATCTTCAGAGGAGAGCAGACAAGCGACTAGCAGAGTCAAGAGCCTACTGCAGGAGCTCGGATGGGTCGTGAACACCAAACAGAACAGTTTTCCTTCCCCCAAGGAGAAGAAAACTGAAATAACAATCATGACAATTGATGACCAATGCATGCCTCAAGGCATGAGACTACCTTCAAGCCTGCGGCCTCATGGCATCAACTCCGGAGGTTGTTTCGTGAGCAAGTGCCCACACACGACCGCTCCAGCGCTCCCTACTGTTACGATGGAATCCACTGTCCCAGAACTACCCAAATCACCTCCAACTACCAGCAGAGGTTCAGGCTCAACCCCAATGGTGACTACAGGAACTCCACCTAAGCAGAGGAGTAAGCCTATCCCCACTGAACCAGATCATGCAAGCCTGCGAGGGTGGGGAACCCACTGTCAGGAACTGACTATCCAGGGACAAGGGAACAAGAAAGAGGCGGAATGGAACGTAATCCGCCTGGAAGCTCGAGCAGTCAGGCTAGCGTGCCTGCGATTCAACCACAGACTCCAGGGCAAGTCAATCAGAATAATATTTTATTTATTTATTTAACACTTTTCTATACCGACCTTCATAGTAATAACCATATCGGATCGGTTTACATCGAACAAGGGTAAAAAAAACTGAAGCGACAACTGAAGTAATTAAACAATTGAAGTGGAAAAAAAAAGGCAAAGTTACATTCAACAAGGAGAAAGAACTTGGAGGCTTAACAGCTGGAAAGAGGTTAAAGCAGGTATAAATTATAAATATAATACAATAGAGAAGACAGGTTAAAGCATAATGTGCTTATATAGTATGTCAGACAGCGCGACAGTAGTGGCTTACATCAACCGCCAGGGAGGAACCAAGAGACGGCAGGTGTCTATGGAGATAGACCCTCTCTTGACAAGGCCGGAGATAAACCTACGAGGGATCTCTGCCTCCTAATTCACGGGAAAAGATGTCTCAGCAGACTACTCCAGAGAGATCCTAGACCCGGCGGAATGGATGCTGTCGACCACAGCCCTCCAACTGATAGTAAATAGCTGGGGCCTCCCAGCTTTGGATCTACTGGCAACCCGGCTCAGTGCCCGAGTTCCCAGGTTCTTCAGTCACAGACTAGAACCACAACCCTGAGGACTCAACTGTCTCGTCCAAAGCTGGTCACAGGAAGACCTATTGCCCGCTTTCCCATGGCCACCACTGGGCAGAGTCATCCGCAAAATAGAGCACCACAGGGGACTAGTTTACTAGTCGCCCCTGATTGACCAAGACGACCGTGGTACACAGACATGTGAAGACTACTTGCGGGGAACTCTCTGTACCTACCTCCACACAGGGATCTCATCCGGCAGGGCCCGATCCTCCACATTGGTCCGTCTCGATTCTCTCTTATGACCTGACCCTTGAGAGGCCCAGCCTGAAGAATCGCAGTTACACAAGGCCGTGATGGACACTCTGCTTCCAGCGTGCAAGGTCTCCACATCCCTGTCTTACATACGGATCTGGAGAGTATCCGAAGCCTGGTGTAAGAACTGCGGGATTCTCTCACGGACAGCCAATAATCCATGATCCTGGAGTTCCTGCAGGACGGTATGAAGAAGGGGTTGGCACTCAACTCCCTCAAGCTCCAACTTGCCACACTGACCGGCTTCATTGCCGAAGTAGACTGCATCAGACTAGCAACCCATCCAGATGTGTCCCACTCCCGGAAAGGGGTTAAACAACTCTGACTACCCCTAAAGTGGCCGGCACCTCTATGGAATCTCTACCTAGACGGGACTTCCTGCAGACCAACTCGTGGTCTTCCACCACGCCTCTTAACATTGAAGGTGGCATCCTTGGTGCTTCAGCGCGTTGCATCTCCGAACTCAGGCACTATCCTTTCGGGAACCGTCCCTAGGCTCACACCTAGAACCATACAACTGCGCACGGACTCCTTCGTCTTACCGAATGTGGTTTCCCAGTTTCATGTGAACCAAACCATCTCGAGACCATCTTCAGATGAACATAAAGACTCTGAAGACTCCGCCTCCTTCGCCATCTAAATGTCGGCAGATTCCTAGTCAGATACCTGAAAAGATCGGGACCTGTGAACAAAACTGATCGCCTGTTCAATCTTCATAGCAGGAAGGAACAAGGGGAAGCGGCATCGCGGGCAACCAAAGCCCACTGGATCAACGAAGTAATTTAATGCAGCGTACATACTGGCAGGAAAACCATTACCTCTACAGGTCAAGGCGCATTCTACAAGGGCCCAGGCAGTCTCCTGGGCTGAAACCAAGCTGCTTTTGCCAGCCGAGATCTGTTGGGTGGTGACATAGTCCTCCCTACACACCTTCTGCAGGTTCTACTGCCTGGATGTTCAGGCCAGGGAGGACACAGCTTATGCAAGGGCAGCACTAAGTGGGCCACAGGCAGCCTCCCACCCTGTAGGGGAGTAGCTTTTGTACATCCTATTGGTCCTGAGTCCATCTGGCTACACGCTAGGAAATGGAGAAATTACTTACCTGATAACTTAGTTTTCCTTAGTGTAGACAGATGGACTCAGCATCCCGCCCACGGCTGCTCCAGAAATAGAGAACCTCTGATATCAAATCTCGAGACTGAGCAAGTAAGGGTAAGCCACGGCCTACCTCTGATCCAAGATACCCGCAGTTGCCCAGGTGTCGGCGTTCGCTTTCAGTGCACTGGCGGTCTCCAGTTTCAAATTTTACGTATATATAATCAGTTGAACCAATTCAAGGTCAATCAAGGGTAATCAAGTATTAAGCAACATATATCCACACTGGCTTTTCGAAGAGAATACTGAAGAGCTGAGCATGCTCACGGGTATTTGTAGGCTGACGTCAGCTTTGAAATCTGACTCAGTCTCCCATCTGCTATCAGGAGTACACTATACCCATTGGTCCTGAGTCCATCTGTCTTCACTAAGGAAAACAAAATTATCAGGTAAGTAATTTCTCCATTGACCAGATAAAGCCATGTGTCTTGTCAGGTGCTTGTTAGACTCCCCTGCTTCCAGGGAAGCAAGGGGGGGGGATAGCGAGACTCGGTTTTTAGAGCATCAAGCTAAAGCCTAACTGGCCTGATGGGCCCCTCTGACCATCACACTCATTGTAACCTTGAGTAAGACCCTTCCCAGCAGGAGGCATTGCAAGCATGTGAGGTTTATATGCTTGGTTTCATAAGTACCTTATGACTATTAAATCTGAGGGCAGGTTAGTCTAGAGCTCTTTTTATAATGAAGAATTCCTCTGTTGCTCTGAATTGATTGCAGGTTGTGCAATAATCTATTATTCGCTCAGAGCAATTAACCAAACATGTAGATAAGCTTTCAAGCTCACTTGTCCAACCTAGTACCTCTCAGGAGGACATTCTATTTACCTTTTTGGTTTTTTTGGTTTTTTTGTTTTGGTTTGGTGTTTTTTTTGTTTGGCAGTTTCTTCCTGCTCCTTTGTGCTTCTAGCTCATTCTGATTCAAGGCTGGGGGAACAGGCTGCATAAACCTTCATTTGCAACTACCTGAGGATTTGTTTCCCCTTATTTTATATCCCCTCCCAACTTACTTTAGCGCAGTCACTAGTGACTGTCCTGGACCAGAGACCATTCACCAGGGCTACTTCTAGAATGCTGAAATCATGGACCCTAAATCCATCCACTACATGTCACCATTGTGCAATATCAGATTCCCCTGTCCTCCCCACCTGCAGCATCCTTCAGCCCTGTTTTGATCTGGAGAGCGGAAAACATGACTTGGGAATAGAACCCAGGTCCCTCCTCTGCCACAGTCACTGGGATGGCCCATCTATTTTAATTTAATGTTAGTTTTTCTAAAATGTTTTAGCTTTGACTGCAGTGGCTCGTTCCTGTCCTGCATAGGTGTCTTGTGTAATAAGATTACAGGTTTGGTGACAGAATCTGTAAGTGAAGTTGTTTGTATTAGTGAAATGCATTGAATATTTACTGATTTTTAATTGATGTATTGAGTATGTATCAAGGATTATCAGCAAGTTTTATTGCTGATATACATACGCTTTTCATCTTGTAAAACTACACTTGTAAAAGTTTAGTTATGGGAATAGATTAATAGAAAGGTGTATTTTGTATAGCAGTGAATCCTAACCTTTTTTGTGTTGTGGCATAATCTGTACAGGGTTCACTTCATCGAGGCACACTGTCATCTTCTGTTCCCTCTCCCCCCACTTCTGGCATCATCACTTTCCCTCTTCCTTCCTCCCTGGTATTATCACTTTCCTTTCTCCCCATCCCTGGCACCATCATCACCTTATCTTCCCTTCCCTTTTCCCCACCCCCCTACCAGCCACCCTCATTCCTTTCCCTCTCCTTCCACACCCCCTGGCATCATCATCCTCCCCACTTTCCCTCCACCCTTCTGGCATTACCACCACCGCCTTCCTCCTCCTTCCACCCTTCTGGCATTACCACCACCACCACTTTCCTTCTCCCTCCACCCTTCTGGCATTACCACCACCACCACCACCACTTTCCTTCTCCCTCCACCCTTCTGGCATTACCACCACCACCGCCTTCCTCCTCATTCCACCCTTCTGGCATTACCACCACCACCACTTTCCTTCTCCCTCCACCCTTCTGGCATTACCACCACCACCACCTCTTTCCTTCTCCCTCCACCCTTCTGGCATTACCACCGCCACTTTCCTTCTCCCTCCACCCTTCTGGCATTACCACCACCACCGCCACTTTCCTTCTCCCTCCACCCTTCTGGCATCACCTTCCCTTCACTCTCCCCCCCCCCCCCCCCCCCCAACACTCTTTGGCACATTAATATCTCCCCCTTCCTGGCACATTCAGCAGTTGCTGCTTCTTCTTGTCCCTTCCCTTCCTGGAGCTGGCAGAATTCTGAGCAGCACTTACCTGCTACTGTTTCTTCTTCCTCTGTCGGCTTGCCCATGCAATAACAGCCCAAGGCCAGCATGTCCTGCGAGAGAGAGAAGGAGGGAAGTAGGAGTAGATAGGTGCTGCTCTGTGATCCCTCTCTGCTGGCAGGAGGACTTTCTGCAGGCAGGAAATAAAGAAACAATGAAGACTGGTGGCTCAACTTTTCATAATTAGCTCGTCTCGCGGCACATCTGCAGGTCTGACATTGGGAAACACTGCTATATAGTGCATTCAACATGTCTCAACTAAATGCATCAGACAGTGAAAATTAACTTCTCATTCAATAAATACTGCTACGTCATTTTATTTATAAAAGGTTTTGTAAACTGTTCCCCTGCAAAATTCTTGAGTGTGGAGCAGCAGCTACTTTCAGAGCAGTGGGATTGATATGTGCAGTGAGTGTGGTGGTGGTTGTAACATCACTGATAGCGTAGATAATTTTGGACCCTTGTGTCATGGATGCCTCCAGTGCTGCAGAGCAGATGTTACAACTTAAGGTACACCAATGCAAATTGTTAAACTTATGTGCTTCTGAAATACCGCATGATATATCAGATTTCTTTTAAATCACTTAATTTTTAAGTTCCTGCTGTAGATGGGTATCTCATTAAATTTTCCTGTTGGCCATAGATAATTTTTACAATTTAATAACAGAAGTGATGGTCCTGAAGTCATGGCTTGGTGTCACCTGAAGAACTCTTGCCTTGTAAATGCATATAGCTATAAATACTTCCTCCTTCAGCCTTGCAGGCACATATGACAAAGGGACCTACATGGTCTCAAAAACTCATGCACATGATCTCCAGGCCTCGGCGTGCAAAGAATTAATTTTTTTTTCTAGGACAGTTGCAGCTATTTAGTGCTGCACTACAGTGTAAAGAGTTTTGATATACAAACTTAATTGGTCATCCACCCCAGATGGCAACCCCAGGTGATGCACATGACCTTGCTGGGCTTGGAGGGTGGTGGTTCTAAAGCACTGCTCCTGCTTGGAAGGTTTGCTGCAGCAGTGGTAATCACCTTTCCAGCCTCCCTCTGCAGTGAAGGCAGCATGCTTGCTTCTGCTGGTCCTCTTAGTCTACAGATTCAAACTTGGTGTCCTGTGCTCCTGCACTGAGCGTTGTGACTAGCCCTCCATAATAAGTTTTACACTTAATTTACAGATGACCCCAGCCAAGTTGACATTCTCTGAGCACAAGCAGGATGGTAGTCCTCACAAGTGGGTAACATCATCCAATGGAGATCAAGCTGGAACTTTTATGTAAAAGCCATCTGTGCCTCACTGGGCATATTAAGGATGCTGTCATTCCATGCATCCATGTAGGGCCCCTTCGAGTCTCTCTTCCACAGAGCCCATCAGTGAGTGCTACTTACTCTCCTGCTGTTCATGAATTTTTCCATCCTAAAATTAATTAAGATTAATTCCTCTCGGGGCCTTGCAGTTTTTCTATCCCTTCTAATGTCTGTCAGGATTGTTGGTTGTTTTGCTAAGTTTCCTTTTGTCCTGTTACCAGGTACACTGAAGGGCATCGACTGCTTGTGGTCATCAAATCATTCAATTTTGCTTCATTGATTTTTCATCCATCATGGATAAGCAAGCCAGCAGCTTTAAATGATGCCCCCTATGTGACAGGGACATGTCTATCACGGATCTTTATGATGTGTTCTGTGCTTTGGGGGCTTTGCATAACATCCAGGTATGTCGCTGGTGTGTGACCATGACTCTGAAGAGACATGGGTCCTGGCTGGAGCTGATGAAAAAGCACTTTGGGCACCGACCCATTGGAATCTGCAACAGGAGATGCCATTGGACCCAGGAGGTGCACCGGATACTGACAATGCATTGACATTGACATTTGAACTCTTTCAACATCAAACACAGAAAAAAAACAGGGAGACAGGCTGTCCCTCATCTCCTTCACTCAATAAAGGTGACGGATTGCATGTTTTTAATTCTGGTATTGGGGCATTTCAATGCAGGGCATAGAGCAAAGGAAAAGCAGCATTGGCATCAATCTCCGTCAGGAGCAGTAGGCTAGGAGTGTGGACGTTTTGTTGCAGTCCTGGAGGGAGGAGAGCTCACCCTTAATGCAGTCGCAGGAATTGCATCCATGTTCAAGGTTCCAGGTGTTAGCCATGGATACACCTCAAAGTTTGCAGTCAGTGTTTGCATCTGCAATCTTAGGAGCTGGACAGAAAGATCCAGCAGGCCTTGGA
Organism: Rhinatrema bivittatum; assembly: GCF_901001135.1. NCBI lineage: Eukaryota > Metazoa > Chordata > Amphibia > Gymnophiona > Rhinatrematidae > Rhinatrema > Rhinatrema bivittatum. The sequence goes on along the minus strand of NC_042617.1, from coordinate 295,449,190 downwards.
TAAGGCAGTGCAAAGTCATGGTGCTTTGACAGCAAGGGCATCGGGGGTTGATGCAGGCTCAGGTCCTTGCAGCTGTCGTTGCTCAGGTCCTTGTACCAGTGCGGGTTCCCAGAGGGGAATTGCATCTGACAGCTGCACTTGTGATAATCTCTAATCCAGGGAAGGAAGATATTCCCCAAGGTGCAGGAGTTCCCCGGGTTCCAGGCCCCTGTAGACAAGTGCTCCCCTCTCTTGATGCTTTGTCTGTGGCATAGACAACATCTGAGTTTTCACCACTGGCAAACCATAAGAACGTAAGTTGTCGTAGTGGATAGGGCCTAGGGTCCATCAAGCCCAGCATTCTGTTTCCAACAGTGACCAATCTAGAATACAAGTACTTGACAAGCACCCAAACAGTAAATAAATCCCATGCTACTAAAGCCAGTAATAAGCAATGGCTATTCCCTAAGTCAATTCGATTAATATTTTATGGACTTCTCCTCCAGGAACATGTCCAAATCTTTTTGAAACCCAGCTATGCTATCTGTCTTAAAACCTCTAGTAATAAATTGTCGTATTGAGTGAAACCAAATTTTCTCCAATTTCTTTTAAATGTGCTACTTGATAACTTCATGGAGCGCTCCTAGTCCTTGTATTATCTGAAAGAGGGTGATTGTGAATCAATCATTTGCTTTATCATATCCCCCCCCACCCCCCCTTAGTTGTCTTTTCTCTTGGCTGAACAGCCTTAAACTCTTTAGCCTTTCCTCATAGGGGAGCTGTTCCATCCCTTTTATCGTTTTGGTCGCCCTTTTCCAGTGCAGCGATCAGAATTGTGCACAAGGTGCAATCTCACCATGGAGTGATAGAAGTACTATGAAATTCTCCATTTCTAATAATTACTAACATTGTTTGCTTTTTTGACCGCTGCAGTACACTGAGCTGATGATTTCAATGTATTGTCCACTGTGACATCCAGATCTTTTTCCTGGGTGGTAACTCCTAATATGGAACCTAACATTGTGTAACTACAACATGGGTTACTTTTCCCTACTTGCATCACTTTGTATTTGTCCACATTAAAATTCAATAACCATTTGGATGCCGTCTTCCAGGTCTCTCAAGGTGGTTCTGCAATTCCACAATCCGCTTGTGATTTAACAACTCTAAATTGTCATCTGCAAACTTGGTCACCTCACTAGTCAATCCCCTTTTCAGATCATTTATAAAGCTATTAAAAATAAAATATATAAACCAGTTGTGTTGTGACTCAGAGTATTCCTGGGGGTACAGCTACAGATATGGAGATGACTCCTGAAGAAGAGGAATCATTGAGTCTCCCCTCAACCCCTGTTTCCTCCATGAGAGAGAAGTAACTCCTTTCCGGAGGAGGAGCTTTCCTTTGCCAAATTTGTATAGAGACTGCTGGAGGCCATTCATTTTCCTTTATTAAAGAAAAATGAAAGTAGGAACAAGATCCTGAACATTTTCCAGTTTGTGGAACTTCCTAAGAAAACTGCAGCAGTCCAAGTTCATGAGATCATTTAGGAAGTGCAGAGGAGTATGTAGGAAAACACCCTCTTTGGCTCCCATAAATAAGAAGGCAGGTGTGATTTATCCAGTTCAGAAGGCTCCTAAATTCAAAAAAAGACATCTACTGCACCAAACTGTGCTGACTGAATCTACTCTTGAGGGCTAAGTGGACTAGAACCCATTCCTTAGTGTCCCCTAGGAAGGATTCCTGGACCTTGGATACCCTTGGTAGAAAGATGTTTCAGGGAGTTATGCTCAATGCCTGTATATCCTCCTACTTGCTCTTTATAGGCCAGTACATGTGGGACTTGCTGAAACAGATGCAGGAGGTGGCCGAGCAGCTTTCTTAGAAGCAGCACAATGACCTTCAGCCACTGGTGAGAAAGGGAATGAAATGTGAAAAACACATTGTCTGGTCAACCTCTGAGACATCAAGAGTCTCTGCTAATGGGGATTGGTGCTTGCAGACTTGCCTGGCTGTGGGCATCAGAGCTCTGACCTGAGGTACAAGAAAGAATCGCTGACGTGCTGTGTGCTGAAGATAATCTTTTCAGAGACATGGTTAAGGAAGTGGTGTTGCATATCTATGAACATTGTGCAACACAGCAGCTTTCCAAGCCATTCCAGTCCCGTCATACTCTTGTCGGGAGGTATCCAAGCATGGTTCCAAGGATCTGTTCTCTGCCCCCTCAGTCCTGTGCACTATGGGCCCCTAAACCATAGCTGTCATCCCAGTCTAAACCTTGGATAGGATTTTGACTGGATCAGAGTATAGCTCATGTCCTGTAACTGTGCCACTGAATCTTCCTGTTGCAGGTAGACTGAGGTTTTAATAAACTCTTGGCCCAGTGTAACTTCAGACATGTGGGTCCTCTTTATCCTTTCATAAGGAAAGGATAAGGATTACATCTTAAGTATCACTTCAAATTGCCCTTCTGACCCCACTTGGGGGCATTTTTTGCATCATGAATTGCATCAGAAGAAGCTCTCCTTCCTCTTGGGCACCCATGTGGTTGAGCCTGTTCCACTAGAGGAAAATGGGAAGGGCTTTTTCTGCAAGTTCTTCCTGATTCCAAAAAGAAAAAACAAAAACAGAACTCCATCCCATCCTAGATCTAAAGGATTTGAACAAGTTTCTGAAAAGTGATATGTTTTTAAGATTATTTCCCTGCGCATCTTATCCTCTTTTTAATCTTGATCCCTATCACAGAAAGTATCTGCTTTATACTAGGGAGACTGGCAACTCCAGTATTGCGTGCTGTCTTTTGGCTTAACATCAGTCCCATGTGTCTTTACCAAATGCTTTGCTATCCTGGTGACATCTTTGCAAACTGGGGGTGCTTGTCTTCCTCTTTCTGGATGTTTGGCTTGCTAGGAGCACATCTCAGGAGGGTGCCACAGAATTGTTGTGCAAGACCATCCAGGTGTTGGTTATTGGGGTTAGTCATCAACTGCCCCATCCGATTTGAGTCTATCAACTCAACTGGTTTATCTAAGCGCTGCTAGATTTTCTTCTAAAACAGAGGCTTATCACGTTATCTGTAGTAGAAAGGATACAAGAGTCAGCAGGCATCAGTAAGGGACATGTTGAGGTTGTTGGACCTCATGGCATCTACAGTCCAAATTACTCCCTTGGGATGTCTCCATAGGAGGAGAGCCCAATGGATCCTCAGATCATAGTCTATTCAAGTCAGTCTAGATCTTCAGAACCACCTTCGTATCACTCTGTCCTGGTGGTGAGAATTCCAGTCTAATAAGAGGCATACTCTTCCAAATTCCTCCAGTCTGCAGATGCAGCCAGCCTAGGGTGGGGAGTCCATGTAGAGGGACTCCGCTTAGGAAAAGCTTCATCCGATAAACATTGGAGCTAAAAGCATTCAGTAAACTGTTGGCCAACTGATCCTTGAAAGCCTTCAAAGTGATCCTGGTCCAGATGGACAATCAGGTTGTAATGTTGTACATCAAGCAGGAAGGCAAGGGATTGTACCTCTTGACATTGGCCAGATGTGGTACTGGGCCACAGGGGATGGACTTCAGAGCCATGTAACTGCATTTCAGGAGAATGTCCTGGAAGACAGACTGATTCGGGTCATGGAACCCCACAAATGGTCCATGGATTGGAAGGGGGGGGGCAGGGGAAGAGTGCATGGGTGGGTAGCAAATCAGATATTCTGCAAGTAGGGCACACCCGTGGTAGATCCGTTTGCATCTCTTCAGAATAGGAAAGTTTCTCTTTTGTAGCAAGGCAAGCTAGCTTCAGATGCCTTTGCCCTTACTTTGGAGTAAGGGTCTGCTGTAAGCATATCCTCCATATCCTCTGTACTACTTGTTGCAAAGACCTTTTGTTGAAGTTTCCTGTGACCTGAAATACCTGACCTAGAAGGTTGTATTTTTGGTGCCAGTCACTTCAGCATGCAGTCTCTGTTCCAGGCTCTAGTAGCTCTGTGCAACCATCCTAAGTTTCTGCCAAAGGTGGTGTCTGAATTCCATTGTCCTTACACCATTTTTTTCTCAGGCCACATGTCCACCAAGGTGAACAAGTACTGCATAGTTTGGACTACAGGAGTGCCTTGGCTTTCTACCTTGAGGGGCTTGAAGTCCATAAAGAGTCCACCTGAACTCTGTTTCTTTTGACACCTACAAACGGGATTGCTGTTTCCAAACAGACTTTATCCAGTTGACTACAATCAGTCTTCATGGAGGAGACCTGCAAAGCTGTGACATAGTGCTTTCTCCACACATTTACATTGTACTACTGTTTGGATTGACTCCTGACGTGACAGTAGGTTTAGCTACTGTCCTGCTGAATCTCTTTGAGATTTAGAACCCTTCATACCTTCCTAGGTCTAGGCTGCCCCTCCATAAGATAAATGTAGAAGAAATGGCCTGTTAACAAAAGTAGTTGTGGTTGTGCTAATTGGCGTTGTTTTGTTTCTCCTTTTTTCATTTGGGGCAGTCTGTAGCTAGAGATCCTCCACATGTGTGGACTGCCATCCTGCTTGATTTCAGACAGAGTTGCTTACCTTTATAACAGGTGGTGTCCTTGGAGAACACCTCTTACACAGGTAAGCAATTCCGCTTTCTCTGAGAACAAGCAGGATGGCGGTCCTCACAAAATCTGCCCACTAAGGAATCAGATTAAGCCCCCCCCCCCCCCCCCCCCAATATGCTGTATTGGCATGCTGAGCATGCCCAGTGAGACAGTCAAAATTGTGGGAATTTTGTTATAAAAGTTCCAGGCTGAGCTCATTCAGATGTCACCCACTTGTGAGGCCTGATATATTGCTGTCCTCGGAGATCACTTGTTACAGGTAAGCAACTCTGTGCTGTGTGCCATAAAGCACAGGAAATATTAATGCAACCTTTTATCTCTTTCCTGTTTCTACCTGGTCAGGTGATCTGCTTGGAGCCCCATTGGGAGATGCTTTGGTAGTTTCCAGCTGTCAAGTTGGAGACCTTCAATCTCCTTGTAATGGTGACCTCTTTAATACACAAGTTTACCTTCATAGCCGTACAGCTCATGTTTGTTTGTTTTTTCTTTCTTGACATGCTTTCTCCAGGAACCACGAAAGCTGAGCTATGCTGAAGTCTGCCAGAAGCCTCCCAAAGAGCCAACTGTTGCCCCCATCCAGCCGCTGAGAGAGCTGCGCCCCAACGTAAGCCCACCCCCTAAAACTGAAGAGAACATCATCCCCGAAAGACCCCAAGACAAGCCCCAGGAGAAGATAGAAGTTAGGGCCAAGGACTCCTTTGGCTTTCGGGGCAATGGGAACCCTCGAGGCATTGCAGGGAAATTCAGGGAACAGAGGCGGCCGCTTGGGCACAGGCCTTCACCTCAGGGAGCCGGCCAGCGCATCATCATCGGCAAGGAGCAAAACCTGGCACCTCGGTCACCAAAGTAAAAAAAAAAAAAAAAAAAACCACACAAAAAAACAAACTGATCAACCCTGGTCTTATTTAATACTCTGAACTGTGGACTGAAGAGCAGCAGCTGCCACAAGAAACTGTACCAGAAACTGCCTGGCAGCAATGCGCGTTGAATCTGGGATTTCTGCGCACGGGAAATTTAGGAGGAGGGGGGCAAGGTCCCTCCCCACTACCCCAAAAACTCATCTCAAAAACATGGTTTCTGAAAATTATGCTGGAGGAGTTCCAGTCCAGAGAGAAGATACACACATATAAATATATATATATATTATAATTTTTGTAAACTTTTTTTAAATTTAAATGTTTTAAGTTGCAAAGGTTTGCTGCCTAAAATGAAATTTTTTTTTTTTGTGTGTGTGTATGGGGGCTGGAATTGTGAACTAGCTGAAAATTTATATAATTATGGGACCCTTGTTAGACAAGCAAGAGGTTGGGGAAGGTAAGAGAATATTTTTGCAAAAAAATTAAGGTGTCTTGTAGTAAAGAGAAATGAATTCAGTTTTTTGGGTTTTTTTTTAATATTTAAGGTTTTGCTCAAGATGGTGTGTGTGTATACTACCATTTCAACGTGGTGAGATGGGTCCTGGGCCTGAGGTGATGACTGGGCACATTTTGGCAGTCGTTTCGCACCTTTAGACCAGCAACAATGACTGATGGAAAAAAAAAAAAAAAGAGAAAAATACAAAACTCATAAATGTACTGATAGCCTGTTTCAGAATTTGAAATCTAGTTTTTCTGACTTTACTAATAGTTGCTAAAATCATTTTTATCTTATGATTTTACTGGAGATAAGATTGTACAGTTCACCAAGATATACTAAATTGTTGAGTTTAGAAGCATTAACAAGAAGTAGGCTGGGAAAAATCTTTTTTTTCTTAATTATTTTTAAGTTGGGATTTTTTTCCCCCTTACCACCTTCTCAGCCTTTCATCATGAATGTGTGTACTTTCATATATGAAATAGCAACAGTTAAAAAAAAGATCTGTGAGTTATATGTAACTAAAAAGTAGGAAGGATGCGTTCCCAGTCTTTCGAGGGGTTGCAAGATGAATCAGTAGATGGGAATTGTCATCTAGTCTCCTGAAACAGACACTGGCTGTGCTCTCCCCAACTTCGATGCATTTGGTTGATCTGACATCACCGTCCACCAGCTTCTTGCTTCCCTCCCATACATATGGCTATTTTAAGGTGAAGCTTGAATGTCTTGGCATCTTGTTTCATTGAAAGCTGTTGGATAATTTTAAAATATGTTGCACCAAGAGACTAGCAGACCAATCATAGGTAACAGGGAGACTGCAGTATTTGGGTCTCTGAAAATTCCTTTCTGGGTTTGACATTTTGGAGGCTGTACCTGACATTTTAATTTTGCTTTAGCCTTTTGATGTTTCCCCTCCCTCTCCCCCCCCCCCCCCCCTTCCCACCCTGAAAAACAATTAGCTGGTGTTTTATTGCCTCGGTTAAACTCCCTGCTGGACCTTCCAACCCTCCCCTCTTCTCTTTTTGCTCTCCTTGTCTCCTGCAGCCCAGGATATGCTCTACAACGTCTCTAAATGCTGCTTCTGCTGCCGAGCATGGACTTTTTGGTGTAATTTTGTACTTCTGCACTGTATCCAGATAGGGAAAGCCATGATGGCAGCTCTGAGAGCACCAGATGCTAGGCAGAATGGCCTGGCAGTGCAGTTGGAAAGAGAAGGATCAGCTAAGAATTGGAGAGGGAAGATGGGCAATACAACTGATCTAAAAACCAAAATGGGATGTGTAAAAGTGACTTTTTTTTTTCATTATGTTTAAATATTGCTAAAACCTGTCAAACAAATCTAGAAATCCAGGTACAAAATGCTGATGAACTGAAATATTTCTTTTTGAAATGACTGCATATATTTCACTGGAGGGTCAATGTCAGTAATTGTTACAAATCTAATTAGAATGAATTAATGTTGTAAAATTTAACATTTTACTTTTAATAATCTCTTCCTCAGAAGGCAGCTTTGAGCTATGCTGTTTTGTTTTTGTTTGGTTGTTTGTTTTTTAATCAACCTCATGCTTGCAGCAAGGAAGGTTTAATATATTTTTGGAGAGTGATTGGATTACTGATTTTGCTTTTCGTAAAAAGTAACCAATTGTCAATGTATGTTTTAGAGCTTAGCATAAAGAAAGGTAGGCATGAGCAGGTCAGAGTCATGCTGTTTATAATTCCACTGGGTTACACAGATGGGAGTCAGTTTACCTAACATTTTTGACACAGAACAGAGTTGTCTTAATTAGGCCCTACAGAGTTGTATAAATTTGCAGTTGAATGGTTAGTATGAAAGATCACAGGAGCAAATGTTTGTAATGTAGCTAAAGGTAATTCAGATTATCCGTCCCTCAGATATAACTGGATTGCTTGTTTTTAGATCATTGTTTTTCTGTTAATACCATAATCTATTTAAAACTGTTATTTGATCAGTCCTGCCTGCAACAAACCAATCTGTTCTGTAGTGTGATTCAGAAGCAAGAATAAATATTAGAAACTTAAATATTGGAGAATTCCCCCAACCCCTTATGTAACTGCCTGAGCTGGATTTTGTTTGGCTTTTTGGTTTTTTTGCTTTTTTTTTGCAAGAACTACTAACTGCAATGTATATAAAAATCCTTAAAACTTTGTAAGGGATTTTTTTTTCCTTTATTTATTTGTTCTATGATTTTGGAGGATTTCTAAACCAGAAGCATACCAAACTAGAAAGAATTTAAAAAGCCCAGGAAATGAATAAATTTCTGAATGTCCCATGGCAGGAACTTTTTTTTTTTTTAATAAAGGTGGTCTCTTCTGGACCTGTGTTGCATGTTCCATCTTGTATGAGGCAGTGTGTATTGTGGCACAGTGCTTTTGTACAAAATCTAACTGTATTCTGTCAACTTAGTATTTGAGTATATCTAACAATTGTATTGTGTAGAGTTTTGTTTTTTTTAATCAATGTAGTATTTTTTCTTTCTTTTCATTGTGACTTTCCAGAAATCCTTTCTGTAACATAAGGTGATTAAAAGTTTGTGTTGGAGGGAAGGTGACTTTTTTTGTTTAAAGTGTGTATAGTTTTACTTTTGCTGCAGTGAAGGGCCTGTGAAATCATTCTCTATCCTTCCCTCCCCCCCCCCCCCCCCCCCCCCCCCGCATCTGCCTTTGTCATTCTCCTTTCAGTAGTAAACCACCTAACAACATTTCTCAGACTCTTGAGGATTGTGTTCCCCCCCCTTCTTCTCTCTACTTCGTGAAATTTTTTAAGTGACTTTTGGTCTTTACTACACTTAGGGTAACCAAGCGGTTCTTTTTAAAGACCTTGAGAGAAAGAAAGATGAACATTTTTGCAGCTTGTGTTAGTGTTTTGTGCAGTTAACTTTGCCTTGCCCCCCCCCCCCCAAGCAAAAGGCAGCACAATCTAGAGCTTACTGACTGCCAGCATGCACATTTCCCCTCTTGAGCTTGTTTTTTACATTCAGCCTTTTCCTGTAGAGTTGCCTTTGGATTTTGGGATGTTTTTAAAGAGGAACGGACTCCTAAAGTCAGTGGAGTTGAAATGCCATCTACCCATCTATAGCACTGTGGTGTGCTATATATTCCTCTGGAAGAGAATATTTTTAAAAGTAATTTAGGGTGCGTGCCCAATAAATCTGGTTGCATCCTTGATGACTCTCCAAACCTTGTGCAGCATGTTGGGGAGGGAGAGAGGCTTGAGGTGTGCAGCACCTGGAATACGTTTTAGACTTGCAGGGAAAATCTATTTTAGATTATGGAGGGCAAATATTAGCATTGTACACTCAGATGTGTCTGAACTTTGTCAACCTTTTACTCACTGTGGTTTCTGTATGTTACTTTATAATCCTACTGTAGTGTTAATGCAGGAAGTTCCTTGTCGGGGACAGGCTGAGCCAGTCCTGGTTCTAACCCTCCCCACTGCATGTGTGGATTTGTTTTCAGTTTAAGAAATCTTGAACAAGTGCAGAAATACAGCCTGTTAGTAACACCAATCCTACTGACTGAAAATAACAAAGGGCAATGTTTTAGGCATTGCTCAAACTGCCTCTTAATTTGGGCAACTCTGTATTTTTATAAACACTAGTTGCTAAGCCATAATTCAGTAACTTAAGTGCCCCACCAAATCTGTAAAATTAAAAAAAAAAAACAACTTTGTTTTGAATGTGCAAGAGCTGATGGGTCACTGTTCATCTCTGGTGTGAGATGATGAAAATGATTTGGAAAGGTGGGGGGGGGGGGGGGGGTAGGCAATCAACATAAGCAGTGTAAAATCTATGACAGGACTGTTGGACTTGTGTGTGATTTCAAGTTGTCATCTATTCAGTTCCACTGGTAAGTTGCATAATGTTTGTGCCAGTGTCTTTAGCTAATTTCACCACAAGGTTCAGAGTCCAGCGCTTTGCTTTATATACCACTCTGATAACTTTTATAAACTTGTGAAGCCTCGTAAAGCTGTAGGGTGGCTTTGGGGGAGGCCCCCTTCCCCCACACAAATCTGTTTTAAACTGCAAAGCTGCACCTCAGTTCTAAACTTGATTGAAAAAAGTGTTCTGAAGGCAGCCTTTAGTGTGTAACTCAGAGGTAGCTTTTGGTCTGCCCCTAGGATAGAATGGATGCTGTGAAAAATCTTGTAATCCTCTTCCTGCTTCCCTTTCAGCTCTCATTGGTGAGCCGTCCTGCATGTATCATCTAGTTTCTCTTCCATACATGAGCCAGGTTTATCTGCTGCATGAATCTGTGCTATTTACTAGAACAGGCAAATCATGCAGCTCTTGACCAGTAGCCTATAATGTGGCGCTTGTTTTTTAACACAAACGTTAAAACCTTAATCTAGTTACAACCGTTGTACTTGGTTATGAGTTCTGATGTCTTGGATACAATTTTCTTTGGTACTGTAGTATGGCAGGTAGGTGCTGCTGTGGAGAAGGGGGGGGGGGAGGGTGAACAAAGTGGAGGAGAGATTTACTTCAAAAAGGTTTTTTAAATGATTATGGTAGACATGCATTCAACATTTTTGTTCATTATATTCATTCAAGTTTTGTGAATATTTTGCTGAAGCATAACAAGTGATTACCATAATTCAGACTTTTTTTTTTTAGCTAGGTTTTTGGAGGGGGGAGTGGTGCACCTGTGCATTATTTGAGCCATTTTTTTTTCCTGAAGCCACAGGGAAGCAATTAACGTGTAGTGATATCTTGTTTTTTTATTTATAGTTTGGTTTTTTTTTTTGGGGGGGGGGGAGGTATTCATCACACCAAGAGAGAAGGGAAAACAAGACGGTATTATAAAAAAAAAAAAAAAAAAAGCCTTACTTTGGAAATGACATCTTGCGAAGGAACCTTACCTAGCTATAAATGTTATTTTAGGGACCAGCACCTGCAATGAAACTGTACAGTTTAAGAATCATTTCAAGCAGCTGTGTGTGTGTTATGTATCTGTTTTTATTCTTGGGTGCTGTGGATCTTGCCACCACATGTGAATGTGCTGCAGTCGAGTGGTACTTTATTTGGGTAAAACATAAATCGCCAAAACGTTAAACTTGTGAGGTTTGGCAGTTGAGAAACTTTTTATTTTCTTAATTTTGTGCGAGCAAACTTGGCAGCCAGTTGGAGGGTAGCAGTTATGGTTCATGGAGCTTTCTGATTAGTTGCCCTGGTCAGTAGCTACTTCCTCATTCACCCCTTTTCTGTTTATATTACAGTTGGGAGAGAAGATGCTACTTTTCAAATTTTCTTGCAAGATGACTTTTTAAAGATTTTTCCCAAATAAAGCACAAACACACCATATTGATTGCAGTAACATGCACTTTGCTGGCTTCAAAAAGTTTTGGCTTACATCCCCTGCTTAAACAATCCTTGTGTGCGTTTGTCTCTCTCTGTCTCTCATGCTCCTTTATATATCTATATAAATAGATATATTCATCTATATTATAATGTTGCAGAAATGGCTCTAACCAATTAGATCCTCTCTGGCGATGATCATATTCCTTGGCAGTCGTCTTTTATTTGTCATATTAAAATAGGGTGTCTTTTGAAACCGATATGATCCGGGTTCAAGGTTTTTTTTTTGTCTGCTATTCTGGTTTATTACTGTTGTCAGAGTGGCCTAAAAGTTGTAAAGTAGGTCCATGCTTTAAATGTTAAAATGAGATGTATATGTATAGTATTTTTTTTTTTGACATTGCCAAGGTGCTATGGGATACTAAAATAACACACAGAATTTAGACAAATAAAGCTGATACACAAAAATCATTGTGCTGGGTTTCTTGGATTGTGTTTAGTTCTCATCGAAAAATTCTCACAGTGGTCTGGTGTGCATGGTGGACATTTTTCAGAGGTCAGATGTTGTAGGAGGCCTTTATTTAAAGGCTACCAAAATCAGGACAGATATGAAGCTGAAAGCTGCTGTGTGAACATTCCGCCCCCCCCCCCCCCAAAAAAAAAAAAGACGACTTCAGGGTTGTAAATAGGGTAACCTGCTTCCAAATTGGATACTCAAACAGCTAGCAGAGGGTTTCTAGCTTTTAATTACCCTTTTCTTTACTTCACCTGGTTAGAGGGTGATGTCTTTAGTCTCTTTGGTTACATTGCATACAGAAGATCTGAAATGAAGACTATACCTTCAAAATTTTGTATAAAACCAGGAAGCCAATATGTAGAGCAGAGATTTCCAACCTTTTTTGAAAGTGTGGACCCTTTTCAACCTGCTTCTCTTTAATTTTTATATGAAGTTATATGCCATACATAGCAAAGCTATTATTATAATGTCATTATATGCACATCAGGCTCATTCATAATAAATAAAACTTAAGTGCTTACTGAAATAAACTGAATACTTATAATTGCAAAGCACAGCAGTGAATGTGCAAGAATATACTCATCTTCAGTAACTTATATAATGTAAATACAGGCAGCCACATAGCTAGATCTGCCTGGATCTGGAGCAACTGGAGGGAATGGCTGGTGAAGTGAGAGGGAGCCAGAGACTTGGTAGGGATGAATTGGTGGAGAAAAAGAGACTGGCAGGATGAACTGTGGAGGGGGAGAGAGAGAGACGAGTGGCAGGGCTGGACAAGTGGAGAGAGAGAGAGAGGGGAGCACTGTTTGGGATGGGCTGTGGTGCAGAGAGAAAATGAGACTGGGGAGGAAGGGGGAAGGAGGGGTGTTCGAGACAGTAACAACACTACCTAAGAAGAAACAGCACTGCAAATATTACAAGCCCTAAAATACTATTTCCTAGCATGTAGCCAGATGTACTCAGGACCACTGGGTGATATACTCCCCTGCTAGCAGATGGAGGAGAAGTCAGGTTTCAAAGCTGACATTACCCTAGATACACCCCTGCAGTGACCTCAGCCCTTCAGTATCTTTCTGTCTCCTAGCAGATGTAGATGTGCTTTCCCTATGGGGATCACTGTACCCTTTAGAAGAAATTATATTTTTAAATTGGAGAAAGATTGAGCCCCGCTCTCCTGTGGTGATACCTAAAAGGTCCCTCCCCCATTTGAGAATTCCTGAGGTGATTTCCAAGATCCCTCAGATGTGCTTTGGTCCGGTAGACAGTTCCCGGCGTGGACTTTGCTGTTGACGCAGCTGAAAGGCAGCGGGTGCAGGAAGCCAAGCATAGCAGTGATGGCCAAAACCCTCTCCCCCTGCACCCAGAAACTGTTTCTGTACCCCTCACAGATTCAGAGACATTGGAGGAATTTTGGTAAGATATCCTCCAGTCTCCTTGCTCAGTGCCGCCATACCGACGTCATTCCAGATCCTGTTGGGGTAAGGGGCAGTGGGATTCTGAGCAGGTTGAGTGGACCTCCAGGTGGGCCAGGCCCTGCTTTAGGTTCAGTAGGCACACCACGTGGTAGGCTGGCAGTGCCATTTTGCGTGCTTTTTTTTGTGCGTCTTGTATTGCCCACCATGGAGTGTCGGTACATGTGCATGCTGACTCTGCGCACACACACGGTACGCATAACGCCGCATGTATATACACGCACAACTTGGTGCAGAATTTTGGTAAAGCCGGGTGCATGGGTTTTGTATGCGCCTTGCGGCCTGCATAGGCGCACAAAATGCTTAAGCGTGAGCTGGATGAGCATGCAGTTCCCTATACGTACTGGATCAGTCCAGACTCCTGGGTTTTGCCTCTGCACCAGCAGATGGAGACAAAGCAAGATTTGACTGGCTCTGCCCTATATACCAGGATGCCACCCACAGTCAGTATTAATCTGTCTCCAGCCAGATGGTCCGGGGGCTCCACTTACAGTCTGATTTAAAAAAAAAAAAAAAATAGTTTTTGTTTTATTATTAATTTTGAATTGTTCTTTCTATTTAAAAAAAAACAAAAAAACAAAACTTACTGAAGTAAGTCAAGCTCTCGCTTGTCGGTCTTCACCTTCCAGGGGGTTGGCAGGTCCTAAGGGGACCATCCCCCCCTGGTTCTGCAGGCAGCTGTGGCTAAGGGTCGAGGGCCCTAACTGTGCCTTGGAGGCAGCCCAGCTTAGGGTGATACCGGAGAGTCCGGATCACTCACCCCAACCACACCACTTCAGAACCCATCAAGTGGACAGCGGAGCAGGTCAGGCGGCATTCTTTTTTCTGTTTAAAAAAAAAGGCTTGATTTCTTTCACGGTTTCTTTTCCCTTGTTGCGGCGGCAATCCATTTGGGGGTATTTCTTTTATTTCCTTAGTTTGTGTCGACCTGGCAACCTGATGCCACTCGGTCCGGCCTGAAATCGTGTGTGGGGCGGATCGTGCGAGCTTCTCGCGGGATGGGCTTTACTCTGCCTGCATCCCCGGAGACGAAAGGACATCGCGGCCAGTCAGGGGGGGGTTCTTGTAAGCTGCAGGGGAACTGCCTGCCTCCTCTCGCAGATCGGGGCCGGTGAGCGTGGGAAAAGCCACCATTTTGGGGGCCGCCTCAATCGTGGCTCCGATCGCGGGAGAGGATGCTGATTTTCCGCCCCCCTCTCCCCGCAGCAGTCAGCTGCGAGGCTCGACCCGCCGGCAGTGGCTACAGGGGGAGGACTGGATGGTGATGTTGGCACAGATTCTGATGATTTCTCTTCCTTTTTCCTCTGATTTCATTTTAGCCATGCACCGAGCCTTTAAGGCTCGCAAGGCCTTAAAGAGACAGGCTCCTAAGTCAGGGGGATTCGAGGCACCCCCTCCCCCACCTAAAAGGCAGAACCAGACTCTGGACCCTGGGAAATTTTCCCAGGCTCAACGGCCATTATGGGCTATCCCACCCCGGGAGGAATCGGACTTGGCTTCAGAGTCCACAGATCTGGAGGATCCAGAGGAGACTACCCTTCCTCCATGGCGGGTTGAAGGAATCGGCGAACATGCTCGGGGCTCTACACGGCAGAGTCAAGTCACTGAGGGTGACGATCCTAAGGTGGCTCGCCTGTTCCATAGGGAGAAACTGGGTCCACTAATTCCGGCAATCATGGAGGAGTTAGGGATTGCAGAACCACCGGAGAAGTCTCGTTTGGGCTCAATGGACCCAGTATTATTGGGTCTGAGTGGTGGTCCTACAGCCTTTCCCTTTCATTTTTCAGCTACGGATTTGCTTTTTTGTGAATGGGATACCCCAGATCTGGGGTTGAAGGTCTCAAAGGCTATGGATAAGCCATATCCTCTTCCAGAGGATGCTTTAGATATACTTTGGGTTCCGAAGGTAGATTCTGCAGTTTCAGCGGTGACGAAACGGACAACCATTCCGGTTACGGGGGCTTACAGGTCTTAAGGACCTTCAGGATCAGAAATTAGAAGTGCAGCTTAAGAAGATTTTTGAAGTCTCTGTAGTAATTTTGCCCTGAGAGCAGGGTTTCGCTGGGTGCAACAATTGTTAGCCAATGAGGGCCTTTCAGAAGGAGAAGCGAAACAGACGGGCCATCTCGAAGTGGTAGTGGCCTATAGTGCTGATGCCCTTCATGATCTTCTGCGCACTTCCGCTTGCTCCATGGTTTCGGCACGCCGGCTGTTGTGGTTGCGAAATTGGGCAGCAGATGGGGCATCCAAATCCCGTTTAGGTTCCTTGCCCTTTAAGGGGAAGCTTCTTTTTGGGAAGGATCTGGTGGATATGATTCAGTCGCTGGGCGAGAATAAGGTTCATCCTGCCAGAGGACAGGACACGATCCAGGGGGGTCCTTCTCTGCGTGATCTCGATTTCGAGGGGCTCGCAAGTCTCGCCCAACTCGTCCCAACGTTTCTTCCTTTCGTCCCGTGCCAGCAGTCTTGGTCCCAGCCCTCTCGTGGCCGGCGCTTTGGTAGACCTGGAGTTTCCCAACCATCTTCTGGGGGAAAGCCTGCGCAATGATGTCAGGCCGGTCCTTTCCTCGGTACCAAAGGTAGGGGGCAGATTGTCTCTGTTTTACAAAGAATGGACGCCGTCCCAGCCCAAGGTTCCTAATTTCCCCGTGCAGATATGCCGAAAAACGGCAGGCGGTCAGGCTCACCTTGCATTGTCTCCTAGGCCTGGGGGCGATCGTTCCAGTACCTCCACAGAATAGCAAAAGGGCCGTTATTCCATATACTTCGTAGTTCCAAAAAAGGAGGGTTCCTTCCGACCCATCCTCGACCTCAAGCAAGTCAACTAATGTCTGCGGATACCCCGTTTTCGCATGGAGACGTTACGGTCTGTCATTGCTTTCGTTCGCCCAGGAAAGTTTTTGGCTTCTCTAGACCTGACAGAGGCGTACCTACACATAGGGATCCAACAGAACCACCAGAAATATCAGATTTTTCGTCCTAGGGAACCACTACCAGTTTCAAGCTCTACCCTTCGGTCTTGCAACAGCTCCCAGAACGTTTACCAAGATCATGGTGGTGGTAGCAGCTTATCTTCGCCGGGAAGCTTGCTGGTGCATCCATACTTGGACGATTGGCTGATTCGGGTGAAGTCCGAAAGTCTGTGTCACTCGGCAATCCAACGGGTGCTACAGGTACTGAAGTCTCTCGGTTGGGTGGCCAACTTCGCCAAAAGTCACCTAGTCCCATCCTAGTCATTGGAGTTTTTGGAGCTTTGTTCGACACACGTCAAGGAAGAGTTTACCTTTCCTTGGATCGCGGTCTCAAGCTGCAGTGCCAGGTATCATCTTTGCTTCAACAACCTGTCCTGACTGTCTGGGATTACTTACAGGTGATTGGTTCCATGGCTTCTACACTGGAACTGGTCCCGTGGTCATTGGCGCACATGCGGCCTTTACAGTCGGCCCTGCTTTCCTGTTGGAGTCCCATTTCCAAGCAGTTCCACCTTCCCCTGCCCTTGATGGAGCCCGCCCATTCCAGTCTAGGGTGATGGCTGTGTTCGAACTACCTGTACAATGGTCTTCCACTGACAGTGCCTGAATGGATGGTGGTCACTACGGATGCCAGCCTATCCGGTTGGGGAGCCGTTTGTTTGCGACAGTCGGTTCAGGGGCGTTGGTCCCCAGCGGAGTCTCGGTGGTCGATCAATCGATTGGAAACCAGATTGCGAACCAGCAGTTCGCCTAGCTCTGCAGGCCTTTCTTCCTCTCATTCACAGGAAGTCAGTAAGAATGCTGTCCGACAATGTGACCACAGTAGCCTACAAACAGCAGGGCGGAACCAAGAGTTGGCTGGTGGTGTTGGAAGCTCGGCTGTTGATCCAGTGGGCGGAACTTCACCTATCAAGCATAGCTGCGTCCCACATAGCAGGGATCGACAACGTTCACGCAGATTTTCTAAGTCAAAATTAGCTCGACCCCGGAGAGTGAGCGCTAGCGGACAGGGCTTATCAACTCATCTGCAACAGGTGGGGCACGCCGTGCATGGATCTCATGGCGACTTTCAAGAAATCCAAGGCTCCTTGCTTCTTTGCTCATCGCAGGGACACGGGGGCAGAGGGCATGGATGCTCTGGCGTTGGTCTGGCTGACAACTATTCTCCTGTATGTGTTTCCACCTTGGCCTCTGATTGGAAGGGTGCTTCGTCGCATAGAGACTCACCCGTCCGATGTGATCCTGGTGGCTCCAGAATGGTCCCATCGACCGTGGTTTGGGGATCTACTCAATCTGGTAGTCTATGGCCCACTTCGCTTCCTGCTTCTTCCGAACCTTTTTCATCAGGGTACCGTTTGTTTCGATCAGGTGGATCGCTTTTGTCTAGTGGCATGGCATTTGAGAGGAGGCGTCTAAAAGGTAAAAGTTACTCAGACGCGGTCGTGACCACTCTTCTGAGATCACGCAAGGTGTCTACATCCCTATCTTACGTACGTGTTTGGAGGATTTTCGAGTCCTGGTGCGTCCAACGTCGGATTGTTTCCACTCAGGCGTCGGTTTCCAACGTTCTAGCTTTCCTCCAGGACAGTTTGTCTAAGGGCTTGTCCTGTAGTTCCTTACGGGTACAAGTGGCAGCCCTGGGCTGTTTGCATGGTTCTATAGATGGGGTGGCATTGGCGGCGCATCCTGATGTTTCTCGATTTCTTCGTGGGGTCAGACATTTGTGTCCACCGGTGCATCTTCCATGTCCATCCTGGAATTTGAATGTTGTCTTTAAAGCTTTGTGTGCACATCCTTTTGAACCATTGAAGAGGGCGACTGTGAAAGATCTCACGTTGAAAGTGATATTTTTAGTAGCAATTTCCTTGGCTCGTCAGGTCTCTGAATTACAGGCGTTATCATGCCGGCAGCCTTTCTTGCGGATCTCTGATTCTGGGATTAGTTTACGAACTGTACCATCGTTTTTTCCGAAAGTGGTGTCATCTTTTCATTTGAATCAGTCCGTGGAACTTCCTTCACTTTCCGATTTGGATCGGTCGGATCTTCTTTCCCAGGACTTGAAAAAATTGGATGTTCAAAGGACACTTCTGCGTTATCTGGAAGTTACTAACGCTTTTAGGACTTTGGATCACCTCTTTGTTCTTTGGAATAGGCCACGGCGGGGTAATATGGCCTCCAGGAACACGATTGCACGGTGGCTGAAAGAGACCATTAACTACGCTTACTTGCTGTCTGGCAAGCCATTATCGGTGGGGTTCAAGGCACATTCCACTCGGTCCCAGGTAGCTTCCTGGGCGGAGTGTCATCAAATCTCACCACGAGATTTGCCGAGCAGCAACTTGAAAGTCATTGCATACTTTTGTGTGTCATTATAGACTCGATGTACAAGATCCACGCGGAGGGAATTTCGGGGTAGGCATGTTGAGAGCGGGCCTCTCTGGTTCCCATCCCAGGAGTCTGGACTGATCCGGTACGTACAGAGAAAATAAAATTAGGTCTTACCTTCGATAATTTTTGTTCCTGTAGTTCCAAGGATCAGTCCAGAGTCCCACCGGCTATGTGCATACAAGTTTGGGAGAGTCTGCTACTGCTATTTGTTGTGTTCTCACAGGACAAAGAAGATGGTAGTCCTCACATATGGGTGACATCATGATGGAGCCCAATCACGGAAAACTTCTGTCAAAGTTTCCAGAACTTTGACTGGCCCCTACTGGGCATGCCCAGCATGGCACCAACCCTGCAGCCAGCAGGGGTCCCCCTTCAGTCTTCTTTTTTCCGTGTAGCAGTAGCCTCGCGGTAAAGGAGCTCTGAAGAGATTCCTGACACAAATTTTCCTCACGGAATTACTAAAAGTTAAATTGCCCCACAGGGGTCCTTCCTCTACCTTTTATTAGACCACGGAACTCCAGTAAGTTTTTACCCGTTTCCCGTCGATTACCGTCTAGTTTGGCCTTTACGGCCTACTAGCCGTCAACCATACCGCGGCTAACTTTTTTTTTCCATGGCACCAGGGTTTCGTCGGTGCCCGGACTGTAACCGCACCATGTCTATCACAGACCCTCATAAAGTCTGTGTAATGTGTTTAGGACGCGAGCACGATGTCTTGACCTGCACCAAATGTGTCCTAATGACACCGAAGGATCGCAAGGCCAGAATGGAGAAGATGGAACTTCTCTTCCGTGCTCAAACCCCGACTCCGTCCATTGCATAGACGTCCGAACCAGCATAGTCGACTTTACGCCAGCATCGACCACAGACCGGTGACCGACCAGCATCAACGACTTCTCGGCCATCGACATCCTCTACTCCCCATCAGGATCTAGGTGATCGCAGGGAGAAACATCGACACCGTAAGACTTGGACCCTCGAGAGAGCGAAATCATTGACCTCGCCATTGTCTGAGCTGCTATCAAAGAAACTCCGTCCAGGAAAGGCACCAACCATTCCTGCGACCGGGTCTCCGAGGCAACTCTCACCCAATTGGGGATCAGGAGCTGCGACTCTGCCTTTGACAGTGGTCCCTCCGGCTATGCCGCTGCCTCCTTCTTTTTTCCGGAGCCGGGGCTACTTGCTCCGGGTCTCCGATAAGAACTGACCGGATGGTTCAGCAGGCCATTGACAAAGCAATGCAACATCTTCAGGTTCCTCTGACACCGGCACAGACTGTGGAACCGATCATCGACCCGATTCCGGCAGCGCTGGCACCGCTGCTATCCACGATGGAAGCCCTAATGGCCTCTTTTCCATCAATGGATCCTAGGTCTCCGATGGCTCCGATGCCCTCCCCACTGACAACATCGGGAGGAGAAACACCGTTCCGCATTCCTCCATCTGGAGTTATGCCTCAGCCATTGATGCCTCTATGTCCCTCGCCACCGATCCAATCATCGGTGCCGATATAAGAACATAATAAAATGCCATACTGGGTCAGACCAAGGGTCCATCAAGTCCAGCATCTTGTTTCCAACAGTGGCCAATCCAGGCCATAAGAACCTGGCAAGTACCCAAAAACTGTCTATTCCATGTTACCATTGCTAATGGCAGTGGCTATTCTCTAGGTGAATGACTTCTCCTCCAAGAACTTATCCAATCCTTTTTTAAACACAGCTATACTAACTGCACTAACCATATCCTCTGGCAAGAAATTCCAGAGTTTAATTGTGGGTTGAGTAAAAAAGAACTTTCTCCGATTAGTTTTAAATGTGCCCCATGCTAACTTCATGGAGTGCCCCCTAGTCTTTCTACTATCCAAAAGAGTAAATAACCGATTCACATCTACCCGTTCTAGACCTCTCATAATTTTAAACACCTCTATCATATCCCCCCTCAGTCGTCTCTTCTCCAAGCTGAAAAGTCCTCTTTCCTCATAGGGGAGTTGTTCCATTCCCCTTATTTTGGTAGCCCTTCTCTGTACCTTCTCCATCACAATTATATCTTTTTTGAGATGCGGCGACCAGAATTGTACACAGTATTCAAGGTGCGGTCTCACCATGGAGCGATACAGAGGCATTATGACATTTTCTGTTTTATTCACCATTCCCTTTCTAATAATTCCCAATATTCTGTTTGCTTTTTTGACTGCCGCAGCACACTGAACCGACGATTTCAATGTGTTATCCACTATGACACCTAGATATCTTTCTTGGATTGTAGCCCCTAATATGGAACCCAACATTGTGTAATTATAGCATGGGTTATTTTTCCCTATATGCATCACCTTGCACTTATCCACATTAAATTTCATCTGCCATTTGGATGCCCAGTTTTCTAGTCTCACAAGGTCTTCCTACAATTTATCACAATCTGCTTGTGATTTAACTACTCTGAACAATTTTGTGTCATCTGCAAATTTGATTATCTCACTTGTCGTATTTCTTTCCAGATCATTTATAAAAATATTGAAAAGTAAGGGTCCCAATACAGATCCCTGAGGCACTCCACTGTCCACTCCCTTCCACTGAGAAAATTGTCCATTTAATCCTACTCTCTGTTTCCTGTCTTTTAGCCAGTTTGCAATCCACGAAAGGACATCACCACCCTATCCCATGACTTTTTACTTTTCCTAGAAGCCTCTCATGAGGAACTTTGTCAAACGCCTTCTGAAAATCCAAGTATACTATATCTACCGGTTCACCTTTATCCACATGTTAACTCCTTCAAAAAAGTGAAGCAGATTTGTGAGGCAAGACTTGCCCTGGGTAAAGCCATGCTGACTTTGTTCCATTAAACCATGTCTTTCTATATGTTCTGTGATTTTGATGTTTAGAATATTTTCCACTATTTTTCCTGTTACTGAAGTCAGGCTAACCGGTCTGTAGTTTCCTGGATTGCCCCTGGAGACCTTTTTAAATATTGGGGTTACATTTGCTATCCTCCAGTCTTCAGGTACAATGGATGATTTTAATGATAAATTACAAATTTTTACTAATAGGTCTGAAATTTCATTTTTTAGTTCCTTCAGACTCTGGGGTGTATACCATTCGGTCCGGCTGATTACTACTCTTCAGTTTGTCAATCAGGCCTACCACATTTTCTAGGTTCACCGTGATTTGATTCAGTCCATCTGAATCATTACCCATGAAACCTTTTCCATTACGGGTACCTCCCCAACATCCTCTTCAGTAAACACTGAAGCAAAGAAATCATTTAATCTTTCCGTGATAGCCTTATCTTCTCTAAGTGCCCCCTTTAACCCCTCGATCATCTAACGGTCCAACTGACTCCCTCACAGGCTTTCTGCTTCAGATATATTTTAAAAGTTTTTACTGTAAGTTTTTGCCTCTACAGCCAAATTCTTTTCAAATTCTCTCTTAGCTTGTCTTATCAATGTCTTACATTAACTTGCCAATGTTTATGCTTTATCCTATTTTTCTTCTGTTGGATCCTTCTTCCAATTTTTGAATGAAGATCTTTGGCTAAAATAGCTTCTTTCACCTCCCCTTTTAACCATGCCGGTAATCGTTTTATTTATTTATTTATTTATTTAATAGCTTTTATATACCGACGAACGTTGGGAACATCTCGTTGGTTTACAGAGAACAGAACTGAGCAACAGGCTTTACAATTATCATATAATTATATAAGGAACATTAAAAAAAAAAAAAAAAACCCAAACAAAACATACAATTAACAGTGTAGAATATACAAGGATCATTAAAAACATACAATTAACAGAGTAGAATATACAATAAATAATTAACTAAGTGGTATGCATGATAGAGGTTATCCATCTAATCGGGGGGGGGGGGGGGGGGGCAAAGAAATTCTGGTAAATAGGAAGGATATCAACATTTGTAGGCGGCATATAAACACGTGTTTGGGAATAACAAGTTCTTATGTACAATATACAATATGCTGTCCTGGTAATTTCACTTTAAGGGGTGTAGGGGAGATGGGAGAGTGTCAGGTGAAGTGGATAGGAGGTGGAAAGGATGGGGGGGGGTGAGGGAAGAGGAGGGAGGTAATGAGTTGGAGGGGGGGGGGGGGCTAGGGACTGTGTGCATGTTAGGTGTATGAGTGTTTGAAGAACCAGGTCTTCAGGTTTTGCCTGAATATTTTTGGGCAGGTTTCTTGGCGGAGGGAGGTAGGTAGTTTATTCCAGAGTAAAGGACCTGCTAGGGAGAGGGCCCTTTCGCTTGTGGTGCGAAGTTTAGTAAGCCTAGGTGATGGGGCGTGTAATGTTGCTAGATATTGTTTTCTAGTGGGTCTATTGCTGTTGTGAAAGGAGAGGTGTTCTTTGTACCAGTTCATGTTCTGGTTGTGAAGAGATTTGTGTATTAAAGTGAGGGCTTTGAAGGTAATTCTAGATGCTACGGGTAACCATGTAGATGTTTGAGTACCGGGGTTATGTGATCAATTTTTGTGGGTGTTGGTGAGTATTCGGGCAGCTGCATTTTGGAGGAGTTGTAAAGGCTGTATGGTGTTTTTAGGCAGGCCTAAAAGCAAGGAGTTGCAGTAATCTATTTTGATAGGATGAGTGCTTGTATATAGTACGGAAGTCACTGAGATGTAAGAGTGGTTTGAGTCTTTTAAGGGTGTGTAGTTTGTAGAAGCAATCTTTAAGGGTGTTATTGATGAATTTCTTGCAATTAAGGTGACAGTCAATGGATACGCCGAGGCTTCGTACATGGGTCGGGAAGGTGATGTTAGTGGAGGGATTATTGTTGTGTGTGTGTGGGGGGGTCATAAGATGGGTGGGGGGAAATGTTAGGGGGTGAAATAAGGATGAGTTCCGTTTTAGTAGCGTTGAGGGCGAGAAAGTTGTATTGCCTTCTTTCCACCTTTCTTAATGTGTGGAATACATCTGGACTGTGCGTCTAGAATGGTATTTAACGATGACCACGCCTCTTGGACATTTTTTACTTTTGTAGCTGCTCCTTTCAGTTTTTTCCTAACAATTTTTCTCATTTTATCAAAGTTTCCCTTTTGAAAGTTTAGCACGAGAGCCTTGGATTTGCACACTGTTCCTCTTCCAGTCATTAAATCAAATTTGATCATATTATGATCACTATTGCCAAGCAGCCCCACCACCGTTACCTCTCACCAAGTCCTGTGCTCCACTGAGAATTAGATCTAAAATTGCTCCCTCTCTCGTCGGTTCCTGAACCAATTGCTCCATAAAGCTATCATTTATTCCATCCAGGAACATTATCTCTCTAGCGTGACAGATGATACATTTACCCAGTCAATATTGGGGTAATTGAAGTCTCCCATTATTACTGCACTACCAATTTGGTTAGCTTCTCTAATTTCTCTTAGCATTTCACTGTCCGTCTCAGCATCTTGACCAGGTGAACGGTAGTATACCCCTATCACTATAGTCTTCCCCGACACACAAGGGATTTCTACCCATAAAGATTCAATTTTGTATTTAGTCTCATGCAGGATGTTTATCCTGTTGGACTCTATGCTATCCTGGACATAAAGCGCCACACCTCCTCCCGAGTGCTCCTCTCTGTCATTGCGATATAATTTGTACCCCTGTATAGCACTGTCCCATTGGTTATCCTCTTTCCACCATGTCTTTGAGATGCCAATTAAGTCTGTCATCATTCACTGCTATACATTCTAATTCTCCCATCTTACTTCTTAGACTTCTGGCATTAGCATACAAACATTTCAAAGTTTGTTTTTTGTTTGTATTTTCATTCTGCTTTTTAATTGATAGGGATAAGTTAGAATTTTTTAGCTCAGGTGAGTTTTTAGTTACAGGCACTTGGACTACTTTTCTAATTATTGGAACCTCACTGTCGGGATGCCCTAATTCTAATGCATCATTAGTATCCTTTAAAGATACCTCTCTCCGAACCATGCGCTGCTGAGCGACTGTCTGCTTTCCCCTTTGTTCTAGTTTAAAAGCTGCTCTATCTCCTTTTTAAAGGTTAGTGTCAGTAGTCTGGTTCCACCCTGGTTAAGGTGGAGCCCATCCCTTCGGAAGAGACTCCCCCTTCCCCAAAAGGTTCCCCAGTTTCTAACAAAACTGAATCCCTCTTCCTTGCACCATCGTCTCATCCACGCGATAGCCGCCTTCCATAAAGGTATCGGGGATGTCCCTTTATCAGTACAACCCCCTGTAACACGCTTTTTAAAAGGCTTGCTCCATATTAAGCCTCCATTACGTCCTCCGGCCCCTTCTTGGGACCTTAATCTGGTTCTCGGTCGGCTCATGAAACCGCCTTTTGAGCCTCTTCACTCTTGTGAACTTCGATATCTCACATGGAAAGTGATTTTTCTTTTGGCAATCACTTCAGCTCGCAGAGTTAGTGAATTGCAGGCTCTAGTTACCTATCTGCCTTACACTAAACTTCATCAGGTCATGTACTTAAGTGCATCCTCTGTTAATCAGATCAATTATTACTAGCCCAGAGGAACTTGGCTCAATTTAAAGCCAGACATATGTTATATATATATTTTTATTTCAAAATCGTATCAAAATACATTTTAACAACAAATGCTAAGTGCAATACACAATACCCACATTTAAAATCTACACATCATACTCGCATACATACCACACATACCCTCACAACACACCACATACTAAAAGAACAACATATGCATCAACAATATAAATACCCAATACAGTACATTATACATTCAAAAATCATCCACTGTTATAACCGATACCTAGTATCTGTAATTTATTTAACACATATCCTATTGTTTTTTTATTCAAGGCTCTCAAATGTTATAACAGATACAGGGTATCTTCCATTGCTAATAACACAATAATTGATCTAATAATGCGATATAATACCCAACACTATAATACCCCAGTGTAATACCCGACGGGATACCCGTTTCACCCCCTTCCTGGGGGCTTCTTCAGGGATAAATTGCTGTGTTGTTCACATAAACCATATGTCAACGTCTTCATAATATATATTATTCAATGTTCATATGTTCGGATTACATCCTTGAATTCCATGAAGTTCATTGTGTGGATATCAATTACACGAAGCAGTCAATTCTCCAACTAACCGCAAAAAGACATTTCATATAATTAAAATAAATGCCTATTTTATCTCGGGGATAATCACCCTGTGCACCTTCACCTTAAATACTCCATACCAACCAGGTATATTTTAAACAACCGGATTATTTCCTACCGCTATATACATGCTTCACTTGCGATCACCATTTTACAGGAAATACGTTGTTAATTCATCATTAATTTCTCGAAGGGAACTATCCCGAACTTTTTCGATGCCTGTATAAAATCATTAAATAACATCAATAAATTTAAACCTCTTCTTACAACCACACCTACTATCTTAAGGTAATGCTTCTCCTCACATGTATCTCATCCTCCATATTCTCGGGAAATTTAACTACACTTAAGTCTTAACCTTTGTAACAACAGCTTAACCTCGTTGTACTTTGCTGCTTACTTATTTGTTTCCTGTGTCTTGATTGCAATGGTTACATGGAACATGGAATAGACTTAGTTTTTGGGTACTTGCCAGGTTCTTATGGCCTGGATTGGCCACTGTTGGAAACAGGATGCTGGGCTTGATGGACCCAGTATGGCATTTTCTTATGTTCTTATGTTCCTTCAAACTTAAATACGTCTCAGTTTCTATCCCCAATATAACATATTTAATAATGATGAACTTGAAACACCTACCATAAGTACACCATCAAACCATGATATTCATTATGACCTAAGTTATCAAAAGAATCTATGCCAGAGATCTCACTGAGCTTACCTCAACAGGACTTGAGAACGATCTCCGTCTATAGATATCACTTCAATGAAAGGGTGTCACTTCGATAAATTTACTGCGACAGACGCCGCCACCATGCCCAGGTCTTCACAACTGAGTCTAACATGACTACATAACTTCCGTCTATTTAACCCTCTCCATTCGTCACGGCGTAACTTACGTCTTCATAACGGAGTTTCACATGAATACGCACCTTCTGTGAATTTAACCCTTACATTCCATCATGACGTGACTTACGTATACGTACTATGAAGGTCCAATAAAAACCTGAAACATGGCCGTCCTCAATAGGCAATTTTTTGATTTGAGGTCGGCCATGTTTCAGGTGTCTGTTACTAGAACGTAGCCGAAATCTATAACCCAAAGAAGGAACACTGATAGTCCACTATCTCAAAAACTATGTCCCAAGTGGTCAGACACAAACTCCAAGGAGAAAAAAAAGTGTGTGGCAACACAGATTAAAGCATAGCACTGTCCCCTACCCCACGATATTAGGTGAACTCTCCTTCCAGGCCAAGTAGGGTTGCCAGACCTTTTCAAAACTATGTATGCGGTCATTTTTGAGAGCTGTTAATTTTTCCATATAAAATGTTGTTTCCAACCGGGATAGAATGTGGTGCAGGGAGGGGACTTCTGGTTTGCGCCACCAGAAAGCAAGTTCACATGTGGCAGCAGAAAATACCTGTTGTAGCCAACGTGACCTGTATTTAGAGCCTGTCTCAAATTGAATATGTAATAAATATGCTTTATTTAGGAACTGTGACCCCTACCACCATAGAAATAAAATATCTGATAGTCTCCCACACCTTGGAGTATTTCGGACATCCCCACCACATATGCAGAAACGTCCCAGTTTGTCCGCACCCCTTCCAGTTTGAACCATCTGTTCCACCAGATATTTTACAGAGTTTTTCTGGTGTGATATACCAACGATATAGAATCTTGTATCCATTCTCTTTTATAGTTGTTGACACAGAGCTTCTACTAACAGCGGCAAAGATTTGATCCCAATCATCATCATCATCCAGGGGTCCCCCTAAATCCCGTTCCCATGCCTTCTGAAAAGCTGTTTTACTCCAGAACGACCTAATAATTGCCAGTATTTTCGTTATGGGTTTTGTATTCCTAGAAGATTGAGAGCACAAGTTTTCAAACAGTGATTTGCCCTAACTAAGTTCCAACCGTATTCGGGATGGTGTGAAATAGTGTAGAACCTGATTACATGCATAATAATCCTGAGCAGATAAATTGTATAAATGCTGTAGATTAGGGAAGGGGATAATTTTCTGCCCATCCCAGAATTGTTCCCATTTGTAGAGGCCTAAAGTGCCCCATCTGGTTACTGCACTAGGTGTAACACCTGGCAGGAATGATTTATCATATAGAAATGATGTTAAATAATGCACTTGCTTGTCTCCTACCAATCTTAATTTCCACTTCTTCCAAGTTTGATATAATAGTTGCATGGAGGGAGAAAGATCTTTGGACTCACTGTGACCCCTCTACCATGCTCGAACATAAAGAGGAGGCTGGTGACTGGCGGGGGAGGCAATCTGTACCCATGGCTTTAATTTAAAGGAATCCCCTGATTGGAGCATCTCAGCTGAGTGCGTTCCTTCAATGCCAAAGTACCAGAATAAATTGGGCACCTGGAGTCCCCCTTGTAATTTTCCTTGGAAAAGGGTAGCATGACTCAATCTGGGAGGTTTCTGCTTCCAAATCATCTTCACTATGGCTATTCTCCCAAACCAGGAAAAAACACCCCTATTCCATCGATTCAAATCTCTTTGAAGAGCTCTAAATAGTGGATCGTAATTAAGTTGGAAGAGGGTCCCATACTCTGACCCAATCTTAACTCCTAGATATTTCACCCAATCCCTTGCAACCCGAAATGGAAGAGTACAAGCAATGGTATCAAAGCAGGCAGGCTGTACAGATATATTAAGGAGTTCAGATTTATTTTTGTTTACCTTAAAACAAGAGACCCCACCAAAATCTCTCAAAGCCTGCAGTAAAAGCAGTAAGGAGTCTTCAGGATTGGTAATGGTAAACAAGAGGTCATCTGCGAACATAGAAATTTTGTAGTCATGGGATCCCTTCACAAGGCCCGTAACCTCCGGGTTTGCCCTCACCCTAGCAGCAAATGGTTCCAAGGAGAGAGCAAAAAGAAGCGGAGAAAGGGGGCACCCTTGCCTAGTACCCCTCTGTACTGGGAACGGGGTAACATATTCCCCATTTACCTTCAGACTCCCCCTGTGGATTTTCATAGAGATGATGAATCCATTTAATAAAATGATCGCCGAGCCGAAACTTATCAAGAACCTTAAAGAGATATGGCCAATGCACTCTATCAAAGGCCTTTTTGTCATCAACCCCTAGCAGCACCATCGGTTCCCCTACCTGTTTGGCTTGCCGTATTATCTCCAGGACCCTCCTCACATTATCTGAGGCTAATCGACCTGGAACAAATCTGGACTGGTCCTCATGGATCAGTCAGAGCTACGGATGCTAATCTGGTGGCTAAAATTTTGGCCAAAAGATTGAGATCCACATTTATCAAAGATATGGGGCAATATGAGCCGCACTGGGTGGGGTCCCACCCTCCTTTAGCCTGGATCATTATGCCCGCCAAGTTCGAGTCTGCTGATATCGAGCCATCTCCCTGCAGAGACACATTGCAATCCCAATATCAGCAAATTTCTCAGGAATCAGCTGATTTACAAATTAAGTTGGAAACCTAGAAAATAGAAGTTGCAGAAATAATCTGCATTTTCGTGGCGTCCCGGAGATGGAAGAGTATGTAGATTGCATGGAGACTGTTAAAAACATGTCATTTCTTCCTACAGCAGGGACCAGACTCTGAGCCCGACTCAACAGAGGTGGCTATTGAACGTGCCCACAGATCCCTGGGACCGAAGGTGGGAAACAAACCACTGGATATAATAGTGTGCTTTAATAGATATACAGTTAAGGAGAAAGTGTGTATGGTGGCTAGGAAATAACAGACCTGGCTCGGGGAGAACGGGAGTATGCTCCACACGTGTTTACAACCCCATCTGTGATAGCAGATCTGCTATGAACGCATGGTAGGGGAAAGGGGGGAGGGCATACTGCATGCAGTATCCAGGCTTATGTATAATACAGGTTCATATTGCTAGTCTAAACAGGGCATCTATCTTTCTCTACAACCTTACACTACTGACAGTATCCTTAAAAAAGGCTGTGGGAAGGAATTTTGCCATCAAATGAATATGCATGGGGGTCAAGGTGGGAAGAGAATGCTAGATTGGCGTGCCTGATAGTACAGTGTTATGGCATCAGTCACTATATGGTTCCGAAATGTTAAAGGATTAAACAGTCCGCGTAAGTGCCAACTGTTCAGAGAGGAGGCAAAAGCTCGGGCGTGGCCATTATTTTCTTACAAGAGACCCACCTAACGGGACGATACAAGCATTTACTGAAATGGTCTCCTTTCCCGCAACAATTTTTTGCAGCTGCTTCTAAATCCAATAAATATGCTGGAGTTAGTATATTTTACATAAAGACTTGCAATGTCATGTCGCTCCTTGTGACCTTGGGCAAGTCACTTTACCCTCCATTGCCTCAGGTACAAACTTACGGGCCGATACAGTAAAGTCCGCGGGAGAGTGCGTGCAATTCACTATTCAAATTAGGCCCGGCAGTAAAAACAGGCAAAAGGAGGCGCTAGGGACACTAGCGCGTCCCTAGCGCCTCCTTTTGGACCGGAGTGGCGGCTGTCAGCGGGTTTGACAGCTGACGCTCAATTTTGCCGGCGTTGGTTCTCGAGCCCGCTGACAGCCACGGGCTCGGAAACCGGACGCCAGCAAAATTGAGCGTCCGGTTTTCGACCCGACAGCCGCTGGCCGACTTCAAATTTATTTATTTTTTTTTACTTTTGGAAACTTTCGGGACCTCCGACTTAATATCGCCATGATGTTAAGTCAGAGGGTGCACAGAAAAGCAGTTTTTACTGCTTTTCTGTGCACTTTCCCAGTGCCCGAAGAAATTAGCGTCTACCTCTGGGTAGGCGCTAATTTCTGAAAGCAAAATGTGCGGCTTGGCTGCACATTTTGTTTTCTGAATCGTGCGGGAATACGTAATAGGGCCATCAACATGCATTTGCATGTTGCGGGCGCTATTAGGTTCGGGGGGTTGGACACGCGTTTTCGGCCCCTTACTGAATAAGGGGTAATGCTAGCGCGTCGAAAATGCGTGTCCAATAGAGGGTTAACAGTGCGCTCCGACGGTCCGTTAGATTGTAAACCCTCTGGGGATAGGGAAATACCTACAGTACCTGAATGTAATCCACTTTGAAGTGCTGAAAAAAAGTGTAAAAAGCAGAATATACATATAAATAAATGTAAGGAAAGTAATGAAAATCTAAGAGAAATCAGGGAAGCTAACCAATTTGGCAGTGCAAAAATAATGGGAGATTTCAATTACCCCAGTATTGACTGGGTAAATGTAACATCAAGACTTGCTAGAGACATAAAGTTCCTGGATGTAATAAATTACTGCTTCATGGAGCAGTTGGTTCAGGCACCAACAAGAGAGGGAGCTATTTTGTCTTCCCCCTATAACCAGGAAGCTGTGGGAAAGAGGATCCTCGTGCAAGAACTGGATTCTCAGTGTCTGGTCAGTACTTCTGACCAGACACTGTACAGCACAGCTGAAAACCTGAATGTCCGGTCCAAAACAGGGCAGTTGGCAACCCTGTCTCCTACCCATCCCATGCTTTTTTCTTTCCTGGGAATCCCTAACTGCAGCCCCTTTTCCTCCTGGCAGGAGTTGGGTTTATTTTGCTGCTCTGGTTTCCTCCTGATGACCTCTTAGGTTCACAGACAGTGTTGGCAATTTAGTGATTTTGATTTTTGTCTCTGGCTTTATTTTATTTTATTTACACAGAAGACGTGCTGATCTTTTTTCCCTGTGATATATTTGATCATTTTTCAGAGGTTTTCTTTCAGTTGCAAGTAAACAATGGTTAGCAAAGAATAGCTTGGTTTTAAATCTCACAAAAAAACAAGTTGCTCTGTGTTGGTGCCCCTGGTCTTATTCTGAAGGTTCTTCTGATTACTGTTGAGAATTACTGTCGAGATTACTGCTCGACACTCCCACCAGACCACATCTTCTTCAACATAACCCATATCAATCACTGTCACTCAGACGAGGACAACAACCTATATCAATCACTGTCACCCAGACGAGGAGTACACTTGAGCTCTTTGAGAAATTATCAGTCAGCACCACCATGGCTCCCCCCACCGTGACCCACCAGATGAGAAACAGTCATCTGATTAAAATCCCACTTCTAAAACATGCCAGAAACCTACTCTACCTCACCTTCTTCTTGATAAATGCCCAATCTCCTTCCAAGAAACTCATGATAATTTCAGACTTAATCCAAGATAAGAACCCCGACTTCTTCGCCATAACTGAAACATGGCTCAAAGATACCGACCAACTCCTAACAAATCATCTAACCAGCAATGCTTACGACTTATTCTCTATCCCACGCAAGTCCCGCAGAGGAGGAGGACTTCTTCTCATCATTAAAAAACATTTCTCTATGAAGCTGATCCCACACAACCTCCCTAAGAAATATGAAATTGCTATACTCGAATCAGAATTCCTACAAATATGTCTAGTATATTGCCCACCCAAGCTTCTTGACAACGACATCTCCCCACTACTAGAATTCTTAATAACAAACATTAGCATGAAAAAACCCTCCTTCCCAGTACGTACCAGGATCAGTCCAGACAGCTGGGTTATGCCTCCCCTCCAGCAGATGGAGTCAGAGAGAAAACTGAAAGCACCCCCTATATACACTGGTGTGCCACCTGCGACCCTTCAGTATAATCTCTGACTCCAGCAGATTGAGAGGCATAACCTGCGGTCCTGCTCCTGGGAAAATTAAAATGAAATAAATTAAATACAATATAAAGTGTAAGGTAGGACAGGGGATAAGATCATTGGATGCTTCCTTTCTCTCCTCTGTCTGTCTGTCGGTCTGTGTGACTGTTTCTCACAGGACAAGCAGGATGGTTGTCCTCACAAATGGGTGACATCGAGGATGGAGCCCACCATGGAAAACTTCTGTCAAAGTTTAAACAGAACTTTGACTGGCCCCTACTGGGCATGCCCAGCAAGGCACTGACCCTGCAGCCAGCAGGGGTCTCCCTTCAGTCTTCTTTTTTCCGCGCAGCAGTTGCCACGCGGTGAAAGGAGCTCTCTAACCACGTTCCTGACAGGAATTTGGAAATTAATTTCCTAAGAAAATTTGCCCCTCAGGGGTCTCCCTTCGACAAATTTTTAGTCATCTTACGGAACCCGGTAAGTTTTTTGCCTTTTTCCATCGACTACCGTCGATTTTGGCCCTTGAGGCCTGTTGGCACTTACCGATCCCCAGCCTCAATTTTGGCTTCAGGCCATGGCAACGGGGTTCCGCCGTTGTCCGGATTGTACCCGGACTATGTCCATCACAGACCCCCACAGGGTTTGTGTAATGTGTTTGGGTAGTGAGCATGATGTCCTGACTTGCACCAAATGTGCCTTAATGACACCCAAGGGTCGCAAAGCCAGGATGGAGAAGATGGGGCTCCTCTTCCATGCACCCACCCCAACGCCATCGATAGCATCGACGTCATCGGAACCGGCACCGTCGAAGTTGTACCATCATCGTCAACCCTCCGGTGACCGTTCGCCATCGATCGCTTCTCGGCCGTCGACTCCCGTCCCTTCCCCGGATGGGCGAGGGGATCGGAAGGAAAAGCACCGCCATCGACGGCACAAGTCTCGGCCTGTCGAGGATCCACAGCCATCGACCTCTGCTCAAGCCGAGCCACCGACAAAGAAGCCGCGAACAGACCGGACACCCTCCACGTCTCGTTCGCCGGCATCGAGGAAACCCTCACCCTCCCGGGGTGCAGGGGCCGTGATCCCACCGGTTACGGTGGTCCCTCCGGCCCTGCCTCAGCCTCCCTCTCCCGTCGAGCCGGGTATGGTTACCCCTGGTCTCCGGGCAGAACTGGACCGGCTGGTCCAGGAGGCCATCGAGAAAGCGATGAAGAATTTGCAACCTCCATCGGCACCGTCTCCGGCACCGGTACCAGTGCCGCCCCCGACACCGACACCGGCACCGGCTTCGCCACCGAGGAGGGAACCGACCACCGAGCCGTTGATACAAGCGCTAGCACCGCTACTGAGCCGCATGGAGGCGCTCATGACGGCCCTTCCATCGGTGATTCCAGTACCATCGACAACACCACCGTCTCCAACTGGATTTTCATCGGCAGGAGAAACACCGTTCCGGATTCCCCCTTCCGGGGTGGTTCCATCGGTGCCTTCTGGTATATCTCCACCGATATATCCTTCGGTTCCATCCATTCCACGCCAGGCACCGATTCCATCGGCAGCACCGAAGCCATCGATGCCATTTCTGGTTCCACCTACGGCACCGATTCCACCTCGGTTTCCATCGATGCCTTCAGAGCCTCAGCCAGGTCCATCAGGGCTACAAGCCCCACTTGATCCCTACGATACCTGGGGTGATGATGATGATACATCTTCTGACACAGATTTGCCTTCGCCACCATCTCCTACAGAGAGTAGAAAAAGATCTCCTCCTGAGGATCTATCTTTCATTAATTTTGTGAAAGAGATGTCAGAAGTTGTACCCTTTCAACTACAATCTGAAGCTGATGACAGACACCAGATGATGGAACTCCTTCAATTTCTGGATGCTCCAAAAATCATCGCTTCCATCCCTATACACCAGGTGTTTTTGGATCTGCTCAAGAAAAACTGGGAATCTCCTTCATCAGTGTCCCCAGTTAACAAAAAAGCTGACTCCACCTACCTTGTCCAGTCAGCACCAGGTTTCCAAAAACCTCAACTGGATCATCGCTCTGTTGTGGTTGAGTCCGCGCAGAAGAAGGCCAAGCGTCTTAAGCCACACTCTTCTACCCCACCTACCAGGGACAACAAGTTCCTAGATAGTGTTGGACGGAAAGTCTATCATGGAGCTATGTTGATTTCACGCATAGCTTCATATCAACTTACATGACTCAGTACAACAGAGCCATCCTTAAGCAGATGCAAGACTATGCTGACACGTTGCCAGACCAATACCAACCGCAGCTTCAAGCCCTTCTTCACAAGGGATTTGAGGCAGGGAAGCACGAGATTAGGACTGCCTACGACATATTCGATGCTTCCACAAAAGTTTCAGCCACAGCCATCTCAGCCAGACGTTGGGCTTGGTTAAAATCATCCAACCTTCGCCCAGAGGTTCAGGATCGTCTTGCTGATTTACCCTGCTTAGGCGATAATTTGTTTGGAGAGCAAATTCAGCAGATTGTGGCGGAGTTAAAAGACCACCATGAGACGTTGAAACAACTCTCATCTGTCCCACCTGAGCTGACCTCCAAGCAACCGCAAAAGAAAGACTCTAAGAAGTCATTCTTTCGACCACGCCGTTATTACCCTCCATCGGCCAGGCCTCGTCCAGCTCGATCCTCTACTAGGCCTCAGCCGCGTCAGCCTAGGAAACAAAGGCCTACTGTAGCCCCTCCTCCTGGGCCTGCGGCTGGCCTTTGACTCCCCTGTATGGAACACATGCCAAACCCCTCTTCCGGACATCCCTGTAGGAGGTCGACTGTACCATTTTCTACAACCTTGGTTGCAGATCACCTCAGATCAGTGGGTGCTAACAATTATCGCACAGGGTTACCACCTCAACTTCATAACTCTTCCGGCAGACTCCCCGCCTCTTCAAGCGTGGAGTCTATCCACCCATTTGGCTCAATTACAACAGGAAGTATCCCTTCTTCTGCAATCAAATGCTATAGAACCCGTTCCTCCCTCTCAACGAGGCAAGGGATTCTATTCCAGATACTTCCTAATACCAAAGAAATCAGGGGGACTACGTCCCATTTTGGACCTTCGAGCCCTCAACAAATACCTTCAAAAAGAGAAGTTCAAAATGGTAACCCTAGGCGCGCTGCTCCCTCTGCTACAAAGAGGGGATTGGCTGTGCTCTCTCGACCTCAAGGACGCTTATACCCACATTGCGATCACACAATCCCATCGCAAATATCTGCGGTTTCTAGTAGGCCACGACCATTATCAATACCGTGTCCTACCTTTCGGTCTGGCTTCTGCCCCACGAGTCTTTACCAAATGTCTCGTAGTGGTAGCAGCATTCCTAAGGAAGGAAGGTGTCCACGTCTACCCCTACCTGGACGATTGGCTAATCAGGGCCTCCACCCAACAGACAGCTCAATCCTCCCTAAAATTGACAATTCAA
Source organism: Rhinatrema bivittatum (assembly GCF_901001135.1). Lineage (NCBI taxonomy): Eukaryota > Metazoa > Chordata > Amphibia > Gymnophiona > Rhinatrematidae > Rhinatrema > Rhinatrema bivittatum. The sequence continues at coordinate 295,413,440 of NC_042617.1, read as the reverse complement.
ACACTCCTTTCCTTAGGGTTTCTTGTCAATTACGAGAAATCTTGCTTAGTCCCGTCTCAAACCTTATCCTTCATTGGGGCAGACTTGGACACCTTACAGGCAAAGGCTTACCTTCCTCTTCAGAGGGTCCACACCCTAATGTCCCTGGCTCGCCAGCTCCAGTCTCAGAACACTGCCACGGCTCGCCAGTTCCTCATTCTCCTAGGGCACATGGCATCCTCGGTTCAAGTCACTCCCATGACCCGACTAGCCATGAGAGTAACACAATGGACTCTACGACACCAATGGATTCAAGCTTTTCAGCCTCTGTCCTCCATAGTCACAGTCACACAAGCGCTGCGCCTATCCTTAACCTGGTGGACGACTCAGGTCAACCTCCTTCAGGGCTTACCCTTTCTTCCACCGGATCCGCAAGTAATCCTAACCACCGACGCTTCTCACATCGGTTGGGGAGCCCATGTGGACGACTTTCAAACCCAAGGGTTATGGTCCAAAGAGGAAGCCGAACACCAGATCAATTTCCTGGAACTTCGAGCAATCCGCTATGCGCTCCGCACTTTCAAAGATCATCTCTTTCATCAGATAATCTTAATCCAGACGGACAACCAAGTGGCCATGTGGTACATAAACAAGCAGGGAGGCACAGGCTCCTTCCTTCTGTGTCAGGAAGCTGCGCAGATCTGGGCGGAAGCCCTCTCCCACTCCATGTACCTCAGGGCCACTTACCTGCCGGGAGTAGACAATGTATTGGCAGACCAGCTGAGCCGTGTCTTCCAACCACACGAGTGGTCACTCGATCCTCTGGTAGCGACCTCTCTGTTTCTCAAGTGGGGTTCTCCCGCATAGACCTCTTTGCGTCCCCTCAGAACCACAAAAGTGGACGATTACTGCTCTCTCATTCGGAGCCACCACTCTCGGCCGAGGGATGCATTCTCCCTCAAGTGGACAACCGGTCTGCTCTATGCATTCCCTCCACTCCCTCTTGTATCAAAGACTCTCGTGAAGCTACGCCAGGACGGAGGAACCATGATCCTGATAGCACCTTACTGGCCACGCCAAGTATGGTTTCCAATACTCCAGGATCTCTCCATCCGCAGGCACATTCCTCTGGGAAAGGACCCGCATCTGCTCACTCAAAACGACGGATGCCTCCTCCATCCCAACCTCCAAGTCTTGTCCCTGACGGCATGGATGTTGAAAGGTTAGTCCTTCAGCCTTTCAACCTTTCAGATTCCGTTTCTCGGGTCCTGATAGCTTCACGAAAGCCTTCCACAAGAAAGTCTTACTCATACAAATGGAAAAGGTACACATCATGGTGCACTTCTCAGTCCCTTGATCCCCTTTCCTGTCCAATCTCCAAATTCTTGGACTATTTATGGCATCTCTCTGAATCAGGTCTTAAAACCTCTTCTATCAGAATGCATGTCAGTGCGGTAGCCGCCTTCCATAAGGGTATTGGGGGTAATCCTATTTCAGTACAACCCCTAGTAACACGCTTTCTTAAAGGCTTGCTCCATCTAAAACCGCCCTTGCGTCCTCCGGCCCCATCCTGGGACCTTAACCTGGTTCTTGGTCGTCTTATGAAGCCTCCTTTCGAACCTCTGCACTCCTGTGACTTTAAATATCTCACTTGGAAAGTGTTATTCCTTTTGGCTATTACTTCAGCTCGCAGGGTTAGTGAATTACAGGCCCTAGTTACCTATTCGCCTTACACTAAGCTCCTGCAGGACCGCGCGGTACTCCGCCACTCACCCTAAATTTTTACCTAAGGTAGTTTCTGAGTTTCATATCAATCAAATCCATCATACTACCTATCTTTTTTCCCAGGCCCCACTCCAACTCTGGAGAGCAGACCCTGCATACCCTGGACTGTAAACGAGCTGTAGCTTTTTACCTAGACCGTACAGTTTCCCATAGGAAGAGCACTCAATTATTCGTCTCTTTCCATCCTAATAAGTTGGGACAACCTGTGGGTAAGCAGGCTCTTTCTTCCTGGTTGGCGGACTGCATTTCTTTTGCTATGAGCAAGCTGGCATTCCTTTTCAAGACCCGTGTTAAGCACACTCTGTGAGGGCCATGGCGACGTCAGTGGCACACCTTCGATCGGTGCCGCTTCCTGACATCTGCAAAGCTGCAACCTGGAGTTCTCTCCATACCTTTGCAGCCCATTATTGTTTGGACAAGGCTGGAAGACAGGACTCCATCTTCGGCCAGTCTGTCTTGCGTAACCTTTTCCAACCTGATGTACCAACACCCTTCCACCTACCCGGTTGGGTGCGGATGCCCTTTCCCAAATTTCTCTCCTCACTTATTGTGCCTGCTGCACAACCGTTGGGTACATTTGGTGCAAGTCGGGACATCCTCAGCTCGGTACTCACCCATTTGTGAGGACAACCATCCTGCTTGTCCTGTGAGAAAGCAAATGTTGCCTTACCTGATGTAACAGGTGTTCTCACAGGACAGCAGGATGTTAGTCCTCACGAAACCCGCCCGCCTCCCCCGCGGTGTTGGGTTCGTTTATTCTTACTTTCTAGGCACTGCCTGTAGCTTTGAAAATCAGACTGAAGGGAGACCCCTGCTGGCTGCAGGGTCAGTGCCTTGCTGGGCATGCCCAGTAGGGGCCAGTCAAAGTTCTGTTTAAACTTTGACAGAAGTTTTCCGTGGTGGGCTCCATCCTCGATGTCACCCATTTGTGAGGACTAACATCCTGCTGTCCTGTGAGAACACCTGTTACATCAGGTAAGCACATTTGCTTTCTGTGAGTGTCTTGCGCTGCGCAGCTAGGGATTAGTGTGAGGCAGGCTCGGAGGGTAGTACCCTTCTGATATTCCCGGGTTAGTGTGTCCGCAGGCTGGGGGAGAGCTTACCGGTGGGCCGGTCACCCTCCCCCCCCCCAATTCCAGGCTTTAGTCCTGAAGGGGGTTTAGAAAGGAAAAAAAAAAAAACGTTTAAATTTTTACTTACAGAGCCATTTAAGTCCTGTTGGGGACAGGCAGTGTGCTCATTCCTACTGACCCCCGGCCTGCCCGTGCCTGCTCGGACCCCGGAGGGGGTGGCTAGCTCACCCCGGCGCGCGTTTGCTGTGGGGCTCTCCTCTCTGAGCGTTTTTGGCGCCATTTTTTTAGTGCTGGCTTCCGTTCGCGGTGCCGATGCCGCGATCTTCGGTCTGCCTGACCTGTGGAGAGGCGGGGCGCTAATCTCCCGCGGGGGTCTCTGCCCCCGATGTGTTCCCGGGGGCGAGGGACCCTCGGGGGGGGCCGAGCGCTGCCTGCAGCCGATCTTCTCTCCTCTCTCCGGAGCGGCACAGCAGCGTTTCTGGCAGTCGTCCTCCGGCCCCTCCTCCACCGGGGAGGAGTGCGGCGGCCATTTTGGCCACGCGGCAGGCTGCCTGTTCAGCATCGGAGGAGGAAATCTCCCCTCCTCCTCTCCTGAGGCACAGAGCCCGTGCTCCCAGGCCGATTCGGGGTCTCCTCGCGGCCCCCCTTCCTCGGATGGTCCAAAGAAAGATCTAAAACGGTCAGTGCCATTTTCTTCCGATTTTGTGCTTTTAATGCACAAAGCCTTTTTGCAGGCAGAATCCGGCTGGGAGGCGAGGCTCCCGCTCCCCCGACGGTCCCAAGATCGCCCCCATCTCAAGGGGCAGCCCACCGGACGTGGGGTCCTCCGGGGACCAAGGGTCCCCGCCCGAGGGGGGGTGGGGCCGAGGACCTGGGAGACACAGGAGCCGCGCCGGAATCCCCGGGGGCTCCAGACTTGCTGTTGGCCGACGACCCGGGGGGCTGTAGCTGGGGATGATCCCCAGGTACTCCGCTTGTTTGGAAAGGAAGAATTAAGCTCCCTTATTCTCCACGTGTTGCAGGAGCTGGAGTTGACGACTCCGCCTCAGGAGGTGGACACGTCTACAGGGGATATCGCAATGGCAGGGATTAGAGCTCCCCCGCAGACCTTTCCCTTTCACCACAAGGTCTTACAGATCGTTTCCAAGGAATGGGAGCTCCCGGAGGCTTCCCTGCGGGTGAATCGAGCCATGGAAAGGCTATATCCCTTACCCAAGGATTCCTTGGAGCTTTTGAAGACACCCGCGGTAGATTCGGCTGTCACGGCTGTGGTAAAGCATACAAACTATCCCAGTGACGGGAGGTATAGCGTTGAAGACCTCCAAGACCGCAAGCTTGAGGTTTTATTAAAACGCATTTTTGACGTGGCGGCACTGGGGGTTCAGAGCGGCGGCTTGCAGCAGCCTTGTGCAGAGGGCCAACCTCCGCTGGTTCAGCAGCTGCTGACCATGCAGGAGCTCCCTCCGGGCGAGGCTGAACAGGCGAATTGTGTTGAAGCGGCGGTCGCTTACACAGCGGATGCCTTGTATGACTTGTTGCGCACATCGGCTCGCATTATGTCCTCGGCGGTCTCAGCCAGGAGGTTGCTCTGGCTCCGTCGTTGGTCGGCGGATGCCAACTCTAAGGCGAGTTAGGTTCCTTCCCCTTTAAGGGCAAGCTGCTGTTTGGCGAGGAGCTGGACCAGCTCATTAAGGACCTGGGTGACACAAAGTTTTACAGAGTTGCTGAGGATAAGCCTCGGCAACCTCGGACGTTTGGTAACGCCAGGGCTCGCTTTCGGGGGCAACGGCGTTTTCCGTGGGGGACGAGGGGGTTCCCTTCCCCAGCGGCAGCAGGCACAAGATCCCAGGCCTGGTCTTCTTCTTCCTTTCGCGGCAGGAGGCCTATACGCGGGGGCTCTTCCCAAGGCTTTCCTGCTATCCAAGCCCGCACAATGAAGGTGCGCGGGTCCACTCCTCCGTGCCCGTTATCGGAGGTCGGTTGTCCCGGTTCTGGAGGAGTGGGGCCGCAATTACTTCGGATCCAATGGGTCCTCGACGTGGTTCGGTATGGCTACGAGTTGGATTTTGTACGTCCCCTCCGGGATCTCTTCCTGGTATCGCCGTGCGGCCCCATAGAAAAACCGGTAGCTATAGCCCAAACGGTCGGCCCATCTACAGGCTCTGGGGGCGGTGGGTTCCGGTTCCCCGGGACCAGCTCAGGGACGGGTCGGTATTCCATATACTTCCTGGTGCCCAAGAAGGAGGGCACCTTCCGACCCATTCTGGATCTCAAAGGAGTAAACAAGGCGTTGCGTGTGCCCCGCTTCCGGATGGAGACCCTCCGGTCTGTTATTGCGGCCGTCCACAAGGGAGGAATTCTTGGCTTCTTTGGATCTGACAGAGGCCTATCTGCACATCGGAAATAAGAGAACGGCATCAAAGGTACTTGAGGTTCATGGTAATGGGGGACCACTACCAGTTTGCGCCCTCCCCTTCGGGTTGGCCACCGCGCCGAGGGTGTTCACCAAAGTTCTCGTGGTGGTAGCGGGCTTCCCTCCGCGGCAAGGCGTCCTGGTACATCCCTATCTCGACGATTGGCTCATTCGAGCGAAGTCGCACGCGGCATGCACCCGGGCGGTCTCCTTAGTGGTGCGCCAGCTGCAGAGGGTGGGTTGGGTAGTCAACTTCGCGAAGAGCAGACTCAACCAACCCAACAGCTGGAAGTTCCTGGGAGCTCGGTTCGGACACCTTGGTGGGCAAGGTTTTTTTCTTCCGCAGCAACGCATGCTCAATCTTATGACTCAGGTACAACGCCTGTTAGAGCTTCGAGATTCCCACGGTCTGGGATTATTACAAGTCATTGGTCATATGGTGTCTACTATGGAAATGGTACAATGGGCTTTTGCGCATATGCGTCCGTTACAAGAGCGCTTCTATCTCGCTGGGATCCCCGCTCGGAGGAGTACTGGATGGAATTGCCTTTGCTGGAGCCGGCTCGCTCCAGTCTCTCTTGGTGGTTGATTCCGGCCAATCTCCTACAGGGGGTGGACCTCGAACCACCCGCCTTGGTTGGTGGTGACGACGGATGCCAGCCTGTCGGGCTGGGGTGCGGTCTGCCAGTCCCGGTGCAGTCCAGGAACCTGGTCGGCACTCCAGGCCGACTTGGTCCATAAACCGCTTGGAGACCAGAGCGGTCCGCCTGGCTTGCGTTGTCTCCTTCCACTGGTACGCGGACGAGCAGTAAGAGTTCTGTCGGACAATGCGACCACAGTGGCGTACATAAAGCGACAAGGAGGCACGAAAAGCCAAGCAGTAGTGACCGAGGCGGCGCTGTTGATGTCCTGGGCGGAAAGGCACATAGAGCGTCTCGCGGCCACCCACATTGCCCGGCATGGACAACGTTCAGGCGGATTACCTCAGCCGGCAGCACCTGGATCCAGGAGATGGGAGATCTCGTTGGAGGCGATGGCTCTCATCGCGCGCGTTGGGGGACTCCGCGCTTGGACCTCATGGCGACCCGTCAAAATGCAAAGGCGGCACGCTTCTTCAGTCGGAGAAGGAGCACGCGTCAGAAGGGGTGGACGCGCTAGCCCTTCCGTGGCCTCGTCACATTCTTCTTTATGTGTTCCCTCCGTGGCCTCTGGTGGGAAAGTGCTAAGGCGCATAGAGTCCCATCACGGTCCGGTGATTCTCGTGGCTCCGGAATGGCCGCGGCGCCCGTGGTTCGCGGATCTGGTCAACTTGGCAGTCGACGGCCCACTGCGTCTCGGTCATCTTCCCAATCTCTTCGGCAGGGTCCAGTATTTTTCGATCTGGCGGATCGTTTTTGTCTGGCGGCTTGGCTTTTGAGAGGAAGCGGTTGAAGAAGAGAGGTTATTCGGACGCGGTGGTGTCTACTCTCCTTCGGGCGCGTCGATCTTCCACTACGCTCGCCTACGCGAGGGTTTGGAAGGTTTTCCATGATTGGTGTGACACGGCAGGTACTTCGGCCAGACGTTCGTCAGTGGCGGATATCCTTATGTTCTTACAGGATTGAAGAAGGGGTTGGCGTATAATTCGCTTCGAGTTCAGGTGGCGGCTTTGGGCTGCTTGAGGGGTAAGGTCGAAGGTCTTCCCTTGCGAGTCATCCAGATGTGGCTCGTTTTTTGCGAGGGGTTAGAAACTTGCGTCCTCCCGTCAGGCTTCCCTGTCCGTCTTGGAACTTGAACTTGGTACTCCGGATTGTGTGCGGCTCCGTTTGAACCTCTTAAGGCGGCTTCTTTGAAGGATCTCACCCTCAAGACTGTTTTCCTTGTCGCCATTTCCTCGGCTCGTCGGGTGTCGGAGCTTCAGGCTCTCTCTTGCAGGGAACTGTTTTTGCGCATTTCGGCGTCGGGGGTTTCCCTACGAACTGTTCCTTCCTTCCTACCTAAGGTGGTCTCCACGTTTCATGTCAACCAAACGGTGGAATTACCTTCCTTTTCGGACGAGGACCTACAGTCTGCTCAGGGTCGGGACTTGAGGCGTTTGGATGTCCGTCGGATTCTCTTACGCTATTTGGAGGTTACGAATGACTTTAGAAAGTCAGATCACCTTTTCGTGTTGTGGAGTGGACCCAGGAAGGGTCTTCAAGCGTCCAAAGCTACGATTGCACGCTGGTTAAAAGGTGCTATTGCGTCCACGTATGTTTGGCTGTGGTAAGCCTGTTCCCGCTGGACTTAAGGCTCATTCTCTGCGTTCTCAAGCGTTCTCATATCTCTTGGCACTTGGTTTCGTGCCAAGAGATATGCAGGGCGGCCACATGGAAATCCTGGCATACTTTTTCCAGGCATTATCGCCTGGATGTCCGGGGACCTCCTGCAGAGTCCTTTGGGAGCAGTGTGATTCGAGCGGGACTCTCAGGGTCCCACCCCAGTTAAGGCGGCTCGGGTACATCCCAGCTGTCTGGACTGATCCTGGTACGTACTGGGAAAGGAAAATTAGGTTCTTACCTTTGCTAATTTTCATTCCAGTAGTACCATGGATCAGTCCAGACGCCCGCCCACAGGGTTCTGGGAGTCCGCTCGTATTCTCGGAATTTTTCCGTTTCAGTGGTTTTATGTCGGTTTCCGCACGTTTGTGGTTTCCTTGACTGTTATACCAGTGTATCGTGTGTTGTTGTACACTGTTGGTGTTCTATTTGTTGTGTCTGGTTTTCTCTGTTTTCAAGGATGTTCTCCGTGATCTGGTCACTTGTTTTAAAAAAAACAAAAAAAAAAACAAAACAAAGGGGGCTTCTTGAGGGCAGTGTTGAAAGGGCTTACTTCATTACTTCTGCTTTGATATCACATATACTGAAGGGTCGCAGGTGGCACACCAGTGTATATAGGGGGTGCTTTCAGTTTTCTCTCTGACTCCATCTGCTGGAGGGGAGGCATAACCCAGCTGTCTGGACTGATCCATGGTACTACTGGAATGAAAATTAGCAAAGGTAAGAACCTAATTTTCCTATATTACTTGGGGACTTCAACCTTCATCCTGATGCCAACCCCAGATCACAAAACTGCCAAACCATGCTCGACATGCTTTCCAGCCTAAACCTGAACCAACTTGTAAATAACCCCACTCACAAAGCAGGTCATATGCTGGACCTGATCTTCACCAACCAATACCTCTTTGACACTTCAATATCTCACAAACCTGTCCCCTGGTCGGATCACTACCTAATACAATGCAGTGCACAAGTCAATACCAACAAATTTACAAGAACAAATGAACGGCTATCATTCAAATACAGACCCCCCCTTCCAACACGACACTCTCCAACAATTGGCGAAACAACTAATGAATCTAGACCTGTCCAAAATACAAAACGCCACTCCGTCCTGGTTCCACCTTACAATGCAAACTGCAAACAACATAAATCCCGAGAAAATGAAACTGATAAAACAAAACAGAAAGAAAAACAACCCTTGGTTCAACTCACACCTCAGAACAATGAAATCTAACCTCAGGAAGTTGGAAAAAGAATTCCCTATTGGAGACATGGGCAGAAGGTCAAGTAATAGTTGGAGATTTCAACATCACAAGGTATCCCTACTTGGATAACACTGGTTCAGTGGGGGGTGGGGGTCGGAGTCATAGACAGGCCTTAAAAATGCTAATTGATGAGAGGGGTTTAGTTGACAGTTGGCGCTTGCAGAATCCCAACTCAATTATAAGTTTTTCTTCCAAGCCCACCAATCTTACTCTCGGATTGACATGTTTCTCATTGATAAGGACTTGGAGGTAGCCATTGAATCAAAGGTGGGACTTATCACTTGGTCAGACCATGCTCCTATCTGGCTAAAAATCCGACTACCTACTAGAACTATGGGTCGACAATACTGGCGCCTGAATGACAGCTTATTAAACCTTTGTGGAGTCCTTGACTAGTGATATTCAAGAATACCTAACTCTCAATTGCACAGAGGATATAGCCCTCGGACTAATTTGGGATTGCCTAAAGGCAGTTGTCAGAGGAAAGTTAATTTCAAGGGCTAGCTTCCTTAAAAAAGAAAGGAGTGCTAAGCGATTACACTTAATGCAATACATTGCTAAACTGTTAGCCATAAGTGCTCCCTTAACCCCAAGAAACTAGCAGAACTTGAGTCTTCTAGAAGCGAGTTGCAAGCTCTTGCTTTGGCGAAAATAGCTTTCCATCTTGATTTTGCTGCATCAGAAACATTTTGAATTTGGCAATAAGACTGGTCACATGTTGGCCAGGAAACTTAAAGAGAGGGTAGCCCAATCTTTCATCACTAGAATCAAGGATTCCACAGGGATGATTCTATATGACGCGGGTGAGATACACACTCACTTTACTCGCTTTTTTGAGGAACTCTATGCATCAGATGAGAAAGGGGGGAACCAAATCATTGACAATTATTTACAACGAGTGGAATTACCATCTCTCCTGGAAGCTGTAAGTGAGTTTCTAAATGCAGAGATTACCCATAGCGAAATGTATCAGGCGATTCAAGGCCTAAAGCTAGGGAAATCCCCAAGATTAGATGCCTTTACTGCCAAGTTTTATAATGTTTTTCAAGCAGTGGTGATTCCACCCCTACTTGAGATGTTCAATTCTCTGAGGTCTGAAGACTCGATATCTTCTCAAGCCACCATAGCTGGCATTGCCATACTGGCCAAGAGTGGAAGAGACCCCACACTTTGTAGGTCCTGTCATCCCATTTCCCTGATAATCATTGATTTAAAAATCTTAGACAAGATATTAGCTACTAGATTGGGGAAAGTGGCCCCACTTCTGATTCATGAAAATCAGTCGGGGTTTGTCCACGATTGCTTGGCCTCATATAATGTGTGAAGGGTCTTGGAACTAATCTGGAGGGCTAAAACAAGAGGGTATCCCCCTAGTCCTGCTAGTGGTGGATGCTGAAAAGGCCTTTGATCGGTTTCCACTGCCCATATTTGTTCAAAGTCCTTGAAAAATTAAATTGGGAGCCAGTTATATTAATTGGATTAAGTGACTTTATGAGAACCCCAGGGGATGTTTAAAAATGCATGGAGAATATACTTTACTATTCCCAGTAAAGGGAGGCACTCGACAGGGATGTCCCCTATCACCCTTGCTCTTTGCGCTATCTCTGGAGCCCTTTGTGACCCTGATAAGATCAAATTCAAAGATTAAAGGTTTGCAGGTGGGGCCCTCTACTTATAAACTTTCCATGTTCACAGATGACCTTCTTTTCACCATGACTGAACCTGCCCACTCCCTCCAGAACTTGCTGCAGGAGATGCGAACCTTTGGCAGAGTCTCTGGCTTTAAAGTAAATGAAGACAAGTCGGAGCTTTTAAATATCTCTATGCCAAAGGATTATTTTGAATCTATTATGATCTCACTCCCATTCCATGTAGCAAAAGATTGGATGAAATAATCTGGGGGTGAAGATAGGCCCTCTTGGCCTGAGGCCTGCTTCTCCTTCTACAGGCTTCAGCACAGGCCCCCGGGATCAGGGGCAGCCATCAGGAGAGACCGGGGATGCAGGCCCTCTTTCCCTGGAGGGCCCAAGGTAAGGTGCGTAGCCTCCGGGCCACATGGAAATGTCCTGCCGCTTAGAACAGTTGCAGCGCAGCCCCAGCCGTGCTGTGAAAACGTCGGCAGCCTCCAGGCTGCTAAAAAGGCAAGGGAAAAAAGGGTGGAGAAGCTGCCTGGGAGGGCAGAATTGTAACAGTTGTGGGAAAAGGTTCTTGACTTTTATCTATTTGGTCGCTCACTTTAGGATTGCTAGAGATCCTAAAATTTGTTTACTTACAGTATATTTCCTGACCAGGGTTCAACCTCTGCTCAACGCTGGGCCCAACAAGTAATATCTGCTGCTAAATGCGAAAATCGCTGGTCTGGCGTAAGCTTGAGGTCCCATCTATCCGTGCTCTGTACAGTCTGGAATCGATGGGGTATATTACATAGATAAAGTTACGGCATACGCAAACCATACACACCCATGAAAAGCTTTGGCAAACTCACCTATGCTGGAAATTTAGGTAATACTCTATTTTGTTTGGCAATAACCCATCCATGTGAATGGAGCACATCTATGCCTGTGCCAATGGCTATTTCTGAGATTTTAAATCAACTTACCCTCTTTTGATTTATCCCCATTATATTGTACTTCTTAGGATATATCTTGATTGTTTTCTCCACACTTTGGATCATGGGGGGGGGGTTTAGTCCCAGTTGTGCTCTATATGTTAACCCACATTCTGTTCGATTCCTCCTGCGAGGCATTATTGTTTTATTGGTAGCTCTCTTAATCGCATAAAGCACTTTGTCTAGATAACAAGTGAAGAGTATGGGAGGGAGGTATAATAAGAAATCTCACACACAGGACCATGATTTCACTTTCCTTTTATTGCTAAATGCACGGATGTTATCATACGACGTTGTTATGGTTGGATACTGTTTGTAGGTATTTGTTCTGTACCCTCCTCTGGTGCTCAATAAAATTTAAATTACCAAAAAAAAAAAAAAGTTACCATCCAGGAAAGATATCTAGGCATCATAGTGTATAATACATTGAAATTGTCAGCTCAATGTGCTGTGCCGGTCAAAAAAAGCAAACAATGTTAGCAATTTTCAGGAAGGGACTTGTGAATAAAAGTGTGGATGTTATAATGCCCTCTGTATCACTCTATGGTGAGACCACACCTTGAATGCTGTGTGCAGTTCTGGTCGCTGTATCTCAAAAAAGAAATAGTTGCACTGGAGAAAATACAGAGAAGAACAACCAAAATAATAAAGGGCATGAAACGGCTGCCTTATGAGGAAAGGCTAAAGAGGTTAGGGCTGTTCAGCTTAGAGAAGAGACGGCTGAGGGGGGATATGATAGAGGTCTCCAAAATCATGAATGGGTAAATTTGAATCAGTTATTTACTTTCTCAGATAATAGGTCGAGGGAGCACTCCATAAAGTTTCAAGTAGCACATTTAAAACAAATCGGAAATTATTTTTCACTGAATGCACAATTAAGCTCTGGAATTCAGTGCCAGAGGATGTGGTATATGGCAGTTAGTGTAACTGGGTTTAAAAAGATTTTGATAAGTTCCTGGGAGGAGTAGTCCCTAACTGCTATTAATCAATAAGGAATAGTTAGCTTGGGATCTGTTTTAATGTTGGGTACTTGTCAGATACTTGTGACTTGGATTTGCCACTATTGGAAACAGGATTTTGGCCTTGATGGACCCTTGGTCTGTCCCAATCTGGCAACAACTTATTTTCTTACAAAATAGTTTGATGAATGGGACTTAAGACCACAAATATGAATGTGATAATACTGGAATGGCTTATTAGAGGAGGAGGAAGTGGAAAATATTCCTGTAACAATTTAAACATGCTTGAGATAGGAGGGCAGTGCCCCAACAGGGTTCAGAGGTTGGTAAAAGATGGGGGGGGGAGGGGGGAGGGAGGGAGGGAAGATGAGGCTGGTTTAAGTTGGGCATCTGTAAACTCATCTACCCAAAGAAAAAAAATAGAAAAAAAGGGAGGATATGGCTGAGTAGCTGGCCCAGCTGGTACTTCAGTATCTACTATGATCTACTCTTATATCGTCTTTCAGCCCTTGTGATTTGTCTGACCTGGGAGAATGTGCTATTGATCCCTCAACTAGTCCAAGGTTGTGGGTTCCATTGCACAATGTGAAGGATTAAAATCGTGTGTGCTTTGTCAGCAGGAACTGAATACTTTGTACCAGTGGATCCTTGTTTCATCACCGGCAGTATGTTGAGTGCTATATAAGAGGGTTCAGTGAATCACAGGCAGTGCTAAAAAAGGGGCATTCAGGGAATTATCTGATTTTTGCCTCAGGCTCCACTATCCCTCTCCTGTTTTGCAGCGATATTTCTGCTTTTAAAAATACCTCCAGCAATGAAGATTGCACCATTTCTCTAACAGCTAGAAAATGGAAGGGGACAGTGTGAAACTACAATGCCTTCAGAAAGTATTTGGACCTCCTTCACTTTTTCCACATTTTTATGTTACAGCCTTACTCTAAAATGGATAATTTGCATTTGTTTCCCCCCTCAATCTGCACACAATACCCCATGATGAAAAAGTGAAATTGATTTGTAGAAATTTGTATAAATTAATAAAAAAAAAAAAAAAAAAATGAAATCACGATTACATAAGTGTTCAGACCCTTTACTATGACATTCAGTTGAGCTCAGGTGCATCCTGTTTCTATTGATCATCCTTGAGATGTTTTTCTAACTTGATTGGTGTCATCCTGTGGTAAATTCAATTGATTGGACATGACTTGGAAGCACACACTCATCTATATAAGGTTCCACAGTTGACATTGCATTTCAGAGCAAAATCAAAGTCATGAAGTCAAAGGAATTATCTGTAGATCTCCAGGCACAGATCGGGCGAAGGGTACAAAAAATATTGCTACAGCTTTGAAGTTCCCAAAGAACACAATGGTCTCCATCATTCTTAAATGGAAGAAGTTTGGAACCACCAGGACTCTCCCTAGAGCTGGCCACCTGCCCAAACTGAGCCCTAGTCAGGATCGAGGGAAAGATGGATGGAGCAAAGTACAGAGAGATCCTTGATAAAAGCCTACTCTGGACCTCAGACTGGGGTGACTATTCACCTTCCAACAGGACAATGACCCTAAGCACACAACCAGGACAACACAGGAGTGGCTTTGGAACAAGTCCGTGAAAGTCCTTGAGTGGCCTAGCCAAAGCCCGGACTTGAACCAGATTAAAAATCTTTGGAGAGACCTGAAAATAGCTGTGCATCGACACGCACCGTCCAATCTGACAGAGCTTGAGAGGATCTGCAGAGATGAATGGGAGAAAATCCCCAAATCCAGGTGTTCCGAGATTGTAGCATCATACCCAAAAAAGACTTAAGGCTGTAATCGCTGCAAAAGGAACTTTAACAAAGTACTGAGTAAAGGATCTGCATACTTATACAATCAAGATATTTCAGGGTTTTTTATTTAAATTAATCTGCACAAATTTCTCCAAACCGATTTTGCTTTATTTATTTATTTGACAATTTTTCTATACCATCATTTGGAAGTACCATCACAACGGTTTACAAATTGAACAATATGTTAAGTACAGTCGGAACGGCCTCTGAAGGCCTTGCATTCTGTTACACTGTTACACTCTGGTGTTTTAGTGTGCCCTTGGGCCTCAGCCCGGCCCCAGACATGTCCAGGACCAACCCGAGGGTTGACGGCATGTCCAGCATGGCTGACGGGCTGACCCTCTGCCAGGCCTGCAAGCTCCCAAGGCCAACAAGAGGATGATGTTGGAAGTTGAATGGTCCTCCAACCATTCCGAGCCCTTTCGGACCTGCTGCGTGGAACAGCATGGAGCAGCAGGCCTGGCCTGAGGTTGAGGGCAGACGGAGGCCTTGACACGTAGACAGGACTATGATGGATGCGACGGCATCACGGACGAAGACACTTAGGTTGATGCAACGGCATCACAGACGAAGACACTTGGGTTGATACAACAGCATCACAGACGAGACTTAGAACTTGACAACAACTGGGAGGAAGGACACTGGCACTGTCTCTCAGGGCGCCCTACTCAGCCCACCCCCAGGACTGAGTCACGGACCACCCTGTCCCACTACGCGCCCTACACAGCCCTAAGAGGCTGGTCACGGACCACGAGGAGAGCGGGACAAGCGCGGGGAAGATCCAGGCAAGGAGGAACTCCAATGACAGAGCCGATGTCATCCGAAGCTTCACCTATGACTGGCAGGAACAGAGGCTCAGGAGCACAGGGACCAATCCCACCTGCAGGTCGCTCCATTCTCGGCATGACATCATCCGAGAACCACAGCTCTACAGGAACAGAAGGCTCAGGAGCACCAGACGAAGACGCAGGGAAGAACATCCTGGAAGGCAGGCACATCAGGATGTGGAAGATCATGACGGAACATCAGGACAGGGACCTCAGGCAAGACATGAAGACGTGGTACGAAGGCAGACGAGATGAGGAGCTTCACGAAGAACAGAAGACCTTACAAGGCTCTGGCAGGCAGGAGCCTCCAGAGGGATGTCACTCTGATGCAAGGCAACCAACAGACTGACGGAGCAGCCCTTTATAGGGCTGAAGCAGGAAGTCCACTCCCTAGGTGGGGCCAGCACACTTCCTGTGCCTGGCCCTTTAAATCCAGTGAAGAGGCGCGCGCCGGTGCCTAAGAAGCAAGCAGGAAGCTGTGCAGGACCGCGGACAGTGGCCTGCACTGACGCAGCGACGCAGAGAAGGCAGGACTGGCCTGAACGCAGGCCCTGACGTCGGCAGTGGCTCCAGCCGCTGCAGGAGACCTCGGGGGCGGCACCAGCCGCCACTCCGGCCCGGGGATGTGGCCTTTGCGCCGCGAAGATGACAGTGGCGTCGGGGGCAGTCCCGGCCCCGCGGTGAGAGGCAGGAAGGCCTTGGCTCCGACCGCGGAGAAGAGGACGATCCGGGGCGGCCTCCAGGTCGCGTGGTGGTAACAAAGTCCGCGGCTCTGGCCGCATGGATAGGCCCGACAGCAGCGTCCATGCCGCGTTGGGTGAAGAAGGACAGCGTGGTAAGTGAGCCTGATCGCGGGGAAGCCTGCGGGAAGGGAGTTCATAACACAATAAAAGTATAAAATAAAATTATAATTCAAATTAAGTAATACTAAAAATTCAAATTAATAATAACATAAATAATATAAAAAATAAAACTAAAAACAGCATTGCATAAATATAAAGTTACTAAAAAAGCATTAAAAAAATAAAATACAGAGTAAAATCATAAAATCATAAATACTAAGAAAATGCCAAATATTTGCTCTGAGGATCACCTTTCATTTGTTTAAAAACCTGTATGTATAACCAAATGTTCAGGTCCTTTTTAAATTGCTTGTAATCTTGTCCTGCAAGTGAAATATCTCTATCCCTGACCTGTGTGAGATGTGCTGTTTTTATTGATGGAATTTGTAGTAAGCCTTTGTTTGCTGATCGTAGCGCCTTTGAGGAGTATGTAAATGTATTGTAGTGTTGAGCCAACCTGCGTGCTCATCATATATCAGTTTGTGTAATGTGCTGAGAACTTTGTACTGTATGCGGTATTCAACTGGAAGCCAATGTTATTCAGCTAATACTGGAGTGATGTGGTCCTTTTTCCTGCTGCCGGTTAATACTCTTGCCGCTGTGTTCTGTAGAATTTGCAATGGTCTAATGGTGGAAGCTGGTACTGGTGAATACTAAGGACTGTAGAATAGTTCTAAAATCCTTGTGACTAAGTAGTGGTTTAAGGCGTTTTAATGTCATTAATTTCCCATGGCCTTCTCTTACTTTCTGTGTGACATGTTCTTTTAGATTGAGCTCATTATCGATTATTACTTCAAGATCACGTACCTTATCGGACAGTTTAATTGTTAAATTATTGTTGATCACTGTTGGTGTTTGAATAATCTGAGAGGCCTTTCTTTCTAATTGAATAAATTCAGTTTTATCCATGTTGATTACTAATTCCATTTGTGTTAAAAGCTGGGAGCCTTACTTTTCAATATATTTATAAATGATCTAGAAAGAAATACGACAAGTGAGGTAATCAAATTTGCAGATGATACAAAATTGTTCAGAGTAGTTAAATCACAAGCAGATTGTGATAAATTGCAGAAAGACCTTGTGAGACTGGAAAATTGGGCATCGAAATGGCAGATGAAATTTAATGTGCATAAGTGCAAGGTGATGCATATAGGGAAAAATAACCCATGCTATAGTTACACAATGTTAGGTTCCATTTTAGGAGCTACCACCCAAGAAAGAGATCTAGGCATCATCGTGGATAACACATTGAAATCATCTGTTCAGTGTAGTGCGGCAGTCAAAAAAGCAAACAGAATGTTGGGAATTATTAGAAAGGGAATGGTGAATAAAAGGGAAAATGTCATAATGCCTCTGTATCGCTCCATGGTGAGACCGCACCTCAAATACTGTGTACAATTCTGGTTGCTGCATCTCAAAAAAGATATAGTTGCGATGGAGAAGGTACAGAGAAGGGTGACCAAAATGATAAAGGGAAGGGAATGGAACAGCTCCCCTATGAGGAAAGACTAAAGAGGTTAGGACTTTTCAGCTTGGAGAAGAGACGGCTGAGGGGAGATGATAGAGGTGTTTAAAATCATGAGGTCTAGAATGGGTAAATGTGAATCGGTTATTTACTCTTTCAGATAATAAAACTAGGGGGCACTCCATGAAGTTAGCATGTGGCACATTTAAAACTAATTGAAGAAAATTCTTTTTCACTCAACGCACAATTAAGCTCTGGAATTTGTTGCCAGAGGATGTGGTTCGTGCAGCTGTGTTTAAAAAAAGGATTGGATAAGTTCTTGGAGAAGTCCATTACCTGCTATTAATTAAGTTGACTTAAAAAATAGCTAGTGCTATTACTAGCAACAGTAACATGGAACAGACTTAGTTTTTGGGTACTTGCCAGGTTCTTATGGCCTGGATTGGCCACTGTTAGAAACAGGATGCTGGGCTTGATGAACCCTTGGTCTGACCCAGTCTGGCATGTTCTTATGAAGAAACAACAGAAACTGTTTTGTCAACAAGTATTTATTGCACAAGGATAGCAATAGCAGGACACTGGAAATCGGCAAACATTCTAATACTTCAAATTGTACAACAAAAACTACACTTCTATTATAGAATGGCAGCCATCTCAGCTGCTCTCCATGATGGGATGTCGAAATTTCATGACATATGGGACCTCTGTTTACAATGGGAGAAAGCTACTTATGTTTAACTGTGCTGTTTCTTTATATTATAATATCCCTTTTTGAATCTGATGGGCTTGGGTAGTCCTCATAACTTATTGTTTGTGAGCTCATGGAGGTGGGGGGTTGGGGGGGGAACGGGAGGGAGGAAATGCTTTAAACTGAAAGTCAATTTATCTGTAAACGATGTTTATTATTATATACTGTTTGATGATCAATAAAAATCCTTAATTAAAAAAAAAAGTGGGAGACTGAGCATGCAACTGAAATTCAATGTGGATAAGTGTGACGTGATGCACTTGACTAGCGAGGGCTAATTCGCCGAGGATTTCAAGCTCTAGCTCTTGTTCCTCCATAGTGATTGCTAGCGTGGAACCTAACCTTCTACAGCTATCCATTGGACTATTTTTTTGGCTCGATGCATTATCGTGCCCTTCTTCACCTACATTTCATTTGTAATTATGGCACGTCAGGCCTCTGCGATTAGGACTAGGTAGCAGCTGCAGCCCCCTCAACCAAGATCAAGTTTGATATGCGTGAGACAGGCTAAGGGCCGAATATGAAACCAGCGCAGAAAGGCAGGGGTAGAGGCCGATGCCCAAGCCACTTTCTCCTCCCCCCCCCTTTTTATTTGCGTGCTGTTCCTCCCCGCACTGCTCACTGCTAGGGGGAAGTATAAGCATCCTCACTCCATTTATCAGTGGCGTGCTGTTGGCGAGACGAGGGGGGGGGGACGGGACTTAAGGCTGCAGTGCCCGCCCGCCCCGTGTCCAGCGCCTAGGGCAGCGGCGGGAGGAAAGGGAAAGAAGAGAGGCCGCAGTTGCTTCTTCTTTGCCGCAGCTGGTGCTGGAGCCTGAAGCCCCAGTTCCCAGCCGTGTCCGGTAGAGGGCGCTGGGGCCCGCAGTTCCCGCCGGTGTCCGACGGCTGGCGTTGTGGGTGGGGCTTTCGCCGGCGTGCCGTCACGTGACACGGGGCTCATGGCGGACGCGGGCGGCAGTTCTGTGCTTCCCTGAGTAGGCGCCGCCGCTGCCTTTGGCCCCGTCATGGCGGAGAGAAGCGGCCTCGAGCCCGCAGCGCTGCCCAGGGACGTGCGCGAGCAGCTGGCCGAGCTGGAGCTGGAGTTGTCAGAAGGTGAGTGCCGCCGGGCTTCTCTTGGTTCTGCTTTGCTGTTACTGCACTGGTGCTCGGCTCTTTCCCCAGCCCTGCTTGTACTCGGGGGATTAGTTTGGTGGTTTTTTTTTTGTTTTCCGCTTTAGAAGATTTGTATGCTCCTCGGTTGGGTGTTTTGCCGCTGTTGCTGTGACAGTACTGAGGTACTCTTTCCGGTTTTCGTTATTGTACCGCAGCACCTTTTCCCGACCCGCCTTTGGAGGGGGAGGGGTTTGATGCTTTATTGCTCCTGTTTAAAAAGGGGGGGAGAGGAGGTTGGTTGGTTGACTGGCCAGCTTTATTGCTCCTGTTGCACATTCTTTGATTTAGAGACTCTTATCCCACCTAAGAGGACAAGAGACATTTTTACCCCAAAAATCAATTGGGGATTTATCTAAAACGAGGGAACGACCCCAGCCCTTATCAATAGATATCTCCTGCAGGCCATTGTCAAATTAACATTAAATAGATCACATAAATATGAGACTTTAATTTATGCATCCCTACTCCCTTAGCAATCCAAATTAACCAATAGCTTAACAATATTAAGATTCAGACAGCAGTCCAACAGTGAGATGGGGGCATTTTAGTCTTTTGCATCGAGTGCCACAAGTACAGTTACATATCAGTTGGTGATATGTTGTATGGATGTGCCTGGAGCAAAGTGCTCCTGGTTCTGGGAGAATGAGTTTAGTCTCTAGAGACAGCAACAGACCTAGAGAAGCAGAGATAGACAGGTAAATAGAAGTGACATAGCTGCCAAGTCCCAATTCTAGTCTGGTAGCCCCTGTGTTGCCTTGGAGAGCAGCAAGGTCACTTAAATGGAGAATATCACCTTGGTATAGCAGGAAGAGATCCTAGAGCTAGGATTTGCTCTCCAGGGGATGCATTATCCTCTTGCACTGAGGATGGGTCTCCAAGGGCTTGCGCCCAAGAAGTAAGGGTTAGGCCAGCCATCATAGTTGATAGTTGGATTATTAGGAATGTAGATAGCTGGGTGTCTGGTGGACTTGAGGATCACTTGGTAACTTACCTGCCTGGCGTGAAGGTGGCAGATCTCGTGCTTCAACCTAAATAGGATTTTAGATATGTACTAAGCTGGCTGTCTTAGTACATGTGAGTACCAATGATATAGGCATGTGTGCGAGGGAGGTTCTGGAAGCCAAATTTTAGGGTTGATGTAATAAAACCTGCACCAAAATTGTACTATTTTTTTCTGCTTATTTTTGAAAGTGAGTGTGGTAAAAATAGGTGGCTCTGCAGGGTGCCATAACATAACAGCATGCAAATTAGACCCGTGCTAAAAATCCACATTAAAAATCACATGTAAAAACTCACACTAAAGCCCCAATGCAGAAAACTGTGGGAAACACTGGCTCTAAAATCACTAATAAAAATATGCTGCAGAGTTCTTTTATTGGCTGTTTTAAGAGTCATGGGCCAAAACTGATTACTCTTAGATTGATCCAGTTAGCATTGCTTATTCTCAGGTATAGCACTCAAATATGCAATAGAATTAGTTACAGTTGGCATGGCTTAGACAGGTGCTTTGACTTTTACTCCTACTAAAAAAAACCCACTCCTACTAAAACCCCCCCCCCCCCCCAAAAAAAAACCACACAATAACCGTTCTCCATGCTAGTGTGGCTCTCTGCATTGCCTTGGTAATAGCTTTGTTTGCATACCATTTGCAGGAGCCAGCACTAAGCCACCTGCAGGTTTTTGTGCAGGTTTTTGCAGCACTAAAACCTTTGTTACATACATGAGTAAAGTTAGCGCTGAAAAACTTGCATAAATACCCACGGATGATTTAGCCCAGCTTATTACATCGGCCCCTTTGGATCTTAGGTAGTTTAAATCCAGAGCCTCCAGGGTAATATTCTCTAAAGTGTTCCCTGTTCCACATACAGGACCCCAAAAGTAGGCAGAGCTCTGGATTCTCAATGCATGGATGAGACAGTGGTGAAAGGGAATAGAGCTTTAGTTTTATTGTGAATTGGGTGACATTTTGGGGAAGGGGGGCTTATTCTAAACGGATGGGCTCCACCTCAACCAGGGTGGAACCGAGCTTCTGGCAGTAACTTTTTTAGAAGGAGATAGAGCAGCTTTTAAATTAGAACAAGAGGGAAAGCAGACAGTCAGCAATGCATGGTTCGGAGGGAGGTATTTTCGAAGGATACTAATGAAATAGGGGAGTTACAGCATCCCAATAGAGGTTTAATAAAAGTAAAAGTAGCCCATGTGCTTATAAGTAAAGAACAGATTAAACATTCCAAATTATCCTTGTTAACTACTAGGAAAGTTGTATTTACAAATAAACATACCTTGAAATGTCTTTATGCTAATGCAAGAAGTCTAAAAAGTAAAATGGGAGAGTTTGAATGTATAGCACTGAATTAAGAGGTAGACATAATTGGCATCTCAGAGACCTGGTTGAAGGAGGATAACCAATGGGACAGTGCTGTAGCAGGGTACAAATTATATCACAATGATATAATTGGAGGCGGGGTGGTGCTTTGTTAGGGATGGCATAGAGTCCAACAGGATAAAGATCCTGCAGGACACTAAGTGCACAGTAGAATCTTTATGGGTGGAAATTCCAAGTGTAATGGGGAAGAGTATAGCGGATGATGAAATGCTATCAGAAATTAGGCAGTACAGTATGGGTAAATGTCACATTAGAACATGCTAGGGAGGTAAAGTTTCTAGGTGAAATAAATGTATGTTACAAGGAGAAGCTGGTCTGAGAACCAACAGCCATTTAGATCTAATTCTTAGTGGAAGATAGGATTTGGTGTGAGAGGGAACAGCGATCAGATTCACTTAATGATTTGAGGGAGGACATTAAGTAAATTTACTGCTGTAGCTTTTAGTTTTCAAAAGGGAAACTGATAAAATGAGGAAAAATAGAAAAAAAAGCTGCAAAGAAGAGTTTACATCAGGCATGGACATTGTTTACGAATACCATTTTGGAAGCCCAGACCAGATATATTCTGCACATTAAAAAAAAAAAAAAAAAAAAAAAGGTGGAAGGAAGGCCAAAAGACTCCCAGCATGATTGCGATGGAGAAGGTACAGAGAAGGGCTACCAAAATGATAAGGGGAATGGAACAGCTCCCCTATGAGGAAAGACTAAAGAGGTTAGGACTTTTTAGCTGGGAGAAGAGACGGCTGAGGGGGGATATGATAGAGGTGTTTAAAATCATGAGAGGCCTAGAACGGGTAGATGTGAATCAGTTATTTACTCTTTCGGATAGTAGAAAGACTAGGGGGCACTCCATGAAGTTAGCATGGGGCACATTTAAAACTAATCGGAGAAAGTTCTTTTTTACTCAACGCACAATTAAACTCTGGAATTTGTTGCCAGAGGATGTGGTTAGTGCAGTTAGTATAGTTGTGCTTAAAAAAGGATTGGATAAGTTCTTGGAGGAGAAGTCCATTACCTGCTATTAAGTTCACTTAGAGAATAGCCACTGCCATTAGCAATGGTAACATGGAATAGACTTAGTTTTTGGGTACTTGCCAGGTTCTTGTGGCCTGGATTGGCCACTGTTGGAAACAGGATGCTGGGCTTGATGGACCCTTGGTCTGACCCAGTATGGCATGTTCTTATGATTAAATTGTGATGTGAAAGAGGCTATTTTATCCAAAAGAACTTTTTCAGAAATTGAAAAAGGGTCCATTTGAAGAAAATAGGAAAAAACATAAGCATTAGATGTAAAATACTGATAAGACAAGCTAAGAGAGAACTTTTAAAAAGAAGCTTCCTGTAGAGGCAAAAACTCATAATAAAAACTTTAAAAAATATATCTGAAGTAGGAAGCCTGTGAGGGAGTCTGTTGGATTGTTAGATGATTGAGGGGTTAAAAGGGCTCTTAGGGAAAATAAGGCCAATGCAGAAAGACTAAATTCATTTTTTGCTTTGGTGTTTATTGAAGAGGATTTTGGTGGGATACCCACGAAGGACATGGATTCAGTAGCAATGATTTGGAAGTATTGATAGAAATTACAGTAAAGCTGGAATATGTAATAAGGTGGATAGGCAATCGAAAGAGTAGCAAATCACCTGGACAGATTTATACACCAGAATACTGAAAGAACTAAAAAATGAAATTACGAATATTCTGTTAATGGTAAATTGCACTCTTCGTTAAAATTGGCTACGGTATCTGAATATTGGAGGGTGGCCAATGTAATGCCATTGTTAAATAGGAGTTCCAGGGTGATCCGGGAAACTATAGACCAGAGAGTCTGACTTCAGTGCCAGAAAAAAAATCGCAGAAACTATTCTAAACAAAATAATGCATACAGAAAGACATGGTTCAATGGAACACAGCTAGCATGGATTTATACAAGGGAAGTCTCTCACCATGCTGCTACTTTTTAGACTTCTAACATTAGCATATAGACATATATATATATATATTTTTTTTTTTTAGGGGTTAATATACATGTAGAAAATGGTGAACCGGAGGGTATAGTGTATTTGGATTTTCAAAAGGTGTTTGACAAATTGCCCCATAAGAGACTTCTGAGAAAATTAAAGTCTTGCAGGATAGGAGGCAATGTCCTATTGTGGACTGCAAAACTGGTTAAAAGGTAGGAAACAGAGTAGGACTATATTTTCAGTTTTCTCAGTGGAGAATGGTAAACATGGAGTGCCTCAGGGATCGGTACTGGACTGGTGCTTTTCAATGTATTTATAAATGATTTTGAATATGTAACGATGAGTGAAACTGTAAGACTGGGCATCCAAATGGCAGATGAAATTTAATGTGGACAAGTGCAAGGTGTTGTATATAGGGAAAAGTAACCCACACTGTAGTTACATGATGTTAGGTTCCATATTTGGAGTTACCACTCAGGAAAAGGATCTGGGGGGAGTCATCGTGGATAATACTTTGGAATCTTCCGCTCAGTGTGCGGCAGCAGTCAAAAAAAGAAAACAGCATGTTAGGAATTGTTAGGAAAAGACTGGAGAATAAAGTAGAGAATGTTGTGAAACCGCTTCTTGAGTACTGTGTGCAATTCTGGTTGCCGCATCTTAAAAAAAAAATATATAGTTTGGTCGCCCTTCTCTGTAACCTTTTTCAGTTCAACCATATATATATGGTTGAACTGAAAAAAGGAGATGGAATGGCTCCCCTGTGAGGTAAAGCTGAAGAGTTAGGCTTGTAAAGCTTGGAGAAGAGATGGCTGAGGGGGATATGATTGAGGTCTATAAAATAATGAATTGAATAGAACAGGTTATTTGCTCTTTCAAAAAAAAAAAAAAACAAAGTCGGAAGAGGTTATAAATCATTTATTCAGGCATTTAGAATGCTATATTTATAATAGAAATATTGAGATGGGATATGAAATTTAAAGTGTTTGTGAAATAGGTGGTTGCTGTGTTAGTCTTCTTTACTATGTAGAAATAAGTTGGTAACCAAGTTGTTGGTGATCCCTTTTTCTTGGCCTAATTTACATTTGTCACTAGTTTTCAGCCTAGTGAAGGAAACCTACCTCTGGGCAGGAAATAAAAAAATATTTAGGCCAATAAAAAGGTTTCCCCCCTACAACAGGTCATGTTGCCCCCCCTTTTTTTTCGTGTGGTGGTAGCTGCAAGAAGGGGCAGGGGCAGTGTCTCATGTTTACAGCTTGGAGTGTAAAGCCCCCACCAAGTGTCCAAATGTTTGTAAATCATAGCATCCTGCAGCTGAGGGGGAGACCAAGATTCCTTCTGATCTGGCTTTCTGGAGTAGGGGTGTACATCACCAGTTGGTATGTTGTTCATTTGGGTGGGAGATCAATCAAACTGTCTATAATTCACTCTGCATATCAAAGTGAGACTCCTGACGCCAACATGCATGCTCCTTATAGCATTCTTGCAAAGGTGGGACACTGAACAGTTTCACTGAAAATGGGAATGCCGTAGTTATTTTTTCGGAAAATGACTCTGCAGTATATTACTGTAAGACTGAATGCTGGTAACGACTTTTCTTTTAAAATACGGTCTGTGTATCACAAGTGGGAAGAGATCAGTGTTTATTTATTGCAAAATTATATAAACCCCTCCAACCCATCTGTGCCAGTGCCTCCTTTCACTGAATTTTTTTTTTTTTTTTTTTATCATTGAAGGTTTTTATTAAATGCTGAAATTTAATTTGAAATAGAATTCTTCATGTGTTAATCTTAAAAATCAGCCACAAGCACTCGGCATGTGTATTCGCACGTGCTGGAAAGTCTGGTTACCGCTGGGCATCCCCAGCCATGACAGCTTCCTATAGGTTCTCGAGGACAACTGCTTTTCTACAGCCCCTCCAGGATCTGGATTCTCTGGCCACTGCCAACACTCCTTAGTCTATCACCAACATTTCTCCTCAGTGCTAGCCACCCAAATTACAACCAAATTGCTTGTTGCAAATGCTCTACTCAGTGGTTCTTAATTCTGTCCTTAGAACAAATCCAGCCAGGCTGGTTTTCAGCATATTCACTATGGACTAGATTTTAAAAGCCCTGCGCCGGCAGCCTATTTTGCATAGGCTGCCGGCGCGCGCAAAGCCCTGGGACGCGTGTAAGTCCCGGGGCTTCATAAAGGGGGCGGTCCGGGGCGGGTTCGGGGGCATGGCGATGGTTCGGGGGCGGGCCAGGAGGGCAGTCCCGAGTCCCCTGGCACTGCGGCCTGTGCTGGGGGATGCAGAGGCGGCACACACAAGTTACGCCTGCTTCAAGCAGGTGTAACTTGCACAACAAAAGGAGGGGGGAGGATTTAGGTAGGGCTGGGGGGTGGGGGGACGCGGAAGGAAAGTTCCCTCTGAGGCCGCTCCGATTTCAGAGCAGCCTCGGAGGGAACGGAGGCAGGCTGCGCGGCTCGGCCTGCGCAGGCTGCCGATTTTTGCACAGCCTTGCGTGCGCCGACCCCGGATTTTATAAGATAAGCGTGGCTACGCGCGTATCTTATAAAATCCGGCGTACTTTTTTAAGATCTACCTCCCAGAATGCAAGAAACAGATTTTTGTGTACAGTGGAGGCAGCACATGCTGATCTTTCAATTATATTCCTTGGGGATTAGTTTATCTCTGGCATGTTTCTCGTACTCAAAATTTTTTTGATACCCAAACAGCACGATTATCATAAGTATTGTAATGATTTTATGATGTATATTTGTTTTGTATTTTTGTATGTTCATACTGTGAATATTTCTATTTTTGTACACCGCCCTGTCCTAAAAATATAGGAAGGATGGTGTATGAATACCCATAAGTAAATAAATCTGCTGACTGGCTCGCAGTCACCTATGAACACTGTTCCATGTTCCTTCACCCAGTCACAGAAGCCCAGTAATATACTGGGCCTGTGAGCGGTATGGTTTAAGATGAGTGGCTGCTGCTATGTGCAGCCTAAGGGGAGTTCTAGCTAAGATCCAGAGAAGCCTTTGCTTTTAAATTGCCAAAACACTTTGAGGCTTTTAGTTTGTTTTGTAACATCAAGCATATTCCTTTCCACCTGCTAGACCAGTCCATTACACTTGGATTTCCTTGTTCCTCAGCTGTTGAAAACAGAGGGCACACCCTTTTCCTGATATCACTTCTGGTCAAAAAAGAGGGAGTGGTCATAAGCCCTTGCCAATACTCTGTCTCCTACAGCTTTGGACAAGGATAGATGGTCTCTTCAAGCCTCCTAGAGTCAGGGTATGGCCCCGGCCTGGTAGAGCTCATTGAGCACCTGGGGCAACAATCTCGCAGGGTTGAATACCTCAGTGAAGCTGAGGTGCCTAGGGATGATTCACTGCTCCAGAGGAAACCCCTTAAGTGGTCCCCACTTCCTAGGGATCCTAGAGGTCTTGGCAGAATATTTATTTAAAAAAAAAAAATAATAATGGTGAGGGCCTAAGGTCTTTTTCTTTCACCACTTTCTTCCTGTCAGCCTCTCCCCTCTTAGGATTTGACACTCCTCTGTCTCAGAATCCATGTGAAAGGAAGCTTGCAAAAAAAAAAAAAAAAAGTGCTTGAGGTGGGAGGAGCCATACAGCTGTGGGCTGCTGCAGAGAAATTAGCTGTGGCAGACAGCCCGGATGCGACCGTGATCTGCAGAGGTGGTGAGTGTTTTGGGGCATCCTGGAAGAGGGAGGCAAGTGCAGGCTGTGTTGCACTGCACTGCAGTAAGGGAAGACAGGCTGTGTGGGATCATGGCAGTACAGCAGCATGTTTTTAAAGGGAAAAAAAAGAAAACAAAACAGGGGGGGGATAGAAAAGATGCCCCAGTCAAGTAGCCCCATTCAAAAGACTAGCATCAGGAGTACTCCAGGGATGCAGGTGCTGTTTCTTTGGAGCCAAGAGGGTGCCCAGCATAGCTGGCTCCTTCTGCCCCACTTGTGATGGCCTAGGGCTGGCATCTCTAGAGAAGACAAGCATGAACCAACCCCTGCCCCCTTCCACCCCCGCATGGAGGAAGCATCGCGGGAGGGAGTAGAGCCATTGGCCAACATAGCCCCTCTCTCTAGAGGAGGAAGGACTACCCCCAGGGCAATCAGACCTGGTAGTGTCCCAGCTGGAAGAAGGTCCCGGGGCAATAGTGGGAGGCGAAGAACATGCTGTGTTGTTGTTGTTTTTTTTTGGGTTTTTTTTTAAACATTTTGTCCTGCACTTTCTGTGTGATGTAGAAGCTCAGTTTCCTGGGGGATTCAAGGTTTCTGCACAAGGGTTTTTGGGAAGGCAAAAGCGGAATGCTTAAATGCCCACAAGATACACTGGAGATGAAAGCTTTTTCCCCCCAAGACTGCCATGCTGGATTCAGGCGAAGAGGGGTGGTCAGACTGGGGGCCAAGTGCACCCCCTAAGCTCCCAGGAGGGAAGGGGAGTGCTCATCAGAAGGAGATTGTCTGTATGAACTGACAGCCTTCATTTCCAGCTTTGAAAATGTTAAGCTCCAAGGCAGACAAGTTGAAGGATGGGGGGGGGGACTCCTTCCCAAGGATAAAGAAGCCATCAAGGACTTTTTCCTTTATTTGAGGCCCTAAGACATGGGACTCCCCTCAAGGAGGGTGTAGAGGAGGCAGGGTGGTGGAGAAATTTCCTCCCTGTGGAGGAAAAGAACGAGCTGCTGAGGGTTCCAAAGATGGGTGCACCGGGGTCTCGGCAGTGGCCCATAGAACCAGCATCGTGGTAGAGGGAGGTACGGTGTTAAGGAACCCTCAGGACGGGAGGATAGAAATGGTCCTAAAACTAGCCTTCTCCATGGGGGTCATGACAGTCCAGGGCTCAGTTCACGTGGCATGGACAGCCTTATGCTGGATGCAGCAATTGCCCAAAACTAAAGAAACTGCGCACCTAGAATCAGCAGTGGCCTTTCTAGGAGATACCTTGTGTGACCTGGTTAGACTTTCATCTAGCGTGGTCGCCTCTGGGGTGGCCACTTTGCCAAGAGTTTATAACTTGGCATGGTCATCGCAGAGAGGCCTTCTTGATATTCCTTCTCCCAAAGCTTTCTCGGTCACAGCTCCTCTCACCCTGAGGCATTTTGGATGATGGATTGCTTGAAGACATGCACATCAGTGTTAAAAAAAAAACATTCCTTTTTCAGCAGGCCTTTGAGTGTTCATGGAGATTGTTGCCATCCAGTGGCGTTGGCATGATTTATCATGGCTGTTGTACATGTTTTGATTAAGGCCATTGTGGTCGGCTTTTTTTTTTTTTTATTTGATGTCATATGGTAAATTGTTACCATGTATTTTAATTATGTATGTTGAATGGTACATTGCTTAGAGCTATGGCATAAACAATTAATAAAATAAATACTTTGGTTCTGTGATTGGGGAACTGTCTCTGCATCCAAGTCATACCTTTTACCTCTCTATGGAGGGGTGGGGGTGGGGGGAGAACACACCTATTTAGAAAAGACCTGAAGAAATTGGGAAAGGACTTGGAGTGAAATTGAGTCCTAAAGACTCCCAAAGAACAGAAAGCGAGCATGGATTTAGAAGACAGCAGTTCAAATACCAGGCTAAGGGGTAAATCACTGAGCATGGCAGCAGCGTACATATCAATATATAAATTCCAGTCCTTTCGCAGGGCCAAGAAGCCAAGGATAGATCTGACTGCAGCTGCTGGTAGCAGTTGCCCTCCACACTGATATCAGGTAGGCCCCTCTGTTGGTAATACCAGTAGGTAGACACCTGGTGCTGTATTGCATGGAGTGGGCTCGGATTACAACAGACCAATGGGTCCTGGATATCATTTCAAAGGGGGTATGCACCCAAAGTGCCAAATGTGATGTGAAAAGAGAAATCAAATACAAATCAAAAGGGATGCAGTAAAGATGACATTTCAAATGCTACAGGACTTGAAAGTGATAGTTCCAGTCCTACCTCGGGGAAAGGGGCATATTCAAGTCCCAAAGGACAGCACCTTTCTGCCTGCCCTAGGGGTAATCCTTGTTTGAGGGTACCTACCCCACACAGCATGAGGAACCTCTGCTCAGTTATGGCAGCAGTAAGGAAAGTAGAATTTCTGACATCATTGGATCTGACAGAGGCCCATCTCTATATTCATGTGAGGCTGTTGATTCAAGGTCTGCGGTTTTTGTGTCTTAGGCCAGCATTTTGTTTTGGGCCTTGCCATTTGAACTTGCAGTAGTTCTGAAGACCTTCACCAAGACAATGGTAGTCGTAGCAGCGGCCTCACAGATGCAGGGGATAACAGTTCATCCCTGCTTGGACGACTGGCTTATCGGAGCAAAATCTGCCCCGGAGAGCCAGCAGGGGTCTGCCATGGTGGTCCGTCTTCTCGAAAGATTGGGCTGGCTAGTGAACAATGCAAAGAGAGCAAGGAACCCTCTCAGTCATTAGAGCTTTTTGGTGTATTCTTTGATAGAAGGGAAGGCTGGGTGTACCTGCCACCCAAGAGAGTTGCCAAAATAATAGAAAGTAAAAATGTTTAGTGCCCAAGATGCACCCAAGATATTGGATTACCTCCAGCTACTGGGGTTAATGGCAGCAGCGACAGATATAGTTCTCTGTGTCAGGGCACATATTTGTTCTTGACAGCAGTCTGTAGTGACCCAATGATCACCAGCCTTCCAGAAGAGCCTAAGTCAGATTCTAAGAGCCCCCCAGGACTCTTAGAATCTGACGTCTCACCCATCATCGAAATAACCACAACACACCTCAACCTGGACGCCCCAGCAATAATATTAGGAGACTTCAATCTACACATGGACAACCCCACTCTCTCACCTAGCTGCCAAACTCTTCTACTAACATTCTCAGCGATGGGCTTTTCCCAAATAGTCAAAAACCCGACACATAAAGCAGGACATACGCTGGACCTGATCTTTATCAACAAAGGCATAAAACCATCTTCCCCACTAAATAATCTGAAGGTACCCTGGTCGGATCACTCCCTGATTTCTACCTCATTCTTACTGGAAAAATCTATATTACCCCTCATACACCTTCCCCATCCTTTACCTACAGGAAATCTTGCAACCCCGATGACCTCACCAATCAATTGTCCAAACACCTTCCCGCTATAGATCTCACTGATCCCAATACTGCCCTACGCTCCTGGAATACTATCACAGAATCCATAGCCAATAAGCTCTGCCCCCTAACAACAAAAAAACCTCACCCAGATGCCTCCAAAAAACAACCATGGTTCACAAACGATCTTAGAAGGCTTAAACAAAATCTAAGACAAAAGGATTCTAACTGGAGGAAAAATCCAAGTGCTAGCACACTTTCAGCCTACAAACTCACGCTACACCAATACAAGGTCTGCACCTCCAAAGCAAAAAGAGACTTTTTTGCCTCCAAAATTCACAACTTAGTCTTTGACGCGAAAGCTCTATTCAACTATGTTTCCACCCTCACCCAAGTTCCCTCACCAGAATGCCCTAGTAATCAAGCTCAAGCCAAAGCAGATGAACTCGCTCTCTTCTTTCAAAACAAAATCAAGAATCTTCTTACTCATCTTCCTTCCAATATCGCCCCCCTAACACAAGCTCAAATGCTTCACATCAAAAACATTCACCTAGAAATGTTTGAACCTACCTCTTCATCCGAAATCCAAACCATCATTAGAAGAATGAAACCATCTTCACACCCAGCGGACCATATTCCCACAAAACTTCTCCTCTCAATACCAGACGCTATCTCCAAAACATTAGCTGACATCATCAACTGTTCACTTTCACAAGGTTCCTTCCCAGAAGACCTCAAACAAGCCTCACTCAAACCACTTTTAAAAAAACCCAACCTGGACCTAAAAGACCCCAACAATTACCGCCCAATAGCTAATCTCCCTATCATAGCAAAGATTATGGAAAAGCTTGTGAACTCCCAACTATCGGACTTCATTGAAGATAACAAACTTCTATCCGCCTCACAACATGGATTCTGCAAAAATCGGGGCACAGAATCCCTACTTACTTCTCTTACAGACCTTCTCATCCTAGGTACAGACAAAGGACAATCCTTTCTATTGGTCCTTCTGGACCTTTCAGCAGCTTTCGATACCGTAAATCACGCTATCCTCATCAACCAGTTAGCTGCGATAGGAATCTCTGGATTAGCGCTCTCCTGGTTCAAATCGTTTCTAACCAACAGAGGCTACAAAGTAAAAATACAGAACAAAGAATCAACACGCCACGACTCAACCATCGGAGTCCCACAAGATTCCTCTTTATCCCCTACACTCTTTAATATTTACCTCCTACCACTCTGCCAACTCCTTACCAACCTCAGTTTAATACACTTTCTCTATGCGGACGACATCCAGATCCTGATCCCAATCAAAGAATCATACTCAAAAACCCTCGAATACTGGGAATCCTGTCAACTAGAAATTAAAAGCCTCCTCAACAGCCTTAATCTGGTACTAAACTCATCCAAAACCGAAGTACTACTCATAACTCCTGATGATAATCTCACAGCCCGTCTCCCAACCAACCTACAAACCACTCATGTGAGGGATCTAGGTGTGCTAATCGATAACAAACTGAACTTCAAAGCCCACATCAACAAAACTACCAAAGACTACTTCTATAAACTGCAAGTTTTAAAAAGGATAAGACCACTATTCCACGCCATAGACTTCAGAACCATCCTCCAAGCCCTCATTTTCTCTAAATTAGACTACGGCAACTCCACTTTACTTGGCCTCCCCGCCTCATACACAAAACCGCTCCAAATGGTTCAAAACGCAGCAGCCCGACTACTAACAAACACCAGGAAAAGAGACCACATCTCCCCAGTCCTACAAAACCTCCACTGGTTACCAATTCATTTCAGAGTCATTTACAAATCTATCACCTTGTTATACAAAATCATACACCAACATACCAAAATCGACCTACAAATTCCTTCCCGTTTACACAAATCTACAAGACCGACAAGGGAAGCCTACAGAGGATGCCTCCTTGTTCCACCCACAAAAACTACTAACCACAGCACCTTGAGAGACCGAGCCCTTTCCACAGCAGGACCACCGCTATGGAACTCCATCCCCCCCAGATCTCAGAAATGAACCATGCCTCCTAACCTTTAGGAAAAGACTTAAAACTTGGCTTTTCAGGCAAGCCTTCCCGAACTCCACCTAACACGCACCATCAATAATTTCTCTGCTTAGAAGATGTATATATAGTGGACTCCATATTTATACTGCACACTTGTATATAATTATCCTCCTCTATCTCTTTTTAATTCTTACAATCCCAGTTCTTAGCCCTTGTTAAATGTAACTGCATCTCTTCTTCACGTTTATTTATGTTTTTGGTTATATTTTTGCACCCCTGTTATCTGTAAACCGACATGATGAGAACGAGTTCTTGAATGCCGGTATATAAAAACCTTAAATAAATAAAAATAAAAAAATAAGTATCACAGCCACCTTCGCGTTTCCTGGACAGTGGAAGAGATTTCGGGCTGGAGGTTGGAATCTTGCAACCTTTTAAAAGGCATGGTCTTGGAACCACCTGACTGGGTCATGCTAATGACTGGGTGGGGAGCACATTGCCAGGGCCATATGGCCCAAGGAAATTGGTCAGAAGAGGAAGTTTGGCTAGTAAATAAGTTGGAATTGAGGGCCATCAGGTTGGCACTTTGGACATTCCTGCCAAGGCTAGAGGGAAAGGCAGTAAGTTCTCAGCACCACAGCACTGGCATACTTGAATAAGAAGGGCGGCATGCCTAGCCACAGACTTGCAGTATAAGCAATCAAGATACTCATTTGGACAGAGAAAAACCTGCTGTATTTTTTATCTTTATTTGTTTTTTCTATACCGATGTTCGTCGGACATATCATACCGGTTTACATTGGAAACAGAGGAGTCTGTTAGGGTGGACTTCTTGTTTTACAGTGGAGCATTGTCATTTACGATTAAACATTTTTTAACATTTTACATTTTTTAACATTTTACATTGAACATTTTGCATTGTATTTTTACATTGAATATTTTACATGGAACATTATACATGGCACATTTTAAATTGAACATTGTACATTTTAGATTTAATATTGTGACTACATAATGTCATAAACCTGTTGGCTTTATGACATTATGTAGTGGGGCTTTACATCAATTTGTGTTGGGATTTTGCGGATTATATGGATTTGATGTGGGTGTTGAGTGAGGAGGGTGGGGTGTGTGTGGGGGAGCGTTTGTGTTCTTAGGTTGGGTGGTCGTCTGGTATGCTTTTTGGAAGAGCCATGTTTTTAGGTTCTTTTTGTAGTTTTCAGCATCTTACATTGCAGGAAGGGAGAATGTGTAAGTGGACTTTCTCAGCAGGACAAGCTGGACCCAGGAGAATGGAAGCTCAGCCAAGAAGCATTCCAGATGATAGCAGAATGATGATTACCAGTGATGGACTTAATGGTGACTCATGCCAATGCCAAGATAGACTGGTTCTTCAGTCGATGGAAAAAGGCAGGATTCAGGGTGATAGGTGCCTTGATCCAGCCTTGTTCCAAGGGCAGGATTCTTTATATATTCCTACCTTGGACGTTGATGGGCAAGGTGATAAAGAGAAAATCACTCCTCTATGGTGATACTGGAGATCCCAGGTTAACTTAGAAGACCATGGTATGTAGAACAAATAAGGCTGCCAGGACACATCTCCATTTTGTCTTATGGCCTAGCCCTTGAAAGGGATCTGCTGCAAAGCAGATGATGCTTACAGGTGGTAGTGGCAACTATGCTGAAGGATTGTAAAAACTCAGCTTCATTAGGTCTGGAGATTGTCGTCCTGTTGGAAGAATGGAACTTCTCTGTCAAAGTCGGATATTTCATGAAACTTAGACTTTCTATTAAGGTATTTGGAAACGGGCTTAGCCCTTAATTCTTTGAGGATGTTCATGTTAGCCATATCATGCTACAGGGGCCACATTAAAGGCACCTAAGTTGCTGCACATTCAGATTTGGTGTGCTTTTTGAAGGGGGTCAAAGTGTATTTGACTACCCTTCAGATCAATCATCCCTCAATGGAACCTTTAACTTGTTCCGTAGAGCATTAGTAGAAGTGCCCTTTGAGCCTTTGAAGCAAAAGCCCATCTAGGATCTGTCATTAAAGGCTACTTTCCTGGTAGCATTCTAGTTGGCAAGATACATAGAAACATAGAAATGATGGCAGAAAAGGACCAAATGGTTCATCCAGTCTGTCCAGCAAGCTCATAGTAGTATCTGCTGCATCATGCAGGTTACCCCCATGCTTTCAGTTTCCCAAACTGTAAAAGTCAGGGCAATCTGTTGCTATCTGAATCCAATTCCCCTTTACCCTTGCTGTGGAAGCAGAGATAAATTTTGGAGTTGCATCAAAAGTATCAGGCTTATTGGTTAAGGATAGTCACCTCCACACCAGCAAGTTGCCCCCCCCCCCCCCCCCCATGCACTCTCTTCCTCATTTCTATCCTTTGGCCGTTAGGGATCCACAATGTTTATCCCATGCCTCTTTGAATTCTTTCACTGTTTTTATCTTCACCACCTCCTCCAGAAGGGCATTCTTGGTGCTTCAGGCCCTCTCATATAGAGAACCATATTTAATAATATACGTGCATTCAGTCACCTTTAATCCAGTGCCCTCATTCTTTCTGAAGAAGGTGTCTCCCTGCTATCTGAATCAGGCAGTGGTGCTACTTGTTTTCAGGAGAAAGTAATGTTAAGGAGACAAGCGTAATCTTCACATACTGGATATATGCTGGGTGATACTAAGATACTTTAAGGTGATGAATCTTTTCAGGAAATCAGGCTGTTCAGACCACAAAAGGGAGAAGCAGCCTCCAAGGCAACGATAGTGAGATGGATCAAAGAGACCAATTAGGCAAGCGCCAGTGGCACTCCATGCCCACTCTACTAGAGCACAAGCATCTTCTTGGGCAGATTTCACCTGTCTCCCCAGGTGAAATCTGCAGGGCTGCCACTTGATCAACCCTGCACTTGTTTTCCAAGCACTACAGGCAGGATGCAAGGTAAAGGAGGAAGGGGTTTTTAGGGCAGCCCTGTCTTCCTCCTGCCTAGTCTAGGGTGTAGCTTTAGTATCTCCTAAGTGTAATGAACTAGTCTAGCAGGTGAAAAGGAAGGTAAAATTGTTCTTACCTGATAATTGTCTTTCCTTGAGTCCTGCTAGACCAGTCCAGGATTCCCCTAGGAATAGAGGGGGCCATAAACAGTCATACAAGGTAATCAGACTGACTCTCTCTCTCTCTTCCTTCTTTCTGTTCCCTGTTTGCTCTTCCCTGAGGGAGGGTGACTTTGAGGGACCAAAAAAAGGGAAAGTTTCAAAGAAGTGAGGTTGTCATGGGTAGGCAGGCTGGATTCAAGCAGACCCCCAACAGGAGCAGTACAGGACTGAAGGACAAGATCTTCTGCCTAGCCAGTCCCTCACCTTTGGGTTGAGCATGCAGGTTCTGGGGGCCAGCAGGACAGGAACTGGAGATGGAAGGCAGGGCTGGAACTGGCGACACAGAAGCTAGAGACAAGGACTGGAACTAAAGGTAAGGCCTGGACTGGACTTTGAGGCAAGGCATTAGTGGGAGACAAGGGCTTGAACTGAAGACCCACAGGGAGTACAGGGCTGGTCCAGACAAGACCCGGACAGGACAAGACTAGGACTGGACAGGAGAGAACACAGGAAAAAGGCAAGGAAAATACAAGCACAGGTAACCAGAAACTAAAGCACAGTAAGGTACATATAAAACAAAACAAGGAAGCAATAGACAAGGAGGCCTAATCAGGCCACAAGGCAGGACAAGGTGAGACTAGGTGTGCAGGCCACAAGGCAGTGCAAGATGGCCAAGGAGGCTGCAGGACAAGGGGAGAAGGCCTAGGAGGCCACAAGGCAAGGCAGGAATACCAAGGAAGCCACATGGCAAGGCGAAACGAGAAGACCCCAGGGACCACGCAGAAGCAAGGCAAGGTGTCTTGAAGAGGCACAGAGTTGTGGGAGAGGCAAGGCTAAATAGCACTGGCCTTGCTGAGTCATGGGACCATCAAGAAGGTGGCTAGAGTGGGAAGGAGCATGGATCCGTAAGGACCTCTGGTGGGAAGGCTCTCTAGCAGCCAGTATCATTACAGAGGTTTAAAAAAAAAAAAAGAGGGGAGGGGGGTCATTCAGAGGCTTTTTACATGCAGCTACTGGCAAGGGTGTATAACCACTTCCCCGTTTATGACCAAAAGTAAGGTCATGAAAAGGGTGTGCCCTCTGTTTCCGACACCCGAGGAATGGGGAAATCCAATTGTAGCAGGAATTGATGAGAGAAAACTATCAGGCAAGAACAATTTTACCGTATTTTTGTGTTATGTCCTTTACAGCTGCATTGCCAGAATATGGAAGCATTTTTGTTACGCAGGCAGTATTTGGGATCAAAAAGCCCTGCTGCAACTGGAATGGTGAAAAATTTGGACAAGTGATTTCAATTTTACTTTGGATTATAATGCCCAGTTGTGACATCACCTGGACCTATTGCGTTATGCACACCCTGTTTAGTGTGTGTTGGTTTGCAAAAATGCATGAAGAGCTGTCTTCTGCCCCTTCAAAATAAACATTTTAGTTTTAGCTAGAGAGGTGGCCATAGATTTGCTAGGTGTCCTCTCAGCAGCACAATTACTTGTAAGCAATCAGATAGCAAATAGTGCTTCTGATTTACTCAGTTGTTAAATAAATAGTGTTAAGTTTTATTTTTATTTAGTGATTTTTGTATACCGGCATTCATGTTGATACATATCACGTCGGTTTACGGCAAAAATCAAATGTTGGTTACTACATTTGCATATAAAAGAAGGGTAACTTTTAAAATGGTTCATCTAAAATATAAAATCTGTCTCAACATAAGCTAAAATACAATAATAATGGATCCAAGTACATCTTAAAATACAAATAAAACTATAGATCAAAGCACATCTTAATTTGCAAAATGTAACATTAAAAGTATATCACTAAAAATTATCAATAAAAGAAATCAATCCTTGTTGTTAAAGGCTTGGTTAAAAAGCCAGGTTTTGACTCCTTTTTTAAAAAGTCTGATATCTGCTTCTGTCCTCAGCTGTGGTGGTAAAGAGTTCCAAATATTAACACTCTCTCCTCCATCCCTGGTTATGATTTTGGTTGTATTCTCCAAGAGAAATGTAGTATTTGAAATTTCTTCCTATGTAGACAGATGACTGTAGATATCCCTTGGAACCTGCAGATAAAACAGTGCTGGCTCCAGTATGAATTTAAGTGCCCTCACCTCTGGCGCTAGATATATCAGTGAAGGGTTGTCTTACATTAGATCTCTCTGCTGCTGGATTTGTTTCTTAAATAATCTGTTTAATACCTAATTTAAAACAGGCCAAATCTTACAAAATTCAGGTTTTATTTACAAAACATAAACTACTTTCTCCTGGAGATGTGCATGTATACACTGGTCCCTACCTTAATCATAGTGAATTTTGCTGGATTAAGGTGTTGAGTAATGGTTTTTGTCAATGATGTTTTTAATGTAAATACAAGCCAATTTTTGAATTGCACAGTTTACTGCATGGCTTGCATTCAAAGGATTAAGTTGATACATAGCTGCTTTGCAGTTTTGATATTTCTCCATTGGAAATGAGATGCAGTTATCTTCAGAATGATGCACACCTGCATGGAAAATCTGATGTCTGTGTGTTCTGTCTACTGCAGACAAGCAGAGATCGGTGTTCTACAGTCCTCAAGGCATCATGTGAGCTATAAGACTGTCTTTACACATTTTTAAATTGTCCACTTGCAATCACTGATCATTGACCAGCTGTCCCAGGAATACTTTTGGGAACAAGTCATAGGATAGGTGGCAATGTCCTTTCATGGATTACAAACTGGTTAAAAGACAGGAAACAGAGTAGGATTAAATGGACAATTTTCTCAGTGGAGGGGGTCGGGCAGTGGAGTGCCTCAGGGATCTGTACTGGGACCCGTGCCTTTCAATATATTTATAAATGATCTGGAAAAGAATACGACGAGTGAAGTAATCAAATTTGCAGATGATACAAAATTATTCAGAGTAGTTAAATCAAAAGCGGATTGTAATAAATTGCAGGAGAACCTTTGTGAGACTGGAAAATTGGGCATCCAAATGGCAGATGAAATTGAATGTGGATAAGTGCAAGGTGATGCATATAGGGGAAAATAGCCCTTGCTATAGTTACATGATGTTAGGTTCCATATTAGGAGCTACCACCCAGGAAAGAGATCCAGGCATGGTGGATAATACATTGAACATAAGAAATTGCCATGCTGGGTCAGACCAAGGGTCCATCAAGCCCAGCATCCCGTTTCCAACAGAGGCCAAACCAGGCCACAAGAACCTGGCAAGGACCCAAACACCAAGAAGATCCCATGCTACCGATGCAATTTAATAGCAGTGGCTATTCCCTAAGAAAACTTGATTAATAGCAGTTAATGGACTTCTTCTCCAAAAATGTATCCAAACCTTTTTTGAACTCAGCTGCACTAACCACATCCTCTGGCAACAAATTCCAGAGCTTAATTGTGCGTTGAAAGAATTTTCTCAGATTAGTCTTAAATGTGCTACTTGCTAACTTCATGGAATGCCCCCTAGTCCTTCTATTATCCGAAAGTGTAAATAACTGATTCACATCTACTCGTTCAAGACCTCTCATGATCTTAAAGACCTCTATCATATCTCTCCTCAGCCGTCTCTTCTCCAAGCTGAACAGCCCTAACCTCTTCAGCCTTTCCTCATAGGGGGAGCTGTTCCATCCCCTTTATCACTTTGGTTGCCCTTCTCTGTACCTTCTCCATTGCAACTATATCTTTTTTTGAGATGCGGTGATCAGAATTATACACAGTATCCAAGGTGCAGTCTCACCATGGAGCGATACAGGGGCATTATGACATTTTCTGTTTTATTCACCATTCCATTCCTAACATTCTATTTGCTTTTTTGACTGCTGTAGCACACTGAGCCAACAATTTCAAACTATTATCCACGATGATGCCTAGTTCTTTTTTCTGGTTGGTAGCTCTTAATATGAAATCGGCTCAGTGTGCTGTGGCAGTCAAAAAAGCAAACGTCCATTAACTGCTATTAATCAAGTTAACTTAGAAAATAGCCACTGCTATTACTGGCATCAGTAGCATGGGATCTACTTAGTGTTTGGGTACTTGCCAGGTACTTATAGCCTGGATTGGCCCCTGTTGGAAACAGGATGCTGGGCTTGATGGACCCTTGGTCTGACCCAGTATGGCATGTTCTTAATGAGTGTCATCCATATTTGCAATGTGCCAATTCACTGAAACTGAACTGCTATTTGCATTGCCTCAGTGCCTGTTGCACTGCTCATGTTAAGAACGCTATCTTCCTATCTTGTGTTGGCAGTCATATGGAAACAGCTTAAGTGAAACTGATCAATCTTCTGGATGTGGTAACTGCATAAAGTCCAGGATATGTATCCATAGAATGGAATTGTGAGGGCAACTGCACAATAGGATACTAGCTTTGTCATCACCCGAATGTCATGCTCTTTCAACAGGCGCTGCCTTAAGCTTTGGCCATTCTGGCCCTAATGTCATCAGTGTTAATGGATTTAGATGAGAAACTGCCAAGATAACAGAACTTGTCAATAGCTGTTAACTTGGTGTGTCTGATATGCACTTCTGGCACAGTTGGATTACTAGTTGGAAAGGGCAGATGCATGACCCCAGCCATGTTAAAATTAATCAATTTTTCAAGTTGTCAATACTGATCTAAAGTAAAAAGTATAGGGTCATGCCAGTAAATTGCTAGACTTTGAATTTAATGAATTTTCACCTGCCTTAAAACTTTTGTCCAGTACTCGCATTAATAGACTGATGTATACATTACACCATTGAGACTAAACCCTGCCGTGACCCTATACTTCTTACTTTAGATCACTATTGACAACTTGAAAAATTGATTCTTAATTTTGCTTCTGATAAAGCCCCTGACGTAGCCTTTTGCGAAACCTTGCCAAAGTTGGGTTCTTTTTATCAAGAGAGATATGTGCAAATAAATTATTTTAATCTAAGGCAGTTGGTCTGTCTTGCTTTAATATTTGCCCAGTCATGTTAAGGCATTCAGTCAACTGAAATGCCAAGAGAAGAACATAAAACAAATTACTTTAAATGTTATACAGTGGATGTTCCATCAGTGCACAATCGTCTGCAGAAAGATGATCCCACATAATAGTTGTATGTATCTTTTGGCTTACAGTAGCCTGGGATTGAATATATCACTGAATACAAAACTGAATAGAGAGATCCAGGTCACAATTTTTGAAGGCAACAAGAGTAGTTAAATCACATTTGAGTTGTGATAAATTGCAGGAGGATCTTGCGAGACTGGAAGATTGGGTGTCCATATGGCAAATGAAATATAATGTGGACAAGTGCAAGGTGATGCATATAGGGAAAAGTAACCCATGCTATAGTTACATGATGTTTAGTTTCCATTTTAGCAGCTACCAACCAGGAAAAAGATCTGGGCATCATAGTTGATATTACATTGAAATCATTGGCTCAATGTGCTGTGGCGGTCAAAAAAGCAAATCATGTTAGGAATTATTAGGAAGGGAATTGCAAAGAAAATGGAAGATGTCATAATGCCTCTGTATCGTTCAGTGATTAGACCGCACATTGAATACTGTGTGCAGTTCTGGT
This sequence comes from Rhinatrema bivittatum, assembly GCF_901001135.1. Taxonomy (NCBI): domain Eukaryota; kingdom Metazoa; phylum Chordata; class Amphibia; order Gymnophiona; family Rhinatrematidae; genus Rhinatrema; species Rhinatrema bivittatum. The sequence continues at coordinate 295,372,106 of NC_042617.1, read as the reverse complement.
CGTTGCATCTCAACAATTATATAGATGCACTGGAGAAAATACAGAGAAGGGTGACCAAAATGATAAAGGGCAAGGAACAGCTCCCCTATGAGGAAAGACTAAAGAGGTTAGGGCTATTTAGCTTGAAGAGATGGGGGTGGCAGGGATATGATAAAAGTCTACAAAATCATGAAAGGACTTTGAACGGGTAACGGTGAAAAGATTATTTACTCTTTTGGATAATATAAGGACCAGGGGGACTCCATGAAGATAGCAAATAGCACATTTAAAATAAATTGGAGAACATTCTTTTTTTTTTCACTCAACACACAAATTAAGCTCTGGAATTCATTGCCAGAGGATGTGGTTAAGGCAGCTAGTGTTGCTGGGTTTAAAAATGTTTTGGATAAGCTTCTGGAGGAGAAGTCCATAAACTGCTATTAATCAATAGGGAATAGCCACTGCTTGTTGCCAGCATTAGTAGCATAGGATCTATTTAATTTTGGGGTACTTGTGAGTTAGATTGGCTAATATTGGAGACAGGATACTGGGCTTGATGGACCCTTGATCTGATCTAGTATAGCATATCTTATGTTCTTATGGAGACAGTATATAACCCTGTTTTGTTTCCATTGGAGATGAGGAAACCCTCTGATCTCTCACATTCAACATGCAAGTCCTCAGATCTTAATGAAAAGAGCAAATGCAAATTTATTTGGGTAAATGATTTTGCTAAGAGCCTTCCTTTTAACATCAGAGGCTTTTTCTAGATCTTCAGCTACAACACAGATATCTTGGTGATGCTTGCAATATTTCTCTTGCCACTCTTAGTCTAGAAATCATATTGGCTTTCAGGAATGATATCCTTGGCTGTCATGTGCTTTGAATCAAGATAATTAATTTTAATTTGTTTTTGTTCTATATATTTTATTAAGTTTCTTATAATTGTATTTATAATTATTTTATAGTTTTCTGTCTTTTATATTAGAAGTTCTTATTTTTATGACTTATTGATACCGATTATATGTGATTATTTTATTTTAAATTATTATTGTAAACCGTTGTGATGGAATGTTTTCTAAATGACTGTATATAAAATCACATAGCTGAGTTGGTCTGGCTAGCTATGGGGGGGGGGGGGGGGGTTTAAATCTGTGGAGCCAAATTTTCAAGCAACAACCTTATGGTTTGTCATAGGAAGGGTATGAACTAAGTAGAGGATCTTGTATGCCAATATAGTCAAGATAGTGGAATATTGAGAAGGGGGGGGGGAAGAAGATAAACACTGTCCTGGATGGAGGAGAGAGGTCTTACAAGCAGGTGTGTGGACAGAGATAAATGGGCAGACTGGATGGGCTGGTTGGACCTTTTTCTGGTGTCATATGCTATGTTACTATGACTAGTTCATGCAGAGCATAGATTTCCAGAAGCTGTCTGCCTTTCAGATTTTCATTATCTGTACCATGATATCTGATAAATCTTGCTTATAAGTTGTAATTTTGTCCAACGTGTGCATTAAAACTTCATAAGATGAACAGCTTGTGTGTGTTAGGTTCAAGAGATGATTTTGTGCAGGCTCTTATTGACTGACTCAAAAGATGAGCTCAGGAGCCAACAGGGTTGGTGCATAGGCACTGATAAGTGGCGCGCACACTTTTTTTTTTTTTTTTAAATTTAATTTTTTTAATTGAACTACAAGCATTATACAAAGCGACATATCAAAAAAAAATCAGAAACATGTTACATAACAGTTGGTTCAACATTTTTTTCCTTTAACATCCCAGCCCCCACATCTTCTAGGGCTCAAATCATTTATCATACACAGTGAATCATAAGTCGACAATCTGTATGAAGAAAGTTAAAGCATGTAAGTATCATATCAAGATACCATAGCCCCCTTATACATCTCAGCATTACACCATTCTTCAAACTATTACCAAACAGCTTGACATCTAGCAGTAGTATATTTTCTTATTGCAGTTAATTTACTCATAAAGAAAACTTTGCATAGGCGTTGTCATGATCCATCAGAGGGTTTTGTGGCTTCTTCCGGCCTGTGGCCACGTCACCTTGAGCAGCAACAATATGTGAGATCAATTTCATCATCTTAGATGGAACTTCAGGAGAAAGTATTCCCAACAAGTATACTGTATATGAGGATCTCTCTTCAGTGTAATTTGGTCACTTCCTTAATGAAACAGACAACTCTCTCCTGGAACTTCCAAACTAAAGAATGGTTCCACCAAATATGATAAACAGTCCTAATTGCAAAAAGTGGCCCATCTACTCTGGGGTAAGTTAAACTGTAGTCAAGCTTAGACTAATAATACATGGTGAAGATTCCAGCTTATTCATCAGTGAACGCGATGATAAAACAGACTACTGCTTGTTGTAGAGAACCTTCTAGTTGAGCCAGCACATCTAGAGGGCTCTAGCTTCAGTAAACTGACTGGTCAGATATCAGAGTTTCACTGGAGGCTGCTGCTATGTCAATGCTATAACATTTCCTGTTCTCTAGCTCTGATGGCAGTCATTATTTCATGGCATTTGGAGGGGGGGTGGGGGGAAATCTAATACTGAATCAACTGACCTATCTAATTTCAGACCTATTTCTAATCTGCCACTGCTATAAAAAATCGTTGAAAAAGTAGCCAATCAACAACTCTTGGAACTTCTGGAGAACCACAATATCCTTTATCCTTCTCAATTCGGATTCCGAAAATTCTTTAGTACTGAAACCCTACTAGCTTCTCTTATGGTCACTGTCCTAAGAGGCATGGATAATGGACAATCATACCTTCTCATCTTGCTAGACACATCCGCAGCTTTCGACACAGTCAACCACAAAATATTACTAAACAGGTCTGACTGATACCACTTATCAATGGTTCGAATCATACCTAAGCAACAGATCATATAAAAGTTAAAACACCTTTGAATCAGAACAAATAAAAATTACCCATGGTGTTCCTCAAGGATCCTCATTATCATCAACTCTTTTTAATCTATACATGCTTCCCTTTTGTAAGTTTTTATCAGGCCTTGGATTAACCCAATTTATTTACGCCGATGACGTACAGATTTCAATTCCAATCACACACTCCATTGATTCAGCACTGAAACTTTGGGAAATTTATCTCACCTCCATGAAGAGACTTCTAGCTCAAATGAGCTTATCCTTGAACTCAACTAAGACTGAGCTTCTTATACTCTGCCCCAGACGTAATATTCCAATGGAAATAAATGCAACAGTACCTAACAAACATCCGATCTCCTATGAAGTTAAAGACCTCGGGGTCATTCTCGATAGTGAATTAAATTGTAAAAACTGGATAAATAGACTAATAAAAGGTGGCTACTTTAAGCTACATGTTTACAAAAAAAAAAAATTAAAACCACTTCTCCATAAACATGATGTCAGAACAGTCCTCCAGGCACTCCTTTTCTCAAAAATAGATTATTGCAATGCCCTTCTACTAGGACTTCCTGCCTCCATCACTAGACCCCTTCAACTGTTGCAGAATTCAGCCGCCAGAATTTTAACAAATTCCAAAAGATCCGAACATAGAGCTCCAATTTTGAAAGATTTACACTGGCTTCCAATCACATATCGCACTCAGTTCAAAACGCTTTCATTAATCCACAAAACATTATGCAACGATAAAATGGAATGGCTCACTGCCGCATTGCACTTTCACACCCTGCAGACAACCACTTGTTCCGCAAGTAATGCAACACTACCCGTCCCCTCCCCCAAATCTGCACATTTAAACTCTGTTAGACAAAGGGCCATATCGATCGCAGGACCTCAGCTATGGAACTCTCTTCCCCAAGATTTAAGAATGGGACCTAATATCAGAACATTTAAGAAGGTTATTAAAACCTGGCTTTTCCAACAAGCATTCACATAACACTCGCATACATACTGAATTTCTCACACATCCTGGTTATATTTTAAGTGCTTAATGGTATTTTATGATATTTTAATTGCATATTTATTTGTTGAAGTTTCTTTACTGTATTTTATAATATGATATTTTTGAATCCTAAATTTTACTTGTTAACCGATGTGATGTACCATATGAACGTCGGTATATAAAAACAAATAAATAAATATGTAGGACTGTGTGTGAGTTCCAGATTGTGAGAGAGTCTCCCTGTTCTGAATATTGCAAGTGCATGTCTGGATATCCAGCTGGCAGTGGTGAGCCACCAGGTGTATAATTGGTTAAATGATTTTAGGGAGCCTTTTCTTTTACCTTCTTTGTATGAAGAGAGCAGTGCTGTCCCTAAATTGGGCTGCTCTGGCACCCAAGCAAGATAGAAAACATTGTAATTGTTCCAGGTCAGTAATAAGTGAGTCACACCCAGGCCACCTGGATGCCGACTAGGTGCCTCCATTGGTATCTGCCAGTTGTCCATCTCCACAGGGACTTCATAATGAGTGTGTGATGGCTCCCATACAGATTAGTGACCATGGGTGCATAAAATGGATCATGAGGACTAGTAAATGTGAATACAAGAAGTTGGCCAGAATTGGTGGTATAATGCCATTATTAGAATTGCTTTTCTGTCCATAGGTATCACAGCTTCTTGCAGCTATTCTTTCAAGCTTGGCTGTTTCAGCGCTGTATTATACTCCTCCCTAAAGTGAGCCTAATGCCTTCATGCCTATGTTAGTTACCATTTTCCAGGTTCTGTTTGAGTGTGTGTATCTTTCATGTAATGCTTAGGGTGGTACTTTAGCTTAAACCTTCACCACCAATGACATAGCCGCAGAAAGTAATCCTGAGCCCCTGTTGTTCGCCTCCTCACCAACGATGAGGTAAAGGTTGAACAGGATTTTACAGGGTAGTGTTAGGTTGGAGGGCATCCCAGAAATTGTTTGCTGGATTTAGTGGCTGTGTTTAAATGATAACTCATCATGTACTTTGCCAGCATTTCAATGAAAACTGCTGATGATTAAGCTGGAAAGATCCTCTTCTTCCACCTTCCCAGTGCATTGACTTGAATGTATGTACCAACCAGAAGTTAATGCAGAATTAAACTGCGGAATTTGTTGCCAGAGGATGTAGTCAAAGTTAATAGCATAGCAAGAGTTTAAAAAAAAAAAAAAGGTTTGGGCAAGTTTCTGGAGGACAATTCCATTAACAAGTAGGCAGGGAGCTCACCACATTACATGTCTGGGAATGAGCAACTCAGACAGGCCATTTTCAGACAGTATGCTGGACTTGATGGATCATTGGTCTGACCCAGTATGGCAAATTGTGTAATGAATAGTGCAATCCAGTAAGGTGCCACTTAAGATTAAGTGAAAGGAAACCACAAGCAATGGAAGAAAGTGCTGCAATCAATGTCTAACTACGTGCCTTTTTGACAGTTTCCATATTTGTTCAGGTTAGTAGTTTGGAATGGCTAGCTTTGATGCTCAGGCTGGAATGTTCTTCTGAACTAAATGCCTGCCAGCCTTATCAGTGCTTAAAGAGAAAATGTGGCCTTTTGAGGAACTGAAATGTAGTTTGAACAGACTTAAATTTGGTCCCTCCCTCCTGTTTTTTTCTGTTTTAAATCTGAAAGGTCTCCATTCTTTGAAACTGAGAATATTCCCACAGTTTAAATATATCATTTTGCAGACCTAATTAAACAGAGCGGATTCTAGAAACAATATGTGATTGCTTCTTTTGAGAGAAGCCAAATTAGCCTCTTGCTGCCTGACTCTGAAGGCTGTCTTCTAGAAGAGTCCCAATGCCTGTGGAAGGGACTTCAATAGTCCTGAAAGCCAGCAATGGAATTCTACCTCTAGGCCAAGGATGGCTAACAGTGGATCTTGAGCCATAAACAGGTCTGGTTTTCAGGATAGCCACCATGAATATGCAGATGAGAATTTTATATGTGCTGTCTCCATTATATGCAAATCTATCTCCTGCATATTCATGGTGGCTATCCTGGAAACCAAACCTTTTTATGGCTCCTGAGGACTGGAGTTGGCCACCCCTCTTTTAGGCAGTTACTCTCTTGTTTTTTTTTTGTTTTTTTTTTACATGGCTATAATTAAGAACATGAGAACATAAGAAATTGCCATGCTGGGTCAGACCATGGGTCCATCAAACCCAGCATCCTGTTTCCAACAGAGGCCAAACCAGGCCACAAGAACCTGGCAATTATCCAAACACTAAGAAAATCCCATACCACTGATGCAATTAATAGCAGTGGCTATTCCCTAAGTAAACTTTATTAATAGCCGTTAATGGACTTCTCCTCCAAGAACTTATCCAAACCTTTTTTGAACCCAGCTACACTAACTGCACTAACCACATCCTCTGGCAACAAATTCCAGAGCTTTATTGTGCGTTGAGAGAGAGAATTTTCTCCGAATAGTCTTAAATGTGCTACTTGCTAACTTCATGGAATGCCCCCTAGTCCTTGTATTATTTGAAAGTGTAAATAACAGAGTCACATCTACTTGTTCAAGACCTCTCATGATCTTAAAGACCTATATGTGTTTGGCAGGTCAACATGTAATCCCTTTCCTTTTCCCCAAAGAGATTGAGACTGTGGTAGCTGGGAGCAGTGTTGGCTTGGAAAACAGCCAGAGAGAGAGGAAACAGGCAGACCTGGCTGCTTCACATACCCAGTTTTATTAACAGAACACAAACCATATAAAGGCTGCTTATCTCGGCAATCCTTAAATGCAGCTTCAAAAGTATCAGAGAGCTTCCTGCCTGCTCCCTGAGGCGCCTCTAAACCCTTCTGGGTCCTGAATCTTTATATTGTGGTGAGGGGAGCCTTCCTTCACCCAGAATCCCTTACAGGGCAGGATTCATAAGGAGGACCGGGCCAGATAGCTGTGGCTGCTGGGTGTTCTGAGGGAGTTTCCTATACACTCTCTCACAGAAACAATTGCCCTACTGAATGAGTGCTTTCTAGTTTCCAAGAGCAGCTAAACTTGTTATCCAGCTAGAGTGGGGAAAGCTAGTTCTTATCCCTTGGTAGTGAGATAGAAGAAATAGATCAACTGTTTGGGGATCTTCCGGGTACTTGTGACCTGCACTGGCCACTATTGGAGACAAAATGTTGGGCTCGATAGATCTTGGTGTGACCCAGCATGGCACTTCTTATGTTCTTATGGCACCTCTGTGCTGTTAGAAGCGGAGTGGAGAGGAATGGGTGAATAGAGGACAGTTATTTACTGTTTTAAACAACTCAATGACTAGGGGGCACTCCATGAAATTAGCAACCAGCAGATTTACAACAAATTTGTAGGAAGTAAGTTTTCACTCTGCGTCACAATCAAGCCCTGGAATCTGTTGCCAAAGGATGTGGTCAAGGCAGCTAATATAGTGGGGTTCAAAAGAGGATTGGACAAGATGTTTTGTCCAATCCTCTTTTGTTTTGTATAGGTTGAGCCTCTGCATTTCACTGATGATATCTGGTCACTTTTGTACTGTGTGTGCTTACTTAGAAACTTACAAGTAAATAACTGTCCTATATTCACCCATTCCACTCCACTCATGATTTTGTAAATACCCTCACAGTAGTCTCTTTATTCCAAGCTAAAGAGCCCTAATTTGTTTAGCCTTTCTCCAAAAGGGAGCTTTTCCATCCACTTTGTCATTTTTACTGCCCATCTCTATACCTTTTCTATGTCTACTATGCAGTGGGGGTTTTTTTTGTTTGTTTGTTTTAGATGGGGTGATGAACTGCACACAGTACTCAAGGTGTGAGTGCACCATGGATCTGTACAAAATCATCATGAATTTCTCTGTTTTGTTCCTTTTCAAGTGCAGAAGCTCAATTTATAAACACATGAAATTATGGACTTTTCCTGTAAGAACTTGTCCAATAGAGAAGTGCCATGCAGGGTCAGACCTCTGTCTGTCTCTTCCTCCCCCCCCCCCCCCCCCAAGCCCAGAAATGGCCAAAATGCAGCCAAGAAAGCAAATAGAATGCTAGGAATTATTAGGAAAGGAATGGAGAATAAAGCAGAGAATATCATAATGCCTCTGTATCACTCCATATTGTGACCACCACACCTCGAGTATTGTGTGCACTTCTGGTCACCACATCTTAAAGATATAGAATTAGAAAATTAGACAAGGGCAACTAAATTAATAAAGGGGATGGAACAATCCCCCTATGAGGAAAGGCTAATGAGGTTTTCCCTCATAGGAAAATTGTTCCTTCCCCTTTATCATTTTGGTTGCTGTTCTCTTATTTTCTAATTCTTTATCTTTTTTAAGATGCGGTGAAGTTGAAGTGATGGCTGAGGTCTATATAAGATAAAGTGGAGCAGAATGGGTAAACGCAAATCAGTTATTTATTTTATTTATTTATTTAAAAACTTTTATATACCGGTATTAGTATGCATACATCATACCGGTTTACAATGTAACTTTAAAGGTAGAAATTACAATGAACAGGGAGGGCGAACAAGGAGGAGTATACAAAGAGCAGGAGGTGGAGGAATTAAAGCAATAAATAAAAACTGCAACGGACTATTTACAGGAATATACAAGGCGTAGGCAAGATACTTGCAGAAGTCGGTGTACTTAATCAGGGTAGGCTTGTCGGAAGAGCCATGTTTTAAGTTTTTTTTCTGAACTTGGCGTAACATGGCTCTAGCCTGAGAGTGGTAGGGAGGGCGTTCCATTGTTTAGGGCCTGCAATGGATAGTGCACGGTCCCTAGTAGAGGAGAGGTGGGCTTTTTTCAAAGGGGGAATGGAGAGGGTGCCTTTGTTGACAGTGCGCGTGGGTCGTTCAGTGCGTATAGGACGAAAGGGTTCATCCAACCAATTGGAATTGTGCGAGTGGATGGACTTGTGCACTATGGTTAGAATTTTGAAGAGAATTCGGGATGCGATGGGGAGCCAGTGGAGTTCTTTGAGTATTGGGGTAATGTGATCAGCTTTCTTTGAGTTGGTGATGACCCTGGCGATGGCATTCTGGAGCATTTGTAAGGGCTTGGTGGTGGAGGAGGGTAGGCCAAGGAAGAGGGCATTACAGTAGTCCAGCTTTGAGGAAAGGGTGGCTTGGATGACGGTGCGGAAGTCATGATAGTGGAGGAGGGGTCTGAGTTTCTTCAGGATGTGAAGCTTGAAGAAACCTTGAGGATGGAGTTGATCTGTTTTTTGAGATTGAGTTGTTGATCTATGATAACCCCAAGGTCTCTTACTGTGGGTTGGGGTGTTATGACGTTGAAAGCTGGATCGTTGGAGATCGGTGGTTTGGGAGGGAGGTGAGGAGAGATAAGGAGCAGCTCTGTTTTGGAGGAGTTTAGAGCGAGGTGGATGTTGGTGAGGAAGTCATTGATGTTGGCAAGACATGTGTTCCAGAAGGCAAGGGCATCTGAGAGAGAGTTGTGAATGGGAATGACGATTTGAACGTCATCTGCATAGAGGTAGAATTTGAGGCCGAGGTCTGTGAGGAGCTGACATAGAGGTGTGAGATAAATGTTGAAAAGGGTGGTAAAAGCTCTTTAAAAAAAAAAAGTAGAGAGATTATGGTACCTGTAATGAAGTTACTAGGTAATGCATTTAAAGCAAATTGGAGAAAATTTATTTTTTTACTCCATACATAATTGTCATGTGATTTGTTGCCAGAGGATGTGGTAAAAGCTCTTATTATAGCTGGGTTTAAAAAAGGTTTAGGCAAGTTCTTGGGGGAAAAAGTCCATAACCTTTGGGGAAATCCATTGCTTACAGTATAAACTCTATCAATCTTTGGGATCTTGTCAGGTACTTGTTACCTGATTGGAAACAGAATACTGGGCTTGACTGACCTTTCTGTTCTGACAAAGTATGACAAATCTTATGTTATACTAGTTTTGTGACCATTCAGGCATACTTAATAATAATAATAATAATAATAATAATAATAGTAGTACTTATTTCTTGCCTTTTTGAACTATTCACTCAAAGCAGATTACAGAGTTTTAAAACCATTGTGGTGCTACAGATTGGATAATAAGGGAGATTGAAGTAAATAGCACAAGTAAATATTAAGGAACAGTGATAAATAGGGGAGAACAGATATCTAGGAAGTGATATAATATGCTATATATAGGATGATATTTGAGTTGCAGTTACATGTCAACATTGGGTATTACAATGAATTGGGTAGAACAAAATATGTACAGTAATATAAATATTGGCTTTCACTGATAAATTGAGGAGATCAAATATGAAAACAGAGGTGCTGCATCATGGGATAAGCAATCATATGCCTCTGTGCCTTGTTTGTGAGGGGAATTGGGATTGGCGTGCTGAAGGCTTAAGAGTTTATATCTTCTCTGGAGTGTTTGGTTATTGATCTGACTCTTTTAAAGGTAGAAGAGCCAGGCCTTTGCAAGCTTCCTGAAACATATGTAACCATGTATTAGAAAAATGTTTTCTGGGAGGGAGTTCCAGAGGATGGGGCTTTTTCCGAGAGAGCTCACTGCTGGGTTTTACATCTTTTGATTTCTTTGCTTAAAAAAAAAAAAAAAAAAAAAGCTGATTATAGATCCTATGATCAGAACAAGGATTTGTTTGTTTATTGTATTTATATTCCACAAATTACTTGCTAAGTGGATTACAGGATATACATATACATGTAAAACACATAAAATACAAAAAACATTTCATAAAACATTAAAAAAAAAACTCCATCAATAATACCCTTTTGGTCATTAGCCAAAACCCTCAGCAGATAAAATAGTCTTTAAACATTTTCTGAATTGCACATAATCATCAAATATTGCAGTATTGCAAGCATCTCCCTCTTTATTCATTTGAAAGATGAGGCAAAGCTCAGGCTCGGTGCTACCTGGTGTAGAAACCATGCAATTGCATGATGGTTGACCAGCAGGTGAAGAACAAAAAAGATGCCATCCACCTCAGGTGATCAAAAATTTTAAAATTGCCACCCTCCCACCCCAAACCTATCTTACCCCATCTAAAAAGTCTAAATGGAGCAGGAACGATTTACAGACATTCTTGCCCTGCTTGTCTGGTACGTAAAAATAGAGCGATGGTTGTGATGAGGAAGGCCATGGGACATAGGTGAATGGATGTTTGGGCAACAGCTTCACTGGTTGTGGTAGCTGTGTTAGATTTTTAGACACACACACGTTCATGTCGTCTCTCATGGTCTGTCACACGCCCGAGCACACGCTCCGTGTCTCGTGATCTTTCACTTGTTTCCCCCCTTGGGAAGAACAAGGGGCAGCATCAGCCTTTTTCTTCAGCCCGGACAACTACTAGACTCTTCCTTTTTGCTTCTCCCGCTTATTGTGAGGAGGGGACTGGGAGTCAGGCGCTGCTTCTTCCACCCTGCAGGCCATGCTTCTAACTGCCGGGAGGGGGTGGGGAGGCTGATTGCAGGCTGCGCTCCTTCTGACTGCTGAGGCGAGAAAGGGGGGTCGGAAGGCCTCAGGCCGGTGCTGCTGCTTTTGGCTGCACAGCCCCGCACGTCTTTTGACTGCCAGATAGGGGAAGAGAGTGGATGGCTAATGATGATTTTTTTTTCTTTCAGCCTCGCGAGCTGTGCTTCTCTTTACTGCTTGGGTGGGAGGTCTATGCTGCTAGTGTGGCTCTGCGGCTGCGCTTCCTCTTACTGCTAGGGCAGAGAGTGTAGAAAGACTGATGCTGTTTGTTGCAATTCCATGGTCTGCACCTTCTGACTACTGGGGGGGGGGGGGGGGGGAGACCAATATTTCTTCTTTCGATTGGACCCGGCGCTCTGCTTCTGACTGCAGAAGGGGCTCCCAAGCAGGCACAGCGGATCTCGCCGAAAAGCTGTATATCGAGTGGAGGGGAGGCAGCTCTTCAGCTAAATTGTGAGGGAGATGGCGCCCCCTTGGTTGTTGGCGCCAATGGCCAGGGCCATATCGGCCATAGGCTGGCCCCTTCTCTGCATTGAGCCAACAGATTGGAAGGAAGGGGAGAGAAAAATAGAAAGGAGGAAAACCTGCAACAGAAATAGTTAGGGGAATAAAAAGCGAATGCTTTTCCTGTCTCCTAATATTGTTGGCTGATGCCCAAGTTTTCTGAATGTTTTTCCACCCCTGGGCACCATAGTACTGTGCCTCATCATCGGAAATATGTGCCGGCACTATCTTGTGTACAGCTAATGTCACAGCAAAATGACTTCGGAAGAGGAAGCTCTTTTTATTTTCTAAAGCTGGCCTTGACCTTCATGTGGGGTCTGGAGAGTGCTAAATCCGAGAAGACCGGGAGTGGAAAGCACAGGGCCAGGAAATGGACCAGGGGCTGTTTGGAAACAAGCTAACAGCATTTGGTGACCACAGCAGGTTGAATTGAGTTGAAGGGAAGTAGGTGGCTGCCTTCATCGGGAACACTATTACCTGGAGACCTGCCTCAGCAAACCTGCTGCACAGGTTATGCTTTACTCCAGACTACTTGTGGCTTGTTTTAAACAGTTGAGCTAAAATTGGGAAGCATGTCTTAAAAGCAGTGAAACGATTAATCAGATGAGCAAAGCCATGTGGTAAAGAATCCCCCTCTCTCATCTTTGTTTTTTTTCCTTTGTGGCTGAATAAGTGCTCTGGTTGCAGTATCTTGACTCCCAGGCTTTTCCTTTTGTGTGTGTGTGTGTTTTTTTTTTTTTGGCAGGGCTGTTGATATAACTGGACCTTTTTCAAAGAAGATAAATGCTGGGAATTCTATCAGGTTGCTCTAAAACTGTTCAGCCTGCTGGGGGTGAAACCCTACGCTATGGCTTCTGCAGCTGCCTGGAATCCAATGGCATACGCCTTTCCTGAAATCTGGATTTGCTCTCTCTTCTCTTGTACTGTCTAGTCTAGGAGCTGAAATTACCTTATATGATATACATTACTTGTTCTTTAGTTTTTATTAGTCAGGTCACCCAGAAACCAAGTTTTGTTTCCTTATCGTTCCCTAGAGCAGTTCAGATGCATGGGGGTTTTTCTCTCCTACCAGCAGACGAAGAGAGGTGTAAAACCTGCGGTCAGACTTCTTAGAAGAGAAAATTGCTCCCAGAGGTGTTGGCCTAGTGAGGCTATCCCCCTGCTGAAGAAGAACGGGCAGGGTGGTTGGTGGCCCTTTTCTGTCAGCTTGCGTCTGGTGCCTGAAGGATTCTGATAGCCACTGGGGCAGACTCCTTCAGATCGGCCTCTCCCCTCCCTCCCTCCTTTGGAATCTGCTTCAGTGCCTTCTGTAAGGGAAGTAATTCTTTACCTTTCTTTATTTCCTTTATGAGCTGCTGTTTCTTTAAAAAAAAGAAGGGAGCCTGTACAGTAGCAGTGGTGGCTGTGGAAAGCAAGAAACACCAATGGCAGGAGCAGTGTGGCTCCTGCGGTCTTGGACCACAGAGGAAGAAGGGAGAGATTTGGTTTTGGTTCCTCGTGGTGCAGGACTGGTTGTGAGCTGCTTGCTGGATTGCAGGCAGCGTCGGCGCTGAGGAGTTTTTCCCACGCAGCACAGCAAGGCCGGCATTGCAGAGTGCTGTGGAGCAGTGGCAGTGTTTGGCTTGGAGGTATTTTCTGCCTTATTAGTGGCAAGGTTGGGATCTGTTTTCCCTCCTGTGTGACCTGGTTTTTTCACGCATGATGCAGGGATGGCTGTCATCGATCAGTGCAAATGCAGTGGAGCCCGGGGGTGGGGGGGGGGGTACCTCCTGCTGTCCAGTCTAGGACATATGTGCAATGGCTGTGGGGAGCCTTCGGGGGGGGGGGGGGCACCATAACAACCAGAGTTTAAAAAAAAAAAAAAAAAGACAGTTATGAAGCAGCTCTCCCCATGCTGCTACTAGGGGGTCTCAAGCTGGGCCAGACATGGCAGTACTGCGGCGGCCATGTTGGATATATCCGATGGTAAGCATGGGGGCTGCAAAAGAAGGGGTCTTAGAACCTTCCTTTTGGGTGCCGGCGAAGGAGTCTTTTGGGGTTTCCTAGACTGTGGGAGAGTGCTCTGCGGTGCTTTTTCGGCTGATTTCGTGCTGTCACGGCACATGGCCTTTTAGAAGAGGAAAGGTCTTTACATCTGAACATTCAGGCAGGAAAAGACCTACCAGGATTCTTGTCTATCCTCCATCCTACCTTAGGCATCTCAGGGTGGCTCCAGATCTGTTTTTGGTTTCTCATTCTGAGATGCCTGGGGAAGAGTCCCCAGTTAAACCGCTTTCAGATCCTGTGGGTGATGGATATCCAGCAGATGATGAAATCCTGGTGGCCAAAGCATTATGACTTTTCCCCTCTACTGCTCAGTTGAAGAAGTTAGTGTTTAGGGAATGGGATACCCCTGAGACTGGCTTAACAGGTAGCAGAGTGATTGTGCAGCTTTATCTGCTGACAGAAGGAGCGCTGGGGCTCTTGAGATTCCCTAACGATGCATTGGTTTCACAGGGACCATAAAGGCTATCAGTCCTGGTTTGGTGCTGAAGGATGCTCAGAGTTGCATCTTAAGATGTTGGAGGTCTCAACTCGAGCATACTTGTGAACTTTGTGCAGTGGCTTTATGGCATGGGCTGTTTGTGCTCAGTTCAACAGCTTCAGGTGAAGGGTGCGGGAGCCTTTATATCTTCCAAGCTGGCAGAGCTTTCAGGGGCTGGAGTAACCTTTATAGCTGATGCTTTGTATGTCTTGCTTCACACTTCGGCCAGAAGTACTCTGTTTCGGGCAGGAGACCCCTATGGTTGTGCACTTAAGCAGCAGATTATGGTATAGATTGCAGGACAGTAGTCTTCCCTTTAAAGACAAGCTCCTGTTTGGAGAAGGCCTGGATCAGCTGGTGAAGAGCTTGAGCGAATCCAATAGGAATAGATTACCTGAAGATAAACCTAAGGGATATAGAAAGAGCTTCCCAGGAAGGCAAAGGTACTGAGAAGCCATGTGTTACTGGCTGTTAAGAGGATTTCTTCTCGCAGCAACAATTATCAGGCAAGCTGCAATCTTTTTGTTAATTGCATAAGCCTGTCCGAGTGAACTCTGGTTCTAGTCCTGAGAGGGCTTAAAGGGGTGTAATGAAATGCCCCGGTCCACTCTTCACCAGCGGTCATAAGGGGCGGTTAGTGCTAGTTTGAATGGACCAAAATAATGACTCACCAATGGCTTTTGACAGTCATAGGTGACGGCTGCATCTTGATCCATTAATCGTTTGGAAGCAAGAGCGCTTTGGAAGGGGTTACTCTGTGCCTTCCAAGACTCTGAATTCAGGTGATCAGAGTTCTATCTGACAATACAACAGTGGTAGATAACATCAGTTGCCAAGGAGGGACCAAGAGACAAGAGATGCTGTTTTCCAATGCAGAGCAACAGCAATTGGGCTTGGTGGTGTGGTGTGTGTGGTCAGAGTGGAAAATGTGCAAGCGGTTTTCCTCGGCAGGCATACACTAGACTCTGAAGAGTGGGAATTATTGTGCGAGGCAATGACTTGCATTCACTCATGGAGGGGAGTTCCTCAGCTAGATTTGGCAGCATTGAGACAGTATGCCAATGCTTGCTGGATTTTCAGTCACAGACTAGGTGGGAGAGCAGAAGGTCTCAATGCTCTTGTTCAGCCATGGCCATGCAGAATCCTGTTAGAAGTATTCCTCCCTTGGCCTCTGGTAGGCAAAGTTCTACAGCATATCATGGCTCATCTCAGAAAGGTGATCCTGGTAGCTAGAGTAGCCATGACATCCATGGTTTGCAGATCTGGTAAATCTGACAATGGAAGGGGCTCTGAGGCTCTGGCATCTTCCTGAGTTGCTTCGTCAGGTGCCATTTTTTTTTCTTGGCCTTTGTCTCATGGCCTGGCTTTTGAGCGTGATCAATTACAATTGAAAGGTTATTTGGAGTAAGTCATTGTGACTTTGCTTCAGGCCAGGTGACCCTCGTGTGCCTTGGCTTACATCTGGGATTGGAAGGTGGTTTAGTCATGGTGTCTCAAAGAGAAGACTTCTCTTCTTATTGCTTTAGCTTTTTAGATGCATGTTTTTTTTGTCAGGGGCTCTGCAGAAGGGACTACCTTGGAATTCTCTGAGGGTGCAGGTGGGAGCCTTGAACTGTTTCAGAGGTAAAGTTTGGAAGTTTTCCTTGGTCTTGCATCCAGATGTAGTGAAAATCCTAAAAGGAGGGAAGCAATTGCGACTCCTGGTGAGATGGGCGGTGCCCCCATGGAACCTTAATTTGAGTGTGTGGGTTCTATATTGTCCATTTTTTGAATCTTTGAGGAAAATGTTGTGGAAAGTCCTTATGTTGCAGGCAGTCTTTCTGGTAGCATTTGGTTTGGCTATGCATATTTCGGAATGACAGACGTTTATCTTGTAGAGACCCTCCTCATTTGTACACATTCCCTTTTATTTTTAACAAAAGTGATATCTCCATTTTGTCTAAGTCAGAAAGTGGACTTGCCTGCCTTTGGACATTTGGAGTCGTCTTCTCGACATGCTAAGGAACTGCACTTGCTGGATGTGCGTCAAATTCTTCTTTGCTATTTTAAGTTTCCAACAGTTGTCAGATGTTGGATTATTTATTTGAGCTATTTGGTGGAACAAGTAAGGGGAGAAAGGCTTCTGGAGCATCTATTGCATGATGGTTGAAAGAGGCCATTGCATCCCCTCACAAATATAGAAGGTGCCCAGTTCCAGAGAGACTGTGGGCTCGTCCCACTGGAGCCAAGATGGCATCCTGGGCTGAATGTCTGTTTCTCCGCAGGAAATCTCTTGGGTGGCATCTTGATC
Source organism: Rhinatrema bivittatum (assembly GCF_901001135.1). Lineage (NCBI taxonomy): Eukaryota > Metazoa > Chordata > Amphibia > Gymnophiona > Rhinatrematidae > Rhinatrema > Rhinatrema bivittatum. Next base: position 295,355,446 of record NC_042617.1, on the reverse strand, counting down.
TAAGTCTTTTGCTTGGGTACAGTGTATACTGATGGACTACAGGTGGCACACTTATTTAAGTTACATGAGTTCAGTAAAGCTTTTCTTCTGTCTCCATCTGCTGGTAGGGGAGAAAAACCCATTTGTCTGGATTGCTCTGTGGGATTACAGGAAAAAAATTGGCAGATAAGAATCAATTTTCCTATTTTAGTTTTAAGAGAAACCTTTAGGGTGGAAAGAAAGCAGATGACATTGCATTTTCCAGAGAATCTGACAAGGATCAACAATCTATTCTGTCTCCTTGCTGTGCAATACCACAAACCCACCCACCCTTCTGACTTTTTCATCTCTGGTATTCTCTATGCTTATCTCAGGCTTTCTTAAATTTTAGTACCACTTTTGTCTCCCGCACCTCCTCTGGAACACAGTGCCCTGACTCCCAACACCCTTTCTGTGCAGAACGACCTCCTCACTTTATTCTTGAATTGCTATCTTTATCCATTCTCTCTTGAGCACCCTGGGATTCTTGGTTCTGTTGCTTCCCCGCATGCTGACCTAACCAAAAGGGAAACAATTTTATAACTCCATAGGAAGGTGAGCAAAGAGGTATGAGGACTGCTGACTTCCTATGTGCTCTTTGCTGGGACCTTCATCAGTGTGTGATCACGAACAATGAAATTTTAAAATTGTGAATGTGCTATCCGACCTGCCTCCTTAGATGTATGCTGTTCGCTTTAAACCTGTTTATTTATTTGTGTGTTTTATATACCATCATCCATATAAAAATCACTAGTTCATAACGGTGTACAGGTTTGACACTTATAAATAAATAATGAAAGCAGAGGTAGACGTACATACAGATAGTGAGCTAGATAAACATTTAGAGACAGAGTGCGTTTCAGAGACACATAAGTTTAGGAAACATAAATGGGTTATAGAGAGGTTAGGGGTGGGGGGTGATGATCAGTACATATTTGGTTGTCTGACTCATGGCGAACTGGAGGCATCTGTCAAACAGTAGGCATTTTTGAATAGCAAAGTCTTCAACCTACTCTTACATTTTTTTATTGTCTGTTGTTGTTCACAGGTCCTCTAGAATGGACTTCCATAGTTTTGGCCCAGTGACTGAAATTACTCTTTCTCTAGTTTGCGTTAGATGAGAGTTTTTTATGGTTGGGATTTCTTAGAGGCCTTTGTTTTGTGATCTGAGTGATCGAGGTGGAATTTGTGGTTTAAATGTTTTCATCAGATCTTTATTTGGATTAATGTTGTTGAATATTATGGTAAGTACTTTGTAGATTATTCTTTTGTATAGGGAGCCAATATAGGGCGATCGATGTTGGGGTGATGCGATCGTATTTCCTTTTTCCAGACAGTCTAGCTGCAGCATTTTGCAGTAGTTGAAGAGGTTTTAGGTGAGTAGATGGAAGGCATCGAAGTAGGGAATTACAGTAATTGAGGTTAGAGAATATTAAAGATTGTAATACTGTTCTGAAATCTGTGTTTAGTAGAGGTTTCAATCTGCTCAGGATTCGTAACTTGTAGAAACCAGATTTGATCAGTTTGATAATGTGGGTTTTCATAGTTGGGTTTTTATCAATTTGAACTCCTAGATCTCTCACTTGAGTTGCTGGGATTAATTGACAATTTCCGAGATCAATACCTGGTGGAATAAATTTTGGTGGGTTTTGGCTCAGCCAGATTAATTCAGTTTTTTTTTTTTTGTAAATATCTTTATTGGAACAGTCAGTATCTCAGCAAACAAGAACAAATAACAGTAAGAACACAGGTAGATAACAATGGAGATGAAGCACCGTCGTATACATCCAACAGATAGATCAACCATAATCTCCATGCTGACAAAACATCAGAATATATGGCGTTTGAAACATCTGACTGTTTCCTTTTTTATTTGTTTGTATCTCCCCCTACACAGAGAGACAGCAACCCTTTATAGGTAGAAGCCTATTCCCCCCCCCCCCCCCCCCCCACCCACACTAACTCCCCCGATATCTGCAAATGAAAGAAAAATCATATGCACAAACGTGGTGATAAGATAATACACCCATATCATGAAAGTATAGGGACAAATAAAACAAAGCTCTGGCGGGAAGAAAGCATAGAGGTACACAACCTTAACATGGTAATACTCCAGAGTCCTCAGGTGGCAGAAGAGCAATATAGTTGTGCCACAAAAGGCGCACTTTCGTGTATTTAACTTGAGAAACAGATTTCGCCATCAACAGTTCCATATGCATGAGTTTATGAAATTTGGCTTTCCACACTTGGTGGTACGCCGGAGGTTGCTGTATCCATTGAGACAAAATCGCATCCCGTGCAATGAGAATGATCTTCCGGAAAAGCCAGATTTGATGACCGGTAAGTAGTGAGTCCATCGTTCTAGATAACCCAAACAACCAAAGGAGGGGATCCAAAGGAAGAGAAAGTCCCCACAGAGAATGAGCCAGCTGCTGCAAAGTAGACCAAAAGACCTGTACAGTAGAACAAGACCAAAAACAGTGATAAAAATCTGGGAACCCAGAAATACATCTCGCACAATGCTTGTCTTTGGTAAGTCCCATGTAATTAGCTTGACACGGGGAATAAAAGGCTTGGTGGAAGAACTTGTAAGCCTGATCACGTAGTGTGACATTCGCCACTAGTCGGGGTATGGAGAGAAAACATTCCTGTAAATCCGTAGGAGAGATACCTTGGGGTAAGTTCTTATTCCAGTGTGTGACGACCTTGTCCAAATTCAGTTGTTGGGGCAACTTTGTAAGAGCCAGATAATATTGCGACGCTGACTGGCGTTTCCCATCTTCCCCCACCAGAAACTCCTGAATTTTATAGCCTTGGAAGAAAACCGGGTTCACCTGCTGCTCTTCTAACATAAAATGTCTGAGCTGTAAATAGCCATAGAAGTCAGTTTTAGGAATATCAAATTTAACCATTAAGTCCTGGAAACTGCAAAGCTGATATTGACCATTTTGTAGAGTAAGTAATTGGAGCATACTGTTCAGGCCTTTGGACGACCAGCGCCGAAATAACAATTGCATCATGCCCGGGGGAAATAGTTTATATCCCCGGATAGGCAAACAAGAGGACGATCCCCACGGCACCTGAAGTTTCTTACAAAGGGAAATCCAAAATTGACGTATAGGTCGTACCACCACACTGCCACTTATTAAGTTAGAAAGGAAGAAGTCTGATAGATGTAAAGTGGCACCAGGAGTATGCGGCAACAACCATGCTGTATAATGTTCTAATGGAGTGTAGAAGGACGTATGACAAATCCAGTCGCGGAGATGGCGTGCCAAACAAGCATGATTATAGCGTTCAATGTCAGGGCAGTTGAGGCCCCCCTGACCTTTAGGTAACATTAACATTTTGAGAGGTATGCGGGCTTTCTTGCCAGACCAAATATATTTTTGTAATCCCTGGTTGATATCTTTAATGTCCTGTTTCCGAAGCCAAACCGGTAACATATGAAATAAGTATGTTATATATAATATATATATATAATATATATAATATATATATGAAATAATTGCCTAGGATAAACCTATGTTTTTGTATCTTACAGTTTTTGTTGATTTATATATTTATCTCCCTCTAATTGTTTCTTAGTTTAAACTCTGTACTGTCTTCCATTGCCCAGGTTTTATGCTCCCTGTTTAATGTAACTTTACTTTCTACCTTGATGTTAATTGGTTTCCCCTCAGTTACATTGTAAACCGGTACGATAAGACCTAGTCTTGAGCATCGGTATAGGAAAAGAAATTAAATAAATAAAAATAAATAAATAAGTACAGCCATTTCGATATCTCCATCATTTTTACCAATAATAGTTTCCCTGAGAGGGATAGGGGTAAATCCCGCCAGGCCATAAGGTTTTTAAGCATTTTCTGCTTCATAGGAATAACATTTAACCCGTACAACTGGCTAGGAGATGCAGAGATATTTATTCCCAAATACTTTAAAGAAGTTGTGACCCACTTTAAGGGAAAGACCCCATTCCAGGTGGAACGTAAGGTCCCCAATATATCCAAAGCCTCAGATTTCTCCACATTAATTTTTAACCCAGCGAATTCCCCAAACAAGGCCTGGAGATGTAAAACGTGGGGGAGGGAGACAGCCGGGTTGCACAGGAAGACCAACATGTCATCCGCAAAGGCTGCTACTTTAAACAACCCTTGCTTGAAATGAAGACCCTGAATAAGTGGAGATTCTGCCAATTTCCGCAATAGGGGATCCAAGGACAGTATGTATAAGATAGGGGACAATGGGCACCCTTGTCGCACCCCACGAGCTATACTAAACGCTTCAGAGACAGTATCATTGGCCACAATATGAGACAGCGGCTGCTTATATAAAATTGAAATCGCTTGAATAAGCTGAGTGGGAAACCCAAAGCGTTGGAGGACGGAAAACATATAATCCCAGGAGACCCTGTCAAAAGCCTTTTCTGAATCTAACCCCACGGCCAAGGATTCCATGTTATAATAGTGGGACGTTTCAATGGCGGAGAGCAATCTAATGACATGGCCCCCGGCATTTCTGCCCCCTACAAAGCCCGCCTGGTAAGGGGAGATTATAGAGGGCAAAACAGAGTTTATTCGTATTGCCAGAATCCTAGCGTACAGTTTCAAATCGCAATTTAAAAGCGATATGGGGCGATATGAGGAGGCTAAAGTGGCGTCCTTCCCCGGTTTGGGTAAGACAGTAATGTACGCCGTGTTGAATTGTGGAGGGAAACTGTTCATTTCACATGCCTGATTATAAAAAGCCGCTAAGGAATCTACCAGGGAAGAACTGAGAATTTTATAGTATTCTAAGGTGAACCCATCGGGCCCCGGAGATTTATGAATCTTTCCCGTTTGAATAACCCCACGGACCTCACCAGCAGTGATGGGCCTACTTAGCAAATCCCATTTGTCCTTCGGTACCTGAGGCAGCAGGAGGCCCTGGAAAAACGCCTCTTCCTCAGCCCTGCCCCCTGGTCTATCTTCCGTATACAATGTTTCATAGAACTTACTCAAAACAGTACAGATATCTTTACAGGAAGTGACAGAATGGCCCAAATGGTTCTTAAGACCCCCTATAAACGTCTTCCTCCGTTTTATAGCCACCATACGGGCCAGTAGTTTACTAGATTTATTCCCATAGTGAAAAAAGAATTGATCCGAGGCCTTTAATGATTTCTGCGCCCTGAGATGGAGATGGGAATTCAGGGCAGTAAGACACGCCCTATAGGCTTCTTTATGGTTCGGAGAGGGGGAATACGCTAATAGACGCTGTGCAGCTTGTAGTTGTGAATCTAATTGTAAAATACGGGCATTTAACTTTTTCCGTTGCGCAACAGAGTAGGCTATCACTTCCCCTCGGAGAACTGCCTTACTCGTTTCCCAAAACAAAGCGGGATTGCTTCTATGCTGTTCATTATCCTGTGCATAACACTCCCACTTCTGTTGTAAATAGGTGTGGAAGTCCTTATCTGCATACAAAGACCCAGGGAAGCGCCACTTCTTTCGGCCCCCCGTAATGGTAGAGAGCCAAAGATCCACCCACACCGGGGCATGATCTGCAATCACAATAGATTCAATATGTGCATTATCCACCCTGTCAAACACAGATCGGGGAATGAGGATGTAATCTATTCTGGATAAGGTAGCGTGCGCCCTAGAGACGTTTGTGTATTCTCTCTCTGTAGGGTGGAGCAGCCGCCAAACATCCAATAGGCCGAGGCGTGATGCAAACTGACAGACCCCAGAATCTGCATTTAGTTTAAAACTTTTAGGGATGTTAGATTTGTCTAATTCAGCTTGAAATACTGTTAAAATCCCCAGAGAGAAGAATGTCACCCTGGGCATTAGTTAATAACAAGTTAACCACTTTTGTGACAAAGGGAGGATCTGGCACATTCGGGGCATACAAAGTACCAATAGTTACCATCTTACCCGCTAAGGTACCTACCACAATTAGGAACCGACCATCCGGGTCTTTCACTTCCTTAACAAGGGTAAAGGGCACATTTCTATTAATTAATAATGCCACACCACCTTTCTTTCCTTTGGCTTCTGAAAAATAGCAAGCAGTGGCCCATTCCCTGCATAGTTTCCTACTTTCCGCCACATTTAAGTGTGTTTCCTGGAGACAGGCTATCCCTACTTTTAAACGTTTCAGATGCTGGAAGACTTTCTTCCTCTTAATAGGCGTGCCCAAACCGTCTACGTTCCAGGAGATTATCCTGCATTTACTACCCATTACTGCTAGTATGATCCATATACCAAGGTAGCATGTCAAAATGCAGAAGGGTAAGCTCCCAGCCTAACTCACTCTCCCAAACCCAGTTTGGGACTTGCCAAGTCGAAAAGACCCGTACATCAACACACCAGAGAGAGAAAAAATATGGGTGATGCAAAAACATATACAAAACCAAGAATACCAGTACCCTCCCAGACACATAGGTCAGGGTAGTGGAGTCAAAAATGAGTGCTCGGTCTCCCAGAACTCCCCCTCCTCCTCCAAAAGGTATTACCACCTCTATATCAACAGTTATTCAAGAATTTGTATTCAAGGAATCAAGAAATTTTGTAGCTTCCTCAACGGTTGCACAAGTACACCATTTCCCTTCATGATTAATTCGCAGCTTGGCTGGGAACTGCATGGTGAAACGTATATCCTTCTCAATTAACTTGCCACACACAGGAGCAAACGCCCTACGCAGGGCTGCTACCTTAGCTGAATAATCTGGCGCTAAACGGACTTTGGCGCCCTGAAATTGCAAGGTATCGCTTTTTCTCGCAGCTTGCATAATCAGTTGCTTGTGATGAAAATTGAGAATCTTCATAATGACCACCCTGGGTCGCGACTGGTCCGGGCCTCTAGCTCCCATACGATGCGCTCGTTCAATGTCCAGCACCCCGTCCAATTCCGGCAGGCCTAAAGCCTCTGGCAGCCATTTTAGAAGGGAGGGCCGAAGTAAATTTTCTTCTACTGTTTCAGGGAACCCCAAGCACCTTATATTGGACCTTCGGGCCCTATTTTCTAGATCATCTGTCTTTGCAATCTGGTCTTGAAGCTGCTGATCAAGTGTACTCACTTTCCCCTGTAAAGCGGTAAGATCATCCTCCATCGCGGATGTCCTGTCCTCCACGTGGCTGAGCCGCGGAGCCAAGTCTGTCAAAACTTCACGGAGAGCCCCGATTTGATCCGAGATTCCAGTTAATTTACAGTCCAAAGCCGCTAAGACCGCATCCTTTATGTCTGTGAAGGTCAGGGATGGCGTTGTGGTAATCGGCGAGTTTCCTTCCATCTGTTTTTCCGCCGCCGCGGTCGCCATCTTGGGGTCCGGCCCTTTACTTTTATCCTTCTCGCGTTTCGCCAGTTTAGGAGGCATTGGTGATGGCGTTTTGGACATGAAAGAAGTAATCGACATGTGCTACGTATAGCAGGTCGTAGAGGTGGCGTGTAAGCGAGGTTGACCGGCCGGAGGAGGAGGAGAAGAGCCCGGTCGACCGGAGCGGGGTCAGAGACGTCCGATCCCGTTCACCACATCACGTGACTCCTTAATTCAGTTTTAATGGTGTTCATAGGTTCTTTTGTGCAAGCTTTTCTTTTATTGTGACCATATAGTTGGCGATGAGCACTTTTTTTTTTTTTTCTTTACAAATGATTTTTTTTAGTGGGCTATAGAATTGCAAATTGTCAGCATATAGAAAGAAGATTATTCCAAGGTCTGTTAGTAATTTGCACAAGGGCAGCATGTATATGTTAAATAGTGTTGCAGATGGCGCTGATCCTTGCGGAACGCTTGTTGAGCATTGGAAAGTGTCAGATAAGTGATTGTTGATTTTAACTTGGAAAGATCTGTTTGTAAGAAATGATGTGAACCATTTAAGTACATTTCCTTCAGTTTCAATGTTTCTCAGTTGTCGGCAAAGTAGGTTATAGTCAACAGTTTCGAAGGCTGCTGTGAGACCAATCAGTACTAGGCAGTATGATTCATTAGAGTGGAAGCTCTGTAATATATGGTCTGTTAGGGACTGTAGAAGAGTTTTCACTGTTCTTCTTTTTTTTTTTTTTTTTTTTTAAATCCAAATTGGTTGGGATACAGGGTTTTATTGTCTTCTAGATGAGACTCTAGTTGGGTAAGAACTGCTTTTTCAAGAATGTTTGCGATGAAAGTTTAGTTTGAGATTGGGCAGTAGTTGTCCCAGTCATCAGATCTTTCTAATTTATTCTTTAAAGATTGGTTGTATTACTGCCTGTTTCAGACTATGGGGCATATATCCTTCTGCAAGGCTGAGATTGATTAGTGCTGTTTAAGTGTAGAGAATAAATGAATTGACTAGAAATCAGTCTTAGGGGCACTTAGACTGCTCAGCTGGGAGCTCTGGGATTACTCTTACATCACTGAAGGGCGATGCTTACTCTGCTTATTAAACAGAAAGTTTATTGTCTGAGTGCAAGTCTCTTGGCATGATTCAGCCCATGGGCTTTGCTTCCAAGTAACTTGGTACGATTTGGTTTCTTCTCTCAGAAAAGGCTTTTTTTTCTTGTTCAGCAGCTTGCCCTGTGACTTATTTACAGTGACTTGCAAAAGTATTCAACCCCCTAAAAAGTTATCAGATTTTAGTCCTGGGGGAATTCTGCACTACCGTGGAATACAGAATTTGCGTAGAATTCCCCTTTCCCTCAGATTCCCCCCCTTCACTTTGCAGAATCCAGGCCCCACCTTCGCTCTGAGTGCTGTTGCAGGCAGGATCATGGCAATAATTTAACATTTGCTTCTTGAGCCTTGCCAGAAGAGGAAGAGCAATGATCCCCGGAAGCACGTGGAAGGCAGCACACAGAGAGCAAGCACTGCTCAAGGGAGAACATGACTCTAAAGATATATCTACCACTGTAAGAGGGGCACTTTCAATTCAGGGTCGGTTGGGTGGGGGTGTGGTGTTAGTAACATTGGTATGCCTAGGTCGCTACAGACCCTTGCTAAGTGAGAAGAAAATGTAACTGCTGGATCGTACTGAAATGTAGCATGATAATTTGCAAAAAAAAAATAAATATAATTTTGACAAATGTGAAGTATTTAGAAAATGCGTGAATAGAATTTTTCATATTTTTTTTTTGTGCACAATTCCCCCAGGAGTAAGATTTGTGTGGTTTACAAATGACACTTAACAGATTGTTCCAGACAGTATGTTTGTTGCAAATCAGTATGCTCTTAAAGTAAATTTTCAGTCACAGCTTTTTGTATCAGAGTTGCAGCATGTAGTGGGAAATCATTTTGAGAAGTTTTTTTTTTCCAGATTTCCTCTTTAAAGCAATGTCTGTTTCTATTATTGCTGCATCTTGGTTTTAATAAGGTCAGTATCCTTCCACTAGTGCAGAGGAAAAATGTCTTAGATTGGAATTGGATGACAGGTAAAAACCACATAGCCCATTTTCATTTCTCTTGTAACACTGCAGACCTGACTTGGTCTGTGGCTTTTCTTTCACCTTCTCTGTGCTTTTCCCAAGCTTTATTCAATTTTGATACTACAGGGTGGCCCATGGAAAAGTAGCCCACCTCCAATACCAGTGCTACACAGGCATGCTCTTTTGCCATGGGCCGCCCTGTATATTTGCCTCCAATACTTCCATTGGGAGGCCGTTTCATATATCCTTCATTTTTTCTTTAGATGCTGTTAACTGTGAGTGAATAAAACTCTAATTCCTTATCCTGTTACACCAGTCCAAACTAGTGAGTTATCTCCACCTACTAGCAGAGGGAGACAAGAGGTAAGGCACGATGAGTTCTTCCCTGGATCTTTTAGAAGCTTCTGTTGAATTCCCATCTGGGAAGATCTCTAGAGGTTCCCTTATCTCTTTGTGTGTTGTACTTGAGAGAAGCATTTCTGCTTTTGACTTCTGACTTGCTTTGACGTCAAAGTCCTTCACACTCCGGGTTTGGAAGGATATTTTTGAGCTGTACCTTGGCCTTTGAAGGCTAAGTAGTACCTGTTGAATTTATCCAAGAGGGCGTGGGCTGAGTGGTGAGCTGCGCAAGAAATCTGGTATCTTTCCAGTCTTTGGGTTTGCTGGGGGCCCTTTCTTAATACCAGGGTAGTCAGAGGCCTCCTGACTCAGGTGAGAGTAAGTAAATGGTTAGCTCAAGTGTGAGACTTATCCTATGGAGTTCCCCAGGGTCTAGGAGTATCACCAGCTCCTTGGTTCTGTGATGGCCTCTCTGGATCTAATTCCCTGGAGCCAGGGCTCACCTGTAACTTCAGATGTAACTGTTTTGCTAGTCCTTGCAGTTAAAAAAAAAACTTTGAGGTGCTTGCTGGGCAGACTGGATGGGCCGTTTGGTCTTCTTCTGCCGTCATTTCTATGTTTCTATGTTTCTATGTTTCATTTCCCTCTTCCACTCAGTCAGGGATGGCAAGTACCATGATCCATCAAAAGGAATGGTTCGGGATCCTCCCAGATTGGTTGTGGGCATATCAGAGTAAGCCTGGTGCATTCTGACACCTCTCGCATAGATCAAGGGGTCTGGTCCGAAGAAGAAGCATGTAGTTTACAGACAGACCACAATCCAAAGCTATCAGGCCAGCCTGGTTTCATTTCTTGCCCTTATTGGTTGATGATGTGAACGGGCAAGAGAATGTTCGGAGACAAACGATAGACCAGAAAGCAAGTGAGCAAGCTGTTTTGGTGGGCATAGCAGAACATACTATGGTTTATAGCAGTTCATGCTAAAAGCACATGTTTAAACTGATTTCTTCAATTGGAATATTTGTCCCAAGAGTGTGGGCGCTCATTGGAAGCCTTACTAGACAGAATATATCATGGGGATCCCCGCAATCGAATCTGATGGAAACTTGCAGTTTGTCAAGGCCAAGATTCAGCTGCCAAATTAAAAAAAAAAAAAAAAAAAAGAGCTCAGATCTTGCTCACAGCTTGGTATGCCAGGAACTGGCTTTGTTTCTTCTTATCAGCTTAGAGAGGGAAATTCTTCAGCAGTGACTCTTTTTTTCTTTCTGCTGGAGTTTCATTAGACTTGAGGCTTTTTTCAAATCTCTGACCATTTCACCCTGGCGAGTAGACATCTCATCCATGCTGACTTTCCGGCAAACTTTTTTTTTTTTTAATTTTTTTAAATTTGCTTTCAACCATATATAAGAGCTGAGTTCTTAATTCCCGAGGATTCCCAGTTGCAGTGGGATGGGAGCTGCCGAGGCCTGAGGTGCCATCGAGGCAGCTGGGAGGGACATGCAGGTGGGCTACAGCCTCCCTAGTACCTTGCTGTCTACTCGAGGAGTATGCGGTAGGTTTTGGTGATTTCCGGAGTCAAATCACCAAGGCAGCTGGGAGAAGTATGCAGATGAGCTACAACCTCCCCAGTAGGGCTTTCCAAAGATTTCTGAAAAGGTAGAGTTAGATTAATATTCAAAAAGTATGAGGCGAGGGAAAATATCTGAAGGGAAGCAGAGAAGGTTCCTAAGATGACAAAAGCTCATATGGAGTCATAAATATCTAAGGTGGTAAAATGAGGTGACAAACCTTGTTTTTCAGGCAGGTTGGTGAAAGAAGGAAGTATAGAGGTGGAATTGTAAACTGAGAGGCGAAAAGGAGAAATGTGTGGAAGGTGACCAGTTAAAAGCAGACATATTTAATCACTTGTTAGTTGTGTTCACCAAAGAAGGCTGCTAGAGAGTGTCATGTAATGCCTTAGCACAACCCCCCTCACTCCTGCACAGGTTAACTCCTTGGTCACTTAGAGGATCCTGCAAAGCACTGCTCAGGCCACTGCCTGTGCATTTTCCCCTATACTGGCAACTGCCCAACAGTTGGGTTCCTGCTTGTCTTTGGGGAAAATTGAGCAAATATCCTGCCCCTCTGCTCCATGCTATTCCCTAGTGATTTTTAGGGACATTGTGAACCAACAAAACCCATGGATCTTAGTTCCCAGAAAGGACACCTACAGACTAAACACAAAAATAATGGGAGCACTCTGTGACTAATTTCTGTAGGACCATTTGTAACCAAAAGCACAGATTTCTTTTTCACCAGTAACACTGCAGAATGAATGTTAGAATATCACACCTCCTTGAGGAAACTGGAAAAGATGCAGTCCAAGCCTCATTTTGGAACTAATGTAGGTAGCAAGGTTAACCCTTCTGTCCTGGCTGACACAGGGAAGCTTGGTTCAGCTGCCAGATACTGTAAAATATGGCAGTATCTCCCCCAAATCAGCTTAGGAGTTTGTAAAGCAAGTTGTGCCTTGTTGGGGAAGGTAAGGTTCACAGGGCTTAGTGGATAATTGCAATGATACACACACAAAGGGTTTGCATGGAAGTAGCAAAACTGAAATTCAGTAAGGTAGTGGGTTCATATAAGCTACATCCCTACATATATTAAGGGGAGTTCAGACATATTCTGCCAGCTCCACTGATGATTTTGTTCAAGCATGCTTTGGCAACTGGAATGACTCCAGAGAATTGGAGCAGGGCAGATGTCGACTTTTGTTATAAAAGTGGAAATAAGCTTACTTCTGGGGGAATTCTGCATGCACCAATTTAAAATTCTGATACTTTATATTGGTTAAAATAGTGCAATATACATTTCAGCATAGATTTGCATACAGCTGAGGCAGAGTGCATGCAAATATCTCTCATGCATATTCATTAGGGATATCCTGAAAACCAGACTGGTTTTTGTGGCCCTTGAGGACCGGAAGTGCCCACCCCTGCTCTAGAAGTACACTGTGTGCCTCTTCCATCTCTCTCCTACTCCCTTTGCCAGACCTCTTTCACTGTGTTCTCTCAGTCCCCACCTCCTCTGCTTTCCACCATCTCTCCCCTCTCCCGCTAGGCTCAACTCCTTCCACTCTTATTTCCATCACCCTAGTCCTCCATTCTCTCATACAGCTCCTAACGCAGGCTTTCTCTCTCTTGCACACGTGTACACACACACACACACACACACACACACAATTCCTCTTTCCTTCTCTCACATACCCCTCCTCACATAGGCTCACCCCACCACACAGGCTCCTTCTCTATGCACGTACAACACCCCCCCCCCCCCCCGGCTCCCCCTCTCTGTTGTGTGCATATACACACACACTCACACCACTGTACTTCACACACAGGCTCCCTTTGTACCTCTATCATACATACACACACAACACTCAGGCTTCCTGTATCTTTCATACACACACCCCCTCATCAGGCTTCCTGTCTCTCTTGCACACACATACACCCCCTTAAACAGGCTCCCTTTCTCTGGCATACATACACTCATACAGGCGCTTTCTCTCTCTCACATGCTCCCCCTCTCTTGCTGCATCCACACCCCCTTCACACAGGCTCCCTCTCTTATTTATTTATTTTATTTATTTATTTAACAGCTTTTATATACCGGTGCGGGCACATCACGCCGGTTTACAGTAAAACTTGCGAAAGGAGGAAAGTTACAAAAAACAGGGCGCGGGTGTGGGAGCAGGCTAGAAAATACGGGGTGGGTGTGGGGGGAAAGGAAAGGGGAGGAAAGTAAAGAAGCTGTGAAAAGTAAAGGAACGTAGCCATAGGTATGGTGGAGAAGTTTACAGCAAGGGGGCTGCGGGGGTGTGATAAGTAAGGGGGGGTTATACATATTAATTTACTTACATTCTGAATTCTATACATAGACACTTATTTACTTCTAAATTCTATACATAGTAACTTATTTACAACAGATTGCGCGAGGAGCAGTCTAATAGGCAGCATGGGAACGATAATTCCAGGTGGGCATGCAATGGGAAGCGGTGGGGGGGGGGAGGGTGGAATGTGGTGGGAGGGGGGAGGATACTTCAAGGGGAATACTTCAAGGGTAAAGTTTACGGGGGGTTGGTTTCAGGGTAGGCCTGTCTGAAGAGCCAGGTCTTGATGCCTTTTTTGAAGTTGGTCAGGGAGGGTTCAAGGCGGAGATGTGTCGGGAGGGAGTTCCAGAGAGCAGGGCCTGCGATGGTGAAGGCTCTTTCCCTATGACACATTATCCCTCTCTCTCATACACCCTCACTCACACACACATACAGGATCCCAGTTTCTCGGTCACATACACATTCCCTCATAATATCTCAATATACACTCCCTCACACAGTTTCTTTCTCTCACACACAATTCTGCACAAAAAAATAAAATTCTACGCAGGATTGGGGTTCTGTGCAAATTCTGTGCTCCGCAGTAATGCTGAATTGCCCCAGGACTAGAAGCTACAGATTCCATTCATTTAGCCACCATTGAGGTCAAATTATGTAATCATTACTAAAAGAGAGGAATATCTTGAATCCAACTGGTTGCAAGATCCAAAACACAAGCGCACTGTTAAGAGCCTGGCGCTATAGGGTTTCGACTCCAAGAAAGCCTTTGACAGGGTGACATGGGAATATATGTTTTCAGTACTTAACAGGTTTGGCTTTTCGGATCCCATCATTACAGCAATATCCATTCTGTATCGCAACCCGGAATCTCACATATTAGCAAACGACTCTTATTTCTGGAGCCATTAAAATTCAACGAGGAGTCAGACAAGGATGTCCATTATCCTCTATTCTATATATCTTATCTCTAGGCCCGTTATTGCGTAAATTGGCAGAAACTCCCTCTATCTGAGGATTCCGTTATAATCAGAGTTGTTTTACTGTTGCTGCATTTGTAGATGATATGCTGGTGTTTTTGGGTGACCCAATCCTCTCTCTACCACAAGTGTTACACATTCAACAATTTTTTGGCCGTTTTGCAGGCTTGAAAATTAACACTGACAAGTCAGAAGCTATGGACGTCAAAGGCACACTAATAAACTCTTAGCCTGGTTTTTTTCCTCTAAAGTGGGTTCAGACCAAATTAAAATACTTAGGGTTTTATATCCCTGTTAATCCTAAACACTTGTACGAACTTAACATTACTCCCTTGAAGAGGAAGATGATTCAACACTTACAGACATGGCGAACCTTTCCTATCTCTATTTCAGGGAAGGTGCTCCTTATGAAAATGATGGAAATTTCCAAGTGGCTCTACATATTTAATATGTTGCCTGTTTTGGTTGAAAAAGAAAGACGTGGTAGAGATCCAAAGAGAAATTGGGAAGTTTCTGTGGGGTGGAAAACGAGCCTGTATCCCACTCCATATATTAATGAAGACAACAACTGAGGGAGGTCTGAGTTGCCCAAACTTAGTTTTGTATAACCAGGCAAGTTTGATACGTCATATACGAGATTGGGTATGTGATACTGAGTTGTTTTCACCTGTTACATATTATCAGCAGTGGCTGGCACCTTTCACACCAGGTGCAGTTCTGCATGCTCCCAGACATCAGTTGCAGTATCATATTTGGGATAGTGCAATTATATGCCCTTTTCGGATGGCATGGAAGCGCTTATGTCAGAGCTTGAAGGTGGAGCCATCCGCCACAGCTTGTGCTCCAATCTGGGGATCCCCCACGTTTCTTCCTGGAATGGACTGTTCTATTTTTCAAAGTTGGCGCTTACGCGGACTCACTTCCTTTTTCCAATTACTGAGTGGAGATCCACAATCAGAACATGTGTTGAGCTTTCAGGACTTGCAACGAAAATTTCAACTTGACAAAAATGATTTCTATGGATATCTCCAAGTCAGACACTATATTACTGAGGTGTGTAAAAAGAACCCTAGTTTCCTTCATTATCACAGTATACTTTGGTTTTCTAGCTGGCCCGGATGGTAAACGTATAAAATGCTCCCAGTACTATCAAGAACTCCTGAGACTCCAACCATACTCAAACCTGGATATCTTGTTGGACAAATGGAATAATCATCTTCAAATTCATCTCACAAAAGCAGATCTGCTCTATTGCTTTAAGATGATCCCAGTTTTGATGGAAAGCATGACTTTTCGTGAAAAACAGTTCAAATTTTTACACCAAGCCTATTGCGCACAACAACAGGCTTACTATATAGGAGTTACTAGGGACAAAAACTGTATCAGATGCTCACATCCTTCTCCAGATTTTTATCACTGTTTTTTGGGCTGTGTCCTTCTTTATAGCTGTTCTGGGGCTCTCTACAGACTTTAGCGCAGTCATTCTGGAAACTGACAATTCCATTGACTCCTGAAATATGGTTTTTTGGTCTTCCTGACTACATAACGGAGGAAGTTACTGAAACCCAATTGCTGTTTCTGGGGAAAATGACCATTATTGCCAAATCTACTATATTGATGTACTGGACACAACCGACCCCGGCACTATGGAAATCTTGGGAGGCCCAATTTCTTCAGTTATTACATATGGAGTATTTTACAGCACGAGCAGGGACGGATAAGAAATTTAACCATATGAAACAAATATGGCAGGACTATGTTCGGACTCTTCCATTAGACACACAGCAGTACTTCGATCTTATAATCTGAAAGTAGGTTATATTTACCTGGAGTGCTATTGGACTCAATAGACAATTTTGTTTGTTTAAAATCGTTATAGCATGGACAATTACAAAGTGGAGAATATGCAGGTATGAGGGAGGGAGGGATGGGCTAGGGGGTGGGCAGGGGGTTGACTGTAGGGGAAAATTACAAAATATGTAACAAGCACCAGGTATAGGGATATGCCATCCGTTTATATTGCAACTGTTATGTATAAACAATTAAGCTGATCTCCACACCGGTGACGTCCGGAAGGTTAAACGGTTGACGCTGTTCTGTTTTATGATATTGGGAGTTTCTTATAACTTGAAGGTTGTATTTCACATTTATGTTTTGTATCACGGCTTTGGTGTTTTCTTCTGATTTTGTAAACCAGTAAACTGGACTGCTGTTCATAATAATAAAAAGAATTACACAAGAACCTGGCGCTATAAGCAGGGCTGGTGCAAGGTTATTAGACACCAAGAAATGGGGTAAACTGTAGTAATGTCATGAATAACATCTTTGCTGGGGGTAACCTCCTCAAAGTGGCAGTTACAACCTTAAACATTTTGCTGGGCAAACCAGGTGGCTCATTTGGGTCTTCATCTGATGTCATTTACCATGTTACTGTGCTTTTTTTTTTTTTTTTTAGAGGAAGATTGTGTCAAACCTGATCAATTTCTTTGATCGCTTGATTAAAGAATTAGATTAGGGACATGCAATGTATGTATAGTATACTTGGATTTTAGTAAAGCTTCTGCTATTGAATGACATAAAAAGCTCAAAATTAAACTGAGCATCCTAGGGAAGGTACCAAAGTTGGTTGAGTGATAGGTAATAGAGAATGGTGGCAAATGGAGTTTGTTCCAAGGACAGAAGGATCATCTGTGGGGGGTGCCTTGGGTTCAGTTTGGTTCAATGTTTTGATAAGTGATATTGCTGAGGGATCAGTGGGAAAGGTTTGTGGTTTTCGCAGATGATCTGCAAGTGGGGGGGGGGGGGGGATCAATTCCTGATGTAGTATAAAAGAGTAGTGATCTAAGGAATCCCACAGTGTGGTTGAGTTTTTGGCAGCCAAGATACAGTACCAAAAAAAGGGTAGAGTTAAGCTTGAAATCCAAGTGAGGATTACATATTGGAATGATGGAGGGCAAGGGTTGGGACGAGGAAGGAAGGGAAGTGAGAAACTGATGTGCACCAAATGAGAGAGAGCTTGGAAGGCCTGCGGTCCTTGGAACTGTAAGAAGGATGCACCCAAGCCAACCCCAGTGCCAGAGAGAAGAGAAGTTGGCCAGGGGGTGGAGATGGTAGGAGCCTGCTTGGATACTGGATTTGGGCCTTTGTGGCGTAGGAAGTATCAATATATTAAAGCTTAGAGCAGGAGTGGCCAACTCTGCTCCTTGAGAGCCACAAACAGACCAGTTTTTCAGGATATCCACAATGAATAGGCATGAGACAAATTTCCATACAATCTAAGCAGTACATGGTATGGAGGCCTAGAGCTATGGGAGCTGGGTCAAGGCCTTTGGGAGGGGAATAGAGTTTGCATGGGGATCAAGCTGCAGAGATTGAGGGAGGACTGGGCTTTGAGTTGTGGGAAGGAAGAGAGAGAGGAATAGAAATTGTGTTGTGTGTGTATATATGTGTATATATATATATATATAAAAAATCATCTTACTGTCTACCACAGTCTACCACACTTTTTTGAAATTTTGTGGAGCAATGATCTCAAGGTTGCAAACCAGTGTGAGAAGGCAGTGTCTAGATCCACAGGGATGCTAGGGTGCGTAGGGAGAGGTCTAACCAGTAGAAGAAAGGAGGCAGTACTGCCTCTGTGCAGATCACAGGTGAGATTTCATCTGGAATATTGTCTGTGGTTGCAGAGGCCATATTTCTATAAAGATATAGACAGAATTGAAGCAGTATAGAGAAGGGCTACTAAAATGGTGCAGTCTGCACCAAAAGCCCTATGAAATGAGACTTAAAATGTCTGAATATGTTTGCCAGAGAGGAGAACATAATGCCCCAAAAGCGTAAGTGATGCATAGAAAGGAAATGAAGTATTAGAGTGAGGGTCATGATACGAGGCTGCAAGGGGGATAGACTTAGGAGAGACATCAGAAAATGTTTCTTCACAGAAAAGATTGTGGAGGGGAAAACATTAACAAAATTCAAGAAGGCCTGGAGCTGATACTGAGGATCCTGTAGATTCAGGAATGTTAAGGTAAAGCTAGAGATTAGCTGGAGCCTATGGCATTACAACAGGAAGTAAATTAGGCAAATAGATGGACTGTATGGTCCTTGTATTCATCATATTCTGTTTCTTTGTAAATGTTTCCTCATATTACATCTGAGTCTGTCCTCTCTTAAGCTGATACCATGATGTCTTGTTCTAGTCTCTGATTGTTTTATAAGAATGAATGGGAAAACTACCTTCATGGTGTTCCCCCTATTGCGATCTGTATTGCCAGCTCATCTCCCAGGATAAAAGAAATCTCCCAAGAGGTACGCTGAAAATGCTCTATAGATTATCTGTCTAGTTCCAGATCCTCAGTCCTTCTCTGTAAAGGGTACGCCTTCCTAGATCCAGATCCGCATCTCTGACTCTGAATAGGGCCCATCTCCTCGGGTCCAGATTTGCAGACGTATGTCTTCTGCACAAGTGTCAACTCATTTGCCTGGTAGCATAGCAGCCCAAAGGACTCATTCAGATTAATAATTGTAGAGTACCATATATCTCTCTTCTATATTAGTGTAAAAGGAAAGGTCTTTTTCAATCATTTTTATGTTTTCTTCCCAAGTGCCAAATCCACAGGAGAGACTGCAGTATGGACTGGGAGATTTTATGTAGGAGACGAGATTTTATGTTCAGGCACAGACATCTCACCTGCTGCTGAAATGGCATCGTAGTCAGATACTTATAGCCCAAATCAATTACGGTATTAATTAGCATGCATAGCATATCTACCAGTACATGCACTTAACAGAATCGAGGAGATGTGCTCTGTCTGTGTACAGCAGCGATGGATCACATACGCCAGCTAAATTCTTATTAGTGTGTAAAAGACCAAATCTTTTGTTTGGTTTCTGTTTATTTCCCCAAATATTGTTAATTTCTACCCCCCCCCAAGGTATATGCAGTGGCTTGCAAAAGTATTCGAACCTCCCTGGCCCCCTAAAAAGTCAACAGGTTTATGTGGATTAAAAACAACAGTTATACAGATTGTGCCAGATATGTATGTTTATTGCAAACCAGAATGCTCAAAATAAATTTTCAAAGTCTCACAATTATTTCTCTGCATTTTTTTTGTAAGGCTTAAAAACTGAAACATGCTGTTTGCATAAGTATTCAGCCCCTTCAGACTAGTAGTTGGCAGAACCGCCTTTTGCTGCAGTAACAGCTTTGTCTGTTGGAGTAAGTCTCTAAGTCTTTTTTCAGTTTTTAATTTTATTTTACAAAAAATGCAGAGAAATAATGAATTGTGACTTTGAAAATGTATTCTAAGAGCATTCTGGTTTGCAGTAAACATACTGTCTGGAACTATCTGTGTGTTACTTGTAATCCACACAAATCTGACATTTTAGGGGGTCAAATACTTTTACAAACCACTGTACTTAGAATGCTGCTTATTCTAGTGTATTTGGACCTATATACAAAGAATAGAAACTTGTATTTATTTTTAAATGCAGCCAGTATTACTAGGAGGAAAGCAGAGACTTTGCTCTTCTGTAACCTGTCTTTTCATGAAGGGACAGGGTTGTTATAGCTGATTACAGGGCTCCTGCAGGAGCTGGCTCTACTGTGTTTGTACACAAGACAGCTGTGATGGAGTGCTGAAATATAAGATCTAGAGTAGCAGGCCAGAGACCATCTTGAACAGCACCAAAACCCATTTTAGCCTTTGTAATGCTTTCCATATCATGTCTGTATTTGACTACACATGTACAACTTGACCCTGCCAATAAAGTTTTCTTGAATCTGAGTCAGTAACTAAGGGAGAGGTATGAGCTGTGTTGATCACACCTGGAAACCAAACATTTGTGCTGAGTGCATAGGATATTTTTCTCCTGATGAGGATATTTGTAAAGTGAGCAGCTAGTTGAACACGGTCAAATGTGATTTTAATTCAGGCTTCCTAGAGAAAAGGCAGATTAGATTAAAATATAACACAAGAAGGACTTATTACTGTCTCCGTCATGAAGGGTTTCACCTTGAGAGTTTAATGTACTTTGTGAAAATGCTTATGTTTAATTTTTACATTTAGTAATGCGTTATAGTAAAATTAGTATTTGTGGGACTCTGGAAAGTAAATTCTCAGTTTTACTATTGGAGCAGCTGAAGTCTCTCTCTCAAGGTTAGTGGCCATTTAGTCACCTGGTGATGAAAAATGAAAATCAATTTTTGGGATTGCTTTTGGCCATCTAGGTGCCAATTATCTGATGCACAGTACAGATTCGTTTCCACTTCTCTCTCTCTCTCTTCCCCCCCCCCCCCCCCCTCAGTGTTTTGTTCTCCTCTTCCTCAATCCTCTCCTCCACTGGTATGTATTTATTTTGCCCTCAACCAGTAAGGAGTGGCCTTAGGGGGGCAGTGGCCTTAGGGGGCTGCTTCCTGGCCCACCCTGCCAACTAGCCAGCTGATTAGATATTTGCAATGTACCTGTCTCCCCAAGACTAACAAATCTATGCTGATTGATTTGCTCTTCTCTGACTGTATGTTCCAGTGATTCTCAACCCAGTCCGACACACAGCCAGTCAGGTTTTCAGGATATCCACAATGCACAAGATAATTGCCTCTATTATATGCAGATCTATCTCATGCATATTCATCGTGGAGTTCCTGAAAACCTGACTGGGTTGAGAACTCCTGCCATATCCTGCTTCCTACCAATTCCCCCTAGTATTTTTATCCTGCTTCATATGTCTTCATTGTACCCTCCCGACCGGTGTGTGTTCATTCTGGTTCAAAGTAGCTGCTGAGGTGAGAGAGAAATTAAAGCTGTTTGGTCCTTTATTTCTGGAATATACAGTGGTGATTTTCTATTGGATCATGTCAGGTTACCAACCTGGAACATGTTTGAACTGTGATAAATTTGCTTTTCATGAATTTGCCACAGTTCAAGTTTCCAGAGACTTGCTGCACAATTTAAAACACCATAGGTGATTTCCAGACTCTTAGGCTGGCACTTTCTGGCTGCTTATCTTGTGCATTGTGAGGTCAGCAGCCAGGAAGCGCTGGCCTATGAGTTTTAAAACATTTACGGATGTGGCAGCTGAGATCATCCTGCCGGTTGCCAAAGTGAGGAGGACCTGTGTTTGCTCAGCAAAGGAAAGAGGCCCATGGTGGCTGGCAGAGCTGATTCTGCCAACCGCTGAAGTTAGGAGTGAGGCCCTCACTACTCAACTATTGCAGAAATTACATGGGGCTGGGGAAGAGAAACGAGGTGAGGGCAGAGAAGGTGGTAGGTACAGGCCAAGCTCCTCTCTCCTCAACTCTGCAGATCATGCCTGGAAATACCAGTTATAGTTAGTCCAGTGGAACAAGTGAATGAGGATTTATGAAATCATTTCACCTAGCTCACCAGACGGCTTTCATATGTTAAGGGCTTAGGTTGCCTGCTGACCTTGGCTTTGAACTTGTAAACCTGCTTATACCTATGAATCCTTCCAGCTGGCTAATCTCCCAGATGCATGGTGCAAGAAGTGCTTCTTTAAAACAGGACACTTGTGGAATAACTCAAGTTTGGGCCCTCACTATGCTTATAAAAGGATGTTTTTGTGGGCTAGTTATGGTGATGCCTGCCTTCTCTGTGGATTACTTGCCTCTTCCCATGGGACATATGTGCTGCTTGAATCAGGATTTCACAGCGTCTGTAACTTCTGTGCCAAACTCCCGCCCCTGATGCTGAATAATCCTGAAGGCTGCAAGAAAGGACAGGAACCTGTGTGGAACACGTTTTTGGTCTCGCCCAAGTGTTCGGCTTCCATGAATTCTTTTGTCAGGTTTTTTAACTTGCTGGGAAAACACAGGAGATGAAAAATGACCAGCCCCACTGATTCTGCTGTTTATACTGAACATTTTTTTCTGAGTCTGCTGTCAGTTTATTTGCATAGAAGCTCTTGTCTTGTGGAAAGACTCTGTGTTGTTGAGAAGTAGGTTGTCATGACCCAGTGAAAAGTTTTTTTGTTTTTTTTTTTCCTTGCAAGGAACCTGTTCTAGGGAGCAGCTGAACATATGCTTACAGATTTGTTGCAACCTCAGAGTAGTCTTTTGATCTGTTGGTGCTTCAGCACATAACTCGGGGGCTGCTGGTTTCTGCTAGTCAGGAGATGCTTTCCTGATTAAATTTCCTTCCTGCTGCTAAATTTTGGATATCGCCCAAAGTGTAAACTGTGCTAGTGGGTCTTTTGTCTAACTGTTTTTAATCTTCAATGCCATCAGCTACACAAAGATCACACCCTGAGCTTCATAAGGCAGTTTCTCTGTGCAGTAAGCAAGCATGTAAAAAGAGGGCTTTGAATCAAGTGAACCAAGCAGATTCAAAGAGTGACTGCAAAGGGGAGATGGGTAGGGGTGGGTGGTAACTTGAGGGTCCAGTTTTGATACCATGAAGACAGTATTTGGTTGTGTGTTGTAGTAAATGCTCCATCTTCCTTAAAGAAATCTACTAACCCTTCAGCTGTAAACCATTTTCGGTTAATTGATTTAGAAGGTTGACTGTATTACATGCTCAGGAGTTTGTGAGGTGTAAGAGTGGAGGAATAGCCTAGTGGTTAGAGCAGTGGGCTACAAACCAGGAGACCAGGGTTTGAGTCCCACTGTCACTCCTTGTGACCTCGGGCAAGTCACTTTACCCTCCATTGCCTCAGGTACGAACTTACGGGCAGGTACAGTACAGTGCGCCATTGGACATGCATTTTCCCTTACCCCTTATTCAGTAAGGGGACAAAAACGCGCGTCCAACCCGCGAACCTAATAGCGCCCTCAACATGCAAATGCATGTTGATGGCCCTATTAGGTATTCCCGCGCGATTCAGAAAACAAAATGTGCAGCCAAGCCGCACCGTTTTCTTTGGGTAGGAACTAATTTCTTCAGGCACCAGGAAAGTAAAAAAATAAAAAAAAAATTTGAAGTCGGCCCGCGGCTGTCTGGTCGAAAACTGGACGCTCAATTTTGCCGGCATCCGGTTTTCGAGTCCGTGGCTGTCAGCGGGCTCGAGAACAGACGCCGGCAAAATTGAGCGTCGGCTGTCAAACCCGCTGACAGCCGCCACTCCGGGCCAAAGTAGGCGCTAGGGACGCGCTAGTGTCCCTAGCGCCTACTTTTGCCTGTTTCTACCGCCGGACCTCATTTAAATACTGAATTGCGCACACAGGCGAGTGGGCGTTCGCCCGCTCTCCCGCAGACTTTACTGAATCGGCCCATTAGATTGTAAGCCCTCTGGGGATAGGGAAATATCTACAGTACCTGAATGTAATCCACTTTGAAGTGCTGTAAAAAGCAGAATATAAATCTAAATTAAAAAAAAAAAAAAGATGGTTTTCCTTTTCTAGCTAAATCTGGACAAAGAAAGCATCAGGCAAAAGAGTGAGATATCCTGTTCTTCTTAAAGCTTCCTCTCTCTAATTGCTTAGGAAATTAATACCTCACCTCCCCCATCCCCTGGTCTCTTCCTTCATTAAACTCTACCTCCCCTCTCCCCAAGTCATCTTCTGCTACACAGCACAGAGCTGCACCTATAGCTTGTTCCCTGAGGCTGAGTAGGCAGTGGAAGAACAGGAAGCGCAGGCACCACACCCCTTCCCACGAGTCTGTGTCACCTCTATGGTGTTCTCAGGCCTACAGAGCAACACTTTTTTTTTTTTTCCATTGATAAGCAGGGCTGAATTTTCTTTGATATGGGTGACATCATCCAGCAGCGCCAAATGGACTGCTCTATTTTTAATTGGAGCTTTTACTCTACTGTGCATGTGTGGGAATTCCCGCTTGGCTATTGCCTCATGAGCCTCCTCAGTCTTTTTTATTTCCAAGCAACAGCATGGACATATCTCTGTATTCCTTCTTATAATTTAATTTTTTTTTCTATCTTAAAAAATACTTGTCAGTGCTATCTTCTTTAAAAATAAAAAAGATTTAGAACATAAGGTATGCCATCCTGGGTCAGACCAAGGGTCCATCAAGCCCAGCATCCTATGTCCAATAGTGGCCAATCCAAGTCACAAGTACTTGGCAAATATCCAAACATTAAATAGATCCCAAGCTACTATTCCTTATTGATTAATAGTAGGTTATGGACTTCTCCTCTAGGAACTTATCGAAACCTTTTTTAAACCCAGTTACACTAACTGCCATAACCTCTGCAATGAATTCCAAAGCTTAACTATGCGTTGAGAGAAAAATAATTTTCTCTAACTTGTTTTAAATGAACTACCTGCTAACTTCATGGGGTGCCCCCTAGTCCTATTATCTGAGAGAGAGTAAATAACTGATTTACATTAACCTGATCAAGTTCTTTCATGATTTTGTAGACCTCTATTATATTCCCCCCCCCCTCCCCTCAGCCGTCTCTCTTCTCCAAGCTAAACAGCCCTAACCTGTTTATCCTCCCCTAAGGGAACCATTCCATGCTGTTCTCACAATATCGGAGTGGGGGGGGAGAAGGCACAGTAAGTGGTTTAAGGACTACATTTGCAGCAGAAAGATGTGCATTACAGTGAACATGACCTTAGTTACATTTGCCTGAGTCATGATCATGACTAAGCAAATTGTTGTAACTGTGGATGGATATCCCTGTGTACACAGAGAACAAGTACTTATAAAATAAGGCTCAGAAGTCACAGTCTCCTCTTCCTCCCAAAATGTTGCTTTGTCTGCCACACCAAGAAGGGAGTTGAGCTAGAGCTCCTCCACAATATCTCTCTGTCAATAGAACAGGCTTATTTATTTTAAAATTCTTATGTATACTGCTTAATCAATAGGGGTAGTTCTAAGCGGTTTACAAAATTGAACATACATAGCTTGTATGCATTGAACAAAAATTATCCTAGTCTGAGCTTGAATTGAAATGTTGGTATGTTTCTAAATACTGCACCTCAGTTAAAGAATTCAAAGCCCCCTCAACCTTTGCCAAACAGGTGGCCATAAGTGTTCTGTCATTGTCTACTATCTCTGAATGCTCAGTTCCTCTCCTCTCAAAGATGCACCGCTTGTCATGCCACTGTGACTATCCGCACCCTATTTAACTATTGCTCTTTTGATGCAGGAATGGCCGACTTGCTATCTTGAGATAGGGTCAATGGTTTATCTGATGTTTACCATACAGTGAGCCCTTCTAGATGATATGCTGATTTCATAACTAGACTGGGCAGGTAAAACTATTAAAATAAAATAAAATAATGTTAGATGCAAGATGATTCCATTTTTATGTGTTTTATTTTTTCTTATGGTATTTTTTGTTTTGTTTTATGGA
The DNA here is from genome assembly GCF_901001135.1 of Rhinatrema bivittatum. NCBI lineage: Eukaryota > Metazoa > Chordata > Amphibia > Gymnophiona > Rhinatrematidae > Rhinatrema > Rhinatrema bivittatum. The sequence continues at coordinate 295,329,589 of NC_042617.1, read as the reverse complement.
TTTGTATTTTAATTGTAATTATGTATCTAAATTATTGTAAACCGCTTTGATTATACTGGCAGGTTATGCGGTATACAAGCTTTTTAAATATATGGGAAAGATTTTCTGCATGGTGTCAACAAAATTCCTTGTATCTGTTCTCAGATGTTCCAAAGACTTGCTTAACTTCTTGCTGTCTCTGTTTGCTTTGAGACTCAACATTTCATTAATAAGAGTACATATCGAAGCAATAGGTTTACTCTTCATCTGAATATGGTAAGCAGTTATCTCCACTCATCCGTTCATGCCTAATAACACCAATCTACCAGCTCTAACCTTCCTCTGCCTCCTTCCCTGGTCCTATCGTCGATTAACCAATCTTACTAGCTATGACTCTCATCATTTGAAATGTTTCTTCACCCTTCACTACCAGCAACTCCCTTCACCGGGAAGGCATCTTGCCCCATGATCGGTCTGTTGTTGCCACCTCAACTACACTATTCCCCTGTGGCGGCCTGTCCCAGGTAGATGTAATATCAAATATAATCAGAAAATGTATATAAAAGGCGTCAGAATTTAGGTGTCTTCCCACTCCGTCAAGTCACCATTGTCCGGCCAATACTTCCCGACCGCTTTTACTGTATAATGCAGAGCTTTCCAAACTTTTCATGTTGGTGACACACTTTTTAGACAAACATAATTTCGGGACACAGTAATTCATCTACTAGCAAACCAGAGGTTAAAGGTTAAATGAACAAAATGTATTTTGACAATTTACGTATGTTTCCTTAAATATATACATAATAAAATGTTTCACAACACAGCCTATCTTGTGAAAACCTTTCATTTATATTAAAAATATATAATATTCCAAGATTAATGTTATTGTTATAATTTATGAGTAACAATAATAAAACAAAGTTATTGTGTTATTCAATTTACCTCTTTAATGAGATATATGAGCTTGATGGACACAGCTTTTGAATATTTGATGTTAATAAAAAAGTCCAAAAGGTCTTCTGTGTAATTTTAAAAAGCTGGCCAGTTTCACACTATAAAATTATTGATAGCCTCATTCAACTAATTCTATATGGCTATGAGAGTGAAGTCTGGAATTTATAGGAAGGGACAGAATGTCAATATAAATCCTGCACCTCCAGTTCTATAACTCTCTGCATCCACTGAAATTCCCCCAAACAATGGAGCTTGGATGTTTCCCTTACAGCTCATCATACTAAAAGATATTTTCAAATTCTGGTGTCACCTCACAGTAACAGCAGCACAAACACCTTCCACTGCCAGGCACATTGTGAACTAACACAAAACCCCGCAAAAAAGACACTCAAAATCTATACTGCAATCCCATCATAACGTAACAGTAATAACACCAAGGACTCAAACAACAATAACCCTACCTGTGAAAAAGCAAGGGTAAATATTAACTGGGTCCTAGAATACCAATATACCACCTACTGAGGAAACAAAACAAACCAGATTGCTATAGATCCCTATGCTAGCAGAATCTCTCATCATGGTCACACACACAGAGGAGAGACAGACCCTCACCAAATACAGACTACAAAATAAAGGAGCACAAATTAGACAAAAACTGAAATGGAAATCCCAAGAAGCCAGACTCTCTGTATTAACAATGGAAAAACAGAACCACCATTCCTCATAAAACATAAAATCAAGAAACATAAAGCATCAGTTATAATAGTAAAACCATACTAATAAAAGAATATTTTAAAACTATTGATAAATAGAATTTCTATTAATTAAAATCATATATATTTTTTACAATTTCCCAAACACCAATAAAATATTTCAAAACAGCACATTTATCAAATAACACCCAATAATTAAAACTAATAAGGATTTTAAAAAGCCCCTGCTGTCCATACTTTGGAGCTCTTGATTTCCAGTCACCCTGATATTGTCAAGGATTTAGGAGGTTATCCTCTCTCTCTCACACACATACTCACATGTCCATTCTCTCTCACACATACACTGTCACATTCATACACATTCATGCTCTTATATCCACCATAACCTCTCGCTCTCACAAACACTGACATACTCTCAGGCTCTAAGACACTCTCTTCCCCTCCACACACACCCCCCACACAAACTCTTACTCCCCTGGATTTTCTCATACACATTCATGCTCTCACTCTCTCTGGCTCCCTCACATACACACACACATACCCAGGCAAGTTCCCAATCATTCTCATACAAACACACACACCCAGGCAAGCTCCCAGTCATTCTCACACACTGAAACTGACCCCCAGGCAGGCTCCCATTCATTTTCATACCACTCCCTCACCATCCCCCAGGGATGCACACATTCATTCTCACACAGACCCCCAGGCAGGCACCAATTCATTCTCACGCACACACCCATACACCACACACAGGCAGGCACCTCTTCTCACACATACAAACCCCAGGAAGACACCCATACATTCTCATACATAGTCACACCCTCAGGCAGGCACCCATGCATTCACACACATACACCCCCAGGCAGACTCCCATTCATACACATGCACACTAAAGGCAGACCCCCTCTCTTTCTTTTGCCAGCAACCTCGGAGCCTCTCTCATTCCTCTGCTGCTCCTCTTCTGCACGTGGCCGACGCTCCTCCCCCTTCCTGCCCGTGCGGCTCCTTCAATATTTTTCTTCCAGGGCCGCATGGGCAGGAAGGAGAAGGAGCACCTGCACGTTTAGACGTCACCTTTTTCTTCTGGCCGTGGTGACGTGAGCTCCACCACGGCCTTGCCGATCTTCCTGCCGGCACGCAGCACAGCGATTCTTCAGTACTAAGCTGCCAGTGGGATGAGGTCCACCGGCGGCCGCATTGGCTCCCACTTGCCGGTGTGTCACGTGCACCGGGCTTGCGCGACACACCGGCACACTGCAGGCGACACACTAAAGTGTCGCGACACACACTTTGGAAAGCTCTGGTATAATGTGTATGTTCTGGTTCAAAATCTTGTTTTGATTTAATAATTCTGGTTCGATGTCCAATGTTTGTTTGTTGTACATAGCTTTGACAGATTTACCTAATCTGTAAAGTGATCAATAATTTCTCCTAAATAAATATATTCATGAAAGGTTTATTGCAGACAAAACCTCCTGTACCAAGGGATCTAAATGTGGTCCTTGCACAATTCATGAAATCACTATTTAAACCATTGGAGTCAGCTTCTCTCAAATTCTTAAAATGGAAAATACTGTTCTTGGTAGCAGTAACGTCTGCCAGAAGGGTCAGTGAATTTCAAGCCATAGTTCATTACTCGCCCTACATGATAGGGTAGTGGTCCATCCATTCAAAATTCCTACTAATATTAGTATCCGTTTTTCATATTAATCAAGCCATCATACACCCTACATTCTTTCTGAGGTAACATGCACATGAAGGTGGAAAAACCCTTCACACCTGAGAATGCAAGAGGGCCTAAGCTTGTTACAAAAGAAGAGCTCTACCGCATAGCCAAGCTTCCCAGCTTTGTCTCTTACGATCCTAGCCGATTAGGCATAGCAGTGACTAAAAGATATTGACTAATTGGCTGGCAGACTATATTGCACATTGCAGTACCCTAGTAGGCATCCAGATTACAGACACTATTGAGGCGCATCAAATAAGAGCCATGACTGCATCAGTGGCTCATCTGAGTCGCACTTCTCAAAGACATATAAAAAGCTGCAACTTGGTCATGGGTGCACAACTTTTTGCATTCCATTATGGCCTGGATAGTTTATCAAAGGATGAAGGTAAATTAGGGCAAGCAGTTTTTGCGTAGCCTGTTCATCCGGTAGTCCACTCTTTATGGTGGAGTCTGGCTTGCTTTTTCAGTAAATGTTCTGTTGCAACACTCAGCTTGGGACTCTCCGTATGTCATGGCTAATTTAAGCTTGTTTATGAATGGAAAAAGGAAGTTTTTTTTTTTTTTTTTTATAGCTAGCAGGATGAATTGGCCATGCTAAATACCGGCTTTACCTCCGCGGAGAGTAGACTACCTAGCTAGAATTAGCTCGCAAATTTATTGAGGGGGGCTTACGAGGCAATTGCCTGAGCAGGAATTCCTGCAGATGCTCAATAGAGCAAAAGAGCGAGGTCCATCCGGTGCCGCTGGATGATGTCGCCCACATGTCATGGCTAATTCATTCTATTATCTACACCTGCTTTTCTGACTTTCTTTCAAACAGGATTTTGCTTGTTATTTGGATGCGTGTTCCAGCTGAGTCCCCTGGTACAGGAGAACTGATATCTTGTGATCAGAAACGAGAGCTTCTCTTCACTGCGATTTGTAATGAAGTTAGTTTACATTTTTGCTGTGAATTTTCTACCCGTTACTGACTCTTTTAAATTTTTCTTCAATGCAAAGATCGGTCTCTGAAAACTTGAGGCAACTTCTTTTTTGGGGGAAAAAAAGCTAACAAGTGAGATTTTATTTTTTTGCTCCCCCCCCCCCCCCCCACCTTGTTCCTATATTGCGCTTCCTTGTATGTCATTGAATGAGATTTCACCTGGTTCTGCTTTTCTTAAGCTTTCATCACAATGGTCTTCATAGTACCTGAGATAAGAGAGAGAATTGCAAGAGCCAGAAAGTATTGGCAATGAGCTGAGCTAGGTCTGTTTCAAGTTCCGTTATGAATCTGACCATTTTGGTAGTTATATGTAGGATTAGACTGCGAGGCATGGAGCTGGTGTAGAGGACTTGATCTTCCTCAGCACTGGCTGGCTGTCTGCAGAGATCTAACATGCCAAACAGCTGCTGTTATGATTTCGTCTGCTGTGCAGCTGCCTCATACCCTTCATCTGACTATGATGTCTCCCCACCTTCAGAGGCCTCCAGTGAGTTCTGCTCCTAGCCACCTAAGCCATCTCCTCACAGGGCATCCAACTCATCCTGTGATGCAGTCTCCTATTCACAAGGAATCCTCAGTGAACCTAGTCTTCAGCCTTGCCAAAATCCTTTTTGCCTGCACCGCACCCAAACTCCAGTCCTACATAATCCAGCCTTGCCAAACCCTCCTCACTTTCTCATGGAGTCACCCTTGATTCCTTGCCCTAGCCTCTGTTTCCTTGCCTTTCCTTGTGCCTTCTGAGCCTTCTTGTTCCTTGCCTTGTGGCCCATCCAGACCTACTTTTGACTTGTGGCCTCTGGGCCTTCTTGATCTTTACCTTGCCCTGCAACCTACTCAGGCCTTGCCTTGCTCTGTGGCCTATCTAGGCCTCTCCTTGCCTTGTGCCCTACAGGTTTTCTATGTTGCCACCTTTGGCCTTTATATTCCTTATTCCATGTTGTCCTTGTCTTGCCCTGTCCTGTCTTTAAGTACATAAGAAATTGCCATGCTGGGTCAGATCAAGGGTCCATCAAGCCCAGCATCCTGTTTCCAACAGAGGCTAAACCAGGCCACAAGAACCTGGCAATTACCCAAACACTAAGAAGATCCCATGCTACTGATGCAATTAATAGCAGTGGCTATTCCCTAAGTAAACTTGATTAATAGCAGTAATGGACTTCTCCTCCAAGAACTTATCCAAACCTTTTTTGAACCCAGCTACACTAACTGCACTAACCACATCCTCTGGCAACAAATTCCAGAGCTTAATTGTGCGTTGAGTGAAAAAGATTTTTCTCCGATTAGTCTTAAATGTGCTACTTGCTAACTTCATGAAATGCCCCCTAGTCCTTCTATTATTTGAAAGTATAAATAACCGATTCACATCTGCTTCTTCAAGACCTCTCATGATCTTAAAGACCTCTATCATATCCCCCCTCAGCCGTCTCTTCTCAAAGCTGAACAGCCCTAACCTCTTCAGCCTTTCCTCATAGGGGAGCTGTTCCATCCCCTTTATCATTTTAGTTGCCCTTTTCTGTACCTTCTCCATCGCAACTATATCTTTTTTGAAATGCGGTGACCAGAACTGTACATAGTATTCAAGGTGCGGTCTCACCATGGAGCGATACAGAGGCATTATGACATTTTCCGATTTATTAACCATTCCCTTCCTAATAATTCCTGACATTCTGTTTGCTTTTTTGACTGCTGCAGCATACTGAGCCGACGATTTTAAAGTATTATCCACTATGATACCTAGATCTTTTTCCTTGGTGGTAGCTCCTAATATGGAACCTAACATCGTATAACTACAGCAAGGGTTATTTTTCCATATATGCAACACCTTGCACTTGTCCACATTAAATTTCATCTGCCATTTGGATGCCCACTCTTCCAGACTTACAAGGTCATCCTGTAATGTATCACAATCCACTTGTGATTTAACTACACTGAATTATCCGCAAATTTGATAACCTCACTCGTATTCCTTTCCAGATCACTTATATATTTTGAAAAGCACCGGTCCAAGTACAGATCCCTGAGGCACTCCACTGTTTACCCTTTTCCACTGAGAAAATTGACCATTTAATCCTACTCTCTGTTTCCTGTCTTTTAACCAGTTTGTAATCCACGAAAGGACATTGCCTCCTATCCCATGACTTTTTAGTTTTCTTAGAAGCCTCTCATGAGGGACTTTGTCAAACACCTTCTGAAAATCCAAATACACTACATCTACCGGTTCACCTTTATCCACATGGTTATTAACCCCTTCAAAAAACTGAAGCAGATTTGTTAGGCAAGACTTCCCTTGGGTAAAGCCATGCTGACTGTGTTCCATTAAAACATGTCTTTCTATATGCTCAACGATTTTGATCTTGAGAATAGTTTCCACTATTTTTCCTGGCACTGAAGTCAGGCTCACTGGTCTATAGTTACCTGGATTGCCCCTGGAGCCCTTTTTAAATATTGGGGTTACATTGGCCACCCTCCTGTCTTCAGGTACAATGGATGATTTTAATGATAGGTTACAAATTTTAACTAATAGATCAGAAATTTCATTTTTTAGTTCCTTCAGTACCCTAGGATGCATACCATCCGGTCCAGGTCCTTGCCTGCACTCAAGCCTCTATTCCAGTCCTCGCCTGCATTCAGTTCCGGCTCCAGTCCTAGCCTGTCCAATCATTGTTTCAGACTATCTAGCCTCTCCAAGCCTTGCTCCTACCAGTTCAAGGCTCACTATGATGTGCTGCTGCTGCTGCTGCAAGGTCTCAACGTACCGGGGAGGGGACTGGCTAGGTGGAAGACCAGCCCATGTCCTGACCTGCCATCCTGTACCGCTGCTCAGGTGGTGTACCCTGAGCCCAGGTCCAGCAAATCATGACAGCTACCTTGGTACTAAACTAAGGTGCATCTGCCTCCCTCAGATTGTCTGAGGAAGGTTTGCAGATGGTAAATTGTTATGCCACAGAATAGATTCATGAAACTTGACAATAATGTGGAAAGACCATGCGAGAGCTGTGGAGCTAAAATGGTGTAAGGTTTCCGTGGCACTGATCTCAAAGCAAGGTCAGCAAATGCAGCAGGCCTGATTTTCAAGCCATTTGGCAATGTCATAAGGTCCAGAAATCTGCAGACCAGCCCACTAGATTTTGGGCTTTTTCAGCAGTGTGCAAAGCCAGTTTTTGCAGGCAGATGAAGCAAAGGTTTGAATCGGTCCCTAAACAATGTGGCTGTTCCTGGAAAGTAGTGCACGGAGTTGCTGTTGGCAGCCTCTTGGGGAAGCTTTTGGTGTGGCTACAGGCTGAGTAATAGGTATTTGGTTTCTCAGATCTGCTCTTTGCAGGATTACACAAGCACAGAAGTGTAAAGATTTTATTGTCCAAGTGAAACTGAGCGTCCCTGGTTGAAGATGAGCATTACATAGCTGTGCAGACTTTATGCTCAAACCAAACAAGGAACTCCTGTAAGTCCGAACTGCTGTGATCTCTCCAGTAACTGGCCATAGAAACTGTAAAACTGATACATTTTTAAAATAAGATAGTAGTAAAGGATTACTGTTCCCTAAATATTTAGGAGGCAAACCTGCTGGATATTTTAATTTTCCTGTTAATTTTAGGGATATTTTTTCAATCCCTTGAGCAGCTCTCATGGAATGCAGTTTTGGGTCGGCCCAGTCTTTTGCTCTCGGTAAAACTGCTGTGAACCTGTAATGCAGCCTGAGACCAGGTCTTGAAGGTGGATTTAACGTTTGTTTTTAGGGCTACAGTAGCCTTTAACAAAGTCGTTTGTAGGCAAAGTAATTGGTGATGTGGAACTGAATACTTTTCACAAGTAATTTGGTGCTTTGTTTTTTAATAGTAGTTGTACGTTTTGTTTTTTATAATAATTTTTAGAGTGCTGCAGGACGTACACAGCACTGTACAGAAACACAAGTATGTGCCCCTGCTCTGTGGAGATTACCATCTAGTCAAGATGCACAGAAAAGACCAGAGGCTTTACTTCAGGATGGATGTACCAACTTCTTTCTTTTAAAATGAGTTTTAATTGCCCCTTTCTGTTCCTGAGGCAGGAAAAATATGTGGCCTTTGCAAATAAGTGTTCTCTTTGCTACGGTTGGGCCAGGGATGATCTATGTAACTCGTGTAACTGCTTTTTCTAGTACTGCTGATGCAGAAAATATCCTTATCCTGTGTGAATGACCACACTCTGACATTGTTAGAGCAGGGAAGGTCTGTATTAAGATGCCTGCTTGCTTTCTCCATTGCTGGATCTGGGATGATCCATGTCCTGTGTTGCTTCCACCAAAATCTTCTCTCTTTCTCAGATATGATGTGGAAACCTGCTGACATCCCACACCGTGCAGGTGAGAACACAGGAAGGAGGGGGAGAAACGTTAGTGAAGATAGGGCATGAGAGGGAGGAATAGAGGAGTGAGAAAATGGAGCAACAAGAGAAATAAGAACAAGAGTGAGCTATAGCAGATGAGAGAGAAAATGAGGAAAAAACATTTGGAGCCCATCTGGAGATTGTTTAGAATTGTTTGGGTGCTTTTCTGAATTTGCTGAAAACTGATAAATTAAACTTGTTACAGGGTGTTTAATCCTCTTGGTGTGCCAGTGGTCATTACATCATGTCCTCTCATATTCAATAGCATTCGGTCTCGGTCAAAAGGCTGAGGAAGGACAGTCCTCAACTCAAAAGATCAAAACTCTACTTTGACGTTACACTTGATCTTAACCTAAAGGCTGAGAAGAATTGCACTGCATCATTTATTTATTTATTTATTTAACAGTTTTTAATATACCGACGTTCGTATGGCACATCACGCCGGTTTACAAGTAACTCAATTAAAGGAGGAATTACAATGAACAGGGGGCCGGGGATGGGAGCAGGCCAGAAAGAGGAGGGGGGTAATGGAGACAGGAGAAGAGAGGGAAAGATAGGTAGCGTGAAATAGAGAATAAAGAGCAACCGTGAAAATAATAGAAGGAACTTATTTACAGAAGGATCTATTTACAATAGTTACATCTAAAATAATATTAATTACTTCAGTTTCATTGAAATACTTTATAAAATTGCAGAACGATAAAAAAGGGAGGGCAGGCAGCGGGAGGTGGCGAGGTATTGCCTTAGGGAGGGAAAGGCGGGCGGGGTGGTAGGGAGGGAGACTAGGAGGCTATAAAGGTGGGGGTGGGTAGGACTGGGTAGAAGTGTCTAGGTTTGGTTGGTTTCAGGATAGGCCTTTCTGAAAAGCCAAGTTTTTAAGCCTTTTTTGAAGGTGGCCAGGCAAGGTTCAAGGCGGAGAAAGGTGGGGAGGGTATTCCAGAGTGAAGGGCCCACTATGGTAAAGGCCCTTTCTCTCGTGGAGGTGAGATGAGCGATTTTAAGGGAGGGAGTATGTAGAGTACCTGCATGAGAGGATCTGGTTGGACGATTGGTTATACGGAAATGCGGTGAGTCTTTGAGCCAGGGGTTGGTTTTGTAGAGGAGGTTGTGGAGGGTGGTCAGGGTTTTATACTGTATACGGAATGAGATGGGTAACCAGTGGAGGTCCTTAAGTATAGGGGTGATGTGGTCTCTTTTTCGGGTGTTCGTTAAGATTCTCGCCATGGCGTTCTGTAGGATTTGTAGGGGTTTGATGGTCGACTCTGGAAGGCCAAGGAGTCGACTCTGGAAGGCCAAGGAGTCATTTCTCAGGTGCTGAACATGCCGGAGACCAACCAGTGTAGTATTGTATTTTGGATTCTTTGCTTACACTAGCAAGGAGTCAGGGTTCCTCCTAACCAGGTCATTCACTACCTGGGATTTCAGTTGTGTGAATCTCTCACATCTTTCTTCATGTCATTTATAGATTTCAATGGCATCACTCTGAATTTTGTTTTTTTTGGAGGCCAGTCAGATTCCTTCTGTGCCTTTTGGCTTCCTGCTCAGTCCAAATTTAATGTTTGCAATTAATACTTGATTGGTTGGCTGTGGGTGACTGGGATTCAGATTTTTGAATTTGGGCTGCTGGTCGAGTCATTTGTTTCTCTGACAGGTTGCCTGGTATTCCCTTGTGAACATAAGAACATGCCATACTGGGTCAGACCAAGGGTCCATCAAGCCCAGCATCCTGTTTCCAATAGTGGCCAATCCAGGCCATAAGAACCTGGCAAGTACCCAAAAGCTAAGTCTATTCCATGCTACTGTTGCTAGTAATAGCAGTGGCTATTTTCTAAGTCAACTTAATAGCAGGTAATGGATTTCTCCTCCAAGAACTTATCCAATCCTTTTTTGAACCCAGCTACAATAACTGCACTAATCACATCCTCTGGCAACAAATTCCAGAGTTTAATTGTGCGTTGAGTGAAAAAGAACTTTTTCTGATTAGTTTTAAATGTGCCACATGCTAACTTCATGGAGTGCCCCCTAGTCTTTCTATTATCCGAAAGAGTAAATAACCGATTCACATTTACAAATGGAAGCTATATAGTCACATGGAGCTTAACGTGAATGCTGATTCGTTGCTCCTCACCATGAGCCTTCATTTGCAACAACCCAATTTCCCCCATTTTATATCTTCCCTTAATGCCATATAACCTAGCCATTGCAGTTACATTGGTTGCCTGTTCTGCAGAAGCGTACCTTTAAAGTGTTAACCTTAGTATTTAAATCAGTGCAAGATGATGTTCCCAAATATCTTTCCAAACCCTTTACAGCATATGTTCCTTCATGGGCACTGTGGAGTCAAAACTTCTCGAGTCGCCCAGCATTAAATTGGCTTGTTTGCAGGTGACCCGGAAACAAGCATTGTCGGACACTCTCTGTGGAACACTATCCCAGAGGAAATTAGGCAACTGCAAGATTTCAAAGCATTTAGGAAAAAGTTTGTTTCCTGTTCTGTGAAGCATTCTCTAGTTAATTTTTAAATAACTGATTGTTTTATAGTGTGGGTTTTTTTTAATGTTCTATGCTTATTTTGTATTTGATGTGATGTTTAAGCTATTATATTTTGCCTAGCATGACCTGGTTATTATAAGTGAAACATTAATATTTTAAATAAATACAACTAAGGAATTATTTTTTCAATTGCACATAAGCTACAGAACTTGTTGCCAGAAAAAGTGGTCAAGGCTAGTAGTATAACTGACAGGTCCATAAATTAGATTTTGTTTTGTCCACCTGTAAATTCTTGGTGAGAGGAACAAGAAACATACTTTCATGTTGGGATTTGCCAGTTACATCTAGGTGACCCATACTGGCAACTGTAGTTTGACAGGATGCCTGGCCATTTCTTAAATTCATATGGCTAGGGGTCATAGACTGCTGCTCTTCAGGTACCTGGCACATATGCCCACTGAATCTGACCAGCGAGTGTCCTCATTGAGTAAAGGCTGAGACTCCCTCTTATTCAGCACTGAAAATGCTACCTTTGCAGCATCCTTAGCTTGTCCGGGAGGTGGAAGCCAAGCGCAATCCAGGTAATGTCTTCAAATGTGTGTGTTGCACATGCATGACATGCATTTGCATATAGGGGAGGCAATGTGTACAAATGTATGCCATGAGCAGTCATTGTGGCTGTCTCAAAGATATGATTGGTTTGTTGCAATCGATTTGGAGTTGCCTATCCCTAGTATATTTTATCTGCATCTATTGCTGTGAACAACTTGTAGGTAGGCACGTTATCAATTAGTAGTTTTTGGAATTGCTACTCAGGACTCCCTTTTTGAAGGAGAAGGATTCTTACTGTTAGCCCTTGTGGTATTAGTTCTGGCTATCTACTAGGTCTTGGTGAGCTAAAACTTGGACATAATATCAAGGCCAGGGCTCTTCTGATTTGGGACACTCTTAAACCTGATTTCCAGCTCTTTTGTTACTTCAGTCCATTCCATAGTTTTGATGTTTGCCTTTTCCATGGTCTTTTGTATATTAGGTAACCATTCTGCTTCTTTGTTGTGTTCTTTAGGATCATCTGTATACATTTCTCTAGAACTCTGCTGTTTCAGCTTTGGTTGGTGGTGTGTGGGCTATACTAATATTCTTTCCAATGGCCAGTAGATTTATGTTGAATATTTTATTTTGATGTTTCTTCTGTTTTCGTCATCTCTGCAGCTTTTGAGATTCTGCTGTTTTAAATTTGTTGCTGGAGTATATGAATATGATTTTCAGCTGTTCAGCAGGTTTCAGCATGAGGTTTTGAATTTTTCTCATTTTTGGCATCCTCAATCCTTTGAGGTATTCATTTGCTGGTAGTAGCTCTGCAGACAATGGTTTTATTTTTTCTCTATATGTTTTTACCAAGGAGGAGTTATCTTTTTCCTTGTCTTCTCTCCTTATGTTCTTGTTGGTAGAAAGAACTCTTAAGTAATGCGTTTTGCTGCACAATATTGTATCCAATTTTATTTCAGTGATGTCAATATATGTTTACTTTATGCAGATTATGGCCTTGTTATCTTACATAGAAACATAAAAATGTGGCATATAACAACCATATGGCCTATCTAGTTTGGCCATCAGTACCAACTATTCAGTTACAATCCTACCACACCCACAGAGATCCTCTGTGCTTATCCCATGCTTTCTTGAATTTTGATATTGTCCTTGTTTTGACTACCTCCACTGGAAGACTGTTCCATGAATTCATATCTTGCTCTCGCTCTCTCACATATATTTTCTTAGCTTTCTGAGTCTATCCCTTTTCTCTCATCTCATGGTCCCTTGTTCCAGAGCCTCCTTTCCATTGAGATATGCTTGTTTCTTAAGCATTGATACTTTGGAGGTATTTAAATGTCTATCATTTCTCCCCATCCCACCTTTCCTGAATATGCATGAGATTTCAATGCACTGCCTCCATTGCAGTGTAAATCTATTCATTCATATTCATTGTGGACATGTTGAAAACCAGGTCTGCTTGTGGCCCTTGAGGAACAGAGTTGGCCACCCCTACTCTAGGGTATACATGTTTAGATCTTTGTCTGTCCTAATACGCACTTTACAATGAAGACCACTGACCATTTTCGTAGCCTTCCCTTAGACCGAATTCATTTGTTTTCTATCTTTTTGAAGGTGAAGTGTCCAGAATTGTACACAGTATTCCAAATGAGCTCACACCAGCAAATTATACAGGCGCAATATCTCTTCCTTTTTGCTCACCTTTCCTCTCCTTATGCACCAAATCTTTCTGGCTTTTGCTGCTGCCTCATCCACCTGTTTGGCCACCTTGAGATCATCAGATATGATCACCCCTGGATCCTCACTTGTTTCTTATTCAGAAGAATTTCACCTCCTATACTGTACTGCACACTTGGGTTTTGCATGACTGCATTTATTTTGATTTTTTTAAATATTAAATCTTAGCTGCCAGACTTCCTAGCCCATTCTTAATTCCTTCACTAGATCTCTTCTCATGGTTTGCACAGCTTCCTAGGTGTCTGCCCTGTTGCAGCTTTTGGTATCGTTCACAAAAAGACAAATCCTTCCTGATGGGCCTTCCACAATGTTGTTTAGAAAATGTTGAAAAGGACCGATCCTTGTGGCACACCACTAGCAAGGTCTCTCTTCTGTGTATGACCTCTATTTAATACTAACTTTTGTCACCACTCATTCAACCCTTAACATATCTTTTACTTTGGGGATCGAGATTTATTTTAGGTGGTCTTTCCCTTTCCTTGACCCTAGCATAATATCTATTTCTAAATAGACCAGAAACTCAGCCACTAAGTGTTTTTTTTTTTCTCCTGACTTTCCTTTTCACTCCGCTTCCTTGCCTATCTTTCATTGCTTTCATCCTCATGTGTTAATGCCTTTCTCATTCACTGGTATCTCACTTGTTACCAGGCATTTCTGGCTGTTCAAATGCCTTTTTCTTGGTTGTTTCTGCACCTCTGTTCTGACGCTTCTCTTTACATCTTCTCTTTTGATCTTTCTCTTTCTACATCAGCCTGTTAGGGTGGTCAGGTGTCCTATTTTATATAGGACAGTCCTGTCTTCTAAGAAATTGTCCCATATCCTGCCTAAGCAAGAACAGGATGCCAGTCAGCATGGCTTTACCCAAGGCAAGTCTTGCCTCACAAATCTGCTTCACTTTTTTGAAAGAGTTATTAAACATGTAGATAAAGGTGAACTGGTACATGTTAGTGTTTTTGGATTTTCAGAAGGCATTTGACAAAGTTCCTCATGAGAGGCTTCTATTAAAAGTAAAAAGTCATGGGATAGGTGGCAATGTCTTTTCGTGGATTACAAACTGGTTAAAAGACAGGAAACAGTAGGATTCAATGGACAATTTTCTCAGTGAAGGGGGCTGGGCAGTGGAGTGCCTCAGGGATCTGTACTTGGACCATGCTTTTCAATATATTTATAAATGATCTGGAAAGGAATACGAGTGGGGTAATCAAATTTTGCAGATGATACAAAATTATTCAGAGTAGTTAAATAAGCAGATTGTGATAAATTGCAAGAGGACCTTGTGAGACTGGAAAATTGGGCATCAAAATGGCAGATGAAATTTAATGTGGATAAGTGCAAGGTGATGCATAAAGGGAAAAATAACCCATGCTGTAGTTCCACGATGTTAGGTTCCATATTAGGAGATCTAGGCGCTATAGTGGATAATACATTGAAATCGTCGGCTCAGTGTGCTGCAGCAGTCAAAAAAGCAAACAAAATGTTAGGAATTATTAGGAAGGGAATGGTGAATAAAACGGAAAATGCCATAATGCCCTTGTATCGCTCCCTGGTGAGACCTCACCTTGAATACTGTGAACAGTTCTGGTCACCGCATCTCAAAAAAGATATAGTTGTGAGGGAGAAGGGCGAGCAAAATGGTAAAGGGGATGGAACAGCTCCACTATGAGGAAAGACTGAAGAGGTTAGGGCTGTTCAGCTTGGAGAAGAGACGGCTGAGGGGGGATATGATAGAGGTCTTTAAAATCATGAGAGGTCTAGAATGGGTAAATGTGAATCTGTTATTTACTCTTTCGGATAATAGAAGGACTAGGGGGCACTCCATGAAGTTAGCATATGGCACATTTAAAACTAATCGGAGAAAGTTCTTTTTCACTCAACGCACAATTAAACTCTGGAATTTGTTGCCAGGGGATGTGGTTAGTGCAGTTAGTATAGCTGTGTTTAAAAAAGGTTTGGATAAATTCTTGGAGGAGAAGTCTATTAACTGCTATTAATCAAGTTGACTTAGAAAATAGCCACTGCTATTACTAGCATCAGTAGCTTGGGATAGTGTTTGGGTACTTGCTAGGTACTTGTAGCTTGGAAACAGGATGCTGGGCTTGATGGACCCTTGGTCTGACTCAGTATGGCAATTTTCTTATGTTCTTAACCAACAAGAGAGCCTGGAAAAACGTAACTTAACATATATCGACTGTCAGTAACTTTGACTCTCTGAGATTGTAACTTCCAGTTCTTGTAAGGTTCCCAACACCCTTCAAAATCTGTTTTCCGTTTCCTCTTTAATGCAGTTTGTTCATATAATAAACCCTTTCCAAACATTTAATCGCCTCTCAACGTAGAAGTAGAACTTTTCTTCCAATAGTAAGCCAATTCACATCTAGCAGCTATAGTTATCTGTTGTAAGAGAGCCATACCTGACTTATCCCATTCTTTTACGGGAATATTCAAAAAGAAGAAAAGTGGATCCCTCCACACTTTCTTCCCCATATTTTCTTTCATCAATTTTATAATCATATTCCAAAATACCACAATATTTGGGTAATTGTTCCCCTCAACCCACACTGCCGCCAACATTTATCACTCACTGCCGGATATAGAGTATGCAAGCGAGCAGGTATGAGATACCAGCAATACAATACCTTGTACCCATTTTCAACAATATTTGCTGAGATAGAACTCTTTTTTTAGTGAAATGGAAACAAGTTTCCCCGCAGTCTTATCATCCGTTCTCTTCCCAATTCATGTTCCCAAGCTAACATATGAGAGGGAGTAAAAGCATGCTCCCCATTCAACAGTCCATATATTAGAGATTTCCCCTTTTTAAATGATTAGCATTGTCGCAATAACCTTCAAAAAGAGATTTTCTCTTTCTGATATCTCCCAATACCTTCCTTTGGCAGAAAAAGTGACCCACTTGAAGATCAAAATAAAAATCTCCATCTGGTAAATCATACAGTTGTGTCAAATGATGAAATTCACATAATTTCTTTCCATCTCAAGTATGTTCCAGTCTGTTGTACCCCCTTTCCTTCCATCTTTCAGCAGAAGGAGAATTTATAACTGACATAAATATTTTAAAATAAAAGGATATCTTATAATCTCCTGTCTGTCACCAAAACAGCCTGTCATTTGTCCCAGATCTCTAACGTTAAGCCTATAACAGGGGACAAGACGTAAGGTAAACTTCTGGCCGCCTTAGGTATCCAAACCAGCACCTGAGGGTGGGGGGGGGGGGGGGGGGTATTGTTCAACATCACCTGTTCCATATGAATCCACTTTTTATCACCACCTTCCCAATGCCAATCTATAATTGCTTTAACTTTGAGCAGCCACATAATATCGTTACTCATAATCCTCCCCTATCTTTCACCTCCCATTACTGCCTCCTGCAAGATGCCAGATTGGACGTGCTCAAGGGGCAGGAAATGCCACGTCATGCCACTAACACTTAAGATTGTCCACCAATCTAAAGGATCCTCTGCACAGCCGAACTAAAAAGAGCTGAAAGGAAGATCCACACTGAGCTGTGCTCAGAATTCTGGGGCTGGGAGACTCCCAGACAGCATGGCTAATTCTGCCTGCTTATCTGGGGGGGAGGAAGCAAGTTTGCTTACTGTAAATGGTGTTTTCCATAGATAGTAGGATGAATTAGCCATATGCTCCCTCTCTCCTCCCTGGACAGGCTGTACTTCTTTTTCCTCTACCTTACTGTCCTGCACTCTGTTTCTGTGCTTTGAGACCAACTGAGAAGATGCCAGGGATTGAGTGGGAAGGCACCACGCAGGTGTGCAGCAGCAAAGCTTTGCTAGTGCTAGGAAAAGTTCCTGCCTCAAGCTGCCAGGGGGCGCTCCCAGACAGCATGGCTGATTCATCCTGCTATATACGGGAAAACACCATTTACAGTAAGCAAACTTGTTTTTTCCCAGTGCACCATAAAAGACATCTTCTCAGCATCTACAGTCAGCAACACCAGAGGGATAAAAATATGCTGTGCCCATCAAACCAGATTTATTACCCTCCACGGTCAAGTAGAATTGATGCTCCTTGCTCCAGCCTGACCCAAACAAGTGTGATTCTCCTAGCTGATTCAACTCTCAATACATCCTCCAGTTCAGTTGGGGACCGCAGCATCACTTCTCACTCAAGAGGGGGACGGCTACAGCTTCCCAATCTTTCTCATCTCAATTTGATGACATGGAGATTGAGTGCTCATTAATCTCTTCGTGGGCCCTACCCAGGGAGGTGGGGGAGATCTTGATTTCCGCAAGGAAGCCATCAACAGAAAGTAATGGGTTTGTTTTTTTTTGTTTGTTTTTTTTAAGTGGAAGAGATTTCTCACTTGGTGCCAGTCAAAATCTCTAGATCCATCTGCTTGCTACCCTAAATCTTTTTTGATAACTCTTCTGCCTGTCTTCCTCTGTCCTAGGTGTACCTTCATAGAAGACATACAAAGTTCTATTGCGGCTTACCATCCCTAAGTAGACAGAAAGCTAGTCTACATTAATATGTTGTTCTTAAAGTTCATGAGAAGATTATGGCATATGAAACACCCATTCCCTGTACATACAAGGATCATTCCAGACGGTGGGTTATGTCCCCCGTCCAGCAGATGGAGTCAGAACAAAAACTTTCAGGGGAGGACTTATATAACCACACCTCCCCTGTCTCAACCCTCAGTAACGTTCTGACTCCAGCAGATGTGAGCAGGGGACACGGTGGTCCCCAGCGTTTTAGCTTAAGGCTCCTTTTTCTGAGGGATCAAGTAAAAAGAAAAAAATAAAGAGATTAAATTTAGGAGCTAGGTCACCTGTTAAGGTTCTGCTTGAAGCAAGGGAACAGCTCTCAGCCCCGTTGGGCTGTTTGATCTCCCTCTAGGCTGGTGACTTGCAGACAGGCTGTTTTTACCTGTCCCTCTCTCTCTCTCTCTCTCTCTCTCATTCCCTTCCCTGCGGGGTTTTCTGGGGTAAGTGTCACTGTTTTTTGATTCTCTTCTTATCAGTAGGGGACAGCAGTGTAGTTTGGGCGGCCGAGAGATGGAGGGCCGGCCCTCTGGGGTGCACGTCGGTGGGGCCGACCTCTCCCTCTCGTTCCGGATTTCCCCCCCCTCCCCGGCGGGGAGCGAGCAGCGTCCCGACCTGCGGCCCCGCGAAGAGCCATTCCCCGGGGCCGCCTGCCGTTTGGAGGTTAATTCCCCGGCGTTTTTTCTTCGGGTCGGTGGGGGGACCGGGGGAAGCCTCTCTGACCTGTTCGGCGCTGAGTTTTGGCGTGAGCCCGCATCCTCCCCTCCTCCTCCCTCTCCCTTCGGCGATGCAGAGTGCGGCGTCTTGTGGAGCCTGTGGCAGGCACGGATTCCTGTCCGTGGAGGGGCTTTGTTCTGGCTGCCTCCCCGAGGGGGAGGGCAGTTCTTCTAGAGGTGAGGCCGGCCGAGAGACGGACCGCGTGGGGAGGAAGCGACAGGTCCCGTTCTCGCTAAGCGTAGGAATGGCAGCCATTTTTTTGCAGGATTCGGATGCCGGGCTCTCAGAAGAGGACACGGACGCCCCGGTCTCTGCTTCTATGCCCGGTTTGGACCCCTTCTCCGATGCAGAGCCTGGTAGACAGAGGGGGGAGCCCTCGGGGGGTACCCCCTCAGGAGGCCCGGCCTTCTCACCCGAGTTCGTCGTCCTGATGCATAGGGCCTTAGTTTTGGGGCCTGGGGACCCCTCCCCCCAAGATGGCGTGTCCGGCCCCCCTCCTGGGTGGGAATCTCCCCCAGGGTCGACCTCCACTATCCGGGGGGGGGGGGGGGGCGGACGGGACCATCTCGTGGTCCTCCCGCGACCCCGTCGGTGATGAGGGCCTCCTCGGGGGGGGGGGGGGGACGGGACCCTCCTCCTCCTCAGGATCTGGACGTGGACGACCCCACACTGGCGGCCCAGGTGGAGGGCGACGACCCGAGGGTCCTCCGCATCTTCCAAGCGGCGGCGTTGGATGATCTTATCCCCTACATCCTTCAGGAAATGGATATCGACCCTCCCCCGGAACCGGTGGGACCTGACCCGAAGCTCAAGAAGGGGGACCCCCTCCTGAAGGGCCTGCGGCCTCTGGCCAAGGCCTTTCCCACTCATCACACCATTTTGCAGTTGATCACAAGGGTGTGGGACGCTCCAGAGGCCAACCTTAGGGTCGGGAGGGCCATGGAAAAATTGTATCCCCTTCCGGCTGACTTCCTGGAGATACTCAAGGTCCCCGCGGTAGATTCTGCGGTTTCAGCGGTCACAAAGCATACCACCATTCCTGTCACTGGCGGGACGGCGTTGAAGGATATGCAGGATCGGAAGCTGGAAGTTTACCTCAAGCACATCTTCGAAGTTTCTGCCTTGGGGATGCGGGCTGCTATTTGCAGTTCCCTTGCACAGCGAGCGGGTCTTCGGTGGGTTCAGCAGCTCCTCACCTCTCAGACCTTGCCAGACGCTGAGGCTCATCAGGCAGACAGACTTGAAGCCGTGGTTGCCTATGGGGCGGACGCCTTGTATGATCTATTAAGGGTCCTAGTGCGGTCCATGGTGGCGGCGGTGTCAGCTCGTCGGCTACTGTGGCTGCGCAACTGGTCGGCTGATGCCTTATCCAAGACACGTCTAGGTTCCCTCCCTTTTAAGGGTAAGTTTCTGTTTGGGGAAGATTTGGATCAGATCATCAAGTCCCTTAACGAAAATGCGGTGCACAAGTTGCCAGAGGACCGACCACGTTCTTCGAGAGCATATAATTCGTCCAGAAGCCGATATCGCAATCGGCGGAAAGCGCGCCCTTCGAGACCGCAGCCACCCCTGGCGCCCTCTTCTCGCTTGCACACCTGGAACCGGTCCTTTCGTAGGCGCCGCCACGGTAAGGAAACACAGGGATCGGGCGCCTCCTCTAAATCTGCCCAATGATGCCAGACGGACCCGCGAGTCGGTTCCTCGGCTGGGGGGTCGTCTTGCTCTCTTCTACGAAGAGTGGGTCCAAATCACGTCGGATCAATGGGTTCTAGATATTCTAAAACACGGCTACGCCTTGGATTTTGTACACGCGCCTCGAGACCGGTTTCTGTTTTCCCCTTGCGGGTCCTTCCTCAAGCAGAGAGCCGTTTGGCAGACCCTCGATCGCCTCCTACAGTTGGGCGCGATGGTGCCGGCCTCCGAACTGGGTCGAGGACATTATTCAATTTACTTCGTGGTCCCCAAGAAGGAGGGTACCTTTCGGCCTATTCTGGATCTCAAGACTGTCAACCAGTCCCTCAGAGTTCCTCGGTTTCTCATGGAGACGCTTCGCTCGGTGTTGGCTGCGGTTCATCCGGGGGAATTTTTGGCCTTGTTGGATCTCACGGAAGCGTATCTCCACATCCCGATTCATCGAAGTCATCAGCGCTACCTTCGCTTCAAAATCTTGGGTTAGCACTTCCAGTTTCGCTTGCTTCCTTTTGGCCTGGCCACAGCTCCACGGGTTTTTACAAAGATCATGGTGGTAGTGGCGGCGGCTTTACGCAGGGAAGGTGTCCTGGTGCATCCTTACCTGGACGATTGGCTCATTCGGGCGAAATCGCAGGCAGAGGGTCACCGGGCGGTCGACAGAGTAGTACAGCTCCTCCAGTCACTGGGGTGGATCGTCAACTTCTCAAAGAGCAGGCTGGTTCCGTCCCAGTCATTGGACTTTCTGGGGGCCCACTTTGACACCAGGAAGGCCAAGGTTTTCCTGCACCCGGAGAGAGCTCAGGCTCTGCGACAACAGATTCAAGGGTTCATAGCGCTCAAAGCTCCTACTGCGTGGGACTACCTGCAGGTACTGGGGACCATGGCCTCGACCATCGACCTGGTCCCGTGGGCTTTCGCACATCTGCGCCCTCTTCAGAGGTCCCTGCTTACCCGGTGTTGCGGGACTTCCAAGCGATTCTGCCGATCCCGAGGGTAACCTTGCTCCGTCTCCACTGGTGACTGGATCCTCAGCACTTGGCTCAGGGGGTGTCTCTGGAGGACCCGGATTGGGTGATTCTCACCACGGACGCCAGCCTCGCAGGCTGGGGAGCGGTCTATCGGGACAGTTCAATCCAGGGCCGGTGGACGGAAGAGCAGTCGAAGTGGCCCATCAATCGCTTGGAGACCAGGGCAGTCCGTCTTGCGTTACAGGGCTTCTTCCCAATGGTACACCATCGAGCAGTCAGGGTGTTATCGGACAATGCGACCACGGTGGCGTACATCAATCGTCAGGGAGGCACGAGAAGTCGTCTCGTCTCTCTGGAGACCGACAAACTGGTGGAGTGGGCGGAACTCCACCTCCAGCGCCTAGCGGCTTCGCACATAGCGGGCATGGACAACGTGCAGGCGGACTTCCTCAGCCGACAAAACCTGGACCCCGGAGAGTGGGAGCTCTCGGAGGAAGCAATGCGGATGATAGTGGAGTGCTGGGGGACGCCGCACGTGGACCTAATGGCAACCGCCGGAAATGCAAAGGCCGCCCGTTTCTTCAGCCGCAGGCGGGAGCGCGGCGCGGAAGGGGTAGATGCGCTGGTCCTGCCTTGGCCGCGTCAGTGTCTCCTGTATGTGTTCCCGCCGTGGCCTCTCGTGGACAAGGTCATTCGCAGGATAGAGGTGCATCAAGGGCTGGTGATCCTGGTGGCGCCGGAGTGGCCCCGACGACTGTGGTTCGCAGACCTCCGCAACCTGGCGGTGGAGGGGCCCCTTCGACTCAGTCATCTTCCACATCTCCTCCGCCAGGGACCAATATTTTTCAAGGAAGCAGATCACTTCTGTCTTGTGGCTTGGCTTTTGAGAGGCGCCAGCTAAGGCGGCGCGGTTATCCGGAGTCCGTCATCTCAACGCTGCTGAAAGCACGTAAGAGGTCCACTTCTGTCACCTATGTCAGGGTATGGAAGATTTTTGAGGAGTGGTGCGGATCGAATGGGATTCAACCGACACAGGCCTCGGTAGCACAGGTCCTCTCCTTTCTATAGGCAGGTCTAGATTTGGGTCTTGCCTATAATTCCCTCCGGGTTCAGGTGGCGGCTTTGGGGGCCTTCCTTTGTAGTGGAAACGGGGAGATCCTGTCTTCACATCCGGATGTCTTACGTTTTCTCAAAGGAGTGAGACACTTGAAGCCTCCGATTCGCCCGCCTTGTCCATCGTGGAATCTGAATCTGGTTCTTCGGGCTCTCTGCGGTACTCCCTTCGAGCCCCTGAGTACAGCCTCCATCAAGGACGTCACTCTGAAGACCATCTTTCTGGTGGCGATCAGCTCGGCGAGGCGGATTTCCGAGCTGCAGGCCCTATCCTGCCATGAGCCATACCTGCGTTTTACGCCTGACAGTGTTTCCTTGCGTACGGTGCCATTGTTTCTTCCTAAGGTGGTTTCGGCTTTCCATCTCAACCAATCAGTGGAACTACCGTCCTTTTCCTCCTCTGAGTCGGGTGACCTGCGCAGACTAGATGTAAGGCGTTCTTTGATGCACTATCTGGAGGTCACGAATGAGTTTCGGCTTTCCGATCATTTGTTTATCCTTTGGTCGGGGCCCAGGAAGAGTTGCATGGCCTCCAAGCAATCCATTGCTCGCTGGCTGAAGGGAGCAATTATAGCAGCGTACCTTGGAGTAGGTAAGTCTCCGCCGCTAGTGGTTAAGGCTCATTCCCTTCGAGCCCAGGCGATATCTTGGCCGGAGAGCTCTTCCGTCTCCACTCAGGAAATTTGTAGGGCGGCCACCTGGAAGTCGCTGCATACTTTTGTGAGGCATTATCGCCTGGACGTCCGTGCGCCATCGGGCGGTCAGCTTGGAGACAGGGTCATACGAGCAGGGCTGTCTGTGGCCCACCCGTGATGGGGAAGCTTTGGTACATCCCACCGTCTGGAATGATCCTGGTATGTACAGGGAAAAGAGAATTATTCCTTACCTGCTAATTTTCGTTCCTGTAATACCATGGATCATTCCAGACACCCTCCCTCACTTTGGGGGTTGCTTGTGGGACATCCCTGCTTACCTGTCTTATCAATCCTTCACTCTGTGCTTTTTGGTGCTGCGTGCCTGTTTTTTCATGCAGTGCTGTTCGCAAGTTCACCGTTAAGAATTTGGTTCCAGAATCTAGTTGCTGTCTGTTTGACAGCGGTTGTTTGAGTTTTTGGGTACTTGATCCCTCTGGTTCTGTCTCTTCTCTTCTTGGCTTTGCTAGTCTAGTTACTGAGGGTTGAGACAGGGGAGGTGTGGTTATATAGGTCCTCCCCTGAAAGTTTTTGTTCTGACTCCATCTGCTGGACGGGGGACATAACCCACCATCTGGAATGATCCATGGTATTACAGGAACGAAAATTAGCAGGTAAAGAATAATTTTCTTGACTCGAAGCCTGTAATTCTGTTGGATCTTAATGTTGTGCTTGCACTGTTGACAAAGCACCCATTTGAATAACTGGACTCTTTCACTGAAGTTCCTCATCTGGAAAGTGGTTTTCATTTTTTTTTAGTGGCAGTCACTTCAGTGAGAAGGATCAGTTAACTGCATACCTTGGCCTCTTATTTGCCTTATCTGCAGTTTTTTCACACTAGGATGATGCTATGTACTTGCCCAAAATTTCTTCCAAACGTTGGCTCCATGTTCCACATCAATCAATCGTCTTGCCAACATTTTTTTCAAAGCCACATATGCACAGGAGTGACAAAGCCCTTCATTCATTGGACTGTAAGAGGGCTATAGCTTATTATCTAAAAAGATCTTAACTGCATCGGCAAACTTCCCATTTGTGTCCTATGATTCCAATAGGATGGGGGAAGGCAGTGGCTAAACAGATTCTGCCAAATTAGTTGGCAGACTGTATCATGCATTGCTATGACTAGCAAGCCTCCAGATCATAGACTCTGTCAAAGCTCATCATGAGGCCCATGGTGACTTTAGTTGCTTTCGTAAGAGCTATCTCCTTTGCAGACATCTGCAAAGCTACAACTTAGTCATCTGTGAGCACCTTCACATCCCACAACTGTCTGGACAGTCTATCTAGAAGTGATGATAGACAGATGGTTTTGTGCGGCCTGTTCACCCAGTAGTCCACTCTCCACAGGAGAACAAAGTTGTTTTATTCAGTAAGTACTCCCCCTAACATGCTGCCAACCGTGGGGTGTAGCACAGTGGTCGGCATCTTGTAACTGTAGGTTCTGAATATAGCATGGTTCCTGGCGTTCTGGTCCTCTGATGTATCCTACAGCTCTGTCTAGGGTCCTCATCAAGTCGGTAGTTTTATATGCTCAGTGCAAAGGATTTCCTGTGGGTGTGCCCTATGACAGCATCAGTACTCTCCTATAAAAGAAAGCAAAGTCCTTGGAACTGATGCTTGAGCAACAGGTTTGTTTCTGTGCATTGCTATTCTTTTGTTGCCTTTCTCTTCTGATCGGCTTGATGCTTGACCCTACCTTGCCTGCTGCATGCCCAGACTGTTGCTTGCCTTTGACATTGTATAAACTCTGCCTGTCTTAAGCTTTTTGCCTCTTCTTTGACTCTGCTTGTCCTGACCTTGGCCTGCCTCCTGATATTGCACAAACTTTGCCTGCCTCAACCCTGCCTGTCTGACCACACTTCAGGTTTCTGATTCTGTTTTGGTGTCTTGGTCCTGACTGTGAGCTGCTGTGAATCCACTCCCTAGTCTGTGACATCCGCTATGCAGCCTTCTGCTTGGGACTTGCCACGTCATAGCTAATTCAGCTCTGCTTGTCAACGGATAAAGTGAGTTTACTTACTGTAAAAGGGGATATCCGTAGACAGGATGAATTAGCCATGCTTAATACCAGCCCGCCTCCCTGGAGAGTCAACTACAGAGTTAAAGCTAAACTCTGTGATTGACTGAGGGGCCTATGAGGCAGCACTTGCTTGAGAACTCCCGCACATGCTCAATGGAACAAAAGCTCTATTGAGCTCAGAGAGTGGGGTCCATTTGGCCTTTTTGTTTTGGCAAGCCAAATGTCTTATTTTAGATTATTTTGAATGATTATTTTTGACATGTTTGTTTTATTATGTTCTTTGGTTTATCTGTTTTTTGTAATTATGTATGTTCTGTAAATCGCTTAGAGCTCTTGCACAAAGCGATTTAAAAAATGTTAACCAACCAACCATTGGATGACATCCCCCACATGTCATGCCTAATTCATGCTACTTTCTATGGAGAACCCGTGTTTAGAGTAAACAAACTCACTATCAGCTTATTTATATATTATAAACTTTTTTTTTTGCTTTTATTTATTTTTTTTTTTTTTGTAATATATGTTTATTGTTGTGAAGTAACAAAGTACAAACACTTTACTGTACAAATTCAACCATATGTAGCAAGTCCAGGGGTAGACTATGTACAAAATAAAACTCACAAAAGATAGCAAAAAGTGGTCTTCTCCATTAAGCCTTCACAAAGAAAGTCCAACAGTTATTGTAGCAACATAACATGAACAACAGATAAACCGTATGGCTTTTGAGCCAGAATATCTTCACATTTTCTAGTTCCTAGGATCTTTCCCAAACCCCTCCCCTTATCTCCTTCCCCCCTTCCCCCTTCCCTCCTCCCTCCCCAATGTGTGTGTCATATGTAGGCAGGTAGGTAGATGGAAGTGGTTTGGTTACGTCCCATATATCCAGTATTCTGTATATGGGCAGCATAGCAGTATCGCCATGTTCTTGTGATGGTGGACATGGCAACTCGGTCCCCGGGCCACAGGGTAGCAGGGCGTGTGGGGCGCTGAGCACCAGGGCTGGCTTCATGCATCATACAACATGTGGGCATGACGAAATCTGTGTGGGTTCAATGAGGGCCCCAGTGTCGAGGTGATGTAGAGGGGACTACGGCGTGATGTCCATGTCTCTCGCCAAAGGAACTATCTCCTAGACATTGTGTTGCTGTCCCGTCGTATTAATAGTTGGGCTTAGATGCGAGTGAAACGGCTGCCATATTTGTCGGATAGTCTCCCTCTGTTTCGTGGTAGAGTGTTTTGCTAATAGAAACTCTTGAGTACTTAGGCTCAACATCCTTTGAAACCAATGATCCTTCAGTGGGGGCTGCTGAGATAACCATTCAGTAAGGATTACTTTCTTCCCCATCGTAGCCGCCTTAGTGAGGAATATCCCCCAGTAGTCACTATCAGGCATGTTAGCCCTTGACACTCCAAATAGCCAGACGTTGGGGTCGACCGGGATAGGGTAACCCCATATTTTCCCGCAAAATGACGCAATTTCTGCCCAAAAACCCAGGATGGCAGGACACTCCCAAAAGCAGTGGATGTAAGTGCCCTTGGGTGCGGGGCATTTCAAACAGGCAGGCGTGGGGCACAGTTTGAATTTAAAGGCAGTAGCGGGAGGTATATAGCTCTTCCAAAGAAATTTAAATTGAGTCTCCCGCAGTTGTTCGTTGGTGGATATTCCCCGAATCGTAGCGAAGGTATGAGTGAATTCTTGAAGGGAAAGATTGAAAGCTGGCCATGTTTTCCAAGACAGGTACAGTGGGGTGAGCGCGTCCCCGTCCAAGCAGCCTGCCAGTTCCCCATAGAAACGGGAAATGCTTGGCCCCATCTTAGTGCCTGCTGTTATTAAGGTGGTTAAGGCCGGCCGTTGGGTCCCAAGAGTGTGGTCCCCTCCCCCCGAGCCAAGAAAATGGCGGAGCTGAAGATACGCAAAGAAGTCAGAGGAAGGGATCTGATATCGTTTCTGAAGATCTTGAAAACTATAAAGGCTATCTGTCTCATTATTTGCCAGTTGATGTAAGCATTTCAGGCCTTGCTTCCTCCACTGGATAAATATTGATGGCCCTTGGCCTGGAAGGAAGTGTGGGTTATAGGCGATGCTCATCAGGGGTGTCTTCTGGTATGAGAATCCCAGTTTTGAACAAATAAACTTCCACGTACGCCTGCATGTCTGTAACAGAAGATGCGGTCTTAGTTCCTTCGGTATTGAGGCGGGTAAGGCATGCACAAGGCTGTTGAAGGATGGGACCCCAAACCATGCTCGTAGGAACGCTCCCGGGATGAAAAATGAAGTGTCTAGTAGGCAGTCCTGTACCAGACGGAGATTACATGATAGATTATATCGGAAAAGGTTTGGGCAGCCCAGTCCCCCTTTCGTTTCTGGTAGATAGATGGTTCTGAGTGAAATTCTGGCCTTCTTCCCTCCCCAAAGGAAACCAGAAAGGGTCTTGTTCAGTAGTTGAAGGTCCCGTAGCCGTAGCCACAACGGGAGCATTTGTATAATGTACATCCATTTGGGGAGAACCACCATTTGATAGAGATGGACTCGCCCACGTAAGGATAAGGGTAACGACGTCCACTTGACCAGTGTGTCTATAGTGTCTTTTAGTTTGGGTTGTACATTAAGATGGTAGATGGCATCCAGGTCAGACGGAATAATCACCCCTAGGTATTTCAACTGCTTATTTGCCCATTTTAGCGGGAAAGGCATGGGCCAGTTGAGTTGGGTCGCTTGACAGACATCCAGAGCTTCGGATTTGTCCCTGTTGATCTTCAAGCCAGCAAACGAGCCGAACTGTGACTGCAGGTCCAGTACTAGAGGAAGAGAGGTAAGCGGCTGTGTCAAGAAGACCAGGACATCGTCAGCGAAGGCCGCCACCTTAAATGTCATGCCGCCCCTCTCAAATCCTTTGATATCCGGGTGTTGATCAATTTTGCGCAGTAACGGGTCAATGGATAGAATGTATAAAAGTGGGGATAGGGGACAGCCCTGCCGAACCCCTCTATGAAGGGGAAAGGCATCCGATTTTTGACCGTTGATCAAGATTCTGGATGTTGGATTATCATATAATAAAGCAATATACTCAATTATTGGGCCCGAAAAGCCATATTTGTGTAGGACCGAGAAGAGGTACCTCCAGGAGACCCTGTCGAAGGCTTTTTCCGAATCAAAGCCCACCGCCATTGCCGGGGTTTTCTGATGTTGAGAGATGCGCATGGCCGAAAGTAATTTAAGGACATGGCTTGTGGCTCTACGCCCCTGGACAAAGCCCACTTGGTGTTCTGAAATAAGGGATGGTAAGATCGAGTTCATTCGGTCGGCGAGCACTTTTGCTAGGATTTTGAGATCACAGTTTAGGAGAGAAATCGGCCTGTAGGAAGCTGGTATGGTGGGATCCTTTCCTTCTTTTGGTAAGACCGTGATAATGGCAGTGTTAAAATCACCTGGAAATTTGTGTTGGGTTAAGCCGTCCGTGTAGAAGTCTGTTAAAGGGGATGCCACCTGCTCAGATAACAGTTTATAAAAGTCATACGAGAAACCGTCTGGACCGGGCGCTTTTCCCTTCGCGACTCCCTTAATCGCTCCGGTGACTTCTTGGAGTTGTATGGGTTTGTTGAGACGCGCCAGCTGGACTGCTGTAAGCTGGGGCAGCAAAACATCTGAGAAGAAGTCTTGCTCCAGGGATGTTTCTGGATCCAGGTCATCCGTGTATAGGGCTTCGTAGAAAGCTCGGAAGACCTTACCCATATCCGACATGTCAGTCACTAGTTTGCCGTCTTTTGTCTTCATGGTGTGAATAAAGGACTTCTTCCTGGCCCCTCGCACCAGGTTAGCTAGTGGTCTGCCGATCTTATTCCCAAATTTAAAAAAGTTGTGGTTCATGGCTTGTAAATCCCTGTAAGCTCGATTATGTAAGGTTGTGTTCAGTCTGTTTAATGTGCTGAAATACAGCTTTTTATGTGTGTCCGTTTTTGAGGATAGCCATTGAGCTTTATGAGTCTTCAGTTTAGCTTCAAGAGAAAGTATCTCAGCCGCCACCCTCTTCGTTCTAGCGCATAGGTACGCAATTATGTCCCCCCGTAGGACAGCCTTGCCGGCTTCCCAGAATAGACTCGGTGTAGTCCGATGCTGAGCGTTATTCTGGGCATAGAATCTCCACTTGTCTTTCAGGTAGTCCTGGAACTCCACATCCGTGGCCAAGCCCCCCGGAAAACGCCATGTTCGGTCGCCCTGTGGTCTGTCACCGAGGCGAAGAGTCAGGGTCACTGGGGAATGGTCCGAGATCACTGGAGTCTCTACTTCCGCCTTCTGAGATTTAGAGAACAGCTGTCGTGCCAGGAGGATGTAATCTATTCTGGACTGTGAGCCGTGGGGAGGCGAAAAGGAGTAGTCCTTTTCAGTGGGGTGTAATGTACGCCACACGTCAATAAGGTCCAAATTGTGACATAGCAATTTAATTCCATTAAAGGTACCCGGCCGGGGAGCTTGCCCCGCCGGGGATCTGTCCATTTCCGGGTCGTGAACACAGTTGAAGTCGCCCGCTACTATCAGGGAGCCCTCCATATGAGTCAAGATAGTACTCAACAGGCGGTTAAAGAAACATGGGGCATTTGTACTTGGCGCATAGATATTACATATTGTGACCATGGTACCTCTCCACCGCCCCACAACCAAGACATACCTCCCCTCTGCGTCTGCCATGGAATGCTTTACAGTGAAATCGGCAGATTTGTGCATCAATATCGCCACCCCTGCCCTACGCCCCTGTGCAGCCGCAAACCAGCATTCTCCCACCCAGTCCCTTTTTAATTTCAAACTCTCTACAGCATTTAAATGGGTTTCTTGTAAGCATGCAATTTCTGTGCCTAATTTCTTAAAGTTGTTCAAAATCTTTTTACGTTTAATGGGTGTGCCCAGGCCGTGCACATTCCAGGACACCAACTTATTCATGTAATGCCTCTGTCTTGAAGGTTATTTGAGCCTGCTAATCTCTGTTGTGGTGTGGAGGGAGTGCCCAGCCCCCACTCCCCCCCAATAGACCAAGGCGTACTGCTGGTACCATGCCATTTCAGCTCTATCTGCGCTTCCCCTGCCCTTCCGTGCCCTTTCCAGTCCCTTAACCTTTTACATCCCCTATCAGCTTGTCCCCCCTCCCTTCCCCCCCCATATCCCTCCCTTCCCCTTCCCCTCCCCCTACCCCCCCATACATACATACAACTCAAAGTCTTTCTCCCACTGCCCGCAAGCGGGGGGGAGATCCGGGGTCAGTGTTGGATGTACAAGCTCCCCGCACATTAATGAACATATAAAAGAAAAACAACCATATGTCCCCTTTTTTTTTTTTTTTTTTGTCCAAAAGCAGACTATTAGCCGATGAGAACAGGAACAAAACAATAACTAAAGGTTGCTGGGACGCCGTCTCAGCACTCGCCATCTGCACCAGCGGTAAACTCCCTGGAACACGGCTAAAAGAGCCCCGCCGGTAATGAGACAATAGAAGCACCGTGGGTCAGTGTTTGAAGGCTTCCCAGTGATTCCACCTTATCCGGTGTTGTGGCCGTCCGTTTGTAGTCGTGCCCTGTTTATGAGAGTCAGTGTTCCCCAGCTTTTCATTGTCAACTCATGGGGTGGGAAACCGCAGCGCCCTCTTAGCCTCCTCCGGCGTGTTGAAGGTGAACACCTTCCCATCCTGCCAGACCTTCAACGTTGCAGGATACTGTAAGGCAAATCTCTTGTCGGTCTCTACGAGGTGGGAACACAGGGCCGAATATTGCCGTCGCAGCTGGGAGACTCGGGCCGAGTAATCCTGGGTAAGGCGGACGCGATAGTTATTATAGGTGATCTCTTTGTGGCGTCGGGAGGCCGCCCAAATTTGTTGCTTATGGGCATAGTTTAAAAATTTAGCGATGGCGATTCGAGGGCGGGTATCGTTCGGTTTTCTCGGGCCTACTCTGTGCGCCCGTTCCACCATAATCAGGCCCTTAAGCTCGGGGAGGCCCACAGCGTCTGGGAGCCAGGAAGCAAGGAACTCACCCAGCCCTTTATCGTCCACCGACTCTGGTAGTCCCAAGAAGCGGAGGTTAGATCGCCTGGAGCGGTTCTCAAGGTCGTCAAGTTTTTCTTGACATTCTTTTAGAGCAGTCGCTTGTGCCTGGAGCTGAAGATTAGCCGCCGCCATGTCTTCCTCCACTGACAGCACACGCGTTTCCACGTGGTCGAGTCGAGGTCCCAGCTCTATTAACGTCTCGCTCATGCCGGTCAGTTTCTCATGGATTCCCGCTAGTTTTTCGTCTAGTGTAGCTGCTATGGTGTCCCTAAGAGTCTCCAGAGTGATCGCTGCCGATTGTTCCTCCGTCGGCTTTTGGGTTGCCGCTTCCGCCGCCATCTTAGGCTCCCCCGCCTTGCCCCTGTCCTTCTCCTTTTCCTTACGTGAGGTCCGGGATGTCATAGGTTGCGGCGATTTATTCATAAATTTCACGATAGACATATGCCAGCCGTCGGGGTGTGCAAGAAAAACGTAGAATTACCGATTTTTAGGAGTTTCGCCGGTGCAGAATGTGCAGGGAGCTCGGAGCTGAAGGGAAACACGTCCTCCTCAGCACATCACCCCACGTGACCCCCCTGCTTTTATTTATTAATCTTTGTTTCTGTACAGTCAGATTGACATCGATCCTTTTTATATAATTCTTTCCAACATTCCATTGTTGGAAAGCATAAAACAAACAAAAAAAACAACAAACCTAGCAAATTATATTTCCCATATAGAAGTAGTGGAAGTTAAGAAAAGGAAACTTGGAAAACAAGAATCAGCCAGCTTGCTAGCCGTACCCAAAAAAAAAAAAAAATTCCATGAGAATCTGCAGCAGCCATAACACAGCTTCCAGCTACCTCGTAGCAATATTTATTTGTTTTTTAAAACTCCTAAGACAACTGTATTCTCTGCTGCCATTGCAAAAGTAATTTTAGAGTCGAAAAAGTTTTAATTGCTTATGGTCACAGACTGTATATCTCTTATTAAAGTACAGTACTTAGACAGTTGCAGGGGGAACAAAGATATTTTTAGCCTCAAGAGCTAATATCCCTTTTACTCTGTTTTACAGAAATCTGGAAACACCCATACTTTATGACCAATAAATACAACTTCTTAGCGACTTAAAGAAACACAATCCAATTCCTTTTAGTCTTGAAATCCAAGGATACCAACAGGGTAGCTGTACTAACATCATCCTCCATAACCCTTTCTAGGATCCTAGTAATGGCCAGACTATCTATGAAAGTTGTCCCTTTGCCCCTGGCCATAATTCTTATAAATAATAAACATTAGTGGTTGGAGGGGCATTGCATCCAATGTTCTTTTCAAGGCCTTGGATATTTTCTAAGTATATCCACTGGAAATACAGAAGGTGACTTAGGAAAATTAAGATCCCTGGAGTTTAGATTTGCAAAAACTTGATTTAGAGTATATTGCCAAGTTGTTCTGAAGCAGTGCCACAGAGGCTTTCAGGGCAGCTGACTGACTATCAGTCTGTGGTTTCCAATTTCCTACTTTGATCAAGCCATATCATGGCTTTGAAATTTAATTTGCAAGTCAGAGGTAAAGCCACCAAACTATCAGCCCCTTTGGCAGTAGATCTTTCTATAGAAGACCATATTGGCTCATTACTTCAGGTTTTTTTAGGCACCTACTTCAGTTTTGAGCCACACAGGTTGTATTCATAGGCAAAGATCCAAGCGCTGGCACAGACTTGCTGCACTCACTGAAGCTGCAAACAAACCAAAGCTTCCAGCTGACCTGGCACTTCCCAGCAAGCTCATCCAAGGAGCTGCAGAAAGCAGGTACGGCAAGGCCAGTACTAAATGCACTGCAGCCATTGTATCTAATGGTTGAGCCCTTGGGTGACTCCTTGGATCTAGGGTTCTTATCTCAGGACAGGGAGATGCTTCAAAATCCAGCTGGGAGTGATTCCTGGGTTGCTTAAAAAATGGAAACATCCCGTATGTCTGCAGATGACAAACTGATCCATCGAAGCCTGAACCGAAAGCGAGGGCTCAGACGGGTAAAACAATCCCTTCCCTTTTCTCCAACACAAAAACTATAATTGAGACAAAAAAAGAGTCAATATGAGCTTGGCGCTTCAAACTGCAACTGTTTGTTAGCAAGATGGTTCAATTTGGACACCCACATCACTTTTGTACCCTGTTTTTGCACCTTTTTGTTCTTTTCCGGTTTTCTCTAAATGTTGGATTTTTTTCTAGTTTTTTTTTTCTTTTTTTTTTCTTGTTTAGTGTGTATTCTGCTTTTAATTTTTTTTACCCTCTTTTTAGTGCTGGCAGCAGCCATGATAGCTCTTCACCCGGGCCTGTCGCAGCAGTACTGGCTCAGGCCTGACTGCAGTGATGGTATCGCCTCTCGTGACCCTGCTGAAGTGGAGACAGTGCAGTCCGGGTCAGCGTCAGACACCAGTTTTTAGGCATCCTGTGACTTGACTCCTGGGAATTTTCCACCCCTGTGTTTTTTTTTTTTCCCCCTCTCTTTGATTGTGGTATTGCTAAACAAGAGTTTCAAATGTTTTGTTTTTGATAATCTTGGATTTGCTCATAGCTAGAGGCATGAAAAAAAAAGCTTTCTCCACTGAAAGCAAGGCTTTTTTTTGGGAAAGAAGGGGATTTTCTGAAGCAGTGTTTCCCAGTGGCAGTTTAAAAAAAAACAAAACAAAAAAAAAACCCATAAAGAGGATATAGGGTTCATTCTGCCTAGGGGGTGAGGGGCCCTTCCTTTCCCCCACTCCTGATTTTCTTTCATTCTTTGCCAGCAGGAGAATGTGGTTTTGGAGGCTCTGAATCCTGCACCCCACCCCCATTGCCCTGAGGATGCTCACCAGTTGTGCTTACAAACTCTGCTTTACAGTTTTTCTTGTTTTTGTTTTATGGACTGTGCTGTTTCCCAAGTTTGCTCTTTGCTGTGCAGAATGGCAGTTCAATTTCCTCCTCTTCACCCTCTAGCACAAAAAATAACTGTAAGCTCTCCTCCTCGTGAAGAGAGTTTACACTTCCCAGCCCTGCTGAACACTGACCCACTCAGTGCAGGCTTGGAGGAACGTGGATTGTTTGAAAAAGAGGACAGGATAATGTTTGACAAAATAAGTAATCCATGCCTCAAAAGATTGTGTTCCAAAAATAAAATGGATTTACTTAGAAGAATTCAGAATCGACGTGTACAACAAAAATGCACAGTCCCAGAGTAAAAAATAAACTGACAGTTCTTGAAGTTAGTTATCTGAATCACATCTGCAGGCAAAATTCTTATGCTGCTTATGTCACTTCACACTTTTTACATTGGACTCTCAAAAAGACCTTTTAGTCTTCAGATCTCCCCAAGAGCGATAGAGAATTTCCTTCTTGGGCTTCCAGTTACTCACTGATGACCAGGTTGACCCAGACAAATCCTCTCCTTTCCCCTTCTGGTTGGATTTGCCTGCACCACCACATGCCACTTGCTGGAAGGGAAACACCCCTTCTCACACAGATCACTTTGAAAGCCTTAAGAC
The DNA here is from genome assembly GCF_901001135.1 of Rhinatrema bivittatum. Classification (NCBI taxonomy): domain Eukaryota; kingdom Metazoa; phylum Chordata; class Amphibia; order Gymnophiona; family Rhinatrematidae; genus Rhinatrema; species Rhinatrema bivittatum. Next base: position 295,294,829 of record NC_042617.1, on the reverse strand, counting down.
AGCTCACAGCCCCTCTCCACCATGTCTCTCCTGCTCAGACTCCACCCTGTGACTCCTGGAGGCACCCTTTATAGTCCTCCTCTTACTAACCCACCCTTCAATGTTACTCCTACGTGGCGCTGCTTCCCCTCTCTCTTTGCTAGAACATTCCCCACTTGGATGCATAGTAAAGCCAGCAAGGCATTGTGCGCACGCAAAACATGTGAAATCCATTTTGGTAAAAATTTCTTTGTTGTACAGTCTCTCTGGTAAGGAGCTTGACACCTGTCTCTAGATGTCATTGATTGCTCATGATTCTTTTTTTTTTTAAGACTCTGGCTTTCTTGGGCTCTGTATTATGATTGTGAATTTATTTATTTATTTATTTGCAATTTTTATATACCGACATTTGTTTAGTAACTTCACATCGGTTTATAGACAACAGAAACTTGCAGCAGTGCTAAAGCAAACAGGAGGTTAGCAACAGCGCATTACAAATGAAGAGTTTAACCAAGTAATAATAACGATTAAATGATTCAACCAAGGAAATAAAGGGAGGGGGAACAATGGCGTAAAAGGAAACATTAAGAGAATAGAGATACAAAGCAACATGCCAAACAGTGTGACTTAGTTAAATAAGCTTAAGATGTAATAAGAGCGTGGAAATACAAGGCGAGTTATTAACAAGTGGAACTTAGATGTGGTGGGATATAATAAGTGGGAGGGAGGCAGATAAGATTGGCATAATGTGTTGTTCAGATGAATAACTGTAAGATCTATTGTAAAACAGAAGAGGAAGGTAGACTGCATGAAATTGCAGTAGAGATTTTAGGAATATTCTATTGAGAGAAGTTGTGGGGATGAATGCAGGAAGAAAGCATGTATATTAAGTATAGGCTCGAGAGAATTGTGACTTTGAACTGTGGGCCTGGTGTGCGAAGACTCCAGAGAAGAGAGCTGAGTTTTGGGATTGCTGTTGAAGAAATGCTCTTGGCCTCCAGGTCACATACTGTTCTTACAGCGACACCAAGTGGTTATTCATGGAGCAGCTGTGACGGTGACTCTCTGGGCTGCAGCGTGCGGGGAGGGGGTGGGGGGGAGGCTTGCGCCACAGCAGCACATGAGAGAAGTACTGGAGGATATGCTGCTCTCTCTGTATTCTTATGAGGCCCTTTCCTTTAGTTCTTCCTCATGACCGGCCTTCCTTAGTCTCCGAAGGGCAACCAAAATGATAAAGGGCCTGGAACGACTCCCCTGTGAGGAAAAGCTGAAGAGGCCAGGGCTGTTCAGCTTGGAGAAGAGACAGGGGAGGGGGGGAGATATGATTGAGTTCTACAAAATCATCAGAGGACTGTAACGGGTAAATGTGAATCTGTTTGGTTCTTTCAGATAATAGGAGGACTAGGGGGCATTTCATGACATTAGCAAATAGCACATTTTAAAGCAAATTGCAGGCAATTCTTTTTCGCTCAGTGCACAATTAAGCTTTAGAATTTGCCAGAGGATATGGTTAAGGCAGTTAGCTTTTCTGGGTTTAAAAAAGGTTTGGACAAGTTCCCGGAGAAGTCCAGAAACTGTTAATCAAATTGACTTAGGGAATAGCCACTGCTTCTTACTGGCATTAGTAACATGGAATCTGTTTGGGTACTTGCCAGGTACTTATGGCCTGGATTGGCCACTGTTGGAAACAGGATGCTGGGCTTGAAGGACCCTCTGTCTGACCCAACATGGCAACTTCTTATGTTTTTATTTTCTGTTTTGCATTTTCTTCAGAGCAGGGAGCCGGCAATAGTGTAGACCATGCTATCTCTCCCCTTCTGAAAGGTTTTGATGATAACTCTCACCTACTTCTACGCTCTCAGACTCTCCTCTTGTCCCTTGTTCATCACACCCTTCATCTCATCTTGCCTTATCGCTGCTCTTCCTTCTACCACTTTCCACACCCTTACCCCAAACACTGGCCACCCTACTCTTCCCCTACTCTTCCCCTACTCATATTCCCTCCATTCTCTGGGTTGCATCTCACCCTCTTTACCACTCCTTTATCAAACTGCCACATGTGTGCTTTCCCCATCACTCCTGCCTAACGCTTGGTTGGTAGACAAGAGTGAGGGATGTTGGAGGGGAGAGCATGGTAGTGGTGGTGATTAGAGACAGCAGTAGGGCCTTTGCTTTCCTCCGATCCTTCAAGGAAAGGAAAATACTGTAGCAGATGGTAAATTCCATGTCAGCAGCAATGGCTGGCATTTATTTATCTACTAGTGTGGTAAAACAGCAAACGTACACAGACTGAAGCTAGGAACAGAGACAGGAAATATCTCAGTGGGATGGCCCCATCTGTTTGATGGAAAATGTTAGAATCTGTGCTGAGACTGACTTAGCTCCATGGTGTTGACACTCCAGATTCTCTGTTTATCAGGACTAACAGCATCCTGTTTTAAAATAAAGTGAATTCCATAATTTTCTTCAGTCTCCGTTTTTCAACGCATCTGGCAGACCTCGATTAGTTGAAGTGGGGCCAGACTTTATTCTGTTCATTAGGGACAGTGATTCACCAAATTAGTAATCATAAAATTAGTATGTGGCACTCTGGAGAACTAAACCTGAGCTGTATAAGAGGTGGGGGTGGGGAAGAGGATGGCTTTCTGTGCTGGAAGATAAGAGGATGTCCCGTGCACACGCATACATCATGAATGCACAGATCAAAGTATTGTTACAGTGCCAGAACAGCAAGCTCTTACACTCTGCACAAGGCTCCACTGCCATTGATTTTTAACTGTGTCAAATAAGCTGAGGATGCCTCAGTGTCAAAGGCCTCCCCTTCCACTGTTACAGTGATGAAAGCTTCACAATCTGACTATGGCTCCAGTTCGCATTCCCCCCAACAGGTTTCAGTGGTGGACAACAAAGCTGGAATTGAGTAGCAAGCTTCTTCCCAAATTGAAACATGATGGGCCGAATTCAGACCACCTGAATTGAGTGTGTTGCCCACATAGAAGCGCTTTATATGTTATAAGTGCTGCACTGTCTAGTCGTTTGCAGTGTGCTGATGTACCCAGTGTTACACAAGAGAAATTTAAAATAATGTTGGGGGGAGGGGAATGCCACACTTCTAAACAAGGGGTGAAAATCCAGGCTCAGTAGGTGCCTACCCCAGTTGGCAGATGAGTACAGTTAACTGGTTTGGGCCAAAGTGAAGGCTGGAACTTTGCTTGTAAGCTCTGATTCATAGGAGGCTATTCACTTCTGACTTTTGATCTCCAGCTCATCATAAAATAGTCCATATGACAACCATATGGACTATTTTATTTAATTTATTGCTTCTATTCCATGCTCAAGTGATTTACACAACTAAAATGTTATATATAACTAAGCAAGTTATTGCATAAAAATGATTAATATTACATGAATTATAAACACATACCTGCATAAAACTCAGCACTATACATTCAAATGCATACCCACGCCATCCTTCCTCCTTCCTCCTCCACCCTCACACCCAAACAGATTTGGATTTAAGCAGGGAACTTATCCATTCTCTATGTAGCTGCTACTTAAAATGCTTGGCTAAATAGGCAGGCTTTCACTTCTTTATGATATTGTAAACAGTTATCCTGTAACCGGATCTCTGCCAGAAAATTAACTCACAATCATGGGGCAATAAGTGAAAATGGCCATAACTTGGGGGAGATTCCTGCTGCTTTGCATACTTGTCTGCCTTTTTTTTTTTTGTTTGTTTAACTAGTTAAACAACCAACAGCACAACTGAGAACAAACTGTAAATCATTACTACTTAATACAGCATCTCTAGACAAAGGCATGCTTTCACCTGCATTATAACAGAAAAATAGACAACTTCCCCCTCTTACACATACTGAATATACAAACACATTAATTTCAGATGCCAGAGGTTCCTGCAAATGTTGTCCCCTTCCCCCTCCCTTCCAGATGCTGCCAGTAAGGCCCCCATCTTATTATAAAGATGGGATTTCTTAGTTAAAGCAAATGTATTTTTTTTTTCAGTGATCGCAATATCTTGTATCTGCTTATACCAATGCAATAACACAGGTTTTGTTTTCCAATAAGTAGCGATTGTAAATCTAGCAGCATGAATGAGATGATATGCTATCTTATGCAAGGAGCTAGTGATCGCTACATCGAGCCAAAGCTCCAACAGTTGCAACACTGGAGTGAGACTCGCCAAACGTCCCATTATGTCTACCATTTTGGCTTCTACCCCATCCCAAAATTCTGGACAGCCCCCACCATATGTGGAAATAAGACCTGTTCTCTCACCACATCCCCTCTAACAACAATGTGACACCACCAGGGAAAACCTATCATAGTACAAGGGGTACCTTATATGTTCTTCTAACCAGCTTGTATATCAGCTTCATCCTGTGACTGTATATTAATATTTTATTTACTTTTCTCCAAGGACAAGTAGGATGGTAGTCCTCACACATGGGTGACATCGTCAGATGGAGCCGAGCACGGAAAACTTTTGTCAAAGTTTCTAGAATTTTGACAAGCACACTAAGCATGCCCAGCATGCCACTATCCATGCGTCTACGTGGGGTCCCTCTTCATTCTCTTTTTCTGCAAGACTTTCGCATTGCTGCTGTTGAGCTCATGGCTAAATTTGTGGAAAACTATTCCTGTCCATTTTTCCCGGTCGCACTGGGAACCTCTGTCTTCTGGGGTTAGTGGCTGGGCAACGCGGAAAGTTTTTACATTGTTCGTGGTGATTACTGACGGGGCCGTTTCCCAATATCCACTGGCTATTGACCACATACCGGGTTCTTTTTCCCATGGTGTTTGGCTTTTGCTGATGCCCTCAATGTCCCTGGATCATGTCCATCACAGACCCCTACGAAGTCTGTATCTTGTGCCTGGGGGCATCGCTCGACATCTGGGGAGATGCGCCTTCTGTGCCCAGATGACTCCGAAGGGCTGATGCACATGTCTCAACAAAATGGATAAACTTTTCGGTGCCAATAAGTTGGAGCCCTTAACATTGGTATCAGAGGCATCAACGCCCTGGGGATGTGAGTCTGTGCCCCCTGCTCCTATGTTGTCTTCTCCACTGCTGAGTTCTCTGGTGGAACTGGGTGGGGGGATTGTCCACTTTCTGTTTCTTTTTGTTCTGGGTCTGGATCTTTGCCGTCGCCCTTGGCTACGGGGAAGGACTGGGCCGAGCATTGGGAGAAATCAAGAAAACATTGCCATTCATCACCATCTTCCTATAGCTCCAAGCTCAGGAAGGCATCAGCACCGTCCGAATTGCCCCGAAGCTGCCCCGATCTGAGGAGGCTCCACCTTCCATCGAGACTGAAGGCCCGAGGCGATCTCCACCTGTTTCGGTGGTGGGCACAGATCCCTCTCGGGGCTCCAGGAATTCAGTTCCACCTCCTCCTCAAGCTGTCCTCTCATCGTCAGCATTCAAGGAGGAATTGGAGGGCTGGGTACGGTTGGCAATCTGTCGAGCCCTACAAAGCTTCGAACTCCTGGTTCCCTTGGGGCCGTCATCGGAGCCAGCTCCATCGATGCTAGCTCCCTTGCTAGAATGACTGGATTTACTGCTCAGTGCCTTACCGATGCAGGCTATCTTGGTGCCCTGGCCACCCTCGATGCTGCACAGGGCACTGAAGAGGCCTCTACCGGAGGCTATTCCGGTGTCTCATTCCTCCAACGAGGAAGCACCATCTGGTTTGGTGCCAGTAGCCCCCCCCCCCCCCCCCACCTGATTCCCTTGATGCTTCTGGTGCCCGCGAGGCCACCGGTGCTGGCACACATACCTTTGGGACTCCTGGTGCCTTCGGGGTCTAAGCCTAGGGCCAGCTTAGGGGCTTCACCTCTGGTGTCTCCGGGCACTTTGAGTGAGGAGGACGCCCCCATGAGGCTTGGGAGAGGGAGGCATCCCCGTTCTCTTCAAAAGACTCAGAGGACCTTGTCTCTGGAGGAAAGGCGTAAGTCTCCACCGGAAGACCTGAAGTTTTGCGGTTTTGTGAAGGTTATGTCAGAGTCTGTGCCCTTCCAGCTTTTGACAGAACAGGACTCAGGCACAAAATGCTGGAGATCCTACAATTTGTGGCTGCCCTTAAGGAGATGGTAGCAGTATCGGTGCGCAACATTTTCAAGGATCTGTTCATCCATTTGTGGGAACATCCTATTTCAGTTCCCCCAGTGAACCGAAAAACCAATGTGGTTTACTTGGTGCAACCTATCATGGATTTTGAGCGCCATCATCTTCCATATCAGTCTGTGGTGGTGGAGTCCACTTTTAAGAAAGCTAAGAGAACAAGGACCCATGCTTCGGCTCCTCCAGGTTGCGATCCAGGATCCTGGATGCCCTAGGATGGAAAGTCTTCCAGGGGTCTATGCTGGCGGCCCGGATTGCATGTCATTAGTTGTATATGGTTCAGTACTCCAGGAACCTGTGGAAACAGGTTCAATATCTGGTGGAACGCCTCCTGCAACAGCTTCAGGAAGATTTCCTGAAGGTGATTCAGCAGGGATTGGAGTGTGCCACACACAAGGTCTGGTTCGCTTATGATGTTTTTGAAAGGGTGGCTGCTGCAGGCATAAGCGTCTGCCACAAGGCCTGGTTTCGGGCCTCTGATCTCCGGCCAGACATGCAGAAGCATATTGCAGACCTCCCTTGTACTGGTGAAAATATCTTCAGAGATAAAATCAAGGAAGGAGTGGCACAGCTGAAGGATTATCACAAAACCCTCTAGCATCTGTCAGCCAGCACCTCTGACCCTCAGTCCTCTGGCAAAAAGCCATTAAGGCAGAGTTCGAGTCGCCATCTAGGTATCGTGGTTATCCCGTCATCAGTTTGGGAATTATAGGAAACATATTAAGACTTCCAACATCGGCATATATATGTTATCAGTTTGGGAATTATAGGAAACATAACATATATATGCCGATGTTGGAAGTCTTAATATGTTTCCTATAATTCCCAAACTGATGATGGGATAACCACGATACCTAGATTGATACACTAGCTCACACAGCAGTGAGAGCCACTCGTAGAACTAAGGTCCTGGTTTAACATCTTTTTACTACATAGAATGTATAGTTCCATGTAGTCATCAGTTGTGATTTTAAGCCCCTGAAGCAGCCTTAATAGGCAAAACTCGGCCGGAGTCGGGCTTGCTAATAAAATATTTCCACGGTATAAGGTTGTCCCTTTGTTGTCTTTTACCCATATGTGAGGACTAACATCCTGCTGCCCTAGGAGAATACCTGTTACATGTAAGTAACTGTGCTTTTTCCATATAACTCCCCAATCTATCTATCTCTATCCCTTCTTTCCTATGCCTATTGTCAAGAACACTTGCTCTACTTTAGAGGCTGCCCACCTAACCCATTTCACCCTTTCAGTCCAAGTCATCTGAGCCTTAAATCTGTTATAGCTTCCCTGAGACCCATCTTACAAGTCATACTCGATTTGCAGATCCTCAAAGGAACACCAATCCTCTTCATCCCACATCTGTCCAAGACACCTTAGCCTTCTTCTCCACCAAATACAAAAATCTGCATGGAAAAGTATTTGAGAGAAATTATGTTTTCCACAGTACAGCCACTGGTGTATGACTGCCCATTGTCACTCCAGTCCCTTTACACACTGCCCTCCATCTCTGAAAATGTGCACAATTATGAGGCAGGAGTGCGAAATCCTCTTGAAGTGCACCGAATTGGCAGGCATACCAAGCAAAAGTGCAATATGTACACTGTCAGCTATACCCACTTCCAGGAAATATCAAGATTAATACTATCCCTGTTAACCCATGCTCTTAGACGCAAAAGATGTGCAGCCCAATAATACCTCCCCAAAAAAGGAAGCATTCTACCATTATTTTTAGATTTCCATAACACACAGTTTCATCTTGGAGCCTTTTCCTGCCAAATAAACAGAGTTGCCTATTAAGATTGTCAAAAAATGTTCTAGGTAAGTCTGCCGGAAGATGCTGGAACAAATACATAGCCTGGGTAATATATTCATTTTAAATATCCCTATGTGACCCGCCCAAGTAATCAGTAGCCCTGATAATGCCTGAAGGTCAACCAAGATTTTATTGTATACAGGAGCATAATTCAACCTGTATAAATCTGACCATTTATATGGCATGTAAATACACAAATATTTGTCTCCCCCTGCGCTACTGGAAAACAGCACAAGCACTCTAATTTCACCCTCTCAGTAAGGCCACCAGTCAAAAATAACTCCAGTTTCTGGTAGTTAATCTTATAACCAGAAACTGCCTCATAGTTCTCTAGGTCCTTCAAGACACCCTGGGTGCTGAGTGGGCCACATCAATGAGGTAAAGCAACGCATCATCTGCGTATAGCAAAATCTTAATCTCCTTACCAAAGAAATGATATCCTCTAACTTGATCCTCATCACGTATTACCTATGCCAAGAACTCCATTGACAGATCAAACAGCAATGGTGAAAGCGGGCATCCCTGGCTTGTACCCCACTGTATTGGAAATTCTTGGGATAAGGAACCATTTTTCAGGACCTTAGCCTAGGGTGCATGGTAAAGCACACAAACCCATTTCATAAATTCAGGATCTATTTGAAAGTCCTTGTAATGTCACAAATTGAAAGGACTAGATTACTCTATCAAAGACCTGTTCGGTGTCCAAGGACATTCCTAAGCACGGAACCCGAAGCTTTTGAGCAAGGGAAACAATCTGGAAAGTCCTTCGCGTGTTGGCAGTAGATAATCTCCCCTTGACAAACCCAGTTTGATTGGATTTCACTAGGTGGGGAAGTATAGTTTCTAATCTTAATTGCAGAACTTTTGCTAAAATCTTAGTGTCCGCATTCAGCAATGAAATGGGTTGATAGGACCCAGGATCTTCCTCTTCCCTACCTTTTTTATGGATTAGTACAATTGTGGCGTCTGTCAGCCTATGTTGACAGTCTAGATTTTCCTTTAGGAAATCAAATGCCTAAGCTAAAGGTAAAGCAACCTCCAGGAAGAATTTATTATAGAAATTCAATGGAAAACCGTTTGGACCAGCACTCTTGCCGATAGAGAGCAATTTAACCACTCTTTCCATTTCCTCTGCCATAAGAGGATTTCTCATTTTTTCATTTTGCTCTTCAATACCCCAATTAGCCGAACCCATCCTAGATACCCTGAGATCTCTTCTAAGGAGCATGTCTCTCATCTAGCGTAGAGGGCAACGTAGTCATTTCAGAAGGTATCATTGATAGCCCTAGCGCTTCCTGATACCCACCCCCCTACAGTCTGGATCTTAGTGATTACCGTGCCTCTCCTTTTTTTTTTTTTTTTTTAAGCATGTGTGCGAGAAATTTGCCCACCTTGTTTCCATGCTCGTAAAATCTCTGGCATGTGAAACGCATCGCCCTTTCTATATTATCAGCCTGAAGTAACTCCAGCATGCACCTTCACACCAGTAATTGCCACCATACTTTTTCCCCTGTTCTGCTTATGTAAGCCTTCTAGCTTGGCAATATCTTTTTCCAGTGACTTTTCCCTGGCTTCATGAGTCATTTTATGGTGTTATAACTTACTCTATTATCTTCCCGCAGCACAACCGGGCTGTATTCCTCAACAGAATGGATCTCTTTAAATTCCTTTATCTCCTTCACTATCATCCGCTGAAAGTCTTCCCAACCCAACATAGACGCATTCAATCTCCAGGAATGCACCTTTGGTAAATTCTGTAGTGTGTCAAACAGTAACCCCGCTGGATGATGATGACGAGAGATGACAAGGTAAAATATCTGCCCTCATTGCTCTACCTTTCAAGGTCTGAAAATAGTCCAACCTGCATAAGTGTGTCATACACTACCAAATAGTTTGTGTAATCCTGCCCACTAAGGAACTCTGCCTGCCAAACATCAACCAGATGAAACTCCGAAACTCCTTTGTCCACCAAGGCATCCCCTTATTCTGCTCCAGTCCATCCTGCCTAGATCTATCAACCTTGGTCCATGCAGATATTCCAATCCTCAGCAGCTAATACTGGAAATGAAGAAAATTCAGCAAGCTTACATTCCAGCTGTTTAAGAAATAAATTTTGATTTGTATTGGGCCCGTAGGCATTCACCAGTACAATCGGCTGCTCATGCAAACCCCCCTCAATCAACACGTATCTGCCATTAGGATCGCTTGTCACCTTATTCATCTTGAAAGGCAGATCCTTGTGCAGAAGTATGTAGACCCCTCTGCTTTTAGAGTTAAAAGGAGCATAATATACCTGACCAACCTAATCTCTTTGAAGCTTTTCATGTTCTTTGTCAATCAGGTGAGTCTCCTGCAGCATCACAATCTTAACCAAGTGCTTTTTGGGCAATTGAAAAATCTGCTTTGGTTTCACCAGGGAAGAGATACTTCTGACATTGCAGGATATTATTTTAATTTTAGAATCAGCCATAATCATAACAGTTCAATTTCTGCCAGCATTTTATGTGTAAATATATTAAGTGTACGATTGAACTTTACATGCTACTTATTGGTTGGCAAATGAACTGTCTGCCTTTTTAAATTATAACCCCTCCAACATCCAACATTAAACTAGCTGGGTTTAAAAAAGATTTGGAGAAGTTGGTTGTCGTAGAGAATAGCCACTGCTATTACTGACATCAGTAGCGTGGGATCTACTTAGTGTTTTGGTACTTGCCAGGTACTTATAACCTGGATTGGCCACTGTTGGAGACAGGATACTGGGCTTGATGGACCCTTGGTCTGACCCAGTATGACATGTTCTTATGTTTTTACTTATCCCTCTTTTAGCTATAATCCCTTCCTTAAACAGCGTATAACACTCTGCCCCCACCGTTCCCTCCTGGTCACAACCCCTCCCACCCCTGGACCTTGAAAGAACAGTCTGCTTGTTTACACTAGCTTTTCTGTATATTTACTGTATGTAAAGGAAGTAAACATTTATTTAGCTGCTTTAGATACAAAACTAATTTAATCTATAACTCTAGTTCTGACAGCAGGACTCTTTGTAACCAGACTGAATCCAACTCTTTCCTGTCCTCTCACTCTGACAGCCTACCTAACTTATTTTCTGGGTCCTTCCTGTGCTTATTAAAGCAGTTCACCACCAAGATTGACTCTCTCTCTTAACAGGATGTGCTCTGAATGTTTTTTTTCGTTCAGTTTCTCCTCATTCACAGCTGTGGCATTTTGTAAAGCAAACAACGCCTTTGTCGCATACCCGCTTCTCTGTGGCCTTATGTACTGTGTAAGGTTGGAGGAAACATCATGTACTGAGGATATATTTTTATCTTTCCGATCAGGTATTTACATATTGGGGATGTTTGGTAGGGAAGAGAATTATTTTGGGGGACATGGAGGCATGAACATAGGGAGCATACACAACATTACGACTTTTATTTATTTTTAATCTACATATTTTTTCTCTTGGGCTTCTAGCTCAGTCAGAACTGGCTTTGGGATTCGGCAAAAAAGGGTGTCTGTCATCATGCAGTGACCGGGAATCACTCTCCTACCCACAGGGGCTGTGAGTGCTGCCTTTGCAGTACTCCCAGCCCTGACCAGACAGAGAGTAGAGTCTTGTCCTAGGGAATCAAACTGAGGTCCACCACATGACAGCACACATCACTGTCACTGAATGACTAGCCTGGTGTTAGAGTTTTGATTTGGTAAGAATTCCATTCACAGTTCTGGTTCTGGAGTTTCTGGCAAGTGTCTTACGTAACAGGAGAACGACATATGTTAAAGCAGTCATATGTGTGATGTGGTGGTGTCTGATGGATGGCTCCCTCATGTTGTGGCAAAGAGTCGCAGGAAATCTCTGAGCACGGCAAATGTTTGTAGGGCAGCTCTCAGAAGCAAGGGAAGAGATGCTGCAGCGCAGAGAGATCCATTTCCTTCCTTCCACTTTTGAAAATGCTACATTAATCTTTAATAGCATTTTATAGTCTTAAGCTTTTAACAGACTTGTCAGGTTATTGCTTTTGCGTGCCTGTGCTCATACTCAAAGAAAGCTGTCACTGACTTGGCCTAAACTCCATGCGGCAAATGATAATCTCTACAATGCATCACTTAAACAGTGTCCTTTATAAGCTGCTGCTATTGGAAGGTTTAAGCCATCCATCTGTAATTGTCATGAGAGGCTGTATTTAGGAGTATCTCTGCCACTGTGTCACTTACATTGGTATCTGATCAGTTTAAGATGTGGTGTTAGAACCAGCACGGGCCATTCAGATTTAGAAACTTGGGAAAAATTGTGGCACTGTTTTTAAAACCTAGAAGTTTCCCACAGTATTAAGGCAGTCTACGTTTCAGAATGCGCATGTACTTGGGGGCACATACCTATATGGATCCGGGAAAAAAAAAAAGTACCTCCTGGCAGCATCTGAAAATTTAGATGTGGATTAGATGCAAAACCTAAAAGTTATTAGTGACATAATTGTGGCATGTATTTGTGGAATATGAGTGAGTATTCAGCCCTTCCCAAAACCTTCTTGAGATATTCTGAGACTCCCTGACATATCCTAGAAATTTGGTGTGAATTTGATGCAAAACCAAAAGTCATTAGCATAATTGTGTGCACATATTCATGGAATGTGAATCCAAAACAATACTCCTATCAGAATCCTCACGTGTTCCCCCTGATATGTCCTGAAACTTTGGTAGATGGTTGGGATGGAAAACTATAAAGTTATTAGGTGGCATAATTGCAGGAAAGTTTATTAAGATGGAGTACTTGCACATGTGTATTTATTCTCTCCAATGTGGTAAAAACGTTTTGGTGTGGATCAGATATAGAACAGATACAAAACCAAAATGTTTTATTACACAAGGATAGGTTGTGTGTGTGTCTTCATGAAATGTCATTCCAGAAAAATATACCTGTGTCAGACTCCTGTTGGTTCTCCCTGACATTTCCTGAAAATTTGGTGTTGACAGAACCTAAATAGGAATACTCCCTTCCTTTTGAAAAGTAGGCTAAAAAGAAACAGATTCAGGTTGGATAGTACAGCAGCCTGAACTGGGCACACTCTTGTATTGCTTATTAAAAGTATTTAACATTTAAGGCTCTTTTAATTTAACATTGAATGTGATGGATGTCTATTATAGTTGAATATGACAACCAAATATTTCCATTTCTAGCTATTGTCTGTCTCCAGCATGTATGTGCCTGAGGATGGCCATATAGTACTATTTTTTGCAGGGATCTTTCACACTGTGGGCACTCTGCATTGTCTTGATGTTATGATTTGATTATTGTTGCGTTTCTTCAGGGTTCTTTAGTCTTGAATATGCCTTGATTTAAATGCAGCAACAGATGTATATGTTAATAATTGCCTGTGCATATTTATCCTGTGCCATCCGTTCCCAGCTCTCAACAGGTGCCTCGCATTTCTTCAGACAGTCTCTCTAGTTAGTCCTGGGGGGAATTCTGCGCAACTATGGATTGCAGAATTTGTGCAGAATTCCCACGTCCCTCAGATTCCTCACTTCACCTTGCAGAATCCAGGCCACACCTCTGCTCTGGGCACTATCACAGGCAGGCAGGATCATGGCAATAATTTAATATTTGCTCTGCGAGCCTTGCCAGAAGAGGAAGAGCAATGATCCCCGGAAGCACGTGGAAGGCAGCACAGAGAGAGAGAGCGCGAGCACTGAGCAAGGGACAACATGACTCACTCTCTCTCTCTTTCTATCTCTCAGTGTAAGAGGGGGCACTTTCAACTCAGGGTTGTTTGGGCAGGGGTTGGTATTAGTAACATTGGTCTGCGTAGGTCACTACAGACCTTTGCTAAGTGAGAAAAATGTAAATACTGGATTGCACTGAAATGCAGAATAATTTGCAAAAACTATTTTCACAAATGTGGAAAATTTTGCAGAATTTAGAAAATGTGTGCACAGATTTTTTATTTTTTGGTGCAGAATTCCCCCAGGAGTATATAGTGATTTATTCTGACCACCTTGTGCATGTTTTCCCTGGGCTAGCTAACAGCAGAACATTTTTAGGGCGGCCAGGACTGGCATCAGCACTGCAGCTGCAGTAGGCTTTGAAGAAGGCTAGGATAGCCTGCATAAAGCAGCCATGGTTAGGCCTAGTTATTAACAAGCACAGGATGGCTGCATGTTTTTGGACCACAGCCTCACCAGTTTTGGTGGTGGTTTAGGTTATTAGAAAGCTTGATGGTTAAGGCATTGGAAGGGGGGCCTGGGTGTAAGGACAGCAAAAACCTATCTATCACTAGGAATGGCGTACCAGCAGGGTAACCCAATTTAAGCATGCTTGGGCCAGTGATAGGTGTGATAGTTGTTGTCCATGTGCTGCCCCAGAAGCAAGCAGGCTTGTGTCGGGAGAGTCAAATCCAGGCCACTGACAGTAGGTGGCCATCCACCTGTGCCAGTCACCTTCCCTTTGGGTTGAGTCCTCAGGTGCTGGTAGCTGGAGAGGCATGAGAGACGAGGGTAGCGTGTGCCCCCCCCCCCCCCCCCCCAATATGAAGGAGTGAGAGGCCTGGAATGAAGTGAGAATTCAGGAACCCAGGAAGGAAAACGGGTAAGAGTGCTGCTTGTAGAATCTGCAGTCTTCTGGATATGGGAATGGAGCCAGAGTATGAGGACCCGAAGATTGGGACCAAGCTCTGGTAACTGATGAAACTGCCTCAGTATAAACACAAATCTATACAGAAAACAAGATGGCCTTCAGATGGGAAGCAAGGGGGGTACTGGGATGGGGGGGACTGGATAGATATTCCAAGCAACTCAGTGTCACTTGCAGCCGGGAGGAAAATTCAACACCAGATCCTTAGAATAGGAACAGGGTTCGGTAAATGATCAGGGTAGTCCTGGATCTTGACATTCAGGCCGATACAGTGTTTGGACGCGTGTTTTCGACGCGCTAGCTTTACCCCTTATTCAGTAAAGGGTAATAGCGCATCGAAAAGGCGCATCCAACTCCCCCCCAAACTAATAGCGCCAGCAACATGCAAATGCATGTTGATGGCCCTGTTAGTTATTCCCGCGCGATTCACTAAGTAAAATGTGGAGCCAAGCCGCACATTTTACTTTCAGAAATTAGCGTCTACCTAAAGGTAGGCGTTAATTTCTCTCAGCACCGGGAAAGTGTACAGAAAAGCAGTAAAAACTGCTTTTCTGTACTCCCTCCGACTTAATATCATGGCGATATTAAGTCAGAGGTCCCAAACGTTAAAAATAATCAAAAATGTAAAAAAAATAAATTTAAAATCGGTCCGCAGCTCACGGGTTGAAAACCGGACATTCAATTTTCCCAGCGTTCGGTTTCCGAACCCATGGCTGTCAGCGGGTTTGAGAACCGACGCCGGCAAAATTGAGTGTCGGCTGTCAAACTCGCTGACAGCCGCCGCTCCTGTCAAAAAAAGAGGCGCTAGGGACGCGCAAGTGTCCCTAGCGCCTCTTTTTACCTCTGGCCCTAATTTGAAGAATAATTTTTTCTGAATATCGGGCACAGGAGAGTGGCCTGTGCACGTGCCGGGAGAGTGGGTGCTCTCCCGTGACTTTTACTGTATCGGCCTGATTATTAGTCACATTTAAGGCCTTTCTTTTTCTTTTCTATTTTGTTTTTGTGCTTATGGTTTTACACTCAAAAGCCTTTGTATGTAGTTCATATGGAAACCTGATAGTGGATGTAACATCTTGTATTATATACGTGTTTGAACACGGTTCTGTAGGGTTGATTTAAAAAAAAAAAAAAAAAAAAAAAAGGATCAGCAGGAAAAAGCACTTTTATTTTGAAAGATTATAAAACAATATCCTAAAGAGAGCTTTACATGATAAAGAGCCTGATTGTCTAAGACACAGACTAGAATACCTTAGTGAATCAGCCCCTAAGTTAGTAGTCACTATTAAGATCTCTCTTTTTTTTTTTTTTTTTCCTTTGATTTTTTTTGTATTCCTGAGGATTTATTTATGCTTCAAATTTGTAAAAGCTGGGTCAGACCAATAGCTGCTCATTGCCATGCAGGAGATCCGGGTTTAATTCCTGGGTCTAGTCTTCCGCTCCTTTGCTGACTGGGAATGCTCTGGAGTCCTGTTAAGCAATGCCTGGGCTTCCCTCCCCTGATAGCTGAGTGTACTGCTTCCATATACCCCCAGCTCCGGAAGACCTGTGCCTTGAATCGAATTCAGATTCCCCTGCACAGCAGTGTACAGTGCTGTCACTAGGTTGGCCCTGGGTGTGGTTTTTTTTTTTTTAATATTTACAAACATTCTACATAGATTTTCTCACTGTTACATATGTGAGTACATTATGCTGATGCTTTGCTGATTGTCATCACATGTAAAAACAAATACAGCATGGATGGTTGAAGTGTGGACTTGGAAAGAGATTTTTAAAGGCAAAAGGGTGTGACAGTAAGAGAAGGTGCATGGCACCCATTCCAATGCAGTGTTTAAAAAAAACCAAACAAAAACAAAACAAATGGGAATAAGACTGAAAGGGCCAAATTGCTATTTTGAACTTTGAGAGGCAAAAGATCACTTTATTCTCTTGGGAGTCACAGAAGGGTGTAGAGCTTTGTGTTGGAAACTGTCCCTTGAACGTTTCCTGCTGAATTTCTCCATTGTTTCAGGCTTTGTAGACAGTAAAATGATTCATCATTGTCCTGACATGAGGGAAGATGGAAAAATGATGGGAGTTACTGGTACTATTGTCTGAAATCTTGGGATAAGCGACTGTTACCTCTTGGCATTGCTGAACCAAGGGTTGCCAGCACACACTCAGCCACAGGAGCCAACTTTTCAGAATGACTGGGAAGGCTAAACTCGGCACAAAGTAACCAACCTCCAGTCCTGTGTGCCCTCTAGTTCTCTCTCTCTCTCTCTCTCTCTCTCATACATTCTTACCAGTGCTGATCCTATCTCTCTCTCTCTCACATGCGCAAAAATATATATATATATCATCCCCAGTGCTGGGTCCCCCTTTCACCAACCCCACTAAGCCGATCCTCTCGCATCTCCATCAAGCTGATCCCTTCCCAGGCCCTCCATGCCACTTACCCAGTCAGCTATCTCCTCCTCCTCAGCTCCTGTCACCTGCAGAAAAAAAAAGAGAGCAGTGGTCCCTTGGCTTATGTCATCCTCCCCTGTGGCTGAGACCTGAAGTTGCCCTTTGGGAACTGTGCGTTACACTCTAGTGCCACACAACTTAAAATGCAGCTGGAGGTACCCTTGCACCCCTCCTGATGACTTTGACAGTGGCAGATGAGAGGAAAGATTTGGAAGGGGAGGTTCATGGGGAGTAGAAAGCCGAGAGGCTAAATTCCTGCCCCCCCCCCCCCCCCTCAATACTGGGAATAGCACTTAAGGCACCTATGGATCTGGTGCCTATCTTTGCAGCCACAAAGAAAAAAAAAAGAGACCAGCTTGCGTCAGAGAGTGATAATGAAACCCACACAATCACTCTACAGTTTTCAGGCTATTTATTTTTTAAACATTGGAACTCAGCAGCAGTGAGTCAGTGTGTTTATGCCACATCTCCTCCCGTCGAGTCTGGTACTGAGTCACACTTAACACAGTCCTACATTTTCTTTTTTGCCTGGGTAATTTTGAACTTTGAGCAGTGTGAGAGAGACTGCGGCTGGATCTTAAGTGTTGTAAGAGTCATTGAAGGGTCGGAGAAAAAGCAGCTTTATGTTCTGTAAAGCCTCTGATGGCTTTGAAAGGGCTTATAACCAATATCTTGCAAATACCAAGAACATAAGAGCTGCCACACTGAGTCAGACCAAGGTCCATTCAGCTCTACATCTTGCCTCTGACTGTGGCAAGCAGAGGAAGTGGATAAGAAACAGGGAATGTGTAGAATTGTTAATGTCCGTTCCATCCCAGTTTTCAGTAGCCTTGCTTAGTGATACGCTGTGGGAGGGAGTGGCCTAGTGGCAAGATTAATGCTGGAGTCCCCAAACTTTCAGAGGAAGGGCCACAACATTCAAAATCATTGAAAAGGTTGTACTGGGGTGGTGATGGTGGTGGGGTTTGGGGGGGGGGGGGGGGTGCCTTGGATATTCCTGAGATGAGGAGGGCACATCCTGTTTGACAATTGTATTGATTTCAAATGCTGGGAAAGCAGGGAGCAGGGTTCTGAAGAGTGTCATGGAACTCCTGTGCTAGTCTTTTCGAGACTAAGATCAAGAGTTTCTGCACCACAGCCCAAACTTACTGAGGGCCGTGTGGTGCTGACTGCAAGAGAACTTCCTATTTTGATGGTGACACAGAAATACTGGCTTCCCAGGATTTGTTGAGCCCTATTTTAAATTACAATTAGTCGTCCCTGTGGGAATTTGTACCAGGATTTCTCTCTTGATTTCAGAATATTAGAGTTGCTTCTTTACCATAAATCCTGAGACAGCAGACTTCTTAATGCAGGTTTATTGTAAGCTTGTTTTCTCTGTGTACCTTCAGAGGGTGACAGCTTTTCTCCACAATCAAGCAGGATGGTAGTTCTCACACATGGGTGACATCATCGGATGGAACCCAGTCCAGGACTTTGATCTCAAAGATTCTAGAACTTTCAAACATGCCTTACTGAATCTGTGCAGGTGAATTATCAACCTGACCCCTAGGCAGAGTCCCACAGTATCCTTTTTTCCACAGAGTGGGTCATGGTATTCAGCTTTGCTCTCTCCTCATAGTTTTTGAAAAACTGCAACTGCTTTTCTTTCCTTTACCTTACAATAGCTTTATTTTCTTTTTTCTTTTTCCTTTTAACCTGGCAGAGTCTAATACTATCCCTTATTAAATAAATACCTCACCTGCAGTTTAGTATCTTTCTCCTCTCCTTGCTCTGTCTGCTTTTATACCTTTGTCAGGTGCTGGCAGGACTGATAAGATGCAGTCCGTGGGTGATCCGTGTATGCTGCTGAGTCTGGAGACAGGAATTCCATGTCACTTCACAGATTGATCGGCATTGATGGAGGTTCAGACAGTGAAGAGATCGAGGAGATGGCGGGAGAGCTCATCCTCCCCACATTCAAAGAAATTAGTGTCTACATGCAGGAGCCTTGGAAGATGTAGCCTCCCCTCCTGCTTGCCTGTGGTGGCAGCATAGTCTCCTTGTGAGAAGGTGAGCAGGAGCCTTGGCAAGCAGGCAGGCTTTGATGCTATGGCTGCCCTTGATGCCATTGAGGTGCAGAGCTGATATGGAAGTCATCTGGCGTTTTGGCCAGCGATGCCATTTGTTGCTGCTCATGAAGATTCTCAAGCACCATCAACAAGGCGCTGGAATCACCATTGAGCACCCTGGTCGCCCTTGAGGCTATCGACTGCCGGGGCTCCTGAGAAGCCCTCGAGTTCCACTGAAGCTCTCAGGTGACAGGGGTTTTGGCAGACTTTGTGCTGTCGAGCACCCGGGTCGCTATCTACTCAAGGCACCCTGGAGCACCAAGGTACCAGGGGCAGGGATCCAGTGCCCTCTAGGTTCTTTTATGGTGTCGACAGGGCACTGAGGGGCATCAATCTGTCCCATCACTGGCCCGCGGCTGTCGGGCAGCATGGATGACTATCTCAGGGGCCCTGAGCTGCTGGGATCGGGCAGCATTGGAGGGACCGCCTGACTTCATGCACCATTGGTGCTAATGAGCGCAAGGGTTGCTGTCAAGGCTATGGTTAGCCATAGCAGCTGGCAAGGGGTGCTATTGAGCTCATAGCATCAATGCTTTTGGGCGTATATGTGAGCCAAGGGTAACTGACTATGGTGCCAGCAGTCATCTGTTCATTTGGGAACCAAAAAGGTGTGTTGGGGCCAAATTGGTGCTGCAAGAGCTTCTGCCTGGAAGTGCCCCAGGCATCTTCAGTTTATCGATGCCTTTGAGCACTGTGGTTTCTATTGGTGTCACCAACTGTCTATGTCTGTGGGTGCCTGGGATGCTGAGGATGATGCTATATATCATCGAACTGGTCAAGACATGGTCAAGCACTCTCGAAACCCTGGGTGCAGCATCATTTGGTGCCATTGATGCGATCCTTTGTTGGTAAGCACGAGAGCACTATGGCCCCAGGGTACTGTCACCACGGTGGGCACCAGTGGACACTGTTTGATGTTGCAGGACACTACCACAGCGCACCATGGGTGCCATTGGTCTCCATTGACTTCACTGCTGCCGTTCCATGAGGGAAACGGCGGTGAGCCATTCCCGTTAAAGTTTCAAGGGTTGTGTTCTGCCTCTTGGATCATTATCAGGTAATGGGGGGTATCATGGAACGCTTCCCACCACTATGCCATAATCAGATCCCTGATGGTACTGGGGATACCGTTGTCACAGTGTTCCTTTCACGCCTTTGGGAGTTAGTGCTACAGTGGAGGGTAGCATGTGCGGTTGGGTAGGGAAGGGGTCATCTACTCCAAGCACCTCAGCTGTTGGCAGACAGCATTCTCTTTGTTGGTGCAATACATAGCTAAGCCAGGGTTCTGCCATCATTGTTTCAAGGTATCTGCTGCCTCAGTCTGTTCTGCATCATAAGATGCTAGAGAACACCAGCGAGGAAGGTGCTATCACACACTTTGTGATTGCTTTTTGGCAGCATGCAGCCACAGATTCTTGGGTAGTGCTCGGTCCTTGCTGTGCTGTGGGATTCTACCCATATGCACGGTAAGTGGGTTTGTAGGTGTGCCGCCATCCGTAGGATGGGATACCACTGTATGAATACTAGTCAGTGTGCTTTTACAGTGGAGGGCACTATTCTTCCAGTTATCCTCTATTGTATGGGTGTGTGTGTGTTTCTCTTGTGGCGAGGACAACAGGTTGTGCGCCGTAGCCCCAGCACTGACCTAAGACTGTGTTCTTGGTCGAACCCCTATGGGAATGGATACCAGGAGGATAGTGTCGAGAGTCTTCCCCTTCCTCTGAAGAGGACTTTCAACCCCTCCTGTGTTAGAAATCCCCTGGGGCTGTGCCCCTTGCAGGTTTATTGCCGAACTGGAGCCTCGATTCTTTTGAATCTATGCATCTTCTTGTAGGCCAGGACTGGGGGACAGCAGCAGGTGTCATTGGATCATTTTTGCTGGGGGTCCCTCTGTTGATTACTGTGGTGGTCTACATCATTTGATGGTGGCTGCAAATGGTAGATCTGGTCGCTTCTGAACCTCTGTGGTCAGTGACTGTAACCCAACTCTTCCTGGAGAGTTGGAAGGTTTTTCAGGATCAGGAGGCCCTGATTCCAGTTGCTTTCCTGACCCTTCAGGAAGGATAGATATGACTGGGTTTCCAGGATGACCCTTATGCCCCCCCCCCCCCCCCCAAGACACTTGGTTTTCCACCCCTACAATGGGTGTCCCTCGTTTTCCATTTCCTGGAGAAGAGAGATAATTGCTTCTAACTGGCACTCGCTCTCTGTTCCTCATGGGATCCGAGAGCCAGTCAGGTAGTAGCACTCTCCTTATGTCAACCTAAGGCATAGCAGGTTTATTTCGTGAGGGAGCCATTCCAGATTCTGTATCCCTGTTGTACTAGGAGTCTCCTCTTCCAAGTAGCACCCTGGTGAAGATGAGGGGTTTCTCCTATCTGGGAGTCACCTTTGATATCTGCTGAGCTCAATGAGTGTTTTTAATGTGGGACCACTATTGCCAGTCATTCTCGCCTGTGGGACCCTACCTCATTGAGGAGGGTTCATGTCCATCTATTTGGCAAGTATGCCTTTCAACCTATCACCATATCCATGGCTGAGGGAGTTGGGGGATGAGGGAGCCCGCAACTGAGGTGCTACCCTTTAGTTGCATTGGCTTGCATGCTTTGCTTTCTCGTTTTTGGGATAACCCTGTCTGCGGACAGGAGAGTCCTGGTTCATGCAACTGTTTTCCCAGAAAACAATACGGAAGCTGATCCAACCCAGTAGAAATGCGACCAAAACAAAATTAGATTGATGTCAAGAAATACTTTAATTAAAAATAGAAAATCCTCCACAGTAACTAGTGGGGCAGCTATAGACATCAGCTTTAACTTTACAGTACTGAAGAGCACGAATGCACAAATCGGTGTCTCAGCATACCGGAAGTATATTCTAGTTACTGTGGAGGATTTTCTGTTTTTAACATTATTTGAATGATCATCTTATGTATCACGCTGTTATTTTACATACATAGCCCCTGAAGCAACCCACATTGTATGGGTGAATCTCAGCCCGAGTCAGGCATTGGTTTCTATTGTTTATAATTAAAGTATTTCTTGATACCGATCTAATTTTGTTTGGTCGCATTCATGCAACGGTTGTTCCATTTACTGGATTGCATGCTTCCTTGGGGGAAGTATATGTAATCATGGCTGAGGCATTAATACCGAGATCACACCGACCTTGCCCTGGTACCCTTAGGGTTTCCAGGCCGGTGAAGAAATCCTGTTTTACAGGGGTTGCACTTTGAGCACCCCGGTTTCCTGTCTCTTGGTGGAGTGTTTCTGGATTTCTTCCCTGGGGGGTTCGCTCTGTTTCAGTTGTTCCAAGCAGACTGAAGATTCTATCTCAAAAGGTAACTCCCTACTGGCATTGACAGTGAGTTATTCGCTTTGGGTGGAGAATATACAACCTAGCGACTTGTTCTTACCCTGCAGTCCAGCGGTCTAGCTCATTTTGTTCTTTTCTGTTTCTGACTTCCAGTTGGAATGTTGAGGGGAGGGGAAGAAAAGCTAGGGCATTCGTGGTATATCTTAGTATATACCTGCAGGGAAAGATACATCACTTTTTACCTATATTTTTGCCAAGATCTGGCTAGTACTGCCTTTAGCTTTTCTCACTTCACTAGGTTCTCCAAAGTGCCTTCCTACTCACCTGAACTATCCTTAGACAGGATGGATAGCCCTGCCCTTGAGAGGGTGTAGTATGGGTGAGCTGCAGGTCTCCCTGCTCAGGGGTTTGGGCTAGCGATCCCATTCAGGGATTGTCTTTCATCTCCTGAAACTCTTGATGCTGTCCTGCGTGATCAGCTATGTCTGGTTCTTTGGAACATAAGGTCTGTCACAGACCCTGCTGCTGTTGCTATTATTCTTGTAATCTTTGCTTGGGTTTTTCTGCCGACGGTGCTTATTAACCAAACATGGGGCACACTTCTGCAAATGCATTCTGTCCTTCAGATGCCAATGGACCTCCATTTTCTTTCTGGAAAGCTCTCGGGGCCCCAGTTGGTTTTCGGTTGTCTTGTAACTTTGAAGGAAATTATGCGGTCTTCATCCAAGAATCCTTCTCTTGTTTACATCTCTAGACTTCTTCCTGTATCCAGGAGGTTCTAGACCTACTGTAGTTGTCAGGGTTTACTGATCCAAAACCCTGCTTGTAACGTTTCCGTGATGTGGAGTGTTTTTTGCTGGCATTCGTATCACTCCCCTGCCTTAGGTGCCTCTGCTACGCATTGCTACTCTTTTCCCACCTAGACCCTTTTGTGGGTCGGCTGTCTCACAAGCAAAAGGGAGAGAGGTGGTGCTTTCAGCACTGTGTGGGTTCCCGCTTTGTCTTGCCCGGACAGTCTATATTTTGGGAATCACCCATGTGTGAGGACCTTCCTCCTGCTTGTCCTTCAGAGAAAGCAGAGTTGCTTGCCTGTAACAGGTGTTCTTTGAGGATGGCAGGATGTTAGTCCTCACAAAACCCCCCCGCCTCCCCTGGGAATTGATTTCTCAATGTATGAGCTATATGATGGATTGAAGGACTCTGCCTAAGGTGCAGGGTGAAAACTACAGCTGCACAGTTGCAGAATCTTTGAGATCAAAGCTCCAGACCAGGCTCCTTCCAGTGATGTCACCCATGTGTGAGGACTCGCATTCTGCCAGCCTGGGAGAACACCTGTTACTGGTAAGCAACTCTTTCTCCCATGAACATCAAACGTTTACAGCAAGTAAATTCCAGCTACTAGTTTACTTCATCCAGTAGGCTTTCTTACCAGTTCTAGGACCTTCCCCCGTTAGCCTCTCCTGTTCAGATTCCTGGCTCTCTTGGCTCCTTGCTTTAGGATTCCAAGGCTTCTTCTCATCTGTTTCCAGACTTTTGCACTTCCGGCTTCCTGTCAGTCTGTTGTAAACTGCATTTCTTCACAGAGAAGGGTGGTGGATGCCTAGAATGCCCTTCCTGAAGATGTGGTGAGGATGAAAACAGTAAAATTCAAAAGGGCATGGGATAAACATTGTGGATCCCTAGGGGCTAGAAGTTGGAAATGAAGGAAAGGGTGAATGGGGGTAACCTGCGGTGGCAATTACTATCATTAACAGAAGGCATGGGGATTACTGCTGTTAACTAATTAGCCTTGATGCTTTTGATGCAACTGCAAGATTGCTCTCCGCTTCGACTGTGGGGTGAAAAAAAGGGAATTGGATTCAGATGACAGCCAATTCTGGAACCTGACTTTTACGGTCCAGGGTACTGATACGCATCATTAGGGAGAAAGCACAGGATTGCTTCTATGGCCAAGATCAAAAGCAAAGCACTTTCAAGCAACATTGTCTGAATTATCAAGAAGGCTGCTCACACCGTAAAAATGTTAGCAGTATATCTGTTATGTTTGATAGTTGCTTGGTTTTTGATTGTAAATATTACTACCCTTTAACATAAGGCTTGGAGGTAGCCAGCACGGAGCAGCAGTTTCTACCCTTAACAGAAACATGGGCTGTAACCTACATGGAGTGTCAGTTCCTACCGTAAGAAACTTGCTGGGCTGACGATGGTCCATTTGGCCTTTTTCTGTCGTCATTGCTATATTACAAGTTTTCCGGGCGAGTTAGGTTTCTGTTTAAGGTAAACCAATCTAATTTCTGTTAAGGGAATCTTCCTCTACCTTTTAATCCCTTACAGTCCTGTTTGGCTTGTATTGGACACTCTTCCATGGACAGTAAATAATTTCTCTTTCCGTCTTTTTGCTCTGCCCTCATAATCCAAGTGCTGTATGTAGCACCCTCCTGATGATGAGCGTAGAATGCAGCTTCATTGAGAGCTAGTTCAAGCACCATTGCCTGACCAAACACTGGGTGTTGCTGAGGAGAGAAAATCCCATTTCCCTCCCTTCCTCCTTTGAAGCCTGAGAGAGCTATAATACTCCCTGAGCCATTTTTCTGCCACTGTGCTGAACTTTCTTCCTTTTTTTTTTTTTCCCTTCCTGTCCCTCACCAGATTGAAGCCATTTACTTCCTCAGTCTCCCCTTAATGTGGTTATTAAAACTGTGTGGAGGAAGATGTCGCCAGAAAGGCCTGTAATGTTTGCATGCCTGTGGTTTTTTTTTTTCCCCCGTTGGGCATAATTCAGTGGCAGCAAGGAGCGTAATGCCTGTGTGCTGGTGAGACAGGAATGTTGGCCGGTGTTGGAGATGCATAATAACACTGACCTGCTTTCCCACACTGCCTCTCAGGTCAGTACATTATACTTGGCACTGCAGCTACCATTTCCTCTGAGTAGTTTACTGGTATAATTAACTCACTATTTACATAGCCACTGTCCAGTGAAACTGGATTGCAAAGCTCAGAGTGAAAGTGAAGACGTGATTTGATAGTTTATAAGCACTATATGCTGAGCTCCTGTAGGGCCGTGTGCGTCCCCAAGTAAGTTGCAGGTTGAATGTCAGTAGGGGTTCACAACTAGAGGTCAATAAGGTTTTAGTTGTGTATGCAAATCTAACAAACTACTGAAAAATGAAACAGAAGTATATTTAATTGTTCAGCTGATATTATATATAGAAAAAATACTTTTGTTGTGGCATGGGAGGCCAAGGAATTTAAAAAATGGGAAAGGGGGCTTTTACAAGCAGTGTTTTTCAAGAGTGCTGTTTGAAAGCAAGGCCATGCACCACCTGCTTATTTTGATTTGTTTTGGGGTTTACTTAAGATAATGATAGATAGGGACCTAACTTTTAGACCTTCAAGGTTCTATTATGCTGCTGTAACCCATTTTCCAAATTACTGGCAAGGGGAGACGGGGTGGCAGAATAGCGCATAAAGCTAAAAACTTGTTTGGCTCTTCTGACCTCTTACCTCCCCGTGTGATTCTGAGCAAGTCTCTCTATATTGAAACTAACACTATAATTTGTCACGGACAGGGCCATAGTAACCGGGTGGTTTTGTAGAGTGCTGCAGTGGTATTCTTTAACATAGCTGCCTAACACTTGTGTTATAGCAATGTATGTGTGTACGGGGCATTGCACCATGATGCAGCACCACATGCACTTTGGAGATGAGCTTTTTATAAAGTAATTTCCTTACTATCCTGCTATCCCAGTCCAGGCGAGTGTATTATGTCTGGTATATAGTCTCATGCTGTATAGATATATAGTCTGATGCTGCATGGTCAATAGCTAGTATTTCTCTGTCTCCAGCAGGTGGTGGACACATGCTGGACTGGTACATTATGCTTCCTTGACTTCCAGGTTCCCAGCCTTTGGGTCTGATTTCTGGTGCAACTTTCTCCCAGGACAACAGCAAATAGGACAACACTTTTTATGATTGTTCTCCTAGTGGAGCAGGGCCTGGATTGTGGCTCTGAGTTCCCTTCGAGGCCTGGGTGAGCAGGGCTTGGATCTTGCCTTCCAGGTTCTCTATGTGGCCTGGTTGAATAGGGCTTGGCAGGTGGCTTAGGATCCAGTGTGGACACCCAGGTCCCCAGCTGAGCCTGGTGTAGACTTGAGAAATCTAGTAGGGGAAGCCATTGGCAGGTCCCCCTACACTTGAAGCTTGTGAGTGTGGGTCTTCCCCTCTTTCTTCTCCCTTCTTCAAGCTCTGCCCTCCTCCCACCTCTCATGTTTGGGTTTAATTTTTTTTTACCTCTGGACTGACTGGGCTAGGCAGCAGTAGTAAAGCTGCTTTTATAAAAAAAAAAATAAAAAAATTAGATAGTATTGCCAGTTGTAGGACTTTAGCTGCTGCCACAGCAAAAGGTTTACAAAGCTGCGAGCAGGAGCTTGAGGCTGCACGGGTGACCTTGGGCAGAGAAGCTCTTTTATGTTTTTATTTGCACAGGTGGTATAAATCCAGCGACACCACACATTCAGCACAGGGCTCATTTTCAGTGGGCTTCATGTTATGTAGCCTTGCTGTTTAAGTCTAACACGGAGGGCCTGTTTTATTCTTGCATTCCTTGTGAGAAAGTTCACGGCCCTATGTAAAAACTACTGCTTGCTCTTCTCCCAAACTCCTTGAGACTTTCTATCCCAGCTCTTAAAACATGCTGTGTGGAGCACTAGTTCTTGAGTGTTGGAATCCAGGACCCTTAGTGTGGGACTCTGCTTTCTTCTCCCTAGGGATCATCTTCCATGAAGGAGTGTAGAGCTCATCTGCCCTATGCTGGCTACTGAACCTCTGTCTTCTAGGAGGCCCTTTCCACCAGATTCCTTTGTGTACAGCAGGAGAGCTGATCATAGATAGTGGAGGATAGTCCCTAGAAAAACAGGGAATAAGGAGAGATTGCTCTGAAGGGGCAGGTTAGTCTGGAAAGAGGGGTTTGTTCTAGCTTGTCCTTTGTGTTGACGCTGTGGACCACAAGACAGGGCAGCAGGTTCAAAGTTTGAGGCCCATCTTAGTAAGTATTCCCTTTTAGGGTTATTCTTTGAACAGGTTCTGGGAGGGCTATGTGTCTGCCAGCCTCAGAAGTGTTTGAAGCCATGGTAGCCAGATATCAATCAGCCTATTCATAGTATGATAAAGAAAATCAATACAGCTCATGAAGGGTCATTGGGTACCCCACCCCTAAGCAATTCTGGGTGGCCCTATTATGAGTGATTTCTCGCCTCATCATACCACTTGTGGTCATGATATGGGGATGGCTGGTCCCAAGAGATTGTCACTCCTTGATGGTATAAATAAATGTGGATAAAGGTGAGACAGTTAATATAGTGTATCTGGATTTCCAGAAAACATTTGACAAAGTTCTTCATGAGAGACTTCTTAGGAAATTAAAGTCATGGGCTAGGGAGCAGTTTCCAACGCACAATTAAACTCTGGAATTTGTTGCCAGAGGATGTGGTTAGTGCAGTTAGTATAGCTGTGTTTAAAAAAGGATTGGATAAGTTCTTGGATGAGAAGTCCATTACCTGCTATTAAGTTCACTTAGAGAATTGCCACTGCCATTAGCAATGGTTACATGGAATAGACTTAGTTTTTGGGTACTTGCCAGGTTCTTGTGTCCTGATTTGGCCTCTGTTGGAAACAGGATGCTGGGCTTGATGGACCATTGGTCTGACCCAGTATGGCATTTTCTTATGTTCGTATGTTCCTATTGTGGACTGGGAATTGATTAAACAATAGAAAACAGAGTAAGGCTAAATGGTAAATTTTCTCAACGGAGAAAGGCGAATAGTGGAGTGTTCCAGGGATCTGTTCTGGGATCACTGCTTTTTAACATATTTGTAAATGACCTGGAAATGGGAACAAGTGAGATGATCAGATTTGCCAATGAGATAAGATTATTCAAAGTTGTTAAATCACAAAAGGATTGTGAGAAATTGCAAAAGGACCTTGCAAAACTGGGAGACTGGGTATGCAAATTGAAAATCAAATTTAATGTGGGCAAGTGCAAAGTGATGAATTTAGGTTAGAGTAACCAAACTTATAGCTACACAATCAGGCCAATTCAGTAAAAGTCACGGGAGAGTGGGTGAGCGCAGGCCACTCTCCTGTGCACGCGATTCAGGGGGGAAGAATATGCTAATGAGGGCCCATGGTAAAAAGAGGCGCTAGGGACATCCCAAGGGTGATGTCTAATTTGGCATTTTACAAATGACCACCTCCAGGATAGATGGTGTATTTTGGGATTTATTTTTTTAATCACCGGACATAACATTGTATTTTGAAGAGCTTCTGCTTCAGGGGTATTTTTTGCACTCACTAGCCTTTATTTCCCAGAGCTCATTAAACTGAAACAACAAACATACATATAGAATTGTAATTAAAACATCTTTCAATGATGATCTCACCCACATCCAAAAATATGTTCTTACTGGCATTTGTATCCTTAATCGTTGTTGAGCCGTAAACGAGCGCATTTTCGCACTGAAATGGCACAATTCTTATACCAAACTGACAGAATTCCCCGCGGATATCACTTCCGACGTCAGCGTGCATCAGCTGTTGATTGAGAGTGTAAGCTGCAGAACGGTCAAACTGTCAGAGAAACAACAAGAATAGTGTCTGTGCAATTTAATATTGAACCTAAATTTAGGATGCTTGCAAAGTCAAACAAAAGTGGTACTTAAAGAGAACAGGCATGTCTCCGAATAGATAGCGCTATCAACATCAACACCTGTTAGCTGTAAAGATGAAATGGTATCAAATACATGAGTTCCACTCAATCTCACTATTCAGGCCATGACGGAACACAGTCTTCAGATTGAAAATCCATCTCTGTTCACTGATGTCCAAAATGTACCACTTAATTTCTTCAAATTTATGTTGTAATTGTAAGAAATGAGGTACCTGCACCTTTTGAATTTTAAGGCAACTTTTATGTTCTAGAAGACGTGTATGCAATTGTCTGGTGGCTTGTCCAACATATTATAATCCACATGGACATTGCAGGCAATATATCACAAATGAAATTCTACAATTCGAAACAGCATTGTAAAAAGCTTACATGTTGAAAAAGACAACAAACATGTGCAAGGTTCAAGAGTGTATATCTGAGAAGTAGTAGTATTCTTGGGGGATAAACTGAACCGTACAACCTTGTCTTTGATATTGTGACCCCAGGCGAAGGCAAATCTAATTGGTGCTTCTGTAGACGCAAACAAATTCATAATTGACCAGTGTTGTCATATCTGACATATTTTAGGCATCAAACGTGAGTAGGAGTGGAACTCATGTATTTGATACCATTTCGTCTTTACAGCTAGCAGGTGTTGATGTTGACAGCACTATCTATTCGGAGACATGCCTGTTCTCTTTAAGTACCACCTTTGTTTGACTTTGCAAGCATCCTAAATTTAGGTTCAAAAAGCTTTTTCACAGCAATATTAAATTGCACATAGACACTATTCTTGTTTCTTTCTCTGACAGTTTGACCGTTCTGCAGCTTACACTCTCAATCAACAGCTGATGTCCGCGGGGAATTCTGTCAGTTTGGTATAAGAATTGTGCCATTTCAGTGCGAAAACGTGCTCGTTTGTGGCTCAAAAATGATTAAGCATACAAATGCCAGTTAGAACATATTTTTGGATGTGGGTGAGATCATCATTGAAAGATGTTTTAATTTCAATTCTATATGTATGCTTGTTTCAGTTTGAGCTGCTTACACACTTCTCCATCTTTGAAACGCAAGAATATATTTGATGAGGGAAGTGAACTTTCTTTGATATTTGACGTGCATAGAAAATATATATAAAAGTTTGGTTCACTGTGGTGCTTTAAGACACATGATTACGAATGACCCATGCAAACAATCAAACAATACATAGTCTTTCTTGCTCTCGGGTATTATGATGGTTTTTTAAGCTCACGCTAGTTTTGATTACGATCCACAAAGATTTGAACTCTTATGTGCATGCCCATATTGTTAATTAGTTACTCCTTTTACATTTCACTTTTTTGACTCTTTATAATAGTTATTTTTTTTTTTTGGCACAAGGAATGTATGAAAGCTTTCAAAGGGGGAAGAAAAGAAGAAATAATAATCTTTAGCATTCATTTACGATTAGGTAAATTGAGGCACAGGGACATAAATTAATTTGTTCAGGGTGCCATAGAGAGGCAGTGGAGATTTGAACTTACATCCCAGAATATCTTCTGATTTTGTAATATGTGTTGAGTCCTCACCTCCTCCATAAAACACTGTAAACTTATAAAAATGTGAATGTAATTTTTGCTGTACCTGTCTTTGTGTGTAGTTGGCTGACTCCTTCACTGCTGTCTGGAATAGATATAAAGGACTGATATATTAAGTGATGGGAGTGGATAATCTGCTTTTCAGAGGGATTTTAAAACTTTTTTTTAAACCAGTATTTGTAATAGTATTGAATTTGGTCTCTTATGGTGAACTGTTTTTTGTTATGAAACATTCAGGTTTTGTCTGGAAGAACTCCCATCAAACACCAACTAGTAATCTTAATTTTGATCATGAATTTGTTCTGGCTGAAGTGTTCAGTCTTCACTGCCTGCACATAATGATCAGGCTAACACTGTCATCAGGTTGGGTCCTGGTTTTCTGTCACCTCATCTCAGTTGTATCTTCAGGATGGCAAAGACCCCAGGGCACACTGTGTTGGGAATTAAAAAAAAAAAAAAAGAAAAACAGGCCAGGACTGAATCTTCCCTCCCATGGTGTTGCGACACAGAGGTAAACTGATAACACTGGCAGCATGAGCTGTGTAGGAGGGTTTCTGTGGGCTTGTGAAATTTGACTGCTTTTTGCAAGAATGGAAGGCGTGGTGAAGAGCAGCTCCGGTACCTGCTGAAACTTTCCTGCCAGGGTACAGCCCAAAGAAAAGACAGCAAAGCATGACACTGTCTCAGCTGGAGTCATCTTACTTGGCCCTGCTGAGAACTTGGAGCAGAATCTGAAAAGGTGTACTCAACCTGCTTAATCATTTGAACTGGACTAATGGTGCACGTGGATGTGGGAGAAAAACTGGTTTTGTCAAAAGCATTGTGTGTAGTGTGGGTTGTTTTTTTTTTTAAACACCAAACCCTGCAGCTCTCTGAGGTAGAACCCGACCTATTTCTAGACTGGTTAAATCAGCAGTGCCACCTACATGTGCAGCCTCTCTGCTGTCCCTCTCCTTGAAGAAGCAGCCTATTTTCTTCACTTTCAGTATGCTTTGCTTTTATGGATTTTTTTCAGTTTTCTCTTTTGCCCAGAGCTGTATTTGGTTCTTGGGCAGACACATTGTGGAGACTGTCATTTTGCCATACCGTGGAACAAACAAGTCAGCTTCAGGTGTCCCTTCAGTACATAAACAGCCATCTTCAGGTGAATGTACGAGAAGGTGTTCAGAGGTTTAGATACATTTCTCCCATAAAGTGCATGTTCTAGACCAGGGTAGTAGTTAGGGCTCTAGTTTGCCAACAGGTGCTTGAACTGATTGCTTACCTTGAGTTTTGTTAAGATAATACAGGTGCAAGATTAACCTACTTTTAAACGAGCTTCACGACACACTAGTGTGCCGTGACACCGGTTGAGAACCGCTGCTCTAAGGGTATACGAGAGTGGGGAGATATGATAGAGACAGTCACGTATCTCAAAGGTTTCTGTGCACAGGATGTGAGCCCTTTTCAATGGAAGGGAGGCTCTAGAGCAAGGGGTCATGAGATGAGGTTGAAAGAGGATAGACTCTGGAGACATCTTAGGAAATATTGCTTTAAAGAGGAAGGTAGTGGATGTGTAGAACAACCTCCCAGAGGAAGTGATGGGGACATAAACAGAATCTGAAGCTAAGGAAGCATGGAATAAATACTGGAGATTTCTAAGAAAGTGATGAGGATTATAATGCTAAATTAAGTGGACAGATGGGCAGACTTGATGGGCCATACAGTCTTTTTCTGCCGTCATGTTTCTGTGTTTCTATTTGCTATCTTCATGGAGTGCTTCCTAGTCCTTATGTTATCTGAAAGACTAAATAACAGACTCCCATTTACCCATTCAAGTCCTTTCATGATCTTATAGATTCGATCATATCCCCCCTCAGCTGTCTCTTCTCCAAGCTAAACAGCCCTACCCTCTTTAGCCTTTCCTCCTAGGGGAGCTGTTCCATGCTCTCTATCATTTTGTTTGCCCTTCTCTGTAACTTCTCCAGTGCAACTGTTATCTTTTTTTGAAATGTGACTACCAGAATTGCAACAGTACTCAAGGTGCGGTCTCACCATAGAGCAATACAGAGACATTGACATTCTCCGTTGGTCTCTGTTCTTATGTTCTTATTCACCATTCCCTGCCTAATAATTCCTAACATTCAGGCCGATACAGTAAGGGCACGTAAGAAAAAGTGCGGCAGTGCCGGGCGCCCGCTCGTTTGCCGCGCGCACAGTTCGGATCACATACCGCACGATACAGTATTTAAATGGCATGCAAATGCAAGCCGCGTCCAAAGCGTGTCCATGAAGCGCATTCCATTTTACTGTATAGAGCGCTATACAGTGCCTATACAGTATCCTGGGTGCGCTGGTACCTGTCATTTCAAATGTCATTTGAAATGACAGGTACCATGAAGTGGATGGTTCTCCTACGCTCAGGCATCGGGGATTGCCAGTCCTCTCTCCCCCTCTCCCGAAGCAAGGCGCAGAGTGAAAATCGACTCGACATGTTTATTAAAGCAAATAGAAATTGTAACAAAAGTAAACTTACTGCATGCTTCCAGCGGCCCCAGTCCTCTCTCCCCTCCTCCCAAGGCACCCACCGCGGCTCCCCTGCCTCCCGGGGGCAGCCGGCGGCGAAAGTGGCTTCCAGCAGTCCCGCCGGCGAAGGTGCATGAATGCACGTCCAATTTGGGCGCTCAAGCAGCGAAGGCGCATGAGTGCACGCCGTAACCTGAGCGCCGTCCGAGGTCACGGCGTGCGCGCATGCGCCTTCGCTGCTTGAGCGCCCAAATTGGACGTGCGTTCATGCACCTTCGCCGGCGGGGCTGCTGGAAGCTGCTTTCGCCGCCAGCTGCCCCCGGGAGGCAGGGGAGCCACGGTGGGCGCCTCGGGAGGAGGGGAGAGAGGACTGGGGCTGCTGGAAGCATGCAGTAAGTTTACTTTTGTTACAATTTCTATTTGCTTTAATAACATGTCTAGTCGATTTTCGCCCTGCGCCTTGCTTTGGGAGGGGGGGGGGGGAGAGAGGACTAGCAATCCCCGAGCATAGGAGAACCAGGCCCGAGCGTAGGAGAACCAGGCCACACCATGTTACTCGCTTGCTCCAACCCCACCCACTTATTTGACCAGAGCCTGCCTATTGCTGTCACATCCCTCTAACGCCAGGGTCAGGGTAGGCGGTAAATTAGCGGGTTAAAGATGCGGCAAAACAGTTGGTTAAAAAGGCAATAATCGGGCCGCATGTTACTGTATGGGAGGGAATAGCTAATCCGATCATTTACATATCATATACATGCCGCGGGCGGAAAGGGATACGTGTCGATTTAAGGAAGCGGTAAAGATTGATAAAAACGGATAGTGAATTGCGGGTTAGACTTACGCGGCCAAATTGTGGGTAGAAAGCGGGTTAGAAACAGGGTAACCGCGGCCGTGCTTTACTGTATCTGCCTGATTATTTGCTTTGATGACCACCACAGCATACCGAGCTGACGATAATGTATTATCCACTATGATGCCTAGATCTTTTTCCTGGATGGTAACTACTAATATGGAACCTATCCTTGTGTAATTACTGCATGAGTTATTTTTCCCTATATGCATCACTTTGCACTTGCCATATTAAATTTCATCTGCCATTTGGAAGCCCATTCTTCCAGATTTGCAAAGTACTCCTGCAATTTTTCACATTCTCCTTCTGATTTAATTACTATGAATAATTTTGTCTCATCTGCAAATTTGATCACCTTCCTGGTCTTACACCTTTCCAGACCATTTATAAATATATTAAAGCACCAGATAAAGTACAGATCCATGAGGCACTCCATTCTTTACATTTTTCCAGAGAGAAAACTGACCATTTAATCCTACTCTCTGTTTCCATCATTAGCACGGGATTTCCATGTGAGGGCACTAATCTGCATACAGATTATGGTGCACAGAAGTACTTGCTGCATCAGTAGTAACATTTGCACACAACTGCTGAGCAAACGTTTATTCTGTCTTGTCCTGCTCATTAGTCTAGCCATGACAAGTTGGTTTCCCGTTGATAGCAGGGCTGAATTAGCCATACTGTCATGGGTACTGTCCTTCAGGGCCAAGGAGGCAGAGCTTCAGAAGTAGAATACAGAGCTTTGCTCTGTGCGGCTGCGCCTGCTTTCTTGCGCAGCAGAAGAGATTCTCCTCAGTTTCTTCTTTCCGCGTGCGGGATCGCACGCGGGGCTTCGTGGTTTTCCTCAGCCACAAGAAGAATGACTCCTCCCAGACCCTACGGGTTTAAAAAATGTACCTGCGGAAAGATCATGTCCATCGGTGATGGACATGATCTCTGCTACCGGTGCCTGGGGCCTACCCATATGCAGGCCACAATTCAGCAGCTTCAAACAGCGCCAGCTGAATCCCATGGCCCACCTTCGGAGGCCCATTCCTCTCCGGGGCATTGGAAATGTCCCTTCTCTTCCCATGGGCAGAGAGGCACCTTAACTTGTTATCAACAGCTCACATCGTGGGCCAGGAGAATGTTCAGGCCCATTTTCTCAGTCTAAATCGTTTAGATCTTGGCAAGTGGAAGTTGTGCGAGGATGCATTTCACTTGAATTATCAGAAATGGAGTCATCCACAGCTGGATCTGATGGCGGAATGCAACGGTAGATTTTCTTCAGCCGATAGTGGGAAAGGGGCTCAATGGGAATAGATGCCCTATTACAGCCATGGCCAAAGGGGTGGAGCTCCTGTGTGCCTTCCGTCCATGGGTGCTCATAAGCAGGCTACTGCAATGGATAGACCTGGAGTGCATCAGATTGGCCATGCAGGCTTTGGTACATGGATCTACTCCGACTCTAGGTGACCCAACCCTTGTGACTCTCGACTGCATGAGGCTGCCTGGTTCATGTGCCCGTGGTCATGGAAGATCTGGCTCCATTCTTGCTTAAGATTTGGCTCTTGAGCAGAAACAGCTCCACAAGAAGGGTATTCTTCTGCAGTGATTGCCACACTATTGAATTCCCGGAAATGGTCTACCTCCTTGACTTAAATCCGTGTCTGGTGCCTGTTTGAACAATTCTGTCATGCTAGGTCTGAGTCTCCTTGGTGGCCTATGTTTTCCTGCATCTTGGCCTTTCTTCAGGTTGGTCTAGATAAAGCACTGGCCCTGAACTCCTTAAAGGTGCAGGTGGCAGTGGCAGCTATAGCATGTTATTGGAGGAAAATAGAGGGTTCCTTTATTGATGTTCACCAGGATGTGTCCCGCTTTTTGAAGAGTGTGAAAGGCCACTTTTCGGTCCATTATTCCCCCATGGTACCTTAATCTGGTTTTGAGAACTCTAACCGGGGCCCCTTTTGAGCCGTTAAAACACAGCTGTCTCAAGGATTGGTCTTTGAAGACAGCCTTTTTGGTTGCAATCTGTTCTATGTGGTAGGTTTCAAAGCTTCAGGCCCTCTCTTGTCAGGACCCATTCCTGGTGATCGCATAACACTCAGTGGTTTTTCAACCAGGATCATCCTGCCTCCTGAAGGTCAATTCAGCTTTTCACATCAATCAGGAGTTTTCCCTTCTGAATTTTTTTCGGGAGGATGCATACCTTTGTATCGTTCTCTGAGGTCTTGGATGTACAAAGGCTCATACTGAGTTATCTGGAGGTGATGAATGATTTTGCAAGTCAGACAAGTTATTTGAACTTTTTGGGGGTCCATGTAAAGAAGAAATTTCCTCTAAGGCTACTTTGGCTAATTGGATAAAGGAGATGGTTGAGTCAGATTTCCTTCTGAAGGGTAAGTGTCCTGTGCGATTGGTTTGCATGCAGTCCAGGTAGAGGTGCAGGCACTGGCACATGCCGATATTTTCAGAGCAACCACTTGGTCCTCTCTGCACACCTTTGTGAAGCATTATAGGCTGGGCGTCATGGCACATGATGTATGGCGTTCTGGGTGGGAGTTCATAGGGCAGCTTTGGTACTTCCCACTTGTCAAGGCTGGGCTGGTGTAGCAGGACCAGATAGAAGGAGAAATTTCCTTTCCATTAGTCCTGCCACACCAGTTCAGGATACTCCCAGAAAGCGAGGATCTGTTGTTTGCAGGATGTCTAAGACTGTTAGTTGGGATTCTTCTTTCCCCTTGTGTTCTGGTTTCTTCCCCCTCTTTTGTTGAATGTTGTAGGGAAACTTCTCAGAATTTGAGTAAAACAATGAATTACTTTTCATTGATGGAGATCTGATCCAAAGGTTTGTCAAGATACTGGATTTCTGCTGCTAGCACAGCTCTTTAAGTAATGACACTGATATCACAGTAGAAATCAGTATAGTCTGCCTCCGCTTGTTAGGGCTGGACTGGTGTAGTAGGACATATGGAAAGGAAATTTCTCCTTATATTTACCACTCTGTCTCCCCAAAATTTTTTATTTAAAAGATTTATAGACCGCCTATCACAATTTCTAGGCAGTTCATCTTTGCCTTGCTCTTTTTTTTTTTTTTTTTAATTTTTCCCCCATTTTAGCCTCTGTACCCTCACCCTGCTCCATCCCTGCTGATGCTTCTCTTTTCTTTCTTTGTCTCAATAAATCTCATCTACACTTGCCCCTTCTGGTGCCCGTGGTGACTTCTTCCACCCTGGCGATCCACTCCCATCCTCAGCTTTTCCTGGTGTTGACACTCCTCACCATGAAAATGGTATAAAAATCTTAAAATGTGCAACACCCATGATGTTCATCTTAACCGACCTCTGAAATTCTCACCTGATTTTTCTATATAGATATGTCACATTTTGTACATCTCTCCCCCCCCCCCCCCCAGTGAATATTTGCCTATTCAGGCCCAAAAATAACTCTATATAAAGAAATAATCTTCTAAACAAATTCAGGAAGTAAAATTGAACCGCCAACTATGTGGAAACTCGTTCTTTCTTTTCAGATTTCTGCAGCTTTTGTTGTTTCCTTCGGGGAAAAAAAAATTGTGTGCCGGTTCCTCCCCCATCATAGAATATAATGGCATGAGATCAAAACTATTTTTAGGCCAAAGTATATTTTTTAAACTCTTGCCAATGTGAGCTGCTTAAGCAGATAACTAAAATTTACCCAGTGTGGTCTAGGGACATGCACTGTAAACTGATGGCATGTCCTCTCTGCCATTCTGAGCTAAGGGTAGTAAAACCTTTGCAAAGTAAAATGTTCTTTCCATTATTTTCAAGTAACTTATTTCTAATTGAATTCTCTTTTGGCTGACTTTGAATAACACACCCACCCCCCATCCTGCCTCCATCTCTCTGAACAGTTACCTGCTGTGACCGCAGTGAGGATCAGTCCTTCCGATTCTAATCTATCTTCCTGTCTGTAACTTCTGGCAGGAATTCTGCCAGGAAATCCATGTGTGTGCTTGGCTTCGACTGTTTTCATTTCCTGCAAAATTGGCAGGACAGGAAATGGGCCTGGAAGGGTGGAAAGAAACTAACAGAAAAAAAAAAAGACCCCTGCCTGCTTTAGAAACTTCTCAGGTTGACTCAGAACCTCTGCCTAAATTTTGTGGAACCTGAGCATTATGATTCTAATAGGAATCAGCAGTGTGAGCGCTGGGATCATTCCTCAGTGTTATATCCTTGGGCGCACTAGCAGGGTGCAGAAGGCATAAGCAATCTGATGTTGAAATCTTGTAATACATGCCCTGTTGTGATATTACTGGTTTAAAAAAAAAAAAACCCAAAAAAAAACCGGGCTGCGTGATTTGTCAGACAGCATTACGTAGCCACCAAAATTCTTCACAGTCAACATGCTTACCGGAGATGCAGCAGGTTGATGGTATTACGGTGCACTCTGCCCCCACTGAAACATTTACCAGGGCAGTTGAGGATAGAGTGAATATACATAAGACTTGGAGGCTGATGGGTTTTTATTGTAAAGGCAATCATGGAGCATTTGTTCTGGCGCTATCATATTTTACATGTGCAGAGGTGGAAAAATAAATACAAAAGTTGGATGTCATCCAAAAGGTTTTAGGAGCCAGAGAAATTTATTTCTCCACCTTTTTTTTGTGATATTGTGCTCTGTTTTGGTCTGTTTTATTTTTCTTTTTTCTTTTTCTGTTCCTTTCTTTTTTTGCTTTTGTTTTCCTGTGTTTTTCCCATTTCCCAGAACTCCCTCCTCTTCCAGCTTCTTTGCCTTAGCCTAGTAATTAGGGCCCTGCTGATTACAGCCGCCTCAGCTCTCCATAGCCCTGGATCCTGCTGTCATCTCTTCCTTCAGATATCAAAGTGGTAAGACAGAAGGTTGGAAATTACTGACCAGTTAGTCCAGGGCTTCCAAAGCCTGTTTGGTGACCCCACAGCCAGTCAGTTTTCAGGATATCCACGGTGAATATGTAGGAGAAATTTGTATATCATTTATTTATTTTATTTTTAGATTTTTATATACCGGTGTTCCTATATGAAATAAAGATCACATCGGTTTACAATGAAACAGAACATGAAAATTGCCAAAAGGCATTACATAGAACAAGGTTATGAAACTTGGAACAGTGTACATAAGTTCAAAATTTAATGATAACGTTGTAACATTGATGACCATTGAAGACCTGTCAACTTAATTGTTTAAGACTTAAACAATTAAGTTGACAGGTCTTATTGAGCATAAAAATTATAACGTATAAGTGAGATTATATCATGGAGATTATATCATGGAGATTCAGTATATGCATATTCATTATGGATATCCTGAAAACCTGTTTGGCTGTGGAGTCCCCAGGACAAGTTTAGGAATTCCGGCATTAGTCTGACATTGGTGGGAAAATTTAATGGAAACTCTACTGAAGGAAAGAGTAATGATGTATCTAGAATCCAGCATGAATTTTGCCAGACTAGATATTGTCAGATGACTCTGATTTCTTTGATTGGGTTACTAGAGAGCTGGATTCAGAATGTGCGCTGGATGTGGCTTATTTAAATTTACACACAGCTTTTGAAACATTCCTGCATAGGAGGCTCATAAATAAACTGAGCAGCCTGTGGATGGGTCTCAAGCTGGTAGGTTGGATTAGAAATTGGATGACTGATAAGACAGAGGGTAGTAGTAGATGGAATTCATGCTGAAGAGAGAAAGGTGATTAGTGGAATACCATGGGGATCAGTCCTGGGACTGGTTTTGTTAAACATCTTTGTGTGATATTGTAGCAAAATAGAACTCCATGTGCTTGCTGATAATTATTATTTTGTACTGAGACGTTTTTATGTTCTTTGTAAGGCCTTCTTTCTCCTGTGATCCTGTAAGCGAAAGGCAGGCGGCAACCTAATTCCTACTGCGGTTTCCTGCAGCCAATAATTAACAGGATAACTTTCTTGTATACCCCAAAGTGAGGCTTGGAATGCATAGCTTCCTAGTTTCTACAAGGTAGAAAATGTTGTAACATTCTGTATTGCTGTGGGTCATGCATCTAGTGCCTTAGCCTTTCATCTTAGTTTTTACCAAACGTATGAAGAGATCGTATCTGTGTCAAGGCCCTGCTCCAATTCACGTGGACAGTTTTTCTTGACATCCCTGGGCACTGCCAAGTACAGTGAAATTTGTCTAGTTAGCATTTACTGTTTAAATCTTTATTTTACCTGTTGATGTTTGCAAGTTAAATATTTTGTTTACATTCACTGTTTGTTCTTTTTGTTAATAAACTCTTTAGTTGGTTAGCTCTCTCTCTCTCTCCTGGACTGATTAATGATCCAAGTATTTGCTGTGTGGGTGCATTTTTAGAAACTGTGTGGGGTACAGCAATCTGATGGAACAGAACACGATTGAGGGTGAGAAGGTGATGTGCACTGGCCAGGAAAGAGACCTCAGGTTGCTAATATTTGATCATAACATAGTGAAATAGTGTGATAAGGTGGTAGTCAGCAACAGAGAGCTGCTGCTAAGATGCATAGGAAGAAACATAACAGCAGAAAAAAAAAAGACTATGCCTCTAAACAAGTTGTTGGTGAGACTTCACCTGTCCTAGAATATTATATTCAATTCTGGAGGCCATACCTCCAAAAGGATAACTAGGAATAGTGATATGAAGCTCCAACAGGTAGCTTCAGGAACAACAGGGAATATTTTTTCACAGAAAAGGATGGCGGATGTTTGGACTGACCTCCTGGAATGGGTGGTAGAGACTGAATTGGTAATGGACTTCAAAAGATCATGGGATAAATTCATAGGATTCTTGGAAAAAATGACTGGACACCACAGCTCATGTGAGTAGCCAGTAGTGATAACTTGCACAGAGTGGCTGTTTTGAACCTAACAGCAGTGGTATGACTGGATTGGATAGTCCTAGGGGAATTCTGCGCTACTGTGGAGCACAGAATTTGCACAGAATGCCCTCCCCCCCCCCCCCCCCCCCTGCACAGACTTGCCAAACTCTGTACAGAAAATGGCAGAGGAGACACCGGCATGTTGCGAACAGAGCGCGTGAAGATGAAGGCCCCGGTGCGCCGTTCGCAGCAAAGATGAAGGCCCCCATGTGCTGTGGGACGCACTCCGT
Source organism: Rhinatrema bivittatum (assembly GCF_901001135.1). NCBI lineage: Eukaryota > Metazoa > Chordata > Amphibia > Gymnophiona > Rhinatrematidae > Rhinatrema > Rhinatrema bivittatum. The sequence goes on along the minus strand of NC_042617.1, from coordinate 295,253,656 downwards.
TCATGGCGAAGATGAAGGCCCCGGTGTGCCGCGGAGTGTGCACAGTTAGCAGTGAAGATGAAGGCCCCCTCGTACTAAGTGTAGTGCTTTGCTCGTGGTGAAGATGAAGGCCCTGGTGAGAGTGAATGTATGTGTGAGAGAGTGGAGGGGGGGAATGAGAGGGGTGAGGGTGCTGTGAGAGAGCAGGAGGTGAGTAGGAAGGGTGCTGTGAGAGAGCAGGAGGTGAGTAGGAAGGGTGCTGTGAGAGAGCAGGGGGTGAGCAGGAAGGGTGCGAGAGAGAGCAGGGGGTGAGCTGGAAGGGTGCGAGAGAGAGCAGGGGGGGTGAGCTGGAAGGGTGCGAGAGAGCAGGGGGGTGAGCTGGAAGGGTGCGAGAGAGCTGGAAGGGTGCGAGAGAGAGAGAGAGCAGAGGGGTGAGCAGGAGGGTGTGAGAGGAGAGCAGGGGGGGAGCAGGGAGGGTGAGCGGGTGGGGGGGGGGTGAGAGGAGAGAGAGAGCAGGAGGGTGAGCGGGGGGGGGGGGGGGGTGCGTGAGAGGGGGAGGGTGGATGCTTGAGTGTGGGTGCCAGAGAGAGGGAGCCTATATGAGGAGATTGTGAAGGAGTGTGTATATGTGTGAGAGATTGGGAGCTTGTGTGTATGAAAAAGGGATCGTGTGTATGTGAGGGTGCTAGCCTGTGTGAAGAGATTGTGTATGTGTGAGAGAGCCTGTGTGAAGGGGTGCATGAAAGAGAGACATAGCTTGTGTGGGTGTGTATGCAAGATAAAGGGAACCTGTATGAGTATGTGTGTATGTGCACTAGAGAGAGGGAGCATGTGTGTGAGAGGGAGGGACAGAGGGAGCCTGTGTTAGGGGCAGTACTGAGAATGTGGTCAAACTTTGGGACTGGCGATAGAGTGGAAGGGGTTGAGACTAGAGGTGGAGGAGTTGGGACCTGAGAGGGTAAAGTGGCCAGGGGAGTAGGGAGAGTGAGTGGAAGGGACACTTAACAGTGAATTTCTAGGGAAATTCTGCTCAAAATATTTAAAATTCTGCATCTGTAAGTAATAACTCTTTTCTGTATTAATTTAAAATGTAATTACTTAAAGACTGTCATGTAAATTGTGCTATTTTGGACAAATATAAAGTTTGCAAAATTTTAAGTTTTTGTGCGCAGAATTCCCCCAGGAGTAATTGGAGTAAACTGAATGGCGCAGCCATGGTAATAACTATGGTAAAACTGTATATGGCTTCCAAGAACTAATTGAAGTGACTTGCATGAAGTGACAGGTAAGTCCTAACAGCAATGGAATGGCTGCATCGAGTTTCAAAGAAGGCTGGGGAATCCTGCATGGAGTCACTGTGAGTGAAACACAGATTTTAATGAGCATGGGGAGGGCCTTGATGTTTTGGTATCAGTGGCTGTTTGAATTGTTAGAAAGCTTGATGCTAACACATGGAAGGGGGCTTGAACGTTGGATTAAGTGGTGTTCTTGTAAAAATCAAAGAGAAAGGTAGCAAGGTCTGAAATGGTTTCCCAGTGGAGGCTAATTACAGATTTTGGGCATGCTTGGGACTGATGTACTGAGTAATTGTAGTAAAAGTGTTGAGGATCAGGAAACAGACATTTGGGGGAGGGTTGGTTGGGGGTAAGCTGTTTGTATGCTTATTACCAAAATGGAAGAATCTCACCTGGGCAGATTGGATGGGCCAAACTTGGTCGTCATCTGTTGTCATTTACTGTTGTTTACATATTTAGTTATTTATACGTACATTTATGTATTTAAACATTTATGCATGCATACATATATGTGTGCAACAATGAATTTTAGGACCTGGAGCTTGGGATTTCTCCAGCCCCTCTACATGTGTAAATTTTTTTTCCTTGCTCCTTGTGCCTCCGGCCGGGCCTGCACTGTGAAAATCTTTTCAACCCATTTTGCATTAGTGCTTAATTAATGTGCCTTCAAATGAAACATTGTTATGAACAAAGCAAAGAAACCCATAAGACTAAAGCCCCGATTTATCTCTCTGTAGCCTAGTCTGCTTTTATTTAAATCGGTCTATTAGATGTTGAGTAATTTATAGTATTAATGTAAGTGGTTTATTTACCCTGGTAACCATAACATCATGGCTAACAACTGCCAAGAAGCTGATCTGCTCCTGCCAGCCATCTCAATGCCAAGTAAGGATGCCAGGGCTACCTCATCCCTTCTTGTCGCAGGAAATGTGGAATGGGTCCTGGCATCCCAGGAAGCAGCAGTACCAACCTCTGTGATCTTACCCATGCCACATGGATGAGTATTGCTTTGTTAACTGTGTAAGAATCAGACCAGCTGTGAACAACATAATGCCTGTGGATAATAAAAGGGCTGTACAAATACATAAAGCAATAGCAGTAATTGTTTTTATAATGGCCTAAGAATAATACTGTCAGGAATCAGTTTAGCCCCGAAGAAGTTTGTAGCTTGGTAGTGAAATTATCAGCCATCTGATGAGTGCATAACAGCAGTGGTTCAGAATTCCTTTAGAAGTCTGCACGATTTCATGCAGCTTCGTCTGTTTTTTTGAAAATCTGATCTTGCCATAATAATATAACATTATAAGTGATGACAAAAGACCAAGTTGACCTATCCAGTCTGTCCAGCTGAGATTTTTCACTTTGGTTAGATAAGCATATAGCAGTTCTTCCCCACCTCCCGTGCCCTAAATATCTGTTATGATCTTCAGCCTTTTTCCTACCTCTTACCATCGACATTAGTCCTAATGGTCTCCTCAGTGCACTAGTTACTAGTCGTGTAGACTATTGTAGTGCATTATACTAGGGCCTCAAGTCTACCAATTTTAAAGGCTTCAGTGCCTTCAAAATACTGCAGCAATGATTGCTGTCAGGAGAAAGAAGAAATTGACCATATCATTCCAGTCTTGAAGGAGCTACATTTTTACCAGTAGAGTTTGAAGTCTAACGTTTAAGATATTGATGGCCTTTAGATATGTATGCAGATCTTCTTAAATACCATGCTGACCTTTTATCTTTGAATATTAGCCAAAACAAGCTTTGATATCATCTAAGGAGGCCCTTTTGATGATTTCTTTCGTGGCTTTTGTCCACTTGACCCCCCATTTGGCCCCTAGTTGTCATAGAGCGTTTAGTTATATTGCTTCTGGTTTCTGGAATAGTTTACCGTTAGAGGTATGTCTAGAAACCAATCTTAATTTTAGGAAAAAAAAGTCATAATGTGACTATTTCAAGTACCCTTCAGCTAGGACAGCTTTGTAAGTTCAGTTGGCTGATCCTGTGTTGGATTGTGGTTCAGAGCCTTAGGTAGGATGGGGTGACTAGGCATGAGGAATTTCAAATACAGGTGCTTAGATTGATGAGGGGTGGTGAATGTGATGTTGACGGGGGGGATTGTGAACAGTGTGTTTGATATTGGTTTACTGTACTGAGTAGGATGTGTATGTATCTTACAGGTTTTTGGATTATTTGAAAGCCACTTTGATGTATATATAAAGGTGATAGTATTAAATAGATTGGCAGAAGTGCCTTATTCCTGACAGATATCAATTACTTGTTTTTTCCCCTGATTTGTGTTTATCAATCATTGTTTACAGTTGGTGTTTACAAAGCATTACTTTACATAGGGTGACAAAACTTCACTTATGTACATAGGCTTGGCAAGTTTACACCTTGGAATTCTGGTTTGTCCTCATGTTTCTTTTGTACGTTATTTTAAATACATTGGGGAATGTGGAATCTTGAAGTCAGGTTCTTTTTTGGGATTGTGGGAGTAAGTCTTTCTGCTTTTAGTTAAGTTATTCTTTTGTGATATTTTTACTTGAGTTTTTTGTTCTGTATCAGTTTGATTTCAGTAAGAGTTCTAAACATTTGTATAGTGGCATATTGGTTCCTGAGTGACACTGCTGCTTTTCCTTAGATGTTATCACTTGCACAGCCATTGTTCTTGCTGTTGCGTTTTCCATTTCTTAGCCAGTACAAGCCTGGTTCAGTGCAGGTAGCTATTCTATTAGTTTACCACAACTCCATATGAGAAGTCCAGTGGATCCTATGGTCACAATGGCCTTTGGCCACTCAAGATCTTTGAGGCAGAATCCAAGTAGTCTAGCAACTCAAGTACTCACTGTCTTGGTGGCTGAGTCAATCAGGTCTGGCAAGAACAATCTCCTTCCAAATTCTTTCAGCTCAGATTGTTAATCATGGATGTGTCCAGTCTGGGCTTGGGAGCCCATGTAAAGGTATCTTACCCAAGGCATTTGATCTGCACAGGAAAAGCTCCATCAGATGAATTTCCTTGAGCTAATGGCGACATGATATACTCTAAAGCAGGGGTGGCCAACTTCTGTTCTCAAGAGCCATAAATAGGTCTGGTTTTCAGGATATTCTCAATGAATATGCATGATATAATTTGCATGCACTGTCTCCAACACGCATATAAATATGACAAAATAGCAATTTGGCTCATTGCCACCAAAAAACTTCTACCTGTTGGCAACGATTTTCTGGTTGTATTTCCCCTTTTTATTGTTAGGGGCAGCCTGTAGCTAGGCATTCCATACCTGTGAGGAATACTTCATTCTGCTTGTCTTTGTAGAAAGTGAGAGTTGCTTACCTGTCACAGGTGTTCACAGAGGACAGAAGGATATATGTCCCTCGCACAACCACCTGTCTCCCCTTGAAGTTGATTCACGTATTCAGTATTAGTTATTCTATGAACTGAGGGGATCCTGCTCAGAGGAGCATGTTAAAGCTTTTAGAAGTTTTGTAGTTCTCTTCATTGGCCTAGCTCTGTCAGATGACCTCATTACCTGAGGACTGCTACATCCTGCTTGTCTTTGGTGAGCACGATTACAGGTGATCAGCTTTTGCTGTCTAGTTTTCTGGGATTTTGCTTTAGTAATCTACAGAATCCAAGGGGCTCTCCATGCTGCAGTCAATGCTGACTTGTAACCGCCATTACATGCGGCAGCACATCAGTGTCCATGTTCGTTGCTACAGATGCTAGCAGTTGCAAGAAATCTGTATTGCCCGCAGCGCCTCTTGGAAAAATCCTCAAAAACCAGAAGCCCTAACCAATAAGACATTAGACCACTCTACCAACCCTGCTATCACACTCCTCCTGCTCCTATTTGTTTTCTTACACATGCAGTTTCTCCTCCAACATACTCTCAGCCTTCTAGCTCTTCCTTCTACTCTAGCTTGTTTCCCACCCACTCTAACTTGTACTCTTCTTTCCACACATGCTTGTCCTCCCCACTCCCCCTGCACACGTTCATTCCCTTCCCACGCTGTCTTCCCATTGCACTAACTTCTCCCCCAGATTTCCACCTTCATATTTTTTTTCTCTTGTGTCCCATTTGACAAATCCAAGTTGGTCCCCATCACTTTGTTAATCCTCCTCACCTTCTTCTGCCACTTGCTGCTGGTGCCATCCCCAGAAGAGGCGTTGCCTTTGGGTACTACGCAATTCTCAGTGAGTTTGAGCTGCCCAATATCTGGGACTACTGCACTGTTCTCACAAGTTTGTGAGAAAGGTGCAAGATTTCAGGTGCTATACAATGTCCGAAGCCAACAACTCTTCTTGGCATGGCACCAGCAGCGAATAGCAGAAGAAGGTGAGAGGGGGGATTGACAAATGGGAATGGGGCAAGGAGGGAAGGAGATATGAGGACTCCAGCAGCGCTCTGTGTTATCCTCTCCTCCCTCACAGACTACCCAAATTCTATGGGAGAAATGAAATTCTGCATGAGAGGGGAGTTCTGTTCAAATTCTGCATTACACATCTAGCAGAATTCCTATAGAGGTCGACAATCTGGCCTGTGTAATTGGTTAGATCTCCTCCTAATAAGAGAGAAATAATAGTTCATGCTCTTTCCTTTCCTACAGCCTCCAGATACATGTTTGCATTATTTTACTGATATCTTTGGTAGAGATATTGCAGATATTGGCAAATAAATTAGCTATTCCCAGGGGCTGACTTTGTCGGCACTAACTTATACATGATAACATTGTCCGCTCCCTGGAGGACTTTTGTTGTGGTAGAATTGTGCTGTGCCTTGTCGGTCTTTCTTTCCTATTGAAATGGGGGAGGGCGAGCAGGGGCAGGAAAACAAATAGGAACAAAATACCACTTACATCTATTGTTTTCCAAATTTCCTGCTGAATAGCTAAGTAATCCATTGTGATTTTTTTTCTTTTTTATTATTTTGGCCCAGCAATTTTCTTCCCTTTTTGGACTTCTGGCTCAGTTGGAACTGGCCTCTGTTTGACTAGCTTGCACAAGCCTTTAACAGCTACCTGGAGCTTTTCCTACCTTTCAGAAACACCTCCCCTTTCACCCGCCAACTAGCCCAGCCATTTCAGTGACGTTTCTCTGCTGTGAAATTCAGATTGCAGCAGCTGTCACCATTGCACAGTTGCTGAGATTCCCCCGCCACTCACTGCCTCTGTAGCATCCCCAGCCCTGGCCTCCTGAGGAGCAGAAGCCGGGTCTGGGAATCAAACATATCTTCCTCATGGCAGTATACAGCAGTACCACTAAGCCACCATATTAAAATTAATGCCATGTTGGGACTTCTGGTGTAGTCAGCGGGCAGAATGGAGGTCTGATCGCACTTCGACCTCCCCTGGGCAGAATCCGTGTTGAAATGCGTCCACCCAACTGCGAACCAGAGCAATTTCCACCTCCTGCATTGCAGAAAAATGGGTAGGATGGCTGCGGGGGGGGGGGGGGAAGTCGACCTCCAACATTTCTCCTATAAAAAGTCCAGTGATGGACTGAGTGAGTTGGCAAGGGATGGAGGGGCAAAATGGCCACGGTTCTCCAGAGCAATGCGGGGAGAGCATGCCTGCAGACCAGTCGCAGGCAGGAAATAGCCTGCCTACCTGTGAAGAGTTCAGGAGCAGGTTTTGTGAATCTCCACTCTGACAAGAAGCACAATAGACAAGATATTCTGGAGTTAGTGTCAGAGCTGAGAGCTGGGCTGGAGGGTGGACGAGAGAGAAAACCGTGCGGATGCCCAATCAAAATCTCTGGAATAGCTCAATGGGAAATATCAGGCGCTGCAGAAGCAACATATAGAACTCCAAGACAAACTTGGAAAATTGCGCCCGGAGAATGCAGTTTGCATTTTAGGGGGGTACTGGAGACCTCCAAGGATGAGGACTGCAGTGCGCTGATGATTAGCATTTACCATGGGATTTTACAATCTCAGGATGATAGGGAGGCCGAACCTACAATTGAGTTGGAAAGGGCTCACCGGGTACTGAGTCAACAGGTCCCCAACAAGTCAAGGGACATTATTGCGTGCTTCCATGCTTATTGGCTAAAAACAAATCTATAATCATGCCAGGAAACAGCCTGCTTGAATGTGGAATGGCCACCCTATAGCAGTTTACACTGATTTGGCTCCTAGAACGCTGAAAAAACATCAGGAGATGAGAGAAATCACAGCAGTATTGCGGAAGGAGATTAAATATCGATGGTTATTTCTTCTCGACTCTTTCAAAATTGAAAGCGTCACCTCTAGAGTAAAATACCACGTGGAGGTAATTTTGAGAGCGGTCGGCATATTAGTCCCACCACACTCCAAGAAATTCTCGTCCAGACCCGAGTTGCGAGAGGAGGCGGCTAAATGGCAACGTGTGGGTAAAGGAGGTTGCAGATTACTCAGGAATTCTGGTGGATCCACCTCTTCAAAAGAGATGGTGTCTTGAAACTCAAGTGCTAGAGCTGCAAGGCAGGAGACCAACTGCTTATTCTTCTTTATTTCTATACAGACTGTGCGGTCATGGAGAGTGGGGGCAAAAGTTCCATCCTCTGCACTGAGTTGTCTAGTTGTCTATATGTAAAAGCTGTGAAATACTACATTTTTTCCAAAGTTTTCAGGTGGGGAGTCTTCTTTGCTATGCACGCTCCTGGAGGGGGGTGGGGGGTGGGGAGAGAGATCTGTTTCTTGTTTTTGTAGCTTTGGTGGGCGTCAGGTTGGCGCTGACACGAGCTAATACTCTTCAGACTCTGGCTACCTCTGGAAGAGCTCGTTACTTGTTGGAGGGAGATGGTGGGAGATTGGGTTGGAGAAGCCAGAACATACCGCCGGGAAGGGGAAGGCCATCAAGGCGCTTTTTTTGAGAGTTTTAGGGGGGTGGGAGAAGGGGGGGTGCTTGTTGTGCACTGGTTCACGGGAAGGGGTGGGGGTGGCTATTTGGGTTGGTTCTTTTTTTTTGTGGGATCGTTGTGGGTGGGAGAATTTTCAGTACTGTACATAGTGAAATGATACCTAGCATAGCACAGCTTATTTCTCAGGCTGTGTTCATTTGGATAGGTGTAGGAGGATTCATCTGACACAGCCAAGGTAAAATTAAGTTCCATCATGGCTGACGTTAGGATAATTTCTTTAAATGTATGAGGGATAGCTACACCTGTTTAAGAGATCTAGGATTTTACAATTTTTGAAGAAGGAAAAAGCAGACCTGGCATTTTTACAGGAAACCCGCTTAAAAGCACGGGAACATGAAAAATTGAAGAGGGCCTGGATGGATAATGTCTACACAGCTTCCTATTCTTGTCAATGCCGAGGGCTTTGTGTTTTGATAAACAAACCTTTTCCATTAAAAGTACATAGATCCTGCTGTGATCTAGAAGGGCGCTATGTTTTGAAAGGGAATCTTTATGGTCAAACCATTACCTATGTAAACGTTTATGGGCCTACTGTAGAAATTGAATTTCTTACTAAATTACGGCAGGTTCTCTTGGGGTATCGCGGGTTATCGGCCTGAAAGTGATTGTTCTGTTATTTACGGGTTGCGGGATGGTCACGGGAATATACAGCAGTTACCCCTGGCTAGTAATACTCTTTTTGCTGAACACTTTTCTAAATGTTAGCAAGGAAAGTTATCTCAAAACACCCACTGAATTACCATGCAGTGGAAGATTGTGAAGGGGTGGAGGGTGAAATCTGTTGTAAAGACAGCCCCAGGCATCTCATCTCAGTTTTGTATATCTCTATCCGGTCTGAGCTGGGAGAGGTTACCACAGCAAATAGGATTCTCAGACAATGGAATGCTGATTTGGACATTGTTAGAGGCCAGGGATTGGAAAGCCACTAGGAGTATTTCTATTTATAATAAAGGGTATAAGGCGCTATTCAAATTATTACATCATCTATATCGCACACCTGTATTTTATGCTCACTTTAGCAATAGTAGTCCACTATGCTGGAGGGGGAGCGGGAGGGAAGGTTCATACCTTCATATGTGGTGGGACTGCACTGAAATACAAAAATTTTGGAGTTGGATTACTGATTGTATTTCTGCAATCTGCATGCAACCATTAACTATTGATGCCTCTCTATATTTGCTGGGGAAATGGGGTACCAAATGGGAAATGAGAGGGCATAGGAAGTTGGTGGGCCATTTGTTGCATGCAGCCCATTTAACGATTGCACACCAATGGAAAAGTATTTCCACTAGAAGCTGTTGGGAGTCCAAACTTATGGAGATAACCTCTCTAGTACAGCTAACATACATGCTCCAGAATAGAATGGATACCTATATGCAAATATGGGATACATATTGGACCTGGTAGCAAATAGCTACAGATGTCTGATTGTTGGTTGGTGGCTATGATGGAAATGAACACACATTGTCTGAGTTAATTATAGTTTATTGATTGTATGCTCTACACTTTTATCCAACTTTTGTATTTGCAGTGCAGTATATTGTTGTTTTTGTTTATACAATTATTCTATAAATAAAGACTTAAAAAAAAAAAAAAAGTATGCCAAGATGTGGGAGCAACCACAACCTCATCCAATGAAGCGTGGGGTTTCCCCTTATAAATGTGGCATCACTTTCACTATACATTTTGATTCTTATCCAGCAGATGATACTGCACATTTCACTTCCCAGTAATGTTTTATGAAGCATCTGTTTCTCTGAAGACCAGCACGATGGCAGTTCTCACAGTGGGTGATATCTGATGGAGCCTGGCCTGGAACTGTTATATCAGAGTTTCTGGAACTTTGGCTGTACCCCATTGAGAATGCCCAGCATTGCTGGTGCCTGACAGACGTCTGTTAATTTGCTGCCATCAAGTTTGACTGTGCCTCCCTTCTTTTCCAGTCGACCATTATCTGTGTGCTACGGTTCTGTCCGTCGCTGATCATCATGATGGGTATTGTGTGATTCTAAATTTTTCAGGGATTTATTAGTGTAATTCCTTATTCCATGGGATTCCAGGTAGCACTCTGAGAGCACTAAAGCTATTACTGAACTTTGCCGCTTGTGTTTTAACTGGTCAGAGCATATATAATCATATTACCCCCACTGAAGCATCTTTCCAGGCAGGAATTAAACATAAAGTTCTAATGCTGATGTACAAATTAATTAATAATTCTGGTACTTACGAATTTATACTCCATCACAATCCCTAAAGTCATTAAACAAAGGTCTACTCAAAATTCCTATGTCAGGTGCACCTGGGTGAAATCAGAGGTGGGGCGTTCTCAGAAGCTGGACCAATTAAGTGGAACTCAATACCTGAATATCTAAGAATTATGTCCGAAATGGCTGTATTTAAACATGGCTATTTCAGTAGACTTTTGCATAGGCTAGTCAGCTGGAGGGAAGATCATAGGAATGTTTGTATATAAACTGCAAGAAAGGCATTGATAAATATATGCATTTGTATGCATGATGACCATCACAGCAAAGGAGGCTTAATTTTGTCTGTTCTATGTTGGATATTGTTTTTATTATGTGTGTGTTTTATTTTGAAGTCACTTTTGATGTTATAAGGCAGGGGTCGGGAGCCAGATGTGGCTCTTTTGATGGCTGCATCTGGACCAATTAAGTGGAACTCAAGACCTACCAAATTAATTTACTACAACCCCCTACTCTCCTGACGCCCCCCCAAGACCTGCCAAATTAATTAACTACAACCCCCTACTCTCCTGACGCCTTCCAAGACCTGCCAAATTAATTTACTACAACCCCCCCCCCCCAAAGACCTGCCAAAAGTCCCTGGTGGTCCAGCGGGGGTCCAGGAGCGGTGCGGGAGCGATCTCCTGGACTTTGGCAGGTCTTGGGGGGCGTCAGGAGAGGGTGGGGGGGTTTTGTTAATTTTTACTTTTTTTATTAAAGATTTGTCTGCGAGCCCTGGACCCCCGCTGGACCACCAGGGACTTTTGGCAGGTCTTGGGGGGGGTCAGGAGAGTAGGGGGTTGTAGTAAATTAATTTGGTAGGTCTTGTATGGCTCTCACGGAATTACATTTTAAAATATGTGGCGTTCATGGCTCTCTCAGCCAAAAAGGTTCCCGACTCCTGTTATAAGGGATTCCTAGCAGTATTTGTGCTTGGATGAACATCATGAGATAACACTGAGAAGGTATAATCTGTCACTAATGTAATCTCATAAATTCATGTGGTGACATGGCATAAAATCTGATGCTTACAAAAGGAAGATGTCCTTTCATCACTTTCCATCATTGCAGGGTATCCCATGTATGGTGGTAAACTGATGTTGCAGATCTTAAACATATGGTTGGCTTGATGTTGTGACCTAAATTCACTTAAATACTTTACAGTGTTACTTAAAAAAATAAAAAACAAAAAAACCCAAAACACAGCATTACAGGTATTATAAAATTGATTGAGCTGCCTGTTTAAACATTTTTTTGTAAATATGTTGGGTGCGTTATTTATTTCATTGTGTAGTTATATTATTATGAATGTGTATTTGTGCTCCTCACTGAGCAAAATTATTGGAAGGTAGCAGAACATAAGATTTTGTAAAATAAATTTATTTTGTAAACTGCCGCAGGAGTATGGGGTATATAAATAAGTGATGTCCTATAGTGCTTATGAGCTTAAGTTGCTGCATTGTCCTTCTGTCTTGGTTTTAATAACACAGGAGCTTTCAAAAAGGTAGATCTTGATAAGTATCCCTTCAGTTCTGGTTTAAAATTCTCATATGGGCAAAGTTTTTTATTTTCTTTAGCTGTGACAGTGTTTTGGCCTGTCAGCATACTTGTCTGCAACCCTCTTTGACTATTATGATTCATATTAGGTGCTTTCGGTGGTTAAGCATAGCATACCTCCCTACAGTAGCATTTCCTTAGTTGGAAAAAGTGTCCCCTCTGCTCCATCCTCTGATATCTCCTGGAAGAGGAGGGGAAGCATGGAGTGGCAGTGGAGAGCAGCTGTAATGTTGCACCATGTTCACAAATCTGTCACACCACTGCAAAGAGATTGTCTCCAGAACATGGCACATCCACAAGTCTTTCCTGGACTTCTGGTCAGAGATCTGAGGCTTGCAGTTAGGTGAGTCTGCAAGCACCAATCCCAACAAAGATTCTTGTTGCAGTTTTGAAAACATCAAAGGTCAAGTGGACCATGTTTGTTTATTTAAAAAATATTTATAACCTGCACCCTCCTAAATTTGGAGCAGGGTACAAAATAACATGCACAATAAAAAAAAAAAATTAAGATTAAACAATGTAAAATACATAATAAAATAAAACATACATAGAAAATCTACCAAAAACAACAGAGCCTTCATAAGAACAACTGATAGTCACTCTACATGGTGAGAAGGGGAAGCCAGAGTTGACAGATGTAATAGCATGTCAAATGCATTCTGAAATAGTTTTTAAAGCTTTTTTTAAAATGTTCAAGTTTCAAGCATGAAAATACAAGGGCAGATGTAAGGATTTCCATAATGGGCTAGCTGTTGAAAATGCCCATTCACTAGTTTCTGTTAAATGAACAAAACAAGAGACAGGGACTTCAAACATACCTTGATTGGTAGACCTAAGATTATGACTTGGAATAGAAATTTGTAGAACTGAACCAATCCAGGGAGAAGTGGATTGCCATCTTGTACATCACATGCCATTAGACTGGGAGCCAATGTAATGAAGAGAACTGGGGTAACATGGTGTAACATTGAACTCTAAGTACATGAGCAGCTGCATTCTGACCAATCTGCATCCCTCTCAGTGAGTATGCAGGAAGACCAGAGAATAACTAATTGTAATAATCTAACCCTGAAAAAAATCAATGATTGTAGAACCATACTAAAGCTTTCAGAGTCCAGAAGAGGCTTTAGATGACATAACAGACAACTTAAAGAAAACACAACTGCTTATTTGTGGATGAATCAATAAAGATGGATCAATTATTATGCCCAAGTTTTGTACCTTTTGCATGAGTGGAATTCTGCAGTCCTCAAAAATAAACTCAAGGGGAGTATCTTGTAAAGAAATATGGGCTAAGATAACATCTGTCTTATTAATATTCAAAGCAAGTTTATTATGACATAGCCAGCATTTTATTTATTTAAGCTCATTTCTATACCGCATACTCCTATGATTTGTGGTGGTTTACAAAATAATATGAGGGACAAGAAGTGGAGAGGCAGCAGCACACACAGGTAATCAGCAAAAAGATGGGTGTGTAGCAACAAGACTGATACCTGTCCTTGAAAGAGAGATCTCAAGTTTTAAAAAATAAAACATACATAATAAAAATAATATTCAATATAAAACATACAAAATTAAGCCTCCTTTGCTGTGATGCTCATGATGTATACAAATACATATTTATTAATACCTTTTTTGAAGTTTATATACAAAAATTCCTATGATCTTCCCTCCAGTTGACTAGCCTAATGAGTTTACTGGCATTTGATGACAGACCAGTGTTTTCTGCACCCCATTCTCTTGTTCACCAGTGACTGGAGAGCATTTTGCTGCTTTTGAGGAATCTGCTTGGTTATCCTACATCTGCCTCAGCAGATCCCACATGAACCAGCACATAAAGAGCTGATAGGAAGCTATGTGGGCATTTGGCATAGCTCACTGAAACAAACTCCTCCCAAGAATGTCCAGAGGTACAGAGGAAGAAGTCCTCTGCCTCTTGGCCATCTTGAGAGCGGATTCGGCCACCACAGATTGGTGCAGTAGCTGCCACTGTTTGAATCCGGGAGCATGCTGAATGAGATAAATCGTGTCTGCCTTCCTGTTAATGGGATCCACAAAGAAGGGGGATCTGCCACGTTTTCAACTGTTTTTGAATGATTTCATGGACTAATACTGACACAACCTCTTTAGGGGCTCCACAAACTGGAGGTTATCCAGAATCTTGATTCTAGTTTCATCCTCCATCAGCAAAGTAAAAAGCATTGTCTCCACCATTCTCTCTAAACCAATCTAGTGAAGGATAGGTCCTCAGGAGGAAACTTCTTTCACTCCAGGGGAAGACAGGGGTTAGAGGGGAGACCGGTTGAAGGCTCCTCTTCAGATGTATCGTCAGTTCTATTGCCATACCCCCATGAAACTCTGAATCATACCCCAACTGGTAGACTGGTGGTGAGGATGTAGACTATGCACAATCAACCAAGGCCTCAGATGGGTGTATTTGTCTGCTCTGACCTAGATCCTGGGGAGGCCCGGCACTCCAAGGAAACTTCTTCTCCCAATGGGCTGAAGATCCCATCGGGGCGGAGGACACTGATCCCAATTTCCTTCCGGGACCTGGCATTGACACAGACACTGATGCCAAGCTGCTGAGCAGAAGGGAATTGAATTGTAGCTTGACTTCAGCCCGTGTCTATCCAAATGCACTTGATGCCACAGAACTGCAGCCTAGCAGAGCTTTTTTCAAGTCCTGCTGAATCTTCTTGTCCAACTCCTCCCTGAAGATAGTCAATGTCAACGCAGATTGGGAGGCAGGAGAGGTGGTCATGTCTTCCTGGGAATTGAGATGTGTATCTGTGATAGACACTCAAGACCTTTGGAGACTGGTGCGAAATCCAGGCCATTAATGAGTCAGACTGTCCCCACTCCCAGCATCTTGCACCAATAGAGAATAATGCTAGTATTTCTTTGATTTTTCACAGATTCCCAGCATTAGAATTCCTTGATGTTGGTGTTGAAGAGGCAAAACCCTTTGCCTCCTTCGATCAAAAAGAGCCAGGTGAGAGCTTGTCCCTTGGGGCTCTATCGACATTCAATATCAAGGGAACTGAGAGTTCCCCAAATGCCAGTGTATACTCATGGACTGGTGCAGCACTGGGGTCCTTTGATGTCTATGCCTCCAATGGACTAGACTGCCAATAAAAGGTGATCTCTTTAATAGTTCCAGTTCAGACTGTCATCCCTCTGAGGTTATGGGAATGCGGTGGGCCGAAAACGAAGCCAGAACCAATAGGTTCGGGCTTCGCACATCCCTTATCTCTGTACAGCCTTTGCTTGTCTGGTTTATGCGGGACCTGCTTTATTTGAAACCCCATCAGTCCTCCAGCTGTGTCTTGGGACTTCAGTGTGGTTTTGTTCCAGCTGGTGAAAGCTCTCTTTGAGCCACTGCGCTCCTGTAACTTGAAGTACCTGACCTTGTGGTGGTGACTTGAGCATGCAAGATCAGTGAGATCCAGGCAAGATTTTTTCATGATAGGTTGGTTCTGCATATACCCATCCTAAGTTTCTGCTAAGATAGTGTCAGAATTCCATCAGCCTTCCAACATTTTTTCCCAGGCCATATGTCCAACAAGGTGAACAAGCAGTGCACAGTTTGGACTACCTGAGAGGCTTGGCCTTCTATCTGAAAGTTCACATAGCTTTGTATTTCTTTTGATATCAACAAGCTGCAGATAGCCATTGTCAAACAGCATTTATACGTTTGACTAGTAGATTACATTTCCTTCTAATATGCCCAGGTGGGCTTGAATTTGGTGGGCCATATCAAGGCTCACTGTGTCCGAGCTATGGCAGCATCAGTGGCTCATCTGTAATCTGTCCTGATGGAGGAGATCGGCAAAATTGTGACATAGAATTCTCTCCATACATTCACATCTCAATACTGTTGGACAGGGATGGTTGTCACAACTGTAGGCTTGGCTAGTCTGTTGTGTGGAATCCATCTCATGTTGTTTTTGTTCCATGTTGCGCCTCATAAATAAGATAAAATGAAAAATGGGTTGTTGCCAACAGAAATATCTTTGTGCCCTTTGGCACTTATTGTTCCTCTTTTTCCATTCAGGGCAGTCTATAGCTCTATAGCTAGGGATTCCTCATGTGTTATCCTGCTTGTCCTCAGAAAAAGCAGTGCTGCTTACCTGTAACAGGTGTTCTCTGAGGACAGCAGAATATCAGTTCTCACGAAACCTGGTTGCCTTTCCTTGGCGTTTGCTTCAATTGTATATGCTAAAGTATGAGACTGAAGGGGCTCCCACAGGGACACATTATTTTGGCATGCTGGGCATGCTCAGTGAGACATAGTCAAAGTTTCTACAAACTTTGACACAAAAAGTTTCAGGCTAGGCTCTATCAGATGTCGTCACTCACTTGTGAGGACTGACATCCTGCTGTCCTCAGAACACCTGCTACAGGTAAGCAGTTCTGTCCCATGAACAATGATATAAAAGGTTAAGATATGTGGCAGACTCTTTCTGTGAACTGATGTCTATATTTTCAGTATCTATCCTATAGTCTTAATGTAGAAGAGCAGAACTGGTTATGCTTTGGGATCTGTTCTATTTGGTTGCACTATTGGGCCATCCAGCCTACAGTCTCTTTTCTAGTTAGTTTTTTTTTTCTGTGACTTTTCCAGTGTAAATAAATGATCTTAGGTTATATCATGGCCTGTAAGTGATAAACTAACATTTGGTTGATGACTCAGGCTAAACACAAAGCCACTTCCCTCTCCTAACAGGTCACCACATCTATCTAAAAATGGAGTATTTGTAATCCATGCTGACTTAGAGCAGTACCAGCAGGAAATGTGGCACAATATTTTTCTCTTGGAGCGTTTGATGTTTTTTGTGTAATATGTAATGTGGGCTAGCTTAATGTTACAAGATAGTGCCTTTCAGTATTCATCTAACCTGACTAGAAAACCTCTCCCCAGTAATGTTTTAGACTGGAGTTTTACTATAGTGTTGCTGGTGTAGTAGTTTCATTGTAGTCTAAATTCTGGTTGATTGGGATTTTTTTTGCATATCTCAAAGACGGGATCTGAAGAATTAGGGGGAAGTTAGATCCCATAATTTTCTATTTTAACAATAGAATTGAAATAGTAAAACAAAACAAAACCCTGTGGTAAAATCATACTTTTCAGCATGTCATGTAATCACACCTGTTTGACTATGTATCTATCCATAGGTTCTCAGGGCAAAACAGAATAATTAAAACTGTATTTTACCAGCCAACCTGTCCCTTCATTTATCAAAACTACTTTATGCATGTATGGCTTTTTAAAAAGTAATTGCATTTTTTTAGACTATTTGCTTTTTATGAAGAGGCACTGTAACCTTGCAAACTGAAGAAGTTGGACACATTGAAATACAATTGAATGGTGTTTAGTACTCAGATTTATCACTCTGGTAGTACATGGGGGGGTGGAGGCTGCCATTTTGAACTTGGCTCTGTTTGCTGTGTCTTCTGATTTGTCATTTATTTGAAAGCTTGGTAGTAAGATATCAGAGGGGGCCTGAGTGCTGAATTATGTATTGAACTTGTAAGGACCAAAAAAGATAACCATGCCCAAGATGGCCTAGTAGCAGAGATGTTAGAGGCCAGAGCCCTGTAACAAAAGTTACACATCATTAGGGGCGTACCTAGAAGGCAGTGGCAGGAATAGGGTTCAGATGTTGGGTAAAAGACATAGGCGGGGCAAAAGGTAGTTGGTGTGTTGGTTTAAGTATGGGATTGTGTATATGCTTGTCCACCAGAAGTGGTAGAGAACCAGAGAGGAAGACAACTGGGCAGAGTAGGCCAGTTGGTCCTCATCTGCTGTTATCTGTTACTGCGTTACTTTCTGACTGTTAAGCCCATAAACTTTAACAAACTGGGCAAAAGGGGGAAGTGATACACCAACTAAAAAGGAAGTTTGGAGGAGAGACTGAAGAAGGTGGCAGCAGGAGTGTCACTGAATGATATTGCTCAACAGGGGATGCTGTTGAGAGGGTTTATGCAGCTCTTGCTCAATGGACAGAGTTCCTATATGGACCCTGACTTCTGTGCACTTTGCTTGCTTGTAGGTGACATCACACAGAAGGGCTATGAAAAAAAAACGTGCGAAACTACTGGCACCCTATATCCCACAGACACAAGGTAAGTGCTCCAGAATCACACAATACGCTACCAAAAAAACCCAAAACATGATGAACAAACAGTGACATGTGCATTTATGGAAAGCCGGACAGAAGAAGAGAGAACAGGGGTGTGATGGGGTTTTTTTTGTATGCTGTTTGTGGGGTAGATTAAACAGAGTATGGAACCACCATGATCGCATGAGCAGTGGCGAATTTACTGTGCTACTGGACCAGTGGGGTTAGTTAAACAGTAGTCTACTAACAGAGTGAACACTAGCCCACTCCTCAGCCATTTATCCTGAAGGTACAGGGCTGGGGCAGGGGGGAGGGGGTTGCTCTACTTCTTGAGCTCCTTGGAAAGATTTGAATTCTTGGAAGCATTGCCGCTGCAGCACTGTGTGGGCGCAGTAAAATTCAAGACAACTAATCATCTCTGGTCACTAGTCAGATGGTTTAGCAGAGTCCTATCTATCTATCTATCTATCTATCTATCTATCTATTTCCCTCCTGCCTGTGGCTCAGCTTTCTACCCATCCATCAGCTGAAGGAGAGGGAAGAAATAAGAGCAAAGATGCAGCCCTTAAGATGACATTTTCTGACAGAGGGATAGGGGAGGAGGAATGTACCAGAAGGAAGTTAATGAAACAATGCATTCCACGCAGCCAAAAATATTAAAGAAAAAAAAAAAAGCAGCATATTGAAAACTGGGCATTGTAAATGCTACAGAAGACCCCCCCCATCACACATCATTTATGGTTCCTTAGGGCTGCAGCATGCACACGAGCCATTAAAAAAAAAAAAAAAAAAAAAAAGTGACAAAAATGTCATAGCTTTGTATTTTATTTTGTTTTTGTCTTTATCAGTTTTATAATTTTAGCTAAGCATTATATAATGGATTTGCTCAAGTAAAGTAGTATACTGAAGTGAAGTATTGATGCTCATTACCAAATGCATTATGAACAAATAGAAATGCTGCTTATTGATCAGTCAGAAAAATACAGAAATGCCTTCATTATAAAAAATTTGTATATTGCAGTTTGCTCTCTGGGTAGAGATGGTAATGATTCCTTTCGTATCTATAAGGATTCCAGTAGATAGACAAATTCAGTCCAGACTGAGTTGAAAATTTAGGAAAGTTAATTGCCTATAGAACTTTTCAATTTAGAGACTTTCCCTTATTCTCAGCATTGATGTAACACCGTGTTATCCTTAACCAAGGCACCAGTTGCAGCTTGTTGACTAAGGGCCATGGTCATAGTTTTCTCTGAAACAGCCATTATTTAAGATTTATTAGATTGTAGCTGATTTTCAAGCTCTTTAATCATGGCCTGCTGAACATTCATAAGAACTAATATAGCATCTTCCAAATGAGAACATACTGTCCATGGCATTTCCATAGTAATTTTGATTGGCAATATGATATGCAAAGTAAAACCAGCCAGTTGCATACCAGAAAAGCTGCATCCCAAACCCCATAAGGGAGCTGTTATCTTGACAGTGCTGACTTCTTCTGTAAAACAAATGGTGCAGCAACTTCAGCAGGATCTCTCACCATGATTTCTCTGGTTATAGAGGCACGCAGGTCAGATTTCACCTGAGATGATGCTTTGACATCAGCTTCCACAGTGGCCACAGCACCCAAAACTGACCTCATGGCCAGGCTCAGTCCCTGGCGTACCTGTTCTCTAGGCAGTGTCCTGTGGGAACTCCCATTCACAAGTCTCTCCTATTTAACCAGTCCCTGTACACAAGCATAAAGGGCTGAAATGATTCAGTTTTCAAAATCCGTTCTTCCGCCACAGGCATTTCAGGACACTAGCTTTCCCTGGTTCTAATTAAGGATGTGGGGCATTTCTTGTTTCCTGCTAGGAGAGGTCTTCAGTGAGCCTTGCATACTAGCTGTCTAGGCTTCCAGGCTCTATGGTTTGGAGGTCTTGCTGGCAGCAGTGTTCTTAATTATAAGCCAGCCTCATCTTGTTCAGTGCTAGAGCTTGGTCCTTTTTATGATCACAGCCTTGATCTCACATCTGTCTTGAGTGGTGTGCCTACTGACTCTGATTCTTGGCCTTATGTTGGCCTCATATTCTATGTTCCTGTTTTGTCCCAGTTTGTCCTCATTTTCTTGCTTTGTCTTGGGTTATTCCTGTGGACTTGTATGGTCTTAGTTTGAGTATCTTGTTTCTGCAGCATCCCTGCACTGCTTCAGTGGGTGCTTTTTCTATTCCTTGGTTTCTGCAGCATCCCTGCACTGCTTCAGTGGGTGCCTTCAAGTTCCCAGGTGTGTGTTCGTCCTTGTCTCTTGTTCTCTCCTATTGGTCAAGTCCTGCTGGCCTCCAGCACCTGTGAGGGCTCAACCCAAGGGGCCAGTACAGTCAAAGGATATCCTGTTCCTGTTTTGCTCTAGCCTTGTACCTGCTCCTGGGATCAGAGACAGCATGCTATCACATCAATGCGGTCTCTGCTTGCACATCAAGATCCAAGGCCCTTGTTTTGCTCTTGTGTTTAACATCTAGGAAAAGGCATGCAGAATAAGCATGCAAAGGTGTCCACTCATGATGGCCATCTTGGCTCTGCTGTTTTCCCTCCAGCTTGGATATCAATTTTGATTTATTTTTAAATGGAGGATTTTTTAAAAATATATATCTTTGTGCTCCTTTTCTTATCAAAGAACTATAGGATGAATTCATAGAGCTCTACCTTTGTTCCTGTGTACATTAAATATGAGAACAAATCTTCAGCTATGATAGTTGGCAATGGCCAGGGGGCTTTTGTCAGAAAGGTATGTCAGTCATCTCAAGAGATTTGATGAGATCTCTGAGCTGTGATTGGGAAAATGTCTGAGGTTTGTGTGTTTAAATCCCCACCCTTATGCTCAGTGACCCTGGGCTGGCCTTGTCATCACCTTGTAGCTGGGTTTATTGCAATCAGATGATATGAGTAATAAGATTTATTCTCTCTCTCTTCTTTCATTTAGAAGCTATATTGTAGCTCACACATTGAAACGGGTAGCCAGAATTTTTTTTTTTTGTTCCAAGTGTGGCTAGATAAACATTTCCACAGTATCATAAGCAGCTGCCTAACAATATTAAGGTAATACCTGCTATTGACGGTACCTATTAGTATAAGAGGGACACCAGACATACATTTCGCACAAGTGCTGTGAGTTGAGCAGTTCTGTTAATGAAACGTGGACAAAGCGACACCCTTACGTGATGAGACCTCACCACTGTAAGGACTTATTAACTCACTGTAACCCCCGCTCCCCTTCACAGGTCATCTTTAGCAGCTGCAGGAATGGTGAGTGATCTTTCTGCAGCCCCAGAGCAGATAAAAACTAGAGTTCATACCAGTTGGAGACCAACAATAGCTGGGAGGCTCAAGGGGAGACTTGCATACAGAAACAACTGTTCACAACTGGATGGTGTTCCAAACAGAGAAAATAATTTTTTTTTTAGAGATCAAAGTCTAAAAGGTTAGAAAAAAAATTGAGATATAGTCCAGCACTCAATATCAAAAGCAGCTTTAGTCAAACCTTCATGGATGTTACTCGCATCTTAATCTCAATTATTGTAACAGGAAATCCTCTAGATCTTTATCCCTTTTAAGCTCCCGACCAAGGTTTCTCTTCCACTGTCAGGAAACATTTGCTTCTTATAACCTTACTCCAACTGAGAGGTTTCCCAAACAGATCCAGTGTCCCCTGTGGTCTTGGGGGGTACTTATTCTTGGTGACCTGCAGCCGGACTGGCGGGAACTCTCTGTTGCGCTTCCAGCAAACTTCCTCAGCCACTATCTAGCCATGAAAGCCTCGAGGGTTACATCCAAGACTGTAAGCTCCACAGACTCAGAAATCCATTATCAGAACTCATCCTAGTGCTTGTGGAAGCACCTATAATGTCTTCAAGTCAAACCCATCCCCTTTGGGGGAAGGCACCCACCATCATTCAACACTAATATGTGGATCTCCCACCACTGGAAAGGTTTGCAGTTTTGCTGAGTGGCTCCTTTCTAGTGAATTCAGGTAGGGTCACATTATAAAGCACCTATGAATTGTATATTTGCAGATGCCATACCATGGTGTGTTTTTCAATTAAAGTGCTGCAGGGGAATGATCATTGTGCTCCAGGGGACACTTCTATCAGTCAAACAATTTGATCAGTTGAATGCTGTCGTCTGCTTTCAAATGAATCCAGTTATGAAAATGAATATTTCTTATTAAAATAGAAATATGTTCATCAAAGCTTTGAAATATGGGCACATCAGGAAGATGCACCTCTCCTAGACCTGCCCCACTCTGCTTTGAGAGCCAGGGCCTGTAGATGGTGTGGTTTCGGGGAGGGCTTGTTATGGTGAGACAAGCTAGCTATAAAGCAGAACTTATTTCACTTGTGCATGTTACACAGGGCACTAGACAATGTCTTTTGTTTGTTTGTTTTTCATTACTCCCTCAAAGAGCTTCAGGGCTGTAGTCAAATTGTCGGTTAACTATATTTCCGTGCAAGAACAATAAGCAAATCAACTGCACGTTGCTTTTGATGAAAGACAACCGGCAAAGACGATTATAATATAACAAAGTTATGCATTTATGGCATGAAAATGGGGAGGAAAGAAAACCTGTTTAAATTTGATTATAAAGGGCTTGATATTGTGTGGCCCAGTGAGTAGGCCCCAACAGTTTGAGTGGATTCGTTGTCAGTAAGCATGCCTGCCTCCTTCCAGCTAAAACTGTTTGGCAAGCCTTTAAATTATAAGTCTTTCAAATGGAAGCTTGAAACAGCTTGAAGGGGTGTTTTTTTTTTTTTTCCTTTTCCTCCAAGTTTTGACAATCGAAAGAAAATCTTAACTCTTACCCAGCTCATAACTAAAATATCAGAATAAACCTCACCTTCTCCTGGGCAGGAGAGCCTGTTTCCCAGCAAACAAAGGCACAAATATATTGCAAATAGAATTTATATTATAGCTGTGCAAAACACACAAACCTTTCCTCGGTGCCCAGCGGGTTTTATCAATTTGATTTCATCAAGAGCGTACCTCAGACTTCAGTGTGTCACCCTCTGCTACCCCTTGCCTGTGTCTTGGCTTCTTTCTGTTGTTTTCTCTGGGCACCTCCAAGCCTTTTTATCAGCCTCAGCTGTTTCAGTTAAATGATTTGCAACAATCCTTCTTCGTAGGGTAAATGACTCAACAGAATTTTGGTGTAATGGAATTTACATTTTGGGACTTGAATTCAACATATGAATAGTGGAGACTCACGGTAACAGAAATTTGCTGATCTGTCAGTTCAGATACTGTTTCTGTAAAGTTTTTCTGCATTTTTAAGGAGCACTTTTTTAAAGCATTGCCTTTTTCTCTAGCATTGCAACATAATCGGAAAGAAGAAAACATCATTGCAGTCTAATGTTGCTTTCTATATTTGTCTCTCTAATTTAAACCTCGGTGAATGATCACTTGCAGTGTTATAAGATGAGCTGACTCATCTTCCCATACTACCTATGAGCAGACATTAGATTTTTCATGAATGCTTGGTCTGTTGATGATGGATTGCCCTTTGTTTTGGTTTTATAGCTTCTCAGTGGGGCTTTAGAATCAGCAAATTGTTCCTTCCTTGTATCTGTTTTCTTGTACAAACAAACACATCTTCTGGATTTTAATGGATGTCAATGAGAAAATAGGTTTCAATATATGGAATTTTGATATAAGACCAGAATTGTATTAGTGCCCTTTCTGTGTTTGTATCCCGAGCCTGACAGTTCTGCTGAGTTTGCAAGAGGCAATTCAAGCAGAATTCCCAATATAATATGCATTTGGCTGCGTGTACATATTAACATGCAGTAGTACGCTGGTGTGGATGTGTATAGTTTTGGTGCCAATGCAACAAGACGTTTCGCGCACAAAAAATGAGCACGCTAGTGCTGCTTCATGCAAATTGTATGATGTTAAGGCATTAGTTATTACTCCCCGGTGCAGAGAGGTGTGTAGGCTTTACTCAGGTTTTCTTATCAATGGAAATGTAGCTTATGGTAAGAGGGTGGCGTAGGTTTCTGAGGTTAGCGTTAGCCTTAGGCTGAACCCGGAGTTTGTGGTGCAGGGGCCTGTAGTCTGAATTTGTATGTATTGCGTGCAGAAACTGATTCATACGCATAATCATGCGCACAAAACATGAGAAGAGCACAACTTTTATACTGCTAAGTTATGTTGTGCCCCTAATTTAATTATAGAATTTGCACTCCACCTTCCACAGTTAATTAAATATACAATAAGCAGTAAAATACAAATCCTTAAATAACCCAAAAATATTAAAAACAGAAACAATCCATGGTTCCAAAACCCCCTTTACAACCACTTGTTACCATTAAACCGCATTTTGTTGAAAATTTAAAAACTTAAACTTTTAACAGCACTTTTGTGTTTCTCTCATGTTTTGTGCGCAGCTTTTATATGCCATAGTTTAGTCTGTGCACATTAACCATAATATATGTATGCAAAACATTTTTGTGTGCATAAACCATGTTTTCTGCCCCTAATCATAGTTTGTGCACATTTCATGTTTTATAAGCATAAAGCTTGATTTGTGTGCCTTAAACATGTTTTATGTGCACTGTTTTTTTCCTTTTGTGCACTATTTTAGGATTACTTGCTGCTTTTTTTTTTTTTTTTTTAACTCACAATACATTTGCATACTATTAACTTAAGGGTAGATTTTAAAATATGTGCCAACTTTATAATATGCGCGCACATTATAAAATATGTGGGCCACACGCACAAGGGGGCTAACATTTTGCAGAATTCTCGCGGTGACGAAATCGGGGCTCCCCCAGTTCCCTCCTTGTTCACTCCAATTTAGGAGCGGACTGGGAAGGAACTTTCTTACCCCCTACTCTAACCTCCTCTTCTCCCCACCCTCTAAATCCCACCCCCTTTTTTTTTCGTTTTATTCTTCAATACTTCAGGGCCAGACCTGAAGTAACTTGCACGTGCTGGCAGCCGGCCAGCGGGCAAGGCTCCTGGATAACAATGAATGGTGCTGTGCCGGCCCGGCTCTTATGTGCGTATTGCCACTTAGGCGCATAAGGGCTGGGCCCTTACATCAACATCTCTGGGAAGGATGTAATAAAGCAGGAATAAAAAAAAAAAAAAAAGTGCTTTATTTGGCATCCATTTTCTTAATGCAGGTGCTTAAAAAATGTTCATTCCCTATGCATTAATAGCCGGATTTTAAATCGGCCACGCGCATAGAAATCGCCACTTACGCGCATGTCTGGGCCTTGTGCACGCTGCGCGCATTTTGAAAAGGGCTCAGCCACGCGTGTAAGTGGCGACTTCTGAGCATGGCCAGTTTAAAATCTGTCCGTTAATGCATTGGGAATTAACATTTTTTAAGCACCTGCATTAAGAAAATGGATGCCAAAATAAAGCTTTTTTTTTTTTTTTTTTTTAAATTATTCCTGCTTTATTACATCCTGCCCAGAGATGGTTGGTGTTTTACACACCACTTTGAACCTGATTGCTGTGGAGGTTCTGTTTGCAGATTTACATGAATTGGAGGACTGCGTGAACACATTCATGTAAAATTGCCTGGTTGCACGTGAGGCCCATTTCCACTTTCTCCAGATAACATTGGCTCTATCTGAACGTTTTCATAGACTGAGCATCTCTAGGGTTTCTCTGCACAACTTTGCATTTCTCATATGACCCTCAGCTGGTGCCTTATGGATAGCAGAGGTCAAATTTCATCATCATATCAGTAAGTGTAATTTTTTTCTTGTTTTTACTGGCCTGCAGAAATATAAGTGAGTTTCTTTGTATCCCCTCCAAAAGATGTTGATGCGAGTATCCCTGAGCCCCTCCCCCTTGTACCTGTCCTTCACCTGCACCCTGCCGCATTCCAGGTTGAGTCTCGGTAGGCACAGTCTGACCTGAGGCATGCCCCATCCCTGTATGGCGAAAACAGTGCCATAGGAGGATGAGGGGCAACAGAATCACAGCATCTTGGCCTCTAGCAGAAAGCAGTTGCCCTGGGCTACTGCAAAGTTTGAACTGCAATCAGTTCCATGTTTGGAGTATGTGAAGAGCCCACTGTCACTTTTGTTTTTGTTTTTTTTTTTATTATTGGTAATGTGTGCAAGCAAAAACTTTATGCTTGCTGTAGTTTCATGTCAGAATGCAGAAGACTGACCCCATAATGAGACAAGCATGGTAGTGAACTTTCTCTCCAGTAGCGTGGAACCTGCATGTGGTCAGTGTATGAGTAAGAGCTGCAGAGAGAGAAGCTGGCTAATTCTAAATTAAATGCAGAATTAAGTAATCTAATATTGGAAGGCTGCAGTGTAACTGATATACTGTCTGCTATAATAATATGCTCTTTGCTGCACTCTGCAGGGTATTTACTTTGCTAATAGAACTTTTAAAAATGAACAAGATGGAATGGCTTTTCTTTATAATGAGCTGAAGTCTAGTCCCACAGAGGTTCCTCTTGTGCAGTACAATGTGATACAGCACACTCCCCAATTAGGACTATTGGCCTGAGGAATCTTCCCCCATCTTTAATTTTGAAATTCGCTGTGGCCTCTGGGCCTCCTCATAAAGCTTATTCTCCCACCATCAAGCCACCCCAGAACCCTGCTATGCCACTTGATACCCCCCCTCAAAATCTCCAGGCTGCCAGGAGTGTACAGTATGATCATCGCGTTTCCAACAACATCCTACATTGCTTTGAGAGCAACACGGGACAC
This sequence comes from Rhinatrema bivittatum, assembly GCF_901001135.1. NCBI lineage: Eukaryota > Metazoa > Chordata > Amphibia > Gymnophiona > Rhinatrematidae > Rhinatrema > Rhinatrema bivittatum. The sequence goes on along the minus strand of NC_042617.1, from coordinate 295,226,839 downwards.
TGCTGGGCTTGCAATGATCATACTATGTTCCTCGCATCCTGTGGGTTTGGGGGTGAGAGGGTTTGTTTTTGCTTGCGGGTGGAAGGGTGGCCTTTAGGAAGGGGCCAGAGGCAACTGTGAAGTTCAGAATTGGGGGAGGGGGGATTTGGAGGGGTGGGGGGAAAGCTTCAAGGGCCAACAGCATGTAAAATATCTTGGGGGTTTAGGTGGAGGGGGTTGTATGTTATGGCCCACGTTAATTGTAATCATTTAGAGTGAGGGGTTGGGCCTTTTAGTTCACAATGTTGGGGGTAGGGGGTTTTGGTCACTTAACTGGCTATATTTTGAACATAGCCAGTTAAGCTTAAAGTTATCCAGGACCAGTCCCAAATAACTTTAGCCCTACTCTGAAGCACATCCAGATATAACTGAACAACTTATTTGGCTACCTTTGAATATTGGAGTTAGTCGAGTAAGTTCTCCGTAAACGAGTAGGAACAAATTCAGTTACATGAGTGTGTGATGTCATCAGACAGCGCCAGGATGGAAAGTGCTCTTTCAGAGCTGAAAGACCTAGGAATCTTTCTGAGCATGAGCAGGTGTTCAACACAGCCACCATTACCCAAGTCTCAACTGTTTTTCTTCTGCCAAAGGGAAAGGATTTTTTTTTTGTTGTTTCTTGGCTTCTGCTGTGATTTTTTTAAATTTATTCACATCTTTTCTTCCCCTTTGAGTCTCCAAAAAATCCCAAACAATTTTTAACTCTTTCTCCTTGCTCTAATCTTTCTCTGCAATGTTGGAGAAATTTTCAAAATCCAGTAGGAGTTCTATAACTGTATTCTAAATGCTACAAAATGAGCAGTCTTGATCCCAACAATATCTGCCTTCAGTGGTTATACTTAGCACATGATACATCTGCACTGCATGTGGCAGAATGTCCCCATGAGTTTGCACATGCAAGGACATCATGTTAAAAAAAAACAAACCAAAAAAACCAAAACCCAAACACACACACACATATATATATATAGATAGATATAGATATATATATTTAAAACTTTCTTCCCACTTAGACAAGAAGGGTAAAGATTTAAAGATACTCTTAGCTAAGTTTGAGGTTAGAGTGGCTGAGGGATCAGGGCCATGATCCCACCCACAATGCGAAAAGGAGAGGTAGCATTCCCCATTGGTGCCATAATCTGCTAAGAAGCACCATGCAGAGAATACAACAGTGTATAAGGCAAAGACTGTGCCATCCGCAGCGCCATCCACATCACTGGCTCCAGCATCAAAGCTTGCAGAATTGATGCCCTTTGGTGCTCATTTCTCTCCTTGGTGCAAATAGGCGCTGTCTACACCTGCTCGGAAGCTAACACCTCCCATTTTAGTTCCAGAATTGGATTCTTCCTCTAACTGCTCAACTTCCTCTTCCAGAATGTCATGCATTTTAAAAATTATGGATGGATGTCTTTCAATCTTATTTGAAGAAAATGCCATCCATACCTCCACCAGCTTCTTTTGTGGAGCTAATATTGAAGAGACTTTCTACTGAGCTACACTCAGTCTGCTATTACACTTTATCAAAGAAAGCCATGATCACACTCGGAAGGCAAATCTTTTGCATAGTTAGCTTCAAAGGAGAAATCTTCACCAAAGGATCCCCCAGGGATACCAGCTTTTGAAGAAGATTCTTTTTTGGATTTTTATTAGTTTCAGTAGTTTCGAAGAGTCTATATGGGATTACCCTCCAATCTTTCACTGGAGCCTCCTAGAAGTACTACCTTGCCAGACGACAATTTGTATCCTGCCTTCCTGCAAAACAATGGCTGAAACTATACCATTTAAACTTCAAGATGACACACAACCACTAGAGGAATTGCCAGAAGTATTAAAATTCATTCAGGCATCCAAAAAGCATAAGATTGTTCCTAAGAACATAAGAACATGCTATACTGGGTCAGACCAAGGGTCCATCAAGCCCAGCATCCTGTTTCCAACAGTGGCCAAGCCAGGCCATAAGAACCTGGCAAGTACCCAAAGACTAAGTCTATTCCATGCTACTGTTGCTAGTAATAGCTGTGGCTATTTTCTAAGTCAACTTAATAGCAGGTAATAGACTTCTCCTCCAAGAACTTATCCAATCCTTTTTTTAAACACAGCTACACTAACTGCGCTAATCACATCCTCTGGCAACTAATTCCAGAGTCTAATTGTGCGTTGAGTGAAAGAACTTTCTCCAATTAGTTTAAATGTGCCACATGTTAACTTCATGGAGTGCCCCCTAGTCTTTCTATTATCCGAAAGAGTAAATAACTGATTCACATTAGCCCGTTCTAGACCTCTCATGATTTTAAACACCTCTATCATATCCCCCCTCAGCCATATCCCCATAAAGCCTTGCAAGATCAAAGCTCTCCATACCTACAGTAGCCAAAAACAGAGACTTGAAATACATGGTTCAACAGTGCATGGGGACACATCAAGATGCAACTTCCTCATGTCTATAATGATGGAATTGGCCCTTAAAAATGCTAAAAGATCAAAAACATAGTCTATTGCTTCTCTAGGGAAAGAGTCAAGATTACTAATGGACACCAGTGGAAAATCTTCTCTGTCAGCCTTGTTGTAGTCTGCGATTTCAGCACATCAGTTCTAGATTGTACAATACCTTTACAATATGCTACAAAATATAAGGGATATATATCACAAGATCTTGCTCAGGATATCCAGAACAAATTTACTACTCATCTTAATAAGGCAGATGGACATACCAACCATTTGGTGAGATCTATATACAATACATCTGATAACATCTTATTGATCTTTGGCTATAGCATCCAGAAGACTGACTTGGCTAAAGGCTTTGGATCTCAGAGATGTTGCCCATGACAAATTGACGGATGCCTTGTTTCTGGAGACAACCTATTTAGTGAAAAGGTTAGAGAAGCGGCAGATGTTATAATGGAGCATTGTACTGCCTTACAGACTCTCACTGTAGGCACCACAGTACAATCCTCTCTAAAGAAATACTTGGCATCTGCTTAGGAAACTATATTTCTCCTAGAGAAGGTACCATCCCTTCTCTTTCTACAGCCAATGTCCCTTTCCTTAACAACATCAACAGTCTCAGCAACGGACAAGGCCTCTGCCAAGAGAGAGACTTCAGCAGAGGCCACCTCAACAATTGCTCCAAAAAGTTGCTCCTAATTTTTGACCACCTAAATTATGATCATTCATGCTCTTTGAAAGCCCTTCCGGTTGAAGGGGTTTTTTTTTTTTTTTTTTTTTTTTTTTAATTTTTTATTTATGCTGATTTTAACAATCTTACATAGAAGAAAATAAGTAAATAATTACAGATTTTCCATATTATTATTTCAATAATAACTTAGGTACATATCTCTAATCTGCAATAAGAAATGTAGGAAGTAGTGCTCCAGGATTGAGAGAGAAGTTTGAGCGGTCTAAGGAAAACAGGAATACCCTTTACAATTGAAAAGAAAAGACAAACCTATATATATATATTTTACTGCTTCGTTCCTGTTGCTAATTTCACGGGGGGGGGGGGGGGGGGAAGATTCAAGAAACTTTAACTGTGTTATCTCAAAATAAACATATTTTGACCATTTTTCCAAACTTCACACCTACATGGATATTTTACAATCATTTTCCCACCTTTACTTTCCACGTCTGTTCTTAATTCTAGGAATTATTTTCTCCTTAATTGAGTTGTTCTGGAAAGATCTGGGTAAACCCAGATCTTTCCACCGTGGAAAAGTTCTGTTCTCTTCTTCATAAACAATCTGAATATAGCATCCCTATCGGTTGCAAAAACAAAACTGACATGTAAAGTAGTTCTATCCTCTATTTTTGATTCTAACGTCATTTCTAACACCTCTGATAGATTTAATGGCAATCCCTCCTCTTTCTTTCCCTCAGCTATGTTACTCTTAATATCCACATAGTATATTTTAGATATAGTAGGTATTGATTTCTCAGGCCATTTCAATATACATGATAAATATTCCTTAAACATGTCCAAGGGTGAGACTAGATTGAGCTTAGAGAAGGTGAAGATTGCTTGGTTCCTGGGGCGCCGCCCACTGAACAGCAACATCGACGTCATCAACTAGGGGCTGGAGCTTTAAAAGCCAGTCTCCCTCGGCGCTTGTCACCGTCCCGGCGCGTGTCGCTACCAGGGAATATTTGGACTTGACTGGACACAAGTAAATTGTAATCAATTTTATATTTTCTCCCCGCTCCCAACCCGCCCAGGTTAGAGTCTTAAATTAGAGAAGACTCGGAGAAAAGTAATATCTGGTATCATTATATAATTCCTCAATAAAATGCCGCATACAAAAAGAAAGGCAAAGATAAGAGAGGCAACAACACCCTCTCTATCTGAGCCATATCAATCTCAGATACCAGCATTCTTTTCGTTCACTCCTAGAATAGAGCCGGAGGAGGTGGTCATTGTAGATAAAAGCACTGAGCGGGTGCCTAATCTACCTACTGAAACATCATTGAGCCCTGGAGCTCTGTGTACCCCTCCACCGCCACAAGTAAATTCTTTGGAAGTATCTAAAATTTCCTCATCCTTAATAAGGGGAAAGAAGAATCAGGAACAGGAATAGAATTGAAAGTTTTACCACCTAAACCAAACGAAATAACACTTGACTCCCTATGGTCTGCTATTGTCTCTCTCGAAACTGCAATAATAAAACTAACACAGCAAACTACAGATGCGAATCTGCAAACAAAAAATTTGGAATTTTCATTCGAAAAAATGAACAAAGAAAAACAAGGAGTGGAACTAAGATTGAATGCGCTTGAAACCTGTCATCAAAGGTTCACAAAAACGGAGATATTACATAACAAGAGATTAGAGATGATTGAGAATCAACAAAAGTATTTAAATTTTAGGGGTTTTTGGTTTTTTTTCCACCCTCTGTGGTCACTCATCACTTCTGACCATTGGATTTTCACAGTAAACCACAATTTTTCAAACTCTTCCCAACTCCCCTGCAATGACATTTCTCTTGTTAGTGTAGCTCAAAATTCTTAATGATGAACTGACATCTCTGTTAGCCCATCTAGTAGAACCTGTCCCAATTTTAGAAAGAAAAAAAAAAAAGGATTTCTTTGTAGGATTTTTCCTTATTCTGAAGAAAATCAGGAGATCTGTGCTCTGTTTATCACAGAAATCTAACAGAGAGATAATTAGCTAACCAAACCACTACAGGTGATAAAGGAATAGGTTGTTGCAATTCTCTTTCTAAAGTTGTTTTTCTTTATTTGATATGTATAGTGTTCCCATTTTTATTACTGTAATGGGCCTTTCATTTCTTTCTTTATACACTGTAAACAGATTTTATGGTTTACTATTGTCTTTCCTCAAAATGGTTATGTAATTGTGGATTATAATTTAAGTAAACTAATTGTTTGTTAAAAATGGAAAATGATAAATAAAGAATTAAATTTCAGGGCTGGCTGACAACCTTGGATCTGGAAGATGCTTACATTTTTATAGCTTTACATAAAGTCCACAGAAAGTACCTATAATTTTTCCCTAGAAGAGCATCATTTTATTTATTTAAAACTTTTATATACTATTGTTCCGTATTCTATCACAACGGTTTACATAAAATGTAATTAAAAGTATGATACAATAAAATAGAAAATAAAACAAAAATGACATTAAATTTCAATACTGTCTTGCCATTTGGTAACTGTATTACCTAAGAGTTTTCACCAAGTGTCTGGCAGTTGGCGCTGCCTATCTCAGGAAGAACAGTGTTGTTATTCCTTACATAGGTGCCAGATTTTTGGGTGCCATGGGTGCTTGAGCAACCCCCTTCCCTATGTCTAGAGAGGAGTAATTTGAGTTTAGCATCCCAAATCATTTTGACAAGTTGACTCCTAAGTCCCCTTGTTTAGACGAGTGGCTAATATTGAGCAAATCCTTCAGAGAATTGACATAGCACACTTCTCAGGCCTATAGTCTCTGGGTTTCATAATGAAGTCTCTCACCCTAACCCCCAGCATGCCAATTGGATTTCATAGGAGCCCCCCTTAGATAGCCAGAAAGTAAAGGCATTTCTTCCACATCAAAAAATGAATACTCTGACATCTGTGTTCAAGTTCTATCCAAACACCAGTCTGGTCTGGCCAGATCCTTCATGGAGATGTTAGATCACATGGCAGCTACAGTACATATCACATCGCTTTCTCATCTAAAGACTTCACATGCTCAGTGGCACCTCATAAGCTACTGAAACAGCATCTACAACCACTTTCCTACAAAATTTTGCTTTCCAAGCTTCTCATTAATTCATTATAGTGATGGATACAAATGTCAAGTCTACTATGCAGTCAACCTTTTAATCCTCCACAAGTCCAGCAAATATTGATGCGTCTACCGAGGGCTGGAAAGCCTACTTAACAGTCTACTTACAAAGAACCTGGACCATTCAAGAAGCAAAACTTCATATCTCTTTTCTCTGAATATGGCTCAGAGCCATATTTAGAGCTCTTGTAATCTTCAAACCTGGTTGAAGGGAACTGTAGTGCAGATTCAGACAGACAAGGTGCTATGTACTACATTAAAAAGGAGGAACAGGTTCTTCATGCTGTGCAAAGAAGCCTGCAAAATTTAGACCATAATGAGGAAGATACACCTCAATGTTTTTTCCTGGAAGATAAATAGCAATGTCTCACAAATGTTTTCTCCACCCCAGCACAGTGCGGTGTTTTCCATCTTGGGGAAATACCTCTGATAGATCTCTGTGGCCCCCTTCAGCTGCAAACTCTCGCTTGCTCAAGCATACATCCAGACTTCTTAATATCAGATGCATTCTCACTTACATGGAACTAGGTTCTGATGTATGCTTTTCCTTTAATTCCTCTCCTCTCAAAAACAATGCTCAAGTTAAGAATGGATAAAAGAAGAATGATTCTCATAGCCCCATTTTGGCCATAATAATTTTGGGTTCCATGGCTTCAGAGGCTATCGGTGGAACCACCAATCTGTCTTAAATATTTCCAGCTCTCCTAACCTAATACAATGATTTACTTCTTTACTCCAACCTCCATTTCTAGTACACACAGCATGGATATTAAGTTGAATAGTGCTAGCACTACCATTCCCTACTGATGTGAACAAGGTTATTTTAGCAGCAATAAAATCACCTATAAGAGGCTTTTATACGTTTAAATGGAAAAGATTTTCCCTTTGCACCTCTCATGTCGGGGACCCTTTCAATTGCTCCACTTCATTACTCAATCAGGAACCACTGTTGATTGGATGCACAATTACAAACCCACTAAACTGTAAATAAATAAACAGAGAGGGTAATTGTGTTCAGTCATACATTTCCAAAAAAAAATTTCACAAAAGTATCTAACAAAATAATTTAATTTACATAACAAAATCCCTAAAACAACTTTCAAAAAGTTAAGTAAGCATATTACTTTCAAATCAATTCAATTCTTATAAATACATAGAAACCTCACATGACATATATAAAATGTACATACAACACACATATCTATATGTGTGCCAGAACCTGGTTCCTTGTAAGTGAGAATTCATCTGATAGTAGAAAGTCTGTATGTGTGTATGAATATTTATATACAAACACTTATAGATTACAAAACTTAACCCACATAAATTAAAAAAAAAAAACCAAAACAAAAAAAACCACTCCTACAAGAACCCACACACAAAACCCAAAAACAGTATCTTCAACCAATATAATAAAAATATACCTTGAAGTATCTCAACTGGAGATTAAGGAACAAATATGAACACTTCCCCAATATCTTTCCCTTAATGTGACATCACGGTACATGTACCAACTTTTATATACATTTGCAATCCTGTACAAAATACCTCCTCTTTATGATGTACTCCAAACATATCTGCTCTTAATACATTGTCACATTTCACATATTTATTTATTTATTTATATATATATATATATTCTTTTTATATACCGACGAACGTTGGGAACATCTCATCGGTTCACAGTAAACAAAATGCAGCTAACGAGCTTTACAGAGAACAATGAACAATCATTAAACAGTAAACTAGTTAAAAGAGAACAAGCGATAATATGGACTTTGTTTTACAGAGAACTATAAACAATCAATAGCAGGGGGAAAAAAGAGGTAGGGAATGTGGGGATGGTAACTTTACAGAGAACAATCAATAATAGGAACTCAGTTATATAGAGAACTATAACATTCAATAAAAATGGGGGAGAATTATAATTATAATATCCATAATTCATCCAAAGAATTATTCCTCCTACATCCCAAGAACTCTTCAAATTTGTTTCTCCATACAGTGTCCCTTCATGCATCCTGACACAGGTCCATGTTTCACTTCACAAAGAGGCTGCCTCAGGGAAACTATAAAACACAAAACAATCCCATAATCAAAAACAAAACAACTTACAAAAAAAACAGACCAAACCAAATCCTTACCCAAAATTTAACTAACAAAAGCCAAAAATTGACAAATTTTATCACAGGTGACATCACCTGTCAAATACAACATAATAAATCGTCATATTACACCAGTATCTTTAATGAACAATTCAGTATTAACAAAACAAAAGCCTTCAAAATTTCCTAAACTAAAAAATCAAATGCCGATAGCACCACCTCAGGCTTCCAAAAGGCACAATAACCATTCCGACCAATCAGGAAACCTTAGCAACTCACAAGACTAACTAGTCAAATAACACATCTACATTGTCCAGTGATGGACTGCTAACCAGTCATAAAAACCCAAACCAGTAAAGTGTTAAGTCTAACTAATCACAGCCATGGAAGTAGGGCAGTGGGCAAAACTAAAAGATATAAGGGAAACAAATATTTTTGTTAGGAAAGTAAATAAAGGGAAGAGGAAAAAGAGGCCATTATGATTTTCTGAAAAAGTAAGGAAGAAAAGGTTACCGTTCATAAATTACTAGAGATCACAGAAAGAGGAAGAAGGGCAACAAAATCTGGAAAAATTAAGAGAAGCTGGAAAAGTAGTTAGGAATGCAAGAATTCAAATAAAAGAAAAAATAGCAAATATGGTAAAACAGAGGGAGAAGACTTTTTTTTTTTTAAAGATATGTTAGTGATAGGAAGTGCAAAAGTGGCATTGTGAGATTCAAAGGTGAAGGGGAGGAATATGAAGAGGCTGATGAAGAAAAAGCAAAATTACTTTACAGATATTTCTGTTTGTCAACTGTGGAAGGGCCTGGAGCAGGATCACATAAAACACAAATAAGATTGGAAATGTGGGAAATAATTTATGGAACTTAAAGTAGATAAAGTGATGGGGCTGGATGGGATACATCTGAGGGTATTAAGGGAACTTAAAAATGTCCTGGCAGCTCTGCTGCTGACCTTTTCAATGCTTTTTAAGAGTCCAGAATAATCCTGGAGGACTGGAAAAGGGCAGATGTAGTTCTCATTCATAAAATTTGGAAGAAGAGGAAGCTGGGAATTAGACTGATTAGTCTGATTCTGAGGTAAGCAAATGCATGGAATTGCTGCTAAAACAGAGGATAGTGCAATTTTTTGAATCCAGTGGTTTGCAAGATCCAAGGCAGTACCAGAGGTAAATCTTATTGGACAAATCTGATCAATTTCTCTGATTGGCTGACCAAAGAGTTGGATCAAGGGAGAACGCTAGACATATAGTGTACTTTGATTTCAGCAAGGCCTTTGACAAGGTTCTGTACAGAAGATGTATAAATAAATTGAACACCCTTGGTATGGAACCTAAAATGACTAACTGGCTTAGAAACTGGCTGAGTGGGAAGCAGCAAAGGTTAGTAGTAAATGGAGTTTTCTCTGAGGAGGGGGGGGATGTTATTAGTAGTGTACCTTAGGGATCTGTTCTCAGACTGATCCTTTTCAACATTTTTGTGAGCAATATAACGGAAGGTTTGTCAAGAAAGGTTTGTCTTTTTGCCGATGATATCAAAATCTGTAATGGGGTGGACAGCTAGGAAGGTATGGAAAACATGAGGAGGGATCTAACAAAGCTCGAGGAATGGTCTAAGGCAGTGGTTTCCAACCCTGTCCTGGGGACCCCCCCCAGCCAGTCGGGTTTTCAGGATATCCACAATGAATATGCATGAGAGAAAATGTGCATATGGAGGCAGTGCATGCACATTTTCACCCATGCATATTCATTGTGGATATCCTGAAAACCCGACTGGCTGGGGGGGGGGTCCCCAGGACAGGGTTGGGGACCACTGGTCTAATGTCTGGCAGCTAAGATTTAATGCAAAAAAAAATGCAAAATAATGCATTTAGGATACAGAAACACAAAGAAAAGGTGCACTATTGGAGGTGAAATTCTTCTAAGCACAAAGGAAGAGTGGAATCTGGAGGTAATTGTATCTGATGTCAAAAGTTGGCCAAACAGATGAATAAAGTGACAGTAAAAGCCAGAAAGATGCTTGGCTGCATAGGGAAGTCCTTGATGAGACCTCACTTGACATACTGTGTTCAGTTCTGGAGACTGGATCTTCAAAAGGATATAAACAGAATGGAATCAGTCCAGAGGGTGGCTATTAAAATGATCAGTGGTCTTCGTTCTAAAGTATATGGAGATAGACTTCAAGATCTAAACATGTACACCCTGGAGGAAAGGCGAGATATGATAGAGATATTCAAATATCTCAAAGTTTTCCATGCATTGGATGTGAACCTCTTTCAATGGAAAGGAGGCTCTAGAATGAGGGGTTGTGTGGTGAGGTTGAAAGGGGGAAGATTCAGGAATAATCTTAGGAAATATTTCTTTACAGAGAAGGTGGTGGATGTGTGGAATAGCCTCCCATTGGAGGTGGTGGAGACAAAAACAGTATCTAAATTCAAGAAAGCATGATATAAATACAGGGGATCTCCAAGGAAGTGGTGGGAATTATAATTCTAATTTAACTGGCTAGGAGGGCCATACTGTCTTTTTCTGCTGTCATGTTTCACTTTTTCCACCTACCATATTATAAAAAGACCCCCTTAAATTTTCATGTTCAAACCACAAGGGATACCAGAATCTAAGTGAAAACTCAATTTCTGTTCCAAATGTTACACTTGATGAGATAAATTACCATTCCGTGGATGCAGAATCAATTGTAACCTGCAAAAACCTAAATCTTGGGGAGAAAGCTGCACCTCAGCCCAATGCTGTACAAGCAAAGCCTCAATCTGAACATTATTAATACTACTGTGATCAATAATACGCACTTTCAAAGCATGAATAGTTTCCCCCCACATATATAAGACCTCATGGGCACAAAATCACTGTGATAGACAAGTTGTAGATGATTTCAAAAAGTATTTATATGAAGCAACAGGATGTGTGAACACTGAAAGAGAAAGTGAGAAGTCAAATACCCTGCAAGACCCACATGGACGTTGGCCCCCATTGGAAGTACTCGAGCTATTAACTACCAAAGGAAGAAAAGATGACACCAAACAGTTCTGTAAATGTCTAGCCTGTTTATAGCAAAAAGAGAGGAGGCTTTACAAAAACAGGAAAATAGCGTAACTGTGACCAGTGCACTCTGTTCTGGCAACAGTCTGGGTGTAAGGAATATATGGAAGCACATACACCACTCTATCTGAAATGGCTGCTGTTTTTTTTACCCTCCAATAACAATTTCCAGTTTGAAAAACTTGGCCACTTATAAGCTCTTCTAATTACTGCTCAGTTTACCGTCTTGCAAAGAATGACTCCTGCATCTTGGCTGCCTGAATTTTAAACTCCTCCATTGTATAAATATGCCGCAACTGAAAAAAATTGGCTAATGGGACTATTCTGCTTCATCTTATGGACATGACAGCTTGCAAGCCATAAAAGAATTACTAGCGGTGGGTTTTTATGAATGGACGTCACAAACCACCTTGAAGAATGATAAAACCTATCGGGCGGATTTTAAATGCCCTGCTCGCATAAATCCGCCCGGATTTATGCGAGCAGGGCCCTCGTGCGCCGGCGCGCCTATTTTGCATAGGCTGCCGGCGCGCAGAGCCCCGGGACGCACGTAAGTCCCGGGGGTTTTTTAGGGGGCGTGTCGGGGCGGGGCCAAACGAAGCGGCATTTCGGGGGCGGGCCAGGGGGCATGGTTTTGGCCCGGGGCATTCCGGGGCCGTGGCCGCGCCCTCCGGAACTGCCCCCGGGTCGGGTCTCGGCGCGCCAGCAGCAGCCCGCTGGCGCGCGTGGATCCCTCCGGGAGGCGTAAATCCATGGATAAAGGGGGGGGGGGGGGGGGGGTTTAGGTAGGGGAAGGTGAGGGGAGGGCAAAGGAAAGTTCCCTCCGAGGCTGCTCCGATTTCGGAGCGGCCTCGGAGGGAATGGAGGCAGGTTGTGCGGCTCGGCGCGCGCCGGCTGCCCAAAATCGGCAGCCTTGCGCGCGCCGATCCAGGATTTTATAAGATACGTGCGGCTACGTGCCTGGTGCGCCAACAAAAGTACGCGATCACGCTTTTTAAAAAAAATCTACCCCTATGTGTAAAAAAAAAATGAGACCTGAGAAGATGCAACCACATACTAAAAGTGCAGATCAACATCACACAAGTTCAAATAATAAAAAAAATAAAATAAAATAAAAACTCATCACTGGTACCCCACCAAACAAGAAAAATATCAATTTATTATAACCAAACCACAACCCAAGACCAGAAAGACAAACAAAATACAAAACTGCACCTCAACATTTTTAACATATAAACAAGTAGTATTGGGGCTGTAGTTGTCCCCATAGCCATACCTTTGATTTGTTGAAAAAAATCTTTCTGAAACACACACATATTTTATTGTAAGAGCTAGAGTAGCTAGCTCAATCAAAAAAGAGGTGGGAATTTAAGATTCCAGAGGTCACTTATGCATTGTCTCCCTTACTATCTATTTAGCCTCGGGGTATAGTGTGTTCAAATACGAATCAATATTTAATGTTACCTTCTCAGTAATTACAGGCAATCCATTCAAAATTTTGATAAAGTGAGATGAATCATGGGCTGAGCTAATGGAACAAAGAGTTGTAAAAATTTATCAATAAAAATTGACAAAGGTTCTAAAATAGAACCAATCCCAGCCACAACCTGTCATCCCAGGGAATCAATCTCCGACTCTTTGGGAGAATATAAAAGGTCAGTAACACTGGATAAGGTTCGATGAGAAAACTAGCTTCTTTCTCTGTAATATATTTTCTCTCAAAACACCTACATATAGTATCAGATATAAAGTTCATCAGATTTGCACTAGGGTCCGAGGGTGATTTCATGTAATAGGATGAATTGGACAATTGATGATGATACATTTCACTGACATAATTAGTATGGTCCATAATATCTGTGCATCCTCCTTTGTCAGCAGGCTTAATGACTATTTCAGTCAGATAACAAAGAACAAAATGCTAATCGATCAGTTTTAGTAAAATTTGTATACTGCACCCAGCCCAAAGACCATTCAGTTGCAGCAAGATCACATTCAACCATGCATTCAAATGCAGCTAATAATGGATTGATTTGAACACAGGGAACACCCAAGAAGATTTTCTAGATACCACTGTCGTTTCTAACTGCCTATCAGGCTCATCTCTTTCTGAGGTGGAACATGGACCTGTCAGGACGTGTGGAGGAACATTAGTTTGGAGAGTTCTTGGGGTGTAAAAACACATTACTTGGAGGAATAATTCTTTTGGTGAATTTTGGAAATGTGAAATGTGATAATGTATTAAGAGCAGATGGTTTGGAAGTATATCACTAAAAGGAGATACTTTGTACAGGATTGGAGATGTGTATAAGAGTTGGTACCTGTACTTTTGGTGTCAAATTAGGGGAAATATATTGTGAAAGTGTTCATATTTGTTTCTTAGTTTCCAATTGTGATACTTCAAAGTATGTTTTTACTATATTGGTTGTGGATTTTGTTTTGTTTGTTTTTTTGTGTGGTCGTGTTTTAGTTTATCTGGTAGGGCTGTAATCTATATGTTTGCACGTAAATATGGATTGAATGTGTGTTTTTGTATATGTTATATATGTTTCTATTTATAACTAGCGGTACCCCGCCACGCGTTGCAGTGGCAGAGTCAGGTTCTTTTCCCTCCCTCCCCCTTGCTCATTTACCTCAGTCACTCATCCTCCTCCCCCTTGGTCACTCACCCCCCCCCCCCCTTCCCTCCCCTGTCCCCACTCCAACTCTCTCCCCTCATTCTCCCTCCCCTCACTGTCACCTCCCCCCGCCTACTGCCTACCCTTCAGATCAGAAAACCTTTGTCTTTCTATTTCTGTGGGAACCCCCCCACCCCAACCCCCCCAATCCCAACCCTTTAAATCAAATAACCCCCCACCCTCCTGCCCCCTCCCAAGACCTGGGAAATTAAAATTGTTGGTGCTACATGTGGTCTGTCCCTGGGCATCTGTGCGCGTTATGTAGCCAAATAGGGGAATGCCTAACCAAATTTGCACTTCCAAATTTGTTTTGTGGTCTGGGGAGGGCTATTTTGGTGCGTTCCCGAGATCGTGCAAGTTTAGTGTATGTATTTGTGTGTGAACTTCCCCCTTCCCCCAAAAAACAACTGTATGAGAAAAGTTCTCTTAAACTAACCACCCCACACTCTCCTGCCCCCCTCCCCAAGATGTTCGCAATAAATTCATTACCACCCCCCACCCTCCAGACCCCCTGAGACCTGATAAAAATGTCTGTCGGTGGAGCGGGCGTTCAGGAGCGGTCCGGGAGCGATGTATTGGCGTTGGTCTGTCGGCTGCGAGCACTGAAACTGGTTCCAACGGCCCTTTGCCCTTACTATGTCAGTGGGGTGGAGCAATGGCAGCGGTAGGTCCTCTGACATAGGGCAAAGGTCCGCCGGCTGCCAGTCCTGAAAATGGCGCCGAGGGGCCCTCGCCCTTACTATGTCACATGGGCTACTGCCGCCATTGGTGTCCCCCGAGTGGCATAGTAAGGGAAAGGGCCGTCGGCGCCATGTTGAGTGCTGGCAGCCGACGGCCATAGTGCAGGAGATGTGTCCCGGACCGGTCCTGGCCCCCCACTGGAGCCTCCTGGACTTCTGTCAGGTTTTGTGTGTGTTGTGAGGGCCTGGGAAGTAAATAAATTTCAATATAAATATTCAGCTGAAAAGGAACTCTTGTTGAGATGTGTATAGCAACCTTCATAAATAGCCTCAGTACATTTGTGGCTTACTTGGTGGAGCCTGTAATATTCTGGGCTGATATTATAATCATGGGTTGCATGAACACTTTTTTTGCACCAACAGGCACTAAAGATATGGCACAACCACTGTGTAATTGGACTCGCTAGTGTGTGCACTTATCTTAATTAACCGCAGGAAAAGATGGCAAAATGGTCCTGAAGTATTTCCTCCGACACCTTGGTGTTTCGGAGTCTGTTACTCCTTCTTCGGGGACCTTCAGGAGAAAACAAGCCTTCTATGTGCTTCTGCGTGAAGAACAAAACTATGAGAGTTCTTAGCATGCTGAACAGCTAAAGAATACAATGGCTTCGGTTTGGAAATACAAACTTACTCAGCGTTTTCTTGATCAGTTCTGAATGTTGAAACGGCGATTATCTGTGCGCTGCAACGGGTGAAAAGTTCTTAAAAGGGTGAAAATGGTAATATTCTAAGGTCTTTAGAATGTCATTCAAAAAAATATATCAGGACTTACCTGCACTGTAGTGTTGATACCTGCCAGCATATACGTTCAAGAACTGACAGCTTGTGCGCCAAAGAGACGCTGGTTTTAAAGGGAATCCGTCGATGAGTTCTTTTTACAGGAAATGATGTGCTAAAGCACAAAACCAGCGTCTCCTTGGCGCGCAAGCTGTCAGTTCTTGAACGGTATATGCTGGCAGGTGTCAACGCTACATTTCATTTAAATCAATTGATTGTACTACCAGCTTTTTTCCAAGACCTCACTCCAGCGTACCTTAGCCTGCAGAAGATCCCTATTATTTTGTTTGGAAAGGGCAAAACCTTTCAGAAGATCTCCTTGGCTATTCCTAGCTTGTGGTCCAGCTAAGCAAGGCCTACCAGGGTTTGCTTTTTAAGCTTTCTGCATGGTGCTTTGACTGCATATCCTATTGCTTCACTAATGCTGAGATTCAGTGCCCAAATAAAATCAAAAGCTGCTCATGTGCGAGCAACAGCATCTTCAGTAGCACACTTTCACTCTGCTTCTGTTTAGGACATCTGCAAAATAAACCAGTTGGTCATCTATACACACCTGTACTTAGCATTATGGTCTCAAGAAATATTGTTGCAGGGATATTAAGTAGCTTTGGCCAAGCAGTTGTGTTTAAAAATAATTATTTAATTAAGAGCTTTACATTTCTCTCTATTTTCTCTTCAAATGGGTTTATAATTTGTCCTTATCCAGCAAAAGACACATTTTTTTAATGCAACTCTCAACTAGGTAATCCCCCACTTGAGTGGATGAATTTGTTCTTGCTGGTCAACAGTGAAAGCAATGTTGCTTATCTCTAAAAGATATTTTCTGTAGGCAGCAGAACCAATCACACTACCACCCTGCTCCCCATAAAGTTGAAACTTAGATTGTAAAAAGACTGAGGAGACTTCACACTGTGGTATTTATGCTTGTAACTCCCACACATGCTCAGAAAGATTCCTAGGTTTTTCTGAGCTCAGAGCAGATATTCCACTTCTGTGCTGTTGGATGACATCACCCACGCTTGTGGCTGCCTTATTCTGCTGTCTACGGAGAATACCTACCTGTGTTTTCCCTATCCAGGAATATACACAGAATGCCTCCAATTTATCCATTTAAATTTTATGCGATTAATTACTTAGCTGGATGAAATGTATCAGGTACATCCCCTCAATATAGCAGATTTGAATGTAACCCTAAACAAGACAATATAGTTTTCAAGGGGTATTCTCCAAGCATAAGCTGCTGAAAAAAACCTAGTTAAAATAACCTGGTATAAATCTAAAAAAGTATAGTAAAGAAGTGCAAATAGTTCTTTCAAGTTTCCAATGGCTAAAAGTTAGTTTCAGTCACTTCTAGTTACTATGTATAGTGCTACCATGCCACAAACTGTGGTCATGTATTGGGTTCTCAACTCTGGTTCTTGTGATACACAAATGGGTTTTGGATTGCATAATCAAAAATATATGCAAATTATTCTTGGACTAAAGGTGAATTTTCAAAATGTTCTGTGCAGAAAAATGATCATATATGCATGTAAGTAGCCTGTACACGCACATTCTGTATTTTATAAATGCCAAACATAGGCAGCTCTATGAATCACGAGGTGCAGGGGGGCGGGGTGGCAAAGTGGGGGGCGGGTCTGCGATAGCTGGCAGCGATCGCATCTCCGCGGGCCAGCTTTCGCACCCAATAGCGCCATCGTAAAAGGGACTTTTCACGTGCGCTAGCTTTAGAAAATAACCCCCATAATGTGGGTATATCTGCCTTTGCATGCACATAAATGTGGAATGAGGTGCCCTGGGCAGGGCCAACATGCGCAACACATGCACATTTATACGCTCACATAAATTTACACCTGTAATTTTTCTGGAGTAAGTAATAATAAATGTGTTTTCCTGGCGTGTAGCCAGATGGACTCAGAACGAATGGGTATAGTATGCTCGTGCTAGCAGTTGGAGACGGATCTGACGTCAGCACGGGTATATATATACCCCCACAGGAAGCTTAGCAACTCAGTAATTTCCATCTCCAAAGCAGTTTGGAGAGCCTGCACGCTCGCGGCGTGTGTTTTCCAAATCTACTTTCTACTTTTCTTTTCTAACAACTTCTACAGCATCGAGCCCCGCACTCCTGCGGTGATACCCTAAGGTCCCTCCCCCAGTAGAGTTTCCCGGGGTGATTTCCGTGATCCCCCGGAGGTTTAAGTCCTCGGTCCGGTGGCCGAATCGCGGCAGGGACACAGCCCCCGGGCGAGGTTCGGGTGAGGCTTACGAGGCGCCTCGGTCCCGGCGTGGACGAGGCAGCGGGTGCATATCCTCAACCGCGGCGGTGAAAGTACTTGCCCTCTCCCCCCGCAGCCGGAGGCCGCCTGGGTTCCAGCCGGGAAGCGCCGAGGAACAGGTAAGGTGTACGGCTTTTACTTCTGGTCTCCGAGGAACCGAGGATCGGCGGCGTGGCACGCCGTTGAGGGCGCCATTTTGTGGCCTTGTTCAGGTATTGAGCGCCCGTGATAGGCGCAGATCTATGCCTAGGCGCAGATCTATGCCTAGGCGCATATTCTATTCCTCCTTGTGCGTATATTGCTAACCCTTATTGCTAAGCGCATGTTGAATACCGTTAAGCGTGTATTGCTAACCGCTTATTGCTGAAAGCATATTGAATGACATTGAGCGAGTATTGCTAACCGCTTATTGCTGAGAGCATATTGCATACCATTGAGCGCGTATTGCTAGCCGCTTATTGCTGAGAGCATATTGAATACCATTGAGCGTGTATTGCTAACCGCTTATTGCTGAGAGCATATTGAATAACATTGAGCGAGTATTGCTGACCGCTTATTGCTGAGAGCATATTGAATTACATTGAGCATATATTGCATATTGCTGCCACATATTATTATTGTGCGCCTGTTGTATTAAGCGCATATTGCTGCCGCATATTATTATTGTGCGCCTGTTGTATTCCGCGCATATTGCTGCCGCATATTATTATTGTGCGCCTGTTGTATTAAGCGTATATTGCTGCCGCATATTATTATTGGGCGCCTGTTGTATTAAGCGCATATTGCTGCCGCATATTAGTATTAAGCGCCTGTTGTGCTAAGCGCATATTGCTGCCACATATTATTCAATGGAACAGAATGCCTCAGCGTCTTCAGCGGGGGCACCTCCTGCCTCTGGCATTAAAGCCCTCGGCCTCTGCTCCGCATGCCAGCTTAGAGCCACACACAGTGAAGAGCCAGACTCCCTATGTGCCCAATGTGAGGAGGCAGTGGGACCCTCGGGCCAGGACCAGTCTCAGCCACGATTTGCTGACAGTTCCCCAGGTCAGTTTAGTGGTCAGTCTCGACCAATCGGGAATCCCGGGGGATCTTGTACCCCGGCGATTAGAGGCTGCTTCAGTTTCCTGGGTGGATCTCTTTAAGGGGATTCATGCCTTTGTACAGATGCAAACGGCGTCCCGTCCAGGCCCTGCGGTTCCAGTTGTTCCTGCTGTTTCTGCGGTCCCTGCGGCTGCCGCTGCGGTGGCGGCTCCTGCGGACCCGGTTCCTGGACCCTCCCGCCTTTATCGTGAGCGGGACCTCCCGCCGCTGGACAGTCCAGATCAGTCAGACCAGGAGGTTTCACCGGACGAGTCCGAACTCCCGGACGAGGGGGACCTTCCCCCAGGGATTGAGCCATATAGAACCATGAGGCGGTTCTTCCCTAAGGAAGATCTTTCGGACCTGGTGTCTCAGTGCCTGGGGGAGTTGGATATTACAGGTCCCAGCGCTACGGTGCCCTCTGCGCAGAACCCTCTACTGGAAGGTCTTCGTCCTACAGCCCGCCACTTTCCATTCTTGCAAGCAGCACAACAACTGATAGATTTAGAATGGGCTGCACCAGCGGCTTCCTTCAAAGGGGGCCGGGCCCTGACGGGCATGTACCCACTGGCGCCGGCTATCCAGGAGCTGCTGGCGTGCCCTCAGGTGGACGCCTTGATTAGCGCTGTGGTCAAGCGCACTACCATTCCAGTTGAAGGGGGGGGGGGCGGCCCTCAGGTAGCCTCATGACCAGCGACTGGACACCATTCTGAAACAGACTTTTGAGGTGGCAGCTTTATCTTTGCGGATTGCGACCTGCTGCACAGTGGTGACGCGTGCCTGTTTGTCACAGGTCAGGAACAACGCTCCAGCAGCAGATATGGAGTCCGCTCTCTCGTTCCTCACGGATGCTGCATCAGACCTAGTCCGAACAACAGCCAAGGGGATCTCATCCTCCGTAGCTGCCAGGAGGCAGCTCTGGATCCGGAAATGGTCAGCCGATGTGCCTTCCAAGACACGCCTCACCAGATTGCCCTTTAAGGGCTCTTTCCTGTTTGGCAGCGATCTTGATAAACTGGCCAGCACATGGGGCGCTTCTCCAGTACCTCGACTGCCGGAAGATCGGTTCAGAAGGAACCAGCGCGCCTTTCCAAGACCTTCCAGGGGTAGAAGCTCTCAGCGCTTCATTCCCTACAGGAGTCGCTACCAGGCACCTCGTCCTCAGGCCAGGAACCAGTCCTTTCGGACCAAGCAGCGCAAGAGGGGAGCAGGCCCGGGCTCCGGTCCCGGCCGCGCCTCATAATGAGAATCCGACGATCCATCTGGGGGACGGAGCCATAGGGGGCAGGTTAACCCTCTTCTACCCCAGATGGGTCGAGATCACGTCGGACCAGTGGGTCCTCGCCATCATCCGAGAGGGGTATTATCTGGATTTTCATCATCTCCCTCCAGACAAGTTTGTGGAATCTTCTTGTCCCACGCACAAGAAGGCAGCATTGGAAGCTACCCTGGCGAGGCTCCTGTCCTTGAAAGCCATCATCCCAGTACCTGCATGGGAGGTGAATTCTGGACACTATTCCATTTATTTCATGGTACCCAAGAAAGGGGGCACTTTTCGGCCTGTACTGGACCTCAAGTCAGTCAATCGCTACTTACGGGTCCCGAGGTTTCGCATGGAAACTCTGCGCTCCGTCAAGACCGCAGTACAGCCAGGAGAATTCCTCACGGCATTAGACTTGTCAGAAGCTTACCTGCATATCCCGATCCATCCGGATCATCAGCGCTACCTACGCTTCAAGGTTCTAGGACGCCACTTCCAATTTCGGGCTCTGCCCTTCGGGTTGGCGACGTCGCCACGGACATTCACCAAGGTGGTCGTAGTGGTAGCAGCGGCGCTCAGACGGGAAGGAATTCTGGTCCATCCCTACCTAGACGACTGGCTGATCAGGGCAAAATCTCGAGAGGAGAGCCTTCGGACAACCGACAGAGTGATCGCCCTTCTGGAAAGCCTGGGCTGGGTAATCAACCTCAGCAAGAGTTGCCTACAGCCTTCCCAGTACCTGGGGGTACAGTTCGACACCCAGGCAGACACAGTCAGTCTCACTGCCAAAAGAAGGTTGAAACTTCAGACGTGTATCCAGTACTTGATGGGAGCCAGTCGGCCCATAGCTTGGGATTATCTGCAGGTTCTCAGTCTCATGGCATCCACCCTGGAAGTGGTACCTTGGGCGAGGGCCCATATGAGACCTCTACAACACTCCCTACTCTCTCGCTGGAGCCCCCGCTTGCGGAACTATTCCACGCACCTTCCTCTGCCAGCCAGAGTACGGACCCAGTTGCGGTGGTGGTTGCAGTCCAACCACATGAGCAGGGGGTCGAGGATGTCATCACCCACGTGGACTCTGCTTACCACAGATGCCAGCCTGAGCGGCTGGGGAGCACACTGTGAAGAACTCGCCGCACAAGGGCGGTGGAACAGAGAAGAGTCAGCATGGAACATCAACCGTCTAGAGGCCCGGGCAGTCCGATTGGCATGCCTTCGATTTGCTCACAGACTGAAGAACAGAGCAGTCAGAGTGATGTCCGACAACGCCACCACGGTGGCATACATCAATCGTCAGGGCGGAACCAGAAGCCGACAGGTAATGCTGGAAATCGCCCTACTGATGGCTTGGGCAGAGGCGAATCTTCAGGACATCTCCGCCGTCCACATTGCCGGGAAGGACAACACCACGGCAGACTTCCTCAGCAGAGAAAGCCTAAATCCGGGAGAGTGGCAGCTGTCACCCACAGCCTTCCAGATGATTGTGGATCACTGGGGGATTCCGCACATGGATTTACTGGCGGACAAGTCCAATGCTCAAGTACCCAGATACTTCAGCCGCAAGCGCGACCCGTTCGCACACGGAATCGGTGCCCTGGTTCAGCCATGGCCTCCAGGGACTCTACTATACGCCTTTCCTCCGTGGCCTCTGCTGGGTGCCATCATCCACAAGATTCAGAGGCACCGGGGCCTAGTTCTTCTAGTGGCACCAGACTGGCCAAGAAGACCCTGGTACGCGGACATGAGAAGACTACTGGCAGGGGAGCCTCTTCCCCTGCCTCCTCTCCGGGACCTTCTACGTCAAGGTCCCATCCTCCACGAGGATCCGGCTCAATTCTCTCTTACGGTCTGGCCATTGAGAGGGCTAGACTGAAAAAAAGAGGTTACTCGGAGCCCGTGATAGATACACTCCTCTGAGCTCGCAAGTTTTCCACATCCCTCACCTACGTAAGGATCTGGAGAGTATTCGAAGCATGGTGCGACCCTCATGGCACCAATCCACATGGACTCAGAACGGATTTCCTGCAAGATGGACTTCAGAAGGGTCTCTCCCTCAGCTCCATCAAGGTTCAGGTGGCTGCGCTGTCTTGCTACGGCCCTAGGAGGGATGGCAAGACCATCGCCAAGCACCCAGATGTTTCTCGCTTCCTGAAAGGAGTCAAGCATATCCGTCCGCCACTGAAGTGGCCTGTGCCCTTATGGAACCTCAACCTCGTTTTGGATTTCCTCGCGGGATCCACCTTCAGACCCCTTCGGGGCCTGTCTCTCCGTTCTCTAACTTTGAAGATGGTGTTCTTGCTGGCTGTATGTTCAGCACGCCGCATCTCAGAGCTACAAGCACTGTCCTGCCGGGATCCCTTTCTCAGGATCACTCCTGAGGCTATCCATCTTCGCACGGTCCCCTCCTTTCTACCTAAAGTGGTTTCACAGTTTCATCTTAACCAAACCATATCCTTGCCTACCACGGCGGGTTTGAAGAAATCTGAAGAAGGGTGTTTATTACGCCATCTCGACATTGGCAGATTGCTGCCCAGATATCTGGAAGTGACACAAGAAGTACGAAAGACGGACCATCTGTTCGTCCTGCACAGCGGAAAGAAACAAGGTGAAGCGGCCTCTTGGCCCACCATCGCCCGCTGGATTAAAGAAGTTATCAGAGCAGCTTATGTAGAGGCTGGGAAATCTCCGCCTCTACAGGTCAAGGCTCATTCTACCAGAGCACAAGCGGCATCCTGGGCAGAATCCAGGATGCTGTCGCCTGCAGAAATCTGTAAAGTGGCGACGTGGTCCTCCCTCCATACCTTCTCCAGGTTCTACCGTCTGGATGTCCAGGCCAGGGAGGACACAGCATTTGCGAGGGCGGTACTACATGGTCCTCAGGCAGCCTCCCACCCAGGCTGGGAGTAAAGCTTTTGTACATCCCATTCGTTCTGAGTCCATCTGGCTGCACGCCAGGAAATGTTGAGATTACTTACCTGATAATCTCCTTTTCCTTAGTGTAGACAGATGGACTCAGCTTCCCGCCCAGCTGCCTGTGTACATGGGTTTCACCGATTCAAGGTAAGCCAGGTCATCTGTTTCCATAAGAGCGTACACTCTACCAGGTGTCAACGCCTTCCGGTTGGGAATGCTGGCGGTCTCCAGCTACTATCAATCGGTCAGGGGAATCCTGTTTCACTTTTCACTGAGCGTCAGTACACACATCCATAACAGCTTTTGCAAGGAAGATTACTGAGTTGCTACGCTTCCTGTGGGGGTATATATACACCCGTGCTGACGTCAGATCCGTCTCCAACTGCTAGCACGAGCATACTATACCCATTCGTTCTGAGTCCATCTGTCTACACTAAGGAAAAGGAGATTATCAGGTAAGTAATCTCAACATTATTTTGTACTGTTGACTGGGTGGGAGGTCTGGGTGAACTGGGGAAAATTCAGGCTGAAGAACCAGGAAGTTTTTGATGAGCTGCAGAGGACTGGGCAAACTGGTGGACTAATTGGTAAAACTGGTAATTTCACTCATGGGTAGGTTTTGCACGAATTGCGTATACATAAGCCGACTTACATAAATCCTATTTTATTTGCACATGTGAAATACATGCACGTATATTTTTAAAATAGGTGGGTAAAATTTGCACACTGAATGCACTGATATATATGGTTTCATTGCATTGCATGCATTTGTGCATAAGCCTACATATGGAATTCTATCCCACCAGAACTGAGACAGGAACCTTGCCTCCCCACTTTCAGAAAAAGACTTAAAACCTGGCTATTCTTGAAAGCCTTTCCAGACACCAACTGAACCCACTCTCAACTCAAGCAACTAAGAACTCCCGTCAGGGTAATCAACAACCTTTGACAACTCAATAATGTTTTTTAATGAGGCAGGTTTTATTTACCTTGGTTTTTTTTTTACCTTGGTCATTCCTTTGTTATCTCAGTGTTAATCTCTCTTTTGCCTTCTCTTCATTCCAAGTTGCATTTTATCCCTGTTTTATTGTAACTGCTACCTTATTCTTCTATCACATGTTAATGTTTTTAAGTTATTAAGTATTTATTCTGTTGTCACACCTTGTTATTTGTAAACCAGCATGATGCGACTCCCATCGCGAATGCCGGTATATAAGAAATTTAAATAAATAAATAAATAAATAAATATGTGTGTATATTGCAGAGTAAATTTATATGTATTTTTATAATGTGCATATATCATACACACAGTTTATAAAATATTTGAACAAATGTATTTGCCGACACTCTCACACACATATGCCACTGCGCACAGTTGTTTAATAGTTATTCTCATAGGATATGCAAATATAAAGGGAATGGAACAGCTCCCCTATGAGGAAAGGCTGAAGAGGTTAGGGCTGTTCAGCTTGGAGAAGAGGTGGCTGAGGGGGGATAGGATAGAGGTCTTTAAGATCATGAGAGGTCCTGAACGAGTAGATGTGAATCGGTTATTTACACTTTCGAATAATAGAAGGATTAGGGGGCATTCCATGAAGTTGGCAAGTAGCACATTTAAGACTAATCAGAGAAAATTCTTTTTCACTCAACGCACAATAAAGCTCTGGAATTTGTTGCCAGAGGATGTGGTTAGTGCAGTTAGTGTAGCTGGGTTCAGAAAAGGTTTGGATAAGTTCATGGAGGAGAAGTCCATTAACAGCTATTAATCAAATTTACTTAGGGAATAGCCACTGCTATTCATTGCATCAGTAGCATGGGATCTTCTTAGTGTTTGGGTAATTGCCAGGTTCTTGTGGCCCGGTTTGGCCTCTGTTGGAAACAGGATGCTGGGCTTGATGGACCCTTGGTCTGACCCAGCATGGCAATTTCTTATTTTCTTATATGTGCTGAATATTCATTGGGGCCATCGTGAGAACCAGAACTGTTTGCAGTCCTCAAAGACTGGATTCAGAGCCTCTGGTATAGTGGTTGTGCATGTGTGTGGGGCTCATGCTTGGTCTGTGCATAGTGCTGTCATGTAGAGCAAGCTGCTAGGGTTTGTGCCGCCAGATTGTGTATGGTGCAGTTGTGTAATTCAGGTCTTGCAACAGTCAACAATTTGGCCTCTCCAGTTATTACAAAACTCAGCTGCTAGGATTGTAACCAGTTGTAAAAAAACAAGATCATATCACTCCCATATTGAAATCACTGCACTGGCTACCCATTGAGAAACGCATTCAATACAAAACTCTATGCATTTTACACAAAACGATATACAGTGAGCAGGTTGAATGGTTAAATGCCAACATTCGGGTTCACACTCCACAGCGAAATCTGAGATCTGCAAACAAAGGATTACTCTCTATTCCATCAGTCTCCTCAGCCAGACTCACTACAGTCAGGGACAGAGCACTATTACTCGCAGGGCCCAAATTGTGGAACACTCTACCAGTGGAACTAAGATTACAAAACCTTTTCAAATCATTCGGAAAAAACCTCAAAACCTGGTTATTTGAACAGGCCTATAAAGAAGGCATTGGTTAAACTTAGCCCATCGTGCCTATCACAACTATACTTATGTTTCCATTTTTGACAATTTTTATGATCATATCACTGTTTATTATTTATCTCATTTTAGAGTTTAGTGATTTATCTGATTTTATTACCTGTGATATTAATATGTACACTATGTACTTGTTACTTTTTATTATTTGAAGTATAAGTTCATTATTAATACATAAGAGGTTCTTCAATTTTGTTGCTTAATTTATTATATTTTATTTACTCTTTTGATTGATTGTAATTTCCTTTATTGTTCTTTTTATAACATTGAAATCTTTGTTATAAGTCATTGAATTATCTGTAAACCGATGTGATGGTTATTCCAAACACCGGTATATAAAAACTTAATAAATAAATAAATGTCTATAGTGTTAGCAAGTACCAACATCGTGCAATATGTTTCTAGTGCAGCTTACAGTACTAACAGTAGTGCTGTACGCTTCATTTGAAGGCAGTTGCGTACTAGAGCCACAGCCTGGGCACAGGATGAAAGGTGGGGGATTTTGTGATGGCTGAGTTTTACATTGTATTCTCCAGTATCTGTGCTCATCCTGGAGAATACAAGCAATGTCCAATGATGATGAGGCACTACCTGAGCTTTCAAAAGCATACAGTAATCCTTTCTGCTGAAGTCAGTCTGAACACAGGACCTGTGCATTCTTCAAAAGCTCCTGTACAGCAATATTTCTAGGTAGTTTTCAAGCTGGCTCAATGAAAGCAACCTCTGCCTGTGGAGACACCAATCTGTACTGCGATTCAAAAGAAAACAAAGCAATGTTTGCATGGGAAATAAGAGCTGAACTGAAAGGCAGTGGGACACATTGCAGCCTGCTGCACTGCATTTTCTGGGAGCCAGTTTACACCCGATTGGTCTAATTTTTATTTGTTTAAAATGTTCACTGGGGGACATCTTTCATCTTTTTTTTTTCTTCCTCAGCCTGCAGCAGTCTGCAGGAAGAATAGCATTGCTGCTTTAAATGTCATGTTGCCATCTAGTGGACAGTTATCACCTGATCTAAGCTGGCAATGCAGTTTTATTGTCTGCATCTTTTCATGTTAGAACAGTTAGGAACACAACTGTATATGCTGGCTAAGTTTACATACCCCTGGCAGAATTTGTAAGATGTGTAGCATTTTAAGAAAACATGAGTGAGCGGACAAAACTTGTCTTAATTTTAATGTTTCAAATTAAACTATTTTATCCATCACAGAATAGCACAATTATTAAACCATAGCAATAAAGGAAATAATAAAATGGTCCTGTACAAAAGTTTGCATACCCTTAGTTCTAATTTCCTGTATTGCCCCCTTTTGCATCAATGACGGCTTGCAGTCTTTTGTGATAGCTGTGAAAGAGGCCCTTTCTTTTCTCATGTGGTAAAGCTGCCCATTCCTCTTGGCAAAAAGCCTCCAGATCCTGTAAATTCTTTGGTTGTCTAGCATGAGCTGCATGTTTGAGTTCTCCCCAAAGTGGCTCAGTGATGCTGAGGTCAGGAGACTCTTCTGCAGCCACTGAAGGGTCAACTTGGCCTTATGTTTCGGATCATTGTCAGATTAGAAAGTCCAAGTGCAACCCATGCACAATTCTCCTCCAGTATCTTCTGATAAGATGTTACATTTATCCTGTCATCAATTTTGACTAAATTCCCTGTGGCGCTGTAGCTCACACTCCCCCCCCCCCCCCCCCCCAAAAACAGCAGAGATCCAACTCTATGCTTCACGGTAGGGATGGTGTGCTCCCCTTCAGAGGCCTTGACAACTCCTCTCCAGACATAGCATTTATAGTTGTGACCATAAAGTTCAATTTTGGTCTCAACACTCCAAATGATTTTGTTCCAGAAGTTTTGAGGCTTCTCTGGGTGCTGTTTGTCATATTGTAAGCGGGTTGTTCTGTGGCATTGGTGCAGCAATGGCTTTTTTCTGGCAACTCTACAATGCAGCCTATTTTTGTTCAAGTATCTCCTTGTTGTGCCTGCTGGAACACCCACACCACTTTGTTTTAGAGAAGCCTGTATTGTGGGTTTTTCTTTGCATCCCGACAAATTTTCCTGGCAGTTGTGTCTGAAATCTTTTTTGGTCTGGCTTGGTATTAACCGAACCCATAATTTTCTACTTCTTGATCAGAGTTTGAACAGTACTGATTTGCATTTTTAAATCATTGGATATCTTTTTATATCCTTTTCCTGATTTATAAAGTTCAACTACTTTTGATCGCAGATCCTTTGACCATTCTTTTGCTTTCCCCATGCTTCAATAGCCACCAAAGTCAGTGCAGCCCTGGATGAAATGCCCAAGGGTTTCTGAGGAGCTAAGAAATTCATTGACTATAGATAGACACTAATTACAATCAACCAAGGCACAAGTGTGGATACATACTCTTCATTGCCATCTCAACCTGTATGTGTCAACTTGAATATATATTATCAGCCTAAACATTCAAGGATATGCACACTTTTAAAAAGGACCATTTTTATTTCCTTTATTGCTACGTTATGTTTAATGATTGGCTATTCTGTAATGCATAATAGTTGAATTTGAAACACATTAAAAATAAGACATGTTTTGTCTGATCACTCATGTTTTCTTAAAATGCCACTACACATCTTACAAATTCTGCCAGGGGTATATAAACTTAGGAGAACAACTGTAAATGTTAGAAACTACTGTTGGATATTTATTAAGAAATGTTCTCTGTAGCAGCAGAAACTACAGGCATTTATTTATTTAAACAGTTTATATTCCTTGAACCACCAGAGTCAGCGGATTACAACCAACATACAAAATAGGCAAAACATAATAAAAGTAAAATAGTATATCATACAAATAAAAGCAATTAACAAGGCATGACAATAAATACAAGACAAATACAATTCAACTGGTGACATAGTACAACACACAGCCTTTAAGTAAACTTATGACCTCAGTCTGGAAAGGCTAGGGAAAAGAAATGATCTCTGCTCTGATCTCTTCTGGAAGACTATAGCCGGGCCTGCTGTACTGAAACTCTGTTTCTAATCTTTCTAAACCATTACTGCAGCCAGGTGTGCTTAGAGATCCACATTCTCTGCAGCGCTCCCCAGTACTGCAGCTGTTTGAGAGTCCCACGCTCCACCTTGCAGCGCTTCTCAGTACTGCAGCCATTTGTGAGGGTCCCATTACTCCTTGTGGTGCTTTACACATTTACAGACAACAAGATGTCTTACTGGGAGACTTCTGGATTTGAATTTGCAGATGCCATATCTAAAAGTTTCAAGAAAATTTCCACAGTTGAGCTATTGAAAATATCTTTTTCCCATTAGCTGCTTTGCTGCTTTTCCTTTCTTTTTATTCTTCATGCTGTCTGACTCTCCTGTTCTCTCTTTTACTACCATGCATCTTTTGCTCTGCTCTGCTGAGCTGTAGCTGCAAGACCAAGCAGCCTGGTACCTGTAATTCTTGTACTGCTGAGCCTTTGTGTGTGCTGGTGTTGTTTTCCTTTTTGTATAAGAGGAGCAATAAACAATCAGTTTCTTTTTTTGCGGCTGACTGATTCCTGTCCTGTGTTGAACTCTGTTTTGCAATGGTCCAGAGATCCCATCATTCCATTCATTAGATATTGCCATTATACTGGGACTTGAAATCCCTTTTAAGGTAGCTTGTGGCATGCACAGTGGAGGCTTCTAAGAATTAGTGGCATAAGCCAAGAAGATGTGGGCAAGTGTATGGAGCTGGAGTTAGTTGCTTTCATGGAGCAAATGAGCATCAATAATCTTTCCTAAGGTAAACAATACTCTCCATAGAGTCAGTATTTCAGAAGTACATGATGTTACCTCTGTAATAACCATCTCAGTGCTGAAGGGCAATCACTTTTGAAATTCTCTTCTACTAGGAAAGGGTACCAGGTTTTTAAGAACACATCCCATTCTATATCTGCAGTTTCCCAAGGTTTGACCCAATACCATTATGGAGAAATTTTTCAGCAGGACACTTAAACATCTCTAACCCACCACCTTCTTTCTTTTTCAAGTGAATTGGACAACCTTCTAATGTGTGCGTGTGTGTTGGGGTTTCTTTTGGGGAGGTAGGGGAGGGGCTGACAGTTTCCGGCAGCTTCTTTGGACTTTCTGCTCAGTTGGAATTGGGGCTAGAGACTGAGATCTGGTGCCGTGAGCCTTCATTCACAATTAACCAGGAACTTATTTTTCCCCCTATTTTATCGCTTCTCTCTGCCTACTTATCTGAGATATTGCAGTGAAGTTTCTTGGCCAGGAGCTATGCAGCAAAGCTCCATCTAGAACCCTGCAGTTATGGGCCCTGAATCCAGACACAAGTTGACACTATTTCCATGATAACTTGGACTCCCTCCTGGAGGTGCTGTGAATGCTGCCTCCATAGTCTCCCTAGCCCTTGCTGGCCTGGGAAGCAGAAGACCTGACCCAGAAATTGAACCCAAGTATTGCTACTGCTTATCACCTCTACAGCACTATTTAATGAACACAACAGTTTCAGAAATAGATAAGATACTGTTCCTGCTCAGTAGCGCTTACATTCTAATCAAGATGAACATATGAGACAAAACAGACTTCTATTTATTAAGTGGTTAAAATCAGTAAGGCTGTGAGTGGGATAAATAAGGGTTAAAATGTAAAAGTAGCCTCAAAAAAGCTATTTTTTTTAAAGTGGATTTTTAGATTGAATTTGAATAAGGCCAGAGAGTGTGCAAACTGAGTATTCCAAGCATATGACGCAGCAAGGTGGACAGCACAGAGTAGTGAGTTGGCAGTGACTTACCTGATAAGCAGAGTTCACAAGATAAGGGCTGATCTTCCACCTAGCCAGCCCCCTTCCCCGCAGGTTGAGCTCTTGGATTCTGGGGGCCTGTAGGTCTCTGCGGCAGCAATGCATCATAGTGGTGAACTCACACAGGCAAGGCTTGGACAAAGGCAGACTGGAGACAAGACTTGAACAAAATAAGGTTGACTATTAAGCAGGACCTGGAACTAGGCAAGATAAAGGTGAGACAAGGCAAGAACAGGATTCTGGTACATTCAGGACTGGAACAGACAAGACAAGACCAATAAGGCAGACTAGGGAAGCATAGAACAAAGAACACAGAAGGCAGCAAGGCTTGGAACAGACAGAATAGGCCCCAAGGCAGGATACAAGAGAGAATAGGCCAAAGATCATCCTTTGCTCCTATAATGGAACAGGGGCCAGCCAATGGCACCAGTATCCCCTGTCACATGGTAAGGGCAAAGGGCCACTGGCGCCATTTTGATTACTGGCAGTTGACGACCCAGGAGCAGGAGATTGCTCCTAGGCCCCCTACTGGACCACCAGGGACTTTGGGTGAGTCTTGGGGGAATCAGGATGTGGGGGGCTTTATATTTAATGAAATTTGAAGGGTTGGGGCAGGTTTTGGGGTGTGGTTTCCAATCCGGGGATAGACCAAAATGGCACACCCCCAATCAAAAAACAAAACAGGCACCAAAAAATGTGCACAACTATAGTATGCGTGTATAAGTTAAGCCAGATTTTTTGGGCTTATTTTTCTGGCAAAAATAACTCGATGAGTATATACGTTAAGCCCAAATATCTCCAAAAGAAATTTCATATTTTTCCCTAAATAACTAAGAAATAGAACGTACTCTAGACCAGCAGTGAGTAATCAAAGCTGTAGACCCCATTCCATCCATTGAAATCGATGAACATACACATACGCATATCCTGGTCTGGCCAACCAGCTTTTGAACTAGTAAAAGAAATGAGACAACTACACTGCCAGCCAGTATTAGACACACACACACACACATGTTCAGTCGCACAAACAGATTTATAAATTACAGAAACTTTATTGGCACATATACATTGACATTTACTCTTGGACACTTTCTCACACACAAAGATAAACCCACTCACTGAGAGTGAGTGTATGTGTGTCAAAGATAGACACCCACACACGCATTCACAGTCTGACACACAGTTTATCTATAGGTATGTGTCGCTTTCTGTGTGACACAGACACACACTCTTTAACATGCTGCTGTTGTGCTGCTGCTTATGTGCTCACATAGTGCATGCCGCCACCTCAGCACTACTGCATCATAGTGTAAATTTCTTGCTTGTTGCCAGCCATTCAGTCAGTGGTTTTAACCACCAAGAAATGAGTTAAGGGGAGCTGCAGGGCTGCTGTAGTGTTGGAATTACTGCCTATGGGTAGTAAACGTTTTTTAAGTCTTATTTTAGAAAATGTAAAAAATATGTCCTTTTGATGTAGACACTTTAGTGTGACCCATGTTTGTGACTGGTGAACTGTCAAGACATCTGTTAAAGGTAAGCAACATTGCTTTCTCATTTCTCTGGTCTTTTGGTGCAGATTCTGTACCATTTTGATAGCTGTTCTCTTGACTGCCTCTATGCTGCTAATATTAATGTTGTTATTATGGAGATATACTGGTAATATACCTCTCCTTATGCAGACTTGCATGCCTGTGGCTAAAACTACCTTGTCGTACTGTTTCACCCCAAAATCTTTTTGTTGGTGCTTAGATGTCTCACCCCCTATTGTGTACTGCTCCAATGAAATATTTGCACTCTAAGTGCATGACACTACGTTGCTTTCTTAGAATCTTAGCTGCTAAGCACTTGACCACTCCTGAACCTAGAGTGCTCCTAATTTGCCAGCTCCATCAGGAATGTCCCCTCTGTTAAAAATCTTAGTATTGTCTACAAAATGAAAAACCTTTTATCTACCCTGTCTGCAATATTACTTCTGCTACCACTTATTTTTTTAATTTCAATTTAGTGAGCGTTACTTACCTGAAAGCTGTAGTGATTTATAGTAAGCACAAAATAGGAACTTAGTTTTTCTGCCATGGCCTTATTTTCCCTGAACATCCCTTTTATCCTTCAGTCATCTAATGGCCAGCTGATTCCCTCACAAAGTTCTTGTTTTTCATATATTTGAAAAAATTAGTATTAGTTTTTGCCTCTTTGGCAAATCTCTCCTCATATGTTCTTAAGAACATAAGAAATTATCATACTGGGTCAGACCAAGGATCCATCAAGCCCAGTATCCTGTTTCCAACAGTGGCCAATCCAGGCCACAAGAACCTGCAAGTACCCAAACACTAAGAAGATCCCATGCTACTGATGCCAGTAATAGCGGAGGCCATTCCCTAAGTCAACTTGATTAATAAGTTTCCTAGCGTGAAGCCAGATGGACTCAGGACCAGTGGGTTATGTGCTCTTCTGCTAGCAGATGGGAGACGGGGTCAGATTTCAAAGCTGATGTCACCCTAGATATATCCCTGTGGTGACCTCAGCTCCTCAGTATATCTGTCTCCTAGCAGATGCGGACGCTATCCCCACACTAGCACTTAGCAAAATTGCAGCACAAAGAAGAAATTCTTACCTTCACTTTAAAGAGGATCGAGCCCCGCTCTCCTGTGGTGATACCTAAGGGTCCCTCCCCCAGTTGAGAATTCATGTGGTGATTTTCAAGATCCCTCAGAGATGTGCCTTTGTCCTGTAGCTGGCTCCTAGCGTGGACTTAGCCGCTAAAGCGGCTGAAAGGTAGCGGGTGCATAGTCGAGCGCGGCAGTGAAGGCTAAAGCCCTCCACCCCCCCCGCAGCTAGAGACCGTCCCTGCACGCGGCCAGTAAGTGCTGAGACTAGGTAAGCAGGGAACTTTTAAGGTCTCCGGGCTCGGTGCGCCGTACCGACTCAGTTTTCCATCCGGAGAGGTAAATAGGGGAACACTGATCGGGTTGAGCAGCCTTGGTTGGGCTAGGCCCCGTTCTGTCATGGTGGTCCAGACATGTGGAGACCCTTGGCGGTGCCATTTTGCACGCGGGGGGGGGGGGGGGGGGGGGGGGAGGCTTTGGCACTATATTCCCCTCCTCGACCGTCGGTACGCGTGGGGCAGGCTGCACTGTCAGTGTGCCCAACTTGCGCGTCTATATTATAGCTACGTGCACAAAAGTGCGCATAACTGCGCTTATAGTCACATGCGCATATCAAGGCGCATTACCTGTGCAATTATACACAGAGGCGATGGGACCGGTGGCAAAGAAGCTCAGTAGGCACACCCTTTGCACAGCCTATCACATCAGAGCTGCACAGCCTGAACTGGAGTCCTGCCTGTGTCAACACTGCGAGGAAGCCCAGGGAGGACCATCCAAGCCTGGTCCTTCACGGTTGGAGGATGGGTCGGGAACTACCTCATCCGACAGCACCCTGAACCTAAGCAATTCCGAAATGGCATCCTCCCCACGAGAGGGCATTTCAGTGACCCCTACTCAGACTCCCCCTGGGGCTAATATGGATCCAGGGGCCTTCTCCTGGTTGGAATTTTTCCAGGGACAGCAAGCCTTCGTTCAGGCGCAGGCAGTCCCGGCTGCGACCTGGGTGGAACACCAGCCAGGAGCACCTGACCCTCCTGGCCCTGCTCGGGTGCCTCGAGACATGCCTCACCTCACCAAGAATTTCCCTGACAGGGACCCAAACACCACAGATGACAATGGTGGCTCACTGGAGGAAGGGGAAATCTCTCCAGGCCTGGAACCATATAGAACCATGCTTCGCTTCTTCCACAGGGACAAATTGCCAGCCCTTGTCTCCCAGACTATAAAGATTCTGGGGATTCCAGGCACGGACCCTGTGATGGAACCAAAGAAGAATCCCATCTTGGTGTCCCTTCGTAAGACCTCTATTTCCCAATGCTGGAAGCCATTCAGGAACTGATTGACCTGGAATGGGATGCTCCGGAGGCAAACTTTAAAGGAGGTTGTTCCTTGGAAGCCTTGTACCCTCTGGAACCAGCGACCAAGGAATGCCTGCGTTTTTCCAAAAGTGGACACCATGGTCTGTGCCGTCTCGAAGCGAGCAACCATCCCATTGAGAGGGGCGGCATTGAAGGATGCTCAAGATAGACTATTAGAATCCATTCTTAAGCAAGTCTTTGCAACAGCAATGACACTGTAGATCGCTTCCTGCTGTGCACTGGTGGCACGCTCCTGCTTGCTCCTCTTGAGAGAGGCAGATAATTCCGGAGTGTATGCCGGAGAAACGATTGAACCTGCCGCGCAGCCTTCCTGATGGACACAAGCTCAGACCTGGTGCATACCTCAGCCAGAGGAGTAGCCTCGGTAGTGGCAGCCAGAAGGCAGTTATGGTTGCAGAACTGGTCTGCAGACATAACTTCTAAGGCAAAGAATGCCCTTTAAGGGATCTCTCCTATTCGGAAGCGAATTGGAGAAACTAGCCAGCAAGTGGGGTGAATCTCCAGTGCCTCGGCTACCAGAAGACAGAGGAAAAAGTTCTCGGTGTCCTTCTCCAGAAGATCTAGGGGCAGAGACTCCCAATGCTTTCGACCCTACAGAAATTCTTCATCCAGGCACCTCGTCCCTCCAGGAGGTCCCAGTCCTTTCAGAACCAACAACCCAAGCTTTCCAATGAGAATGGGCCAACTCATCCACAGGAAGAGGGAAATAGAAGAGGGAGCATCGACCCCCTACCAACGATGGCTGGAGATCACGTCGGACAAATGGGTACTAAACATTCAAAAAGATTGCTCTCTGGAGTTTCGCAGCATCCCTCGGGACAAATTTCTGATATCACCCTGCCACTCCCACCTCAAGAGACTGGCAGTGGAATCCACTCTAATAAGACTACTCAGTCTGAAGGCTATAACTCCGGTACTACACCCCAGCAAAATACGGGGCGTTATTCCATCTATTTTATCGTTCCCAAGTAAGAGGGGTCATTCCGACCCATCCTGGACCTCAAGAACGTCAACCATCATCTGCGGATACTACACTTCCGCATGGAGACTCTCCATCCCGTAATAATGGCAGTACAACCAGGAGAGTTCCTAACCTCCCTGGACCTCTCCGAAGCCTACCTTCACTTCCCAGTCCATCAAGAACACCAGCGTTTTCTACGTTTGCGGTACTGGGCCACCATTACCATTTCTAGGTGCTACCCTTCAGCCTGGTAACTGCCCCCAGAACATTCTCCAAAATTATGGTAGTCGTGGCGGCAACACTGAGGAAGGAAGGGATCTTGGTACACCGTTACGTGGACGACTGGCTGATCCGGGCGAAGTCTTCGGAAGAGAGCCTTCAGGCAACCAGCAGAGTCAAGACCCTCCTTCAGGAACTCGGCTGGGTCGTGAACACGCACAAGAGCAGTCTGCAGCCCTCTCAGTCCTTAGAGTACCTGGGGGCCCGTTTTGGAACCAAACAGAACAAGGTCTTCCTCCCTCCCCCGAGGAGGAGGAAACTGATGGAACAAGTACCACGATTGATGACCACTATGCGCCCCAAGGTATGGGACTATCTTAAAGTCCTCGGGCTCATGGCATCAACTCTGGAAGCAGTACGGTAGGCAAGGCCTCACATGCGGCCACTCCAACGCCTCTTACTGTCACGCAGCTTCCTGGCTGATGAATGCAAATTATCTTCCAATATTTTCTGATAAGATGCTGCATTCATCCTGCGATAAGAACATAAGAACATGCCATACTGGGTCAGACCAAGGGTCCATCAAGCCCAGCATCCTGTTTCCAACAGTGGCCAATCCAGGCCATAAGAACCTGGCAAGTACCCAAAAACTAAGTCTATTTCATGTTACTGTTGCTAGTAATAGCAGTGGCTATTTTCTAAGTCAACTTAATAGCAGGTAATGGACTTCTCCTCCAAGAACTTATCCAATCCTTTTTTAAACACAGCTACACTAACTGCACTAACCACATCCTCTGGCAACAAATTCCAGAGTTTAATTGTGCGTTGAGTGAAGAAGAACTTTCTCAGATTAGTTTTAAATGTGCCACATGCTAACTTCATGGAGTGCCCCCTAGTCTTTCTATTATCTGAAAGAGTAAATAACCAATTCACATCTACCCATTCTAGACCTCTCGTGATTTTAAACTCCTCTATCATATCCCCCCTCAGCCGTCTCTTCTCCAAGCTGAAAAGTCCTAACCTCTTTAGTCTTTCCTCATAGGGAAGCTGTTCCATTCCCCTTATCATTTTGGTCGCTCTTCTCTGTACCTTCTTCATCGCAATTATATCTTTTTTGAGATGCGGCAACCAGAATGGTACACAGTATTCAAGGTGCGGTCTCACCATGGAGCGATACAGAGGCATTATGACATTTTCCGTTTTATTCACCATTCCCTTTCTAATAATTCCCAAAATTCTGTTTGCTTTTTTGACTGCCGCAGCACACTGAACCGACGGTTTCAATGTGTTATCCACTATGACGCCTAGATCTTTCTTGGGTGGTAGCACCTAATATGGAACCTAACATTGTGTAATTATAGCATGGGTTATTTTTCCCTATATGCATCACCTTGCACATATCCACATTAAATTTCATCTGCCATTTGGATGCCCAATTTTCCAGTCTCACAAGGTCTTCCTGCAATTTATCACAATCTGCTTGTGATTTAACTACTCTGAACAATTTTGTATCATCTGCAAATTTGATTACCTCACTCATCTTATTTCTTTCCAGATCATTTATAATTAAATTGAAAAGTAAGGGTCCCAATACAGATCCCTGAGGCACTCCACTGCCCACTCCCTTCCACTGAGAAAATTGTCCATTTAATCCTACTCTGTTTCCTGTCTTTTAGCCAGTTTGTAATCCACAAAAGAACATAGCCACCTATCCCATAACTTTTTACTTTTCCTAGACTAAATTCCCTGTGCCGCTGTAGCTCACCCCCCCCCCCCCCTAAAACAGTAGAGATCCACCTCCATGCTTCACGTTAGGGATGGTGTACTCCTCTTCATAGCATTTATGGTTATGACCATAAAGTTTAATTTTGGTCTCATCACTCAAAATTATTTTGTTCCAGACATTTTGAGGCTTCTCTAGGTGCTGTTTGGCATATTGTAAGTGGGTTGTTTTGTGGCATTGGTGCAGCAATGGCTTTTTTCTGGCAACTCTACAATGCAGCCTATTTTTGTTCAAGTATCTCCTTATTGTGCATGTTGAAATACCCACACTACTTTGTTCCAAAGAAGTGTTTATTTCAGTAGAAGTTGCTCAGGGGTTTTTCTTTGCATCCTGACCTATTTTGTATCCAAAATCTTTCTTGGTCTACCTTGGTATTAACAAAACCCATAGTTTTCCACTTCTTGATCAGAGTTTAAACAGTAGTGATTGGCATTTTCAAATCTTTGGAAACCTTTTTATATCAGTTTCCTGATTTATAAAGTTGAACTGTTTTTGCTTGCTTTGACAATTTTTTTGGTTTTGCAATACTTAACTACCAAAGTCAGTGTAGCCCTGGATGACATGCACAAGGGATTAGAGATAAGAAACTCATTGACTATTTATACACAGACACTAATTACAATCAGACAAGGCATATGTGTGGTTATCCACCCTTCATTGCCATCTCAAACTGTGTGTTTCAACTTGTGTATATTATCTGCTCAAATATTCGAGTATGCATATTTTTGAATAGGGCCATTTTTCTTTCTTTATTGCTATGGTTTGTTTAATGATTGTGCGATTCTGTTATACATAATAGTTTAATTTGAAACACTTTAAAAATAACAGACATGTTTTGTCTGATCACTCATGTTTTCTTAAATTGCTACACATCTTACAAATTCTGCCAGGGGTATGTAAACTTATGAGTACAACTGTATATAGCAAGTCAGTAAACTAAACTAAACCTATTCAATTCCACTCATGATTTTATAAATCTCTCTCATATATCCTTAAGTAGTCTCTTTTCCAAGCTGAAGAGCCCTAACCTTTCTTCATAATGGAGCTGTTCCTCTCTCTATCGCAGTGATAGGGAGGATCAACTTGGTTGGGGGTATGGCACTTTGTCTGGGAGGGTATAGAGTCCAACAGGATAAAGATCATACAAGAGACTAAATGCTCAGTAGAATCTATATGGGTAGAAATCCCTTGTGTAATTGGGTAAGAGTATAGTGATAGGAATATACTACCATCCACCTGGACAAAATGGTCAGAAGGATGATGAAATGTTAAGAGAAATCAAGGAAGCTAACCAATTTGGCAGTGCATTAATGAAGATTTCAATTACCCCAATATTGACTGGGAAAATGTAACATCAGGACTTGCTAGAGACATAAAGTTCCTGGATATAATAAACGACTG
Organism: Rhinatrema bivittatum; assembly: GCF_901001135.1. Lineage (NCBI taxonomy): Eukaryota > Metazoa > Chordata > Amphibia > Gymnophiona > Rhinatrematidae > Rhinatrema > Rhinatrema bivittatum. The sequence goes on along the minus strand of NC_042617.1, from coordinate 295,187,900 downwards.
CTGCATGGAGCAATTGGTTCAGGAACCAAGGAGAGAGGGAGCTATTTTAGATTTAATAACTGGAAGGGGGACAGTAAGTAAATCTACAGCTCTAACATCACATTTTCAAAAGGGAAACTGATAAAATGAGGAAAATAGAAAAAAACGGAAAGGTGCAAATGTTAAGTGTTCAGGCATGGACATTGTTAAAAATACATTCCTAGACGCGCAGTCCAGATGTATTCCACACATTAAGAAAGGTGGAAGGAAGGCAAAACGATTACCAGCATGGTTAAAAGGTGAAGTGAAAGAGGCTATTTTAGCCAAAAAAATCCTTCAAAAATTGGAAGAAGGATCCATCTGAAGAAAATAGAAAAAAGCATAAGCATGCCAAGTTAAGTGTAAAATATTGGTAAGACAGGCAAGAGAGAATTTGAAATGAAGTTGACTGTAGATGCAAAAACTCATAATAAAAACTTTTAAAAATATATCCGAAGCAAGAAACCTGTGAGTCAGTTGGACCGTTAGATGACCGAGGGGTTAAAAGGGCTCTTAGGAAGATAAGGCCATTGCAGAAAGACTAAATGAATTCTTTGCTTCTGTGTTTACTAATGAGGATGTTGGGGAGATATCAGTTCTGGAGATGGTTTTCAAGGGTGATGAGTCAGACGAACTCAACCAAATCACTGTGAACTTGGAAGATGTAGTAGGCCAGATTGACCAACTAAAGAGTAGCAAATCACCTGGACCGGATGGTATGCATTATAGGGTACTGAAGGAACTCAAAATTAAATTTCTGATCTATTAGTTAAAATTTGTAATCTATCATTAAAATCATCCATTGTACCTGAAGACTGGAGGGTGGCCAGTGTAACCCAAATATTTAAAAAGGGCTCCAGGGGCGATCCAGGAAACTATAGACCAGTGAGCCTGACTTCAGTGCCGGGAAAAATAGTGGAAACTATTCTAAAGATCAAAATCATGGAGCATGTAGAAAGACATGGTTTAATGGAACACAGTCAACATGGATTTACCCATGTTTGCCTAACAAATCTTCTTCATTTTTTTGAAGGGGTTAATAAACATGTGGATAAAGGTGAACCGGTAGATGTGGTGTATTTAGATTTTCAGAAGGCATTTGACAAAGTCCCTCATGAGAGGCTTCTAAGAAAAGTAAAAAGTCATGGGATAGGAATCTGTCCTTTCATAGATTACAAACTGGTTAAAAACTGGAAACAGAGTAGGATTAAATGGTCAATTTTCTCAGTGGAAAAGGGTAAACAGTGGAGTGCCTCGGGGATCTGTACTTGGACCCGTGCTTTTCAATATATTTATAAATGATCTGGAAAAGAATATGACAAGAGATTATCAAATTTGTAGATGATAAGAAATTATTCAGAGAAGTTGAATCACAAGCGAATTGTGATACATTACAGGGGGACCTTGCGAGACTGGAAGATTGGGCATCCATATGGCAGATGAAATTTAATGTGGACAAGTGCAAGGTGTTGCATATATGGAAAAATAACCCTTGCTGTAGATCTAGGCATCAAAGTGGATAATATTTTAAAATCGTCAGCTCAGTGTGCTGCAGCAGTCAAAATAGCAAATAGAATGTTAAGAATTATTAGGAAGGGAATGGTTAATAGAACGGAAAATGTCATAATGCCTCTATATCACTCCATGGTGAGACCGCACCTTGAATACTGTGTACAATTCTGGTCGCCGCATCTCAAAAAAGATATAGTTGCGATGGAGACGGTCAGAGAAGGGAACCAAAATGATAAAGGGGATGGAACAGCTCCCCTATGAGGAAAGGCTGAAGAGGTTAGGGCTGTTCAGCTTGGAGAAGAGACGTCTGAGAGGGGGATATGATAGAGGTCCTTAAAATCATGAGGTCTTGTAGATGTGAATCGGTTATTTACACTTTCGGATAATAGAACGACTAGAGGACACTCCATGAAGTTAGCAAGTAGTACGCTGAAGTCTAATCGGAGAAAATTTCACTCAACGTACAATTAAGCTCTGGAATTTGTTGCCAGAAGATGTGGTTAGTGCAGTTAGTGTAGCTGGGTTTAAAAAAGGTTTGGATAAGTTCTTGGAGGAGAAGCCTATTAACTGCTATTAATCAAGTTGTCTTAGGGAATGGTCTCTGCTCTTACTGGCATCAGTAGCGTGGAATTTTCTTGGTGTTTGGGTACTTGACAGGTTGTTCTTGCCTGGTTTGGCCTCTGTTGGAAACAGGATGCTGGGCTTGATGGACCCTTGGTCTGACCCAACATGGCAATTTCTTTTGTTCTTTGAGAAAAGATAGTTTGTACAGCCCCCTCCCCCAATCTATAACCATTTCAGGGTAACTGGAATTAAAAAGATCCCAGGTATGGAAAGTGGGAAATTTGTTTTTAATTTTTATTAGTTTTAATTGTATGGTGGTAGTGGTGTCTGTTTTGAAATTTTGGTTTTTGAAAACTTTTCAAAACTTATCTTGAGTTTAATGATTGAATGATATGTTCATCAGCTGTTTTGAAATATTTATTTTTTGTTTAGTTTTACTTGATTTTTCTTGATTTTATTATTTGAGGAATAATGGTGTTTCTTTTTTTTTTTTTTTACTTTGAAACATAGAAATGATGGCAGAAAAGGACCAAATGGTCCATCCAGTCTGCCCAGCAAGCTTATGGTAGTATCTGCTGTGCCATACAAGTCACCCCCATACTTATCAGTTTCCCAGACCATCAGTCAGGGTCCTTTATTGGTTGATGTTTGAATCCAATTCCCCATTTCCACTTGCTGTTGAAGCAGAGAGCAATATTGGAGTTGCAAAAAAGTATCAGGCTTATTGGTTAAGGGTAGTAACAGCTGCATCAACAAGTTACCCCCATGCTCTTTGTTTTCCCAGACAGTAAAATTCACTGTTCTTGTTGGTTGCTTTTCCAATCTAATTCCCCTTTTCTTCTTTTTCCCCTGCTGTTGAAGCAGAGAGCAATGATGGAGTTGCATCAACCGTATGAAGGCTTATTGGTTAAGGGAGTAACCGCAACACTAACAAAGTTACCCCATGTACTCTTTTCTTCATTTCTATCCTCTAGCCTTTAGGGAGCCACTGTATTTAGCCCATGCCCTTATGAAATCCTTCACTGGTTTTGTCTTCACCTTCTCCTCTGGAAGGGCATTCCAGGCATCCACCACACTCTCCATGGTTCTGAGTTGTCCTCCCTGGAGTTTCATTTTTGCGGTCTCACCATGGAGCGATACAGAGGCATTGACATTTTCCGTTTCATTCACTATTCTCTTATAATTCCCAACATTCTGTTTGCTTTTTTGACTGCCGCAGCACACTGAACCAGTTTCAATGTGTTATTCACTTTGATGCCTAGATCTTTCTTGGGTGGTAGCTCCTAATATGGAACCTAACATTGTATAACTATAGCATGGGTTATTTTTCTCCATATGCATCACCTTGCACTTATCCACATTAAATTTCATTTGCCATTTGGATGCCCAATCTTCCAGTCTCACAAGGTCTTCCTGCAATTTATCACAATCTGCTTGTGAATTAACTACTCTGAATAATTTTGTATCAACTGAAAATTTATCTCACTCGTCTTATTCCTTTCAAGATCATTTATAAATATGTTGAAAAGTACGGGTCCTAATACAGATCCTTGAGGCACTCCTTCCTTTGAGAAATTTGTCCATTTAATCCTATTCTCTGTTTCCTGTCTTTTAGCCAGTTTGTAATGCACAAAAGGACATTGCCACCTATCCCATGATTTTACTTTTCCTAGAAGCCTCTCATGAGGAACTTTGTCAAATGCCTTCTGAAAATCCAAATACACTACATCTACCGATTCACCTTTATCTATTTTATTTATTTATTTATTTATAGACTTTTCTTTGCCGACATTCGTGAGGCACATCATACCGGCTTACATTGAACTGAAAGGAGGAAAATACAATGAACAGAATAACATGTCATAGTTAAACGCAAATGGTGTAAGATATAAGCATCGTAAAAACATTCTGAGATTATATATAATAACATAAAAGAACTAAATAGCTAGGGAGGAAAAAGGTAGAAAGAAAGAGAGAAACTTTGTACAAACTAAGAAAACTTTATCTACATGTTTATTACATACAGCTCTTTTGGATTACTGCACCCCAGATGCATGACTCTGCACTTCTTTGCAAGAAGCCTGACTCTGTTGCATTGCATACAGAGTCTGGCTTCTTGCAGTTTTCTGTTCAGTTTTACCTGCACATTTCTAGTTTAGACTTTACGGTGTCTTTATTCTGTCTTTAGTGAGGGTCTGTCTGTGTTCTGCATGTATGGCTGCTAGCATATAGTTTCTTTGTAGGGATCTTAGCAGCGTAACTTGTTCTGTTTTCCTAATAGATGTAGTACTGATGTTTATTTTCAGTATTGGCTTTGAATGGATAGGGTTGTTAGAGTACTGACATTTAGTGCTTTTTGATATGGGAGGTTTACTGTATTCAACACACTTTCTAATAGGCTTAATACCAAATGGGTTCTAAGTGTCTTTTTTTGCAGGGTTTTCTGGTTAGCAACACAGCAGTGCAAGAAAAATAATATACATGTTGTTATATTTTTACCTCAGAAGACTAGGAATGTCCTTTTTCATGTAAAATGTGTTATAAATGCATAGGGGTCCATATTCATCCCCAGAGTGGCTAATTAAGTTAGCAAGATATACTTATCCGGCTAACTTAACTGGGATATTCAGCGGCGTGACTGCGCTGGTCAATATACCTAGCCATCTTAAAAGTTAGCCGCATAAGTATATCCAGCTAACTGTAGGACACAGCCCTAAGGCATGACCAGAATTAGCTGCATAAATTGTGCAGCTAAATCTGGTGTGCCCACAAATGCTTCCCTCCCGCCTGCTCCCAGAGCACCCCCAAATTATGCGGCTAAATTTGAAGCCGAATATGGCTTCAAATAACACTGCTTTGCTATTTGGATGGATAACTTTTTAATTATCCATCTAAATTGCTTCTGAATATCTGCCTCATAATATTTTATTGTGTATGGTGAAGGCTGGGGGGAGGGGTGGGGCAAAAGACTAAAGTTCACCTAGGGCACCTAATATCCTTGCACCGATCTGGAGAGAGTCCGCTACACACAGACCACACCTTTCACCTGCCCCCCACTTCTCCAGGGGGCAGGTCATAGTAAGGTTCCTGGGAGTGTGGCAGGGTTGCCAGCGTCCTAGAAATATTATCACTGACACACATCTGTATCTCCTCTGGAAACTCTGACCCTTGCTTTCCCTTTTCAGCAGCATGTAAATCACTGAAAGGGCCAGACTCAATGGGCACCCCCCCCCCCCCCACCGGCCCTCTCAATGATTTGACTTGTGCCATGCCTTGGTGAGGGGAGGGGGGAGCACAATCTCATCCCTCATGTCAGGCAGCAGATTGCCTTGAGCCATCCTTGGATAAGCCTCTACATTTTTGGAACATATCCTATAAAAGAGGTTGAATATTTCAGCAAGACAGTGATCCAAAACCTACCTCAGAATCGACCATGAAGTCTCTCAAGATCCCCTCACAATCTCTGCTAGCCTCTCTCTACCAAACGCTAATAACATGTTCTCAACTGACGTCAGAGACCTTGGAGCATGGCTTGACAATCATCTTAACCTAAAAAAGTTCGTAAACAATACCACAAAGGACTGCTTTTACAAACTGCAAGTCCTCAAAAAACTTAAACCCCTCCTTTACTTCTCCGACTTCAGGCTAGTACTACAATCCATTATATTATCTAAGCTCGACTATTGCAACTCCCTGCTACTAGGTCTTCCCAACAACACGATCAAACCATTACAGATGGTACAGAATTCTGCTGCCAGAATTCTAACAAGCACTAACAAAAAAGATCACATCACCCCAATCCTTAGTAACCTACATTGGCTTCCCATTAAACAAAGGATACTCTATAAGGTACTCACAATCATCCACAAAGCGACAAACAAAATAGCTCCCATCACGTTAAGCTCTCAACTCCAACCGTACACATCTTCTAGACCAATCAGAAGCGCTTACAAAGGAACACTGCATGCCCAACAAGTAAAATCATCACTGAGCAAAAGAGCGCTATCCTTAGCAGGCCCCCACCAGTGGAACATGCTCCCCCCAAATCTAAGACTCGAACCCAATCATCAAGAGTTCAAAAAAAGACTAAAGACTCTTCTTTTCCAACAAGCCTTCCCAGTCTCTCAATCCTACCAAGACGGAAAGCCTTCCCAAATAAGAAGCATCCCCTAATTTAGGTCACCGTACCAAGTCCTACCTTCAGGTCTCTGCAAATGGACTACAATCTTTGAGTTCTAAAAATTCGTCTTATTTTATTATTTATATTTTCCTCTGCAACTGGACTACAATATCTAAGTTCAAAAATTCAAAAACTCATTTTATCTTATTTACATCTGGCATGGTTAATATGTCACTATATCCAAGTTAAATAGTTAAATTATACAGATTATATTACACAATTTTATTAATTACAATGTTAATCTATAATATTTATTATCATTATGTTTTATTGTCATCCAGTTATATTGTTACATATGTGCCACTGTTCTATGTAAAGCCCCTTATCTTGTTGGGCAGTTTATTGTTATATGTAAACCGGAGTGATTTGTAGTCTCTATAAGAACCTCTGTATATAAAAAATTAAAAATAAATAAATAAATAAATACAGGAAAGAAAGATGAAGGTTTTGGAATGCTTCACAGTTCCCAGACTTGAACATTATTGAAAATCTGTGAGGCATGCTTTTTAAGGAGACCTAAGAACATGTTTGAGCTAGAAGATTTGTGCAAGGAAGAATGGGGGAAAAATTCCAAAAGCAAGAATAGAAAGACTGTTAAGCTGGCTGCAGGAAACATTTGGAAGCTGTTTTCTGCCAAAAGAGGCATTACAGACTGAGAGGGTACACACACTTTTGCACATGCTATATTCCCTTTTTTTAAAAAAGATTTCAGTTTGTCAAAATCAGCAAATAGTAATTTTGCATTAAAAATTGCAGAGAACATTTATCTTTATAGAGAAAAACAGTGAGACAGCACTAACTCAAATAATTTTTTATTAAAAAAAAAAAAGTGATATAGATCGTGCTAATTTATCGCTTTAATTAAACTAGCATATGTACACTTAGGTCTAATCATCCACCTACTAAACCGTCCTTAGAAAAATTTGTTTAGATTTTTTTTTTTACCTCTTATGTATCGAATTCTTTAAACAAGTGTAAGAAAAAGGAAAAACTGCAAACTGACTTTGACTTGGGTGTAACTTACAAGGTCAACAGGATCTTCTCATGAGTAGTATTCCCAAGAATGATGTGATTCTTTACAAACTGAAGACCCTAGTAGGTTATAAATTCAAGCCTAAAGATTTCAGTTCAGATTGGCCGCTTGAAAAAAACCAAAAAACCCTAACAAATGCTGGAAAACTCAGTGCTAAAGTTTTAGTGATAATTAAGTCTCTTGACTCGCTGATAGCTCCTCTATAAAAAAAAACAAAAAAACAAACAGCCAAAACAGTTCTTTTGGCAAAAGAAAGTTCACTCACATCATAGCAATTTGCAGTTCATTGTTATAAACACTACATCACAGGCTAATTATAGCCTCTTGATGAATCGATTTTCTGGAAACAACTAGAAAAGACATTTAAACTTTCCATTTATGAACCCATATGTCATTGGTGTCTTTCCTAGTTTCACATTTGTGTTTAAGGAAGTCAAATTTCTGTTGGGTCTCACAAATGTCCACCTTTGTGTTTAAGGAAGTTGAATAGGAAAGATGCCAATGACTAAAGGGTTCGATTTATTTATCAGATATTTTGACATTTTTACATTCTTTTCATCTGTATTTGGACTATTTTTTTTGTGATTATTTAAACTTTCAGGGGCACCCTTATTGGCAACACCTCCCATATCACTTAACCAACAGGAACAAGATGATAGAAATACCTGATATGTGCTATGTATTAGCTTATAGAAAAACTGTGAGGTCTAAGTTGTTATTAAGACTATATGGAGAACAGTGTTCATTGAGAAAATCCATTGCTGTTCCTGCTGTAAAAGTATGCATTCAAAATTACCACCTTGAGTTTTTGAGATGTCTTCAATTGCTGCAAAAATAAAATTCCCCCAAAACATGTCCATTTGTTAAGCAGTAGGCCACTATAGAGGATTCTGTTTGTTGTCTGCGCTAAATGTGTGTACATACAGTCTGTTTTTGTTTATTTATATTATTTTGTATACTGATATTCTGATATCAATCATACCGATTTACAGCATGTAAATAAAATTGAATTAAAATAGTATACAAAGTACAAGTTCAAAATTTCATCAAATAAAATATTACAAGTAAAATAATCAAATAAAATTTTACAGAAGATAAAATAATAAAATCAAGTTCAAATAAAACTGAAATTAAAATAAACTCAGGTTAAAATAAACATAGATATAAAACCATTAAATAGAAATATGTTCATCGCTCAGGCCTTCATTGTGTTGAGCAATTAAAACAATTTAATAAATGCAAAATTAAAAGTATAAGAGAAAATCTGATACATTTGGTGCTGCTTGACTATTATGTAGTTAACTCATTGCTAAAAGCTTAAGCTTTTTTTACCTATGCGTATCAAGTTACATGACATCTGATAGCATAGATACCCGTATATACTCGTGTATGTCGATATCATGTATAAGTCCGAGGGTATATTTTGGTCCCAAAATCAAGAATTATCTGTCACCCATGGTAAAACTTGGGGGCTTATGAAATGGTGACATCATACTAAGAAACAAACTGATAACTTAAGGAAATCATTTTTATTTATTTTTTAAAGAATAAAGTGTCTCATAGGAAATATCATTTAACAACTTAAGAAAATGTCTCTGCTGTATGAATCCTTGCCTGCCTCCCTCCCTCATGGCTGTCCCTGCTGTTTAAATCCTTTTCTTTTATTCAAATATTTTCAAATCTGATTCTTCATTATCAGAATGTTTGAATAAATTATGGAACTGTTCTTTGGTGATGCCATCAGCGTAAATGTTGTCTTTGCTGTCTCCATCTGTTGAATCATCATCACCCAATGCTGATTCGTCTTTGTCTTCATAGATGGCGTCATCTTCTGATCCATCCATAGCTTTGCTAATGCCGCATTTCGGTGGAGTTGACTCCCAGGCATCCGTTACCCATTTTGCTACCAAATCAATGTCTGGTTTCATCAGGTTCCCTCCTTTCGTTAACTTTTCTTGACCAGAACACGTCCATTGTTGCTACATATGCCGCAAGTGGTCCTTGAAAGGCTTGTTGAGACAGACATCTAACAGCTGGAGCATTGATGTCAGACCACCTGGCATCACTGCTAATGTGATCACCATTTTCTTTGCATCATCCTTCATATCCTCTGTTATATATCCATGGAAGATATCCCACACCCATAGTGATGGTCGTTTTTCTTAGCCCCACGCCTGGTCGCCTACTCCATACTCATAGCCACCATATTGTTCCCTCCTCATCCAATCCATCCTTTGAGATGAACCCGAACAGTTATGCCGTCTGGAATTTTTAGGTTCTTTGGCATCATTTTCCTCTTGAATATTACCACTGGACACAATTTTGTGCCATCTGCCAGGCAAGACAGGACCAAGGTGAAATGAGTCTTTTCATTACCAGTTGTTTTTACAGGTATGTTCTTACCAATGCCAGTTACAGTGCGATTACCAGGCATATCAAATGTCATTGGTGTTTAATCCATATTACCAATGTTGTTCATATCGAAATGATTATTCTCTGCTGAATAATGAATTTGTGCAGTGAACAGATCTTTGCATCAAGCTCTTTAGGCAGTTTCTGTGAAATCTTTGTGCACTGACAAAGGCACAATCCATATTGGTTCATGAACCACAAACACCAACCAGACGATGCTGTGAATTCTTTTAGCCCTTCGGTCACTGAATATTTTTCTTATTTTGCCATTTGAAGGGCATGAATTCTAATGCTTGAGCGAGTTACAATGTACCCATTCTGTCTGCATTCCGTTACCCAGTCATTCAAATCCTTTTCCATTCCTTCAAAGACAAAATTTTGAAACGTAAGGCTTTCTTTGTCTTTGGCATTGCTAGCAGATTTTCTTCATTTTTTTCTCCAATCTCTGATGAGTTTTCCACTAATATCAAATTCTCTTGCAGCTGCACAATTATTGGCCTCCTTTGCACATTCTTTAACCTTCGGTTTCAGCAAAGCGGTGTAAGATACTAACTCCTCTGGATTCTTTAACTTGAACGCTCGCTGCTGCTATGAAGACGACGAATTTGTGGTCACTCAGGCTTGTCCTCCCTCCTTTGAACCATGTGGTTCTAAGGGCACCAATCAGACCCTGACTTCTTGGGAGGAGGGAGGAACCTGCCTGTGCACCTGCAAGTGCTGTCATTGTCCTCATAGCAGCGGGTGAGTTAAGGGATCCGGAGGAGGAGTGTGCAAACGATTCACTCATGTATTTTGAATTATGGTACTGTTATTATGTGGATTAACCCTTGGATAAGATGACCGCGATTTTAAAGACCAGTTTTGGGGATAAAATTTTTCAACTTAACACAAGTATATATGGTAACTCCGGAAGTAGAACAAGAGCTTAAGCATTTCAGATGTATGACCCATTCTTGAGAAATAGGGAACACATTGCCAGAAAATGACCAAGGGAATACTGTGCATTTCCCACAAGGGAAATATCTAATGCATAAAACCTGTTGAGATGGAACAGACAAAATCTGAATGCACCAACTGGTCATATAAAGTCCTCGCTTGATTAAAAGTAAAAAGTAGAGGAGTCCAGGCCAACAAGTTATCTCTTCTGAGGGTTCTCTTTTGGAGGCTTTCTCTATTTGTTGGCCACTTAGACCTTTTGTATCACAAGCACCATCATATATTTGAAATTCATCTGACATAATCTGAAGAGCTGTTTATTGGTTACCATTGACATCAAAGCACTTCAAACATGCCTCAGCATGCTGCAAACACAGTTATCCAGCAGGTTTTAGATAGCTGAGATGACCCTCATCTGATTTTTACTTCCCTATTAAGTGATTTGACCACCATGGCTTTAAAGATAATTTTTTTTTTTGATGAACATTTTTATTTACAGGTGAAAGAAATGGAAATGGGAGCCACTATAGCTCCAGATGTCACCAACTTGTATGTCCAGCTCCTTTTCAGACTAAATGCATTTTTACCTCACCATTTTTAAAGATCATATTTTTTTATTTAAAAGTTTTTGTATACCGTCTATAATAGAAGACTGTACTAAGTGGTTTACAAAGAGGCTTAGAAACAAATTGTAAATTATATAAAGATCACCACATATGCTCTCTGGTGGCATTACATCGATTATATATTTATGGAGAAGCACTCAGTGGGATTTAAGATGTGTTTATAGACTAGTTGAGTAATTATGATTCCAATTTGAATTTTACACACACAGTCAGTGATGTCACTTCTTTTTTTGGACTTCATAATCTCTATTACTGATAATAAGTTTGTATTTTCTCTATATAACAATCCTTTAGCGGGAAACACACCGTTTCATTTTGCCAGTTGTTACCCACGTCGGCTCAAATAAATTTACATATGAGTCGCTTTTTGAGACTCTGACATTTGTGTTCGCAAAAGGAGGATTTTAAGTTGAAGGCTCATGAAATGGCCAGTTGTTTTTTGGAATGTGGATATCTTATTAAAATGACCAGATAATCACAGAAGCGAGGACACTGATCTCTAAATGTGATTTTTTTTTTTTTTTTTTAACTACATCCTACAGTGAAAGGACCTTTGGAAAGGCTTGTATGTGTGTTGCCTTTCCCTCTAGGGTTATCTCCCAATTGGGGTGATATACTGAAACATTGGCTTCTACTAAGTGTGGACCCTCTCTTTGTGACTTCACCACTTTTTACTTTTTGTCGAGCAAGGCCTTTACTAGACCAGCTGGTGCAGTCAGACTTTGTCTGTTCCATCTCAATAGCTATCCCTGAGGCAGGCAATTTAATTATCATCAAAACACAGCAAAATTGAACTGAAATCTTTAGACTTGGAGTTATAACTTATTACTGTCTTCAGTTTGTAAAGAATCACATCATTCTTAAGAATACTATCTGTATGAAGATCCTGTTTGACCTTGGAAAGTCCACCCTATTCAAGATAAGTTTGCAGTTTTTTCTTTTAACTTATTCTTGGTTAAAGAATTGGGTACATATACGGTAAGTCAAGAAACAAGACTTTTTTTTCTAGTAAGGGCTCTTTTGTAGATGGATGATTATACTTGAGTGCGCATATGCTAGTTTCATTTTAACAATGATTTAGCACTCTGTAAGTACTTTTTTCATTAAAAAAAACTGTATTTGAATTCATGCTGTCTCGCTGTTTTTGTCTGAGTTATTCAGTTACGTGATTTTTGTGCACTAATGTTTTGAATATTGATGTTTAACTTTATTCTTTGTAGAGTTTGTCAGCTTATGTTTGCTAGAGATTCATTGAAATATACAATTTGACCAGGAGAAGTCCATTACTTGCTATTAAGTTCATTTAGAGAATAGCCACTGCCATTAGCAATGGTAACATGGAATAGACTTAGTTTTTGGGTACTTGCCAGGTTCTTATGGCCTGGATTGGCCACTGTTGGAAACAAGATGCTGGGCTTGATGGACCCTTGGTCTGACCCAGTATGGCATTTTTTTTATGTTCTTATATCTAAAGTTTTGCATACAACTGTATTTTTGAAATTTATTAAATGTAATTTTTTTTTTAATGTTACATTAATGGCAAAATCTAGTGAACTTGTGTTCTCAGGTAATGACCCTTCCTGACATTACCATTGATTGACTAGTGGAGATATTCTAGTTTCTAATACTAAATACACTACTGAAATTAAATATATAAATGGACCGATTTAATGTATTTGACTAGCTTTCAGGTGTTGCGTTCCCTTTGTGAGGTCAAAACAAAATTTGAACTTGATGAAGGGACTCCTGAAAGCTAGTCAAGAAATATATTAAGTTAATACAATGAAAAGGTGTCACCTTTATATATTTTTAGTTGAATTGTTTCCATGCATTCAAGAGGACTAGCATGGCAACCACATTTCTTTATCCACTGCTGACATGGAAACTTTTGTGCAGAACAAGCAAAGTGCAACAGCTTTAGGGGTTACTATAGAATGTAATTAAAATTGGCTCAGGAGTCAGGAAGGGGGTCTATGTTTGCATATATTTGAGAGTTTTTCTTATCAACTGGCAGTGCCTTTTGATAAATGAATATTTCAACAGTCTAATCGTTCACCTTTTCGTGTCTGTGCACTTGACCAAGACCTGCAAAGTGCTGTGCAGTGAAAGCTTAATAGAGTTGCTCCCGGCTTCTAAATTTTCAGGAACAGCTGTGTTGAATGGATTTATGAGCTGTTAATTGTTCCTGCTGATGCCTGGAACGTTTTTTTTAAATTTATGATTGAAACATTGTGATACAATCGGAGCAACCATCCTCAATCATTTGCAGAGAGGCTGCCTGTTGCAAATCTGGGCACAGCTTATGCTAATTCACATAGTAACATGATGACGGCAGATAAAAAACAGTTGGTCCATCCAGTCTGCCTAGTTAAGATACTTTCTCTGCTTTTCTACCACTCTGGATAGATAAACATAGAGACTCCCATATGCAAATAATCTCAACATTAAGTTACAGGCAGTTCTCCAGCAGCAGTTTGGGGACTGTCTTCTGCATAGAGTGCCACATATATGATTACCTGTTTGGGAGAGGTTGTATCTTTGTGTCTGATGCAAAAAGCTCCTGGCTCTCAGAGAATGTGGTCTGGGAGTGGCAGAGGTGAGACAGTCAGTTATATAAAGGAGACTTTCAAGGATGTAGTAGCCTCACCTCCAGTGCTGCAGCCCCTGTACTCCTTTGGAGGACCAAATTCACCCGGAAGGACAGCGTCACATTGGCTTGGCAGGAAGTGATCTATACCTAAGATATGCTTATTAGGTGATGTCTTACCCCCAGGGGTATGTGTCCAGGAGAGAAGGGCCTCTACACCAAGGAGGAAGCATTCTGGTCCATAAACAGGTTGGAAACCAGGGCTATCAAGTTAGCCCTGGTACAATTCCTCCTGTTAGTGAAGGGGATGCTAGTTCAGGTGGTATTGGACAAAGCCACAGGAGTAGCATATGTGAACAGGCAAGGGAGTACTTGGAGTCCCATGGTGGCGCAGGAGGCAAGTCTGTTATTCCAGTGAATATCATTAAAATCATCCATTGTACCTGAAGACTGGAGGGTGACCAATGTAACCCCAATATTTAAAAAAGGCTCCAGGGGCGATCCGGGTAACTATAGACCAGTGAGCCTGACTTCAGTGCCGGGAAAATAGTGGAAACTATTCTCAAGATCAAAATCGTAGAGCATATACAAAAACATGATTTAATGGGACACAGTCAACATGGATTTACCCAAGGGAAGTCTTGCCTAACAAATCTGCTTCATTTTTTGAAGGAGTTAATAAACATGTGGATAAAGGTGAACCGGTAGATGTAGTGTATTTGGATTTTCAGAAGGCGTTTGACAAAGTCCCTCATGAGAGGCTGCTACGAAAACTAAAAAGTCATGGGATAGGAGACGATGTCCTTTCGTGGATTACAAACTGGTTAAAGGACAGGAAACAGAGTAGGATTAAATGGTCAATTTTCTCAGTGGAAAAGGGTAAACAGTGGAGTGCTTCAGGGATCTGTACTTGGACCGGTGCTTTTCAATATATATATAAATGATCTGGAAAGGAATACGACGAGTGAGGTTATCAAATTTGCGGATGATACAAAATTATTCAGAGTAGTTAAATCACAAGCAGACTGTGATACATTACAGGTGGACCTTGCAAGACTGGAAGATTGGGCATCCAAATGGCAGATGAAATTTAATGTGGACAAGTGCAAGGTGTTGCATATATGGAAAAATAACCCTTGCTGTAGTTACACAGTTAGGTTCCATATTAGGAGCTACCACCCAGGAAAAAGATCTAGGCATCATAGTGGATAGTACTTTAAAATCGTCGGCTCAGTGTACTGCAGCAGTCAAAAAAAGCAAATAGAATATTAAGAATTATTAGGAAGGGAATGGTTAATAGAACGGAAAATGTCATAATGCCTATGTATCACTCCATGGTGAGACTGCACCTTGAATACTGTGTACAATTCTGGTCGCCGCATCTCAAAAAAGATATAGTTGCGTTGGAGAAGGTACTGAGAAGGGCAACCAAAATGATAAAGGGGATGGAACAGCTCCCCTATGAGGAAAGGCTGAAGAGGTTAGGGCTGTTCAGCTTGGAGAAGAGATGGCTGAGGGGGGATATGATAGAGGTCTTTAAGATCATGAGAGGTCTTGAACAAGTAGATGTGACTCGGTTATTTACACTTTCGAATAATAGAAGGACTAGGGGTCATTCCATGAAGTTAGCAAGTAGCACATTTAAGACTAATCGGAGAACATTCTTTTTCACTCAACGCACAATAAAGCTCTGGAATTTGTTGCCAGAGGATGTGGTTAGTGCAGTTAGTGTAGCTGGGTTCAAAAAAGGTTTGGATAAGTTCTTGGAGGAGAAGTCCATTAATGGCTATTAATCAATTTTACTTAGAGAATAGCCACTGCTATTAATTGCATCAGTAGCATGGGATCTTCTTAGTGTTTTATGTAATTGCCAGGTTCTTGTGGCCTGGTTTTGGCCTCTGTTGGAAACAGGATGCTGGGCTTGATGGACCCTTGGTCTGACCCAGCATGGCAATTTCTTATGTTCTTATGTTCTAAATTTGTTTCTGTTCTCCGCAGCTCACTTTCACAGTACCTGAATTCAGAGCATTTCTGAACGTCACTGAAAAGTGGACTATAAAATGAAATTTAAAAATATTGTTGGAGCCCAGAACGTTCAGGTTCATTTTCTCAGCAAGAACAGGTTGGACCCTGGGAAGTGGGAAGTTTCCAGTTAATGGATCCAGTGAGGTGTCTGATTCATGGATCTGATGGCAACCTGCAGAAATTCCAAAGTTGACAGTTTCTTCAGTTATTGGAGGGAATTGGGAGGCCATTGGGATAGACACCTTGATCCTGTTCTGGCTGAGGGATAGGCTCCTTTGTTCCTCCAACCCCCCCCAAATCCTCTCATAGGAAGGACACTGAGAAGGCTAGTAGACTACTCTTCCAGAGTGATACTGGTGGCACCAGATTGGCCAAGAAAACCTTAGTATGCAGCTAGGTGAGATTGCTGGCTGGTCTCTTACTTCATCTATCCAAGTAGCGCAGGCTATTGTGGCAGGACCCAGTGACAATGGAGCATCTGGTTCCATTTTGTCTTATGGTCTGGCCATTGAGATGGCTTGCTTGCACAGGAAGGGATATTCCTCATTAGTTATTGCACCCATGTTAAAGACTCAGAAGAATTCAATATCCTTGGTGTATGTTTCACAATAGCATCTTTTTGAGAGTTTTTGTGAAGAGCTGTCAATATCCCTCTGGAGGGCTGATGTAACACCATTTTGGCCTGTCTTCAGAGAATTCTGGATAAGGCTCTAGTGCGCAACTCTCTGAAGGCTCAAGTTGCAGCTGTTTCTTGCTTCAGAGGTCAGATTAGAGAGGTCTCCTTGGCAGTGCATCCAAATGTATTTTGTTTCCTCCAGGGAATCAAGCATATTTACCTTCCTTTTAGGTCCTTGGATTCTCAGTGAGATCCTAATTTGGTCCTCTATGCTCTAGTGGGTTGTCTCTTCAAGCAGATTTCCCTAAAGGATCT
This sequence comes from Rhinatrema bivittatum, assembly GCF_901001135.1. Classification (NCBI taxonomy): domain Eukaryota; kingdom Metazoa; phylum Chordata; class Amphibia; order Gymnophiona; family Rhinatrematidae; genus Rhinatrema; species Rhinatrema bivittatum. The sequence continues at coordinate 295,171,076 of NC_042617.1, read as the reverse complement.
CGACTTGAAAACTGCTTTTCTGGTGGCCATCTGTTTCACCAGACATATTTTGGAGTTGCAGGCTTTGGCTTGCGGTCATCCCTATCTGGTTTTCTCTGGTGAGCTAGTTACTTTTTTTTTCTGGTTCTGTCCTTCTTACCAAAGGTAATGTCACCTTTTCATGTGAGTCAGTCTCTTCTTCAACCTTCTGAGGGAGTTAATGTCACAAAGATAAGTCTCCATTTTTTAATGTCCCTTGCATGCTTCTCAGGAATCTGAAGGTGATGAGCCTCTTTTAGAAAACAGATTGTGTTCTGTAAAGGCGAAGCAGCTTGTAAGGCTACCCTGGCCAGATGGATTGAGGAGATGATTGTGTCAGCATACTTGCTTGATGGGCCGACAGATACCAGAGGTGATCTTTGTTCATTTCATGAAGATCAGACATCATTGTGGGCAAAGTCTATTGTAGTGTCTCCAAAGATATCTGTAGAGTGGCTATTTGGTCATCCGTGCATTTCATTATTAAACATTACAGCCAAGGCAAACGCATTCAGAGCTCGTGTTCTTAGAACAAAACTCTCTCTCCCACCTGGGTTAATTTTGGTGGGGTAATTTCCACTTGTTTGGACTGGTCTAGCAGCATAGTAAGGAAGGAAACATTTAATCTTATCTGTTAATTTCCTTTCCTTGAGCCCTGCTAGACCAGTCCAAGACCCTTATTTATTTATTTTGAACTTTTATATACCGACCTTCATGTAAAGGATACATATCAAATCGGTTTTACAGTGAAACTCAAAAAATGCAAAGAGCAATACAAAGAACAGGGTTATATGGAACTGGGGACAAAATCAAAAAACCATGGGAAATATTAAGTAAACAAGTCAATACAATAAAAAAAACCAAGGGAAAAAATGAAGGGTGGAAAATCAGCCTTAAAAGCATGTCAGAAAAGTATATTCAGTCCAATCGAAAACCGGACCAGCAGGAGAGAACATTCCAGAGGAATAGGAGGGAACGTATGTCCTGATAGATAGGAGGATCGCACTTCATTGGGTGTGTGAAATAGCTTGGTTTAGTAATCCGGGATAAACTTTCCTGAGCCCTAAGGAGGGCTCGCCTGTTTATGGAAAGGCTTGTTTGAAAAGCCAGGTTTTAAGTTGTTTTTTTTTTTTTTGAAGGTTATTTGGCATGATTCTGTCCGAAGATCTGGGGGAAGAGCGTTCCATCGCGAGGGACCAGCGGTGGATAGGGCACGTTTCCTTAGTGCGGTCTTGGGGGGGGGGGCGTAGAGAGCGCCTTTGTGAGCAGATCTAATAGGTCTGGAAGATTCATGGAAACGAAGAGGTAAGCTAAGATCAAGAGGTAAAAGGTTATGCATGGATTTGTGGATTATCATAAGAACTTTGAAGAGAATTCCGAATTTAATTGGTAGCCAATGTAAGTTACGAAGTATGGGTGTGATGTGCTCGCTTCTGTTGGTGTTGGTCAAGATCCTTGCTGCGGAGTTCTGAACCATCTGCAGAGGTCTGATAGTTGCTGGTAGACCTAAGAGGAGCGAGTTACAGTAGTCGAGTTTTGAGAAAATAATAGATTGCAGCACTGTACGGTAGTCATGAAAATGGAGTAGGGGTCTTAGCTTTTTCAGGACCTGTAATTTGAAGAAACAGTCCTTTGTAGTTGTATCGACAATTTTTTTTTAGGTTAAACTGATTGTCTAGCATGACGCCAAGGTCTCTGACATGCGGGGAGAAATTCAGTTGAGCGGAGTGTTGGTTAGTTCGTTATTATCGTCTTGAGAGATGATAATCAACTCGGTCTTATTGGTATTAAGGACTAGGTTGAGGCTGGAGAGGAGTTGGTTGGTTGCTTGTAGGCAGTCATTCCAGATGCTAAGGGTTTTGGATAGGGAGTCCTTAATTGGGATGAGTACCTGTACGTTGTCTGCATAGATGTAGTGGGTTAGTTTAAGATTTGTCAGAAGCTGGCAGAGCGGGAGTAGGTAGATATTGAAAAGGGTTGGAGAGAGCGAGGAACTTTGTGGGACTCCCAGGGTGTAGCTGACGGGATGAGATTCCTTATTGTTAATTTTGACCTTAGAGCATCTGTTGCTTAGGAATGACTTGAACCAATTGTGTGCCGTACCAGAGATGCCAATGTCTGTGAGGTGATCTAATAGAATAGAGTGGTTCACTGTGTCGAAGGCCGCGGAGAAATCTAGGAGAGCAAGTAGGTACGGTTGTCTTTTTTCTAGTCTGAGGATGATGGAGTCTGAGAGTGAGATTAAAAGGGATTCAGTATTAAACAATTTACGGAAACTGAACTGAGCTGGAGCAAGTATCTTGTGCACTTCTAAGTATTCTGAGAGTTGCTTATTAACGATTTTTTCTAGGAGTTTAGCGATGAACGGTAGGTTAGCTATCGGGCGGAAGTTGGCTGGATCAGCTGGTGACAGGTTAGGTTTTTTTAGCAACGGCTTGAGGATTGCGATCTTGAGCGCATCTGGAACAAGGCCTTGTGTGAGAGAGCAGTTTATGATATCAGAGATTGGTTTGGCAATGATTTTTGCAATGGAGATGAGGAGGTTTGACGGTATTGGGTCTGAGGGGTGAGAGGATGGCTTGAGCTTCTTTAGCAGGATTTCAATTTCCAATGAAAACGTGGGCTTGAAAGATTCGAGACTGTAATTTTGCTGCAAAGAGGATTTGTGAGAAGGCAGAGGAAGGTTATTGTTGGATTTAAGCGGTGCTACCAGGTTAGTGATTTTGTTTTCAAAGTATGTAGCTAGTTCTGTAGCTTTGGTTAAAGCTTGGTCATCTGGAATAGTTGGTGGGGAAGATTTGTAAGAGATACGACGTAAGAGAAAAGAGCTTTAGAGTCAAAGATAAAGTGGTGGATTTTAAGAGCGAAGAAATCCCTCTTTGTTCGGTGGATCGTGTTCCTGTAACGGTGCATAGAATCTTTGTAGGCTGCTTGCGTCGAAGAGGAAGGGTTTTTCCGCCATTTGTGTTCTTTACATCTTAAATCTAATTTGAGGGCTTTCAGTTCAGAAGTGAACCACGGTTTCCTGTTGTCTGTATTCGGGTGTAAAATGTTCGTGGTTGTAGGGCAGGTTTGGTCTGCTACTTTGGTTATTTTGAACCAAGAAGTGATAGCCGCTTCTGCATCAGAGATATCAAGGAGATCTAGTTCTTTGGTGAGGTAGGAGCTGAGGTTGTCTAAGGAGCATGGTTTCCTGAATTGGATGGTTGACTTGTGGGATGGTAGGGGTGCGGTTTTGGATATCTCTAGGGTCGTCGTAATCAACCGGTGGTCTGACCAAGGGATGGGAGAGCAAAAGGGTTTAGTAGTAAAGGTGAGGCCCTCGTTTAAGAATATTAGGTCCAGAGTGTGACCTCCTTTATGCGTTGGGCTGTCTATGATTTGTTTGAAACCCAGGTATTTGAGTGAGGAGAGAAAGGTTTCACAGTTTGGGGAAAGTGGATGAGCGCTGACGTGGAGGTTGAAGTCTTCCAAGAATATGACTGGGATGTTGTAGTTAATATATTTGGCGATACGTTCAATAAGCGGGGAAGGGTCAGATTCTAGGAGCCCTGGGGGGGCGTAGATTAGGCATATTTGAAGCTGGGTGGATTTAAAGACTGCGAATTCGAGATAAGCTGCAGATTCTGAGTGTAAAAGTGCACATCTTAGTTCTTTTTTTACCGTAAGGAGGAGGCCGCCACCTCTCTTTTTGAGTCTTGGGATTGAGAATGTGTCATACAACTGCAAGGGAAGTTGGTTCATTAGCACTGTGTCCGTGGGTTTCATCCATGTTTCCGTAATTGCGCATATGTCAGGCTTGGCATCCAGTAAGTAGTCGTTGAGAATGTGGGTTTTTTTTTTTTAGTGAGGATTGGGCATTAAACAGAGTAAGTGAGAACAAAGAAAGGCCCAGTAGCTGAGTGAGAGGGGAGATCATGATGGGGATCAGCCTTTTAGGTTGAATGTTAGGATAGGTGATGGGTTTGGAGTAGTTTCTGAAGTGGTTGTGGATGATGGGTATTGGGAAGGTGCGCATGCTGGCTGGAGGAAGTCGGTGGGTCCATTGAGTGACTGTCTGCTGCTTAAGTCTGAGTGGGTTCGTCTGTTGAGTGTATGTCTGCTGCGTGAAACAACTGTTGATGGTTGCTGTATGAGTCCGCTGGACATCCATCTGCTGAGTGAGCCCTTTGAGTGACAGTTTGCGTGAGTCTGCTGTGTGTCCTTCTACTTTATGATTCTGCGGGTCAGCTGAGTGAGCTGGTAGGGAATCGGTTAGCTGGGGGAAGAGTTCGTCTGATGAAGAAGCTGGATGGAAATTGGATGATAGCTGGAGGAGGCAAGCTGAGTGCTGGGTGAAGCTGAAGAGGTTTAATGGATAAAGGAATTGGGACGTTTGAAACGGTGTAGGGATGAAGGCCATCTGTAAGGGGGAGACGCCGCCGATTTAAAGGGCTTCTAGGTGCCCTCTGATAGGCCTGGGGCCTCTTCTGTGGGCGCGGCTTACTCACCGCGTGGCGTCAGGGGCATTCCTTTTTCTGGTTCCGGCTTTCTTTTCTTTTTCTTCTTTCATTTTGGATTTTGGGTTCCCGTTTGCACCTCCTCTGCGCGGCTCACCTCAGAAGGTGAGCGGGCCCTTCCGGGAACACAGCAGCTACCTATCTCATTCTCTCTCTCTGTCTAAGTTTCCTCATGTAGGCACAATGGTTATATTCTCTTGTTCTATCACCTGTCTTCTTTCCTTCTTACTCTATTGCTTCTCCTTAGGGGTTACTATTAGAGGTTCCCTTCCCCTTGTTTAGGTTAGAGTATTACTGAAGTGGGGATTTCGCTTCATTGCTTTGAAAGAAGGTTACTGGCAAGTGCCTGATCTGCATTTCCCTTAAAACCAGTGATGGTGTCATGGGAAAAGGGTCTCTGGCTCCATCAACTGGTAGGTGGAATAAAACGCGCTTGTCTGGACTGTTCTAGCAGGACTCAAGGAAAGGAATTAATAGGTAAGATTAAATTTCTTCCTAAACAATCTGGAAAAGGGAGCAATGAGTGATGTGACAAATTTTGTAATGATGGAAAATTATTCAAATACAAGTAAATTGTAAGGAATTGCTGGAGGACCTTGTGAGACTTGGGGACTGGGCATTTAAATGACTGATGAAATAATGTGGACAAGTACAAAGTGATAAACATAGGGGAAAAAATTCCCAACAGTGCTGGGTTCTGTCTTAGACGTTACTACTCAGAAAAAGGATCTTGAAGTCATTACATAGTAACATAGTAAATGATGGCAGATAAAGGCCAAAAAGGCCCTCTTTGCCCAACAGTGATTTTATGTACATCTACCTAAAGTAGATCAAATTCCACATGGAATTCAACCCTAAATCCCATTGTGTCCCCTTTAATGTTGCAACTGCTGTTCTGTGCAGGTTATCCCTTGCCTTCCAGGAAGCACAATGCTGTTATATCACTCCTTAGTCCTGGGGCAATTCTGCGCTACTATAGAGCGCAGAATTCCCCTCCTGTGCAGAATGTATTGTTTTTGCGCAGAATTTCAGAGCAAGGCCCTGTGGGCCATGAGCAGGTAGATTTTGGCCTGGCGCAGTAGCTGGCCACAAACAGAGTCCTTCCCGCTTACAGCGAAGATCAGGCCTGGGACAGCAGCTGGTCGTGAGTGGAGTCCGTCCCGCTCGCGGTGAAGATCAGGCCCGGGGCAGCAGTTGGCCTCAAGCAGAGTCCATCCCGCTCGTGGTGAAGATCAGGCCTGGAGTAGCAGCTGGCCACGAGCAGAGTCCGTCCTCTTCGTAGCAAAGATCAGGCCTGAGGATCAGCTGGCTGTGGAGCGGAGCAGTGAGGATCAGCAGGCCCAGCAGCAGAGAAGGCTTAGCATAAGAGGCAAGAAAGCTCATGAGCCTGTGTGAGAGAGGTAGTGTACTTGTCAGGGTGTGTGGGTGTGTGTTTGTGTGTGAGAGTGAGCATGAGTGAGACATTGGGATCCTGTATGTGTGAGTGAGGGACTGTGTATGTATATGAGAGAGAAAGGGGGAGCCTGTTATAGTATGTGTGTATGCAACAGTGAGGGAGCATGTATGTGCAGGAGAGAGGAGGAGCCTGTGTGATGGGGTGTGTGATGTGTGTGTGAGTGGGACAGAGAGAACCTTTGTGAGGGTGTGTGAGAGAGGGGGAGCCTGTGAGGGTATGTGAAAGGGTATGTGTGTGTTTATGAGAGGGACAGAGAACCTGTGTGAGGGCTTGAATGAGAAAAGGGTCAAACTGTGAGAATGGAGGGCTGGGGGTGGAAATAGAATGGAAGGACTTCAGCATAGAGGGGGAGGGGAGAGATAGTGGAGAGCGGAGGAGTTGGGGCCTAAAAGGGCAGTGTGAAAGAGGTTTGGCCAGGGGAGCAGGGAGTGACATGCTGCAGCTTTGCTGCTGATACTAAGCATAATTATTTGGGTTGAAGCTCTCGCAATACTAGCGTGGCTTCCAGCAATAAGTACACTTTTCTTACTAAGTTCACAGTGTGCGAAAAGATCCAACATTCAATACTTAACAATATTTAAAAGTATTGCGCTTGTGGAGGTGTCAGCAGAATTGCTTGACAAGAATATATCGTATGCATTACCTGTTTTCTCACTGACTGGAATCATTCCACTTAAAGTTCTTTCACACAGTAGCCCCTGAGGCAGCTCCTTGAAGAGCGAAACTCGGCCAGAGTCAGGCAAGATTCAGTAAAAGTCCTTTTATATACCTATCCTCTTCTTTGTTTAAAATAACACAATACACAGTCTTTAACTAATATAAAGTATACAGAATTTTGCAGAATTTTAAATTCTTGTGTGCAGAATTTAAAATTTTTTTTGCACAGAATTCCCCCAGGAGTAATTCCCACCTTGAGCTGCAGTTGTTGCTTAGTGAAGGTTGCCCAGTGCTTCATTACCATTCTCTTGCCACTAGGACTCCTCTGTGTTTGTCCCATGTGTTTTTGAAACACGTCACTGTTCTATCGCCACATCTTGTAGCAGAGCACGCCAGAGCATATACCTCCTGACATATTGTTCCTGAATCTACTCCCTTGGAGTTTTATATTGTGAACCCTAGCTTTACAGTTTTCTTTCCATTTAAAAAAAAAACCCTTGGCTTCCTGTGCACTATACTTTTCAGATATTTAAATGCGTCTATCATATCCTCTCTGTCTTGCCTCTCATACGGCTTTTGGTACAAACCTTGCACCATTTTGGTTGCCTTTCTCTGGACCATCCCTTGCGTCTCTATAATCCTTTCTTAGCTATGATCTCTTTAACTGTACACACAACTCCTAGGTGAGACCTCACTAATGATCTGTAAAGTGGCATTATTACTAGGGATGTGCATTTGTTTTGGACAAATTAGACAATTTCAACAAAATTGTCTAATTCGTCCTGGTTCGGAGGACCCGAAAAACAAACGCAATTTTTCTGAAATTTCGGAAAAATTCATTTTTTGGGTTAGTTAGCGCGCACTAACCTGAAAATCGGGGTCCCCCCCCCCCCAAAAAAAAAAGCCCAAACTGCGGGAAAAACAAAATTTCCTGCAGCGGGCCGAAAACGAAGCCTGAACTGAATGGTTTTACCGCTGCACATCTCTAATTATTACGTCTGTTTCTATTAGTTATGTCTTTTTTCCTATGCATCCAAATATCCTCTTTGCTCTGGCCTCCATCTTATCACATTGTTTTGCTGCCTTGAGATCTGACACTATCACACTAAGGTTCCTCTACTGGTCAGTGCATATTAGTTCTTCACCACCTCTACGTACTATCCCCATTGATTTTTACACCCCAGGTGCATGAGTCTGCACTTTTTGGCATTGAATCTTTAACTGCCAAGAATTAGATCACTCTTCAAGCTTTCTTGAATTGTTTTTCATTCTACAATTAAACTCTGGAATTTGTTGCCAGGGGATGTGGTTAGTGTAGCTGGATTTAAAAAAGGTTTGGATAAGTTCTTGGAGGAGAAGTCCATTACCTGCTATTAATTAAGTTGACTTAGAATATAGCCATTGCTATTACTGGCATCAGTAGCATGGGATCTTCTTAGTGTTTGGGTAATTGCCAGGTTCTTATGGCCTGGTTTGGCCTCTGTTGGAGACAGGATGCTGGGCTTGATGGACCCTTGGTCTGATCCAGTATGGCAATTTCTTATGTTCTTATGTTCTAGTGCTGACCTCCACCTTTTCCATTGATCAGCCTTTTCAGGCCTTCTCTTTCTTTTTGATTCTTACAAGACCAATTCTTAATATAGTACCAAGATTTTACCAAGTTTTGTAATAATCCACATAGCCACCAAAATGATTCAGGCTGTTGTCCAAAACATCCAGCCTTATTGATGTTTGGATTTTAACAATGGTCATTCCGTGCAGGTTACTTCAGCTTTCCTGGATGCCCCATACAGCTGTACCTACTGCTCTTTAAGATTGTAAGTTCCTATATAATCCTATAGAGGTTTTTTATTTGTGCTTTGGATGAAATCTTACGATGAAACTAGGATTCTTTGTGGATTTCTTTTTTTGTGTGTTATCTGGTCGGCTTCTTTTAACTCCTGAGTTTCCAGCCCTGATTATTTAATTTTATTTCTTTTTACTTTATATAGCATGCTTAACCAAAGCACTTATAAATCATTGTATACAGTCACAGATGGACAAGTCAATGCCTGGGAAGACCTGAAGAAGTAGGCCCTGTACCAATGTCATTCATGGCTGTTGGAGACCAAGAAGGGAGTTAGGGATGTGTTTAGAGGAGAGTTTCAATGATAATTCCTTGTTTCAGTTCTGTTCAGTATTTTGTATGTAATGTTGCAGAAAACCTGGTAGGGAATATATATCTTTTTGCTGCTGCTGATGCAAAAGGTCTTCTACAGGGTAGACACTTCTAATAGAGCAGAAAAAATGAGGAGTGATCTAAGAAAACTTGAGTAGTGGTCATGAAATTGAATATTAAGATTTAATACAAAAAAGTATGTGGGAGTACAGAAAAGCAAGCAAGCAGTACTAAATAGAGAGTGAGGCAGTGATATGCACCAAACAGGAGAGAAGTACTTCTCTGATGCATGACCCCCCCCCCCCCCCCAATCCTATGTAGCTAGGACCTCACCTCCCTTATATAGCTGCACATGATGTTACGGAGGACATCATCCGTTTCTGGCAGCTGTGGAGGGGGAAATACCATGTGTAAGGACTGGTCTAGCAGGATTCAAGTTAAGATTAAATTTCACATTGTCTGAGATTCCCATTCCTCAGGCTTGCACAGGGAATCCATATTGATACAGTGTACTCTGTTATAATAATTGAAACTGGATATAGAACTATTAAGGGACCTAAATATTGCCTGAGAGATTTTACATGGGATATGTTGAAATAAATGCATTAACTGGGGGAGAATACTCATTTTGATTATATTTCCCGCCCATGAAATAGGCAGCGCAACCCATTCCTTTAACTTCTTTTTAATCTATGATATTTTCAGAATGTAGTTTCTTAGAGAGAATATAGATTAGGAAATACTCTGGTACCTCAGTATGTGAATCCTTCCTCAGATTTCCTAAATTGAGCATGGTAATCTAGACCTGGACCCTATAGGAAATAGTTTCAACTTTATACCCTGATACTGCACCATATACTTTAAGAGGCTGCATCAGCATAGGGGCTTGAGTATTTAGCTATGTAAAAAATAATAAAACATTATCAGCAAGTAGTAAAATTCTGTGCTGTAAATCTTCAATTTTAAATCCTGTCACCTGCACGAATTTCTCGCTACTTGTGTTAATGGGTCAATAACCAAATCAAAATGCAAGGGAAAGAGAGGATCCCTTTCTCGAACCAATAAGGATAGGGTAGGTCGTGCTCAAAATACCATTTATTAATATATAAAGCTCTGATCCAGTCTATGAATTCATTAGGGAACCTATATTTATCCAAGACTGCAAAAAAGAAATGGCCATATTAATCTACTGAATGCCTTATTGGCATCTAAGGCAATCGCTGCCCCAACAATGTATGCTGCTTAGCCCTTGTATGAGGTTGAGGAGCCTACAGTACATGAATTGTTCACTTAAGTCCTGCATATGATAAACCCAGTTTGATTTGATATATGATAATGTGCATGAGGTTTTTCAGCCTTTGCTGCAAAATCTTAGCTAAAATCTTGATATCAGTATTTATCAGTGAGAGAGGATGATAGTTCCAGAAGAAAATTTTGGTAAAAATCTTTATCTTTATTAAAATTTAATAGCTTAAATACGAAATGCACTAAGTGATGTACAAAATATAAAATATATATTTTAACATTAATGAACAGTAATTAAAATAAGTTAAAGAAAAATGACAGTTTCCCAGCTCAAAAATAGGCCTGTTTAAAAAGAAAAGTTTTTAAACAAACTGGCAAGCATATTGCCTCTAAAAATGAGTTCCATAATATAAGAGCTGCCACGGAGAAAGCACATTCTCTCATTTCTCTGAGACAAGTATGTCTTACTGAAGAAACATCCAGTAAGCCTCACTGCAAGCATCTGAGATTGTGTGGGTGGATAGATCCTCAGAAAAGCAAGGGGAAGAGTCAGAATTGATTACCGGTATTTTAAACACCGTCTTCCCAAGTTCATGTTCAATGTATTGCCGAACTGACAGCCAGTGTAAGTCCATTAAAACTGAAGTAATATGTTCCCTGTGACTAATTCCAGATATGAGACTGGCAACTGAATTTAAAAGAAGCTGCAAAGGACTTAAGGTAGAAGCTGAGAGGCCAAGATACAGGCCAAGATTGACACTTGCACCACTGTGCGAGAATCAGATTTTTCAAGTAGATGTTTGTACACTTGAAGTACTTAATTTATAAAAACTGACCCTTATTACAGTTTTAATATGAGTGCAGAAGGAAAGGTTTGCATCTTTCCAATCTAAATGATACCCAACTGGGCCAGGGCTCTTCTCTGTTAAGAGTCTGCCGATGGCTTTCTAGATCTCAAGCACTAAAAATGTTCTCGACAGCCTTTTCTGTACTATGAACAAGATGAAGGTTATTTAGATAAACCCGGATTGTATACATTGTTTGAGTTACTATACTAGTGTACAACTCCACAGAGTAGGCCAATGTGATGTCTCCTATTAATTTATCAAAGGGTTTTGTCTATTTTATTATGTAGCCTGCAGATTATGGTGCCTGTTAACCTTCCTTTTTTTTTTTTTTTTTTTGACGAGAGAGCTTGCTTTATTACCATGCTCATAATATCAGCTGGTGCATTTCAAGGCAGACTCAATTTTGTTAATGTGCATTGCCCTAAGTTTCTTCTGTGTCTGTAGAACTTGCTTAAATACTATTTTGGAGCAGATTTGTTTGCTTATTCCCTAGTTCTGAGATTATAGCTTCAATTTTTCACTGTTCTCGATTCATTCTTTTTAGATAAGTGGAGTAACTGATGATCTTGCCCCTCAGTACACTGTTAATGTTTTCCACCAAACGTTTAGGTCCTATTCCTATGGCTTGTAATGCTAATTAAAATTTTCAACTGTTTTTATAACTAAATCTGAGAACTCGTCCTCAACCAGTAAGAACAAATTCATTCTCCATGTGCTTGCAGTTTTAGGCACTTGCCCTACCATAAATGTTAGAGCCACTAAGTGGTGGTCTGAGAACTGACAGGTTAAAATTTCATAGTCCCTTGTATTAGATCTTGCACTTACAGAATGTACAAAATTGTGACACAGGGAATAGAAAGTGTAGTTTGCTAAGTTGGATGTCTAGCTTGTTACTTATCCTCTAAATTTAGCATATTTATAATTGAAGTCAGTGCCTTAGGAATCCCTCAGCCCTCTACTGCCAGGTTAGACCTGTCTAGGTGATTACTTAATCAAGTATTTGTCTCCCCTAATTATTAGCAGAAGTTCCTCAATGTCTGACAGTTTCTGATCTAGCCTCATCAGATCATTATGTATTTAGAAGCACAAACGCGTTACATTATTCCCAATGTATGCTGTATTCTGTCTTCTCTCCTCATCAATCTCAGAATGTGAATAGGCAATGATTTGTGCATGAGAATGCAGGTCTGTCACCTCTCTTCCCCTCCCTCTCACTCTCTTCTTAGCTGAAAATGGTACAGAATATACTTGTCTCATCCAGTCCCTTTTGAGCTTTTCATGTTCTGCTCTGGACAAGTGCATTACTGCAGGAAAGCCACCTAGACATTTCGCTGGAGCATGTGCTTTCTTTTGATATTTTTCTAACATTCATTGAAATATTAACCTGTACACCTGTAATTTCATATTCATTATTGATGCACTCTTATTTCAAAAACTACTGTGTATCTCTGTATGCTTATTATAGTAATTTAATTTTCTGTCAATAAGTAGGATGAATTAGCCATGCTGAATGGGTGATGTCATCAGGGCGGCACAAGGTGGAGCTGTGTCTCAAGCTTACAGCTCTTTGCCCTATTAGGCATACGCGGTTGTTCCCGCATAAACGAGCCTTCCAGAAGTCTCCTCTGTTCTTTTTCATCCATGCTTCCTTGAACGTGGAATCTGTCTCTTGATTCCTCCTCAGATTTTTCATTTGTTTCTCTCTTTGGCGACCCCAAAAAAGCACTTTTTAGTGCTACCATGGATAAAAAACAGACCGCAGGTTTTAAATACTGAAGTTGTGGCCATATGTCCATCATGGATGGCCACAACTATTGCTACTTATGCCTGGGCCTGAATCACGACCAGACCAATTGCCGCAACTGAGGGAGAATGTCCCCCAGGGCTCAGAGGCAGCGAGCAGGAAAGATAGCTCGATTGAGAGCAAAAGAGACCTCGGGTCAACTTACAGCCTTTTCATCTTCATCTGCCTTTTGATCTGCCCAGCTATCTCCGGGACAGCTACAACGCCATCCTGAGCAGGAGCACTGGCTAGCCTCAACAGGGACACTCTTCGAAAGTTACAAAGGGTTCAGGAATGAATCACAGCAGAGTCTATGCAGGCGGCCCCAGTACTTTTGACTCCTAATCAAGAAGTGCTGAAGACATCGCAATATGCGCCAAAGACGTTGCACGTCGTCCACAACAGTGTATCTCAAGGCGCAGAGCATGACGCATCTGGCACTGAAAACAATGCATACAACACAAAAGGTGCCTTTCATGACACTATAGATGGCACACATGGTGCCCAAAGTGACACATACAAAGTACAAGACTGCACACATAACACAGAGGATGGCACATACACACAAGATGGTGTATATGGCGCCAAAAACAGCGTACATGATGTAAAAAACGGTGCACTATACTTCGCGTGTGGTGCATCAGCAGCCAGAGATGAGGGAGAGGGTCTCTTAATCATTCCCCCAAACTCACGGGACACAAACAATGATACACATACCAAAATCTCCAGGCGGCAAGCAATCACATTTCTGCCAACACAGCTGGCCCACCTCTAAAAAGGAAAAGAAAACATACAGATGGACTGTTCTTTTACCTCAACAAGGACAAAAGAAGTTCTATATCGGTGACAATCTCCTCCCACATAAAGACCTTCTGGTGAAGATATTTTCACTCCAGCATCTCCAGAGGTGTTGCAGGAATGGCTGTAATCTACCCCACCTGAACAGCTTCCATTATATATACCAGTGGCAGCAATAAGTTCTTGGAGGAGAAGTCATTACCTGCTATTAAGTTCACTTAGAGAATGGCCACTGCCATTAGCAATGGTAACATGGAATAGACTTAATTTTTGGGTACTTGCCAGGTTCTTATGGCCTGGATTGGCCACTGTTGGAATCAGGATGCTGGGCTTGATGGACCCTTGGTCTGACCCAGTATGGCATTTTCTTATGTTCTTACTCCACCAAGGATTCCAAAGATATACCATCCTGTTATGGTGCCACCTCATCATCCACCAATTATTCAGGCTACCTTGCTCCCTTCCACTTTGTGGCAGGAAGGGTTCAGACTCCCTACCCCTTAACCTATTTGCTCTCTCTCACCTCTCACTTCCGTGTCAGCTCTTGAAAAGCAGCAACGCTTGAACAAGAGAACTCTGTTCTCCACTTTAATACTCAGTGTTCTCAACAAGCAGTAGTGCAGATTACTGAAATTGTCCATAAGTTCTTCTCATTGTTACTCCCACAAATTACTCCTCCTACTCCTCCTCCATTAGAACCGGGCGATCCTTGGTTACCGGGGGCGGACATCGTCAAAGTCCATAAGGAAGATCTTCCACTTCCTTCACCACCAGCTTCCCCGAAATCAGGAGATCTAATGCTGTTTCCCCTGGCTAGTCCTGTTGTAGCTCTATGGGCATCCCTTCCAACCAGAAGAAATGCCAGACAATTCCTGTCCTCTGGAAGATCTGACATATTCGCATTTCATGGAGAAGATGGGTATGCTACTGCAGGTAGAGATTCAGGAGGAACCTGACCCTCACACAGAAGTAATGAGTTTGCTACACATACTAGAGCTTCCAAGTGAACCCACAACTTTCACATCTTAACATTATTTCACATTATTACAAAAATCACTCATGAAATTCTGGGAGACCCCCCTCTTTGTGTACCTCAGCAGCGAGGAAGCTGGACCTGAAATTTCAACTAAAGAAATCACTGGGTTATGGAGTAGTACACCTCCCGCATAACTCTGTAGTGATGGAGTCAGCCATGCATAGTGAAAAAAACCCAGACTTCACTCTAACTCTCCCCTGGGAAAAGACCACAAGTTGCTGAATGACTTTGGTTCATTGCTGTAAGCCAGGATCCAGCAACACAGGTTCAATGTAGCACAGTATCTGTACAAATGCCTCCAATAACTAAAGCCCTCTGTGTAGTCCGAAGATGGTGAAATGTTCTCCCCACAGTTAATTCTTGATATGGAGGAGAGATTTCACCACCTTTTACGGGCCATTTATGAGAGCTTTGATATGGCAGCAAGAACATCAGCAGCCTCCATTGCAGCTCACTGAATGGCATGGCTCTGAGCCAGTGGGATTCCAAAGATGTCCATGAAAAATTGGCTGATTTCCCCCCCACGCAGGTGAACATCTATTCGATGATAAGCTCAAGAATACAGTTACCCAGATAAAAGATCATAACTTGGCAGTGCAGTCAATTTTGGTCGGGGCGGGGAGAGCATTCTTCTAATTTGTGCCGCTTCTTCCCGCAATACAAGAGGCCTTACTATATCAACACCTTATCGGCCTTATCAGGGCAATCGTCAGCCTCCCTTCCAGTCACTACGACCTCAGCAAATGTCTTCCCATCAGAGAGGGAGACCAAGAGAAAGACGTCAGCAGAAACGACCTCTGCAAGTGGCTACAAAGTTGCAGCATGGTTTTTAATAACATCTCCAACAGAGCAGACAGCACCAGGTGGGGGCAGATTCAATCTATATGCACCATCATGGCTGAAGATGACATCAGACCAGTGGGTTTTGTCGATAGTGCAACAAGGTTACTGCCTCATCTTCAAAGCAAACCTTATCCCCATCTGTCCGCTCCTCTAAGCGATCAATCTCAACAGGATATGTTGCATCAGGAAATACAGTCCCTCCTCAAACAGAATATCTTACAGGAGCTAGCCTCTGCCAATTACAGTCAAGGCTGCTATTCCAAATACTTCCTCAGCCCCAAGAAATGAGGGGGCATCTGCCCTATCCTGGACCTAAGGAATCTCAACAGGCATCTTTGTTGAAAAATTCAAGATGATCTTCCTAGGCACCAACCTGCCATTAATATGACTACAGGATTGGATATGCTCCTTGGACCTGAAAGATGCTTTTGCACATGTCCCTATACACCTGTCATCTTGGCATTACCTCTGCTTCAAAGTGTGGGACAAACATTATCAATATAAGGTACTCCCTTTCAGTCTTTCATCAGTCCCAAGAATATTCATGAAGTGTCCAGTTGTGGTGGCAGCACACCTACACAAGTTAGGAGTTTGGATTTTTCCTTACCTGGATAACCGGTTGATTACAACCCCTTCAAAAGAGATTTTACATTAAGACACAGTATTAACTATTCACTGTCTAGAGAATTTGGGATTTGTAATGTCTAGGGCCTTTCTACTCACCAACTGGGCCCACAAACTCTGCGATCTGGCAAGATTTCTCCAGTTCCAGACATCAGCACCTGCCTGGCTCATTCTCATCTTCCTGGGCCACCTAGCAGTGGCAATCTATGATCTTTGACCCTTCTAACACTTGTGGTGGCTCCAGTGGGGTTTGAGAATGTAGTGGAATCAGTTCCTCCGTCCTCTGTCGACAAGAAAATTCTTAATTGATTTCATGAAAACCAATATCAGATGGTAACTGCACCCAGGCATATCCTTTCCACGGATGCCTCCATCTGGGGCTGCAGTGCACATCTTCTACAATTCAAGACACAAGGATTATGGTCGCTTCAGGATTCACATTGTCAAATAAATCTCCTAGATCTGAGAGTGGTGCGATATGCCCTCAGGGTCTTATAGCACATTCTACATTCTCAGCACATAATGATTCCTATCAACAATCAAGTCACAATGTATTATCTCAACAAACAAGGGGGAATGGGTTCTTGGAAACCTCTTCAAGGAGACTTTAGCCAATTGGAATTGGACAAAGATCCATCCTCCAGGCTGTCTGCCTTCCCGGAATCACAAACACAGAGGCGGACAGACTCAGCACAGTTTTCCGACAATATAAATGGGCTCTTTCTCAGACTGTCACAAACAGTCTGTTCCATCGTTGGGGCTGGCCTTGGATAGATTTATTTGCAACCAAACAGAACAGGATGAGGACCCGTTTCTGCTTTCTTTATTCAAGTCATTACTGGGAAGACCCGATGCTTTCCTAATTTCTTGGTGCCAAGAGCTTCTGTAAACCTTTCTTCCAATCCCACTCATAGCAAGAACAGTACAAACATTCATGCAAGATGGAGCCAAGATGATATTAGTCCCAGCATGGCCAAGACAGCCATAGTATGCATATATCATCCAACTTTTAATAGAATCTCAGCAAAGTTTAACAGATCCCTCCCTACTCACTCAAGAGGGAGGGTTACTCCTCCATTCCTTGCAACCTTCTCTCAATCTCACAGCATGCAAATTGAATGCTCAACCCTAGCACGCTTCCACCTTTCATCAGAGGTCAAAGATGTCATAGTCTTTGCAAGGAATCATCTTCTCAGCCTAATTATTCCTTCAAATGGAAACAATACACCCCATGATGTGAAGAATGTTCCTTAAATTTATTCACATGTGAACCTAGGTTACTGCTAGATTATCTGCATTACCTTTTTAGTAAAGGTCTTACAACATCTTCCGTTCGAGTACATCTGAGCATTATATCTGCTTATCATGGCTCAGAAGAGGGAAACTCCATATAACACCATCCTCTCAATTCTCGATTCATGAAGGGACTTCTGCACTTATGGCCCCCTTTGGAGAAACCTCTTGTTCCTTGGGATGTTAACATAGTTCTGCAAGGACTGATGGAACTGCCCTTCAAACCTTGGATAATGCCACATTAAAGTTCCTAACTTGGAAGGTGGTCTTTTTAGTGGCAATTACATCAGCAAGAAGAGTAAGCAAACTACAAACCCTAAGAACATAAGAACATAAGAAAATGCCATACTGGGTCAGACCAAGGGTCCATCAAGCCCAGCATCCTGTTTCCAACAGTGGCCAATCCAGGTCATAGGAACCTGGCAAGTACCCAAAAACTAAGTCTATTAGTACCCAAAAACTAAGTCTATTAGTAACCAAAAAACCCTACAGCACTTCCCTCCTTATCTACAGTTTTTCCATGACAAAGTGATCTTGTGAACCCACCCAAAGTTCTTACCAAAGGTGGTCTCCGCCTTTCATATAAATCAGTCAATTACACTTCCAAAACCAAATTACACATCCAAAACCAAATAAACATGAGCAAAAAAGGAAATTGCATTCGCTGGACTACAAGAGGGCCTTGGCCTATTATAAACAGTAAATGCAAAGTCATAGAAAATCTTCTCAGCTTTTTGTGCCTTATGACCCAAAAAGATTAGGAATGCAAGTTGCAAAACAAACTCTCTCCAATTGAATCACATCCTGCATACAACACTGTTCTCCAACGGAATCCCATACTATGTCACATCCTGTAAAAGCACATCAGGTCAGAGCGACAAAAGCTTCCCTTGCACATCTGGAAAATGTTCCCATTGAAAACATTTGCAAAGTAGCCACATGGTCGACCATCCATACATTCACATCACACTATTGCTTAGGCGAACAGGTTAACTCGGATGATGCAGTAGGAAAAGCAGTATTGCATCATTTATCATCCAGATGGGCTTTATAAAAATAAATAAGTAAAAATTTAAAGTGTAGATCAATACGTTACTGGCCTCTCTGCCAAAGTGTATTTTTGTTCACAACCCTCAGCTTGGGAATCCCTATTCAGCCTGCTTATTGATGGAAAAAAGCAAACTTGCTTACCGTAAACATTTTTTTCTGTTAGCAGGATGAATTAGCCATGCATCCCCATCCCCACTCTTCCTCCCTGGACAGTATCTCTACATGCTATGGATTTTTTTTTTTGCTTTGATATGAACTGAAGAGACTTATGAAAGGCTCATTTGTGCAGGAACTACCATGCATGCCCAGTAGGGAAAAAAGCCTTAAGCTTTGAGAGTCAGTTCCATCTAGTGCCACCCTGATGACGTTACCCATTCAACATGGCTAATTCATTGTGCTATCTATGGAAAACACTGTTTACAGTAAGCAAACTTGCTTTTCTAGTGTCATTGTGTTCACTGGTGCCACATACATGCTTTTTGTTCTGATTTACAAGGTATTTTTCTTTTTAACACCAATTATCTCAATTATTTTCCCAAAATGTATTTATTTAGACGTTTTATATACCGTTGTTCCAAATGATGATCACAACAGTTTACAACATAGCATTCATATTAAACCAACCAATCCCTCCCTTTTCCCAAACAGTTTAACCAATCTGCTATTTCCCTAAGCCCCTTCCCATCTCTTAAACCTATTGATCCATAATCTAACTGTTACATTTGCCGCTCACGGAACAGCCCTGTGAGTGGCTGCACGTAACCAGACGGCTGTAACTATAATCTGCGGCTGGGACACTGCCATGACCACCATGCCCTACTCCTTCATCCCAGACAACCCCAGCTGTTTCGGGCCTGCAGCAGGAAAGAGCCGCAATGCTTGTCAATGACATCAGGTTTTCAGCCGTATAAGAGGGCCTCATAGACTTCACTTTGTTACTTCAGCAACAGATTCCTTGCTTGTTCAGCCTATGCTTCAGTCTTGCTTGGTCTTCAGCCTTGCTTGGTCTTCAGCTTGCCTCGCTCCAGCCTTGCTCCTTCCTGCTTGTGTTTCTGTCTGGCCCTGTCTGTCTTCTCATGTCTATCTTACCTGTGTCCTGGAATCTTACCATGCTTGTCTCTTGGTCTTGTCCTTCCTGTTCCCCTGAGTCCTGTCCTTCTGACTAGACACTCTATCTCTGAACCTTTTACATATCCTTGCTGGCCTTCTGGATTCAACCCTAGCCTTGCACCTTGACCATGCCTCGTAAACCGCCTGTCCCGACTCCTGGACTGTCCTGGACTCTGCCTTAGCCTGGCCCGCTCCAAAGCACATTCGCCAGCTGTCGGCACACACCTTGGGGCTCTGCCCTCAAGGCTGTGCTAACTGTGCCACTGCAAAAAGGGCTCACGCCGTTTGTTACACTGACCATGACTGTCAGCCGGTAAATCAACAGCATCCTTTTCTGCTCCTGCAAAAGCCTCTTGAGTGGGGCCTTAATTGGGATCCAGAGTTTCCTCCTGACACCTCTTTGTCTGCCTTCTCAGCTCAGCCTGTAAGTAAGAGAACTAACACACATGCCCTTCAAGTTCCCTGTGATTCCCTTCCTTTCTCTTTCGATTGATTTTGAAAAATTCACTCACGTTTTAGCTAACATTGTTCACCTCTCTTCAGGGCTCTCGTCCATGACTTCCACTTAAGCTTTGTATATGTTACAGTACTACTATGTTCTGTGCCTCGTTGTTATCATCTCCCATTCCTACACTTGTATGCCCAATACTTAATTTAATCCATGCTCCCAGCTCTGCTCATTCTCCACCCTTCTCCTTCCCCCACCTCTAATCTAACATTATTTTATCCCGTCAAAGGAATCCCAGGGCCCCCACCCCCTCCATCATCTTTAAAGTAATGGACAGTAGTTAGACATTTTAAAAAATTCATAAATAAAAATAAAACAGCATGATAGCTCCTTTCACCATTCTTCCCACAAAGGTCCTCTGAATGTGCAGGAGAACATTGGAGACTAAGTTCTCTGCATCATCAAAAAAGAGGTAACTCGGAGTATCTCCTATAATGGGCAAGAAAACACCTATTAGAATCTTCCCTCTTTTGGTTCTGCTCTATAATCCAACCTGTACATCAATAAAAAAAAAAAAAAAGAAAGAAAGAAACCAAAGTAAGAAACACAAAAGAAAAACAAGCAAACTGTAGAACTTAGTCTCAGTTCTTTGTGCGAGGCCAACCATTTTGACGTTTTGTCTGCTTCTATTTTCAAGATTATCACTCTTCTCCTCTATAGCTTTCTGTCCTCTTTCCAAAACATCTATCTTACACTGGATTGTTTCATCTCCTCCAGATATTCTTCCACTGTCTTCATTCTAGCTGTATTTTCTCCCATGGTAGGAAACCAAGAGGGCTTCCTTGTCCACAATAGCCTGGCATCTAAGGAGGACTAGATCTTTGTGGCCAGCTGGTATGTTGCACCTTCGAGCATTTACCAGCTCGGGGGAGAGAGTAATTCCTCCCCCTCGTCAGAAAACTGCTCTTCTCCAGGACATGTTTCTTGCCTGATCACTTTGGTTTGACAGGTTGTTCTCCCCAAATTGCTGGCAGTGAGTCTTTTGGCCACCTCATGAGAAATGTATTTTCTCTCTTCAAGCACTTTTGTTTAGTAAATGAAGGATTTAATGGGGTAACAGCGAGAACCACACGATTTTGCTTCTCAGTTTACCAGCTACCACCTCATTAGTGCTCCCCCTTGAATATTTAACTATTGAGTATTTAGCATGCAAATAGGTTTGCTCTACGTATTTAACGTGCAAGTGGTATTGGGTAGTGAGAGGATATCCTTTCTGTTTATAAATCTTTGTAACAAAAGGCTTTCTTTCTGCTTTGCAGGAGTTGATCCAGCATTACAGAAGGAGCACAGGAACCAGACATCTGCTCCCACTGCGGCTCCTACGCAGTCATCCTCCAAGTATCACAGAGCCCGGTCCGGGGGAGCTAGGGATGAACGCTATCGATCTGGTGAGGACCAGCTTTTGCTTTTAAGTGTCCACTTATACCAGATCTTGTTGTCTTGATTGCTGGTGACATACTGGACCTATGGAAGTGGTATCCCTTAAAGTCACCAGCTCCTGAATTGGACAGTGTTGAAACCTTCTATAGTATCAAGTGCTGTTTTATGTTCAGAAATGTCATATGAGATGCCTAAAAAGAGGATTTAAGTTTGAACACATTCTTAGTAATCTAGTACTTTCTGTCCTACAGACATCCATACAGAAGCTGTCCAGGCAGCCTTGGCAAAGCATAAAGAACAGAAGATGGCCCTCCCCATGCCAACAAAGAGACGGTCTACCTTTGTTCAGTCCCCTGTCGATGCCTGCACGCCTCCAGGTTAGAGATGAGCACAATGCAAAGCTGTTTTGCATAGCACCTTTCATAGAAGTATATCCCAGAAGCACTTCAGAATCTTATATTCTGTATATGCAAGACACAGTAAAATAAATCAATACATGCAAGCAGCAGGAGGTTTTTGAAGGTAAAGAGGGAATATTTTATTAAGGTTATATCTTAAAGTTGAACCATTTTACACGGGCAGAGCCCATTATGAGCTATCTTTCATATGACAAAAAGTAACAAATCCATTACACATACAAATGACACTATCAGAAATCACAGCCTCATCAATAAATCTTACCCCCATCTCTAATACCAGGAGGGAACTTTGGTAATGGGAGAGAATTTGGTCTTCACAGATGACTGCCAGTGATAAGCAGCTTTCTATGCTTCTGCAGTGTGACAGCTGATTGTCAGGCCAAGAAGAATGCCAGCTTTGTCTGTGATCAAAGCCATTCTATTGCTGTTTGGTAGTGACGTCTCCAGGGCTGTTTGCCTCCCAAACAAACATGCATATCGTTGAAAAGCTGTGAATGGCAGAGAAGCTTGTATGTCATAATTCCAAGTTCAACAAACTAAAACTATTCCCACAGTAATAGGCCATGATGCACCCTCAGAGCTCCCTCCATGCATAATGTGGCATCTGCGGGAGGCTTTGTCCTAGTGCAGCAGAGGACCAGGAAACAATCAGTTGTGCCTCCTGCCGTCAAATGGCTCCCCCGAGGACAGACTGGCATCCTTTAACCTAACTAGGAGTCCTGGATAAGATATTTTAGTTTGAGTATACCATATGACTATATTGATCCTGTAAAAAGGCTTAATGGCTATTAATCTAATAAGTGCCTTAATGTATATGCTGCTTTTTGTTTATTATATTAGTAATATTTATGAATAGATTAAGTATGTAGGCCTTTTTTGAACTGAAATGTGTTCTTTTTATTTGTATAAGTGCCTCTCCTCTCAATGATTGTGAGATTGAATGATTTTTTTAGTGCAGTGTAGAGAGGATAGAAATGTAATCGAAAGGCCTGTCAGATTGTAAAAGTGTCATTGATTATTTATGCAAAAATATATTGTTGGGATCAGTACTCAGACTGGAATAGATTAGTCCCACAGTATAAGATAACCTGTTGACAAAAGCCAGTTTACTTCTTAGCTGACCAGCAAGGATACATGCTGAGCGGAGCAGATTAACTGGCCCGTTCATTACTTCACACAGACACATCTTCAGCATCGGAGGACGAGGGCTCCCTGAGGCGCCAGGCAGCTCTCACTGCTGCACTGACCCAGAGCTTACAGAACACGGAATCCTGGATCAACCGATCAATTCAGGGGTCATCCACATCCTCATCGGCATCGTCTACCCTGTCACATGGAGAGATCAAAGGGACCAGCAGCTCGTTAGCTGATGTGCATTCCAGTACTCATATAGGTGAGAGATGAGATTAGGAGCAACGTTTCACTAACTTGGGCGAATATCATATTCCCAGTCATGTTACATGAGATAGAGACCTTGAAACACTCCAGGTGGCAAGGGCTGTGCTTTACTGTCCTTCTGTATCTTTGACCATCTCATTGGGTATAAGGACTAGAGAGAAGGATTTATAATATGCAACATGGTTAGCAGTGGATTCCTTTATCTTTCTTTTCCTTTTTTTTTTTTAATCCTCTTATGTACTGAATTTTTAATACTGTAACAAGTTCCAAAGAACATATTGAAAGTATAGTTTAAGGTGGTTGTTTATAATTGAATTTATTTATTGCCCTGAATCATGGCATATTACAACAAATTACATACAGGTACAAATGAGTCCCTGTCCATTATTCTAATCAATAGGCTACTCGTTCTCTTCTTAGATACTGATATTTCTTATATTAAGAATTACAGTGCT
The DNA here is from genome assembly GCF_901001135.1 of Rhinatrema bivittatum. Classification (NCBI taxonomy): domain Eukaryota; kingdom Metazoa; phylum Chordata; class Amphibia; order Gymnophiona; family Rhinatrematidae; genus Rhinatrema; species Rhinatrema bivittatum. The sequence continues at coordinate 295,147,498 of NC_042617.1, read as the reverse complement.
TGTGCTGGCCTGATGACGCCGTGGGCAGTTTTTCCTGCTGCCATAATGGGCCTGAGCCTGGTTTCTGGTCTTAAGGCCAATCAAGACTAGGGATGCTGCAGTCACAGTGTTCAAAGCACCTGTTCGGGAGGTAGTGGGGAGTCTTAGCCATTGCAGAACAGTGACAAACTAATAACCAGAATCGGGACACATGTACTAGGTTCTAGCGGAAGCTGTGGTATGTGGCCCCTGGCTGAGAATTGTTGATACAGTAACTGAGCTAGATGTAAAGAAGTAGAGAGGGGAAGCCCTCAGATAGTTGCGAATGAAGGCTCATGCTGCTGTAACTTTTAGAAGATGGCCTAAGAAAGAGGACAGCCTGCCAAGTCCAATAAGTAATTAAGAACCTATTATCTTATTCCCCTTATCCCTCTAGTATGGTTGAAAAACTAGCCATGTCCCTTTAAAGTGTTAAGGGGGCTGCTTTACATAATAAACTGGGAGTGAGGATCACAAAACTGTGTGGCTCTGGACTGTATCATGAGATGTTCCATAAACAATCACCACATACTTTATTAGTATTTTGTCAATCCAGCTGCAGTCTGAACTTTTTATAAAGATTATATAATTTTAAATAAAGATTTAGATTTAAGTTTTAAGTTCAGTGGAATCCATCTGTATGTCTTCCTTTCTTCTGGGATGAGGTGGTTGGAGAGTAGGGGGAGGGAAGTCTGTTCTTGTCTACCATTGAGAGTGTTCAAGTTATTGGCTTGAATTGAAGTGCACTATATTGAATGTAAGGCCCCTAGAAGTACCCAAGTTGATCGCTGGGCTTGTGTAGGTAATATACTGAGTGGGCGTACTACAGGATTTTCATGCACAAACCAGGCATAAAGTCGAGAGCCTTCAGTACCTAGCAGTCTCCAGGGATTCTTATCATATATGTACTTTGCATTTAACTATTACAAAAATAGGATCATAATTAACTGAAGTAAAGCACCCCTCTTTTACTGCCTCTGTGAAAGGCTTCTAAGACATCTGGGTTACTCTTTTTAACCAAAAAGGAAAGGATTTCTCATGTAAAAATATTCTATAGCTTTTGAAACCATGAGGCTAGAGAAGGATTATTTGGTGCATTCCACTGATTAGCAATATTATGCTTTGCAGCAACAAGGAGGGATATACTAACTAAACCCACCTATTAGCTCTGGGCCCAGTTTTACTTAAATTATATCCCAATGATAGAGTGGCCAGTTCAGCAGACAGGAAAATGTTAGTAATGGTATAACTCCTTCACTTTTTTGAAGGAGTTAATAAACATGTGGATAAAGGTGAACCGGTAGATGTAGTGTACTTGGATTTTCAGAAGGCGTTTGATAAAGTCATGGTATAGGTGGCGATGTCCTTTCGTGGATTACAAACTGGCTAAAAGACAGGAAACAGAACGTAGGATTAAATGGACAATTTTCTCAGTGGAAGGGAGTGGGCAGTGGAGTGCCTCAGAGATCTGTATTGGGACCCTTACTTTTCAATATATTTATAAATGATCTGGAAAGAAATACAAGTGAGGTAATCAGATTTGCAGATGATACAAAATTGTTCAGAGTAGTTAAATCACAAGCAGATTGTGATAAATTGCAGGAAGACCTTGTGAGACTGGAAAATTGGGCTTCGAAATGGCAGATGAAATTTAATGTGGATAAGTGCAAGGTGTGCTGCATATAGGGAAAAATAACCCATGCTATAGTTACACAATGTTGGGTTCCATATTAGGTGCTATAACCCAAGAAAGAGATCTAGGTGTCATAGTGGATAACACATTGAAATCGTCGGTTCAGTGTGCTGCGGCAGTCAAAAAAGCAAACAGAATGTTGGGAATTATTAGAAAGGGAATGGTGAATAAAACGGAAAATGTCATAATGCCTCTGTATCGCTCCATGGTGAGACCACACCTTGAATACTGTGTTCAATTCTGGTGGCCGCATCTCAAAAAAGATATAATTGCGATGGAGAAGGTACAGAGAAGGGCGACCAAAATGATAAGGAGAATGGAACAGCTTCCCTATGAGGAAAGACTAAAGAGGTTAGGACTTTTCAGCTTGGAGAAGAGACGGCTGAGGGGGGATATGATAGAGGTGTTTAAAATCATGAGAGGTCTAGAACGGGTTAATGTGAATCAGTTATTTACTCTTTTGGATAATAGAAAGACTAGGGGGCACTCCATGAAGTTAGCATGTGGCACATTTAAAACTAATCGGAGAAAGTTCTTCTTCACTTAATGCACAATTAAACTCTGGAATTTGTTGCCAGAGGATGTGGTTAGTGCAGCTGTGTTTAAAAAAGTATTGGATAAGTTCTTGGAGGAGAAGTCCATTACCTGCTATTAATTAAGTTGACTTAGAAAATAGCCACTGCTATTACTAGCAACGGTAACATGGAATAGACTTAGTTTTTGGGTACTTGCCAGGTTCTTATGGCCTGGATTGGCCACTGTTGGAAACAGGATGCTGGGCTTGATGGACCATTGGTCTGACCCAGTATGGCATTTTCTTATGTAAATCCAGGAAATAATCTCTGCCTAGTTAATTTGAATTAACAGACAAGATTATAAAAATTGTATTCATTTATTTATTTACAATAATTTATATTCCACCTATTGCCAGAAATTCTGTTCTAGGCAGATTACAAAAGAAAGCATACTTTAGAATACTGCAAGAGGTCATAATATGAAAGAAGGATCCCTTCTTACCATAGTTTCACCCTGGAGTTTTCTAGTCTATTTTACATAGCCCATCAGGTGCATGGTACATTTGGCACATTGACAATAGGAAAAGTACCTTTCTGCAATCTATTAAACTATATTACTTACCAACAAATGGAAACCCAGGTCTCTTTCCAGACTTACCTTATATTTCTCCCAGGCCTCAACTGTAGATGCTAGCAATATGTGGCATATTCTGGAGACCAGACTGTTCTTGCTAGCTCAATAAACCATTACATTCTCAAAATGTTTAATTATACATTTGATAAATCACCTTTCTTTATAGACAATCAGAGATGGACAAAGCTTAAAAACTAAAGAAAAAAAGGATTATATAACACAACAACAATGTAACAGCTTAATCATAAAGATTAAAATGACAAAACACAGAAATTAAAAAATATGATAGAAATAAAGCTTAAAACAGTTGAAAAGAAAAGTAATCAAGGGTTAAAAATTCTAGACTAGATCCAGGTCTTTAGACTTTTCCTGAATTTAACTTCTTTTTCAACATGCAAAGTAAGAGAAAGGGAATTCCAAAAACAAGGCCCCAAATAAGAGAAGCTGATATTCCTAGTATGCTCTAGGCAAATCTTTGGGGGATTGGAGCCTTAACAGTTCTAACTGAGAGGAATGCAAATTCCTGTAAAGGTGGTGGGGAGTCAACAGATTACGAAAATAAATTGGAGTTCCCCTTCGAAAGGCTTTAAAAGTCAGATAGATTTTGAGCTGTACATGACAAACTACAGACAACCAATGAAGCTTCATCAAAAGAGGGGTAACATAACCGTATTTGCTGTTCTCAAATTAGCTTGGAAGCAGTAGAATAATTTGTAATCTGTGAATTGAATTTGCAGAAAGACTATGATAAAGTGAATTGCAGTAATCCAGGTGATTTAATATGAGGGAATGTTAGTTTTAAGATCTTGTATCTCCAGGAATGGTTTAACTCTTCAGATTAATCGCAGAAAATAAAAAGATTTCATGACAAGATTTCAAATATGGCTGGCAAAATTAAGTTTGGCATCATAGCTTAGTAATCCCTTCTTTCAACGCTATCTTAATACCACCCATTTCAGGAGAAGGAAGCTGAAATGGAATACCAGTTCTGTAGAACTATATCGCCTCCAATTTGACTGGATTGACTCAATTTAAAAGAATGAAGGTTTGCTACCTTCGCTAAGCAGTTATTAAACGTTGTTAATCAGAGAGTGAACTTTAGGATCAAAAGTAGCAACTGGCTAGATGTCATCTGCATAACAGTTTGGTCTGAAACTAAGACTTGAGCCTAGTGTTAGTAATGGAGCCAGGTACAGGTTGAAAAGGAGGAGTTAGTCTGCTGCAGCACTCTGATTTATAGGGATTCCTGAAAAATAATGCCTTTAGCTGGATAAATTTGAAGACGGGGATCTTAGCTGTGTTCTTAAATTCCTCCAGAGAGATAAGAGCTTTGATAGTTGATTGGCTCTATCTTCAGGTTACAGCAAAGACAAGTCAAATCTAGTAAAGCACACATCAGGATTATTTTCTATCGGCATAATTAAGAGGTAAATGTTAATTTTAGATTGAATGAAATGCCATGCCTATAACTTCCAGTGCTGTCTGCTCAGATGTGGAAGGACTGCCAGGAGGTAGAAAACAGTCCAGCACCTAAGAAAATTGGGATAGACAGTTGAGGGAGGAAAGGTGTCGGGCTCCTGCAGCAGTCAAAAGCACATCTAAGAGCCACATGCAACTCATGAGACATCAGTTGGCCAATGCTGTTCTGCCTATTAGAAGAGTCCCTGGATAAAAAAAGAGGATTTGTATTTTCACAAAAATCATTCTATTTCATCTTCACTTCCTTTCAGTCAGAAGCATATAATGTTTTGTAATCAGCAAATAGCAATTATTTTTGCAAGACTGCCTGTCGTGTTGCATAAAATAGTTCATAGACTCTTTACATTTGGTTGTTATATGATATCAGTCTCTTATGGACCTTACAGCATTCACCACATTTTATCATGCTTTTAACCTATGGATCATCAATTTAATTGCCTTGTTTGCCTGGTTATAGTATTTGTGCTTTACCTTTCTGATACTTCCAACTTTATGACAGAGTTCAACAACACCCTTTTGTGCATGATAATCTTTTAGATATCTTAAGTCAATCTGTAATTTACAAACCACATTATCTCAAAGATGACAGTTCAGTTTCCAAGTCCTACAAGAATTCAAGTTTAATAACTAATGTGCTCCTCGTTGAAACCAGTACAACAGATAAATTCCTTAGTAGCTGTTTGTAGAAGGGGAAAGAGTATTCTTTTTTACAAAAATAAAATATATCCTGGAACAAGAATTGGTGAGGCTTAGAAAAGAAAGGGAGATCTTTTTCATTGGAGCCTCCAGACATTTATTAAGCTTTAATTCTTAAGATGTGGTTAGAGTTCCTTTCTCTTCAGTTCCTTAGAGATTGGGCTAGTCCTATCAATGTTGGATGAGAGCATCATATTAAAACCTTCCTTGCTTTCCTTCAAACATTGCACATTCTGAAAGAGATGAGATCTATAAGGTATCGAGAGATAAATTCAATCTGATTAACATTAGGAGCATATATAGAATGCATAGTAATGGATATTCTGTCCATTTTGCCTTTAATGAATATGTTCCTTCCTGAAGGAACTTTTCTAATATTCTCAGCAAACAAAGAACAGTCCTTATTCGGCAGAATATTAATTCCTTTTTTTTTTTTTGTATCTTACTGATGGGGAATAAAAAATTAGCAATACATATATATCCTATATCCCTCGTAAGTTTTCTGAATTAAGTAAACGATAGATTTTAATTTTGCAATTTCCCTAAACAGCATGAATCTTTTAGAGGGGAATTAAGACCTTCATTCATAGAGATGCATGACAAATCACTTAAGAATGTAAGACGTAACCTGTAGAGTCAAACCAATGGTCTGCTGAGCCCAGCATGCTGTCTCAGATATTGGCTAATCCAGGTTACTTGCAAGTATCAGGCAGATCTTAATGAAGAGATCCATTCCATGTTCTGACTCCCAGAAGAACCTTGTCTGCCTCTCTAATAACTGTCTGTCCTCCAGAAACCTGCCCAGACCTTTTTTAACCTCAGCTATGCTACCTGCCTAGACTACATCCTTCTCCAGCAAATTTCACAACTTAATTGTGCAATAACTAAAAAACAGATTTAAAATTAATTTCCCTGTACATACCCGGATCAGCCCAGACTGCTGGGTTATGCCTCCCTTCCAGCCAGGGCCGGCGGAAGCACTAGGCGAACTAGGTGGTCGCCTAGGGCGCCAGCTTCCCGAGGGCGGCACTGCCCCGGTAAAATTAAGAGAGCCGCGCTCAGCCGCTGCCCCGGTAAAATGAAAAGAGCTGCATTAAGCCGCCGCCCCCCGATAAAAATAAAAGTGCCGCTGCCGGCAGCCCGCCCCAAAAGACCCATCTGACCTCCCCCAGCGGTTCGCGTGCTCCCGGTCTCTCCCGCTGCTCTTTATTCCCTGCTGCTGTTGCCGCCGGGCTATCAGCATGTTCAAGCCCAGCGGGAACGGCAGCAGTGCAAAAAAAAAAAAAAAGCTGTGGCATCCGCGGCTGCCCTTTTCTTCCTCCCGCCCCCCCCCTGACCCGGAACAGGAAGTGATGCGCGGGAAGGAGAAAGAGCGGTGCCGCATGAAAAAAATAGTGGCGACAGCAGCATCTGCCCCCGAGCAATTGAAGCAGCCGGTAATCGGGAAAGGAGACAGCAGCAGGAGCCTCCCGCGGCCGATGGGATTCTTCCTTCTTGGCCTGCGGGGGCTGGAGGAGGAGGCTGCTGCAGCTACCATTTGTGCTGGGGGGGGGGGGGGGAGGAAGTGAGTGAGAGAAACAGAGAGAAGCAGCCAGCCTGCCTGTGTGTGATTGAGAGCCTGTGTGTAAGTGAGAGAATGTATTTGATCGAGAGCATGTGTGTGATTGAGAGAAACTGGTCAGAGAGCTGATGTATGTGTATAGGTGAGAGACAATGAAAGTGACTGCTCAAGGAGATGACTGATGTGTGAGAGTGTGAGACAGTCAGGGATGTGACTGTGTGTGTGTGAAAGAGAGAAAAAGCATGGAAGTGAGAACTCTGGGTATGTGAGAGAGCATGGGAGTAAGAAGCCTGGTGTTGTGGGGGTGTATGTGAAAGAAAGCATTGGAGTGAGAAGCCTGATTATGTGAGAGAGAGCATGGGAGTGGGAAGCCTGTGTGTGTGTGTGCATGTATGAGAGAGAGACTGGTTGGTAAGGTGACAGTGTGACTGGTGTGTATGTGAATGTGAGAGAGAGAGAATGTGATTCAGGGAGTGAGAAGCCTGTGCACCTGGAGAGCGAGCATGGAAATGAGAGAGAGACTGGTGTATGTGTATGTGTGTGTGTGTGTGTGTGTGTGTGTGTGTGTGTAACAGAGAGAAAGTGATTATGGGAATGAGAAGTCTGTGCATGTGAAGAGAGTGAGCATGGGAGTGAGAACCTGGGTGTGTGTGACACAGCATGGGAGGGAGAAGCCTGTATATGTAAGACAGAACAGGTGACTGGTGTGTGTTTGTGTGTATGTGAGAGAGAGAAAGAAAGTGATTATGGGAATGAGAAGCCTGTGCATGTGGAGAGAACAAGCATGAGAGTGAGAGTCTGGTGAGTGTGTGTGAGAAAGAGAAAGTGATTATGAGAGTGAGAAGCCCATATATGTAAGTGGAACACGGGAGTGGGAAGCCTGTGTGTGTATGGCATGAGAGAAACTGTTCAGGAAGGTGACTGGTGTGTTTGTCAAAGACTGTTTGGGAGATGATTGGTGTGTGAGAGACAGAAACTGGTCATGGGGGCATGACTGATATGATGTGTGTGTGAGAGACATGGGCCTTAAGGAAGAGGACCATGAGTATAGAGCTTAGCCACTACTGCTGCTTCTGGTGTGTGCTACGGCCTGCATGGAAGAGGAGTAAGAGAGCTGCTGGAGGGGGTAAGTAAAGATGGCTTTTTAAGTTTATTTTTCTTGATTGACTGCCATTTTAATTATTTAATATTATGTGATGTGTCTGCTTTTTTTGTTTGAGCAACAAGTATAGCTTTGGTTTATGTTTATTTTATTTATTTTTATTTATTTATTTATAAAAGTTTCTATACCGTCGATAAGACAAATCATCTCAATGGTTTACATGGCATAAAAATGTCAAATAAGTGTTCTGTTATAAATACAGACTTCGTTATTTTCATTAATGCACAATGTAAGTTAATTGTGTGTGGAGGCGGGGGGGGGGGGGGGGGGGGGCGACATAGCTGACGTTTCGCCTAGGGCGCCTAATACCCTTGCACCGGCCCTGCTTCCAGCGGATAGAGACAGAGAAAAACTTGAAGGGCACCCCCTGTAAGTACGGTGCACCACCTGCAGCCCCCTTCCGTATTTCTCTTCCTCCAGCAGATGAAGGTGGCAAAACCTGCGGTCCTGGTAGCTTGATTCTTGAAAAAAAAAAAAATCAGGAATCCTTATTATTTGTTTGGCTAAATCGAAGCTACTGTAGCTTTAAAAAAAAAAAAAAAAAAAAAAAAAGCCTTTCGAGGGGACGGTAAATTTTCTCCTTCCCTCCTCTGTGGTAGGCTTTCTGGGGGCTCCTCTTAGCTTCTCGCATTCCCGGAGCAGCTGAGCGGTGAGTGACTGGGGGGGATTTACCGGTGGGCCTCCCTCCCTGACCCAGAGACAACTACGAGTTGTGCTTTGGTGAGGCCAGTGCGCGTCGTTTTGCCGACTTAAAAAAAAAAAAAAAAAAGACAGCGCTGCTTTGCTTTTGGCCTCCCGGGCTCCGGACGTCATTTTTGAGGCTTCTCTTCCTGTAGACCTCGGCATGCTGTGCCTGCGGGGAGCAGGCGATGCGACTCTCCCGCGAGAACCTCTGCTCCTGGTTTCTCCCCGGGCGTGAGGGCCTGTCGGTGGCAGCGGCCGGCGGGAGGGGGAAACAGACGGCTCGGTCCCGTGGAGCGGGCAACTCGATGCTACCTCGTGGTGCTAGGCCTGCTCCGCTCCTGCAGAACGCGGGAACGGCGGCCATTTTTGGTGCTGCAGATGCAGATTGCTCGGCAGGGGGAGAGGATCTCCCTCCTCAGCTGTTCCCGCACGATCAGTGCCCCGGGTCTCCCTGCGACTCCTTTCCCACCTCACCTGCTCCTTTGGAACCACCCCCCCCCCCGGGAGAATTTAAAGGGCCAGCCAACCTTTTCGGTGGACTTTGTTTTATTGATGCATAAGGCATACTTTGCTAGCCTTATGTACACAGGGGATCTGGAGCCTGCTCCAGGTCGGCCTATGGCTGGGCCCTCCCACGAAGGTTCCTAGGACGGATCCTCCTGAGGTCTCCCGGATTAGGGTGGCCGGGAAGGGTCTGGTCCTGGGGACCAGGGAAATACCATGCCGGTGGATCCGCTTCAGGCGGATGCGGATGAAGATTCCGAGTGTGTAGCACTGGTGGAAGGGGATCATCCTTGGGTCCTTAGGCTCTTTTATAGGGAGGAATTGGAGCCGATGATCCCACATGTCCTCACAGTGGTTCCGATATTGTGTGGTCTTCGCCCCCCGGCTAGAACTTTTCCGTTTGATCCCATGTTACTTCAGCTGATGTTTCGGGAGTGGGATACTCCGGAAGCTAGCCTTCGGGTAGGCCGAGCTATGGACAAATTGTACCTGCTGCCAGATGACTCTCTGGTTCTTCTTAAGATTCCTAAGGTCGTTGCGGCCGTGTCAGCAGTAACGAAGTGTACAACTATTCTGATTGTTGGGGCGGCAGCCCTTAAGGACCCCCAGGATCCATAAGCTTGAGGTTCTCCTCAAATGCATCTTCGAGGTGTCGGCTCTTGGGGTTAGGGAAGCTGTTTGCAGTAGTTTGATGCAGCGTGCGAGTCTCTGGTGGGTGCAACAGCTCCTGAGTGCCAGGGATCTTTCCCCGGAAGAAGCGGAGCAGGCTGATCATTTGGAAGCTGCGGTGGCGTATGGGGCCGATGCTTTGTACGATCTCCTCCATACATCTTCACGCACTATGGCTTCTGTGGTGTCGGCCCGCAGGCTTTTGTTGCTCCGTAATTGGTTGGCCGATGTTTCCTCCAAATTGCAGCTGGGAGCTTTTCCTTTTAGGGGGAAATTCCTTTCTGGGGATGATTTGGAACAGCTCATTAAGTCCTTGGGGGACAATAAGGTGTACAAGCTCCAGGAGGATAGGCTGAAAGCCTCTAGGGGTTTCGGTCCTTCCCGTTCTTGTTTGAGGTCAGTGCCATTATTGCCAGTCTAAACCTCCTTTTGGCCAAAGGCAGACAGCCGGGAGGTCTCGGTCTCATTTCTTTCGCGGCCGAGACGGCAGCACCCCGGGTGCGACAGGAGCTAAATCATCCCAATGAAATAGTGCCGACCCACTCCTCCGTTCCAGTTGTCGGGGGATGGCTGTCCCTGTTTTACGAGGAGTGGGTCAAAATCACATCAGACCACTGGGTTCTAAACATTATAGAACACGGTTACGCCTTAGATTTTGCTCGTCCCTTGCGCAATCTGTCTCTGGTGTCTCCCTGTGGGTCCCTGGAGAAAAGGCGCAAAGTGTCTCAAACGCTTCGTCGATTGATAAACCTAAGGGCAGTGATTCTGGTCCTTTCAGACGAACTAAAGACTGGCAGATATTCGATTTATTTTGTGTTTCCCAAGAAGGAAGGGGTCCTTCCGTCTGATTTTGGATCTAAAGAAAGTCAACAGAGCTCTTCAAGTGCCCCGTTTTCACATGGAAACTTTACGTTCTGTAATCGCCTCCATCAGAGAGGGGGGGGACTTTTTAGCTTCCCTCGATTTGACGGAAGCATACCTACACATTGCGATTTGGAATGACCATCACAGGTATCTCCGGTTCATGATCCTTGGCAAACATTACCAGTTTCAGACCCTACCATTCGGGCTGGCTACCGCTTCCCGCACTTTTACCAAGATAATGATGGTAGTGGCAGCGGCTCTCCGGGAGGAGATTCTAGTCCATCCCTACTTGGACAATTGGCTCGTTCGAGCAAAGTCAGAGGAACTCTGCAAGACGTCAGTTGCCAAAGTGGTGCAGACCCTTCACTTTCTGGGGTGGATCATCAATTCTGCCAAGAGCCAGTTGTGTCCTACCTAGGTCCTGGAGCTTTTGGGGGTGAGGTTCGATACTCAGATCGGGAAAGTTTTCCTTATGCAGGAACGGATAGGCAAGCTAACGTCTCAAGTTCGTCTATTGTCCCTACCGGTTCCCAAGGCATGGGACTACTTGCAGGTGCTTGGTACTATGGCGTCTACTCTGGAGTTTGTTCTGTGGGCTTTTGCTCATTTGAAACTGTTGCAGGGGGCCTTGCTCTCACGTTGGGATCCCAAATCGGAGGAGTTTCAAGTTCCCTTCCTGCTCTTGGAACCAGCCAGGCCCATTCTAGCTTGGTGGTTGATCCCCGAACACTTGTCTCAGGGGGTGGATCTGGAAGTCCCTCAGTGGTTCATTTTGACGACAGACATCAGTCTTTCTGGTTGGGGGGGCAGTTTGCCAGTCTCAAGCGGCTCAAGGCCAATGGACACAGCAGGAAGCTCAATGGTCCATCAATCGTCTGGCCTTGCAGAAGTTCCTGCCTCTCATTCATTGGTCGGTGAGAGCGCTCTCCGACAATGCGACTGTGGTATACATCAACTGGCAAGGAGGAACAAAGAGCCATCTGGTGGCTGCAGAGGTGGACGAGCTCATGGCCTGGGCAGAGAGAAATCTGCTCAGGATAGTGGCTTCTCACATTGCCGGGGTAGACAACGTTCAGGCGGATTTTCTGAGCCGTCAGAGACTGGATCCCGGAGAGTGGGAGCTGTCCGAGGCATTCAGGTTGTTAACTCATCAGTGGGGGATTCCCTGTTTGGATTTAATGGCGACTCAAAGGAATGCCAAGGCACCGCACTTCTTCAGTCGCAGAAGAGAGCATGAAGCGGAAGGAGTGGATGCCCTTGTCCTTCCGTGGCCCCGTGACATTCTGCTCTATGCCTTCCCTCCTTGGCCCCTGGTGGACAAGGTCTTAAGAAGAATAGAGGCCCATCTGGGGACTGTGGTTCTGGTGGCTCCGGAATGGCCACGGAGGCCGTGGTTCACGGATCTCATCAACTTTGCAATGGACGGACCGCTCTGTTTGGGTCATCTTCCAAATCTTCTGAGGCAAGGTCCAGTATTTTTCGACCAGGTGGATCGCTTTTGTCTAGCGGCTTGGCTTATGAGTGGCGACAGTTGAGAAAGAAGGGTTATCTGGATACGGTGATTTCCACTCTTGCGGGCTCGCAAAACTTCAACCTCTCTCATGTATGTCCGAGTCTGGAAAGTTTTTGACTCTTGGTGTAGTAGGTCGAAAGTTTCCCCTAGGCACACCTCGATAAGTCCACATCCTAGCCTTCTTACAAGAGGGTTTGGTGAAGGGGTTAGCTTTCAGTTCTCTAAGGGTTCAAGTGGTGGCTTTAGACTGGTTTACAAGGGAAGATGGAAGGAGTGTCCATAGTGGCTCATCCTGATGTGGTGCATTTTCTTAGAGGTGCTAAGCACTTGAATCCACCCCTCTGGGCTGTCTGAATTTGGTCCTTCGAACGTTGTGTGAACCTCCTTTTGATCCGCTGAAGTGCGTTACTTTAAAGGATCTTATGCTCAAAACGGTGTTTTTGGTGGCTAACTACTTGGCTCGGAGAGTTTCTGAGGTTCAGGCTCTATCTTGTCACGAACCTTTTCTTAGGTTTTCAGATTCCGGCATTTCTCTGCAAACAGTGCCATCTTTTCTTCCTAAGGTTGTATTGGCCTTTCACGTGAACCAGTCGGTTGAGTTACCTGCGTTTCCGGATTTGGATCAAGATTCTCCACATGCACGTGAATTGAAGAAGTTGGTTGTCAGGCGGGTACTTCTGCGTTACTTGGAGGTCACTTACTTATTTCGTCTGTCGGATCATCTTTTTGTCTTATGGAGCGGTCCTAAGAAAGGGCATAAGGCTTCCAAGACCACCATTACCTGGTGGTTGAAGGATGCTATTGCTTCGGCATACATATGTCATGGGCGAGCGGTTCCAGACTGTCCTAAGGCTCATTTGCTTCGGTCTCAGGCTGCGTCCTGGACAGAAATTCAGTTGGTTTCCCCCCAGGAGATCTGTAGGGTGGCAACTTGGAAATCTTCGCATACCTTTGCTCGGGATTACCTCTTGGATGTTAGGGCTCCTGACTCAGAGAGTTTCGGAAGCGGTGTGCTTTGAGCAGGGCTTTCTAGGTCCCACCCCATGTAAAGCAGCTTGGGTACATCCCAGCAGTCTGGGCTGATCAGGAAAAGGAAAGTTGGTTCTTACCTGCTAATTTTCGAACCTGTAGTGCCAAGGATCAGCCCAGACGCCCGCCCAGATTACACGTTCTGGAACTTTTTGGATCCACTCGAAATGTTTAATTTAGGGTCACACTAGCAGGATGAAGATTTCACAAGTGCTCTTAATTTGTACATAGTTGATTCTCATACATTTGGTTTAGCTATTTGAATTTGGATTCCTGTTACCAGTTCGAATTCCTTTTCTGCTTTGAAACTGTTTGTACTGAAGGGGGCTGCAGGTGGTGCACCGTATTTACAGGGGGTGCCCTTCAAGTTTTTCTCTGTCTCCATCTGCTGGAAGGGAGGCATAACCCAGCAGTCTGGGCTGATCCGTGGTACTATAGGAACAAAATTTAGCAGGTAAGAACCAATTTTCCTTTTTAAGTGTTATCAGTTTCATGGAGTGTCACCTAGTTATTAGTACTATTTAAAAGGATAAATAACCATTCCCTACTAATTTGTTCCAACAACTCATGGTTTTGTGTCATCTCTTCTTCAAGCTGAAAAACCCTAACCCTGGAGTCCTCAAACTTTTGAAGGGAAAGACCACCACTTAGGACATTGTGTGTCTGATTTAAAAAAGAAGGCTAGGTTAATTTTCAGTGTCTTCCCCCCCTCCCCCCCCTTCTACCCAGCCCAAGCATATTCTTTGATTTATAGATTGTTATCCCAATTAAGAGGAAAAGAGGGATGTTTTTCATAAGAAGAATTAGGGATTTAGATTTAAAAAAAAAGAGTAACCTAGCTCTTATCAGTAGAATAACTCTTATCCACTGGCAGGTCATTGTAAACTAACCAAAAATACAGCAAATAAATTTGAAGGACTTTACATTAGATTAGGCATTTCTACTCTCTTAGCAATATTAATTAACTAACAGCTGAGCAATATTAATTAACTAACAGCTGAACAATATTAAGATGCAGACAGTCCAGCAGCAAGATGGAGGTTTTCTAGTCTTCTGCACAGAGTGCTACATGTATGATTATCTACCATTTGGCAAGAGATTGTATTTATTATATACCACACAACAAATATCAGATGTGGCCAGAGTGGGTCACAAAATTGTATGTACGTATTTGATGGAAAAAGCTCCAGGTTGTCAGAAAACGAATCTGATCTGTGGAGACTAACCTGAAGAAACTGAGGCAGATAGGCATGTAGAGGAAACCAAATCCAGTCTGGCAGCTCCTATGCTGCCTTAGAGGAGCAAGGTCACCTAGAAAGAGAGCATCAACTTTGTGTAGCAGAAAGTGATCCTGCAGGTTAGGACCTGTTTTCCAGGTAAAATGCCATATACTCTTGCAGCAAGGATGGGTCTCCAATATCTTGTGCCCTGGAGGGAAAGGGTTAGAACTGCTGTCATAATTGGTGATTTGATTATTAGGCATTTAGATAGCTAGGTGGCTGGTAGACATGAGTATTGCTTGGTAACTTACCTGCCTGGTGTGAAGGTGGTAGACCTCATTTCACCTCGATAGGATTTTAGACAATGCTGGAGAGGAGCTGAATTTCAAGGTACATGCAGGTACTAAAGACATAGGAAGGTGTCAGAGGTTGATTCTGAAAGCCAAATTTAGGCTTTTAGGTAAAAAGCTGAAATCCAGAGCCTCCAAAGTAGCATTCTCAGAAACACTTCCCATTCCATGCCCAGAATCCCAGCGGCAGGTAGAACTCTGGAGTCTCAATGCGTGAATGAAATGATGGTGCAGGGAAGAGGGCTTTAGTTTTTCTAGGAATTGGGCAATATTTTGGAGAAGGAGACAATTCAGAACGAAAGGGCTCCACCTTAACCAAGGTGGAACCAGGCTGCTGGTGGTAATGTTTAAAAAGGAAATATAGCAGATTTTCAACTAGAATACAGGGAAAAGCAGAAGGTCACATAGCAGCACATGATTTGGGAGTAGGTATCTTCAAAGGATACAGACAAAACAGGGTAGTTAGACTGTACCTGGTTCTCTAATCTGGATATTTGATATAAAGCATTGGTGTAATGTGCAAGGGGGTGGGGAGAGAAGGAAAGGAGTACTGACAGGTTAGGATAAGCATCAAAATGTTGATTATATTGTATGCATGTTCACTTACTATGTTTGTATGACTTATGAAGATCACCAATAAAACTGTTTGTTCCAAAAAAAAAAAAAAAAGCCAGGGTAGTTAGAGCATCCTGATAAGTTCCATTATTGGCAAAAGTAGACCAATTGCCTTTAAGTAAAGAGTAGACTTCAGTTAGGATTCCACATTATCTCTGTCAACTACTAGGAAGATTGCAAATACAAATAAACATATTTTCAGATGTTTGTATGCAAATGCCAGAAGTCTAAAAAAATATATAAGATGGGAGAGTTAGAATGTATAGCTTAGATGACGAGATAGGTATAATTGGCATCTCAGAGACCTGGTGGAAGGAGGATAACCAATGGGACAGTACAATACAGGGTACAAAGTATATCACAATGATAGAGTGGATCAAATTGATAGAAGAAGGGTGTAGTAAATGTTAAGGATGGCATAAGATAAAGATCCTGCAGGAGACTAAATGCACTGTGGAATCTTTATGGTTAGAAATTCTATATTGATTAGGAAAAATATAGCGGTAGAGGGTAGACTACTATTGGCCTGGTCAGAATGAACAGACAAATAATGAAATGCTAACAGAAATTAGGGACACTAACAAATTTGGCAATACAGTAATAATGGGAGATTTCAGTTACCCCAATACTGACTGGGTAAATGTCACATCGAGATTTTCTAAGAAGGCAAAGCTTCTAGTTGAAATATAGGACTTTCATGGAGTAGCTGATCCAGGAACCAACAAGAGGCAGAGCTTATTAGACCTAATCTTTAGTGGAATGCAGTATTTAATGCAAGAGGTAATAGTAGTGGGACCATTTGGCAATAGTGATCATAATGCAATCAAATTTACTTAATAACTTGAGGGAGGATATTAAGGAAAACTGCTGCTCTAGCATTTAACTCTCAGAAGAGAGATTGATAAAATAGAAAAAAGTAAAAGGTGCAACTGCCAAAAGTTAATAGTGTCTATCAGGTGTGTACATCATTTTAAAATACTATCCTGGAAATCTAGACCAGATGAATTCCAGGCATTAAAGGCAGAAGGATGGCCAAACGACTGCCGGTATGGTTAAAAGGAGAGGGAAAAAAAGGTTTTTTGGTTTTTTTTTTTTTTTAAAACCAATAGACAAGTAGTAATAAGAAGCTTCGATAGCTAAAACCTTTTTTTTCAAAAAATGGAAGGAGGATCCAAATGAAGAAAATAGGGAAAAAGCATAAGCACTAGCAAGTTGATTGCAAAAGCTTGATAAGGCAGGCAATGAGAGAATAATAACTTTTTAAAATATATCTGAAGCAGGAAAGCTGTGAGGGAGTTGGTTGTGCCATTAGATGATCAAGGGGTAAAAGGAGCACTTAGGGAAGACAAAGGCATAGCAGAAAGACTAAATGGTGTTTACTGAAGAGGATGTTGGAAACATATCTGTGCCAGAAACTGTATTTAATGGTGATGATTTAGAGGAACTGAAACAAATAACGATGAGCATGGAAGATGTAATAAGGCAAATTGACAAACTAAAGGGTAGTAAATCACCTGGACCAAATGGTTATAGTCCAGGACTTTAAAGGAACTAAAAAATTAAATTGCTGGCCTGTTACTAGTAATTTGTAACATAATCATTAAAATAATCTCTTCTACGTGAGGGGTGACCAATGTAAGGCCAATCTTTAAAAAGGGCTGAAGAGGTAATCAAGGAAACTATAGACTAGTGAGCTTGAGGTCTGTTGTGTGAAAAAATCGTAGAAACTATTCTAAAGAATAAAATTACAGAATGTATGGATAGATTTGGTTTAATGGAATATAGCCAATATAGATTTACTCAAGGCAAGTCTTGCCTTACCACTCTGCCACATTTTTTGAAGACGTTAATAAACATGTTGATATCGTATATTTGGATTTTCAGAAGGCATCTGACAAGATCCTTATGAGAGACTCCTTAGGAAATTAATAATTCATGGCATATGAGGCAATGTCATGACACACAATAGTCGACAGAACTTCCTTCAGGAGCAATGGATCTCCATATTACCCATGTCCAGAATAAGAGCCCCCTGACTCTGCTTTGTTTATACTAATAATTCCTCCGCCATCTCAAGCCTTTCCTTCCTTCCAGCAGCCTATGCTTCCAAGTTTAATTTCCCTGTTAAATGTAACTTTGTTTTTTCATGCTCAACCTATTGTTTTTGGTTAATGTTCTTGGTTCAGTTCCCCAATTCGATGTAAACCGATCTGATATGGTCTCTACCATGAAGGTCGGTATAGAAAAGTGTTAAATAAAATAAATAAATAAATAAATAAACTGGTTAAAATATTGGAAACAGAGAGTAGGATTGAATGGTCAATTTTCCCAATGGAAGAGGGTAAATAATGGAGTGCCCCAGGGATCTGTATTGGGATGGTGCTTTTTAACACATCAGATTTGCAAACAACACAAAATTATTCCAAGTTGTTAAATCACCAGCAGATTGTGAGAAAATACAGGAGAACCTTGTAAGACTGGGCATCCAAAAGAAAGGTGAAATTTAATGTGATTAAGTGCAAAGTGATTCACAAAGGAAAAATAACCCAAACTGTAGTTAAAAGATGTTATGTTGCATATTAGGGGTCACCACTCAGGAAGAGGAGCTAGGCGTCATCGTGGACAATATGTTGAAATCCTTGACTCAATATGTGTCAGCAGTCAAAAAGCAAGCAGAATATTAAGAATTATTAGGAAAGGAATGGAGAATAAAACAGAGAATATCCTAATGCCTTTGTAATGCCATGTGAAGTTCTGGTCACTGCATCTAAAAAAGATAGTGGAACTAGAAAAGGTACAGATAATGGCAAGCAGATAAAGGGAATAGAATGACTCACCTATGAGGAAAGGCTAAAGAGGTTAGGGCTTTTCACTTTGGAGAAAAGACAGCTGAAGCGAGGTGTGATAAAGGTCTATAAAATTATAAATGGAGGGATTTTTTTTTAAATTTATATTCTGCCTTTCAGACCCTTCAAAGTTGATTACATTCAGGTACTATTGCTATTTCCCTATCTTCAAATGACTTACAATCTAAGGCCTAGATTCACTAAGCTGTGATTTTTTTTTTTTTTTAAACCATGGGAAGGGACCAATATTATAGGGAGGCGGGTCCACAATATTTTGCCCCTCCTTAACAAAATATCACTGTGGAATCCACTGCATTCTTTTCTCGCATGGAAAAATCGACGAGCCAAAAAAGTATGGCTGGGGGCCTAGTAAATGTGTGGCATATGCATATTTATTTTTTTATCTTATGCTTTTCAAGTACTACAAAGCAGATCACATTCAGGTATTTGTAGGTATTTCCCAGACCCCATGGCCTCCAATG